>NC_067401.1:215450000-216700000 GCF_016432865.1 Antechinus flavipes | reverse complement strand
GTGTGTGTGTGTGTGTGTGTGTGTGTGTGAGAGAGAGAGAGAGAGAGGAGAGAGAGAGAGAGAGAGAGAGAAAGAAAGAAAGAGAGAGAGAGAGAGAAAGTGCCACCTCTACTTTCCTACTAAATACTTGTGGCTTATACCCTCCACAAAGTGATTGCTACCATTGATTTTTTTTAATTAATATTTTATTTTATTTTATAATAACTTTATATTCACAGAATCCATGCCAGGGTAATTTTTTTTTACAACATTATCCCTTGCACTCGTTTCTGTTCCGATTTTTCCCCTCCCTCCGTCCACCCCCTCCCCTAGATGGCAAGCAGTCCTATATATGTTAGATGTGTTGCAGTATATCCTAGATACAATATATGTTTGCAGAACTGAACAGTTCTCTTGTTGCACAGGGAGAATTGGATTCAGAAGATAATATTCCATAACATTCATATACCACAATTTACCCAGCCATTCTCCAATTGATGGGCATCCATTCAATTTCCAGTTTCTAGCACTACAAACAGAGCTGCCACAAACATTTTGGCACATACAGGTCCCTTTCCCTTCTTTAGTATCTCTTTGGGATATAAGCCCAATAGAAACACTGCTGGATCAAAGGCTACCATTGATTTAAAAGTATTCTAAGGGGAATAAATTTCTAGAATTAGAATTTGTAGACTCTGAGTAATGCTTTTACCTTAAATAAGTACATGGACACAAAACTTAAAACAAAATTATTTATTAAGATGTCATAGTCAAAACAATAGTTACAAAACATTCCCTCAATAAAACTGGGATTAATTCTCTCCCCAATATACATAATATTGATGAGAAGGAAGATTATATACATAAAAAATATTCTGATGAGCTGTTCTCATTGGGAATATATGTCCAAGGAAACCCTTGTCTTTGACATTGCACCGTATTAGTGTCTTTCCCTTACTCATGATATCCTTACATTGCTTCTTCCCAGGAACAGCATCTTTGCTGGGCAGGTAACTCAGGTAGGCTCTCTGGCCCTACTTCTCTCCAGTAGAAAGAATTTTCTTTTTTAGTCCTAATTTTATTTTGAGTCTATAAGTGGCTCTCTTCTCTGCTGCCAGGAATCACAATTCTTACAGATATCTCCTGACTTAGTCTTTTCTACTGGATACGTCTCCTACTGCTAAAGGAGTTCTGGTGCAAGAAATATGGTTATTGGAATGGAGGAAAGAGAAAGTACCCCATATACTATAAAAGTACAAAGTAAAAGACAAAGAGGGATACCTTCTCAAGGGTTTCATTCTTTATCTACAGGAGGATTTCTTCTCTGTTTCTTATAGTCAAACTTTATAGAGTTCTCTTACCTCCTTGGTTATCACCAGATCTGGCAAGCTCACTTTTTAAAGAATACATAAGGGATAGTCACTTCTGGGCAGAGTAACCAGTAAAATACCATAACTCTCTCATAGTAAACTTCAAACAACCATAAAATAGCACCCCAAAACAAATTCTAAAATAGCAGAACAAGCAAAAAGATGGAATAAAACAATCTTTGAGCTCAAGAAATTTGGGAGATTGGCAGGAAAGGTCTGTCTCACTCAGAGAAAAAAGAGAGCAGTCCAGGATAGGAAGCAAATCTACAATAATTTCCTCCTCAGCTAACCAGCAGTAGAGGCTGAGCCCAGATGTGGTGAAGCACATAAATGCCAATACCAAGACTCTTCACATGCCTTAGCATAGGCAGGGGAAAAGACAGATTCCAACTCTGAGAACCAAACGTTTCAGCTTGTGCCAAGAAAAGAGACAACTTCCAGCAGCCATATTCCACATGCTTGAGCATAGCCCTGAGAAAAAGTCAGCTGCCAGCAGATTTATACAGGCTTATTTATAGCTTTGGAGAAACACAGAAAAACCCCAATAGCCTCAGCACATACCAGACACCACCTAAGCACCAGATAAATGCCAGACTCATACAACCTCCAACAAGGTCAGCCACTGACCTAGACCTTCAATGTATCACCATACATAAAGGTTCCATCCATCATGGGATCAGACCTCAAATTTAAAAGAAAGTGAAGAGGGCCAAAAAATGATGAGAAAGAAAAGAAAGAACATGACCATAATAAGTTATGTGAGGGGAAGATCAAAGCACAAACTCAAAAGATGATAATGATGTTAAAACATGTATGGGCAAAACACCAAAGAAAAATGGGAAGTGGTCTCAAGCTCAGAGAGAAGTTGTAGAATTTTTTAAAAGGAGCTTAAAAAGAAAGGTAAAATTAAAATTAAAAAAAAAATGAGAGTGACACAACAGAACTATGAAGAAAGAGTCAACAGCTTGGAAAAAGAAAACTGCTTAAAAAAGAGAATAGGCCAAATGGAAAAAGAAAGTGAAAAGGCTAATTGAGGAAAACAATTCTTTAGAAGTTAGAATTGAGAGACAGCTAATTAGTGCATGGATAGAGCACCAGCCTTGAAGTCAGAAGGACATGAGATCAAATCTGGCCTCAGACACTTAACACTTCCCAGCTGTATGACCCTGAGCAAGTCAGTTAACCCCAAATGCCTCAGCCAAAAAAAGTATTGAGCAAATGAAAGCTAATGACTATATAAGCACTAAGAATCAAACAAATTCAAAAGAATGGAAGAAATGAAATAAAATATAAACACCTCATGGGAAAAACAACTGATTTGGAAACAGATCCAGAGAGACAATATCAAATTCCATTTTTTAATTTTAATATTTAAATTACCAATATTTAAAATTTTTATTTAAATATTTAAAACCAAATATTTGGTTTATTTAAATTTATTTAAATATTTAAAATTTTTAATTTTTTATTTATTTAAAATTAAAAAAAAATTTTTTTTTTTTTAATATTTAAAAAACAAAATCAAAGAGGACATGGAAAGAATTTTTCAAGAAATCATTGAGGAACCAGAGAGTATTGATAGAATCTGCTGACAGTAGAATCAGAAGATGATTATAACAGCAAGATTATACAATGATAAATTTTGACCCACCTGATTCCTTTCAACTGTGAGATGATTCAGGCCAGTTCTATGGTCTTGTGATGAAGAGAGCCATTTGCACCTAGAGAGAGGATTGTGGGGACTAAGTGTGAATCACAACACAGAATTATCACTTTTTATTATTGTTTTCTTGCATTTGTTTTCTTTCTCATTTTTTTCTTTTTGATCTGGTTTTTGTTGTGCAGCATCATAATTGGGGAAATATGTATAGAAGAATTGCACTTTTAACATATATGGGATCATTTGACTTCTGAGGAAGGTGGAGGGAAGGGAGGGGAAAATTTTGGAACAAAAGGTTTTGTAAGGGTGAATATTGAAAATTATCTATGCATATATTTTGAAAATAAAAAGCATTAGTTAAAAAAAAAAAAAAGAATCCATTGATTACTTCAGAAAAGAGATTCCAAAATAAAAACTCCAGGAATATTATATTTCAGGAATATTCAAGGAACATTAACAAATTTTAGAACTACTAGACGGAGGAAAAATACTACAAGTGGCCAGAAAGAAACAACTCAAAATTAGGGAATGATAAACAAGATTTACCTAGGACCTAGGACTACATTAAAAGATAAGAGATCTTGCAACATGATATTCTAAAAGGCAAAGGAATTAGAACAATCAAGAATCATTTACTTAGCAAATTAGGCATGATACATCAAGGGAAAAAATGCTTATTCAATGAAACAGAAGAATTTCAAGCTTTCATAAGATGAGAATTAAGGCAAAAAAATAATTGATCTTCAATCTCAAAACGCAAAAAAAGCATAAACATGTAAAAACGGAAAAGAAAACATAAGGGATCCAATGGAGCTAAATAGTTTACATCCCTTCATAGGAGGGTAATAATTGTAATTATTAAAAATTATGTCACTAATAATATGACTAGAAGGAATGTACGTAGAC
Source organism: Antechinus flavipes (assembly GCF_016432865.1). Classification (NCBI taxonomy): domain Eukaryota; kingdom Metazoa; phylum Chordata; class Mammalia; order Dasyuromorphia; family Dasyuridae; genus Antechinus; species Antechinus flavipes. The sequence continues at coordinate 216,696,085 of NC_067401.1, read as the reverse complement.
AGAGGGTGAAAGTATAAATTGAATTTGAGGTAAAGACATGTAAAAATATTAAATGACGAGAAAAAAGAATACATGGAGACAAAAGGAAAGAAGGGATAAAATAAGGTAAATTTTTTCACACTGAGAAGTGCAAAAGACCTATTATTAGTGAAAGGGGAAATGAGATAGTTAGCATTGGGCATTGCATGAATCTTACTCTTCTCAGTATTTGCTCAAAGAAGAAATACAATACACAATCAGTTCAATATTGAAATCCACTTATCTGATCAGGAAGTAGTAAGGAAGGAGATTAAGTAAAGGGTGATGGGAAGGAGGACTGACAGAAAAGAAAGAAGACTGGAGAAAACAAACAAAACACCATAGAGAAGAGAAAGGATTAAAAAAAGAGAGAGAGAGAGAAGGACAAAGAGGAAAAAGAATGGCATGTAGGAAAAGAAACAGTAATCATAACTTCAAATGTGAATGGGATGAATTCTCCCATAAAACAGAGTTAATCAAAATGTGTTCCTTACAAGAAACACACACAGAATAAAAATAATGGACTGCAGCAGAATCTATTATGCTACAGCTTAAGTTAATGGAGAAAAAAATGATAGCAACAAAGCAAAAGCAAAAATAGACTCAATTAAAAGAAATAAAAAAGGAAATTGCAAAAGTACCATAGACAATAAAACAATATATATGCCAAATACATACACCAAATATAGAATCTATATTCTTAAAGCTATTAAGTAAGTTATAGGCAGAAATAGAAATAGGAGAATTCAATAAAGAACTGTATTCCATTACATTCAAATCCCATAGTTTGTTCAGCCATTCATTAGTTGATGGGCATCTGCTTAATTTCAATATGTTCACACCATGAAAAGAGATGATGTAAATATTTTTTGCACATGTAAGTTTTTCCCCCTTTTTATGATCTCTTTTATAATAGTGGTATTGCTGGATCAAAGTTCCAAATTGCTCTTCAGAATTTTGGATCAATTTGTAACTCTACCAACAGTGTGTCAATGGCCCAGTTTTCCCATATCCTCCCCAACATTTATCATTTTCAATTTTTTTGTCATATTAATCAATCTATTGAGGTGGTACCTCAAAGTTGTTTTAATTTTCATTTCTCTAATCAAAAGAGTTAGAGCATTTCTTCAAATAACTATAGATATCTTTGATTTCTTCCTCTAAAAACTGCTGTTCATGTCCTTTGACCATTTATCATTTGGAGAATAGCTTGTATTCTTATAAATTTGATTCCGTTCTGTACACGTTTGAGAAATGAGGCCTTTATCAGAGACACTTGCTGTAAAGTTTGTTACCCAAATTTCTGTTTTCCTTGTAATCCTGGTTGGGATTGTCAGGAATGGCATTGGGCTTGGGTTTTTGTAAGTGTAGTAGAAAGGTTGTATTTGCTTCTCTAAGGCTTTGTCAGTGTCACATGATCTCTGTCAATTTCAAGCATTTCAATGGGGGGAGGTAGAGCCAAGAAGCCCAAGTAAAGTCAGAAAGCTACTTAAGCTCACCCAATTTCCCTCAAAAACCATATGAAACCAAGCCTCTGAATAGAGCCTGAGAGAATGAAACCACTCTCCAGCTGAAGAATGACTGAAAAAACTTCAAGAAAAGCAATTCTCATCTGATAAAAAAGGTATGCAGTCTAGGTCAGATAGACTCTGGGAAAACCTATGAGAGGGTCTTAATCACAGCAAATCAGCAACTAAGATCCTTAATACTGGCTCAGTAGAGGAGCAAATCAGTAGGTCAGCTTCCACTTCAGTTCACAAGGCAAACTCTGGGAAACTAGTATGTTTCCTGAAAAGAGTAAGGAAAGCTAACCCCTACAAACACAAGAGACCCCTGTGCTCAAAATCAAGGCTCAGAGTACATGGAAAACTTGATACAATGCCATCTTTACCTCAGGAGCAGAATTCTACCTTAAAAGTAAAAAAAGAGGAAATACCAAAAGAAAAGGAAAAGAAAGGAGCTAGAAACAGAAAAGAACCTTGAACAAAGAAAGCTACTGTGGTGAAAGGACAGACCAAAACACCAACACAGAAGTAAGAATGTCAACAGAAGAACTCTCAAAGAATTAGATAAATTGGTCTCAAGCTCAAAGAGGCTTCTTAAAAATGCTCATAAAATATTTCAAAAGGCAAATAAGAGATAGAAGGAAAAAAATAGAAAAGAAATGACATATGCATGAGAGAGTCAAGAGTTTGGAAAAGGAAGGAAAAAATGAAGAGAACAATTACTTAAACAGTAGAATAAACCCAATGGAAACAGAGATATAAAAGATAATTGAAGACAATCACACATTAAAAACTAGAACAGGGCAAATGGAAGTTAATGACTCTGTGAGACAAAAAGCATTCTTCAAGATATCATTTTTTTTTTAAAATTTAATTTTATTTAATAATAACTTTGTATTGACAGAATCCATGCCAGGATAATTTTTACACAGCATTATCCCTTGCAATCACTTATGTTTCGTTTTTTCCCCTCCTTCCTTCCTCCCCCCCCCCCCAAGATGGCAAGCAGTCCTATATATGTTAAATATGTTGCAGTATATCCTAGATACAATACATATTTGCAGAACCGAACAGTTCTCCCGCAGCACAGGGAGAATTGGATTCAGAAGGTAAAAATAACTCAGGAAGAAAATCAAAAATCAAATAGTTCACATTCATTTCCCAGTATTCCTTCTTTGGGTGTAGCTGTTTCTGTCCATCATTTATCCAATGAAACTCAGTTAAGTCTCTTTGTCAGAGAAATCCACTTCCATCAGAATACATCCTCATACAATATCGTTGTCGAAGTGTATAATGATCTCCTGGTTCTGCTCATCTCACTTAGCATCAGTCCATGTAGGTCTCTCCAAGCCTCTCTGTATTCATCCTGCTGATCATTTCTTACAGAACAATAATATTCCATAACGTTCATATACCACAATTTATTCAGCCATTCTCCAACTGATGATCATCCATTAATTTTCCAGTTTCTAGCCACTACAAACAGGGCTGCCACAAACATTTTGGCACATACAGGTCCCTTTCCCTTCTTTAGTATCTCTTTGGGGTATAAGCCCAGTAGAAACACTGCTGGATCAAAGGGTATGCACAGTTTGATAACTTTTGGGGCATAATTCCAGATTGCTCTCCAGAATGTCTGGATTCGTTCACAACTCCACCAACAATGCATCAGTGTCCCCGTTTTCCCGCATCCCCTCTAACATACATCATTATTTTTTCCTGTCATCTTAGCCAATCTGACAGGTGTGTAGTGGTATCTCAGAGTTGTCTTAATTTGCATTTCTCTGATCAATAGTGATTTGGAAAACTCTTTCATGTGAGTGGTAATAGTTTCAATTTCTTCATCTGAAAATTGTCTGTTCATATCCTTTGACCATTTATCAATTGGAGAATGGCTTGATTTTTTATAAATTTGAGTCAGTTCTCTATATATTTTGGAAATGAGGGCTTTATCAGAACCTTTAATTGTAAAGATGTTTTCCCAGTTTGTTGCTTCCCTACTAATCTTGTTTGCATTCGTTCTGTTTGTACAAAGGCTTTTTAATTTGATATAATCAAAATTTTCTATTTTGTGATCAGTAATGGTCTCTAGTTCATCTTTGGTCACAAATTTCTTTCTCCTCCACAAGTCTGAGAGATAAACTATCCTATGTTCCTCTAATTTGTTTATAATCTCGTTCTTTATGCCTAAGTTATGGACCCATTTTGATCTTATCTTGGTATGTGGTGTTAAGTGTGGGTCCTTGCCTAATTTCTGCCATACTAATTTCCAGTTATCCCAGCAGTTTTTATCAAATAATGAAATCTTATCCCAAAATTTAGAATCTTTGGGTTTGTCAAACACTAGATTGCTATAGTTGACTATTCTGTCTTGTGAACCTAACCTTTTCCACTGATCAACTAATCTATTTCTAAGCCAATACCAAATGGTTTTGGTGACTGCTGCTTTATAATATAATTTTAGATCAGGTACAGCTAGACCACCTTCATTTGATTTTTTTTTCATTAATTCCCTTGAGATTCTCGACTTTTTATTGTTCCATATGAATTTTGTTGTTATTTTTTCTAAATCATTAAAATATTTTCTTGGAAGTCTGATTGGTATAGCACTAAATAAATAGATTAGTTTAGGGAGTATTGTCATCTTTCTTATATTCCCTCGGCCTATCCAAGAGCACTTAATATTTTTCCAATTATTTAAGTCTGACTTTATTTGTGTGAAAACTTTTTTGTAATTTTGCTCATATAATTCCTGACTTTCCTTTGGTAGGTAGATTCCCAAATATTTTATGCTATCAACAGTTATTTTGAATGGAATTTCTCTTTGTATCTCTTGCTCTTGGATTTTGTTGGTGGTGTATAAGAATGCTGAGGATTTATGGGGATTTATTTTGTATCCTGCTACTTTGCTAAAATTATGAATTATTTCTAATAGCTTTTTAGTAGAATCTCTGGGATTTTTCTAGGTATACCATCATATCATCTGCAAAGAGTGATAGTTTGGTTTCCTCATTGCCTACTCTAATTCCTTTAATCTCTTTCTCGACTCTTATTGCAGAGGCTAGTGTTTCTAATACAATATTGAATAATAATGGTAATAGTGGGCAACCTTGTTTTACTCCAGATCTTACTGGGAAAGGTTCCAGTTTTTCCCCATTGCATATGATGCTTACTGAAGGTTTAAAATATATGCCCCTAACTATTTTAAGGAAAAGTCCTTTTATTCCTATGCTCTCAAGTGTTTTTATTAGGAATGGCTGTTGGATTTTATCAAATGCTTTTTCTGCATCTATTGAGATGATCATATGGTTTTTGTTTGGTTGGTTGTTGATATAGTAAATTATGTTAATAGTTTTCCTAATATTGAACCAGCCCTGCATTCCTGGTATAAATCCTACTTGGTCATAGTGTATTATCCTGGGGATGATTTTCTGTAATCTTTTTGCTAATATTTTATTTAAGATTTTAGCATCAATATTCATTAGGGAGATTGGTCTATAATTTTCTTTCTCTGTTTTCAGCCTACCTGGTTTAGGTATCAGTACCATATCTGTGTCATAAAAGGAGTTTGGTAGGACTCCTTCAATCCCTACTTCTTCAAATAGTTTATTTAGCATTGGAGTTAATTGATCTTTAAATGTTTGATAGAATTCAGATGTAAATCCATCTGGTCCTGGGGTTTTTTTCTTAGGGAGTTGATTGATAGTTTGTTCTATTTCTTTTTCTGAGATAGGAGTGTTTAGGATATTTACTTCTTCCTCTGTTAGTTTAGGCAAGTTATATTTTTGGAGGTATTCTTCTATTTCATTTAAGTTGTCGAATTTATTGGCGTAAAGTTGGGCAAAGTAACTCCTAATTATTGCTCTAATTTCCTCTTCGTTAGTGGTGAGTTCTCCCTTTTCATTTTTAAGACTAACAATTTGATTTTCCTCTTTCCTTTTTTTAATCAGATTTACTAAGGGTTTGTCTATTTTGTTGGTTTTTTCATAGAACCAACTCTTAGTTTTATTAATTAATTCAATAGTTTTTTTACTTTCAATTTTATTGATCTCTCCTTTTATTTTTTGAATTTCAAATTTAGTGTTTGATTGGGGGTTTTTAATTTGTTCCTTTTCTAGCATTTTTAGTTGCAAGCCCAATTCATTGACCTTCTCTTTCTCTATTTTATACAAATAGGCCTCTAGAGATATGAGATTTCCCCTTATTACCACTTTGGCTGCATCCCATACATTTTGGTATGATGTCTCATTATTATCATTTTCTTGGATGAAGTTATTAATTATGTCTATAATTTGCTCTTTCACCCAATCATTCTTTAGTATGAGATTATTTAGTTTCCAATTATTTTTTGGTCTACTTTCCTGTGGCTTTTTATTGAATGTAATTTTCAATGCATCATGGTCTGAAAAGGATGCATTCACTATTTCTGCCTTACTGCATTTGAGTTTGAGGTTTTTATGTCCTAATATATGGTCAATTTTTGTATAAGTTCCATGAACTGCTGAAAAGAAGGTGTACTCCTTTCTGTCCCCATTACATTTTCTCCAGAGATCTATCATATCTAATTTTTCTAGTATTCTATTTATCTCTTTGACTTCTTTCTTATTTATTTTGTGGTTTGATTTATCTAATTCTGAGAGTGCAAGGTTGAGATCTCCCACTATTATAGTTTTACTGTCTATTTCTTCTTGCAGCTCTCTTAATTTCTCTTTTAAGAATTTAGATGCTACACTACTTGGTGCATATATGTTTAATATAGATACTTCTTCATTATTCATTCTACCCTTTAGCAAGATATAGTGCCCTTCCTTATCTCTTTTGATTAGATCAATTTTTGCTTTAGCTTGGTCTGAGATCAGGATGGCTACCCCTGCTTTTTTGGCTTCACCTGAAGCATAGTAGGTTTTGCTCCAACCTTTTACCTTTAACCTGCATGTATCACCCCGCTTCAGGTGTGTTTCCTGTAAACAACATATTGTAGGATTCTGGCTTTTGATCCATTCTGCTAACCGCTTCCTCTTTATAGAGGAGTTTACCCCGTTCACATTTATGGTTAAAATGACCAATTCTGTATTACTTGCCATCTTGTTAACCCCGGATTATGCTATTCTCCCTTCTTACTCCCTTACCCCCCTTCCCAGTATTAAGCTTGTGAGCACCACTTGCTTCTCACAGCCCTTCCTTTTTTAGTATCCCTCCCCTCCCCTTAGAGTTCCCCCCCTAACTTACCCCTTTCCCTCCCAGTTACCGTATTCTCTTCCACTTAGCTTATTCCTTCCCTTTTCACTTTTCCCTTCTCACTTTTCAATGAGGTGGGAGAAGTTTCACCATAGATTGAATATGTCTAAAATTCTTCTCTTAATGCCAATTCTGAAAGCAGTGAAATACTCACTATATTCATCCCTCTCCATTCTTTCTCTCAGATATACTAGGTTTTCTTTGCCTCTTCATGAAATGTAGTACCCCCATTTTCCCTTTTTTCTGGTACAATGTCCTTTCCACATCTAGTTTCTAGAACAAGGTATACATGTATTCTTTATACATCTTTATAGCCGAAATATAGATCCCAAGATTAATCTTTACCTTTTTAGATTTCTCTTGAGTTCTGTGCTTGTAGATCAAATTTTTTGTTAAGTTCTGGCTTTTTCATCAGAAATAGATGAAATTTGCTTATTTCGTTGAATGTCCATCTTCTTCCCTGGAAAAAGATGCTCATTCTCGCTGGGTAAGTTATTTTTGGTTGCATACCAAGTTCCTTAGCCTTTTGGAATATCATATTCCAGCCCCTTCGATCCTTTAATGTGGATGCTGCCAGATCCTGGGTGATCCTTATTGTGGCTCCTTGATACTTGAATTGGGTTTTTCTAGCCGCTTGCAGTATTTTTTCCTTCGCCTGAGGGTTCTGGCATTTGGCCACTATATTCCTTGGTGTTTTGATTTTAGGATGCCTTTCAGTAGGGGATCGATGAATTCTTTCAATGTCTATTTTACCTTCTGTTTCTATGACTTCTGGGCAGTTCTCTTTGATAATTTCCTGGAAAATAGTGTCCAGGCTCTTTTTTTCATCATACTTTTCTGGAAGTCCGATGATTCTCAAGTTGTCTCTCCTGGATCTGTTTTCCAGGTCTGTTGTCTTCCCCAGAAGGTATTTCACATTCTTTTCCATTGTTTGATTTTTTTGGATTTGCTTGACTGATTCTTGTTGTCTCCTCGAGTCATTCAATTCCAATTGTTCGACCCTGAGTTTCAGTGAGGTATTTTCTTCACTCACTTTTTTAAGATCTTTTTCTAATTGTCCAATTGAGTTCTTTTGTTCTGTGGAATTTTTTTCCATTTCGCCAATTTTGTTTTCCAGTTCACCAATCCTATTTTTCAAGGATTTGGTTTCTTTATCCACTCTCTCTTTAACTGACTTCTCCAGGCTCTTTTGCCAAGCCTCCCTCTCCTTTTGCAGAGCCTCACTCTGCTTTTGCCAAGTCTCCCTCTCCTTTTGCAAAGCCTCCTTCTCCTTTTGCCAAGCCTCCTTCCCCTTTTGCAAAGCCTCCCTCTCCTTTACCCATTTTTCTTCTAGCTCCCTTGTGAGAGCCTTTTTAATTTCCTCCATGAGATTCATCTGTGCTGAGGAACATATGATCTCCTCCTTTGGGGATTTACCTGGGGACTGTTTGTTTTTAGTCTCCTCAGGATTTGGAGTCTGCTCTTTATCTGTATAAAAGCTGTCAAGGGTTAAATTCTTTTTCAGTTTCTTGCTCATTCTGTCTAATAATCAAAGACAAACTATCAAAGAAACAGAAGAAAAAAAACCCTTGAATGGAGGCTGCTTTCTTTGGGGGAGGGGCAGGGTATTCGTGAGGCATGGGTCCTATTGTGCTGGCGCCTGCGCTCTGAGATCTGAGCGCTCTGAGATACTGTGGGGGAGGGGTGGCCAGGTCCCGAGAGACTCCAGCTATTTGGGGTTGTATTCTTCACTCCCAGTGTTTTTAGCTTCTCTGCTGGACTGCTGACTTGCTGCCGGAGCAAAGTATCTAATCCTGTAGCAAAGCTCTCCCCGCAGAGACGGCTGCAATCACGCCCCACCCCCTCTCTGCTCTGCTCGGCTCTGAGCTGCTTTCTGTGCTCTCGCTGCAGCTGCTGCCCGCAGACTGCTTCCGATTTAAATACCGTCCCCGCCCTCGCGCAAAAACAGACCTTTCTTGATGAGTCTCAAGGATGGTTTCTCTTGGTAAGTAATTGTATGTTTTTTTTCAGTCGAGCATTAATTCAGAGGCATGAAATGAAATGGATAGTGAGAGAAAAACACGGAGGTTACACAGCAGTGTATTTCCTCTCCGCCATCTTGGCCAGAAGTCTCTTCAAGATATCATTAAAGAAAACTGGCCCAACATTCTAGAAATAGAATATTTATTGAAAGAATCCATGGATCACCTCTAGAAAGAGATCCCACAAGGAAAATTCCAAGGAAAATGCTGCAAAACTCCAAAACTAAAATCTCAAGAAAAAAAAATACTTCAAGCTGCCAGACAAAAGCAATTCAAATATCAAGAAGCAACAGTCAAGATTATCCAGGATCTGGCAGCTTCTACAATATAGGATTGGATGGCTTGCAATACCATATTTTGGAAGCAAAGGACCTGGGGTTACAACCAAGAATTAACTACTTAGCACACCTCAGCATCATCTTTCAGGTAAGGAGATGGAGCTTCAATGAAGTAAGAAATTTCATTCATTTCTGTTGAAAAAAAAAAGCAGAACTGAATAGAAAATTTAGGCTACAAACATAGCACTCAAGAGAACCATGGAAAGGTAAACAGGGGGAAAAAATAATATATATATATATATATATATATAATATATATATATATATATATATATATATATATATATATTCAAAGGTTAAACTGTTTAAATCCCTAGATGGGGAAACTGATATCTAACTCTTGAAAACTGTATCTGTCATTGGGGCAGATAAAGGAGGGCATCACATGGACTTAGGGTCTGATTGTGAATGGAATGCTATGTGATGACATCAGAGAAAAAAGACATTAAGGAGTGGGAAAAAGTCTCTACTGGAAAAAGAGGATGGGCGGAGTATAATGGGACAATTAGTTCATATGAAAAGGCTTCAGAAAACTACTACAATGGAGGAAAAGAAAGGAAAGGGATGAGCATTATCTGAAGCTTGTTCTCATCAATTTTGGTTGTAAGAGGGAATAATTTAATCATTGAGTTATGTATAGAAATTTATCTAATCCTATAAAGAAGTAAGAGGAAAAACAGAAAAAGAAAAGGGAGGGACAGGATAGAAGCCAGGGTAGAAACACTAGGAAAAAATGTAAATAAGGGGGGGAAGCAAAGATAGAAAATAAGGTAGTGAGTGGGATGGGTAAATAACAACAACAACAACAACACAGGATTAAGGACAGGGTGGAAAGAGAATAAAAGCATATACAGGGTAGAAAATAGAATGGAGGGAAATACAGAGGTAATAATCATAACTGTTAATGTGAATTGGGCTAACTCTCCTATAAAACAGAAGAAAATAGCAGAGTGGATTTTTTTTTTAATCCTACAATATGTTATTTACAAAAAACATAGTTGATACAAAGAGACACATGTAAAGTAAAGGTAAAAGACTGGAATAGAATTTATTATGCTTTAGCTGAAACAAAAAAAAAAAAAAGAAGAAAGAAAGGATAGCATTTCTGATCGCAGATAAAGCAAAAGGAAAAAATGGATCTTATTAAAAGAGATAAGGAGGGAAAGTACATCTTGATAAAGGATACAGTAAATAATGAAATAGTAATGATACTAAATGTATATGCACCAAGTGGTAGAAAAGACAAATTCCTAGAGACAATTTTAAGCCAATTACAGGAAGAAATAGACAGCAAAACTATTCTAGTGGGGGACCTCAACCTTCACTTTCAGAATCAGGCAAATATAGCCACAAAATAAACAAGAAAGAAACTAGAAGGGTTAATAGGATCCTAGAAAAACTAGTTATGATAGACCTCTGGAGAAAATTGAATAGGGACAGAAAAGAATATACCCTTTTCTCGGCAGTATGTGGTAGCTACACATAAATTGACCATGTGTTAGGCCATTAAAAATATCACAATAAAATCAGAAATTAAATAATCTAATCCTAAAGAATAAATGACTCAAATAACAAATCACAGAAACAGTCCATAATTTCATCCAAGAAAATGACAAAAATGAGATAATATGCCAAAACCTGTGGGATACAAGCAAAGCAGTTCTAGGGAAATTTTTATATCTCTAAATAGCTATATAAATAAAATAGAAAAAGAAAAGATTAACAAATAAGGCATGTAACTAAATAGCTAGAAAAAGAAAAAAAATTAAAAATCGCCAATTAAATACTAAGTTAGAAAATTTAGAAACTCAAAGGAGAGATCAATAAAATGAAGACTAAGAAAACTATTGAACTAATAAACAAAACAAAGAATTGGTTTTATGAAAAAACTAACCAAATGATAAACCTTTGGTTAATTTGATCAGAAAAAGAAAAGACAAAAACCTAATTACCAGCATCAAAAATAAAAGGGGTGAAGTCACCAGCAATGAAAAAGTAATCAAAGCAATAATTAGGAGCTATAGTACATAACTCTATGGTAGCAAATCTGACAATCTAACAATCTAATTTTACCAGAATATAAATTGCCCAAGTTAATAGAAGAGAAAATAAAATGCTTAAATAGTCCCCTTTTACAAAAAGAAATTGAACAAGTCATTAATGAATTTTCTAAGTAAAAATCTCCAGTCAGATGAATTTACAAATGAATTCTACCAAACAAAGAAAAATTAACTCCAATACTATGTCAACTATTTGCAAAAATAGATAAAGAAGAAGTACTGCCAAATAACTTCTATGATGCAAATATGGAACTGATACCAAAACAGAGAAAGAAAACCACAGACCAATCTCCCTAATGAATATTGATGCAAAAATTTTAAATAAAATATTAGCAAAGATATTACAGCAATCTATCAGCAGGATAATTCACTATAACTAAATAGGATTTATACCAAGAATGCAGGGATGATTCAATATGAGGAAAACTATTACCATAATCAACCATATAAATTAAAAAAAAAAAACAATAGAAATCATATGAAAATCTCAACAGATGCAGAAAAAGCTTTTGATAAAATTCAGCACTGATTCCTATTAAAAACACTAGAGATCATAAACATAAAGGGAACTTTCCTTAAACTAATAAGCAATTTCTATCTAAAACCTACAGCAAGCATTATTTGTAATGGACAGAAGTTGGACACATTCCCAATAAGATTAAGGGTGAACAAGAATGTCCATTATCACCACTATTGTTCAACATTGTACTAGAAATGTTGGCTTTACCAACAACAAAAAAAGAAAATAAATTAAAGGAATTAGAATAGGCAATGACAAAATATAACTATCACTTTGCAGATGATATGATAATATAGTTGGAAATTCCTAGAAAACCACCTAAAAACCTATTGGAAACAATTCACAGCTTTAGCAGAGTTGCAATATATAAAATAAAACCACACAAATCATTAGCATTTCCGTATTGTACTGACAAAGCCCAGTAGCAAGAGCTAGAAGAGAAATTCCATGTAAAATTACTGTAGATAAAATAAAAGACTTGGGGGTCTACCTGCCAATATAAACCCAACAACTATATGGACACAATTACAAAACACTTCTCACACAAATAAAATCAGATCCAAGCAATTGGGAAAATATCAATTGCTCATGGCTAGACCAAGCTAATATAATAAAAATGACAATGCTGCCTAAATTTTACTTGTTCAGTGTTATACCAATCAAACTGCCAAAACATTATTTTTCAGGACTAGGAAAAATAATAACAAAATTCATTGGGAAGCACAAAAGGTCAAGAATATCAAGGGAACTAATTAAAAAATACAAAGCATGGTGGCTTACCAGTACCAAACCTAAAAGTATATTATAAAGCAGCACTAACCAAAACCATTTGATATTGATTAAGAAACAGAGTGGTAGATCCATGGAATAGATTAGGTACACATGATACAATAATCAAGGACTATAGCAATCTAGTATTTGATAAATCCCCAAACTCCGGTTTCTGTAATAAGAACTCACTATTTGACAGAAATTGTTGGAAAAAAACTGAAAAGAAATATTAGAAACTTGGCATAGATCTACATCTCACATCTCATATCAAAATAAGCTCAAAATGGATACATGATTTGGGCATAAAGGATGATGCCACAAACAAATTAAGAGAACAAGAAACAATTTATTTATCAGATCTTTGGAGAAGGGGGGAATTTATTACAAAAGAAGAACATTTTGCCTCATGAAAGGCAAAATGGACAGCTTTGATTAAATTAAATTTAAAAGTTTTTGAACAAATAAAATCAATAGAAACAAGATAAAAATGGAAACACAAAGAGTTTTAAACTGTGCATATCCTTTGACCCAGTCATGCCATACTGGGTCTATATCCAAGAAAATCATTAAGGAGGGAAAAGGACCCACACATGCAAAAATGTTTGTAGCAGTTCTTTTTTGTGGTAACAAAGAACTAGAAAAGAAGTGGATGCCCATTAATTGGGAAATGGCTGAACAAGCTGTGGTAATGGAATATTATTATTCTATAAAAAATTCTGATTATAGAAAAGCCTGGAAAGTGTTACATGAACTGATGCTGAGCAAAATAAGCAGAACTAGGAATACATTGTACACAATAACAGAAAGAATGTGTGAAGATCAACTTTGAAAAGCTTGGTTCTTCTCAACTTGGTTCCGTGATCCATTCTCATTCCAATAGACTTTGGACAGAAAATGCCATCCGCATCCAGAAAAAAGATCTAAGGAGACTGAATGTAAACCAGTGTTATTTTCACTTCTCTTTTACGTTGAATCATGGGCACATATTGATGGTAGGAACTGGATTTTAGCCAGGAGAAGCTCCACCTCAGGCGAGGGATAATTTCAATAGATTTTGACATGGAAAGAAGAAAAAAGAGAGAACCAGTTGGATCAGACAGTGCATGGATTGCAAATATTTTCATTTTGTATCTTTGCAAATATTTCTCATGAGAGATGTAAAGTAAGATGGTCAAACATTGAATACATGCTAGTGCACTCTTGGCAAATCTGTGAACTTCTCCAGTCAGTATGGAAATATTTGGAACTTTGCTCAGAAAGCTACCAAACTCTACATATCATTTGAACTAGCTACACTACACTGCTACTTAGGATACTACTTAGAGGCATATAGATGATACGGTGGATCAATTACTGGATCTGAAGTTAGGAAGAATCAAGTATAACTTCAATCTCAGATACTTCTTAGATTTGTGACCCTGCTCAAGTCACTTAATTTGTATTTGGATCAGTTTCTTTAGCTATAAAATGGAAATAAAAACATTATCTACCTTCCATGGTTGTCATTAGGATCAATTAATTACAAATCACTTAGCACATAGCCTGGCATATAATTGCTGTTGTTGTGTCATTTCAGTCATATGTAACTCTTTGTGATATAGTAAGCTATGCCAGTTATTAGCTATTATTGCTAGACTTGGAATCCAAAGAAATAAAAAACAAGAAAAGGATATATGTGTACAAAAATATTTTTAACAGATGTTTTTGTGGTAGCTAAATGTTGAGAATTAAGGAACCGTCTGGAGAATGACTAAAATAAATTGTAATATATGACTGTAATGTAATGTTATTACATTATAAGATGATTAAAATGATAATTTCAAAGAAAACTGGGAAAGATCTTTGTGAAGTGATGCAGAGCAAAAAAAAAAAACAAAAAAACAAAACACCACCAACAACAGAAGAATTAGATAATGTGAACTTTATAGAGAAAAACAACTATGAAAGGCTTTAGAAATCTGATGATTTCTAAATGCCATGATAGATCATAAATCTAAAACAATAAAAAAAAGTAAGATATCATTAAGCTCTTAAGAGAAGTAATGGACATAAAATGTAGTAGAAGTTGTATATTTTTCTATATGGCTAATGTGCCAGACGGTTTTTGTGTATATGTACATACAGGGTGTATTTATACATATATACAAATCCACATAAATTTATATGTACAAATCCAGATAGATAGATTTATTTTTCTTTTCTTTTCTTTATTTGCTTAATGGGGAAAGAGGATGGTGAGACAAATTCATAAAATACTTGTAATCTGATTTTTTTTGGAAAATAAATGAAAAAATAAATTAATTTTGAAAATAAATGAGGCTATGTCAATAGGAACAATTTCCATCTCTAGATAAGTCTTTGATTCCATCTTCTTCCATCTTCCCCAATAGAAAGACACCATATTCATAGCCACTTCAAACTTCAATCTTTCCTTATCTTTTAACTCCTGCTACCTAGGAAATAAGTCCAAATCTACTCAAATTTAAAAACAAAAACCTTTCATTGACCTTGTCTAGACCCTCAAGGTATATTTTATATCTTTCCTATTTTCACAGTCAAACTCATAGAAAAAGCTATATTTATTGTCTCTACTTCCTCTCTTAGTACCCCCTTCTCAACCTTTTAGAATCTGACTTGCATCTCATCACTCAAATTTTTAGGTGGTAAAATACACAGAGCATTGGATCTGGAGATAGAAAGCTCTGAGTTCAAATGCTTAGTAGCTCTGGATACTTAGGGAAGTTACTTAACCACTATTTGCCTCAGTTTCCTCATCTTGCAGGGTTATTATAAAAATGAGGTTTATCCCTGATCTGCTTTTCATACTGTCTCAGGAGTAAAAGACCTAACCTCTGGGGAGTTGCTGCCAAAGGTTTTAGCAGAATTCTCATTGCCCTTTGAGAATGCCTTTCTGATCCAATGTGATCATTGCCATTGTGAATGCAGAAAGGGAGAGAATAAGCATTTTTAGGTATTTACTATGGGTCAAGAACTGTGATAAGCATTTTTACAAATATTACCTATCCGAATGTATAATTTTTAATGTTATTCTATTTAAAGCTATTTTTATGTTATTTCACATTCCACAAGTAATTCAAGACATTCTTATTCAAAGCCTGTGCAAAAACTGGTCCATAATAGTTTAAGTTTTCATCAGCACTAGCTAATTATAATGAATATATCAATAAGTGTATTATTGAAATGGAGAAAGATGGAGCAAAATAAAAGAGCCCTGAATTAGTAGATGGTCAGACACTGGAAAACAGTTTGCTTTTGCTGTCAAAATTTTAGTCAAACATAAGAAACCCTCTTGATGGGATAAAGAGCAAATTCCAATTGATCTTATAAGATTCAATTCATGGGTATTAATGAAACTTGAAAGGGATAGTACATATTATGAGATTGCAATATACACTAATTGTTAAGAACAATTAACAATTGTTAAGTTCTGCATCCCAAAATAGATAAAAGACAATAAGGAAAAGGACTTATATGTATAAAAAATATTTATAACAACTCTTTTCTGGTGTCAAGAATTGGAAATTGAGATGATATCCATCAACTTGGGAAAGGCTTAACAAACTGTGTATGATTATGATAGAATACTTTTGTTCTATACAAATTCAGGATGAACACAGAAAAACCTGAAAAGACTTACATGATCTGATGTAAAGTGAAATGTACTGGGTACAAAGTAACAGCAATATTCTAAGATGATCTTCTGTGAATGACTTAGCAATTCTCAGAAGCACAATGATCCAAGACAACTCTAAAGAAATTATGGTAAAAATGCTATCCTTGACCAGAGAAAGAAGTGATAAAGTTTAAATAAAGAATAGCTATATCATGAGCATATAATGGAAATGAAAAAAATTATCTATGTATATTAAGCAATTTAGAAACATTTAAAATATGTTATTGATTTTGAACATCCTTGTCTTGAAATCAGAAGAACAGTTTATAGCCTTGGTAATAGCATAAGTGAAAACAACAATAATAATAGAAGTAGGGACTGATAGGTAATATATAGGAGGCACAATTTCTTATCCCTGAGGTTTTCTTGGAAAATGTGATTAGCTTTTCTGAGATTAGGACTATAAAGTAGTGCCAGAGTAATATGTACAATAATATTGGGGATAAATGATAGTGGAAAGAGACTATTTGACCAATATTATTATTTTTTCCTTGGTTACAACCTCTTGGGGAGTCACTTCATCCACAGTGGAGTAGAAAGATAAAGGAACATAAGAGGTTGCAGGAGAAGTGTAAACATCAAGTTAATGTGTCTTTAAAAAAAATGCTTGATAATATAGGGGAGTGGTTGAAGGGGGAGGGAGAGAGAGAAAGAATCTGGAACTCAAAGTTTTAAAAACAAAATGTTTTAATATAATTGGGAAAAATAAAATATTTTAAAAATATATTAACATTATTTAAATTAAAAGTCATCATTTTGCCATAGAATATTTTGAATATATGAAAATCAAGAGAACTAAATAAATTTATTCCCATGATATAGAAAAAATAATTGGTTTTAAGTAAACTATTTCACAAAAATTATTCCAAATTCAAGTGGTGAGATTTTCAATGTGATTTAATTCCATGCTCTAAATGAAAATATATATACACATAAATTATATGTAATTAAATTATGCTGTGTATTATCATTCCTTCCCATTTGCTGGACCATATGTAAATCTGCTAAGCATATAATCCAAGTCTGAGAAAGATCAGATCTAAAATCTGTTTGGTACCGTGTTAATTTTACTTTATGTTTTTATTTTTATAATTAAAAACATGTTTTCTATAATTACAAATAAATAAAAATGCTTGATAAGTATATAATCTAATATATAGGTATCTTTAAGTTTTTATTGGTTACAGAATTTCAATAGTCTTACAAAGTCAACTGAACCAGTTAGTGGTCCAAAGAGGGACTTCTTATTGTCCTTTTTAAGTGGATGAATTTAGAGGTCCTACATATTTGCCACTTAAAAAAATGAATTCCCCAGATAGCCGCTTCTTTTGTGTTATACAGCAAAAGAAGGGTTAAGAGATGGATATGAAAGAAAGGATTTATGACCCATCCCCATGATCTGTAACTCCCCAGGGCCAACCTGGTTCAAGAATTAATAGACCATCATTTGAAAGCTTAGGCTCACCACAATCATGTGTAAATAAGACTTAGGTAGGTACTTTTCCTGCCAGACCCCTGTATAAACCTAGGCAGACCCAATATAAACTAAAACTAGTTCAATTAGTGAAATTCAAGCATGTGATTAGGACAGCATCAATAGCTGTTTTGTCCAGTAGGGCTGTCCATGCTATAATATGTCATTTGTAATGTACGTATAGGGATGACATAAGGAAATCCTGTGCCTACTTTAATTTTAGGTAAGTAGAACATGATACTTTTTCCTATAAGGAGCTTTTGGCAGAGCTATAAAAATATGTGGTTGACAAAAAGATGATTGAGTCAGACTGGGTATAAAATTATATCAACAATTCAAGACTAGTGCAAAAGACATCCTTTTTCACCACCCGAACTTACAACATTCTTAAAAACTCCATATATCACTTGAATTATCTTTCATCTATCTGGTCAATGGTTGCATTTCCAAATTCAATCACTATTGAGATGGCTCCTCTTAGGATAAGGGCTGATTCCTTTTCATAGTGGCAAGAAACTGGAAACTGAGTCAAAGCCCATCAGTTGGAGAATGGCTGAATAAGTTATGGTATATGGATGTTATAGAATATTTTTGTTTTATAAGAAATGATCAGAAGAATGGTTTTAGAGAGGTCTGGGGAGACTTGTGTGAACTGATGCTAAATGAAATGAGCAGAATCAGGAGATCACTGTGCATGACAACATCAATATTAAATGACAGTCAATTCTGATGAATGTGACTCTTTTCAACAATGAGATGATTTATACCAGTTCAAATGATCTTGTGATAAAGAGAGTCATCTACACCCAGAGAGAGGGCTGTGGAAATTGAATGCGGATCACAGCATAACATTCTTACTCTTTTTGTTGTTGTTTACTTGCATTTTGTTTTCTTACTCATTTACTTTCTTTTTTTTTTTTTGACCTGATTTTTCTTGTGTGGCAAGAGAATTGTATCAATATGTTTATACATATTGGATTTAACATATATTTTAACATGTTTAACATAACAAAGGATGAGAGCTGATTCCCATGAAGCCCAAACTGTTTTCACTTCATAATCCTATGGGATAAAAAGTTATATGACTAAGTGATAGAGGTATGGAAATGAGGGATCACCAAATATATATGGTATTCCTAGATACTGGAACAAAGTAACTACTACACCAGGGGACCATCAACAAGTCTGTAGGGTTAACATTTAATTACACTTTTATTTTTTTTTATTTTTATTTAATAATTACTTTATATTGACACTCGTTTCTGTTCCGATTTTTTTTCCCTCCCTCCCTCCACCCCCTCCCCTAGATGGCAAGCAGTTAATTACACTTTTAATAAGGGATTGTTACAGGAAATCTTCCAAAGGAAGGAATAACACTGCTTAGCTGGAGATGAATGGAAGACCTCTATCTAAGTCATAGTTGTGATGGCTAATCAGGGAGAAAATATGATAACAATGCATAGATATAATGAATTTTGGGAAAATGGTATATAGCAATAAGAAATTATGGCAATTTTTATATTGGTTATCATGGAAAAAGCCAAATGGAAGCTCTTGGAGTTGCCAAAACCATCTTGAACATTCTAGTTAATATTAAACAATACTGAAACTAGAAAAAAGGGTTTTACAAGAAACTATTCTCTCTACTAGAATAGAAGAAATAATCCAAATCTAACTTTTGTTCTTTTCCTAGGAAGAAATCTCACTTTCTACAAGTCTATACAATTGATCCTGGACCATACTCCAACCAACACATGAATAACCTTTCTCTCCCCCACATACTTAAATTGATTTCACTTTTATTCAGTAATAGTTTTAAGAATATATGTCCTATATCCAGTCCTAACCTAACAATGATGAAATTGCTATCTTAGATCTCTCTTGAGCTGCAACTGTATTTGTTGAAGTTCCCCATGGGACACATTTCTCAAGTTTGTATGGTCATATGTCAGTAGGGCTACATGTATGGTTGCATATCATTGCAACAGACAAAAGACAGCACAATTTAACTTTCCATTTTTATTCTTTTGTACTTCCTTCTGAGGTAGCATTTCTGCTCCTTCTTTCAGAGTTATGTGTTTAATTGGTAGGGAGGCGTGGTGGTATCTTTGATTCCTTCTTTTTGATTCTCACTTCAAAGTTTTCTGGCCTTTTGATTGGTCATGGCCTTGCTTATGGTATAGTCCCATAGCATATAGCCTAGACGTGCAAAATACCTTATCTTATAAAAGATGGGGCCCTTTTAGAAATACATCAGGAATTTTGCCAAGAAAGTGAGAGCTTTACACATGTTTTTCACCTAATGATATACACATTTCTGTTGCTCAGTAGGTTAGGGGGTATTTCCCAAATGAAGGTTATGTCTTTGAGGTTGCATCACATGTATAAGAGCTTTCTTAAATTGCAGGGTATAATGGAATGTTTATACAAGCAATCATTTATAGAAATCCTAAAGGGGGTTTCTAAAACAAGGGTACTCACCTGTTGCTACAGGTGAGCTATTCAAACCTTCCATATCCTGGGGCCAATCTGACAGTTGCTTTTTGAGCCATCCCAATACACCCACTCATATTTTGAATGATTGATCTTGGACTTTGCTTTAATGTCATGCATTTCAAATTCAGTTAGCTATTGTAAGAGGTAATCCTCATGTTTACTTATGATGAGATGCAACAAGGGTAGAATCAAAATATTTGGCAACAGATTTTATATGGGTGATAAAAATGGAAAAGAGGGATAGGACAACAACATGAGGACTGGCCAGACCCCTATTTTTCTCTATGGCAATAATTTTTATTCCATTTCTCCAGGACCACAATCTCATTGTCATTCTCAACTGCCAAATCTTACTATTTCTACCCCCATGACAAATCTCAAGCCCAAACACTTCTCCGTTCTCCCACCTTGATTCAAATCTTAACACCTTTTGCTAGACAAAAGCTATATTCTTCTATTTAGTCATCCTGCCTCAAGTCTCTCACCACTTCAGTTCATACTCATACAACTGAAAAAGGGAAGATCCTTAAACACAGATCTGCTCTACTCCTCAATAAAATCTACTGCCTCCTCTAACTTCTAGGATAAAATACAAATTCCTCTTTACAACCTGTCCCCAGTCTATTTTCCCAGATACATTGTACTTCATTCCCTTTCTAAATTCTGAGATCCAGCCACTCTAGGCTTTCTCTTATTCTTATTCTCCCATAAAATTCTGTGTCTAATCTCCATGCTTTTTCATTGACCTTATCTCAAGTTTCCTATCTTCTGTAAAGATACAGCTTAAGCACCTCTTCTTACAGCTTTTCCTCATATCCCCAACTGCTAGTGCCCTCCCTCCCTAATTACTTTGTACTTATTTATATTTTCTTGTATTTATTTGTGTATTTATATTCATATACAGATATGTACTTATGGAGAGAGAGGGAGAGAAAAAAAGAAACTCCTAATAGAACATTACCTTCTCAAAAATAAAGATTGTTCCATTCTTTATCTTTGTATCCCTTATCCCTAACACAATAATCAAGGTTTTAATTAATGTTCATTTATTGATTAAAAATGAATAATTGAGAGGATGGAGTGAAGATGGCTGAATAAAGTCAGAAAATTGCTCCAACTTTCCCAGTTTCCCTCAAAAACTACATGAAACCAAACCTCTGAACAGAGTCTGACAGAATAAAATCACTGTCAAGCTCAAGATAGGACTGGAAAAAACTTCAAGAAAAGTCAATCTCAGTGGAATGAAAAGAGTTTCAGCCCAGCTCAGATATACTAGAAAAGCCTATGAGAAGTTTAACCACAGCAAATCAACAACTAAGACCCTTAGTCCTGGCTCAGTAAATGAGCAGATCACTGGGCTGCCTTTGGATCCTGCCCAGAAAGCAAACTCTGGGAAACCAGGCTGTTTCCTGAAAATAGCAAGCTGCAAACAGAAGGAGCACCTATAGTCAAAACCAATGTTCAGAGCTTCACAAGAAGCCTGGGACAGCATATCCTTTAGCCCAGGAGCTGAGCTCAATTATAAAAGTAAAAAAAAAAAAAAAAAAAAAAAAGAGGAAATACCAAAGGAAAAGAAAAAGAAAATGAGCAAGAAATAGGAAAGAACATTGATGATAGGAAGCTACTATGGCAACAGGGAAGATGAGGACAAAATTTCCACAGAAGAAATCTCAGAAATATGAAATGGTCTCAGGTCCAAAGAGACTTCTTGGAAGTGCATATAAAAGACATTAAGAGGCAAATAAGAGAGAAGAAAAAATAGAAAAGAAATGAGAAGTATGCATGAGAGAGTCAACAGCTTGGGAAAGGAAGGGAAAAATTGACTGAAGGAAACAACTCCTTAAAAAATGCGATTAGATGAAGCTAAAAAAGAAATCTGTTGAAGAAAAAAATAACCTTCAAAAGTAGATTTAATCAAATGGGAGAAATACAAAAGCTAATTGAAGAAAATCACATATTAAATTGTAGAATGGGGCAAATGAAAACTAATGATTCTATGAGAGAGCAAGAATCAGTCAAACACACTAAAAAGAATGAAAAAATGGAAGAAAATGTGAAATAGATAATTGGAAAAACAGCCAACCTGGAAAATAGATCCAGAAGAAGCCATTTAAAAATTGTTGGACTATCTGAAGGCCATGACCAAAAAAGAGCCTGGATAACATTCTTCAAGAGATCATTAAGGAAAACTACCCCAATATTCTAGAAACAGAGGGAGAAATACCCTTTGAAAAATACATCATTCACATTTCAGAAAGACATCTCACAAAGAAAACCCCAAGGGACATTGTTGCAAAACTCCAGAAGTACAATCTCAAGGAAAAAATCCTGCAAGCTGATAGACAAAAGCAATTCAAATATTAATGAACAATCCGGAATACCATATTCTGGAAGGCAAAGGATCTGGGGTTACAACCAAGAATTAACTACCCAGCTAGACTCAGCATCATCTTACAGGGAGGGTAACAGATCTTTAATGAAGTAAGAGACTTTCAATCATTTTTATTGAAAAAAAAACAGAATTAAACAGAAAATTTAATCTACAAAACACAGGACTCAAAGTAGCATAGAAAAATAAATAAATGAAAATGTATTATTTTAAAATTAAACAATTTGCATCCTTAGATGGAAAAATGATATTTGTAACACATAAGAACTGTATTTGACACTGGGGCAGAGGAGGACATCACATGGATAGAAAGAGTTGTGAATGGAATCTGATATGATGACATCAAAGAAAAAGATATTAAGGGATGGAAAAGGTCTGTAAAAAAAGAAAGCGAAGTTTAATGGGATAATTATCTCACATCAAGAAGCCCAAAAGACGTAATATAATCCAGGGAAAGAAGGGAGGGGCATGAGCATTGTCTGATGCTTGACCTCATCAATTTTGGCTCTAAGAAAGAATAACTTAATCATGCAATTGAGTATAGAAACTTATCTAACCCTATAAAGAAGTAGGAGGAGAAAGAGGAAAGAAAAGGGAAGGACAGGATAGAGGGAAGGGCAGAAGCACTAGAAGAAAAGTTAAGAAAAGGGGTGATAGAAAATAAGGTAGTGGGTGGGGTGGGTTAAAGAAAAACACTACTAAGAGAAAGAGGAAAGGGAGATATGAGATATAGTAGTGGGGGTGGGTAAAAAACACTACTAAGGAGAGGATGGAAAGAGAGAACAAAAGTATATACAAGGGAGAAAATTGAATGGACAGAAATACAGAGCTGGTAATCATAACTGTGAATACAAATGGATTAAACTCTCCCATAAAACTGAAGCAAATAGCAGAGTGCATTAAAACGGACTCTTACACTACACATATGACACAGACAGACACATACAAAGTAAAGGTAAAAGTCTAGAACAGGATTTATTATACTTCTGCTGAAGTAAAAAAAAAAAAAAGCAGGAGTAACAAAAAATGAGTAGGTGAAATATTACTATTAAAGGAGCAAATGAATATTGAAAATATATAAAAGAGAGGGGACAAATGATATAGTTAGGTTATGGAGAAATGGAATTGGAGATTTAGTGGGAGCCATTAATTAACATCATTTGATGATATTAGAAATGAGACTTAGAAATGGAAGGGATCTTCAAGGGTATTTAGTCCTAATCCCCTTTCAGCCAAGATCATGCAGCCCATAAATGACAGTTAGAAATTAGTCCTATGATTACAATCCTTTAATATACAACCCTGTCTCTTAATATAATACAATATATTGTAACAGTGAATAAGACAGATCCAATAACAGAGTAAAGTTACAAATCCAGATTACTGTAAAAGAAACAAAGAAGTAAATGAATATAAATGAGGGATAGACCAGTTTTGGCACAAGGAATCAGAGGTGGTATTTGAGTTGGACCTTGAAGAATGGATTACAATTCTACACATAGAAATAGAGAAAAGAACGTTGTAGAGGGAATGATATGATCAAAGATACAAAAATGAAATGCTCAGGATAAGTCTGAGGAATGGTGAATAATTCAGTTTGATCTCACTATTCAGAGTATAAAGGAGATGGGTGTGAGTAAATGTAAAAGGTAGATTATAAAGAATCTTTAATACCTAAGAAATCTATCAACTTTTTTTTTTCTTTCAATAAACAAGAAAAGAGATATCCAACATAAGCTCTCTGAGGATAGGGACCATATTATTTATTTATTTATTTTTTTGGTATCCCTAGAACCTCTCTTTAAGGAGATGGTTAGTAAATCCTTATGGATTGAGTGAATGGTTTCCTACAGAATAATTAAGTAGTAATTCCACTTCCCTGATCCTATATATCAGCTCACATTACTTAAACATGCACAGAGAATGGGAATACCTTGGATGGTGGCTATGTGCGTCAAGAGAAATCAAAGATTCACATGAATTGATATAAAATGAAATCAGAATCTAGACAATTTATAAAATGAAATAACAATGAAACAACAACCAACTATGAAAGATTTAAGGATTCTGTTGATCCTTATCATGATAAGGATAAACCATGATTCCAGAGAACCAAAGATGAAGAATGTTATATCCTTTTTACATATGTTTTTGGACATGACCAATGAAGGAATGTTTTAGGAGAGGGGCAGGTAGAAAGGAGAGAAAATAAAGTATTTTTAAAAATTTCAAAGAAGAATATAGATTGTTTTTTACTCTTTGGTGATGTAATACAGTATCTTTAAAAAAGCAAGCTTGTTGTGTACAGTTTAGTCATTTTATGTACTCAAAGGATCTGAAACCATGAACTGCTCATCAAATCCATTCTACTATTGTAGAAAAGGTATAATTGGCTTCTTATGTTCCCAGTTACTCTTTGTGTAATTTTCAAGACCAAAGTCCCTTTCTTGAACACCATTCTATTTTACATATAGTCTCCCATCTTTTCTCCTCCTCTTGCCTTCCTTTTATTCCTCTATCTACTACTTTAAACAATTCCCTTCCCTTCTTGACCTCAATTTCCTTAAAATAAAGTTTTCTGACTAGATGAACTCAGAGTCCCTTTCTAGCTCTAAATTTATCATCCTGTCTATGATACATAGGGTTTATAGTCTCTAGAACAATGGTAGTAATATCCCTTTTTATTCTTCTTTGGTCAAACTACATCTGGGATATTGTTTTTATTTCCTATTGGTATATTTAAAAAATTGACTAGGGGAATCAAATAAAAGCAATCAATCAATGTCATATGACTATTAGCTGAAGAAACTGGCACCAGTGGGCTGTAAGAACAGAAGACTATGGAGAAGGGAGAAATGACAAGGGATAGTATGGAAGATTAGAAAGAATAGTGATTGGAATCAGAAGACCTTGTTTTGAATACTGACTTTTCCATGTACTAGCTCAATTGCTACCTATCCCTAATCATTGAATGGGTGCTGCCTCAGTCAAACTGAGACCTGTTGAAGACCTTAATTAAAAAGCTCAAAGTCTCCCATTGTATCCAGGACCACCTCATGAGGACTAGAGGTCACTTCTAGTCCTCTTGATCTATATCTGGCCACTGAACTCGGATGATTCTTGAGGGGAAAGTGAGGCTAGTGACCTTGCACAGCCTTCCCTCACTTAAATCCAATTCACTTGCATTTCACAGTGTCCCCTCCCTGATATTATGGTCCTCTTCCAGAACAAAGGAGAAACAACAGCTCTGTGGCCTTTATCTAGTTGCTTTATTGTTCTGAGTATATTTGTGTATCATTCACATAAAGAGGCTGAATTAGGTGGAATCAAAATCACAAGTCCTGTGGTATAGTGGATATAGTTCTGACTTTGGTGCTTCAAAACCTTGAGTGCTTGAATATTTACTAAACTATGTGACTGTGCGTGATTTACTTAACACCTGAGCCTCAGTTCCTTTATTTGAAAAATAGGAATAATATCTCTACCACAGGGTTGTTTGAAGTTCAAATGTGATAATATATGTAAAACACTTTGTAAGCCTTAAAGTGCTATAGAAATACTTGTGATTATTGTCTTAATATCTTATGTACAATATTGGCTTGATATCTGGCTTTCGATTCCTGCAAGGTTGTAAGATTCTATAATTATTCAAACAGTCCCTTTTGGAGCCCTGGGATTAAATTATGATCTAAGAACTAAATTCTGATGCAGACTACATCATTAGCAGACCACAATATCTAAGTTTATGTTAGAAGAACCCAATAATTATTATTTTGGGTCAGACCAATTATCTTTTCTATTTATGATGAAAGCATTATAGATATATATGTGTGTGTGTGTGTGTACATACATATGTATGTATAGTTTTTATGTGGTATGCATATTATATGTGTATGTTATATATATATGTATATGTATACATACATATATATATATATAAATGATGTGTGCTTCTGTGCTTGTGTGTGTATGTGTGCATATATATATGTCTGAAAACACAGATATATATAGGCCTATATCATCTTGAATAATTTACTTGAACATTCTATATCTCAATTTCCTCAAATATAAATCAATGTTACTTCCAACTGTCATTTTCAAATGTTTAGATACTTCTTATTAGTTACTGATTAAGGATTTAAAATCCATAATATTGTAAAGGGCTGAAACTCTGAGTTGATGCACTGAGGAAGAACAAACCAGCACTTAAGGCTATCTACTGATTGGACAATACTCTATTAGCAGATGCTTGGAAAATGGCCCTTCCCACTATTCTGTGCTGGTTCAATCTTTTGGTGTAACAAACCAGCACTTAAGGCTATCTATTGATTGGACAATACTCTATTAGCAGATGCTTGGAAAATGGCCCTTCCCACTATTCTGTGCTGGTTCAATCTTTTGGTGTATACAGAGAATTGTGGGAAGGATTAGGGGATGTAGTAAGACAAGCCAGAGTCGCTTGGGCGGTAGAGGAAGAGAAAGAAGGTCCTGCGTCCATCCTGTTCACTTCTACCCCTAAAGACCAAGAATAAAGACCAAAGACTTTTGCTTATCCTGACTCCAGCTGATTCTAAGGTATCCAGGGCGCTAACTCGGTCTTCACATTTGGTGCCCAACATGTGGACCAAGGACCCTAATTTCACTGAAGAAGTCCTTGTTGACCAGGAAATAGGGTGAGTATTTTAATAGACAAACAGGAAACTTACTTTGTTAGGGGCTAAACTAGTAACCTTTTCTAGCTGAAATGGGGCAGATATTAGGAAAAAATTCTCCCCTATCCCCAGCCCCACCCGTACCCCCACCCCAAGGGAGTGCTATAGAAAGCACACTTAAGTTGATCAAGGGACAAGACCTAATTATAACTTGGTTGCAGATTGCTAGACTCTTAGGTACATTAGAACACACATCCCCTTGGTTCTTAAAGGAAGAAGATATAGGGCCAGATAATTGGAAACTAGTAGGAGATCAACTATGTGAATACTACAATGATAAAGGTCCTGGTTCAATTTCCAAGGAAACATTCTATATATACCGCATAATACAATTGGCCTTAAAGAATCCTGCAAGTTATAGAAAAAAGAAAAAAATTTCAGAACAGCCAGATGAGGCAGTGTGAGGAAAAAGAGGAAGATAAAGAACATATTAATAGAAATATCACCAGAGGGTATGAAGAGTTAAGTGAGGATGAAGGGCATGGGGAAGGGCATGGTGATTCTTGCTCTCACAAGGCAGCTTGAACCTGGACCTAAACTGGAGCTGGTTCTTGATACGCCCCCATCAGCTTCACCTTCCAGGATAGAGGGAGGAGGAGGAGTGGGAAGAGCAGTGATATCACCAGCACCTCCCCCCAAACAATCACCTCCTCCTATGAATAGATTGCAAAAAGCACTACTTAAAGCCACAGAAGAAGGGCAGGATTTAGCTGATTTGAAAATAGAAATATATTCTGTGATTCAACAGTTGAACTCTTCAAGTCAAGAAAGTAGAAAATACACTCCTTTTGATATAGAAATCCTCCCAGACCTGAAAAAGGCTTGCACTCTTTATGGGGCTACATCAGCTTATGTTAAGATGTTATTACAGAATTTGGCTTATGAAGTCTTAACCCCTAGGGACTGGAAATCTATAGCAAGGACATGCTTAGAAGCTGGACAAAACTTGTTGTGGCTTTCTGAATATAATGAGCTCTGTAGGATACAAACCAACAAAATAGTCATAGTGGAGTTAGTCCTCCAATCACCGATAACAGGTGTAGGTTCTTATGCAGAAATTTCAATACAGATTAATTACCCCATAGCAGCATATGAGCAAATTGTTACTGCTGCTATCAAAGCATGGGTTTTTCTCCCAGTTTAAAACGACATGGATGAGGTCTTCCAAAAAAATTGTACAAGGGACAAATGAACCCTTTGCTGATTTTGTGGGACATTTGCAGATAGCTGTCATATGAACTAATGGTGAAAATGCAGTAACAGATATTATGATAAAGCAACCCACAGCAGTTCTTTATCAAGGAGATAGTGTGACAGAGTGGGTGAATCTCCCAGCACAACCAGAACAAAGCCTTACTTCTTACCCAGTGCTTGTAGTGGCTAGAATTTTATTAAAGGCTATTAAGTGAGCAGTACAATTATCTGGGATAAGACCTGACAAGATATACACTTTTTATACTAAAGCACAAATTAATGTATGCTGTGAAACCATCCCAGAATGGCAAATTTTATTGGCCACAGCTCCAGATTTTACACATGGGTCTCCATTAAAGATAACCAGACTATAACATAAGTGGCAATGGATTTTTGAAGAAAAGGTTTCTAAGGTGCCTCTTAAAGGACCAACTGTCTTTACAGATGCATCCAAACATAATATTTGTGCTATATATTCTCATGACTTAACTATAAAGAGAGTAGGCAGAATTCCTTTTCAGTCCACTCAGCAGAATGAATTGTATGCAATCATTCTAGCTCTTAGTTATTATCCAGGAGGTATAAATATATATCTGATTCAGCCTATTCAGTAGGTGTGGTACAAAGAATTTCCACAGCCCAAATAAAATTTGTAGCCTCTAATATTTATCAGCTGTTTAAGGAACTTCAAGAGCAAGTGAGAAAGCATCCAGGTAAGATTTATATCTTGCATGTCCACTCTTATAGTGGACTTCCAAGTCCTATTTTTGATGGTAATTCAAAGGCAGATAACCTTCTAACTATGCTGGCCAATACTCCTTTATTTCAAGAAGCTCAAAAATCTCATTTTAAATATCATCAGGCTGCTCAAGCTTTACGTTTACAACTTGGAATAACAAGAGAGGAAGCTAGGAGCATAGTAAAAGCCTGTACAGCTTGCCTTCCTTTCCATGCTCCTACACTGCCTCTAGGGAAGAATCCTCATGGTTTGAGACCCAATGAAATTTGGTAAATGGATGTGCCCCACAATAAATCTTTTGATTGTCTTTTTTATCCATGTTGTAGTAGACACCTTTTCAGGATTTACTTTTGCAATACTAGCAGCAAAAGAGACAGCCTGAGTAGTCACTGAATTCCTTATACCTGCTTTTGCAATTATGGATGTGCTACAAGCAATAAAAACAGATAATGGACCTGCATAAACTTCTAAACATTTTGCACACTTTTGTGCAGGTTTCAGATTTTACACACCACTGGCATACCTTTTAATCCTCAAAGACAGACAATAGTAGAGAGGAGAAACAGAGACATCAAGAAGCTCTTCCAAAAACAAAACAAAAAAAAGTGTGTGGGGGGGAAGCCATGTGTAACCCTAGAGATCTTTTAAATTTAACTCTTTATATTATTAATTCTTTGATTTTTAATAAAGATGCACTGATTCTAGCAGATAGGTTTTATAACCCAAGGGAAGGGCAGTGTCCAGTGCGAGCAGCTCCACTATTTTTAGATAATTGCCAGGTGTTATGGAGAGATCCAGAAAGTGGTGAATGGAAGGGACCAGATAGGTTAACTGCTTTTGAGAGAGGGTATCTCTACAGGTGGAGAAGGAATCAAATGGGTGCCACCGATCCATATTCACCTTGTCCATCAGAGAGAGATAGAGCAGACCCTTGAAATGAAGGAGAAGACTCAAACACCAGGTGGTTCCATTGCTGACTATGCCCATCACTGAAAGAACATGGCAGTTATGGCGTTTCACTCATGGACATCAAAAATTGTTGGACTTCAAAAACCCTCAGACTGTTGTACGACTTGAAAACCCTCAGGAATCATTGAATTTTCTGAGAAATGATAAGACTGTTGCAGGACTTCAAAAACTTGCAGGGATCATTGGATTCCCTGACACATGAAGCAATGGACAATAGATTGGTTTTGGATTATCTTTTGGCTGCTGAAGAAGGCATATATGTGACTGTTGTTTATATACCCTCCTTCTAGGACTTCTGGAAATCTTTTATAATACCATGTTGATTCATATTGTTTGTTATACCACTACTTGCATGTACAATTCATGTTTATTACACCACATTGAGCCTACACTGGCTGTGGGAAGAGCCATCACTAATAGCCTGTGTGTTATTGCTATGTGCCTGTGTAATACTTCCCATGTTGATGGGTTTGTGCATACCTGTTTTTAATAAGACCCTTCAGTCCAGAAACCCGTTAGCAATCCCCACTTCCCTTTGGTGCTTTTCATCTCCCATCCTGAGATGTCAGAGAGGGAATGATCATCCCATTTTTAATGCTTTCATGTCCCTTCCTGAGAAGTCGGGGGGTCATGATCACTTCCTTTTCGGTATTTTCACCTCCTTTCCTGAATATCCAGGAGGCGTGATCACCTCCTTTTGGGGGTTCTTGCTTCCCTGAGAAGTCAGGAATGGCATGGTGATCACCTGAGTTCTAAAACAAACAGGAGATGTAAAGGGCTGAAACTCTGAGTTGATGCACTGAGGAAGGACAAACGAGCACTTAAGGCTAACTACCAATGGGACAATACTCTATTAGCATATGCTTGGAAAATGGCCCTTCCCACTATTCTGTACTGGTTCAATCTTTTCATGTATACAGAAAATTGTGGGAAGAATTAGGGGGTGGAATAAAACAAGCCAGAGTCACTTTGGCAATAGAGGAAGAGAAGAAAGGTCTTGCATCTATCCTGTTCACTTCTACCCCTAAAGACCAAGAATAAAGACAAGGACTTTTGCTTATCCTGACTCTGGCTGATTCTAAAGTATCCAGGGTACTAATTTGGTCTTCACACATATTATCATTATTCCTTTTTGAATACGAGCTTTTTTTGTTCTTTTAAGCTTTCCTAACATCTTGGGATAATAATTTTCAATATTTACTAACCCATATGCTAGTTGCACTTTCATTTGTCCTAAAACAAGATGGAAAATAACATTGCATTTGGAATTAGAGGACTTAGTTTGTATAGCTGTTCTACTATTGTCTATATAACTTCAGTTCCTTCATAACAAAATAAGAGATTTGTGCTAAATTATCTTCACAATTGCTAAGAGCTCTAAATATCATAACCTTCTTTATGGGATGCAAAAGAATTTCTAATTTCTAAGGTACTGAGTTCTCTTTGATTATAGGTGTTCAAGCAGAAAAGAGAAGAATGATTTGTCAGATTCATCAAGTATATAAGAAGTTGGGCTAGATGAAAGCAGTCCAATTCATAGATTATTGGTCAGTGTGAAAAACTCCTAAGTGGGACCCAAAGGAATTTTAAAAAGTAATTAGGAAATGTTTAATAAAATAAATAAAAATACAATACAATATTGATAATATTAATTTATTAAGTTAATATAAAATTATCAGGGATCTGTTTTTATATTTGTTTAATATTCTTAGACTGTGGCACTTCTAAGGTTCCTACCAGATCTAATTCCATGACTCAGGGGAATTCCCTCTTCTTTTAGGATTAGAACTTCTGCTAAAATGCTAGGATAAAGACCAACCTACAGGCAGAAAATTACATTCTAAGGCAAGAATGGCCTTATGGCTACTGTTATAGTAATTACTTGCTCCTTGAACTACAAGAGAACATCAGGAAATTCTTCTCTTGCTGAAAATCATTGGAACAAGCATAACTGGAAGGTATATGTAATGGACTATAGTATAATCAAGTTAATTGCAGGTAAGATAAAGTATATTTGGAAGCAAGAATACTTAGTAAATATGGTTATGCAAATAATAGATCTATGAATTAACACATGGCCAGTGACGAATCAATACCTTTGAGTGCAGATGCAGTGATATTTCAGGTATGAATTCCCAAACAATTTGAGACTACATTTAATATCTTTCTTTGGGAATTCTGAGTTGCTATTTGAGTATATCTCCCTTGAGAAAATGGGGAAAATGATTTAAAAAATATGACAGTGAACAAAAAAGTATATAATCACTTTGCATCCAGTCAATAGTACCTTTGGCATTCTCTATCCTAATTCCATTTCCCATGGAGCAACCCAGTGTTTTAGGAACTGTGATAATAAAACTCTGAAAGATATAAATAATACAACTGACATCAAAATATATAACTGATACCAGTCTCTAGTGTTTGCAGGAAGAAAAAAGGAAGCATTCAAACTGACATGAGAATTCAGAATCAGAGAATGAAAGTATAGATAATAATAATGTATCTCATAGACTTTGTGGATTTCATTTGTTTCATTTGATAGTCTCAATAGAAAGTTCCAAGGGATACATGTGGATTTTTTACCACCACTGCACTCTCTCTTTAAAACTCATAAAGACATTCATGTGCTTTGCAGAGGTGGTTG
Source organism: Antechinus flavipes (assembly GCF_016432865.1). Lineage (NCBI taxonomy): Eukaryota > Metazoa > Chordata > Mammalia > Dasyuromorphia > Dasyuridae > Antechinus > Antechinus flavipes. Next base: position 216,663,303 of record NC_067401.1, on the reverse strand, counting down.
TGGACACTTATCTGAAACCATTCTCCCAGCTCTGATAACCCCGAAGCCCTTAATGAGAAAGAAATACTAAGTCACAGCTGGGGATTAAAGTCAAGCCTTCCAGCTACCATGCATGTTTTATACCAGCTCAGCTACTAGGCAGGCCATATAGGACAATCTGAATCTTAGCCCTCTGGGTGCTTGGCCCCAGTAGTCTGAGTGGATTAGGAGCAGATGCAAATGTTCGCATTGGGCTTGGTCGGAACAAATCTGATTCCAATATGAAGAAAACATAAGGAATCAGGATCATGGTGTTTTCCTCTCTGCTGTTGTCATAAGCAATTGCTCCCACTTGAGATGTGCAGACAAGACATTCTCAGGAGCTTAGCTCTTGGATCTCCCAAATCCAGTTTCAACTAGAAATGCAATAAATTGTTTTGTCCCCCTTTCCAAGGAACTAATGATATATTTGTCTTTAGTAAATGTCAAATTGAGGACGACAAAAGGGATTCATTAAGAAATAAAACAATTCACATTTCTGGAGAAAAGCAACAGCAAGCATATTCTCTCTCTCTCTCTCTCTCTCTCTCTCTCTCTCTCTTCCTCTCTTTCTCTCTCTCTCTCTCTCTCTTCCTCTCTTTCTTTCTCTCTCTCTCTCTCTCTCTCTCTCTCTCTCTCTATATATATATATATATATATATACATATATGTATGTATGTATATAGACATAGATAGATATCCATATGTATACATAGATATCTATAGATATGTTTATAGCTGTATTAAGTGGCATCAACAGCTTATGACAAAGCAGAAAGGAAAAGACTATGACCCTGATAGTTCATGCTTTTATTCATATTAGAATCAGAATAAATAGATACATCTATATCTATCTATTTATAGATAGATAAAAATACATATTTATATCAATATCTAGAGATAGATATTTAGATCAAGATCAATAGATAGATAGATAAAGATAAAGATGACAGAGATAGAGATGTACACTGCACCGGATAGGGAAATTCTAGTGAAGAATGTCTTACCAATATAGATCTATATTTGCTGTACAATTGAAATATTAAAAAACTGTCTAGGAGCACTGAGAAGTAAAGATATTTCTTGGGATCATACAACTAGGTAGTGTCATATGTAAGACAAACCCAAGTCTATCCTGATTCCAGTGCTAGTTATTCACCCAGTAGATCACATTGCTATGTATGTACATATATGCATATGGATATATGTGAATATTTATCTAACATGTATGCATATAAATTTTCCCTCTCTGACCCACAGTGATTGTGTAAATCTGGATGAGCTGCTTGATCTCTCAATAAAATGCTCTAAGATTTAGAGCTCTTATAATGGCTTCTAATTTGATACTAGCCAATTCTCTATGATAATGGATAGAGTGCAGAATCTACAACCAGAAAGACATGGGCTCAATCTGATCTCAGAGATTTAATAGCTGTGTGATTCTGTGCAAGTAACAACCTTATTTGTCTCAGTTTTCTCATCTGTAAAAAGCACTGGGAAAGCAAATGGTTAACCACTCTAGTATCTCTGCCAAGAAAACCAGAAATGAGATCATAAAAAGTCAGATATGATCAAAATGATTGAACAGCAACAATTGGTTAAAGAAGTTCCACACTAGAAGGAAAGCATCTCTCACACACACACACACACACACACACACACACACACGCAAATGTATTACATTTATGAAAGGATTTCTTATTATTTTCTCTTTTATTCATTCTTTCTTCCTTTATTCCTGCCAAAAGCACACACCAGAAGTAAAAAGTATCTCATTTAATGATATTCTAATGGAATGTGAAAGAAGTCTTTCAGTGGGGCAACAGGAGGAGGAAGGATAGATGCTCAAAAAGCCAAACTTAAGAGCTTAACTCATTGGGCTCATATTCTACTGATCCAGGTAAGGTCTTTGTGGTGTCAGGTAAAGTCACTATACTGCCAATGAAAAGCAATTTTAGAATACCAGCCACATGAGTCAGAGAAACACAAAGAGGCAGTACACTGAAGCATCTTCTTGTCCTGCCTTTGCTACAAACTACCTGAATGACTTCAGGCAAGCCATTTAACCTGTCTGTACCTAAATTTGCTCCTCTGTCAAATGCGGATAACAATATCTGCCACATTTATCTCACAGCGTTGTTAAGATAAAATGAGATGAAATGGGAGAGCCTACTTTGTTTCTCAGGATTCCTCTGGAGGAATAGATTCCAAGGAAAGTAAACTCATCCATAAATTCAAATTGCTTCTGCTAGTAAATAAAAGATCTATAAGTTGAGGTGTTCAATAAAAAAGTGGCATATTGTGACAATATCCATATCCCATGTTTGTGGTTTTTTGGTATTCCACAAAATGAGGAAATGCATTACATTGTTCTTAGCTCTGTTGAGTCTCTAGAGGCCTCAGCTGTCACTCAGAGGTAAGATGGAAAGATTCTGCATCTCTAGGTGCCAGGATTACCTCAGGGTCTAACCTTAGGTCCATTCCACTGTCAATATAACCCTTCTTCTTTGAAATGGGGACAATTAGGATCTATGAAAATGTTTATTCTTAATCAACATATAGTGTTATGGAATAAAACAACTAGATAAAATTAAAATGATGAGAGAAGATTATAAAAAGATCCTGAAAAGCTAAATGCCATACAAGTATAATGTGTGAAGAGTATTAATGAGAAATTAAGAAGACTTTGATTCACATTTTGTTTCTGATGAATGAATAAATAAGTGGATGAATTAATGAATAAACATGTGAATGGAAGCATTTATTAAGCACCTACTGTGATCCAAACACTTTTATTAAGTGCTAGGGATACAAAGAAAAGAGGGAAATAGTTTTTGCTTTCAAGGTTCTTATATTGTAATAATGTAAAGCAATGTATATCAAGCAGTGGAATTCAGGGAAGGAAATTTTTGTCTGGTAGTCACAAGAAGGTGAGGGGAGCTAAAAACTATTCCATTGACATGGCCGTTTCAAAGTCAGTGCTAGTATTGGCTCGATTACTGTTCCAAGAGCATGTGATAGAAAATGGTGGTAAGAAGATCTTAAACATTTGAGAGGGGCAGAAAGGATATGGGTAGATGGGGAAATAACCCAAGATGTCCTAACACATCTAAGGTGGTTATATGAGAAGCATAGTCTCAAGCAGGACTGTGCTGGAAATAGCTCTAATTGGATTGTTAAATTGTTAACCAATTAATGAACATTTATTAAATGCTTACTATATGCCAAGCAGTGTGCTAAGCACTGGAGATACAAAAAAAAAAAAAAAACAAAAAAAAAAAAAAACCAAAAACCAAAACAAACAAACAAAAAAAAACCCACAAAAGCAATCTCTCCAATCAAAGAACTTACTATATATATATATATAACTATACTATATATATATGTAAGAGGGGAATTAATTGGGAGTTAAAAGTAATCTGAGAAAGTAGGAGGTAGAATTGAGGAGGTATCAAGTATCAAGGAAGGGAATAAACATTATTACATGCCTATCAAGTGTGAGGCACGCTACTAAATATTTTACAAATATTCCAGAATGGAGGCATCCATAGAATGCCTGGAAATGAGAAATGGGATGTCTAGTTCATGGAACAACAAGAAGGCCAGTGCCTCCAAAAAGAAGGTTATGAAATAAGGGAATAATTACTGAGAAAACTGGAAAGGTAGAAAGAGGCAAGAATGTGAAAAACTTTATATGTCAAAGAGAATATTTTGCGTTTTATCCTGGAGGTGATGAAGAATCACTGGAGTTCACTGAGTAGAGAAGTAAAGTGGTCCAGTGGCCCTCAGAAATTGGCAAGCTGCAAATCAGGACTTGAGTTACAGTTTTGTAGATTGTTTAGATTTGGGAGAGTCTTATTAATGTAGATTAAACTTAAAAGTGTGCATGCTTGAATTTTTTTCCCCGAGAGCCCATTTGTTAATCATTTCCCAACACACCCCTGTACTGTTCTATAAACATGCTGGAGCTCAGCAGGAATTCAAGAAAAGACTTAGGGAATGAAGGCATCACTACTCTAAAGGCCTAGTGACTGGAAATTAACAACAGCAAGTGCAACTAGGTGGTTTACTGCATAGTACACTGGGCTTGAAATCAGGAAGACTCATCATGAGTTTGGATCTGGCCTCAGACACTAGCTATGTGACTCTGAGCAAGTCACTTAAACTGTCTCAGTTCCTCATTTGTAAAATGAACCAGAGAAAGAAATGGCACATCACTCCAGTATCTTTGTGAAGAAAACCCAAAAATGGGGACATGAAAAGTTAGATATAACTAAAATGACTGAACAACAAAAACCATAGCAAAATAGTAATAATAATGAAAATAAACTGGCATTTCTATAGTACTTGGATGTTTACAAAGCCCTTTATATTCATTATTTCACTTGAGCCTCAAAATAATCCTAGCCTAAAACCAGCTAGCTGTAGTCCTTTGATTAAATTTATCCTCACCAATCAACCAATCAAGTTCACCATTAGAAAAAAACAGTTTATTTGATGCAGATTAATTTACTGAGATGGACTTTTTCCTGGTTGAGAGAAGACATAAGGGACAGGTAGATGGCAAGATATCCCAAAATGTCTTCAGATGATTAGTAACACTCCATGCTCCACAAGAAAGGCTCTAATTCTATAGAGAACAGTTACCAAATCTGCATCTGTTGAGGGAGTTTTTACCCTAGGAGTTCCTTATACTGAAAATATTATAAGTCTAGACCACAACCATTACCACCACCACCAACACTAACAATAATTTATTTATTGAAATCATGCCTTGTCATGATGTGAACAATGTTCCAGAGGATCACTAATGCTATCTGGTCCTACCAAGCTAGAAAGAGTTTAATTATGGGCCCTATGACAGACTATTTGTCTATTGTATGAGGACTAGCCTAGTGAAATTTGGAAGAATTGTTAACACAGGATTTGCTTAGAGTCACTGTGATATGATAGAAAGAAAGGTCCTGAGCTGAAATTCAGGGTAACTTGCTCTCATTAACTTGGGCAAATGGTTAATCCTCTCTGTTCAAACCTCTTCTTTATTTGATTATTTGATCCAGCAGTGTTACTACTGGGCTTATATCCCAAAGAGATCTTAAAGAAGGGAAAGGGTCCCACATGTGCAAAAATGTTTGTGGCAGCCCTTTTTGTAGTGGTTAGAAACTGGAAAATGAATGGATGCCCATCAATTGGAGAATGGCTGAATACATTGTGGTATATGAATGTTATAGAATATTACTGTTTTATAAGAAATGACCAGCAGGATGATTTCAAGGAGGCCTGGAGAGACCTACACGAATTGACGCTAAGTGAAATAAGCAGAACCAGGAAATCTTTATATACGGCAACAAGATTATATGATGATCAACTCTGATGATGTGGCTCTCTTTAACAATGAGATGATTCAAATTCATCCCAATGGTTCAGTAAAGAAGAGAGGCAGCTACACCCAGAGAGAGAATTATGGGAAATGAGTGTGGATCACAACATAGCATTGACACTCTTTCTGTTATTGTTTGCTTGCATTTTTGTTTTCCTTTTCAGGTTTTGTTTTTCTTTCTTTCTAGATCCAATTTTTCTTATGCAGCAAGATAACTGTATAAATATATACACATATTGGATTTAACATATATTTTAATATTTAACATGTATTGAACTACCTGCATGTGGGCGAGGGGGTGGGGGAAGAAAGGGAAAAGTTGGAAGAGAAAGTTTTGCAAGACTCAATGTTGAAAAATTACCCATGCATATGGTTTGTAACTAAAAAGCTATAATAATAAAAAATAAAATAAACTGGAAAGGTTAGTTAGATGGTCTCTGAAGGTCTTTCCCACTCTAAATACAAAGTAATGATATATTTCTTGTTTTTTTTAGGCCATAGTAACTTGTAAAAACCATCTACCAAGGTATGGAAGGAACCAATTGAGACAGAAATCAAAGAAAGACCTGCTCACACCCATGGAGTCAAGAATCTTTCGAAGTGTTAAATAATATTCCAAAAAAATCCATTTCTTTTCTTCTCTTTTAGTCATTCATGAAAAAACAAACAAACTATGCACTCTGCATTTAGAGAAGAAATTCAGTATCCCACCTCAGACTTCCTTTATAGGCTTGTGGTTATATAACTTCCTCCAAAAATGTGGAAAATAGGACTTATTTCCCAGCATAAAATTGTTGCTGTCATTTCCATAGCATAATCCATACAATTATCTGATTGATAATAGGCTCCTAGCTGTAATTCTCATATATGGTGATCAAAAATATGTGTCAGGAATTAAGAAATGGTGGAAATATTAAGTTCCTGCCAGGAACTTATCTCATTTGATCCTCCCAATAATCCTTGGATATATTTTTCATTTAAAAGTTGAGAAAACTGAAATAGAAGAGGTTAAATAACTAGACTAGGCTCACCTAACTACTAAGTATCTGAGCTGACTCAGGTCTTTATATATATCTATATCTATATAGATATAGATATATAGATATATAAATATATCTACATAGATATATAAATATATCTATCTATCTATGTAGATAGATAGATAAACATATCTATCTATATAGATAGATAGATAGATAGATATAGATATATTGATATATATGCAGAGAGTACTCCCACAGAATAAAGCACAATGCTTGTCACATAGACACATAAGAGAAGTATTAATTAATGCTTGTTGATTGATAGATTGACTTATTGGCAACATTCAGAAGTCCATCACTGATAAAGAAGCTACAAACTGTGTTAACCTTTCTAGGAAATAATTTAGAATTTTGTGAGAAAGGTCATTAAAGTAATTTATACCTTCTGATAAAGAAATGTCAGGATTAGGCATAAACTCCAAGAAGATTGAAAACTTCCATGGATCACATAATAATATAAAAACACTTTTCTTTTGATAAGAAAAAGCTGAAAACAAAGTAGGTATCCATGAAATGGAGAATAACTAAACAAATTGTATGTTATGTGAATTGTGTCACAAGAATGAAGAAGCTCAGAAAAGCAAAGAACATGGATGAATAGATGTAGAGCAAAGAAAGCTGAAATAAAATAACAATGTGCACAATGCCAAGAAAGGAAACAAAATACAATTTGACTGTCTCTCACTGATACAACCCTACAACTTTGGTTATTTTGCCCCAATGGTTACTTTACCAGGAGAGATACTCGTAGTACTCATATTCATCCTCCTCCTTTTTCACAATAAAGTAAATGAAAATAACTCAAAAAGGCAGTTGAGCTAAGATTAATCATGATGATCAATACTGATTTGAAAAAAACAGTCTAAGAAACACAGTACTGTCTTTTAAGTATGAAAAGTACAAAGGTAGGAAAGGGACAGGACTATGACTGCAGAATGTTCTATTTGCTATCCAATACCATCACTCATAAATGATATTCTTTATTACAAGATAAGGCTTAAAGCTGTGGGGGAGTAGAGATTAGGAAATGATTGTAATGATATATATCCGTATCTATCTATAATATATTTATGCATATACATACATATATATATAATATTTCTAAAGTACTTTTCTCTAAATGACCACAAAATCATTGCTTGATGGAATTTGAGGCCAAATTCAGATGGAAGCTAATATTTTACCTCTATTTAATAGATAAGGAAATTGAGACTATGAAAGATGAAGGTCACTCAACAAATCAAAATCCAAATTAGGAATAATTCCCAGGCCTTTTTCTGAGTTCAGTATAATATTTATTAGCCTATATTGCCTTTCTTGATAAATCATAGCTCCTTTCAAAAGACTGTAAAAATTCACTCCTATGGAAGTTAAACCAATTTGAGACAAGATTGTTGCCCCATTCCTCTCCCTAGGCCTTTGCCTCCTGGCATTCTGCAAGAGGTACAAATGTGCATTTATTGAGCACCCTCCTCAATTCTTCTTTGAGTGTTACCTAAATTTTATAAGAGGAACCTCCCCCCACCCCAGATAGAACCATCATTAAGTATATTATGTAAAATGGCTGCTTTCTTCTTTGTACAAAAAGCCAGGAAAGGCAAGACTGGGACAATAAGGCAACATCTGAGGTACAGTGGCTAGTCTTCAATAAGCAGAAAAATCTGAATGTCTGAGAGCTAATATGGAGTTGGGAATGGATGGACTAGATCAGAAGATGAATGGAAAGTGATGTGGTCTATAGAGTGTTCAGAAAAAAAATTTTTTTTCAAAAGGAATTTTTTACCCCAGGCCAGAAGCCTTTGTGTCAGGGAGGCTGTCTCATTTCTCTCCTCAAAGGCTGTCAGAGATGACTGAGATTTGAAAACACTTTCTGATGTTGACGAGGTCAAGGCAGGCAGTGCTCAAACCATCAGTCACTGCATCAGCGGTGAGCCACATGAGTCCAAAAGTGAAAACATGAGAGCATGTCTCCAGAAGACAAAAAAAAAAAAGTTAAGATTAGGGAAGGTGGTTTAAAGAGAGGGAGAGAGGGAGAAGGGGAGAGAGAGAAAGAGAGGGAGAGAGAGAGAAAGAGAGAGAGAGAGAGAGAGAGAGAGAGAGAGAGAGAGAGAAGAAATGAAAGGAGAAAGGTACAGGTTAAGTGGTCAGAAACAAATTTATAGCATTAGTATTCAACTGAAATAAGGGAAATTTTCCAATCCCACTTGGGAAAATTCTGAAGAAAGGAAGCTGACTAGAGGCAAAAAATATATTAATATTACTATGCTTAATCAATATATAAAATCCTCCAATGTACTTTTGTAAGGCTATTCTGTAAAGTTAGTAACTGCATTACTTTCTGCCTCTACCTAATTGTGTTTGCAAACAGTATAGGTCAGGGGCATCCAAACTTAGAACCATCCAAGGGTGGTACTGGCAACTTGCTCCCTGCCTCAGGGTCCTACTTAGTTTGCATAAAGCCAGTCAGGCTTCAGCCTCCCTTCTTTTGAAAATAGAATTGCTTGGCTTGGAGGATATGGGTCTCAGTGGGGAATGCAACCCTCTGCTCAGGAAAAGATGGACCAATGGTAAACAAGAGGGATAATCTCCACAGGGCCACCGACCTACAATGGGCAAGCCATGCATGGGCCAGATGGTAGGATGCCCCGGAGCCATGAGTGTATCATGGAGGGCTAAAGAGCAATGCCAGTGTCTCCCAGATTCCAGTGAGTGTCTGGAGGTGAGATGAAAAAAGCATCTCAAACAAGGAACTTAGCCAAACTTCTTTGAAATCCTTCCTGAGATTTAGGAGGCTTTACTGACATTTAGAGTATCTGGTCCCTTGTCCTATAATCATGACAGTGTTTTCATATACCAAGTCATTACCTTTTTTCCCATTTTCCTTTTATTTATTTCATTCCTCATTAACATAAGCATATAAATGTGCCTCTTTCCACCTATAAAGGAGGTCATATGTTTCAATTAAATTATATAACTTAATTAGGGGCAGTTAAATGGCACATTGGATGGAAACTAGGTTTGGAGTCAAGATGACCCATCTTCCTGAATTTAAATCTAGCCTGAGACACTTAACTATCTGCGCAAGTTGTTTTACCCTTTTTGCCTCAGTTTCTTTATCTGTCAAATTAACTACCAAGGATAATGCAAACTACTCCAGTATCCTTATCGAAAAAAACCTCGTTAGGATTATAAAGGGTCAGACATTACTGAAATGATTGAACAGCAACATGTGCAAGTTACTGTAATAGAGACTAGGTATATATATATATATATATATATATATATATATATATATATATATATATATATATATATATATGATAATCCCTGCCTCCAATGAACTTCTCATTTAATCATTGATTAATGGGAGTGCTGTAGACAAAAAACTTCAGGAAAAATATGAAGTGGGAACAATTAATTTTAAGAAGAACAGGAAAGGCTTTAGAGAGATGGTAGCTTTAGAGAGAAGATAACATCTGAGCTGGGTGTTGAAGGAAAGGAACTTTGGCAAGCAAAGATAAGAAGGCATAACTTAAGCAAATATGCAGATACCAGACAAAAGGTAAAAAAAAAAAAAAAAGATGACAAACGAATTTGGAGGCAGTAGGGATCAACAAGTGGGTGACAAGAAATAATGTGAGTTAAGACTATAAATATAGGATGGAGCTAGAAATAGATCCCTCAAGATTTGCATATTGACTTATAAAACCATAAGCTAACACTACCTATGTTATTTTGTATTTTTGTAGTATTTTTAAACATTTCTCAATTATATTTTATTTTGGTTTTAACTTGACTTAGACGGTTTGCAGCCTATATCCATGAGTTTGACAGCTCTGCTATAAGCAATAGGGAGCCACTAAAAGTATTTGAGTAGTAGATAAAAACAGCCAAATATTGTGAATATATTCATTAGGACTATTATTTTTAGAATTGTCTAAGGGATTAAATTTAAAAAATACTTACAGCAAGACAGTAATTAGGAGGTATTATAACTATCCAGACAAGAGATAATGATATATAATAATATTATATAGCATGATTGATATATATATATATATACACATATATACATATATATATATATATAATAGCATGATAGGATAAGAGAAGATAGATGCAAGAACAAATATTTCAAATGTATAATTGGCAGGATTTGATAACTGGGTAGATTAGGGGGAAAAGAGAAATGGAAAGTCAGTAATGATACTGAAGTTTTAGTCCTAGATGACTGGTTTCATTAAAAGAAATAAGGAACATGGTCAGAAAGTCAAGTTTTTCATGGAAGATGATAAATTTGGTCTGGGAAACTTTTTTGGTTTGAAATTCCAAAGAAGTTCATTAAGCAATTAGAAATATGGAAGGCTTAAAGAAGTGATTGGGGCTGTTTTTCTGTCATGTCTGACTCTTCATGACTCCAGTTGGGATTTTCTTGATTTTCTTGGGTTTGCCATTTCCTTTTTCAGTTTATTGTACACATGAGGAAACTGAGGCAAGCAAGGGTAAGTGACTTTCCCAAAATCACATAGCTAGAAAGAGTCTGAGGCCAGATTTAAACTCAGGAAGATGAGTATTCCTTGCTTTAAGCCCAGTGTCTTAACCACTATGCCACTGAGCTGCCATGAAATTGGGGGCAGATATATGGATAACAGAGGAGGCTACATAGAAATGATAACAAAAACTGGACTGGCAAATTATAACAGCAAGGGAGAAAGTGCTTGAGTAAGTTTTAGCATCAAAATAATTAAGAAATGCTTTGCAAATACTTTAAAAAGCCATGTAAATCATAAGATGACAGAGAGTTATCTTTTGATTTTTTCTCTGGCTTTGTCTGTCTTGGTCTCTGTCTCTTTTGTATCTATTTCCTACTCCCTCCTCTCCCCTCTTTCTATTTGTTGACATAATGGTAAGAACACTGGATTTAGGCAAGCAAATCAAGGAAAAATTATTTTCCTTTTCTTGACCTTAGTTTCTTCATTTGTAAAAATGAATAAATTGAATTGCATGATCTATGATTAAGATCTCTTCCAATTAAAAATTCCCATGTTTCTTTTTAATCTGTGTCCTCCCCCAACATTCTTTAACCTCTCCCACTGAATCTTGAATTTGCCATAGATCTTCTACCATGAAGTTAGCTAAATATTTTCAGGTAGGCAATATGCCATTTTGTCAAATTAGAGTGACATTATAGACTGGATTTTGGATTAAGAACTTCAGGGTTCAAATTAATGCTTGTTCTACTTTGGTAGAGGAATTTTCCCATCCATCCAGGAGTTTCATATGCCAATGAAATCATGGAATCACAGATCCTATCCTTGTTCTTATAATATACATACTACCATAATATACATTCACAAAATAATGGCCACTTAAGATAATGTAGATGAAAGGCATTGTAAATTACAAAGTATCAAGTTAGCGTTAGTAGACAGCTTTAAAGAGAGCATGAGAAAATTGCATCTGCTAGGGTTCACATAATGGAGAGAAACTCCTAGAGGAAACTGACTGGTTCTCCATTTTTACTGAACAAGGAGTGAAAATCTAAGGATGCTCATTCCTCCTCCTTTCCACATAAGAAAAAGTCAAATAACACAAAATCTCTTTTGTGTATAGAATAACCTTTTTAGGTTCTGTGCTACCTTTAAAATTCCACATTCTGCATAATCCCTAGGACTTGTTTTTAAGGTTTAAGTAAAAAATACCTCCTAATTACTGCCTTACTGTAAGTTCTTTCCTGTATTTCCTCAGGTAAATGAGCTACAAAAATTTCCAATTGAAAACTTTTTTCCTTTTCCGCCCACTTCTTTGGTTCATCAGTGTCACTGTGTCACTTCTCTATGTTCCCTCACATTCACAGTATCTTCACTTTTGGTAGCATCTGCACATTTCATGAACATATTGCTGGTTCCCTCATCCAAATCATAAATAAAAATGTTAAGTAGCATGAAATCCATCTCTGTCTCTCAGGGCACTCCACCAGGCATTGTGCCCAAATGGATATACTGTGGTCTATCATTATTCTGCCTCAAATTCCCTGAATGAAGTCTGAACATGTTTCAAAGGTCATATGGATTTCATTAGTGGTCATCTTAGCAGTTGTTACATTCAAGATACTTCCAAACATGTGTATTCTTTTTTCTTGGTGTATTTGATTTGAGCATTTCAAGTCTGTCTGAATGTGATTCCCACCTCTACCTTTGGCTGCAGGGAATATGAACTCCTTCCTACAGTACAACAAACTATTAAATCTTGACTACATACAGAGTATTTTTTTAGACCTCCAATCTCTAGTCAGTGGCAGTTAGATAATGCAGTACATAGAGCACTGGTTTAGAATCAGGAATAGTTAAATGAGTTAAAATGGGTTAAAATCTGATCACGGATACATAAAGCTGGGCTAGTCACTTATCTTGGTCTCTGTTTCCTCATCTGGACAGTGAGCTGGAGAAGAAAATGGCAAAGCACTCCAGTATCTTAGCAACTGAACAATAATAAAGGAAGATAGAATACTGGCCCAATGGATGAGTCTTATAGAATTGTTTAAAATTCAGAGAAGTTAGGTGACTTGCCCATAGTTGCATTTCTAAAACAAGGAATTGAATTATATGATGTCTAAGGTCTTTTTTATACTTTAATATATGATCCTATAATGTGTCACAAGAAATATTTTAATCTAGGTCTTCCTTATTTGTAATTGAATATTTTATCCATCAAACAATACTGTTCTTGTCATCATTTTATGAATATATTAGTAATTACTAATATCAAAATATATCTAATAGATAATTATTAATAGTAAAATATGTAAATGTATAAATTATATAAGCTATGTAAATAAAAAGTACAAATATATTTGTATTGTGTGTAGATATATTTTATTACACACATATATAAGTGTATATATGTATACATATATATGTCATATATGTGTATATATATATATATCTCATAATATTTGTTTTTCACCACATTCTTTTGAAGTAGTGTGGGTTTGCAATTTCCATCTGAAAGAGTAGACTTTCAGAGAGAGTAAGTGATTTATCCATGACCACAACATTCTATAAGTACAAATAAAGGACTTAAATAGAGATTTTTTTTAACTTCAAATTTTATATCATTTTGTCCCATAATCTAAGATGAATGGGAAACCAAATATTGACTCTATCTCCACTCATCCCACCAATAAAAAGGTCAATTTAAGTAGTCAGTCTAAAATATAGCAAATAATATGCTAGTAAACTTATTGTTATCAGCTCAATAATCTAAAGTAAGCAGTCAAACTTGGCAACGTGATGTTTACTGTTCTAGAGATTGAATTTCACCTGATGCCAACCAAAGACATCAATCTAAATAATTCATCTCAAATAAAATCAAGGTCCAGCTCAGCAAAGAAAAAAATATAAATACAATATAAGCCTAAAACAAAGAACCTATCAATTCTGGGATTATAATTCCTAACAACCTTTTCTTTTTCAATCAAAATGCCTCTGCAACCAGTGAAAGTATTGAGCATAACAAGGATATCATTTTTCACAGTATTATGGATCATAGATTTAGAAGCAAAGAAGTAATCTTAGAAGTAATTAAACCCCACCTTTTTTTTTTAACAGATAAAGAAATTAAATGAAGCCCAGGAAGTCAATTGACCAAAGTCACATAGTAGCATTCAATAGAAATAAGAATTAGGTCCTTTAACTACAAATCAAATGGTTGCCATGGTACCATGTAGCCAAAGAGACTGGTAGATGCTGCAATGGATAGAGCAAAAAGTCTGGAGTCAAGAAGATCTGAATTCAAATCTAGTCTCAGACACACTGTTACAATGGAAAAGTAATTTAGTCCCTTACCTCAGTTCCTCATTTGTAGAATAGGGAAGCATTAGAGTAGGAAATGGCAAACCACTCCAGCATATTGCCAAGACAACACTATGGACAAGTCAGACACACTGAATAACTGAACAACAGCAACCATGCTTCCTTAACATGGAATAATATAGAAACTAGAAGGGTTCCAGATCAATTTTTTTCAGAATTCACAGTTTTACATCTTAAAATCTATAACCTTAAAAAAAATCACTCACAAACAAAAAATAAATGTTCCTTTTCCTTGCATCCTATGCCTCATGGCTTCTTCCTAATCTCTAGGTATCTGTCAGGCCCTCTAAAACCTTGAGAACAATTTAGCTGAAACTGAAATGTAAAATAGTTTAAGGTAAAGAAATAAGATATTTTATTAGTCCCTAATATAGTTTGGGTCAGGAAATTAAGATCAAGTTCAATTTTTTCATTGACATTTAGAAAGAAACATGACTTGGCCAAAGTCACATAGCTGATTAGTGGCAAAACAAGGACAATTCAGACTACCTGCCTCTCAGTCTGTAGCTCCCTGTTAGATAGCACTCCACATAGATAAATGATGAAATACTGGTTTTCTTTCTCAAGCATCAAATGTGAGGGCACAAGAATGCCTATTATCAAGGGCCAATGGCTTAATCTAGGAAGAAAAGCAGTCCTTCTCAGAACCCAGAACTGCTGTGAAGTCTAAGAAAATTGTTCTTTGATGACTTTCTTCCTCATGTCTCTGCATGTTCTCTATATCTCCAGGCCAGAGTAGTGGTAGCTCTTCTCAAGAAAGGCAATCCTTGTGTGTGTTACCACATTTCACAGGGGAGCTGCTGAGATCCAAACCTCTCTCTACTTTACAAACTAAAGAAGGTAGACCAAAGGCTCCATGGCTGGGTGAGCACACAGATAAACATGTGAACCAAAAGGCTTTCAGTGTAGGGCCATTTCTTAATTGGGATTCCATTCCTTATCCTGTTTCTCTCCTTGCTTCCTTCCCCCATCAGATACACTAATTAAATGTCTGTTTTAGAGACTTGGATGTTACCCTCTTATGGTGAATATGCCAGCCCAAATAAAGAATTGAGAAGACTATAAAGAACTTCACAATAATCACTGCCATTTAGGATTCTTATCCCAAATAGGCTGGGGAAGTTGGCTCTGGTGATAGGATAGATTTGACGCACATATACGCTGAAAGCCCATATCTTTCTACAGTTAAATCCTATCTAATGAGCTTACAAATGCAGCCCATTTTCCTTCCTGTGGTGCAAGCATCTCTGGCTGCTGCCTCTGTATCAAACATCTGTGGCACTTGTCACTGTG
The DNA here is from genome assembly GCF_016432865.1 of Antechinus flavipes. Classification (NCBI taxonomy): domain Eukaryota; kingdom Metazoa; phylum Chordata; class Mammalia; order Dasyuromorphia; family Dasyuridae; genus Antechinus; species Antechinus flavipes. The sequence goes on along the minus strand of NC_067401.1, from coordinate 216,647,695 downwards.
ACTTGTTTAGATAATTTCCCCTTTCTAACAAGATTTTACTCTTGAGTAAAATAATTTTTACTCAGTGCTTTTTTTAGGTTTTTTTATGACCATAATCAGTTTTCATTGGAGAGTATATATTTTTTTCTACATTCAGAAGTAATTTATATTAGGCGTTTAAAGCAGGGGGAAAAAAAACAGACACATTGTTTTCTATTAAAAAAAAAAGAAAAGAAAGAAATCCAACAACAACTTGGAGTAGATTTACAGTTCCTCAGCCTTTGCTCTTGCCCTGGGGCCTGATGGGACTCTGGTGTCCTTGGAGGAAAGGCAGAAGGAAATGCTAGGGGCCAATTGCTGATTTTATCATTCAAACACAAAATTTGTTACACCACTTTATCGGTCACAGGGAAAGCAATTATATTGTGGTTCAATTTTCCACTCAATGGCTGTACTGGGGATCAAAGTCAGTTTTTATGATGGGAAAAATGTTTTCCTATTTTATTTGTTACTTAAAATAAAATAAAAAATGGCACCACAAGTACAGTTAACACAATACATTCTGAGAGTTGTTTTCCTCTTTCATGAGATACACTTGATTATTTTGGCTCTCTCCCTCCCTTTGATTAAATAATCAGTTTTCTTCCCATGCTCTTACTAGTACCACAGTGTCAAATTGGAACCGGCATGGTTAAAGGTAATATAATGTCAGAACCAAATCACAAAGACTATAAAGATGGAATCTATTCCTATCCCCTCTCTATCCCCAATGTAACACTATGACCTGTCCTCTAAGGTGGTATTTTTTCCTAAGAGAAGTAGGAGCTAAAATGACCATGTTTACTCATATATTCATAATCCCTGTGAAAAAATTAACAAACGTTTCTATTGTAATTAACTACTTTATTATTGCATAAAACATGCAGTGGTTAGAGGAGGAGGGAGAAAGTAGCTCCCAGGCAAAAACTAGACATTTTACTTATTTTAATAAAAAAAAAAAATTCTCTCTCCCAATTGTGTCATTTTTTTTCCTCTAGTACTATTCCAATTTATCTTTTTCACATTTTCAGATATTACAGGAAATAAAAGAAAAGCTAAGAGACCCAACTGAAAAAGATATGCTGTCCTTACACTATACTGTACTAAATCTATAACCTGACAAAATCTATGTGTCTTTGGCATTACCTTCAAGAACATGGAAGCATCTCCATATCATGAAGAGGTCTGAATTACCCTTAGTTCAGTTCTTGGAAAATTCTTTGGTCTCAGTGAAATGAATATGATTGAAAGCTAAGCCCAAGTTTTACTGCAACTAACTCCTATCTTCATGTAAGAACAAAATGTTAAATATTCAGTGTGAGCATGAAAATAAGCAAATGATAAAAATGTGCCGAGGAAATTAGCAAATGACACAAATCACAGATTGATTTACAGGTTTTTTAATGATTGTTTAGATTTAAGAAAGTGATAGAGAAAATGTTAATGATGCAAATTAAACTTTAAAAAGTGTTGGATGAGAGTCAGTTGTTAAACATTTACTAGTATATTCCCATTGTACATTGATGTTTATTTTTTTGTGAGACACTTGGACATGTCTTCCCATTAATTTTCTTCAGAGGATCAGCTTAACATTCTATGGGGCAGAGATTCAGTGACTTCTGAAATTCAGCAAAGCACGTGGATTATCAAAGATTATTATTACTCTATGATTGGCACACTTAAAATTATTATTATATGTTTATTTCAAGTTATTATTTACACTGATTCTCTACCACTTGACCCTGGAAACAGTAAATGGGCCAATTTGTTTAGAATGTGTCATAGAAGAAGAATAATAAAATAATTCTGCAAAGTTAAGTTGGAAAAAGATTGTGATGATCTTTAAAAGTCAAACTTAGAGATCTGTATTTTATTGAAAAGGCAAAAGGGAGTCATTGGGGGTTCTAGAGTAATGAAAAAATATGGTCATATCTTTGAGAATATCAGTTTGACAACTATATGGAAAGTGAATTGGATAATGGAAAGACTAAACGTAAACGTAAGAGAACTTAAGAGACTATAAAATAGTTTAGGCGGGAGAAAATAAGGTCCTAAACCTTAGTTGTCATGTAATTGGGGAGAAGGGGGAAGGTACAAGACATATTGTGAAAGGAGAAGACTAGTTGTCAATAGATTAGAGTTTCAATTGATTCAATAACAATTCTGAGATAAACATGAACAATTAGAAAGATAGCGGTACCCTCAAATTTAAAACATATTTGTTTCAAAATGTCCTATAGACAGTTTGGAGAAGTGAAACTGGATTCAGGAGAGAGATGGGGGATAAATTAATAGATCTGAGATTTTTGTACCTAGAAAAGGATAGTTATATTCAACTGAATGCATGACCACAATCCTCTTTAGTTTCTATAATATGCATAATTTATTTTGAGGTCATTGCTTTGTTTAGGTGAAGTATAAGATGATATTCCCCTTTGTAACTTCCCCCACCCCTGACTTCAGTCTAAATTAAATAAACTTCAATGTGCCCAGTGTTTTTCTAAAAACTGATTTTATCTTGCATATATCTATAATCTGTTCCTCGCACTGCCCCCTGTATTGAAGAGAGATAGACAAACACAAATAGACAGACAAACAGAGAAAACGACAGACAGACAGATACACACAGAGAGAGACAAAAACAGAGAGCTAACAAAGATAAAGAAAAGAAAGAAGGGAAAAAGGGAAGGGAGAAAGGGAGAAAGGAAGCAAGGAAGGAAGGAAGGAAGAAAAGAAAAGAGACCTCATAAAAAACATGTACCATCTAGCAAAACAAATTTCCATAAATGGTCTTGTCTGAAGATACATGTAGTTCTCTGTATTTTAAGTTTATCACTTTTTTGGCAGGAGGTTGTAACATGTTTCATCATCAGTTTTTTTTTTCTTTTTATCAAAGAAGTTTAATGTGTTTCAGAAGTAGCTAGGTAATGGTCAATGTTAATATCATTTAATGGATGCTGAAACTGAGGGACATGAAGTTTAAAGGCTATAATTACCTAAGATGAGTATTTCTGAATTTTCCACAACATTTATATCTCAAGTTTTTTTTTCCCTTGACATGAAAGGATTCCAAAGATAAAAGAATATTAGTCACAGTGTAGAACTATCATATCACTAATGCTTCAATACTTTAAAGATTTACAACTTGCAATCCTCCTATATGTTCACAGATAGTCTTTGAGAGCAACTGTAGCTGAAAAATCAGCCATCTATTAGCCATCTTGACTATAAACTTCTCCAGATAGGTTACTCTCCCGCTGACCAATATTCCATCTTTTACTAACCTATGCTTGGAAACTTTCAAACTTTAATAATGCAAGATCCTCTCCATTGAGATATTACAATAGGATTTTATTATCAGTATTGCTGAAATCCTTTCTTGAAAGTTAAGTTTTAGTACTTCCTTCAAAATAGGAATGTAGAAAATAGATTATTTCATGTATCATATATATGTATTATTCAGCTAAATTAAATACCTTCAAATGGCCCTTTGAGAATCAATCACCATCCTAATTGGCTATCTCAATGGTAAGCGTATTCTCTGCGAACAGAAGTCATTAATTTGAAACTAATTTTTCAGTGTGATATAAGAGAAGAACACTTGATAATGAGTTAGAAGACCTGAGTTCAAATTCTGACTTTTCCACACATTGATCATGTAAAATTTAAGCAGTCAACTCACCCCTTTTTTAATCTATAATTTCAGTTAAATTAGGTAGTAAGACTATATAGTAACTAAAGTAATTGTTTCATGATTATTCTGCTTTAAAAACAATCCACTCATTTCTCTCTCTGTCTATTCTTCACATGAATACTGACATCTGAAAATCCTGAATCACTCAAAATATAACCATTTCAATTAAGAAACTGTTACAATGTCCACGTATAAAGCCCTAAATCATGTTCTTAAAAAAATTTAATCTAATTGACTTTCTTAAGATAACTGTAGAAACCCACTTCAGTTTCCTTTGACTTTTCTGGTTAAAGTGAACCAAACTGCTCATGTGCTGATCTAATCAATCACTTGCTGATTTACCTGTGAATGGTCAGTCTAACTGGTCTGACAATTCCAGCCACGGGCAATATAATTTGATGTTGGTCAGGCCATTGAGTCAGTAATTGGAGTGAGAATACAGTATTCGAAATTCCAGTTCCGCACAACCCTTTTGCAATAGAACTCTCCGAATGAAATACTGAGCACAGTACCAAACTCCCAGCAATTGCTTTATACATATGTATTGGTTGGTTTTCATGATGATTCAATATTCTATATATGGTTTTAAATGAAGTCAATTATAAGAATTTGTAATATGTTTAATCTATATGCTGCTTCTACTAAGTTGCTTTCTAATTACATTTTATTTAACTTTCTTTTAATTGTGAATTAAGTTCATACCTGGAACTCATTAAATATCTTTTCCAATGAAGATTTTTTATGGGAACGCAAAAGTATAGGGAATGTATGTCTGACCACAGACATTTGAATGTCTGTTCAAATTTGGATGAGTATGAAATAATATAATTGTATTCCCATTTTAATAAAATTGATTTATAAAAATCTAAAATTTAAGAATATGGGATATGGGAAATGATTACCTTACAAAGGAATTTTTCATATCACAAAAATGTTTTCAATAGCAAATTTTTCCTAAAAATTTAAAATATAGTTAGATTCCTAATTATTTATCTCTGTTTTTTTCAGGAATGAATCTCACTGATGCTTACATTTTAATATATATATATAAACATATAAACAAAAGTATGTTTTAACTAACTAAATTCATTCTAATCTTTTTCTCTTAATTGTCATATTAGAAAAGACAAGTAAAGTAATTTCCCCCAAAAAATTATCATGGAGCCAGAGTTTCTCTAGAGTCTTTCCCTCTAATAGGATTCCTATTAGGATTCCTGTGGAGTTACAGGGGGAGAGAACAAGGCCAATCATTTTCTCCTGCAGTTTTCAAAGCAAATGCTTCCATATTATTTTCTCCCTGGTGGGGCAACAGAGAAGGTACTAAAAAAAAAAAAAAAAAATAAAAATAAAATCTTACCACCCAGAATGTTTCAACAACCCTACAATAACAAATTTTGTTTATGAACATTTGATTTCAAGTAATATGTGGATTCCATTTCAAATTCAAAAGTGAAGCTGGTGATAGACATGATAATAGCTTAAAATATCTGAAAGAGTTGTAAACTAAAGTGAAGAAGGAATTATTTTGCAATAACTAACCAAGAAGAAAGAAAAATAGAAGGTATAATAATGAGGAATATACTCTAACTTTAGAAAAAGGAAAGTCCCATGCAAAAGAACCATATTTAAAAGTCCCTCAAAGTTTCTTAATAATAATTAGATTTAATTGGATTATATGATTGACTTTGATAGAAAGTCATGAGAATTTGAACAAAATGAAGCATTGTCAAGGACAAAAGAGAAATGTGAATAATGTCATACAGACTAGGAATTGATTATTTTCTCTTTGTAAATTTGAGATTTCAAGATAAAGTGTATGTGTGTGTGTGTGTGTGTGTGTGTGTGTGTGTGTGTATGTGTGGAGAGAGAGAGAGAGAAAAAGAAACTTGAGTTAGCATCATGTCCAAGCTAATCACACTGTATTCTACAATAGTAATTGCAAACAACTCATTGTCCTTGGATTCTTTTTTATTTCTAAAATCAATTTCCCTCTAATATATAAGCCTATTTAGAGTGAAGAAAAATAAAGATTCATTACTTTTTCCTCCCCAACTATAAAATCCCCAAGATGGTTCAGTCTGACAAATTTAGATGAGTTGAAGGCATCTCCCACATGGGAGTCTGTAGGTTTGGCCTGTGGTCAGAGATAAATTTTTCATTGAACCTGCACCTAGGGTGATGAAAGAAAGCCTCCTTGATTTTTTTTTCCTTTCTCTTTTTCTTAGGCTGCAGAAGAGATAAGCACTGACTTTCCTTTTCCTTTCAATTCCCAAAGGTGTCATGTGGGAAAAGGTCAGTGACTTGAAGTAGCAGCTAGAGAGATGGACTGAAAGGGGTTTAGAAATCTATGAATTTAAGCAGAGCAATGGTATTCATCATGGTGCCACTGGCTAGTTAGATCTGCCTCCTGAACCTGAACTTAATACTATCCTATTAAAATGAAGGCATTGATGATGAGACTGGGTAGAAAGGGACCAAAAAGATTGACTTGTGAACTTGAAGTGAAGGATTATGCTGGTTTCTATTCTTTCCCATAGAATGAAAGAAATATAATTCATTATCGTTGCATTATTTTTTTTTCATTGTCTGGAATATATCCATCTGTAACATTAGATAAATATTTCAATTTTCCTTTTTTGTATATGTAGATATTCTGTCTTTTTATGTTTCTATGCTAATATAAGCTTATTGTGGTTACGCAGGTAAGGATGCTTTCCTTATATATTTAAAGATTAGGATGTGGCATGTGACATCAAATCTGTCATCATCATTTCAGCCAAATCCTCCCCTCAAACCCAGATGAAGATAGCACAGAACTTGTACAAATGAGCTGCAAGAATAGCAACACAGTCTCCTCATCCTCACACCCCAGACCACCAACTCTGCTATCATAATGGCCAAAGCGCTCATCCTCCAGGGAATCAACACTTGTGGAGATGTGGCCTGGAAAATGTTTCTGCAAATGCTATAGAACTTTCTTTCCTAGAAGACCTGAAAATGAAAGTGCTTGCCACCAAAGTCCTCAGGACTGGTATATAAATAGATAGATGGGGGAGGGAAGGAGAAAGGAGAAGGAGGAAGAAGAGGAAAAGGATAGAGAGACAAAGAGATGAAAGAGACAGAGAGAGAGAGAGAGAGAGAGAGAGAGAGAGAGAGAAAGAGGGAGAGGAAGGGAGACAGAGACACCCAGAGTCAGAGACAGAGACTGACAGATATGGAGACAGAGAGAGACAGAGATAAAGAAACAGAGAGACAGAGAAACAGAGACAGATAGAGCCAGACAGAGATAGATACAGAGTCACACACACACACGCGCACACACACACACACACACACACACACACACACAGAGAGAGAGAGAGAGAGAGAGAGAGAGAGAGAGAGAAAGAGAGAGAGAGAGAGAGAGAAAGAGAGAAACACACACACAGAGGGAGAGGGAGAGAAAACAAGTAACAGAAAGACATTATACTACACACTAGAAATACAAATGTAAGAAATGTAAGCCCCTGCCTTTAACAACATATATATATTTTGTAAATAAATATATATTAATATAAATAAAAGGACAACTAAGTGATGCAGTGGATAGAGTGCTAGACCTCGAGTTAGGAACTCTCAGCCTGAGTTCAAATTTGATCTCAGACAGCTTCTACTTGTGTGACATTGGGCAAGTCATTTAACCTCAGTTTTCTCATTTATAAAATGAGCTGGAGAAGGAAATGGCAATTACTCTAATATCTTGGCCAAGGGATCCTCAAATGTAATCATGAAGAATTGGACACAGCTGAAAAATAGTGGACAACCATATAAGTAAATACAAAATATATATATAAGGTAAATGCAAAGTCACTTCTCAGTGGATTTACTGAGGGAATCAAGAAGGACTTCTTGTAGGAGGTGGCATTTGAGTTGAGCATCAAAAACTAAGGAATTTATTGTTATAATATAAACGTGACCAGGAAGTACATTCCAGACACAGAAGATGGGCTGTGCAAAACTGTCCCAAATGGAGATCAGCAAAGAGGCCAGATAGAACAAAGAGTGCACAAAAGAATAACTGGAGTCAGACTGTGAAGGACTTTAATGCTGAACAGAGGAAGTTGGATATGATTCTAGAGGCAATAGGGAAGTGCTGGTGCTTTTGGAATGTCCTGGAGAAATATGGATACCCAGAGTTCTGAAACCCAGAGCAACAAAATACTTACTCAAAATCACAAAACCAGTTAGTACCGAAGATCTCTCAGGCCCAATTTGATGTGTATGCTTCCTCCCATAGTAAAAGAACTGACATACTTGTAATGTTAAAGGTAATGAGTATTTCCATGTATCAAACATAATCATGGACACTATGTTATGTAATCAAGAGATTCAATCATTCATCGTAGATATTATATTGATTGACCAAAAGGTCTTTAAGTTAGATTCCAGTGCTTAAAAATCAGACAAATAGGTCCAATACCAGTGGAATCCTTTGGTCATAGGGGAACCAGGTGAAATTTATTGATCTAAACATATCCTCACAAATGGAGAGTCAGTTCAAATTATATATTTCCCTAATGATTCATGTTAGTGATAGATCATTAAGACCTTTTTAGAAATAAAGGGAATTACCACAACAGCAGTCCTAAGATTCAGTTACAGTTTGTTCAGAGCTTAGTGAAGTCATAATCAAAATTTGACATAAAGAAGTCTTATTTATGTAAATTAACGGAGTCAAAATATTAGAGCCAACAGACTAAAATTTCCCTCTTCCTTCTCCCTTTCCCTTTGTTTTAAACAGATGAGGAAACTGAGATCCTCAAAGATGTAGTTGTAGCTCAATATTATCCAACTACTTAGTAGCAGCATCAGGATTTCAATTCAGTTCTCCTGGCATATCTTCCAATCTTTACCATTATTGGAAGAGAGAATTTCCTATCTGCTTTCCAGGACATAGATCTTCCCTTTACTTCATAAATAGTAGAGATGTATTTCTTCAAACCAACGGCAAAAATTTAACTTCCTGTAAGACAGAAATGTTAGTTGTATTTGGCTGCAATTCCTGGGTACTGGAATGCTCCTTACTTCCTGTTATGAGAAAGAAAACACAGAATTATAGTATCTGTTTACTGGCCAAGATACAGGTAGAAAAAGTTCTCTTTGGTTAACATAAACTCCTCCACAGCCCTGAGGGTCTTTCTAGTATACTTAAATCTTTTGCTAAATGTTTCCCAGGAAGCATTCATTTAATAAGGCAAAGAAAAAAATAACAACAGTTTCTATTTCTATAACACTTTACCCAATACTTCTCCATATATCATGACAATAGTCATGATGAAATAATTGGCATTTATATATGATCTTATGTTTTCCAAAGTGTTTCACATCTCGTTTGTGTCTCAAAACAGCCTTATGAGATAGATACTATGAATATTATTAATCCCATTTTTCAAATAGGAAAACTGAGGTTTAAGTATGGTTAAATGATTTACTTATGATCACAGAGCTAGTGAGTTTCAGACCCAATATTCTAAATTAGAACTTCCCGACTCTATACATTGCGTGCTTTCCTACTAGCCAGATACCTTCTGGTGATTTTTTTTTCTTTTTTTCGGTCTGTCTCTGCCTAGCTCTCTGATTCTATCTTTCTGTCTGGATCTTTGTCTCTCTGTTTTTCTGTGTCTGTTTGTCTGCCTTTTAATTCTTTCTTCTGTCTCTCTGCCTGTTTCTTTTCTCTCTGTCTTTCTGTTTTTGTCTCTATGTCTCTATATCTCTCTCTCACTTCTAATTCTCTTCTCTTTTCTTCTCATTTTTTCTCTCTCTCTTCCTGTCTCTTTCACACACACATATATACACACACACTTTCACAATGATAGTAAGGTAGTAAAGTATTTACATATTTTAGCAACATCGTTTCTGATCAATTTTTAGTACATGGAATAATGGAAGACAAGAGTTTTTTTTTGGGGGGCAGGCCTTTGATTATTTTATTTCATAAATGTGAATCAAAATGAAACTTCATGAAGTCTAAAGTTTAGGAAATCAATTTGTTATCCTATCAAACTAATGAAACAATACCTTAATAATAATAGGAATGCTTTAAGTTCTTATAATTATCTTATAAATTCTACTTTATTTTACTATACAAAAACATCGGGAAATAAGCATGATTATTATCCCCATATCATAGATGAGGACACTGAAATGCAGAGAGATCCAGGACCTCACAGCTACCAAATGAATTAAGCTAGATGTGAACTCTGTTTTTTGACTCCAAGTCCAATGCTCTATCCACTGCATCATTTAGCTGACTTTAATAAAATCAAACCTGTATTCACACATTTATTTTAAAAATGAGGAGAAGACTATAATACTATAAAATTGAGCTCTCCCTTCCCTAAATAAGAACTGGAAAGTGACTAGCAACATTTGGTTTATCATGAGTAAGGTATAGTGTTCTTTCATATCAAGGGGTAAAGTAATTCTATCCACCAACTTTACAGCCAGGAGATCCAGTGGATAGATTGTCAGTCCTAGACTCATCTTTCTGAGTTAAATATAACTTTAGATACTAGCTGCATGACTTTGGATAAGTCACTTCAACTTGTTTGTCTTAGTATCCTTATTTGTAAAATGAGCTCAAGAAGGAAACAGGAAACCACTTGAGAGTTATGTTTGCCAAGAAAACCACAAATAAGGCCACAGAGAGTCAGATATGAATGAAATGGCTGAATAACAATACCTCCTAAAAACTCTAATGGCATTATTCTGTATTCAGAATGCATCATTTACATATATATGCAGATTGCAGAATATATATATATATACATATATATATATACATTCAAGACTACTAGACCAGGAAATGTCAATTCTTACAGTCCAATCTATCCACAAACATTATATTAAACATCTGCTGGATTTTTAAGTTACTTCAAAAATATTTTAAGAAATGAAAGCTAAATTTTAATAGCATACCATTTCATTCTTGTTATTGACAAATTATTCTTAAAAGTGCCTTCCCCATAAAAAAAAGTTTTGCCACTGAATTTAATACTTTGAGAATCATAAACAATCCTGCAAATGCAAAAGATGAAGAGTTAAGAAGGATATGCAATGCTACAAATAGCATCTCAAGTTTACTCATTACCATCTTTCTTTGCAGAATATGATCTTGCTCTTACTTATCGCCAAGGTATACTCCATACCTCCCCTATAATATACCATCTCTTCATTCTGAAGCCTCATTCCAGCCCTGGAATTAATGCCCTGGAAATATCTTCCAAATCTAAGGTCTCTCCCTTTGAATGGACAGCTTTCCTAAAATCTATCTCTAAGGAGGACACTCAGACCAGTCATGACTCATTCATCTCCAAGCTAGACAATGGGCATCCCCTACAACTCTTCTGCTCCCAGAATCTTTCCCTACAATAAACACACACACACACACACACACACACACACACACACACATCTCTAGATCAGGAAATGTCAGTTCTTACAGTCCAATCTATCCAAAAACATGCTATGAGAGATACAAAGACATAATTTTGAATTGGGTGTATGAGTAGTCAAAGAAGCTTCTTGGAAGAATTAACATTTGACCTGGGCTTTGAAGGATGAATAATATTTTAATAATTGGAAATTGTAGGTCAGGCAGGAATAAGAGGAAAAACATGGAGTCAGATATCAGATTGCAGTATGTATGATATGAAATGGTGTGGGATGAGACTGCAAAAGTAGGGTGGCCAGATAGTTGAGGGCTTGAATGCCAAGATAAGTTAATCAGAAACATGCTTCAGATTGGTCTCCTAACTGTCCTTTGCACTGCCAAACAAGTTCCCATATCCAAGTCTTGCTAGGTATCATTCACTCCACTCCACCTGAAAAATCCTCTTCTCTTTACTTTTGTTTTGTGGACAAATCATGTATACCAGCTTAATTTTTCTTCTTTGAAATTTTCTGATTACTTTGGCTCTACTATGAGTATTTCTTTCCTGACCTCCCATAAATTTTATTATCTGATACACATTTAGGCCCTTAATTAAGGGTTTGCCTTATATCATTAACTAATCTTAAAAAATAAAGCAAATTCAGGTCTCATTTCCCCAAACCAGTGAGAAAGCACCTTAGATCATGGAACATATCTTGTACTTGTACTAAATTTCTTAATAATGGCTAGCATTTACACAACAATTTTAGATTTGCAAAGTGCTTTAACACATATTGTTTCTTTCTATCTTTGTAATTACTATGGTAGATAGGTGCTATTATTATTCACAGGAAATTATTTGATGTAGAGAGTCAGAACTCTGGAGAAAGATACTTGAAGTATACTTTCCCTAAGTGAAACCCTTCAGAAACCTGATAACAAAATCTGGTGTGACTCCCCATTTTCCTTTGGTGTTTACAGCCCCTTTTCTGAGAAGTCAGGAAGGGCGTGATCACCTCCTTTTTGGAGCTCTCACCTCCTAGAGAAGTCAGGGAGGGCATGACCACCAGTGTTTTAAAACAAAAGAAAGTGGGAGATGTAGAGAGCCAGAACTTTGGAGAAGTATACTTGAAACAAGATGTTAACTCGTAGGAATTGATGGGACAATGGTTATCTAGTGCATATATATTTAGTACTTAGTATGGGATGTAATGGTTGTCTAAGTTCATACATAATCAGTATGCTGTAATGATGTAATTACAATAAAGTATATAAGAACCAACAATTACTGGAAGAGAGGCATTCCATCTCCCACCATCCTTGTGGCTCTCTTGCCTCCTGCATTCCTCCACTATGACCAACGCTCATCTGAAGGTCCCCCAGAAAGCTAGCCTGGCCCCAAGCCCTGTGAAGGAGACAGGACAGCCATCACAAGTATCTTTATCTTTGAGTCTGTCTTCCAGCCTCTAGTCCTCTGTCTTCTCTGCCTATCTCCAAACCGGTCTTTCCTCCCAGATCTCTTAGCTCTTATATACTCTATTATAAGTACATCATCATAGGTGTCAATCTTGTAAAACAGGTGTCAACTTGTAGAACTATTCTAAGGACTAAGTACATGTAAACTAGAGAATCAGTATCTTAATTCCACCGAGTTAACACCTTGTTGTAAGATTATTTGTTTCAAGTACACTTGGCCCTCTACAATTTGAGAAAGAAGACATTGACAGAGCAGTTAAGTGGCAGGATGGTTAGGGCACCAATCCTGGAATCAGGAGAATCTGAAAACCAAATCTGGCCTCATATTTTTAATAGGTATGTGACCCTGAGCAGTCACTTAAGCCTGCCTCAAAAAAAAAAAAAGAAAGAAAGAAAGAAAGAGAGAAAGAGGAAGGAAGGAAGAAAGAGAGAGGGAAGAAGGAAGAGAAGGAGGGAGGGAAGAAGGCAGGGAGGGAAGAAAGTCAACTGGAGTTTTTCCTCCCATTTTTTTTTTCACTATACTCTGAAGGGAGAAGGGAATAAGTATGTATAGACCACCTACAATATACTTGGTACTATACTAAGTAAGTATTTTTATAAATATGTCATTTGATCATCCCAACAACTTTGTGAAGTGGGTGTTATTATTATCCTTGTTCTAAACCAGCAGAGAATACTGAGGCAGACAGGATAAAGTTACTTGCCCAGAGTCACACAGCTAATAAGTATCTGAATCAGGATTTGAATTCAGGAAGATGAGTCTTCCTGTTTCCTCTTGACATTCTATCTCCAGTACCACCTTAACTACCCCTTAGATTGTTACAATAGCCTTTTAATGTTTTCCTACATCCCATCTTTCCCTTGTCAAATCTGCACAGCTGTAAAATTTGATATTTTTTGAGCACAAGTCTAATTATGTTATTCTCTTGCTCAAATAAGGAGCTTCATTAGCTGCTTACGTTCTGGTTCGATATAATAATCACAATCATAAAAGAGTAACAAGGTATTTATAGAACTCTTTTAACATTTTACAAAGTATAAATTGCAATTCATTTTATTTTCACAACAGTAGGATGCTAGTATTCCTATTTTGCAGATGAGGAAAATTAGTCAAACTAGAGAGTAAATGACTTGCCTATAGTCACATAACTAATGAATATCTGAAGCTGGTTTAGAATTCATGTCTTCCTAATGCTAGGTTCAGTGCTCTGTTCACTGTACCAGCTAACTAAAGAAATCATAAAGGTCATCTAATTTGATTCTCTATTTTTACAACAGAGAAAATCTAGTACCAAAGTAGTAATTTTTTTCAAAAATCACACAATTAGTGAATATCAAAATTTGACCCTTGTTTGATGATTTAAAGAAAGATAGATTTTAAAAAGCTATCACTAAACTCATAAATATTAGGTAACTTGCCCAAGGGTACCCAAATAGTAAATGTCAGAGCTGGGATTTGAAACTTGATCTGGTTCCAACTGTAGCACTCTTTCCAATGTCTCATACTACCATGGGACTGCTTGTACCTGAACTATATTTAATAAAGATTTACCCTGTTCAGTGGATTCATATGAGCTAATCTTTCTCTCTGTGTCTCTCTCTACATATATATATATATATATATATATATACACATATACACATGTATTTTCATACATGTATGTGCTTAAGTATATAGTTTGTACTCAATACTCTTTAGATGCTGAGAAAGCCTTTTAGAATGGGCTAACACAAATTATTCCATTTTATGGTTCTACATATTAGCCACAAGAAAATACTACTTGGCTTTTTTTTGGCTAGGAAGAAGGAGGAAAGACTCTTCTTATCTCAATCAACTTTAAAATACACTGTAATACTCCTCACATATCAACTGTATTCTGTCAGATAATATCTTATAGATTTGGAATCAGGAAAACCTAAGTTCAAATATGACTTCAGACACTTACTAGCTGTGTGACTCTGGACAAGTCATTTAACCTTTGTTTACCTCAGTTTCTTCATCTGTAAAATGAGAATCATGATAGCACCCACCTCCCAAAGTAGTGAGGATAGCATGGGATAGTAATTATAAAGAACATAGCACAGAGCCTGGTACATGGTAAGTACTATATACATGTTTAGACATATTATTGTTATTAAAAGAAATGGTTGATCAAGATCTTTTTTTGTTCAGCTTTGAGGTAAACAAAGGTTAAATGATGTAATTCTCTGGTCTAAACTCAGAGGAATTAATATAATATAGCCAAACAGATTTTTGCCTTCAGGAAATGAGGTTCCAGCCCTTGGGATCTTTCTTCCCCAAAATCCACCTGCAAAATCATTAACAGAAATAGACTGCAGTCATTGCCTATGTGAAAGCCATCTCTCCTAGCAAGAAACTGATTTGAGATTATTAGGCAAAAATAAGGTCAAGGAATGTGATATCTGCTTTAAGACCTAGCATTACATACTACTGAGCAATATGCTATTTTTATTAACTTCTGTAACTGAGGTTAAAAATCTCTCTTTATAATTTTAGAACTTGAAATTATCTAGTTCAACTCCTTTATTTGGATCAGAGAAAAGAATTAATATTCCCCAAGTTACACATCAAATTGTAGATCTAGATTAGAACTCTCATCTCCTAGTGAACTTGTCTCTCTCCTGAGCAACACTGCCTTTCTCAGAAAATTGACAGAGATGGTTTTAGTCTTCCAATATAAAATGCACCACATTTTTTTTTTCATCCTATGAAACAGGGAGAATTAGCATTTCTGGCATGAAGGCCTTTGCAGGACACATTCAAAAAGCTGTAACGTATCCAATGATCACAGCCCAGTAAAACTGTCTCAACATATGTGTTAAACCAAGTTAAGGGTAATCAACAGGTCCCAAACCTGTCAGTGAGGAAGGGGGATATCAAACTAGTGAAGACATCCCCCTGTGGAATGAGCCAATATAGAACAATTCGTTCCATCAGCCATGAAAACAACTGGAGCAGGAGCTATAGAAAACTCAGAGCTTGGTCAGACATTGAAGACTCCAGAGTCCCTGTCTCTGATCATTATCAGTCATTCTGACTTTTGTCTTTCTGCTGAACTTTGATGATCCAGCTAGAGAGAGTAAGGTTGATGACTTCATGCAATTGTGACTCACTTAAATCCACTTCACATACAAAATCAAAATATCTTCCATGATGTCACTGGTCCTCTTCAAAAATGAAGGATGAATAACAAAAATTAAGGGAGACAACATAGACTTAGAAAAACAAATACAAAAAACAAACAATTCCTTATAATAAGTAATTTGGCAGACATTTTATATAATTATATGTAATTTTATATAATTATATAACATTTTGTATAATAATTTGTCAGACTTACTTCTATCAATAACCCATCAGGGAAATAGACTACCCACTCCTGACAGGGGAAAAATTGAATTGAGGTCCAACAACAAAGGATTTTTTAAAAAATCCAACAAATGTTAGCAACTTGTTAAAAGAAGTTTCTCCTATTTCTACTTAGAGCTAATATGAATAGAAAAAAACTAATTCAGTACAGTAAAATGTAAGCCCTGTGAGAGCAAGGATTTTCATTTTTGCCTTTGCCCCATCACCTAGTACAGTAGCATAGAATACGGCAGGCACTTAAATGTTTAATGAATTGAATTGAGAGATAAAAAGCACATAATTCTCCTTCAAAATTTAGAGGACAAGGACAATGAATCTTCCCAGTGAACCAGTTCTGTGTCCTTTTCAAATTAATTCTCCTTGGATCATAAATTTAGAGATGAAAGAAAACCTCAAGATCATCTAGTCCAGCATCCTCATTTATAATTGAGGAAATTAATAAAGATAATAAGTGACATTAATTTTTTTTTGCATCACAAGAAAGCAATAAATTATTTCACCATGGAACCATCATTTCTTTAGTCTCAAATGGCAGTCATATGTAAGGTTGGCTAAAAGCAGACATGAAATATGTGCTCCTGCTCTGTATAACCAACATTATATAGTATATTAAAGTATGCAAAACACTTTCCTCCCCAATATGCTGAGATGTAGATAATGTAGGTGTTATTATACCCATTTTACAGATGAGGAAACTAGACCCCAGAGAGTTTAGGTGGCTTCCTCATGTTCACATGATTAATACATGGCAGATCCAAAACTTGGATCTGAGTCTTACTTCACTTAATTCTGTTCTTTCACTAGAGTGCTCTCTCATGTTCATTCTCTCTCTCTCTCTCTCTCTCTCTCTCTCTCTCTCTCTCTCTCTTTCTCTCTCTCTTTCTTTCTCTCTCTCTCTCCTCCTGCCTCTGTGTGTGTATATGCATACCTATATTTGCTGCTATCTTCTCAAACTCTGAGCCCAGAAGATGTTCCCTGCCTACTCCATTCTCCTCTCTCTCTCTCTCCAGTGTAAACCCACCATGGATATAAAGCAAAATAACATTCCCTGTCAGGGAGAGACTGAACTGAGTTAACTATGTTATTATTATTTGGCCCTGTGGGCAGATTAATTCATTTGTTTTGAAAATGGAGCTAGAAGCATTCAGCCATCCAAATTCACTTCTTGACTCATTTTTCCCGCCTCTTGCACCCAGGAGAGAAACTGTTGTTAACAGATAGAGAGGCTGGTAAGGCTGCCACAGCAGCAGGCTTCTGTCTCCAGGGTAGTGGCCCTATAGTCATTCTACCAGGCAGGATGCTTGCTCCAAGGTGCTTCCTAACTCAACACTGCAGGGGCTAAGAAGCTGAAACTTTCAATTTCATTCCTGTCCAGTCCTTTCTGGATTAATTTTCTCATGGGGTGAGGGCAGAGGAGCTCAAGGACAGCATGCTGGGGAGGAGAAACATAGGAGAGGTTGGAAATGGGATGTTTATCAGAGAATCTTTTGACAAAGATGTGACAGGCAGGATGCAGAATGATACATACATTTTTGGACATGGCCAATACTAGACCAAGCATATTATTACAAAAGTTTTTTTCCCCTTTTTCTTTTGATTTAATGGGAAGGGAAGGAGAATGAGAAAATAAAATATTTTTTAAATGATCTTGTTAATTAAAAAACATAATTTTTATATAGGACAAGAGATGGAACAGATGAAGCTGTTTGTTGGCAATGTGTATCTATTGCTATCGGTCTGTCTTTCTTGGCTCCCTGTGTGCTGCTACTAAGCTTTGATGTGGTTAAATTGACTGTTGTGAAGATTGGTTATATTTCATGCTCTAACTTGGAGACTGAAGTATGATATAAGAAAATTTCATAAAGGGTATTTTATTTTCCACAACTGCTCCAAAATGCATGCAAAAATAAGAGTGCATTTTCCTCTTTTGTTTAAAGCAGAAACTTTTGAGATAAGTCCACTGGGAATGTGTTTCTCAAGGGCCCCATGTCTCCTGGAATCTGGCTTCTTAGACTCTTCAGTTTTCATCCTCCTCTCCACAAAATCATGTGAGGAAGCCAGAGAAGACCATTGATCTACTCTTAGCCAATGTTATCAAGAAACTTGGGAATTAGCTGAATATGATGAGAAAGTTTGAGTCAGTGAACAGTTTAAATATTTCACTAAGGCACTACATATCCTTCTATGATAGAAATGTATTCCCTCCTCATTTCTGTCTCTTAGTATTCACAGTTTCCTTCAATGTTCAATTCATGTAATATCTTATATTAGGAGCATATCTGCATACCCTTAGTTGCTAGTACTTTCTCTCTTCTCTTAAAATGATTATCTATTTACTTACTTGTTTTACCTCTATAGTCTAACATCCCCCCCGCCTCCACTTCCAATAACACAGGCTCATTGAAGAAAGGGGACTCTTCATTTTGTCTTTTCATATGAAGTGATATCCATGCAATCCTAACCAAGTAGCATTTTAAAATGCCTACTAAGTTTCAGGCACTAGTTTTATCCCTAGATGTTCATTTAGTTTATTTTGGTTCTTTTGGTTTTATCTGATTCACCCACAAAATCATTTTGTAATCTCAGATTACTGTGATTCTTTACATTTCAGTCTCTTTACTTATGAAATGGGGAGATTAGAGTAAACTAACTGCTAAGTGGCAAAGGTGGTAGTTAGGTAGTGTAGCAAATACATTGTTGGTCCTAAAGAAAGGAAGATCTAAGTTTTAAATCTGCCCTCATATACCTACTAGCTATATATAACCTTGAATAAGTCACAAACTCAGTTTTCCTTCAGTTTCTTAATCTGTGAAATGGGTATAGTCCTTACTCTCATCGGGTTGTTATAAAGATAAAATGAAATCATATTGTAATGTAAGTTGCAAAAGTTAAAATGCTATATAAAAGCTATTAGAGCAATTGATCCTAAAAATCCCAATTGATTAATATTCTATGATCCAAGATTATTTGTAATAGAATCATTCCTTAGTGGATAGAATGCTGACCATATAAGGATGATGTAAGTTTAAATCCTACCTTAGATACTTTCTATGAGATGGTCATTAAATGTTTCTGTATCTCAGTTTTTGTTTGTTGTCCTTTATCTATAAAATGAGATTAATGACAACATCTTCCTTACAGGATTATTAAGAGAATCACATTGAGAAGCTGGGTGTTTTAATGGATATGGCAACTGGCTGTAAAGTCAGGAGTTCAAATCTGATTTCAAATACTTACTAGCTATGTGACTCTAGGCAACTCACCTCCTATTGCATTAAAAAAAAAGAAATCATAAAATTATTTACTGAAGAGCTTTGTAAACTGTAAATTAACTATTATTTTTTGAGAGAGATAATAATAACAAAGTTCATTCTATGTATATTCTATAATATTGTTAAGACCATGATGGCTATACAATAAACATCAGAAATCCCAAGATTTTATCATTTTGATAAAAAAGAAGAAAACAATATATTTGAATAATCTGGACATTATTGAAAGACCATTTCAAGTTCTGTCTTTGCAATGGAGTTTTCCTTGAGTAGTCTAGCTCATATTGATGATTGGGCCTTACATTTATGAAGTTCTTTGCAATTTTCAAAACACTTTCCATATTAGGTCTCTTCAATGCTAATAAGAACTCTATGGAGTATCTTAAAAAGTTATTGGCTTCAATTATTAAAAAAAAAAGATGTTATGTTTTAGAGAGTAAATATTCATATGTCCCACAGATAGTGTAAGAGACAGGTCTCTAATTTGGAGCTTTTAACTTCAAGCCCTTCTTCAACTCTCTCCTCCTTTGAACACCTTATATAATACCATTAATTTAGTGCTTCATCATATATTTGTTTTCAATAGCTCTGATATTAGTGACTAGAATTGATTTTTCATTCTGGATTTGTTATCTGTTGGTAGGCTTTTGTATACCTTCACTTTTGCCTACTGATCTACCTCATAGATGTAAGAAACCTCAGTGTATGAGAGTGGTAGCTAGGTAATGAAATAGAGCACCAGGCCTGGGATCAGGAAGATTTATCTTCCCATGTTCAAAGCTGGTCTCAGATACTCACTAGCTATCTGACTCTCTGCCACTCACTTCATCTAGTTTACCTCAATTTCCTCCTCTATAAAATGAGCTGGAGAAAGATGGCAAATCGCTCTAGTATCTTTGCTAAAAAAAAAATGCCTCATGAAGACTTGGACACAACTGAAAATGACTGAATAAATGTATAGGATATTTAACAAAAACTCTGTGCGAAAACTAACTTTTTTTTCTGCACCAGTGTAGCAACAGGAGAACACCATAGGAAGAGGCACCACTAGTAGAAATTCCTCACTGGGACCCCACTCCATACAATTAAAATTTAGGTCTAGTGCTTAATTCATTTGTGTGTAAAATTGGGCTCCTAGATTCCTAAAAATTCAAAAATAGGGAAGTTTCATAGATTCCAGCCCCCAAATGATAAGACTAGGCATCAGCATTTTGCAGCACAATCATAATTGAATTAAATTAAGTTCTTCTCCCCCCCCTTTCTGACAACTCCCCTGACCAATTGTGAAGTTCAAATATTCTAAAGAATAGAATTGGGATCAGAATCAATAGACAACATCTTGCTATCCCACTAACTATTGTCCTAGAACCTCAGAATAGTCAATAATCAATAAACATTTATTTATCATCTACTATAT
Organism: Antechinus flavipes; assembly: GCF_016432865.1. Taxonomy (NCBI): domain Eukaryota; kingdom Metazoa; phylum Chordata; class Mammalia; order Dasyuromorphia; family Dasyuridae; genus Antechinus; species Antechinus flavipes. The sequence continues at coordinate 216,627,016 of NC_067401.1, read as the reverse complement.
GCCAGGCACTGTGTTAATTGCTGAACATACCACCCACCCCTCAAAAAAAAAAAAGAGACATAAGACAGTCTTACTTTTTTTTTGAGAAATACAATGAAGAGATACAAATTTCAGTGTTGATTTCATCTTGTAAAATGATGAGTTTCTGAAAATCAAGAAATTAACCAGAGGTTAACCTGGTAGGAAATTATGAGATGAATAAAAAGAGAATTGGCTAACATTTTGTTGTACAGGTATGTATGAGTCTTTGTAACCTTATGAACCATAATTCACCTATACTATCCATGGGGTTTCCTTGGCAAAAATATTGAAATGATGTGTCATTTTATTCTCCAGTGCATTAAGTGAAGCAGAATGACCTGTCCAAAAACACACTGCTTATTAAGTGTCTGAAGTCAAATTTGAATTCAGATCTTCCTGATACCAGACTTAACTCTCTATTGAGGAATCTAACTGCTTCATTTTTCCTTTCTTTGTTGTTTGTTTTTATGAACATTATTAGACTTAAAAATGGAGACCTTCCATAATTTGACTTAAATATGAAGATATAAAAAAGAAACTAAGGGTGGAAAAGGGATTGCACTGGAAGAAAAGGAAAGGGGAGGTAAAATAGGATAATTTAAATCACATGAAGAGGCAAAAAAAAATCTATTACAGTTGAGAGAAAGAAAGGAGAGGGATCAGCATTGTTTGAACCTTGATCTTATCAGAGAAAATATCAGACATTCTTAGTTTGATATAGAAACTTTTCTCCCCTTATAGGGAAGTAGAAGGGAAAAGGGGAAAGGAAGGGGAAGGGGCTGTAAAAAGAGAGGGTACAATTAAGAGGGGTGGTGATCAGAAGCAAAACAATGGTGAGGAAGGAAAGAGCAGAAGGAAAGAGAAAAGTATAATAGAGAAAATAAGATGGTGGAAAATACAGAGTTAGTAATTTTAACTATGAATGTGAGTGGGATGAAGTCTCTCATGAAGCAGAAGCAAATAACAGACTGGATTAAAAACCAGAATCGTACAATATGTTGTTTACAAGAAAAACCTTTGAAGCAAAGAGATGCATAAAGAGTAAAGGTAAAAGGCTTGAGGAGAATATTATGCTTCAGCTGAAGTTAAAAAAAAAAAAAGCAGGGGTAGCAATCCTTATCGCAGATCAAGCAAAAGGAAAAAATAGACCTAATTTAAAGAGATAAGGAAGAAAACTACATCTTGTAGATGTAGATAATATATGCGCCAAGTGGTATAGCATCCAAATTCCTAGAGGAGAAGTTAAGAAGGTTGCAAAAAGACAATAAATTTATACAAGTGGAGGATCTCAACATTTTTCTATCAGAACTAGATAAGTCAAACCATAAAACACAAAAGAAGATAAATAGAATTTTAGAAAAGCTAAGAATGATAGACCGTTAGACAAAATTGAATGGGGACAGAAAAAAAAAAAAGGAATGCATTTTTTTTGATAGTACATAGAATCTACACAAAAATTAATCATATATTAGGGCATAAAAACCTCAAAGTTAAATGCAGAAAGGCAGAAATAATAAATGCATCCTTTTCAGATCATGTTGCAATAAAAATTACATATATTCCAAGGAAAAATAGACCAAAAAAATTGGAAACTACATAATCTAATTCTAAAGAATGAGTGGGTGAAACAACAAACCATAAAAATGATTGATAATTTTATCCAAGAGAATGACAATAATGAGACAATATCCCAAAATTTATAAAATGAAGCCAAAGCAGTTCTTAGAGAAATTTTATATTTCTAGATGCTTACTTCAATAAAAAAAAAAAAGAAAGAAAGAAAGAGAGAGTTCAATGAATTGAGCATGCAACAAAAAAGGCTAGAAAAAGAACAAAATTTTAAAACCCTCAATTAAATACCAAATAGGAAATTCTGAAAATAAAAGAAGAGATTAATAAAATTGAAAGTGAGAGACTTATGCAAACTGACTCTAAATGAAATGAGTAGACCCAAGAAAACATTGTACTCAGTAACAAGATTATGTGATGATTAACAGTGATGGACTAGGCTCTTTTCAATAGTGAGGTAATTCAAACCAATTCCAATGGTGTTGTGATGGAGAGTCATCTGCATCCAGAAAGAAGACTATGGGAATTAAATGTAGCTCACAACATAGTATTTTCATTTCTTTTTGTTATTTGTTTGCTTTTTTCCTTATTTTTTCAATTTTTTGATCTGATTTTTCTTATATAGCATAAATGTGGAAATATGTTTAGAAGAATTTAACCTATATTAGATTACTTGTTGTCCAGAGAGGGGAGTGGGAAGAAGGAGGGAGAAAAATTTGGAACTCAAATTTTTTCTAGGGTGAGTGTTGAAATTATCTCTGCATGTATTTTGAAAATAAAAACAAATTTAAAAATGTATATATCTTCCTTTAGAAAACAAGAAATTTGAGAATCATCATTGTACTGATATATTTCATGAAATAATCTGAGGATACCAGCATGGAGTTACACAAATAGTTGGTGTAAATCTCCTTGATTTCTACACAAGGAGGGCATATTTGTCATGTAAAAAAAAAAAAAAAAGAAAACTAAATTAAAAGTTACTCTGATTATGGCCTTTTGAGAAACAATATATGGACCACAAGTGCAGGCTGTCCTAATGCAGTTTTTAGCTACTGCACTAAGATTTTTAGGACACCTATATTTCTTCTTTATAGCAAATAATCACAACCATTAAAATCAAGAATTATTTATCAATGACAATCCACTACAATTGCATTTTTGATTTTTCTTATTTGGGGTACATCTGTGCAGCAAAATTTGATTCTTGTTTGATAACAATCTTAATAAAAGTGAGACTAAAGAAGTTGCAATAAAAATATCAAACATGATTAAATATGAAAAGGCAAATTAACATGGCATTGTTTTGATGGGGGGAAATTTCTTGGAATCAGTATCTTCTATGCATTTACAGTTAACTTCTTTATGGTATACAAACATCAAGACTTGGGACATTAAAGTGAGAAAGACACATATGTCACTTTTAGCATAATATAATATGTGCATTATTCTTTTAATCAAATAGAAAATACATTGTAAAATACTATAGTTGTAGCTCTGCATATTTTAGATTTCTTTCCAAGATAAGTTGATAATGAAGTACTTTGATGCTGGGAAGCAGGAATTAGAAATATTTTCCAAGAAAGAATGCTAGACTGTAAAATTAAAACTTGCTTAAAATAAAAAATCCATAAATATATAGATTCCCAATTTTTTCTTCATTTATCTATGGTTGATACAGTGATATGATGGACAGTGTGCTGGAAAGAGAGGCATAACATATGTTCTCATCCGGAATTTGCCATTAACTAGTGATCCCACTAGTATGGGACTTTAGGAGATTCATTTACCCCTTCACCTCAATTCTCTCAAAAGTAAAAAAGGGTTTGGTTAGACGATATATAACATCTGTTTTAGCTCTAACATTGAATAATTACGGTGTAGCCGAGTGTTAGTCACAAGCAGAGACACAAGTCTTATGTAAAAGATAATAGGATGTGCCATTTGAGGGCAGAATTTATCATAACGTGTCTTAGAATGATTAAAAACCTGTGCATAAAATTTATTGCTAAATCATTTTGGGAGACTCAATAATTTTCCAATTACTTATGCATAGTAATTAATGATAGGAGGGTTAAAGCCTGAGATTTACATGTAATGCATATGCCACTTATGTAGAGATGAATTAAACAGTAAAGCTGCTGCTTAATTTCTTTAATGTTTCAACAATTATGCCTTATATTTTACTGCAATGAGAACTTTCTTCCTTTCTTATTTTTTTTTCTCAATTTGAACTTCTGTATTCTATTCCTGAAATGCACTGATCAAATAAGCCCTGGTATCCATAAATTTTTTTGTTCAGACATGTTCCAATTTTAATGGCAAAGATACTGAACTGGTTACCATGCTATTTCCTTCTTCAGCACATTTGACAGATGAAGAAACTGAGGCAAACAGGGTTAAGTGACTTGTCCAGTGTCATAAATCTGTCTGAAGTCAGATTTGAACTGAGGAAAATAAGTTGGCCTGATCCTAGGCATAAACCATCCTTGTCCCACTTAGTTGCTCTTATTAGATAGGAAATATTAGAACTCAAATCATGGAATATTCCAACTCAATTTGTTGGTGGGGAAATGTCAAATTAGTTTTATTACTACATTTATATTCTTAATAACTTGATTTATATTCATCTTCACTTATTTTCCTTTGACTTATTTCAATAAGCAGATATTTCCTAAGATTTGTGAGGGAAATAGCAACTTAGGTTTAAGATCTTTGGAGAAAAAATGTTTACAGTCTCCCAATCTGACTAATTTCAGATTTCAGTCTGACTCATATTTGTGATGATAGCACAATGCAAAGAGACATTTCATTTAACTGTCTGAAAGTTCATTGGAGATCTTTTCTGTTTGGCCTAAGGCTTAATTAATCTGAGGCAACATTGGGAGGTATTTAAAATTTTGCTATGAACAAGAGAACTATTGAATGTTATCTCTAAATATTCTGCCTCATCTATGGATTTACTAAACCCCTCTGACATTTCCCTCTCCACAATTTTTCTTCCCTGATTTAATAGTATCTTTTCTAATTACATATAAAAACAGTTTTAAATACTCACTTTTATAAGGTTATGATTTACAATTTTTTCTCCTTCCTTTTTTTCCTAAGCCCCTTCCAAGATCACAAGTAATATGACGCAGGTTATAGATGTACAACCAAATTAAACACATTTCTACTTTGGTCATGTTGTAAAAGAAAACTCAACAAAAAAGAAAAAATATATATGAGAAAGAAAACAAACAAAAATGAAAATAGCATGCTTCAATCTGCATTCAGACTCCTTAGTTCTTTTTCTGGATGTGGATAGCATCTTCCATCATGAGTCTTTTGGAAGTATCTTGGATCATTGTATTGCTGAAAAGAACTAAGTCTGTCACAGTTGATCATCCCATAATGTTGCTGTTACTGTGTCTAATGTTATCTCGGTTCTGGTCACTTCACTTTAACATCAGTTCATATTAGTCTTTTCAAAGTTTTCTTAAATCTTTCTGCTCATCATTTACTATAGAATGATATTATTATTCCTTTACATTCATATATCATAATTTATCCAGCTATTACCCCACTTGATGGACATCCCTTTATTTCCCAACTCCTTGCTATCACAAAAAGCTGCTATAGACAATTTTTTACTTGTAGGTCCTTCCCCCCCCTTTTTATGATGATTTTGAGATATAGCGTAGTGGGGTATTGCTGGATAAAAGAGTATACATAGTTTTATAGCCCTTTGGGCATTGCTCCAAATTGCTCTCCAGACAGATTGGATCAAGTTCACAATTCCACCAATGATGTATTAGTGTTCCAGTTTTTATTATTTATCATTTTCCTTTCCATCATATTAGCCAATTTGTAGGTGTGAGGGGGTACCTCAGAGCTGTTTTTAATTGACCATTCTCTAATCCAGGAGTGAGAAAACTTTTTTCTGCTAAAGGTCATTTGGATATTGATAACATTATTTGCCATCCACACAAAATTATTAACTTATAGAATTTAAGCAGTGGAGGTTATTATATCTAGTTTTCAGCTTATCATTGCCTGTAGTTGCCTTAACAAATTGTTTCACAGGCTTTATACGGCCCACAGACTGGACTGCCATACTCCTGCTCTAATCAATAGTAATTTAAAGCACTTTCTCATGTCTATAGATAGCTTTAATTTCTTCATCTGAAAACTTCCTGTTCACATCCTCAGGTTATGTATCAATTGGGGAATGACCTATATTCTTATAATTTTGACTCAATTTTCTATATATCTGAAAAATGAAGCATTTATCAGAAACATTGGATTTAAAAATTGTTGATTTTGTTTATGCAAAAACATTTTAATTTAATGTAATCAAAACGATCCCTTTTGTTTTTCATAATGTTCTCTATCTTCTGTTTGGTCATAAATTGTTCCCTTCTCCACAGATCTGATGGGTAAACTATTTCTTGCTCTACTAATTTGCTTATGGCAATACCCTTTATCATGTACAGATTTTGACATTATCTTGAATTAGGGTATGAGATGTTCATCTATGCCTAATTTCTGCCACACTATTTTCTAGTTTTCCCAACAATTTTTGAAAAAAAATATGAGTTCTTATCCCAGAAGCTGTTATCTGCTTCCCTAATTTTCTCAACACAAAGGTACACTTCAGACCTTCTTTTTTCTGCTCATTGTTCCATCAAAATCTCTCAGGAAGAGAATATGACTTATTCAAACTAGGAAGTAAATAAATAAAGTCTAATGTATTTCCTTTTCTTATGATTACTTGATTTTTTTTTAACTAGACTTATAATTTCATCATTATAGGGCATTGCCAGCATAGAAATTTCTTTCTACTAGTACAGATCTTCAATTCTTTGCTACATATAGGTTTAGAGAGTTGCCTTGGGCAATGAGAGAGATTTGTTCATGGTGACACTGATAGCATGCAACAGAGGTGACACTTGAGACTAGGTCCTCCTGGCTCAAAGTTTAGTCCTTTTGTGCACTCGCTGTGCTATGCTGGCTCTCATATGCATTTTAATAGACAAATATCTTAACCGTAGAATTGAAGAAAAGATATCCTCATACAGTATAGCCATCAGTTCACCTACAAATAAAGACAATCCTTATCCAAAGGATATTACTTCAAAAGAGAAGTACTTGGTGGTGATTATAGGATAATAACAAAGAATTCTTCTGGTCATTTTTCTTCTAGTTTTATTTTGTCCCCAAACCTGACCTTAAGAAAAGACAGTAAACTCAGCATTTCCTGGGGAGGTAAAATAGCTGAGCTTAGCTTTCCTAGCCAGTAAAGAAAAGAAAAAGGTATCCTACTTGTCCCAGTATTCCTTACTGCCTCCAAGGGATTCAGAGAAGATTTTAATGAAAGCCAAGGGGGGCCCTTTAATCTGCACAGAGAGGGATGCTATGTAAACATAAAGTTCTATTATCTCAATTATCATCATCATCATCATTATTATTTCTGAACCATCAAAAAAGGTTCTATTCAAACTGAATTCTGTTCAAACTTAAACTTACAAAAAATATCTTAAAAAAACAAACTCAAAACTGTGGTCATGCTTTTCATAATCAAGTTCAAGTTGAACCAATTCCACAAAATATCATAGGAAGGAAGGAAGGAAGAGAGGAAGGAAGGAAGGAGGGATGGAGGAAGAGAGAAAGGGAGGGAGAGAGGAAGAGAAAGGGAGGAAGAAAAGGAGGAAAGGAAGGAAGAAGAGGAGGAAAAGGAGGGAAGAAGGGAGAAAGAAAAGGAGGAAAGGGAGGAAGGAAGGGAAGAAGAAAGGAGGAAAAGAGAAGGGAGGGAAGAAGGAAGGAAGGAAGAGAGGAAGGAAGGAAGGAAGAGAGGAAGGAAGGAAGGAAGAAGAGGAGGAAAAGGAGGGAAGAAGGAAGGAAGGAAGGAAGAGAGGAAGGAAGGAAGGAAGGAAGGAAGGAAGGAAGAAAATAGGGAGGGATGGAAGGAGATGCCAGACATTGAGCTAACCACTTTGTAAATGTGATCTCATTTAATATTCCTAACAACCTGGTGAAGTGAATATAATGATCTCCATCTACAATTGAGGAAATTGAGGAAGACAGCGACTTATCCTGGATAATCTAGATAGTAAAGTATATGAGACTAAATTTGAACTCAAGTCTTCCTAACTTCAGGCTCAGCACTCTACTTTATTCTATCATCTAGCTGATCACTTTATAGCTAAGGAAATGGAAAATGAAGTTCAAAAATCTTGTGACTCTTTTTTGATATTGATCATTTCACAATTATAGAGTTGTTCTTTGAGATGAAATCTTTTGTTCCTTTTAAAGTGCCTCAGTATCAGTTATGGAACAGGGGAGCATGCAGACTCCCCTGATTTCACAATAGAACTACACTCTAATGAAAAGTTTTTCAGAAAACAGTTTTGTTTTTCTTTAGATAATTCATTAATCTGAGCATAGGTTAAGTCCTTAATACTGAGCAATCATAGTGTCTCAATTTCTCAGTATAAAAATATAATTGAATAAATTGTGTAGGGAAAACAGAAGTCAGGTAAATATTCATCTGTTTTTTAGTTGTGTCCAATTCACCATGACACGTTTAAGGTTTTCTTGGCAGAGCTGTTGGGAGTAGTTGTCCATTTCCTTCTCCAGATCAGTTTATAGACAAGCAACTGAGGCAAATAGGATTAAGTGACCCGCCCAGGATCACATAGCCAATGTCTGAGAATGAATTTAAAGTCATGAAGATGAAGCTTCTGGATTTCAAACCTCGTGCTTTATCCAGTGTCACCTAGCAGCCCATCATCATCATCATCATCATCATCATCATCATCAAAATAGCTAACATTTATATAGTTCTTACTCTGGACCCAGCACTGTGTGAAACACTTTACAATCATCTCATTTGAGCTTCACAAAGCTGGGAGGGAAATGCTATTATTATCCCCATTTTTCTGAAGAAAATGAGGCAAAAAGGATTAAATGACTTGATCACTGTCACCATTAGAAAATGTGGGAGGCTAGAATTCTTCCAGGCCCAGGGCTCTATTTACTACACCACCTAGCTGCCTCACAGCTTTTATTTATATAGCACCTTAGGGTTTACAAAGCACTTTCCTCTCAGTATCCCTGTATAGATATAATCTCCATTTAACACATTAATAAAACAGAACTTAAGGTTAAATGAATCTTTCTGGTCACATAGCTAGTAATTGAAGCAAAGTGTGAGCCACTGTCTTCTGATCCTGGATTAAATGCTCATGTTATAATAAAACACACCACTTTGTCTCAAAAAAAAAAAAAAATGCCTAGGAGCAGCTAGATGACAATGTGGATAAAATCCTGGCCCTGAAGTCAGAATAACTTGAGTTCAAATCTGATTTCAGACACTTAACACTTAATAACTGTGTGATCCTGGGAAAGTCATTTAACCCCAATTGCCTCTTAAAAGAAACCTATAAATATAGAATATAACCATTAAAAGGGACTTTAGAAATGATTGTCTATAATTTTCATTCTACATATAAGAAGAAAGAACTAGATAAAAGGAGAGTATAATAGGAGACCAAGAATTGTTTTAAATTAAAATACAGATATAAATTTGATATGGAACTAGATTCAAAATGATTTGCCTGGTGCTGAGTCAAACTTTACAAATATTTGCTAAAATTAAAACATCAAACATCAAAATTGACTTTATAAATTTTTGTTCTATTATTTTAAACATATCTTTTTTGTTGTTTCTAAAGAGTTGCTTCAGCAATTACAAAAATTACTTTAAACTTGATTTCCTGTCCCTTGAAAACCTAGTGAGAAAATCTATCTTTCTGAAGCAAGGAAAAATTGTCTGCTTCTTGCTAGTTGGTGAGACAGCTCTATTTCTAGAATCACACTATCTTATATTGAGAAGGGAAATATTAGATCATGAGTTTAAGGAGTCGATTAGAGAAAAGAAAATTTTTGTGGCTAAATTCTTTTAAAGAAAGCCATGATCGATTTCCATACATCAATTTAAAGTATTTTGTTTGGGGGCAGCTAGATGGTACAGTGGATAGAGCATGGGCCCTGACGTCAGGAAGACCTAAGTTCAAATCTGGTTTCAGATACTTAATACTTACCAGCTGTGTGATCCTGGGCAAGTCACTTTACCCTAATTGCCTTAGCAAAAAGAAAAAGAAAGCAAGCATTTCATTTTGCATATTGAATTTCTTTTTTCCCTTAAATTTTATTTACTTTTTCTAAACTTAAAAAAATAAAACAAGCATTTGTATAACAGAATAGAAGGAAAAGACAGTTTTACATGAAACTGTATATCCATTATGTACAACTTGCTATTCTTTTAAATATATAATAAAATTATTATGAAACGTTAACTTGTTTTTCTTCCTTCCTCTTTCCCCCTCTCTATATTTTAAAAGACGGTTGCCATTAGGCACATAAGTGTTAAGAAGTTGAGAGGCAGGTTCCAGTGGTTTCTTGAGCATTTCTTCTCCTTTGGTGTTGGAATCCTCATAAAAGTGTTAAGTCATTAGAATTGATAGAGACAATAATTATCTAATTTAGCATGGTGCTGTATGATTGATTTGATCCTACAGGGAGATGTTATGAGCCAGAACTTGAAACAAAGTGATAACTCAATGGAATTGATAAAAGTAATGCTTATGTGCTTGGGTTTGCACCTTTGAGAGTTCACACATTAGCTCACACATATTAGTTCACAAGTATGGGAGATACACAAAGTTAGCTTTGTAACTTTGTGAATTCACACCTCTCATAATTCCACTCTCAGAGGAAGAGTCAACTTTTGAGAGAGCATAAAAAGGAGCTGAGTCAGGAACGTCAATTTAGTTCGGAAGATTGGCAAGAGTCGGAGTTGAGCTAGAAGCAGAAGCTGCTAGAGGCAAAAAAGATTAGCAATGAGAGCTCTCCGACCAAAGAAAGCTCAAGTGAGTTCAGTTAAGGAGATTGACAAGATAGAGACTGCAGTAGAAGCTGCAAGAGCTCTTGGAACCAAGGAGGGAGAGAGGCCTTTAAGGAAGCTAACCGGGCCCAAGGAAGGAGATAAGACCTGGAAGGAGAAAATAAACGTTTGGATTTTATCAGCTGGCTGTATTTGAGGTGATTATCACTCTGAACTGAAAGAAACCTGCTCCCAGAGAACCTTCATATTTTAAAAAAGAAGAAGAACACCACACTTTGGGAGTCTGGATATCTTGATGTGGAAGGTAAAATAATTTAAAGCTTCCTACAAAGTAAGGCCTTTGGATTTGTGAACATGTATTTCAAGACTGGATTTTGGATACCCTGTAAAAATTAAATTATACATAAATACTATCCAAAAATGGATACACATACACACAATTGAACTTTATGTACATTTATCACTTAATGCAGCACTTGTCATTAACCAGTAGAAAAGTAATTATATCATAATTAGCCATTCCTTTTTAAATAATAGATTTCTATAGGTTACTAAATTTTTTCCAATGAATTTTCATTTCTCATCAAGAGAGTTGTAAAGTTCTCCTACTGTTTTCTACCATATATTTGGGTAAGCAAGTATTTTCAGTTTATACCTGTTTTAAATTAAAATGCAGACATACATTTGATGTGGAACCAGATTCAAAACTATTTGCCTGGTGCTGAGTCAAACATTATAAGCATTTGCAAAAATTAAAACATCTAATATCAAAATTGACTTTATAGATTATTGTTCTATTATGTTAAACATATCTTAAGTTCTAATTTCTTTTATTACAATTTTATATATATTCAACAAAATTGACAAAAAATTAATATGAATTCTTGCAGATAAGATTAAGAATATGAGATCATTTTTACTTAATTTCTCAATAATATATTTGTAATATTTTATAGAGATTTATAATTTTATATTTAGTTTTCATAATAATAAGTAGATTATATTTTAGATTTTACAGTTATAATTATATAATGTAAATTTTAACTTGGAGCTTTCAAGAGCAAAAATTATCATTGCAGTTATTTTCAGTATTAATGAATAAATTTAAATTAATATCATGAGTAGTATATTAAATAACCCTTAGGTTTAATAAGATTCTTATTGTTGTTGTTGAAAGCTTTCATGGAACAAAAAACATTGGGAACCATTGGGTTGTCTTAATACTTATGTTGCAGGTTAATAAATGATGAAGTATAGCCGCTGAAATATTTAAGAACAACATATGTTTCAGTAGGTGAAGGATGTAACACCCTCATTCCAACATCAATATGAGATAAAATAAGAATATTTGTAAAGTACTTAGAATAGTACCTGAAACATAGTAAATAATTAATAAATGCTTGTTGCCTTCCTTCTTCTCTCCCTCCCTCCCTTTCATCCTTCTTTTGTTCCTTTCTCTTCTCTACTTTTTTCTTCCTCCCTTCTTTCCTCTCTTCCTACTTCCTTTCTTCACCTTCTCTTTCATCATTCCTCTCTTTCTTCCATCATTCTTCCTTTCCTTCATTATTACCTCTTTTTCACCCTCTCTTCCTCTTTTCTTCCTTCTCTCTATTTTATTTTCTCTTCCTTCATTCCTCCCTCCTTTCTTCTTACTTCTCTCTTTCTTTTCAATTTTTTCTCTCTTCCTTCCTCCTTCCCTCTCTCACTCTCTATTTCTCTTCCTCCCTTTCTTCCTTCTTCTCTCCCTTCCTCCCTTCTTCCTCTCTCCCTCCCTCCCTCCTTCCCTTTCCTTCCTTCCTTCCTTCCTTCCTTCCTTCCTTCATTCCTCCCTCCCTTCCTTCTTTCCTTCCTTCCTCCCTCCCTCCCTTCCTTTCTTCCTTCCTTTTTTTCTTACTTCTTTCCATCCTCCATCTAATAGGTATAAAGGAATAGGAAAGGAAGAAGGAATAGTAACATTTTGCCACCAACTGAGAAATTAGAGACATAAAAGTTGAAGATTCAGGCTAGGGGAATGGCACTAAGTACAAGAGTAAGAGAGACAAAGAGAAAATTGGTGTTTAAGGAATTTCACTGTAAGGTACAGTTTGCCCTTAACTTTTTGCCATACCATGGAAAAGAACAAGACAGAAAGACTAAATGGAGGGCTGTAAATCCTAGTCAATGATAAGTCTCATCAGGAAGTAATTGGAAAGCACTTTGAGAGAATCTTCTTTGTGACAAAAATATGAGCACAAACATAGCATCTCTGCCTTACTGGTTTTACTATTTATTACTCCCCACACTCCATAAATAAAAAAAATCTAACAGATGATTTTAAGACAGTGAATACAAAAGTTTTGGAAGAGTTTGGTAAAATCAACAAGCATTTTAGATAGTTACTTGTTCCACATAGAAGGAGTTAATAAAAAGTGTCTATAAATAGATATCTAGAATCGTCTTCCCTAATGCCTGGATTTGGGACATGCCCTTAGACTAATTAAAGACCACATACATCTGAAATTATTTGCTCCACTTTGCCCTGTTCTATCCATGAAATTCCACAGTGATAGAGAACCACCACCCTTTCTCCACACACATATGCTATCCCATCCCTTGCTAAAGCAATCAAACATGGAGATGGAAAACCAATAAAAAGCAGTATCTTAGAAGCCAAGGGATGTGAGAGTATTCAAAAAGAATAAGAGAACAAGTTTGTAATGCTTCCAAAAGGTTTTGCCACTGTACTGCAACAAATGGTAAGAAAGCATGAAAGCAAAGGAATTAAAAATTATCATTTGGTTACACATGACATTTACCAATGAATAACAAACCCACTCAAACAACTAGATTGCTCATGTAATGTAGTCAAATTGAGCACTGATTCCTGTCTAAAAATGCACTCACAAGTTCTAATTTATAAAGTCCAATATCAATGATTATGTAAACTAATGATATTACAGATACATTTGATTAATTTTTTCAGAATCACATCAAAAATACGGACAGCAAGCAAGAAATGAGGACATTAAATTAAAAATGAGGCTGAGGTTGTTTTTTTTTTTTTCACTTCTAAAGGTAGGATGCTGAGATCCTATAATACAAAAGAGAAGCAATGATATTTAAATAAAAGTGCCTGGATGCCAAAGCTCAGAATAATATAAAATTGGTGCTGAATGATAGGGACAAGAAAACAAGTTTTTTGGCAATCTTGGAGTGGCAAAAATAACAAGAAAGAAATAAAACTGCTGCTTAGGATGAAAGGGATGATAAATATCTAGGCAATTCAGTCCAAATACATTAATATTTTTTAGATATCTACCATGTGTTAAGGTACTGTTCTAGGTACTAAGAATACAAAGATAAAAATGAAACCATCTGTCTTTTAGAGGAGCACAGGTTATATTAAAATAGAGATTCTTAACCAAGGCTCTGAGAAAAATTTTCAAGAGTTCCATAAATTTGTATGGGGGAGGAAGTCATTTTTATTTTCACTATCCTTTAAGTGAAATTTAGCATTTCCTTCCTTTGCAAACATAGATATGATGCCATATTAATATTAGCAGGACATGTGAATCTGGATCACAGATAATTTCACATATCACACTACAGTTGTTGCAAATAACAACTAAGTTCATAATTTCAAAATTGCTATAGTTGAAGATAACACATGCTCATAGTCTTTCTAGCTACAAAATATATTTCAATATAATTGATGTCCTTTGTAATCTTATGAATTTTATTCATGTAAAAATTATTTTGAACAGAAATTCAAGTACATCCAGATAGTCAAGAAAGTCCATGACATAAAAAGATTAACAATACCTATAGCAGAAAAAGATTACCTGTACCAAGATAAGTACAATACAAAACAATTTGAAGAGAGAGAGAGAGAGTAGGAACTATAGCCACAATGTATTTTTATGCTCAAGTCTAACAGAAATAATTTAATGATAATATTAATCTAACATTCACACCTTTCTACATTGAAGACTAGGATAGTCCTCCATGCCTTCTAGTACTGTGGAATGATCAATTTGGATAGACTTAGCCCTTTTCTCAATGCAACTATCTAAAACAATTTCAAAAGACTCATGATGGAAACATCTAGAGAAAGAACTATGAACTCTGAATGTAGCTCAAAGCATACTATTTTTACTTTTCTTTGTTTTTTTTTTTTCTTTCTTGTGGCTTTTCCCTTATTCTTCTTTCACAACTAATATAGAAATATGTTTGATATGGTTGTACATCTATAACCTCTATCAGATTGCTTACTATTTTGGGTAGGAAAGAGGGAATGGAGAAAAGGAGAAAAAAAACAATAGAAATCAAAACCTTATAAAAGTAAAGGCTGAAAACTATATTTACATGTAATTGGAAAAAAATAAAATACTATTAAATGGGGGGAATGGATCATGGAGAACAAGTGAATGTTCACTGCAGTCAAGAATATATACACATTTTCAAAAAGAGGGAGAGTTTGTATTTTTCAAACCTTAGGTCACTAATGATGACTTCATTTCTTTACAAACTTCTGGAATTTAAGTTATACTTTGTAAACACTTATAAAAAGAAGCAATAATAAATGGGTCAATATGGATTCATAAACAACATCATGCCACACTAAGCTTCCCTACCTTCCTCCTTCCCTCCTTCCCCTTCCTTCTCCTTCTCTGTCCCATTTCCTCCCTCTGTCCCTCCTTCCCTCCTTCCCCTTCCTTCTCCTTCTCTGTCTCATTTCCTCCCTTCGTCCCTCGCTTTCTTCTTCCCTCCTTTCTCTCTCTCTCTCTCTCTCTCTCTCTCTCCTCTCTCTCTCTCTCTCTCTCTCTCCTGTATCCTAGACTGATAGACTTAGACATGTTGAAGGGAGAGAACAAACATTTATTAAATAAATACTGTGTACTAGGTATCAGGCTAAAATATTTTAAAATATTATCTTTTTTTAGACAGCAATCCTGTCAAGTAGATGCTATTAGTATCCCCATTTCACAGAATCTTGGCAGGTCAAGGTTGGATGATTTGCCCACGGTTCTGTAGTTTATAAGTGTCTAAGATTAGATTTGAACTCAAGTTTTCATGATTCCCAATCCAGTGCTTCATCCACTCCATTATTTAGCTGCCTCTGGTACAATTGGTAATAATAAGGTTTTTAAGAAAATCAATTGTGATACATCTAAAGACAAGACAGAGAAATGTTGGCTAAGTGGACAACTTATGTGGATTCAGAACCATCTAATAGTAGATTAGATCTAAAGGGTTATAGGATCATTTAGAGTTGAAAGGGAGCATAGAGATCCTTTAGTCCAAATTCATCATTTTACAAAAAAAGAAAAAAAAAAGGAACATGAGTAACTTTTGTTATTCAGGAATTTTTAGTCATGTCTGATTCTTTATTGGATGCAATAATACTGGAATGGTTTAGCCATTTTATCTCCAGTTCATTTTACAGATGAGGAACTGAGACAAACAGGGTTAAGTGATTTACTGAAGATTGCATAGCTTGTTGAATATCTGAGGTCATATGTGAACTTGCCCAGAGGGATTCAGTCTTTAAGTGATTAAGGCAAAATTAAAATCTTAGTCTGACTGACTCTGAGTTCAAGTCAAATCAAAAAGCATTTATTAAACATCTGCTATGTCCAAGGTACTATGCTTAGAACTATGGCTACAAAAAAAGCAAAAAAAAAAATAGTGCAGATCTTTCAAGATTTATGCATTTAGGAAGATCATTTAAATAGCTGAATGAAGGATGTACTGGAATAGAGAGATAATTAAAATGGGGAAACCAACAAGAAGAATATTGCTAGAGCCCAGGCATAAGGTAATGAGGGCCTGAAACAAGGAGTTGTTAGTATCACAGGTGAAGATGAGAATATTACTACAGTAAAATTAATAGGATGTGGCAACAGATTGGATATGGAGAGCGAGAAAGAATGAAGAATTGGGAACTATACTTAGGTTGTCAGCCTGGGTGATTGAAAAGATATAATATCCTTTGCAATAAAAAAACAATTGTTAGGCACTTGAGTGAGAAAGATAGTGAGTTTGGTACTGAGCCTAAGATATCTTTGGGATATCCAAATTGACATGTACAATTGAAATGTCCAGTACTTGATTGATGAGGTGATACTGTGGGTAAAGAGAGAGGTTAGGGTTACATAAATAAATCTAAGAATAATCTACATAGGGATGATAATTGAATCTATAGGAGCTTATTTCCCTAAATGAAATGCTTAAAAAGGAAAAAAAAAGAAGTAGGCACAGGAAAGAGTCCTGAGGAACACTCATGGTTAACATGCTTGCCTGAATGAAGATTAATTAAGAAAACTAAAGAGTAAAGGAAAAGAAAAACTAGGAGATAGCAAGTAGTGTCACAAAAAAACCTATAGAGTAAAGAATATTCAGAAAAAGAAGAGTGATTAACAATGTGTAAGACTATAAGAGAAAACTAGGAGAGAGTAGTTAGTGTCACAAAAAAAAAATAGAGTAAAGTATATCCAGAATAAAAGAATGATTAAAAATGTCAAAGGTTGTAAGAAAAAACTAGGAGAGAGTAGTGTCACAAAAATCTGTAGAGTAAAGATTATCCAGAAGAGGGATAGCTAGGTGGCCCAGTGGATAGAGCACCAGCCCTGTAGTCAGGAGGCCTCAGACACTTCACACTTCCTAGCAGTTCGACCCTAAGCAAGCCACTTACCCCTAATTGCCTCAGAGGAAAAAAAAAATATCCAGAAGAAGAGTGATTAACAATGTCAAAGGTAAAAATAATGAGGATTGAGGAGAAAAAAATCATTAGATTTGGCAATTAGAGATCTTTGGTAACTTTGGAGAGAGCAATTGAATAATGAGGTCAGAAATCAGGTTGCAGAACATGAATTAAAGAGTAAGAGGAATAGAAGCAGAAGAACCAACTGTAGATGACTTTCTTGAAGAATTTATATACAAATGGTAGGAAAGAGATAGCATGAGAGATATGGGATGGACAGATCAAATAAAGGTTTTTGAGGATGGGGGAGTTAGCATCCATTAGACAGAGAATGACTGAAGATTATGAAGTTGTTACTAGTCCCTTATGCTCAAAAAGAACCAATGGCATCATGGAAGTGATGTCTTTGACTAACTGGTAAGTTGATTTAAGGGAGAAAGAGCTGTGCAAAGTAATCAGTATATTTCCTCCATAGTATTCAAAGTCCAGAAGCAAGATGGCTAGCGATGATCCAGGATGCAGTAGTTGGTTTTTCTAAATTAAGATCTTTCCCAGGATTCAGTTTGTCTCAGGCAATACCTATTGAATAACTAAGGGCAAGATAAGAACAAGAAAAAAAGATGGACTTGTGATGGAAAGAGCCTTCTGCATCCAGAGGGAGAACTATGAGGACTGAATGTGGATCACAACAAAGTGGTTTCATCTTTGTGATTGTAGTTGCTGTTTGCTAGCTTGTTTTTGTTGTTGTTGTTGTTGTTGTTGTTTTTGTTTTTTGATTTGGTTACTTATGCAGCATGATGAATATGGAGATGTGTTTGGAAGAGCTGCACATGTTTGACCTATATTGGATTACTTGCTGTCTAAGGGAGGGGAGCAGTGGGAGGGAGGCAGAAAAATTTGGAACACAAAATTTTGTAGAAGTAAATGTTGAGAAACATCTCTGCACGTATTCTGAAAAAAAAGTTATTATTTTTAAATATTCATCTCAGAGGTAAGATTTTTGGGGTTTCTGGCTAGGAAAGAAAAAAAGAAATTGCTTTTACACTTATTTTAAGCTATCAAAATATAAAAATGAGCCATATAATGATGAAGTAATAGAATAGGAGGCAAAATAAATTTGTGTTTATCCTTTGAGCCAGCAATTCTGCTAACATGTCTATATCTCAAAGGGGTCAAAGAAAACAAAAAGGAACCTCTATGAATAAAAATATTTATAGCAGCTCTTTTTATGATGAAAAAATCCTGGAAATTGAGGGGATACCTATCAATTGGGGAATGGCTAAACAAATTGTGATATATGGTTGTGATGAAATACTATTAGAATATAAGAAATCACAAGGGAGGTGATTTCATAAACAAAATGGGAATACTTATATGAACTGATGCAAAATGAAGTGAGCAGAACCAGGAGAAAATTGAACACAATAACAGTAATATGCTAATGATTATCAACTGTGAAAGACTTAGATACTCTGATCAACACAATGAACCAAGACAGTTCTGAAGGATTCATAATGAAAAAATGCAAACTACCTCCAGAGAGAGAACTTATTTGAATGCAAATTTAAGTATTTTTTTTTTACTTTCTTTATTAATTTGGCTGATGAGGTTTTTTTAGGTAAATTGGCAAGTTAAAATATGCTTTGCATGAAAACAGGCTGCCTCTACATGAAATGTATGTCTCTAGTGAAATTCCTCAGATATTAATATACTTCAATATTCTAAATAATCTCTGATCTAAGAGAAAGGTATGGTTGTGGAAATGGAGACAGAAATATATGTGAGAGGTCATAATCCATTCATATCTCTTCTTGGGTTGCTTTAGTCTATATCCTTCCATTAATTTTTCATAAAAAAATACAAAATCTCTTGGAATTCTTCCTCAAGGCTTTTTTTTTTTTTTTTTTTTTTTTTTTACCTTTTAATAGATACAATTGAAGCATTTGGGTTATCTGCTATCTCTCATTCTCTTTGCTTGATTTCTTCACATTCTTTTCTAATAATATATTTTTCTGATGATCTGTTTTGCACCATTTGCACTCACCCATCTTTGATAATATCTATAGCATTTTTACACTGATTATGCATCTTTCCATTGACCTCTAAGTCAACCACAATTTTGATCCTTCAGATATCATGGTATCCTGTGATTCATAGATATAACACATCACTGGGAGATTATTAGTGATTAAAAACATGAGCTTCTGTATCAGAAAGTGACTTAGAATAACTGAAAACGTGAACTATTTCCCAAATATATTCCTGCCTGCTCTCTTTCTATTCAATTCTGGGCTTCAGTTCATTAACCATCTGCTAGACTTTCTTGAGATATATGTCCTCTGGAATAACAATAGTTTGCCCATCCAATTGCATATCATAATGTGAATAAAACACATTTTTCATCTATTTGATTCTTACTAAGTAGATTTCTAGGTCACATTCTATGAGACAAAACAGATAGTGATATTCCCAGAGATTCCCTGAATAAAAAGATTTAGCCAAATGGGATGTTTTGGGGACAAGAAAGCCCGAAATTTTACATAAGGCTATCATAACAAGGTCTAGGGAAAAATTGACCAATGAATTGCAAAAACTCTCAGCTTTGTGTCTCCTATATCATCTTTCTATCTCTTGTTCTCACCCAGAGAAACCCTGTATATAAGTCTTAGAGACATTTTTCTTTTCCACAAGGAGCCTCCAATTTGTGTGTCATTACCTAATCTAATAAAACATTGAGCAAAGGAAAAGATTTATTTGATCAAAGAAAAACAAAGAATTCAGACTGAGCTCATACCTATGATCCTGAACCAGCAAGAAAATGTTACCCTTCCTAGGAGGACATCAAGCAATCTTCCCTTATGATGTTTCACACCTTCTCTTAGAACCTAATGTATAGCAACCAGATAATTCACACTGGTAATAGAAATGTAAATTTAGGTTGTTATTTAGAGAATATGGTGCTCTTCTGTTGTGGTTCAGTTTATCCTTCAGGATCATTCAAATAGTATCAACTATTTCTTCCCAAGTTTGAGCAAAGTTAACAATCTACATCTATTCCACCTTTTCTTATCAAGACTGCAAGTACTTTTAAAAATATCTCTTCTCAGGACAATACTAAGCACTCAAATCTCTTTCCTTTCTCCCCTACTGAGATTCTGCATCCCTTTGTTCTTTTTGAACTAGTTTTGGAATCACATTTCTCTTATTCTTATTACTGTTCCACCTTTCTTGACCTACATCCTATGATTCTTCTTTAGGACTTAATCTTTTTAAATCTTTCTCAGATATCAACTTCTTAGTAATTATACTTTCCTATACAGGTCACCTGGACAACAGGTCTTTTTCCAGGTATAATCATAAGTAATACAGGACTGCCAGACATTTTTATTTATGGGGAACATTTAGAAAACATTGTCTTTACTATGCTCAAAGGGCTATCCAACTGTACATACACTTTGATTCAGTAGTGCCACTATTGGATCTGAATCCTCAGGGAATCACAAAAGAGGGAAAAGGACCCACGTGCAAAATTGTTTATAGCAGCTTTTTTTGAGGTGGCAAAGACTTGGAAAATGAGTCAATACCCATCAATTGGAGAATGGCTGAATAAGTTATGGTAGATAGAAGTAATGGAATGTTATTGCTCTATTAAAAATGACAAACAGGCTGATTTTAGAAAGGCTTCGAAAGATTTATATGAACTGATGTGAACGAAACAAGTAGAACTAGGAAAATATTGTGCACAGCAACAGCAAGATTATGCAATGATCAGCTATGACAGATTTGGTTCCTAGCTATTCAGTGATCCAAGGAAATCCCAATAAAATTTGGATGGAAAATGCCATCTGCATCCAGAGAGAGAACAAGGGTGACTAAATATAAATCAAAATATGCTATGTTGACGTTTTTTTCTTTTTCTCCTAGTTTTTTCTCTCATGGCTTTCCCTTCTGTTCTGATTTTTCTCTCCTAATATGATTCATAAGGAAATATGTAAAAAAAAAAATGAATGTGTACTTATAACAAAAACAATGTTGTTTAGCTGTAACTGGGGGGTTTTTAATTAAATTTTAAAAAGTAAAGAAAAAGAAAACATTGTCTTTGGCTGCTCTTTTTTGGCAGCCTACAAATCTCATAGTGTCTTATGAGTTCACTTTTTTTCTCTTCTTTAGCAGAGGTGAGAATTTGTGGCATGTGGAGAGTGCAGAAAGACAAAGAAATTATTAAGAATTACAGTACTTGCTTGAGACAAATTGAAGGAGCCACTGCTCACTTATGTCCTTAAAAGAAAAACAGATGCCTAACAAAAATTGGAGATAGGAAACTCAACTAGGTTGTGATACTTTGGGAGAAAACTTGCCCCAAGACTCTCATTATCTTCTCGATAACAGCTAATCCCTCAATAGCATAGAAACCTTATAAAATCTTCAGGTAACTCTAGGCTTAATTTTTTCTTCCATCTCCAAATTGCCCCAGCCATGACTTTACTAGTTAGGATTTTATTTATCAAGGTCTTTGAGTAGTAGTCTTCTGTCTCTTCTGACTTAAAATCAAACATAAGGAATCAGATTTTTCTACTAGTCTTGAGCACATCATATAGTTCTAGAAGAGAGAAAAAAGGGTGTCTAGCCCTAAAGTCTTCATCCTAAAGATAAGAAAATTGAAACCTAGAGGGAGCAAGCAGTTTGTGAAAGGTCACACTCAAGGCAATTGGCTTACAGGTTTAAGTCTACATCCTTTGCCTCTAAACACAGTGTTATTTCCACTGCACTAAACTGGCTGGGACCAGGAAGCTGCCATTCTTGACCAACCATCAACATGTATGAAGTAAAGTTAGTGATGTCATCCTAGGGAGCTTCATGAACATAGTCATGCTGAGTAAACTGAGCATTGTTCTTGAACTTACAAATCTCATGGAATGGTTTTAAATAGCTTTGGCTTCAAAATTTCCTTCAGAGTGTAATTGTGTGGTTCAAAAACTTCATAATTCCTGCCAATTCACATACTTCCTTGGATAGCTTATTCTCAGAGGCTGATATCTGATTATCACAAATCCCAAAAGGGCAATCTTTCCTAGAGAACTGCTTCTCCCATAACACTTTGATCTCTATGGATGTTGTTCTTTTTTTTTTTAATTTTCTCTTTTTGCTTTCTTTCTTTCCTTCTTTCTTTCCTTCTTTCTTTCTTTCTTTCTTTCTTTCTTTCTTTCTTTCTTTCTTTCTTTCTTTCTTTCTTTCTTTCTTTCTCTTTCTTTCTTTCTCCTCTCTTTCTTTCTTTCTTTCTTGCTTGCTCTTTCTCTTTCTTTCTTTCTTTTCTTTCTTTCTTTCTTTTTCTTTCTTTTTCTTTCTTTCTTTTCTTCTTTCTTTCTTTCTTTCTTTCTTTTTCTTTTTTTCTTTCTTTCTTTCTTTCTTTCTTTCTTTTCTTTCTTTCTTTCTTTCTTTCTTTCTTTCTTTCTTTCTTTCTTTCTTTCTTTTCTTTCCTTCTTTTCTTTCTTTCTTTCAATACTTGGAGTTAAGGGACTTGCCCAGGACTTGCCACAAATAGTCATTGTAAAATGTCTGAGGCCAATTTAATCTCAAGTCTTCCCAACTCCAGGGCCAGTACTCTATCCACTATACCTCCTAGTTATACCAGTCATTTTTTTCTTTAATAAAAAGCAGCATAGGGCAGCTAGGTGGCTTAGTGAATAAAGTGTCAGCCCTGAAGTCAGAAGGAGCTGAGTTCAAATTTGATCCCAGACGCTTAACACTTCCTAGCTGTGTGACCCTGGGCAAGTTATTTAATCCCAATTGCCTCAGCAAAATAAATAAATTTTAAAAAAAAAGCAGCATATGTAAGTTTTTTTTCTTATTCTTTTGATGTCTTATACCTCTGAGATAACATTGAGATACCTCAATGGCCTCTAACGTTTTATTTCCTTCAGGAAAGATTTTTCTATTTATTTGGTCAAGTCCAATCACCTTTCCAGACTTCACCTTCTTAAGTAGCATTTCTGATTTCTTGTATAATACAGTGAGTTCAAATGTGGTCTTAAATGATACTCCTAAATCACTATAAAAATGCTAAAACATCTTTGTCTTAATTCATTTGTTGTTCTTCTGCTTTCCTCTATAAATGCTTTGGGGATGACTTAACTTAGTTGAGATTTTCCACAAGTTCATTTCACAATTGTTGTTGCTTCTGCTGCTGTTGCTGTTGTTTTTAATCATAGCTATTCAGAATTGAAAAGGTCATAGATATAATCAAATTCTAATCAATCTTTTTTATATACATAAAGATAATTAAATTTGACTTTTATTTTTAGATAGGGAAACTGATGTCCATAGATATTAGGTGACATGTCCACAGTCACAAAGGTAGTCATTGTGGGAGTTAGCACTTTCATTGTGCTGTGGAGTAGAAGTGATGATAATCAGGTAATCATTTTAAAATACCTCATTCAAAAATGAAGTTGGAATTTTCATAATTACATAAAGTGTCTTCTCTGTGTTATCCTTTCTTATAATCTGATAGAGATTGACATTTGCTTCAAATGGCCAGTGATCTGTTTGGACCTAGAGAACTGACTTGTAAATGACTTTGATGGCAGTATCTTGTCATTTCTCATCTTTTAAGGTAAATATAATCCATTTATTTTTTTCTTGATAGGTGAATTGGTTTAAAAAAAGATATCTATTAAATATATACTATGTGCCAAATATTTTTAAGTATTGAAAAATTAGACAGTTGTTGCTCTTAAGGAGTTTATATTCTAATAGAGACAGGCAATGTATAGCTGATAATAGCTGCAGAGAGAATACTGAGGCTTAGAATATTGAGGTAGTTAGAAGCTTTCAATTCCAGGATGGATGAAAAGGCCATGGTCTCATCTGGCAGTTCAAAGCACATGCTGATAGAAGAAATGGCAAGGTTTAATGGTCTAGGGAACTAAATAGCTGATCATACAGCAGGATCCACAAAGGTACAGAGGAATAGTCAAATGTAAAACCCAAGGATCCAGAAGACAACCATCAAGAACAAGCCATTGTATTGATTCCCTGCTTAATAAAGTTCTTCACTAAAGTAGGTCTGGATCAATTCTACCAATTTGTAAATAGCAATATCTTCCCCATGGCCAGAAGGTGGAAGGGTCTCAGGTTCACAGCCATTGAGAAGGAGATTGACAATCAAAGATTGTAGTAGAAGAGGTAATTCAGGCTTTATTGTATGTGCGATGGGGAAGAATTAGGGGTGGAGAGATTATTGCTCAATTGGAAAAAAAAAAAAGATTAAGGAAACATTGACCAGGAAGATTAGGGCTGGGGAGTAGAAAGGGAAAAAGAGACATAAATACAGAGCATCATCTTACTTTCTCCCTCCTAGAACCATTTTCCATCAGCCAAGAGCTCTAGTACCAAAGAACATAAAAAGAAATGCTGTTGAATATTCATTTGCCCAGTGACTTCTCTACTTTCTACTAAAAAAAAAAAAAAAACTATTAATGATATATGGTGATAAACATAATTGTCTATAAGACTTTGCCCTCTTTCATTTCTTAAGCCAGAATTATATTTTTCAACATCTTTTTAGCCATTTCCTCCTGTCAATTTTACATTAGAGCCATATTGAAATAGTCTATGTAGAATTGTTTTAAAAGATCACACCAAATTCTTTAAAGATATTCTAGCCTTCATCCTCCAAAAAAGATATGTTTGTTTGTATAGTCTGTAAGTACTTTCATAGTGGTCTTTATTTTCATGCTTATAAGTTATTCAAAGCAAGATGACTAAAATTATATCCTGGTTGTTTTTGTATAGATGTTAAAGTCAATCTTGACAACTTCTAACCATTTAACTACAACTTGTTTATGTCTCTCATCATGTACTGCAAGATTGTTAATATTACTCTACTTTAGTTCTTCCTCCATTATTAGTTAATGAATTTATATTTAAATTACCTATAGTTAAAATTATGTGTATGGATGGCCTAAAATCACTCTGATTCTTAATTTACCTCTTCTCCATTTCTAGCACTTTGTTCCTATAAGATGTCAACAGAATGGACTAACAATATTATACTTTATTTCATGGTTTGCTATGATCAAGCATTCTGTCTTTCATTATTTTTATAATCTATTGATGGTTAGTTTATGTATACTTACCTAAACTAATCCTCCAATACAAGTCGTAGCTAATTATTTTTAAAATACTTAAAATTTTTCCAGTGTCGTAAAAGTTCAATCTATGTTCCACTGTTGGCATGGTCTTCAAAAATCTAGAGTCACCTCTTTGCCACAGTAAGATTATGACACATGACACTTCAAGAGGCAATATTGCCTAATAATCAGAGCTATCAAAAGTGAAATGGGCTACCTTAGGACATAGTGAATCCTGTGTTATTGGTGCCGTAGAGAGGTAGATTAGGAATTCATTGAAGAAAATTGTGTCTGACTAGGTTTGGATTACATGACATCTGAATTCTCTCCCATTATTCAGAATTCTATGATTCTCCAAAAAGAAAGTCATTAACCAAATTCATCCTTCTTTCATTCATGATAAAACAAACAAATAAACAAAAAACATGCCAAAAATCAAAGGAAGTTTTTGTTTCTGTTTTTGTTTTTAACCTACCAAAGAACACAACCTGAGCTGGAAACTTTGAGTATTCAATTTCCTTTTTCCAATAATCTCATTGACACTTCTTTGGATGTGCCTCTGTTTTAGGAAAATCCTATGTCACAAACCTGATCTTGCTATACACAAGGGAGTAATTATTCACAAAAGAGTCCTTGTAAATAGCACACACCCCAAATGAATTTGAGGAATGTATAAAATAACTCATTTCTCATTTAACTCTTTAAGGAACTGGTTTAATAAATAAAGACACACCTGTACATGATTATAAAGCACACCATAATACAGAGACATGTAATATGCATAGTTGTACCTATCATTTAGATGAAAGCAACACAGTTTAAATCAAGTCATTCTCTAAAAAACTTGTCTCTTAATGATTTATTTGCATTTTGAAGCATTAGATTTAGTTTAGGTTTATTTTATCAGGCAGTTTTGGTGATAAAGACTTTTTTTTTCAGTATTAGTGTTATAGTTGTCTGAGGTTTTGTGTTTTTTTTTTAATTTAATAAGCATCAATTTAATATGTTGGTCTCCTCTGTAGCCTCTGTGCTTTTATATATATACCACAAGTGCCTCAATGTTCCATTCTATTTTGACTATAAAATATAATAATGCATTAAAGGTTAGTAGTAACATTTATCATAAAGTTATAGTTTTTTCCACTTTGCTTTCCAAAACCATTTAAGTCAGTGGTACAAAAACACAGTTCTTTTATAATAGGTGTGTTCATTGCAAAAAACATATAAATATTTAATTCCCCAAACTGGTTCATAAAGTGACTATTATTGGCAGGGATATTTTAGGTAATGACAACACACACATATTCATATATAGACACACAAAGACATACACTCATAAACAAACAAACACCAAATAAATCACAATAGAAATTCATATAATCTTTGAAGAATATCTTCAACCTTCATAATGAACAACTCAGTCAGGATTTACCTATCAAAATCCATCTTCATCATCTTAGTGGTGGTACACATGATCCTTTTTAGAACTGCTGAAAGTAAAATGGGGTAATTTGGGCTACTCTAGTAGAAAGAAAACATTTATTAAGTACCTTCTAAACACCTACTATTGTCCTAAGCATTTTACAAGGATAATTTGATCCTCACAACAAATCTGGGAGATGTGTCATTCCTCACCCCCAAACTCCTAGATTGGGAACATTCCCTGTCATATTAAGGTAAAATAGTTTAGAATCAGCCTCCTCTTTTTAAGCCCTAATGCTTTATTTTTACCCAGAAGTATGATCTGAAAATCTTCAGGAACAAGAAGAGATTGTCCAGCTAATGTCACTCGTATGTCTAGCATCTTCCTTGAAAATATACTTAAGAACCTTCCATGTTTTATTATGGCTGAAACAACTTCCACATCTCCCTCACCAAAAACTCCTCATTTTTCTAGTTGTATGTAATACTTAAAAGGATATATATATAAAGTGTTATTACTAAGTATGAAGGAACATTTCTTCAGCATGAAAGGGAAAGTACCTTGACTCATTTTGAGCGATTGTTCCCATTGAACTCCTAAAAAAAAAAAGGTCATATTACCACTGGAGCAAACATGCAGCAACCCTTATTGATACTTTCCAATATTCATCAACTAATAGATCTTTAATTTATAGTTCAATCCTCCCATCCCCACTCCATCCTCACTTCACTATCCTAGGTTCTAGAATTACTCTGGATTCATTTAAACAGTAATGGAAATGTGTGCTGTATTTTGTCAAAAGTTTTTTTCTGCATCTATTGAGGTAATCCTATTATTTTTGTCAGTTTTGCCATTTGCTATTTATTGATATGGTCAATTATGCTGTAAGTTTTCCTGATATTGAACCAGCCTTGCAATTTTGGTATAAATCTCACTTGGTCCTTGTATCTTAGTGATAAATTGCTGTAAGTTCTTTGCTAATATTTTACACAAATTTTTTTGCATCAGTATGCATAAGGGAGATTGCTCTATAATTTTATTTTTCTGTTTTGGCTCTTTCTGATTTAACTATCTCATCATTTTGGGGGTCATAAAAGGAATTGGGCAGAACTCCTTCTTCAACTATTTTTCTAAATCATTTATATAGTGTTGAAATTAATGAATTCACTTGTAAATCCATCTTTTCCTGGAGATTTTTTCTGTAGAGTTTTCATTGATGACCTCTTCAATTTATTTTTTTTTCTAAAATGGGATTATTTTCTAGTCAATCTTTCCATGATCCTTTATTGAATGTAATTTTATTATATCATGATTGAGAAGGATCCATTTAATATTTTTGCCTTTCTGCATTTGATTGTGAGATTTCTATGCTCTAATACATGGTCAATTTTTGCATAGGTGCCATGTGCCTCTGAGAAAAAGATATATTCCTTTCCATCCACTCAGTTTTTTCAAGAAGTCTATCATATCTAAATTTTCTAAGGTTCTATTCACTTCCTTAACTTCTTTCTTGTTTATTTTGTTGTTAGGTTTATCTAATTCTGAGAGGAGGAAGTTGAAACTGACATAACCTCTCCTCTAAAAATTTGGATGCTGTACTACTTGGTGTATATATATATGTTTAGTACTGATACTGTTTCATTGTTTATGGTACCTTTTAGTAAGAAGCAGTTTCCTTCTTCATCCCTTTTAATAAATTCTACTGAGCATATATGTTATTCCCTCTTTGAGCCAGATCTGATGAGATTAAGTTTCAGAAAATGCTTCTCTCCTTCCCTTCTTTCCTTCTAGTGCAATAGGTCTTTTTTGCTGCTTTATGGGATCTAATTTACTTCATTTTACCTCCAATTTTCTTTTCTGCCAGTATAATCCTTTTCCAAGCCTTAATATCTTGTTTTAAAATTATATTATCATGTTGAAATCAACTTATACCTATACCTTTTTTTATGAATACCCCTTCTGATTGCCCTAAGGAAGATACAGTTCTCAACAATTACAAATGCCATTTTCCATGTAAGGATGTAAACAATTTAGCCTTTAAATAACATGATTTTTTTCTTTCCTTTTTATCTTTTTTATGCTTTTCTTGAGTAATTTATCAAGGGATCACACTCAGAATTACCCAGGACTTAGCAGCTTCTACAATAAAAAATTGAAGGGCCTGAAATATCATATTCCAAAAGGCAGAGGAGCTTGATTTGTTTCTTTCTAACCTCTTGTATTATTTTCTCTTTGACCTTGAAATACTGGAATTTAGATACAATGTTTCTTGGAGTTTTTCTTGTGGGATCTCTTTCAGGGAATGATTGATGGATTTTTTCAATGACAATTTTGCTTTCTTCATCTAGTATATCAGGGCAGTTTTCTTTGATGATTTCTTTGAAGATGCTGTCCGGGCTGTTTTTTCTAATTATGACTTTCAGGTAGTCCAGTGATTCTTAAATTGTCTCTCCTGGATCTATTTTCCAAGCTGGTTGTTTTTAGAATGAGATATTTTATATTTTTTTCTATTTCTTCTATTCTTTTTAGTTGTTCAACTGATTCTTGATATCTCATAGAATCATTGTATTTTGTATGGCCAGTTCTAGTTTTAATATATTATTTTCCTTAGTTAATATTTTTTTGCAGCTTTTTCATTTGGTGTTAAAGATGTTATTTTCTTCAGCCAATATTTGTCCTTCCTTTTCCAAACTGTTAACTCTCTCTTGCATACCTCTCATTTCTTCCCCAAATTTTTCTTCTACTTCTCTTATTTTCTTTTGAAATCCTTTATGAGATTTTCCATGAAGGCATTTTGGGCTTGAGACAAATTCAACCCATTTTAAAGTTTCACATATATGTGAATTTTGTTCTCTTCTGAATTGGCATTTTTATATTTCCTGTAATCACAATAGCTTTCTACAGCCAAGATTCTTTTTGTTTCTTACTCATTTTCTTTCTTTCTCATTTCCTTCCTTTCTTCTTTCCTTCCTTCATTCCTTTCTTCTTTCCTTCCTTCATTCCTTTCTTCCTTCCTTCCTTCTTTCCTCCCTGCCTTCTCTCCCTGTCTTCCTCCCTCCCTTCCTCCATCTCTTCCTTCATTCCTTACTTTCTTTCTTTTCTTTTTGCCTATTTCCTGGCTTTTAAATTCAAGCTCTTCTTCTGGGGTACCGGGGAGTTGTTCCAAACTTCTTGCGCAGCTTTAAATTTAGGGGCTCTTTGAGTTTTGGCTTTGAACATAGGGGCCCTTTGTATTTGATTACTTCCTCACAGCACTGGGGTATCTGCCTAGTCTCATCTGGTGTTGCCTCATTTCCCAAGCTGGCAATTTGCCTTTTTATTTAGGACTAGGATTATTCTGCTGTGCAACTGTTTTATTAAGTTAGGACTGGGGTGTCTCAGTTACTGATCTGTATTTTGGTTAAACCTTCCTACTGGCTTTCTTGGGTACTGTCTGAACTGGTGCACACCCCTTTTCCCCTATGTGAGACTGAATTTCCCCAAAGTCTTTCAAGCTATCTTGAGCTAGAAAATTGTTTCATTCCATCTCTTTGTCAGTTCTGTCATTCCAGAATCTCTTTGGAGGCTTGAACTCATGTTGTTTCTGAGGGAAATTGGAGGGAGCTCAAGCAACTTTCTGACTTCTTTCTACCATCTTGGTTTCTGAGAGAGAGTTCTTTAAAGTTAAGATCTAATAGCAACAATAGCCAACATTTATATATAGTACTTGCTATGTATTCCAAGAACTTTACAAATATTATATCATTTGATATCCACAATAACCTGGGAACTGGGTTCTATTATCCCGATTTTAAAGATGAGAAAAGTGAGGCAAACAAGTTGAGTGACTTTCTCAGGGTTGCACAACTGGTGTCTGGCAATATTTGAGCTCATTTCTTACTAATTTCAGACCTGGCATCCTGTCTTCTATGTCACTTTTCTGCCCTTATAATAAAAATAATCATATAAGCAAGCATAAATATAAATCCACATGATAATTATAATTGCTTTTACCCTTATCAACTTATTCAAAGAAACTATAATATCTTCATTCTCAAAAAGCACGATTTCTTGAATGTACCCTTAACCCTTATCATTTTCTTTACTGAGTTTAACCTTTAATGAGTATAACCTTTTGGAAAGTAGGATACTGGTAAAGTTCTTACCAAATGTTTTCTTTGGGAATCTCTTCATAGAGAGAAGGTAAGTAATGTAGGGAAGAAAATGACACATGTTCCCTTGAGCTATATGCAATGTTAATATGGGAAATTTTTCCTGTTTTGCTACAAGTATGGAAGGGTGATTGGGTGTTCAAGGTCTAGAATAAATCATTCTTTTTATGGGAGTGTATATGAGTAATAATATTTTTATAATTTATTTTTAGTTATCTAGTCTATTTCCCTAAGTCATTGATATTGCTTTATTATTCCATGAGCGCTGATTATAAAGCAAATCTCAAAGGCATCATCATCATCATCATCAAGAGAAGTGTCTAGGTGGCACAGCAGGTAAGAGTACCAGGCTTGTAGTAAGGAAGATCTTGGAAAGCTGCCCTTAGATATGATTCTGTGCAAGTCTGTTAACTCTGTTTACCCAAGTTACTTCATCTGTCAATTGAGGATGATAATAACATCTATTTCCCATAATTGTGAGCAACAGATGAGTGAATAATTGTATCTATGCTTAACATAGTGCCTGGAACATAATAGGGGCCATATAAATTTTAGCTATCATCATCATCAATTTTCATTTCACAGCCTTGTTAAATATCAGAGTAAAAAAGACCTTAGTGACTATATGATACAAGTCTTTGAAGAAACTGAAGGAAAAGATAAAAAGAAAAAAAAAAGACTTGCCTTGATGACTGATTATATTGGATAGATCTTAGGATATACATTCTATTTCTTCAGCACTTCCAGATATTCAATTTGGCCAGTGTTAAAATTGAAACCAAGTTATTTTGGTTGAAATGAACTCCAGCCATTTTCATTAGCTGTATCTCATGCTTGGAATTCTTTCCTTTTCAACTGGACCTCCTGACTTCCCTGGATACCCTCAAGTTCCAACTAAAATTCCACCTTCTACAGGAAGTCCTTTTCCATCTCCCATAAGCCTAATGGCTTCCCTCTGTTGATTATTTTTAATTTATCATTGTTTGTACATAGCTGCTAACATGTTCTCCCTTTTCTACCCCTCCATCTCACTCCCATTAGACTGTGAGTTCCCTGGAAACTGGGTCTGCCTTTTGCCTTTTTTTGTATGCCTACAGCTTAGTATCTGGCACTAAGTAGGTCCTGAAAATATTTATAGACTAATTTTAAAAAGGGGAGAAAGAAGTTGAATATATAAATAAGGAATCGAGAGAGAAACAATATTCTTTTTTCAGCATCACACCCTGTACATAGTTTTAAAAATAGTAAGGATTTCAGAGATATTCTTGTCTCCACACCCCCTCCCCTCCCATACAATTTTATAGAACAAGAATCTGACAGTTTAAGTGGAAATATGTTTACATAATTACAAATATATAACCTGTATCAATAGTAAGTAATTGCTTACTGTTTTAGGGAGTGGAGGTGAAGGAAGGTGAGAGAAAATTTGGAACTCATTTTTTAAGCAAATGGTAAAAATTATTTTTACATGTAATTGGGAAAAAATAAAGTTTAAATGACTTGTTCAAGTTTTCACACAATTGGTAAACAGAAGTGCTGGGATTTGAGTCCATGTCAGGTAGCTTTAAATACAGAACTCATTCCAAGGTACCAGCACCCAATATCTCCTTCCCCATTCACATTGAAAAATCTCTGTAAAAATACAATTTTAATGTGCTTTGTCCCTATCTTTCATGGAGAGACTTCAGGCTTTTCCAGAGCCCATTTTTACTAGATTGCATTTTCTTTTCATTAAACCACAACATCTGCAAAAAACAAAACCACCCACACCCCCATCTTTCACCTCCCACTTAAAATTAATTTTTGACAATCAAAAATTACAATAACCATAACTTTTATAAGCAATGCCCTTATCTTATGTCTTTGTGGCAAGTAGTATAAACACTTTTTTTTTAATGCAAAAACTAAACCTAATATTGGCAAATCTCATCTTATATAGCCAGGATGTAAAGATTCTATGACTCAGATTCATGTCTTTTGACTTGTTTTATTCACTTTCCATTAAGAGAGTTACACTACCTCCCTCTATATCATACACCCTCTCATCACAGCTCACTGACTGTGCAGAAGCTGCATAAGCACCCTCATACCCTGCATGGAGTTGATGTTGCAGAAGCTAAAAGTTATCTGTTCAACTGTACTCACAGCCATGGAAAGAAAAACTATTAGGTCTCACAGCTTCAGAGATGAAAGGGACTTCAGAGACTATTATTAATACAGTCTCTTCATTTTACTCATAGGCAATGATCAGGAGGCTAATTGGTTTGCTGAGGGTCACACAGTGGTGAGTATCAGTCAGGATTTGAACTCCATTCCTTTGAATGTAGAGCCAAGCTTTCTACTCTTTTACTGCTGTTTTCAGCTTTTGATTCCATTTAAATTTCATTAAACCTAAACAGATAAATGCATTCCTACCCACACATAAACAATTTAACCATTTTAGACTGAAATAAATCCATGCTTTGTCTAAATATAATAGGAAAACTGAAAAATAGGAAGAAACTGATATTTGATATAAAATTGGATGGGAGCATAGCCAACTTAGAATTTATATGTTTCCTGATTAACCATAAGCAAGACCTCAAGCCAGTTGGGTTCATTTATGCTATTTACTTTTTCCTTCAATTAAGATAAGTCATTTTAAATAATATTCTGTAGCTATCATTTTCTTCATAAATATTTAAATGCATGCAATGTTAGAATAATTAGGTCTGAACACAACACAAAAGCTTTTCTAGTTGGAGCGCTTGGCAGAATCTTCAAATTCCTTATCAAGTCTGGTCCTGTGTGGTCAGGATAACATCCCCCACAGGAAGCTGCTTCAAGTTACTCTACAGATGTCCTATAATCAATAGGAAAAGAGATTCCAAATGAGAGCTTCAGTTACTTTCCTACTCTCTTAAAGGAAAAGAGATTACAACTATTTATTCTTCCAATCTTTAGTTTCCTCTCCAATAAAATGGGAACAAAAATGCTAATGTTGCTTGCCTCTGAGGGCTCTTGTGGAACAATTGTTTAGCAAACTTGAAAATGATGTTTTCTTATTCATAAGTGATTCCCCAATAATTAACAATCTAAGTGCCTGGCTTTCACTATAGCAGGGCAATAAGAAACTTCTGTTTAAACTTTCCCTTTGGAGAGTAATGAAGTCTGCCTTTTGAGAGATGACATAGCTGGCCCCCAAAGAGTCTGTGGAGAACAACCAGATTATGCACCTTGTTGGGATTTCCAGAACTGCCCCCAGGGAGTTCCTCAACAGCATTGGGCCTGCCTAGCCTTCTGTCCCCCTGTTTCTCTGAGACCAAGCCCTGAGTCACAACTGTACAGTGAATCTTCACATAAACATTCCTCCAGAGCCTACAAGTCAATTCTTCCCTTCCCCCTAAGATACTGGTTCTCTTCAAGTTTTCTGAGAACTACATCTTCTTCCTAAGGGCCAGTGGACAGCTTGGAAGCTCACCCTTTCTCTCCTGACCTATGATCCTGACTTAAAGTACAGGATAAAGAATATGATGGATCCGATCAGAAGAATTTCTTTAAAAAACAAACCTATTATTGCCATAATTATAATTATTATGAAGCATTCAAGGAAACAGTATGGGAGAGAATTAGAGAACTCTCTCTCTCTCTCTCTCTCTCTCTCTCTCTCTCTCTCTCTCTCTCTCTCTCTCTCTCTCTCTCTCCTCTCTCTCTCTCTCTCTCCTCTCCTCTCCTCTCCTCTCCTCTCCTCTCCTCTCCTCTGAAGGAAGCAGCAGTGTCTCCTTGCAGAACGACAACCCCGAGGATACAGCAGTTGTCTTCAAATCTGTGACCATAAAAAATCATTATCTCTGTGAAATACAGCAATTTGGGAGATAATCAAACAGTGACCAGGGGGCAGAGCTGCCAATCTGAAGGATTATGCTCTGTGCACGCCTGATTCCGCCTGACCTTCCTTGGAGCCAGCTGTCAGCATGGCGAAAACGCACACGGATCCACTCCGGGCACATTCATTAGACTGTCTTCGGTGAAGAAGTCATTTGCATAAAACCCCAGCTTTCTTAATTAGTACTTCATTTTTCCCTTGACTTATTTTGTGGCTAAGTTCACTGAGTTGTTTTTTTTCTTTCTTTCCTTCTTTACTGAAAAATAAGAGGGGATAGATATGAAGGTAGAGAGAGGGTCTGAGTAAAAAGAAAAAAATAATATAACTTGCACTGAACTTAATGGTAATTAGTCTAATATCTTTTTTTTTTTCAGATATTTTGGAGATTTCTTCATTTTATTTTAAGGGAACTATTTTAGAAAAGATTTATCATAGGAACTTTTAAGTCCCTCACATCCTGTTATATTTACCTTTTCTTTTCCCTTTCAATAAATCCAGTCAGAGATTTTTGCACTTAGATTCTCCAAGTAGACAGCAACTATTAGAGGGCCAAGATCATGTTTGTCCTCTGATCAGCTGAGCAGGTCTCAATTTTTGATAGATGTTTGAGCAAATTATTTTCTGCTTATTCCTGAAAGAACCTTCTATCCTGACTGGATCTCTCCTTGACCACTCTGCCTTCTCTGTGTACAACTATTCCCATAAAGGCAAAATGAAGTGAGTAATATAAAGAGAATGTAACTAACATAGATAGCTAATCTGAATAATCCAAACCAAAACCAAAACCCTCTTTTTCAATGAGATCATTTCCCCCTAAATTATCTGAAGAGTAAAATACTCCACTTTTTTTCCTTTGCCATGGTCACCAGAGCCTATGAAAATGTTAGTACAGAACTTCTAATTGAAGAGAACAAGATTTCTAATCTGAAATGGGTTATATGGGGCCAAGAGGGGAATATTATGACTTCACAGATAAAAGTAGAAATGATTATTAAAGGCAAAAAAGTCACACAATCCGTGATGACTTTATCCCCCTGATAATTGGAGTCACACCAAGGAAATTTCTGTTTTTTTTTTTTTTTTTTCCCTTGTATCTTGTGCAAAAGACACTAGACTTGGAAATGGACAACAGATTTAAAATCCTGTCCATGGCATTAATTAGCTGTATGCTCATGGACAAGTTTTCTAAATTTGCAGTAATGCTACAGTCCCTCATCTTTAAGATGAAGATTATGATATTTGAATTACCTGTTTTAGAGGGTTATTGAAAGTGTTTTGAAACTCTTTAAGAGTTATAGAAATATGAGTTACTATTATTGCTGAAAAAGTGTCTAATTGATTTAATATTTAATTTGTGTACATTCCACTTTATTTGAATAATTTATTAAATCAACAAGTATTTATTGTGTCTATTGTCGGCAAAGTACTGGGTGAAAATACAAATATATAAGGAATTGATAAATCAGTTAGAGAAGCTAACTATGAAATACTGTATTCATTAGTTTTTCGGTTTTGTCTGACTTTTCGTGACCCCATTTAAGGTTTTCTTGGCAAATATAATAGAATAGTTTGTCATTTCTCATCCAATGGTTCCAATAGTTTATTTTTGTCAGTCAATAAGAGATTAAGTGATTTGCTCAAGGTCACAAAGCTAGGAATTGTCTGACATGGATTTGAATTCAGATCTTCCCAACTTTAGACCTAGTGTTCTATCCTGAGTCACTAGCTACCTCCAACAATAACATATGAAGATATAAATTAAATTAAAATCTAGTAAAGACAAGATGGGAATTCTGGGAGGGAGAGATTGTTTCAAGCTAAAATGGCTGAGAAGATCCCAAAGGAGGAAGTAAGATCTGAGATTGACCTTGAAGCATAACCAAGCTTTGAAAAGAGAAAGGTAACATCAAAAAGCAATAATACCAATAACAACAATTAAGTGTCTAGAACTGGTGGTTTTGTAAGGCACTTTGCATGCATTATCCCATTAAATCCCCACACAAGTCCTATGAGGTAGGTGCTATTGTTATGTCCATTTTACAGATTTAAATTATTTTAAATCATTTACAAGTAGGAAGATTGTAAGCAAAGTTATACAAGAGAAAGGATACTGCATCAAAGAATTTAAAGGCAGACAGGACCTTATAGATTATCTAGTCCACATTCCCTCCTTCATTTTATGGAGGAAAAAATATACAACCAGAAAGGACACATGTATGGCCTAAGTTCACACAGTTATTAGGAAGGGGCCAGTTCTCTACTGCTTTTTCTGCTTATACAAGGAACAGTGAATAGTAGTTTAATCTATTCATCTAATCTAATCTAAAGGTTTCTCAAAGAGAAGATAAGAAAAGAGTATGAAATATACCTACCCTATATATATAATGTATATTTATATACATATATAGTTATATATACATTACATATGTGTGTGCTTTTATGTATATACACATATATACCTATACACATATATATATATTTACTGACTGCATTTATTTTGTGATCTAGTAGGAAATGTTTGGGAGTTGCCATTATTTCATCAGAAAAAAGTAAGTGGATACAAATTTCCCTCTTGCTGTGGAA
Organism: Antechinus flavipes; assembly: GCF_016432865.1. Lineage (NCBI taxonomy): Eukaryota > Metazoa > Chordata > Mammalia > Dasyuromorphia > Dasyuridae > Antechinus > Antechinus flavipes. Next base: position 216,589,703 of record NC_067401.1, on the reverse strand, counting down.
GACCATGGATTTGTTATCAGGGTCAGCACTTCTGTGATATTTTGGTCCACTGGACAAAGAGAATAGTTGTTCCCACTTCTAGGCTACCTTTTCCCATTAACAAAACAAGGTACTTCCCTTTAGAGAGAGACTTCCTCTTTAGGAAAATAAGGATTCCAACCTATCTGAAATGGTTGCTGAAGACTGTAGACTATCCACTTCACAGCCTTGCCAGAAAAGATAATTAAACATTATATTAAACTCTTGAAATGCTAAGGAGGAACTATTACTTTCCTTGGTTGCTGAGAAATCCCCATATAGAAAGGCCAAATCCTAAACACAAGCACCTTTTAAGTACAACTGTTTAAATGAAAGAACTCTTTAATACAGACTTTTAAACTGATTCAGCCGTTTAAAAAAAAAAAAAAAAAAAAAAAAAGGCGAACCAACTGCATTTCTATTGCTCATGTGCCAAACATACTACTTTAAGCCATCATCACTTTGAAAATGCTTAACCAATTTTCTTTAAATTTGGCTTGATTTTCTTTTCAGTGGGCAATGTAACCTTGCCAAATGCAAAGTTTATATGTTCAGGGAAAACGGCATCTTGTCGATTGCTGGGAAAGGGATATTTTTTTCAATCTCACCTAACACAAAGCCAGCTGAATCCATTTTATTCCAACAATTTAATCACCAAAAAATAAAATAAAATAAAGGCTTTGAACTTGGGCCAAGGGAAGAAAGTTTCAACCCCAAACCATTATTTTTGGGTAAAGTTATAAGCAACTTAAGGTGGAAGTTAAAAGAAAAAAAAAAAAAAGGTGTTCATGTATTAGGCATACTTAAATATACATCCAAGATTTTTCATTCCAATATGTTTTTCTTAAAGAATAAAAAATTATGGACAAATTATATGAATATTAGTTATCTCCATATGTAGGCACATGTATTTACATGTATAATAATTATAAATGTATTTCTATTTATCATGTGATACATAAAATATTATTTTATGACTAGCAACTATGCTTCAGCATGTAATCATATATATATATATACATAATGTATAACTAATAAATACCTGTTCACATTAATAAATATCTTTTTAAAAAACTCCCTTTCCCAGTCTTTATTTGCAACTGAAATCATTCCTTCACTTGGGACTCCTTTTCTTCCATTTTAGAAAGCTAGTAAGATGATTTAATTCCCATAATTAAATCAGGGCAAGAATTACATATGAGAAGTTAAAAGCACATAGGTCAGGATGGTCCAAGAAGTGATGTTTGCAATAAGAAATATTACTCATGAGCAATAAGGGGGTAAAGAGGTATCTGAAAGGGCAGTTTTTAAATGTTAAGCTTTGAAATGTTTGCTCATAATATTATTTTAACATAGATTGTTGCACTGAATAGATACAGGTCTCTGTCCCAAGTGATATTTGTATGAGCATAAAGTGTCTGCAGGTGTTTGCCTCCAGGTAGGTCACTGAAAGACAATGCAAATGAGGACAATTTTCCCAGTAGCAGCAACCATAGAAATTAACCAGCAGGAACCTTGTAGACGGAGCTATAGTTTAATATAGGAAGATAAGTTGCAGGGCATTTTAAAATTTGCCCTCCATTAACTCCTTGATTCTCCAACTCTCCCTTCCTTCCTTCCCCTCCACCCCCATAATGGCTACTAGTTATAAGCATATAGCATATGCAGTCAACTATCAATTATCTGTATGTAGAATGTCTGACCTTGTGTTTTAGGCACAGCAAATTTTAAATCCCAGACTGGCTTTCCCCTGTTACCCAATATATACCTGAACCACTGCTCTCCCCAATTAAATGACAGATGCTAAGGGAATTAAAATTAATTTTAATTTTAGTCTAAACTGAAAGTAATTATGTAAATCTCAGCCCTTAAAATATGATACATACTAAAGAAAAATAAAACTTCTTTAATTGATTTTTGAATTATCAGTGCCATCTCAGTCCCTTTTCCTCTCTGTTCTCTTTGAATACAGATAATTGAGCATTCATTGGCTTTGCTGTACCATAAGAGTTTTGCTTAACTGAAAAAGTCATCTAATTTCAAATTATCCTACTATTAAACTTTAAACTCTAGGAGGGCAGGAACCACATTTATATATATAAAAATGTTTCATCTCCTCTGGAATCTAATCCATTATTCTGCACACAATGGGCATTAAAAAGAAAAAAAAAAGTTGAACAGTGTTGAATTGAAAGGTCATCTCTAAAGGTAAGCTACACATAGTGTAACAATCACTGTAATAAGACAGTATATTGTGGTACAATTTTAGATATATTGGCACTCCTCAGATAAAATTAATGGCACAGAAAAAAGACCTGACAAAACATAATCTGCTTATAAAGTGAACATTACATCTATCTAGGAAACATCAAAGTTGCTAAAAGGTAATATTTCTGTATATGGGTCTAGTCTTATGGTCACACTTTCCTATTTATTTTGTCACAAACAAAATCCATTCATAATAATAATATGTGGGTTCAAATTTGAAAGACCCATCCAATATAAGACTCATGCAATGAAATGTCCCATTCTAGGTCTGCATCACAGCCAGATGTCCTGCAGTGGAAGGTCTGTGACAGGACAATTAAATACAGTACTTTCCCTGCAGGGCAGTATTGATCAAAGGAACAACACATATACATGTTTCATCATTCAAATGCTAATGAATCTATAAACCTCATTGCTTCTTATCTATCTTTGATTTTCCATAATAGTATTCAATGATAAACCATGTTTACTCAAGCATGCTCATTATGCTCTACCAAAAACAGGCATACCACTGGTAGTGAAGGATGACTATGACAGGAATAAATTTTTAGAAGAAACACTAATATTTTCAGATTGGATATAGAAGCTAACTATACTCAAGAGAACTATTGCTTTAAGCTGTTGTTCCCTTCTCTGTGCCTCAAGTTCCTCATTTGTCAAACAATGATGATTATAGACCAACGCACCAAGACATATTTAAAATGTGGGCTTTGAGATCCTCAGATGGTCAGAACTGTGTAAATTCTAGTACTGCTATATTGTTTCAGAAACTCTCAAGAGTGAACAATTAGAGGTAACCATATAGACACGCCACCATATACCCCCCAAAAAAACTGCAATTCACATCTCAATGCAATGTCCAATAATATGTTAGTCATTGCACATTTTCCAAAATTCTCTCTGCAGAAAAAAGGAGGGGAAGGGAAAATTATAAGCATACCTGGAATAACATGATTCTAATCAATGTCATTTTGAAATAATGCACAGAATACATTAAATCAAATTCCATTTATAATGCCACAAAGCTGTTACCCTAGATCCCATGGAACTAAGAGCCCCTTCACAGAACCAATTAATAATATTAAGTGTAGCATATAAAATTCCTTTAATAAATTGTTAGAATTTGATAAATATGTTAGAAAATTAAGTAGAAGTTTTTTAATGTCTCATAAAGTATTACATTAATTTTAAAAAACTATTTTTTCATAAATTTTAACATATATTAAGCACTGTGCTTAAGTTCTTTGCAAATATTATTTCCTTTTATCTTCACCACAATCCTTAGCCAATAGCTATTATTGTCTCAATTTCCTAAATGAGGAAACTGAGGCAAACAGAATTTATCCAAGATCATACAGCTGATAAATGTTTGGCACCAGATTTGAACTCACGTCTTCCTAACTCCACATCCATGATTGTGTGCATTTGAACTACCTAGAACTTGTTTGTACCCTATTCTACCAGCTGCTCCTTTCTTTCTAAAAATTGTACGTAGCTATCTGTTCCATTATTATTTCCCTCATCACAGTTTTTATGTATTGCCTGTTGGTATAAGAAATTAAATGGGAATTTTGAGTGTTTTGTGGGAGTTATACGTAACATGCAAAAGCATGTGGATGGCACAATTTTTTTTCATGCAGTATTTTTACTTAATATTGACCTACATATAGCTTATAACCAAATATTTAATCCAAATTTTACAATAAAGTATTATAAACATCCCACAAGACAAAAAAAAAATCAGACTTTTTCTCTGGTATAAAGAAAGGATCAACATATTTTACACAGATTTTCCAGATCTCAGGGCTTCTGAGCTACTAAAACCTATGATGTGTAAAAGATAACTGTATAATGTCAACAATGCATTAATTGCAACACAAAACTGAGAAAAAAATACAATGCTTTATTTTCACAATCTATCCATTAATGAGATTTCACAGATACAAAAATCTCTCTTTGCTGAAGAAAAAAATCAGTCTAGGGAAGTTTTAAGATGAGAAAGGTTAAATAATTTGTTTATGGTTGCCCAATTAGCAAATGTCAACAAAATGAAGTGAGTAGTAAAGGAAGTTCCTATATTAGTAGGAGCTATTTACATTGATTAAAATTGTGAGATCATAATTTACAACATATATTTTTAAATATAATAATAGTTTTTTTTTATTTTTCAAAATATATGCAAAGATAGTTTTCAACATTCACTCTTGCAAAACCTTGTGTTCCACATTTTCCTCTCTCTCTCCCCCTCTACCCTAGACAGCAAGTAATCCAATATATGCTAAATATGCACAGTTCTTCTAATCATTACACTATATACTCTTAAAAGAGTAAAAGTAGGGAAACCTATGTCAAATTCTGTATCAAATATCCCATGAAAATCATCTATTTTATTCCCTCCTCATACTAATTTTCTAATTCTGCCCTTATTCATCTATCAAGTTTGTCAGGAAGGATTAGTAGCTTAAAAGCTCAAAAGATTTTCCCTCCCCCCTCACCTCATTAATCATGTAAATTAGCCAAGTTCTCATGTATAACAAGGACTATTTATATAAAAATACAAAATAAATAAAGAGATAAAGGCAATTTAATTGGAGAATGTGAAAGAATCCAATCACTATATTGCCACTGATAATATTGACTTCTTTCTAACATTTTCCAAACCCCAAAAAAATAAAAAATAAATTGGACTAGATAGGTGAAGAAAACATATTGGGATGCAGAGTTAAAGCATAGAGATACTTAGATCACAAGATCTATTTATGTACTCATTTCTTTAATTTTTTACATCATTTTTTAACTAAGATATATTTCCAATAATGTAGGTTTTCACAGTTTGATGAATATGGGGGAACTGGGTAACATTTTTGATTCAGACAATCATTAAATCCATTTTTAGTATGGTGGGTAAAGGAATTTTGACAAAGCCCCAAATTCTATTGCTCATCACTTTTCTTGTTAATTTTTAAGCCTGTGTGTAATTTAAGAGAAATTTAATTCATCTGTTTCTGATTTCTTTCCATTTAGCTTGCAAAATATTACTTGGGTAAAGCTATGTTAGTCTAAATGAGTTTTTTTCCCCTTCTTTAAAAGAAGAAAAAAATTTAATTCACTATTTTCCCTTTTCTGTTTCTACCTGCACCTACCCCATCCCCCAATACACATGCATGGGCAACCAACTCCTTTTCTTCTGCCCTGGAGGTTTTGCCAGAAGAAAATAACCATGGAATCTAGGTGGAAGCTCATTTCTTAAGTTGACCTGTTTTATTGATTTGTCTATCTAGTGATTGTTGTCAGAGTGGCAATTCACATTTATCAATTCTTTCCTTTTCTTGCCTATCTCTGGTATGGTATTAGAGATTTGAGAAAGGAATCATGCATAATACTTTGCACAGAGTAGGTACTTAGACAAAATATTTGCTGAACTAACTCTTCTGGTGTCAAAAGGCCTGGCAATCTTAACTCTGTTGAGGGCTTATCACAGCACTTTGGCAAATAATGAGAATTTATTAAATGCTTTTTGATTAGTTGATTGATTGTATCATTTTGGATATGACACTCATTTCCTCATTCTGCTACTCACTTTCCTTATATTTAAAGTGAGGGCCTGGTACTAAATAATTTGTAAGGGACCTTCCAACTCTAAACCCAGTAATTAAAATTCATCTCCTAACTATAGTATTCTGAAAAGCTAGATTTAGAATTTTTTTTTTCCCTACTGACCTCCCAGTTAAGGACTGTTTTCACAAACTGAATAATCAAGATGGAGTTTTTTAAAATAAGAAGAACTTTCTTAGAGGGACAGTAAAGAATAGGATTTGTATAATCTTTAATTACCATGAATGAAACTTGTGGGCTGAATAAAATTATTGAATTACAATCAGACATTTGGGACATTTTGGAGCTATGGAGAAGACTGAGAAAAGAAGAAAGAAATATATTTGTAAATTGTTCTGTTTTGTTTTTAATATTAACTATGAATTTATTTCTATTTCTAAAATTCTGTAATTTAGGTATTATATTATAGGATATCAATGAACTTAAAATTATCTACACAATGGAGAGAGCAATTCAAGTCTTCAATATCAAGCATTGTTAGAAGTTTTTAACTCAGTTCCTATGTATGTAATGACTGCTAATGAAAATATATTGAATGTCCATAGATTCTGCTATAAGAGTCTACTAAGTGGCATAGTGGGATCAAAAGCAGGGCCTGTAGTCAGGAATTGTCTGAGTTCAAACCCAGTTTCAGATACGTATTAGCTGTGCGACCCTAGCCAAGTCACAGCCTCTCTTAATTGTTTCCTTAATATAAAATGGAGAAGATAATAGTACCTACCTCCCAGGATTATTGTGAGGATCAAATAAGATATTTGTGAAATGCTTAGCATAGTGTCTGACACATAATAAGCATTTACTAAATGTATTTCCCCTCCCTTTCTTGAGAGGGGAGTTATATGTATACATTTTAATACTAAAACATTGACAATTAAATTGTATACAATTTATTCATGAATTGTTAAATTATAACAGTCAATAGAAAATAGAGTAGAGAAGTTAAATATACCCACAATGCTATAAAGAGATACTTCAGAGAGATTAAAATATCATGGGGAAATATTTAACAAAAAATAAAGAAAAATACGATAAAACATTGATATTATTAATATGTTGTTTTCTAAGTCAACATGCAGTCCACAAGGGATCATTATGTATCATTTTGTGATCCCCATTTCTATGAGAGGACAGAATAAAAAACAGTGATTGGTTACATCTGCAAAGAAGATTTAGGATCACTGTAAGAAAATCTTTCTAATCATCTTGTAATGGACTGAGGCTTGAGTTGATGCACTGAGGTCCCAAGCACATGAGGCTAAATAGTAATTGGACCATACTCTATTAATATATATGCTTGGAGAAAGAATGGCCCCCGCCCACTCTTTGTGCAAGTCCTGATGTGTTGTATAGGAAATGACGATTTTGATGGGTGGAGGCAGGGGGAATGGAAAAAGAAGGGGAAGGAGAGACTGCTAGCATTTTGCGATTGTGACGGTTTTTCAGCTCAGATCCCCTTATGTTAGCTGGCTTCCTGTAGCAGCTGCCCATATTGCTATCACAATCTTTCTTGCCCATATTGTTATTGCAATCCTTATTCACCTCTTCACTTCAATAAAGATTGAAGATTTTCCCTTTAACCTGAATTCCTGACTCTGGCTGATTTTAAATACGCAGTCATTACATCATCTGAAAATGGAATAGGAGTGCTAGGGAGGTGCTGGGTTTCTGCTCACTAGAGAACTTAGAGGGAATGATGTGTAGTTATTTGTTGAGATATTATAAAGGCATCCCTGGGCTATATTAAATGGCCTAAGGATTCTTCTTCCTGTGAGAGTCTTCTGGGCTTTTTCCCTTATACAGAAGGCAATAGGGAATGTATCATTATTTATTTGACTGCTATCATATTCTAGTCTATGAAATTAATAGGGTCCTAGTAGAGTTAATTGTTCTATCTCTAGATATCAAAATCAGTTTGCAGTATTTATAGTCTGGTTAACTGGCATCAAGACCATCTCAAATACTATTATCATGTTCAGAAATGAGCAATACTGTTCAGAAATAACCAATACCTATAGGAAAATTCTGTTGTCAAAAGTTGGTGTTTATATTGCACTTTAGAGGTTATAAAGCTCCTCATAAATAAAATCTCATTTTATCCTCAAAACAACCCTAGAAAGTAGGCATAATTATTATTCTCATATTATAGATTCAGAAACAGGCAGATAAGTGCCAAGGGATTGCCCAGCTAGTAAGGTTGGATTTAAACTCAGGTCTTCCTGAGGAAGGATAGATTCTAGAGGATAGATTGCCAGACATGGAGGCAGGAAGTCTCATTTTCCCAAATGCAAATCTGGCCTCAGATTATTACTAGGATGTGTGACTCTGGGTAAATCACTTAATCCTCTGTGCCTCAGTTTCCTGCTCTGTAAATCAGCTGGAGAAGGAAATGGCAAACTACTCTAGTGTCTTTGCTAAGAAAACCCCAAATGGAGTCATAAAGAGTCAGATATAGCTGAACAAAGGAATAACAATTTTCAGATTCCAGGCTCAGTATTCTATTCACTGCACTACCTAGCTATGTCTTGTGTGAGCTGGAAAGATGAAGAACTTACAAGATAAGTATTATATGAACCCCCCTTTTTATTATTTCCCTGTGTCCTGCATAAGTATAATATATGCAGACATATTTACTTAACAGTAGTCAGTAACATTTATCAGTATGTGACATTTATAGATATTTAGTTTATTAGCTTGACCACTATTGGCTCGATTATCTAAAACCCAAAGGCCTAAGTTTCAGTTTCCTAGAAATCAGGTGATTTCGGGAGAAACTAAAACCTTCCATTCCAATCTTTTTGGGTAGCAACAACCAATTAGATGGCCCCATGGCTCTCAATGCTCTCTAACTTGTGATATAATCTCTTGTAACAAAATCTATAAAAGCTGTGTGTATTCACCAATTCTTGGCCTCTTCTACTGTGAGTACTTTCACTCCCCCCCCCCCCAACCCATGCACAACTGGACCGCTTGCTTCTCATGAGATTTTATAATAAACATTTTTCTGCTTTCTACTTTGAGTGATCTTGTGATCTCTGGGTAGTCATTTTGGGTAAGGGTCCTTTACATCCCACAAATTTCTGGTTACATACTATCTAAGTTCCAAGGCGGGGATTTAACAAGTAGACCCAAAGTTACTTTAGAGTTCAATTTGGGACTTTTCTATCCATATTAAAAAAAATCTAGTTTCAGATATAGTATTATTCCTTTTTTTTTTAATCTATTTACACTAGGATTAAATGAAATAATATACATATAGCATTTTACAAACATAAAATTGGTTATAAATGCTAACCAATATTATTATTATCACTTTTCTTATTCACTTAGCTTATTCTTCTTTGTAATATAATGATGATTACTTATTGCTATGAAAAGCACTTTCTGTGATTTATCTGAATTCTTGTCCTTGACAAAGCTATCAGGTTGGTGTTTCTATTAATTCTGTTTTATAGGTGATCAAACTGAAGTTCCGAGAGGTTATGTGACTGATTCATTGTCTTGTGGCTATTGATTGAAACAATATTGAAGCCCAAGTCTTCCTAACCTCAACTCAAGTATTTTGTTAGTTACACTGCTTCTTTGGTGTGAACTCTTCAATTTTTTCACTAGGTGGTAAGTCCCTTGAAGGCAAGATTTACTTTCTTGGGTTTTATTTGTTTGTTTGTTTGTTTTGTCTTTAGCACAGTGTCATGCTCATTGTAGAAACTCAGTAAATGCCTGTGAAGTGGAACCAAATAATTTTGGCTTCACTTTTCTGATCTAAGCTTCTTTTGAGGAGAAGCTCACATAACAACCATACATTAGAACATGAAATTTCATCCTGTCAATAAACCACACTGTAACGTTTGTTTGTTTGTTTGTTTTAGCAATTTTTCAGTCTTGTCCAAGTCTTCATGACTCCATTTAGAATTTTTTGGCAGAGATACTAGAGTAGTTCTCATTTCACAGTTCATTTTACAGAAAAGAAAACTAAAGCAAAACAGGTTAAGTGACCTGCCCAGGGTCACACAGAGAGCAAATGTCTTTGGCCAGATTTGAACACAGGAAGATGAATCTTCCTGACTCCAAGCCTAGCTCTCTATATACTGCATTACCTAGCTGCCTTGTAAACCATGTACTCCAGTTATTATTATCTCCATTTTACAATTGAGGAAACTGAGGCAGAAAAGTGGTTGCCTTAGCATCAAAAGTAGTGTGGTCAAATTTGAACTCAAATCTTTTGACTCTAGTCCCAGAATTCTATTGTTTCCTATAACATAGTTTCCATTAATATGGAAAAGTTGATTTATCCATATATATATAATTGACTAATCTGAGCTTGAAATTCCCCTAGATTAAATCATTTGCTGCTTCTTTTGATGATTAGTTTCTCTTCTTTCACCTAAACATTTTCTCCTAACATTTCAATTTTTTTCACTATTATCCATACCCATGACATTCTGTTTTGTCCTTACGAGAATTTCTGTGAACTATTTTTCATCATAAATTATCTTCTAAAATCAAACTGCAATCACCAACCTCATTGCTAAATCAAAACTTCAGACTCAGAAGCATCTGTAGTGCCATAGTAAAATAATAGGTTATTTACTACCATCTTCAGACTACTCATTTATTTTTATTGGCATTGAAATAACATTTGGGAGAGATTATATTGCAGATCTCTTTTTTATTTTTAATAAGGCTATTTAAAGACACAATTAAATAGCTTCCATTAATTCCATCATTTTTGCCACTGGACATGATTATCACTCTTCTACCATTTAGGGAAGAGTTGAATTTCATGAACTGCATCCTCCCTCCTTTTTTTTGTTTTTTTAAAGAATTTGAGGAAAGGGGAAAGAAGAAAATAAACCTCATATAGCACCTAATATGTGCCACTGAGCTAAAAGTTTTTTATGAATATTATTCTATTGGGAGTTGGGTTTTCAATTCTAGACTAAGAACAAAAGGCAAACAAGAGCCAGAGAGTGGATTTAAAGTTGCAGAAGTCAAAGAAAAAAGACAAGGAAAGAAAAGACAGACAGGAAGGAAGAAAGAAGGGAAAGACAAAAAAAAAGGAATTTGTAATGATTAGATTTAGTTTTATAAAATAGAGGAGATTATACACATATAATACACATATATATGCATATATATGATATGTTTTACTTTTAAGTATATACTTCCTTATGTGTTGCTCACAAACACATTCTTTAATTTTCATGACCAAGGATTAAATAATTTTTTTTTTAAAAAAGGACTACATTACTTTGTAGTCCTTTTTGTTTTTTAAATTTATTGTGTATTAATAACAAGCTAATAACAACTTGGTTGTTCATCATTTTTCTTGGGTTATTCCACAATCTTGTAAGCGCTCTCTACATCTTCCTTACTAAGCTGTAATCTTTATTTTACATTTTGTAATCATAAGTCTCCACTGTCAATAAAATATTTTGCTCCCTGTAACAAGTCAGTTTGCTACTGTAGTGCTTCTATTTTCCCTGGTATATATTCACTATGATTTTTTTTTCTCCACAAAACTAGATTTAAATACTGAAAATATTTAGGCATAAATAACAAGATAATCTCTTTATCCTCCAGAATTTAAGACTATCTTTGATTTTAAAAGCATTGTTACATGTAATAAAATTCTACATGGATGCAACTCTGTAGTATTGCAGAGTATTTTCATACACATTCTCATTTGATCTTCACAACAGTCTTGTGAAGCAAGTTGCACAAATGCTACTGTTTCTATTTTACAGATAAAAAACCTTAGTTTAGAAAAGTTTAGAGAAGTTTTGACAACTTGTTAGAATCACAGAACTAGGAACCAAGCTCATACTCTCTGTCTCCTTGTCCCTTCTTTGGATAAATCTATTGATCTTTTAAGTATAAGAATATTACGTAGAAAAAAGTTTATACATATTTTGATTACTGAGACCAGTTTCTTACTAGGAGGTCCTTATAATGATTAAATCACTGATCTAAAAAAAAAAAAATACAAAAAAATGAAAAAAAAAGTAAAATATTGAAGCACAAATACAATATGGTAAATAAAGGATAAATTCAATATAAAAACTCTCTAAATGATCTATCTAAAAGATATGAAATATCTTTAGGTTTTTGTTTTTATTTCTTCATTCCAGCAATCCAAATGCATGTAGGAGGCATTTAACAAATGCTTATTGAACTCACCTATGCATTCATGAATGAATTCACTAGTGGCCAGGAAAATAAACAATCATAGAACTATTATTTTTCTATTAAACACTGCTGCAATTTTTTAAAAGACCCATTTTCTCACAGTTCAGTTTAATAATTTATCTTGCTTTACTCCATATTCCATGCATTTAAAAATCTTAAATGACAACTCAAATCAAGAAATCAACATCCATAAGTCATTTTTTGCACTATCTCATTTGATCCTCATAATAATTATCCCCATTTTACAGAGGAGAAAAGTTGAGTCTTTGATTACTGTACTGACTTGTCCACAGTCACACAGCTGAGAAATAAACTCAGTTCTTGTGACTTGAAATAATTAGCTGAACCAAAACTCAGAATCAGCTCTCTGACTCCCAAGTTTAGTGCTTAGAAGAGACTAAGGAAAATTGCCATATAAATACCATTACCTGAAAGTTTGACACTGGAAGACTTCAAACGGGTTAATTAATTACATTATCTGTAGCATTATCCTGGCTACATTCTGCCTGCAGGGCATATGGATCCACTCAGCTGCTGAATTTGAAAGAGCTTTGTCTTTTTCTTGCAGAAGAAAAACCATCTGACATACCCCCTCCCATTATTCATCACAGTCCACCTTCCCTCCTCCCCATCCCATCCCCTAACATCAATCAAAATTGTTAGAGTAACATATTATTCCCTCTTTACCTAAGTGTGGATATTTCCAATGAAAGCAGGAAAAGTAGCCAAATAAAGTAACAGAAAAACTACCCCAATGCAAGATGGAAGAACTTAGGATAGCATGTTTGTAAATTAGTTTCTTTATATCCCCACAGATATCCTACATTTAGAAACATAATTTAGGCAGCCTTACATAAGTACATATTAAGGGAGTCTACTTTGATCATCAAAATGATTTGATTGACCATTGAAATAGTCCAAACTCAAAAGTGTATAGTTTTCAACTATGTGCTTATCTAATAGAAGTTGGTACTAGAGCAAGAAGCCTCTTCAACTTTTATAACAAGGTACTACTAATTAACATTTATATTATATTTACTATGTGCCAGGCACTGTTTTAAGTGCTAAACAATTATTATTTTATTTGATTCTCACAATAATCCTGGAAAACAGACATTATTATCTCCATTTTACAGATAAAAAAAAAATGAGACAAAAGTGGGTGATGGACTCAAAGTAACATAACTACTGATATTGATATTCTGATATTGAATTTGAACTCAGGTTTTTTTCTGATTTCACTGTCCCATCAACTAAAAACTTAATTTCAAACTTTATCACTTTTAAAAATATTAACTTTGTCACTAAGTATGTCTGATCAGAAAAATAGTAGTGGTTGAGATGACACTGGGTAATTGGAAATTATAGTTACATAGAGTTGTATTGGTAAATGTTTAACAACAGACTCTTGGGGCAGCTAGTTGGCATAGTGGTTAAAGTACCAGCCCTGAAGTGAGGAGGACTTGAGTTCAAATTTGACCTCAGACACTTAACACTTCCTAGCTGTGTGACCCTGGGCAAGTCACAATTCCAATTGCTTCAGCACAAACAAACAAACAAAAAAATAGATTCTCTAAATATGAGGATGATAAACTTTCAATTTAAATCTACATTAACATTTTCTACATCACTTTCTAAGATCTAGACAATTACATACACACACACACACACACACACACAGAGAGAGAGAGAGAGAGAGAGAGAGAGAGAGAGAGAGAGATCAAGCCTTAATTTCTAACATTTGCTCATTTGAGGTTTAAATGTTCACTCTGAAAATTTAACAACCAGCTCTCTGAATTGTTTCTAGCTGACTCCAACATGCTTTTGGCTCTTTTCCACCTTCTCCAGCTCTGATAGTATCTCCAGCCACATCTATGTGTGTTTCAATATTGTTTCATAGTAATACTGTATCTTATGGCAAAGAGACAGATAATTTCCCCTCAACTACTTGCTTAAACTCACCAAATTATTTAATGGTACAAAGTAGTATTCCCAGCTCACCCCACAAATGTGAAAGACTTGGTGGTTACTTACCACCTATCTATATTGTTCTATGATGAACGAAGCCAGTCCACAATGTTATTATCATTTAGTGTGTGTGTGTGTATGTGTGTGTGTGTGTGTGTGTGTGTGTGTGTGTGTGTGGGTGTGGGTGTGGGTGTAATAAGATAAATGGCTGCCAAAAAAAGTTTTGAGATAAAACTTTTATAGGAAAGGATGGGATTTGATTTGCAAAACTCTGAATTTTATTCTTAGTTCTACCACTGACTCTATGTGCGACCCTATGCAAGTCACCAAAGTTCTGTTTTTTTCATATTCTTTTCTTGCAAATAGATCAACTGAAATAATATTTATCTGGCTTATAGGGATGCTTTGCTGAATAAAAGATTCAGGATTATTCAGTATCTGAGAAATGCAAATGTGATTTTTTCTTTCTGGGAAGTCAAATGTCCTTCAAATTTCCCATATTACCCATTCTGATACTGGTAGCTTAATAGGACAATATCACTCTTCATTTGGATAAATTACTTTCTTTTTAATGTTTTTTTTTAATTAATAAGCCTTTTTTCTGCCCTCCCTGCTCCTTTCCACTAGAAAAAAAAAATTTTTTAAAAAAACAAACAATTAAAACCAATAGGTATAGTAAAATAAAACTAATTCTCACATTGTTTTTTTTATCCAAAATTGCATATTTCCTTCTTCATTTTAGTTGATCACTTCTGAACACAGGACTTAAAATACATGGCATCCTAAATAAATATATTAGTTTCAAACAAACCAAGAGAAGATATGGTGAATTTGAGTCTACAGAGTGCTGAATCCATTGCTTAATTTGGTGACAATGTAAGTCAAACAACTGATTTGAATGAATGACTTTTTCTTGACTTGGGAAGATTCTCAGGTATTATGTAGTTCCAACTTACCTTTTTACTTATAGACCCACTGACATAAAGACAATGGTTCTTTCTCGACACGGTTCCCAATCATCATTGGGTTCAATAAATTCAATGAAAAGAATTCTCAACTCACTAAAACTGATTTAGTACTATATAAACTGGACAGTTGAATGAGGGACTGATTTTTTTCTTCTTAAAAAAGTAACTGATATCTTTTGTTTTTACATTAGATATTTCCCAACATAGTCCAAGCCATATCTTATAGCAAAGAATAAAAAGGAAGAGAAAAACTAATATATCATTCAAGAGTATCATTACAATGTTCTATTATTATAGTCTCTTCTGCAAAGAAGGGAGATAGATGAAATCTCATTTTTCTTCTTTGGGATGAAACTTGGTCATTATAATTACAGTTCCATTGTTTTGACATTGTTCTTTTTATTTACATTGTTTGAGCCATTGTATACTTTATTTTCTTGGCAATACTTATTGCACTTTGCAATAAATTCATATGTCTTCCCAAATTCGTATGTCTCTTTCTTATTCTTATTCATTATGAATTAATTTAAGAGAATAAATTAGTGCATCTATTCATCATTCTTCCCTACCAGCATCCATGATCTGGCAAAGATACAGAAACTACTCATTGCACTTTTTTCTAAGGTGATAAAAGAATTTTTGTCTTTTTGAATGGACTATATTACCTCACTTTACCCTTGCCCATCACCATGGAATAACAAGAAACACATATTTATTCTGCTCAGGAATAAAAAGAAGAGGAGTAGGGAACAATCTGATGTGTCTCTCCCAATAGGGTTCCCTACATTGGGAAACCTCAAGATTGCGAAGACTCTGGTAAGAGCACCTTTTTTTTTTTTATTCTCCCTCAGATCTATATAAAGAGTAAAAGTCAGATGCAAAAGATTAGAGCTAGAGAAAACATTGGGACCAAAACTTAATGTGTCTAACTGTACCAAGCCTAAAAGAATAAGAATTGAAACCTAACTCATCCCATTCCTGTTTCCTCAAAAGTTATTTAGGTCAGGGCCAGATGATACGTCTAATATGGGAGGAGGATGAGATAGCTTGGCTATTAGTCCAGAGATATATCCACTACTGGAAAGATGGGGAGAGAAGTGTTTAGAGTATGAATGACATAAAAAGATAAGAAAAAAATAAAGATTTCAGGAAGAAAGAAGTTAAATTTTTAAAAAATCAAGAGAACAGATGAATTAAAAGAGAAAATATTAAAATTAGAAGGAAAGATAAGTACTAATTCCTCAAAAACTTCACAAAGTTCTTTTAAAAAATTATAAGAAAAGGAGTTGAAGTCATTATGATGAAAATCAGAACCCTGTGGAATTCAAGAAAATGTGAATCAACAACAAAACATTCCAAAATAGTTTAAAAAAATAGAAGTTAGGATTTATAACTTTCACAGAAGAAATAATTAGCAAGCTGGAAAAAGCAAAAGAGAAAATAGCAAAAAAAAAAAGTTGTCTGAATGAAAATAAATAAAAAGAAAAGCAATTATTAATTTGAAATGAATACATAATATCTATGCCAGCAAAAGTCACCAACTATGAAAAGAGGTTGCTGAAACAACATAACAATCATGTTTCCTGGAATAATATGACAAAACAAAACCCAAATACCATAATGAAGAAAAATGCAAGAAAACTTTCCACAATTGAATTCAAAAGATAAATTGCCAACCAAAAGAATCCAAAGATTAACTCTAGGAAAAAAAAATCATATTTTTTCAAACTTTAAGTAATATAATGGTTAAGTTTAATAATTCCAATGACATCTAAGTTCCCTCCCCTTTCCCCAGAGGATAAAACAACAATTTTTAAACATTAAGGGAAGTAAAGTTGAAAAATGCAAAACTAATCTACAATCACTCGAAAAATCAGGAAAAAAAATGAAATAACATCCTGAAAATCAACAGAGTTCAAGATACAACCCAAAATAGCATTTCTTAGAACTGTTATTCTAATTATTGATATGTAATAAAAGTCACTTAAAATATTACTACAAAAAAGAAATATGAGCAGAATATTCAAATCCAAACATTCTATACAACAGAAGCACAAGTAAAATTAATAAGTAAAATAAGTATCACTAAAATAAGTAACAGAGTCAACAACAACAAAACCCAAAACAACAACAATAACTTTAGGAATTACCAATAATTTTTTTTTCAAAATATAATATAGGATAAAGATAAAAGAAATTTAAAGAAATAGAAGTAAAGGTGTAAGAACAGAATTGAAGCAAAATAACTTTAGTGACCTTCTCTTGGATTTGGATAAGTCCAAGAGAAAGATAAAATGGGAAATGAAGAATTGGACAATCTATTGGAGATCTTAAAGCTAAAAGATTTATGATACTTTTTGAATTGAAAAACTAAAGAATCCTTTTTTTTTCTTTTCTTTTTATTTCACTCATATTCTATTCTCCCTTCTTTCTGGTAGTGCATATATCTCTGGACTAACAACTGAGCTGTCTCAGTGTCCTCCCATATTTGAGAATTTACCTTTAAGTATCCTCAGTCCCTGATCAGCATGACAGGGATTTTTTTTTACAAAAATTGAGCACATATTAGGTCACAAAGAAATTGCCAGTGAATGTGAAAAAAGCAGATATACCAAAGATATGTGCAAACTATAATGCAACTAATAATAAATAATTCAGGTAGCATGCATACACATAACAGGAACAAAACTGTATGGAGATTTAATGATGAAATCAGTAATAATGAATGTGCCAAAGAATAAATTATATAAGCAGCTAATGATTGTGACAAAACAATGATTAAAAAAATTGGATAAAATAATATAATATTATATATATATATATATATAATATTTAAAATTAAGAAATTCTGTAGGTCTCAGAGAAACTATTATATTCCTAAAAATCTAACATTTATAAAATAAAAAAGAGAGGATCATTCAAAACAAATGAACAAACTCACATCATTCCAAAAGAGAACTCTTTGTAAACCAGAGGAAAATAAAAAGCCAAAATGAGCATAGAAGTGGGAAAGAAAATTAAAATCTAGTTATTTGTAAAATCAATAAAATTGATAAACCTTATAAAAGGCAGAAAATAGGGGAAAAAATCTTTCATCTTTCAATCTTCTTCTCATCTTTAACACAAATGTAGTTTTGGTTTATCCTTCTCTAAATCAGGGAATGTTAAAGAAAAGAGAAATTAATTCAATATCATTAATGAGTGTCAAAGAAAGATTTTAAAATATATCCTAGCAGAAAGATAAATTTATCCAAAAATATATCCAAATTTATCCAAAACATAATTCGATATGATATAGTTGAATTTGCAATGGAATGCAAGGATGATCTCATATTAGGGAAACAATGTAATCAATCATATTAAAAAGAAATTATAGAAAACTAGATAATTATCTCAATACTTCAATATATCAATGTAGAAACGTTTTGATAAAATATAATAGTAATTTATGTGAAAAAACACCTTTTGAAATTTAACAAAAAAGTCATCTTTTTTAAAATTAGAAAAACTTTTGAAACCAAAGGCCAAAAATTATATGCAATGGGAAAAAAAAATCAGAAATTTCCTCAATAAATAAAGAAATAAAGCAAAGAATTGAGAAAATTAATACCTTTAACAGAAGTGCAAATACCAACAACACCTTACAAAAATCAACATTTCTACCTCCTAATAACAAAATTTGTGATGGATTAATAGAAAGGGTAAACCTGTTCAAAACAAAAGCAAAATGAATGAAATTTTTGAGAGTCAACCAGCCAAAGAACAATTTACATATGTACAAACTTAATTACAAAAATATATCCTAAAAAAAAGAACTTAAATAGCTAGAAGAATATTTAGTGTTCATGGCTAGACTGTGCCACGTATAATAAAAATGGCTAGTGTAATACTAAACAATGTACCAAAGTGATCCTTTATAGAGATAAATTTATATATTTGAAATATATTATACATTTGAAAACTGTGTGTGTGTGTGTGTGTGTGTGTGTGTGTGTGTGTATTTGTGTGTGTGTTTGGAGTAGCAAATACATCAAATATATATCAAATATCAAATATAATAATAAAGTATGAATTATGGTGAATAATGCTTTCAAACCACAATTATAAAGCAATAACTATCTAAAATCATTTGAGGATAGCTTTAAAATAAGAAAATAACAGAACAATGAAGCCTACAGAAAAAAGTGAAATAAATAGCTAAATGTTCCATAAACTGGAAAAGTATAAATTACCTGGAAAGAACTCTTGAAAAACTGGAAAGCGGTATGGTACCAATTTTGGCTTATATCAAGATCTCAAACAGTATCCTATAAAAAAAAAAAAAAAAAAACTGCACAAGTGATTTATCATAACAAAAAGAATTTAAAAGAAAAACATCTCGCAACTCTGGATAAAAGATGAGTTATTTAACAATAAGAAATAGAAGACATTGTGTGATGTAAAATAAATCATTTTAATCACAAATAATTTAAATGCTTTTGCTAGAATAAAAGCATTTTACCTGGTATCAGAACTAACATGGTTAACAGAAAAATAAATCATTCTGTCAAATATCTTTGATAAGAGTATATACAAGATATATAGGGTGTCCCAAAAGTCTTAATGCAGTTTAAATTTATTGCAGCTTAAGACTTTTGGGAGACCTTTGATAGGTAACAGAAACATGTAAGATTAAAATTCCTTTTCCCTAGATATAAAGTCAAATAGAGCAAACATGATTTTCAAGAATGCTTCAAGCCTTAATAATAAGAGAAATATAAATGAATACAACAATGAGCTTTTAACTAATACCCACTAAGTTGACAAAATGACAAAAGAAGGGAATACTAAATGTTGGAGAGATAGTGGAAAGATGTGCATGAAAGCATTAAAGATCAAGTTAAGATCTGGTACAAACATTCCGGAAAGAAAATTTGAATTATGCAATTAGACACTAGATTATACCTACCCTTTAATCTGAGATTGAATTTAGGCATGTATCAAAGAATGTCAGTGACAAAAAACAAAAAAACAAAAAAAAGTTCCCATGTACATCAAAATATTTATGTCAGAAACATCTTTTCCTAATGGCAAAGAACTGGTAATAATTAGAATCCAATAAATTGGGAAATGATTAAGGAAGTATACAACAAATATGATGTATATACAATGGGATAGAAAGAATTGAACTGATAAAAAGTGAAGTTTGTTTTAAAGAGAAGATGTAGGGAAAGAGATACAGGGAAGAATCTACATAATGTGAAAAGAAATGAACAAAAATGTGTTCTAAAATATTCCATTACATCCATGCATCAGAATTTGTTAGTCATTCCCCCCAAATATAAACTACTATATTGTTTTATTTTGTGTTTTGCAATTTGTTGAGTATGACACTTTCTGTTTTATCATTGACCTAGGAATATAATGTCTAACAATATAAAGGGTATGGACATTTTAATCACGTGCTTAGCATATTTCTAAATTTTGTCCTGATATTGCTGGACCAATTGGCAGCGCCATCCATACTGAATCAGTGTCTCTCCCTTCTACACATCTATCTAAATATCTGTTCTTATCTTTGCTAATTTGCTGAGTTTGAGGTAAAATCTCAGAGCTGATTTCTCTTTTTTTTTAACTAGTAATTTGGAGTAATATTTCATTTGACTGTTAATAGTTATTCTTTATAAGAACTGTTCATCCATCGTCTCTTGACTACTTATCAGAAAATGACTCTTGGTCTTAATATATGTGTTAGCTCCCTATGTGATTTGTATATCAGAGAAAGACTGAATTTTTTATTTTTCAGCTAAGTGTTCTGGCTCCATATAGAAAGTGTCAGAGAAAAATGAAGCATGGTGAGATATATATTTTAATTTCGTTTATCACATGTTTTCTGGACATTGAAAACACTTCTAGGCTGTCTATATTTATCACTGCATTTTTAGAGAATTTTTCAGGTCCTCAGTTTCCTCTCCTCCAAAGAGGAAGCATGCTTGGAAGAAGAATGAGATGTCACAATAGCAAGTATTTTAATATTTTTTCAGTCATTATGTTGCACTTATTGAGTACCCACTGTGTGCTAAGTACTAGGCAAATGTGAGGTGTGACATTAACAAATTGTAGCCCTCCTAGCTACAATTTAAAAAAAAAAAAAAAAAAAAAAAACTTCAGTTCTATTGATATTCCATGCCAGATGGTGAGAAAAGGTCTAAATTCTATTGCTTTTGCTTTTACAGATAATTTATGAAAAAAATGAAATATTAACTAGGGATGTTGTAGAATGGCTTTCTGTTTCACTAGGAAATGACAAATGAAGTAGTGTTGGCATACATTTGAATAAAGAATTATCAATCAACCTCAAACTTGACCCACAGCTGTCGTCCCTATAAATTAATGTTTACCGTTCTTAAGTATGTGCAGGACATCTGGAAACACACAAGCTGTGGCTGGCGAGAAATTTCCAAGAAATACTATATCAAAAGCTAATTATAGCGCCAGCAAGTCCAAGTGTCATTTTGTTATGGTGAATTATAGACGGGAAACTCTGTCGCTGCAAACTGTTATTCATAACTAAATCATAATGCTTTTAAGTTTTAATTAATCTGCTTAGCTTTAGTTGCAAGGGGAAAGCTTGCTTAACTATTAAGCCACCAAGGTTCTCTCTTCCTTCTCTTGAACTGCCTTTAAGCACCTGAGGGAGCAAGACCATATTATCAGACTGACATTGGGGCCTATTAAGGAGAATTTCTTTTAATATGCTGGGGTCTGAATATTTCTTTCTATTTCATTATCAAAAACCAATTAATTTTCCATAAAAGCACCAAATTAATTACAAAATACTATGGAAATCAGAGATGTCTTTCTTTTCCCCACCATTATGGAAATGCCAAGCCCCTTGGCAGCCAAGCCCTTCTAAGGTACCAGGTTTCCTTATTTAATATTTTATTTGTGGTGTCAGAAGGACCCTGAAGAGCTGGGGCTTTTGTCTTTCTTTTCAAAATGGGTTATTTTTTTGCTGCTACACATCCCAGATCTCTCTGATCCCGAGGGCTGGCATTAACTTGTGCAGGTCATCAGTAGAAGGATGGTTTTCTGTGAGAGGAAAGCATATATGTTTCTTGGACTGGCTTGTAGGCTAATGTTCTGAGGTGTGATGGAAAGTTTGCTGAAATTGGAATCAAAGGAATTGAGTTCAAATCTCAGCTCTGTATCTATGTAGAAGTCAACTTCTTTGAGCCTGTTTTCTCATCTATAAAAATGAAGTTTCATTAGATGGCCTCTCAAGTCCACTTTGTCTCTAAACTGTAAATTCTGTGAACAGTAAAAATACATATTAGTTGAATGATTGGTCCTAATTAGGGATAGAAAGAAAAAATAGTCTTTAAACCTATAGTAACCACTGAAGAATAGCATAAATGAGAGAAACTTGAAATTTAAAGGTAGGAGAGATTTTTAAAATATAGTCTAACTTTTTCTCTTTTTCCAACCAAGTAAAATGAAGCTTAGGAGGGCTGTTACTTGCCCAAGAATATACATAACATACAACTAAGAATGAGCGGCCAGGATTGAAATTCACATCCCATAACTTCAATACTAGTGTCCTTTCTCTCATATTTCTCTGCTGGCTAAAACATTTCATTGGCTAAGACATTTTCTTCCGAAGAAAGAACAGCTGACAGTTATTAGTGAAAGAATTTTTAAAAGTAATGATTTTTGAGATTCAATTAATTCTTCTGTGAAATGAAGGGATATGATTCTTGTTTCCTGTTTCTTATTCATTCTTTCATTTATTTAAAGTTTATTTAGTTATTTATATTGGTGAGGCAATTGGGGTTAACTGGCTTGCCCAGGGTCACATAGCTAACAATATTATATTTCTGAGGTCAAATTTGAACGGTTTCTCCTGATTCCAGGGCTGGTGTTGTATCCACTTTGCCATCTAACTGTCTCTCCTTATTTTAGAGATATGAAAACTGAGACCCAGGAAAGTGAAACAATTTGGCCACTATTATGGTAAAATATGTTTAGATTTAAATCCAAGTATTCTGACTTTGAGTCAGCCCAGCAAACACTTATTAAATGCCTCCTGTGTGCAAGGCAATATAGTAGGTACTGAAGATACAATCATTTTTCTCAAGGAACTTACATTCAAGTGAAGGAATTTAACAGATGCAAAACTAGATAACTGGAAGAGAGAAAGAATCAGATCCTGGGAATCAAGAAAGGTTTCCCATAGGAAATGGAACCTGACCTGATCTTTCAAAGATCAGGAAAGAAGAAAGAAGATAAAATGGAATGCATGCTAAAGATGTGAAATAGCTTGAATGAATATAAAGACTATGGAATTTGAAAAACTCTAGTTTTAGTAGATAATTTTCTCCATAAATTCTAGACTTAAGAATTATACATTTAGAACTGGAAAGGAAATCACTTACTATAAGATATAGCCATTGTAAATCTAAGACCTTTCTTAAGATTATTGTGAGGTTAAAAAACCATGTGAAAAATTAATGCATTATGTTTAAAAATAGTTGTGTTTTATTTTCCTTAAGGAAAAAAAAAAGAAAAAATATAGCAGCTCTTCTTGTGATGGCAAAGAATTGGGAATTGAGGACATGCCTATTAAATGGGGAATGAATGAAGAAGTCATGCTATATAATTTTAATGGAATACTATTGTGCTACAAGAAATGACAAAGAGGATGGTTTCAGAAAAATCTGGGAAGACTTATATGAACTGATAATGCAAGTGAAGTAGGCAAAATCAGTAGAACATTGTATATAGTAACAGCACTATTATTATGATGATCAATTGTGAAAGATTTCTCTGATCAAGCCAATAACACATGACAATTCCAAAGAGCTCATGATGAAAAATACTACCCAGTTCCAGAGAGATAACTGATGAACTCTGATTATACGTTGTAGCATATTGTTGGGGTTTTGGCCCCAACTCCCGAGTAAAAGAAGCCTTATGTGACCAGCACTGCCTGTCCACTTGAATAGTGAAGACTGTGAGTAAGGAGGGGGGAGAGCCAGGGTAGTGTGAGACTCTGATTTATTACAATGACTGCAAGTCCTTTTATCTCCTCAGTGACTGCTTCTAGTTCCTATAGTATAATATAAGCACACCCCTACCTATAGCAGTTACATGAGTCTCTACAAGAAGCTGTATGTAGATACAGAGTGAGCATTCCTTTCATAATAGGAATATGATCAGTGAACTCCCCTCCAAGGTCCAGCATGCCTCCCCTGGCAACTGCCACGTTGCTTCTTTGGGTGGCCAAACCTTCTTCCCAACGCCATCTTGTTCACCCTTACAAGGCTGCTCTCAATTTACCTGAGCCACGTCCTGTGTGAGGCCCAAGGCTGGCTGGAGGTTGGCAAGTCCTCTTACATATTGTTTATTCATTTTTTTGCTTTTTTGCAACAAAAATTTGTATGAATTTGCATGCATAATGGAAATCATATTGCTTGCCTTCTCAATAGTAAGGGAAAAGGCTGGTAAAGAGAAAAAATTTGGAAAATTCCTTAAAATATGAATGCTAAGATGAATGCTATGAATGCATATATGCATATGTATACAACACACATATTTTAAAAGAATTGCTTTATAAAAATAAAGCAAATATGATCCATTTAACTTTTTGGAGGGATAGCAGCTGGGTGGCAGAGTAGATAGAGTGCCAGGCCTGGAGTTAGGAGTGCTTATCTTCCTAAATTTAAATCTGGCATCAGATTTTGACTCTTTTCAGTTATGGGGTGATTCAAAGCAGTTCCAATAGACTTGAAATGGAAAGAGCCATCCACATCCGGAGAATGAATGTGGACCAAAGCATAGTATTTTCATCTTGTTTGTTTTTTCTTTCTTATTTTTCCCCTTTTGATCTGATTTCCTTTCAATGATGAATGTGAAAATATGTATAGAAGAAAGTTTAACCTATATTGGATTGCTTATTGTCTAGCGGAGCAGGAAGAGGAAGAGAAAGGGGGAAAATTTCAGAACACAAAGTTTTGCAAAAGTGAACGTTAAAAGCTATCTCTACATGTATTTGGAAAAATTTTTAAAGCTATTATTAAAAAATAATAGTTCATGTTCCATACAGAAAAAAAAATTATGGCATCAGAAACTTATTAGCTATGTGATCCTGGACAAGTCATTGTTTTTACTTTACTTTTCTAAATGAAGAAATGAGTAAATAAGTAAAATGAGCTGGAGAAGGAAATGTAAAATCATTCCATTAAGTCTGCCAAGAAAACCCCAAATGGATTCATGAAGAGTGGAACATGACTGAAAGCAACAGAACAACAGCCCTTTTCCTTCCCTAATATCAAGGAACCCTGAAAAATCTTCCATTAACTCTAGTAGCTACAAAATTAAACTTTTTCAACATTGTTATTAAACTCATATAACTTTCACTTATATGACTTTCCTCTTCAACTCCACCCAGAACATACTATTTAAACAAATAATTATATTTTAGTAGACCTAACAAACACAATGACCATGTCTGACAATATATGCCACATTTTACCACAGTGTTTACTACCTATCTACCAATAAGTGAGAGACATGCTTTGCTTTCAGTCCTCTGAAGTCATGAGTCATTATTCTGATGACTATTCAGACATCTTTCAGTTTTGTTTTTCTTACATTATTGTGATCATTGTGTGGCTTGTTATTTTGCTTTTGCTTCTTTTGTTCTGCATCTATTCTGACAAATCTTCCCATATTTCCTTATTTTTTTCATAGTTGTTATTTCTTAAACTGCAATAACATTCCACTACATTAATATGCTGTATTTTGGCCAGTTATTCCAAATCAATAAGCATTGACTATTTCCTTCCTGTGCTTTGCTTCCACAGAAAGGAAATGCTTTTGATTATGTGGAAACTTTCTGTCTTTGAGCTCTTTGTAATAAATACCAAGGAATGTTATTGCTGAGTCAAAGCTTAGCAACGTTTGTGATTCCATATTGTTTTCCAGAACATTTGGATTAATTCAAATCTCTACTAACTCTATATTAGTCTGCCAATCTTCCCATAGCATCTTCAACACTTTCCATTTTCTCCTTCTGTTATTCTTTTTAATAATATGAATATATCTGTCAATAAAAAGTTATAATTATGAAAAAAGAGAATAAAGAATAAAGAACTCCTTTAAAAATATGAATATACAGTAACATCTCAGAGTTATTTTATTTTGCATCTAGTATTAAATGAGACTGAATCTCCTTTCCTTAATGCTAACTGAATGTAGTCACACCTCCTTAGGCTTACCTCCTAAAACAAATGTAGATTTCAGATTATACAGAATGAATATCAACACATTTAAGCCTTCATTCAAATCCTGGAAGCCAGAAGTTTACTTTGCCATTCTTGAGGAGTTATTTCTCCATGGGAACCTTTGGATGCCTCTAGGCAGCTTTCTAAGACTATAAGTTGAAGAACAATTTTTGACATGCATGGATCAAGGGAGTTTCCTCATTGAGACTTTGCTAGGTATGATGATTAGGTAATGAAATCATAGGTTCTGAGCCACCCTCCTTTTCCTAAAATGAATGCTAATGTAGTACCTATTACTGTGTCACGTATCTTCTGAAGTCTCAATAAATAATTAATTGAAATAAACTTTAGGAATTCTTGACATAAGGTTTTGAAGTTCCTTCTATCACTTTTTTTTTTTAAATGAGAAAACTGAGGCAAACAAAGGTTAAATGATTTGCCAGGATCACAAATGAAAAGTGTGATAGAGCTGAGATTCAACTGCTTACTACTGAGCCTTTTTTCCTTCCAAAATAGTCTCTGTCCTTAAAGAGCTAATTTCTTCAAGGTAATTCCTCCCTCCCCCTCCTCCCCACCCCCCAGCTACTTTTTGTATATTTCTGTTGACAGAGTTGCTTATGACCTTCTGAGAACTTTCATACTTTTGTCTTCCTGCATTAAACTTTATTTTTTATCCCTATCATGAAACAGAAACAAATTAAAAAGAAAGAGGAAAACCTTTTGATTTGATTTCTAATACAAAGAAAAAGCTAATGCTAGCATAGTAATTACTAAAATGTTGTTTAAATCTTCATCTGACTCAGAGCCAACATGAGAGAACAAGTTGAAACAGTGGTAGATAAATAATTAAAATATTTGGAGACATAGGATTATAGTTTTCTCTTAATAAAAATTACATTTTGGTGTGTATAAGGATAAACCTCTCAAATTTGCTTTTGCCAGGAGTTCTGTAGGGCACCACTTCCTTCTTGTTCACATTTTTTTTTTCAAATCAACTATAGTCATAGTTAATCAGTTATCTCATTTGCATCATGCTTTTAAGTTCACACTATTAGAGAAAGACTGAATCTTCCTCATCTTGCAAAAAAAAAAATTATGATCTTCATTTGAATCTGCATATTTCCATTATGCTTGAAAGTCGTGGACATTGTTTTAATAGGTACAATCCTTTTAAACATATCTCCTTATAAGTCATGTTATTCAGGAAAAAATCAGACTAAAAGAGAAAATCACAAGAAAGAAAAAACAAAACAAAACAAAAAAGGTGAAAATATTGTGCTTCAAGCCACATTCAGTCTCTATAGTTCTTTCTCTGGATGAAGATAACATTTTCTATCCCAAATCTATTGAAATTGTCTTGAACCATTGCATTATTGAGAAGAACCAAATCCATCACAACTAATAATCACATAATCTTGCTGCTACTGTGTATAATGTTTTCCTGGTTCTGCTCACTTCACTCAGCATCAATTCATGTAAGTCTTTCCAGGCTTTTCTGAAATCAATCTACTTATCATTCCTTATAGAACAATAATAATCCATTACATTCATATACCATAACTTTTTCAGCCATTACCCAACTGATGGATATCGACTCAATTTCTGGTTCCTTGTGGCTTCCATATTTTAAGGGGGTGAACATTCAGAGGAAATGACCAAGATGGTGAAGAATATGAAAATGATGCTCTAGAGACTTGGATATATGGTTGGGAAAACTTAATATATTTACCTGGAAAGAAAAAAAAGATTTGAGTAATATAAGATAATTGTTTGCAAGTATTTGAATGTTTATTTTGCTAAAGAGCTGTATATCTCTATGATCTCAGGGAAAAAAAGTCAAAATTACAAATAATTTAATTAATTCATAAGAAGATAAAAGTGAGGATAAATTTACATAGAGCTAATGAATACAAGCACAACAAATGGTATAGGAAGCATTTATAAAAACACCTATTAGTGGAAAAAAAGATATTTTGCAAGAGTAAGACATAAACTGCCTATCTTGCCTAATGGAAAAGATATTTGACTAAATTTAGGAAGACTAAAGACAGTATCCTGCCTCATATACGTAATGCTTTGTAATTCTGAGCAACTCACTCAATGTCTCTCTCAGAGTATGCATCTGTAAAATGGGTGTACTAACAATATCCACTTCACAATGTTATGATGATGATAATAATAATGATAGTTGATATTTATATAGCACTTACTATGGGCCAAATAATTTGCTAAGTATTTTATAATTGTTTTTTATTTGATTCTCACATATCTATTATTAGATATTATTATAATTCCTATTTTATAGAATAGGAAACTGAGACAAAGAGAATTTAAATATTTGTTCAGAGTTGCAAAATTATTAAGTGTTTGAGGCTTAATTTAAATTCAGATATTCTAGACTCTTGGCCTGGTCCTCTCTCCATTGTACAACCTGATTGACTCATAATCTAAGACATGAAAAGTATTATTACATTTCTATTTGTTAACTTATATTATTATAAAAGATGGATATCCCAAATAGCATTTCTACATCCCTGAAAAAGTAAGGGAATGAGGGAAAGCCTCCAGCACATAGAGCATTGCCTTTATGAAAAGACACAGATAAGAATTCCACACTGTGAATGGCAGGAGTACTCACATGGAACCATCAAAGTTGCAATGTACAAAAATAGGAGAAGGATTAGATTTTTTCTTCTTCTATATAAAGAAAAGAGAAATGGGGCCAAAAGGTAAAATTTACTTTTTATTTTTTTATGCTGAAGAATCTTTGAAACAACTATTTCTAAATAGAATATGCTACATATTAGGTATAGGAGAAATACTTGAGCACAGTCTGCTAAAATTTTGTTGTGGAATTGTGGAACTTAGGGTTGAAATGGGCATAGTGATAAAATTTTGTCCAGTAGTTCTCAAATATGGGTCATGGGCTGTTATGGGCCACAATTTGAAACAAGGATTCTTATAAGGTGCTGATTCAGTGGAATTGATGGGACAATGGTTATCTAGTTTAGCATAGTGACTAGTTCTCTAAGTTCAGTATGATTGATTTAATCTTACAACAAATAATGGTTTTCTAGTGATATAATGATTGGTTTATACTCAGTGTGGAACATATAAGCTGGGAACTCAAGCTCTCAGAGGGAAGGAGAGATTCATTTTCATCTTCATTAACCTTGTGGAGGCTGGCCTGGCCTCCTGCATCTTCTCCACTTAAATCAAGTCCCCTCTGAAGGCTACAAGGAGGGGAGGAAAAGAGTCAAGAATAAATAACATCAAATATTAGAGTTGGACAATTCTTTTGTTAAGATTGTAAAAGAGAGAAAAAGGACGCTGAAGTGTGATAAGTGTGATAAACTAGAAATGTGAATGGGGAAGGGAAGATCTATTAGAGGTTGTGGTGAAAACAAAGAATAGATCTAAAGCTGAGATTTTTAACATTTTTGTATCATAGGTCTCTTTTCTAGTTTGGTGAGACCTATAGATTCCTTTTCAGAAAAATGTTTTTGCATGCACAAATTAAAACACATAAGATTGCAAAAGAAAACTAATTTTTTCTTCACATTTTGTAAATACCAATAGATTACATAAATTGTCCATATATCCCCAGTCCATCTTTTTTTCTAGCCATTCATTGCATAATTCCTCAATTACAATATATTGCAAACTGTTCACATGTAACATGTGCCTCTCCATTGCTCTTTGGTTGATCCTTAATATCAATTCTTTTTTTAAAAAAGATTATTTCCAAATTCACTTCTTCCCTTTACCAAAGGAAGAAATATAATTCTCTTTTTTGGGAATAGGGTTAAAGTAATGGAAGGAAGAAAGGAGGGAGGGAAGGAAGGAAGGAAGGAAGGAAGGAAGGAAGATAGGAAGGAAGGAAGGAAATTTAAAGATATTTAGGTAGAAGAATTATCTTAAGGGAGGACCAATATACCTATCTTCAGATAATTAAAAGGGTAGTACTAAGACCTAATTCTTGTCTTATTGCAGGGAAGAGAACTAAAACTATGGATGGAATATCTAGTAATGTTCACATGGAAATTACACATAAGAAAGAATTTCCAATTTAATTCATCCATTTTATCTTTATATATGAAAATGTTGAGTTCCCTCACTTCTACAAATATGTTAATTCAAATAGAACATAATACTTCACATGTTTGACCAAGAATAAGGGTAATAATCACAATATTCATTCATGACACTATACTTATATTGTTATTCAGTTATTTTATTCATACCTGGCTCTTCATGATCCCATTTGGAGTTTTCCTGACAAAGATACTGGAGAGGTTTGCCATTTCCTTCTCTAATTCATTTTATATATGAGGAAACGAGACAAGCAGGGTAAAGTGACTTGTCTACAATCACAGAGCTAATTAGTACCTGAGGCTGGATTTGCACTCAGGAAGATGAATCTTCCTGACTCCCTGCTCACTCTTTTCTATGTCCCAAAAGCATCTTAGTTTTTTGTTTTGTTTTGTTTTGTTTTGCCACATCACACTGCTAACTCATTTTGTATTTGCAGTTCACTAAAATCAATTAGTCTATTTTCACATGACCTGCTATCTAGTCATATTTGTTTCATTCTCTTTTTAGGTGTTTTATTTTTCCAAAGTTAAGTGAGGACTATAC
Organism: Antechinus flavipes; assembly: GCF_016432865.1. Lineage (NCBI taxonomy): Eukaryota > Metazoa > Chordata > Mammalia > Dasyuromorphia > Dasyuridae > Antechinus > Antechinus flavipes. The sequence continues at coordinate 216,558,778 of NC_067401.1, read as the reverse complement.
TGCCAATTGTGATAACAGTAATAAAATAGAAAAATAGAGCTACTTCCTTAGATTTCCCAGCTGAGCAGAGTGGAGACAACCCATATCAAATGAATGAAACACATCATCCAAAACACTTGAGCTCATTAATCCTTTGCTTTGATCTTGTGTTCTGCATATCTCTGAATTATTGACCTGTTACCTGTTGACCTGTTCTGATGTCATCTCAGATTTAGACTAAGTCCTTCTTAGAGATCATTTATTACTTCCTGATTGAGCTCTATGTTACACTTAACCAATAACTTTTCCCCTTTTACTCCATTGAACATTAGTTGATCATCAGTTCCTTGATTTGTGGCTCATGTATGGATAAGTCCCTGGCTTTGCCCTCTGTTAACTGTTAATAGCCTTCCCTCAGAGTTGTCACCAGTAAGTATAGCTTTGGGCCCTATCTAAAACACTACTATAATTAGGAAATGCTGGACTTAACTTTTATTCCATCTTTTTTTATTTAGCCCATTCTTTCAGTATCTTAGGAATTTTGGGGTCCTGATTCTGCTAGCTAATCAGTCATTCAGCAAATCAACAAGTATTCATTAAGCCCCTATTGTATGACAGGTACTGTGCTAAATACTAGAGATAAAAAGGAAGGAAGGGGGGGAGGGGGCAATCCCTGCTCCTGATCTCAGAAAGTTTAGTTGAATGGGGGAATCAAGTTGCCAAAAACTATATATAGGATACTTAGGAGATAATCTGAAAGGTAAGGCACTAAGCTAAAGGAAGAAAGGCTTCTTGTATAAAGAGAGAATAATAATAATAATTCTTGTAATATGTAAATCTGAAAAATATACCATCCATATTTTATCCAAATTATTGATAAAAATGTTGAACAGAACAGGACTGAGAACAGATCCCTGGAATACTCCAATAAAAACATCCCTCCAGGTCATCAATCCATTAAACAACTAGTCATTCATTAGTGACCAAAATACAAATTAAATAGAAATTGGACTAGATGATCTCTAGGTCTCTTATAGTTTTCTGTGATTCTATGGTTTTCTATGAGCTTGAAACCTTTTCTAATCACTGTGTTTTGTGTATTAAACTAAGCTTCTATCTTTCTACTCTCATAGTCAATCCATCAGTTAACAAACATTTATTTAATGTTTGTTTATTTAATGTTTAACTTTGTGACAAGCACTGTGCTAAGCACTAGGGATACAAAGAAAGAGAAATCTATATGATTCCTGCTCTCAAGGAAGTCATATTTTAATGGAGAAGACCTGAAAATGAAAAGACATACAGGATATATACATTGCAAATAAAGTTGATTTCATAGGGAAGACATGAGCAGTATGTTTAAAGGGAAGGAAGGTTGCACAGAAGAAAAATGAAAATACGTTTTATAGTAAATTTTCCAGACTTTCGGAAAACTCTCCCTTTATATTGAAACTTCCTCTAAAAATTGGAATTGGGTAATAGTTGATGGAAATCAAACAACCAGTAACAACTACCGGGATAAAGTTAATGTTCCTAGGTTCCCCTATATGTATGGAGGGAGGGAAAGGTTTCTAGAAGAAGCCTATGCAGAAAGGCCAGCCGGCAGACTACACAATATCCTCTCAAGCATCCTTGGTAAATGCATCTATCAGCAACTACTCTGCCCCACTCTTGGCTTCTCCCCTGCAATTAAAGACATCTGGTAACCTTATGATAGGAAAGATGCTACACAGCAATAAACTAATGAAAACTACATAGCCCTTGCCCTCGGCTCATTTTCGAAAGAGAAGACAACATAGATGCTGACTAATACAAAATAGATGTACTTTTTTTTTTTTTAACTATTCAGTGATTCTCCGGTAATAATAGCTCACATTTATAGTTCACTTTATAGTGTTTGAGGTGCTTCCCTCACAAAAAACATATGAAATGGGAAAAGAAAAGATTATCCTCCCATTTTGCACATAAGCAAACTAAGATTCAGATTAGCCAGCCTGATTGACCATGATTGGGAAGCATGAAAATAGAGATTTAAATTTTCCCTTTGTTACAATAGTCATGGATTTTGGAGGGTGGAGAATTAAGAGATTAAAGAATCCATATTCAGATTTTATTTTTAAAAAGAAAAAAAAAGAAATGAAGTCAATTTCACAAGAAAACACTTATTGTAAGGAAAAGGACAGGATTTGAACCTAAGTCTTCAGAATTCAAATTCAGTGCTCTTTCAACATTTATCTCAACTTCAAACCAATATATCAATTCTCTGGACACATATCCTCTATATTCTTTAACAGACAATTTGATTTTTAGTTACATGCTATTTACCATTGTTCCCTTATCTCCCTAGTACCATTATAAATTCTTTGTGAGGAAAAAACATATCATCAATTAGGCAAAAATTTATTAAGGATTGACAATGTGCCTAACACTGGTAGGCAATGGGAATATGGTGACAAAAAATGAAATTCTCTAAGCCTTCAAGGAGCCTACATCCTGTCAAGGAGGTTAACATAGCACATATAAAAAATATACAAGATATTTTTACTGGGCTTCTTTTGTATCCCATTTTGTATCACATTGCTTTCACATGACATAAAAAATTGTTGTTTGGCCTATCTTCTCATTTATAAATGTTTTCAACCTACTTTGCTTGTTTAACTAATTTTTAATAACATATAGTTTATATTTAAATTTCTTATTCTCTTAAATTATTTTCTAATTGCATCACATAGTCTTATTTCCTCAAAAAAATCTACAAACTCTTTAAAAGGCTAATCTTTTTTTATATCCTGTAGTCTTTAACATTGTTGTCTAAAAGGTACCATTTTGTTACCATATCTTTACTGTTTCTGACTCTATGTTTCTGAGATTAAACACATTTAGTTGATTCATTTTTGGTCTTTTAAAATTTTTTTTTTCATATTAAGTAAGCAGAACAATTAGTTGATCAATATTTGGGGTTCTGGTTCCTTTCTACTCAGTGTGTGTGTGTGTGTGTGTGTGTGTGTGTGTGTGTTTGTGTGTATGTGCTGTGTGTGTGTTTATGTATTTCAATGATCACATAAATACAAAATGAAATAAAAAGAACTTATTCATGTCTCATTGTGCATGTAAAAATTATTTGTTAGAATAGAAATTCTTGATTTTACCCTTGTCATCAGCCAGGTGAATTCTCAGAATAATGCTTTTAAATGTATAAAATAAAATATGTAGGATTGCAAAAGAAACTAATTATATTGAAATAATTATCAAAATATGATTTTCTTAAAATTTAACAACAAATTCACAGTCTTCAAGTTAATAATAATTTTTGTATTAGATCCCAAGACCATTAAGACTGTGCTTAATGACATACAATAGCATGTCATAGTCAATGGAGAATCAATTTCGAAGCTACAAAAATTTGTATTCAAGTCTTGCATACTATGTGACCCTGGATGAGTCACTTAAATTTTGGTTGCCCCAAGAAAGTTTCTAAGACTTATAAATTTCAGAATAGTTGCCTATTTGCTTTTAGTATATGGAGTTTCCTTAGCAAGAGTTCCTAATATTGACAAATTATTGATCTGGAAGGGTAAGGAAGGAAATACCTAGCTTAGCTTTATGTACATGTTTACTTAAGAATACTTTCTTTTTTCCCACTGCCAAGTCAAGAAGGGTGGGTGTGGATGGAAGGGAACTAGCTTAAGAATTGTATGAAGTCTTTTAGGACAACCTGTATTAGTAGATAATGACTTAATTTATTTGCTTCCAAGATATCTAATCCCCTGAAGCATCTTTAGGAAGTTCCTTTGCCCATCATTCAGAAGACTTCTGTCCTGGTTGCCACCAGTTAGGTGTGCGAATTTGGGCAGGTAATTTCTGTCTGGCTGATTCCCCTTATCTATAAAATAGTATCCCGGAACTTGCTTCATCTCTCTGATGAATGTATGTATATATGTTTTAAAAAGACTATATATATATATATATATATATGTAAAGCATTTTTGTTAACAATCCCTTTATAAGGCTAGCTGTATTCACAATCTGAATCCAAAAATAGCTTTTTTCATTCTTGTAAGCATGATTGATGTACTGGTCAAACATCTTTTAATTATAAGACTGGAGGAGACAAAAAATCCTCTCCATTCTGCAAGGGTGAGTTAATACTAATGTTCCAGACAAAGAAAGAAATTGACAAAAAGAGTAAGCATGAGATAATAGATGGAGCACTTGGAGTCAGGAATACTTGGATTCATCCTGTCACTGATACTAGTTAGCTTTGTGACCTGAACAAGTCACTAGGCCTCCATTTCCTCACCATGTAAAGTAAGATGGTTGGATGCACTGTCTTCTCAGATGCTTTCCAGCTTCATAGCTGTAATCCTAGGAGCAGCTAAGTGGATCCATGGATAGGTACTAAGCCAAAAATCAGGAAAACTTGGAACATTAGTTGTGTGACCCTGGGCAAGCACTTAATGCTGTTTGCCTCACTTTCTCATCTGTAAAATGAATTGGAGGAGGAAATGGCAAACCACTTCAGACTCTCTGTTGAGAAAACCCCAAAAATGTTCATGAAGAGTTGGACATAATCAAAAATGACTAAATGACAAATTTCCTTAATAATTTGGATCTGTGGGAAACACATGTCAATTCTGGAATAAGAGAACTTAGATCCAATCTTATCTCTGACACTTTCCCTCTATGTGACATGAACAAGGCAATTAACTTTCCTGGGCATGAGTCGTTATCTGTAAAATGAGAAAGTTTGACTGGATGACTTCTGACTGCCCTTTAAACTCTAGATCCTATGAAATTAAATAAATAAACTATCAACCAAATACACTGAAAAAATCATTTTAAAAATATGGAATGACTATGTAAAGATTCACTGAATCTTATTCTCTAGGCTCAATCATTTCTCAAAAATACTAATCATCATCATTTCAACAGATTTTGAACCCAGATCTTCTGAGATCCAATTTCAGTACTCTACTACATCTTGCTGCCTCTACTCATTATTCCTGCCCTTTGTCTCTGTCAATCTCCATTTTTGGATTCTGTAAGAGAATCATAAAGTGAAGATAGTGCTTCTTCATGTGCTCCTTTTATCCTATTCATTGGAAATGTAGCAGAAGAAGAGTAAGGAATAGTTAGTAATCTTATATGTTTACCACTGCTTTTTCCTTCGCTCTTCTCACCCTTCAAGGGCAGAGTTCCTTTCCAAATCAATGGAAGCTCTCAGAGTGGAAGGGGTAAGGGAGAAGCATGTGGTATGTATAGCAGGGGGAGGTGCTGGTGCTGGTGATGAGCATGGGGAAAAGCTAGTCTTAAAATCAAATAAAATTTCAATTGAATGACCTGAACTAGCAATTTTAAGAAGCAAGTGATGAGGTTTGGCATGGAGGTTAGAGAAATGCAATCATCATTGAATGATTAAAATTAACATTGCACTGATTCCTCCTCCTGCTCCTCCCCCTATCCTTTAACCCTCCCCCATCTCCTGCCCCTCAATTAATACACAAATCTACACAGGCACAACACCATTTCAGAGGGTAATTATCCAAACTGTCTAGAACAAACAAAACAAGTGCAAATGTTATGTCCATGTTTAATGAAGACTTTGGAGTGAATCAGTGAAGTGAGACCCATTCAGCTCCACTCATGCTTTCATATCCTCTGACTTTTAACACGTGCACAACCAATATGGGATCTCATTTTAAAGTCAGATGCTCAGAGCCTGGGATTGAATAACAAAACTGGCACCTGTCACTTTTTATCTATATTGGTCTCAGTCAACTGCTTTAACTATTAAAACTATCTCATCTGGAAAAAAAAAAGAAAAAGAAAAAATATCATAGGGAAAAAGGTTAACAATTATTTTCCTTAATTTCATTCTAACCCATCAGTGAGTTGAGTGTCACAGTTCTAAAACTACAAATAGAAAAAAAAAAAACTCCAAAGAAGTCATTAGGGTGATTTACTTATATTGTGTTTTTCCATTTTTAAATAAATATGTTAGATTTCAATATCATTTTGGAACTTATTTTTGCATACCTAATTGCATAACAATTATATAGTTTACAAAGCAAAGCAAAAAGAAGTATTCTTATATATGAATACATGTGTCCAAGAATCAGGAAAGTTCAATCAAAATAATTATGCATATAGACCCAGAAAATTTGAATTTCACTTCCAGTTCTATCACTTGCCAACTGAGTCACCTAGAACAATTTACTTCTCTTTCTCAACTCTTCATTTCCTTAACTGTAATATAAGAGTATCACACCTGATAACTTTTCTGATCCCTACCAGTTCTAAATCAATGATTCCATGATTCCCCTGCTCTTGTATGACTGAATGGGAACAAATTGAAAATATTAGTTGGTCTGATTTGTTATATCTTTTCTAAATATCCTATCCCACCTACAGAATATACATCTGAATGGGGAGGAACAATAGTTTTGTAAAGAGAACAATATCACTCTTGGACTTCTTGAACAACAAAGAAACATGAACCAGAAGGAAAAGTATTTCAATCTTGGTTCAATTCAGTCCTGCTAGTTCTGATATGATCTATGTGTGCATGTTTATGTATGTCTGTGTATATTGAAAATGTATTTAATCACATATATTCAATATTTCTTTTGAAATAATAACTACTTTGTGACCAAATTTAGTGTTCATTTTGCTGTTTAAAAAAAGTGATTTTAGCAATGTGGGAAGCCACCAAATGGACACAGGCTCAGAATTCACCTTGGATTTTCATTTCTGACTATGACTATGTTTATAGGCTTGAAATAAACTGAATATAGAATAGATGAATTACTATTCTCCATGGAAAGTCCTTTTTTATCTATTCAAGTGAATCACAGCATTCAAGTGAATCACTTTCAAAACTACTTCAGTAGTATGGGATTATGATCTTCTCCACCTCAGGCAATGGAAAAAAGAGGAGAAAAGAGAGGAGAGGAGAGGAAAAAGGAAAAGAAAAGAAGATTTGTGCTAGATCTATACAGTTCTATCTAGGATCATAGATTCAGAACAGGAAAGATCCTTTCAGCTGAAGCCCATACAGGGGAAATAGTTCATTCAAGATGACACAGGTAGACTAATTCTAATTGTCCCTCCACTATATTATATAACTTCCATATAGAATCTTGTGACTTGGATGACTATATTCCAACTCTAATGACATAATCACATTGTGGTCACTTTTAATCTGTGCTCCTTAACTGCTCATCCAACTCTAAAAAGATTTAACAAAGTCTAAATTACGTTCTATACTGATAACCCTTTGTTTTACTGGCTATTGTATGTATGTGTATATGTATATGTATGTGTGTGTGTATATATATATATATATATATATATATATATAATATTATATTTACCTGACACTTCAACTGTGCCCCTACAGTAATTGTAACTTAGACTACCAAAAAAAATCTATTCTTGTCTTGACAAGTGGGGTTGCTTTTGTCATTGTGAAACAGATTGGTTCTTTCAGGAATTCATATTATGTAGATTCAATCTTTCTGGTTATGGTTGAGAATAAGGAGGATGTAGATGGGTGAAATTATTGGAAATGATGGCAAAAGTTAGATATGTGAAGCCTATCATAGGGGTAGCACCGCAACCTAGACTTTCTCGTAAATAAATCAACAATTTCTCAAAATATAAAAGGTAAGAAATGTAACAACCTGAAATCCTAACAGGAAACTTCTAAGCTTAGATTCTCTAAAAACTTGCCAACTAGGCAATATTGAGCACACTCTTGTGTCTTCTTCCTAAATTGACTTAACCTGTTAATGTCTTTGGTCAAATGCTTGTCAATCAATTTTATGGAAAGTTTAACGAGGCCTGGTTAACCTTTTGGTTAAAACTTTAATCTGTGTATTTCCTGAATATTTATGTAGCTTAGCTTCTACACAATCAGGGCCCCACAACTTCATCTCCTCCTAATCAAAAGAAGAAAGAACCACAGATTACAAATTAATCCAAAAAGCTTATCTCTTTCCCTTGGGGAGTGCAAAGCAATCTTCTTCTAGGAAGTATACTCATAAAAATATTGACAACAGAAGTCAAGTGAGATATTAAAGGCAGAAGGTGAAGTGGAAAGAAACTGATTTTGGAACTACCTGGCTCCACATTTCATCACTAATACTAACTACCTGTGTGACCTTAAGAAATCCACTTAAACTCCCCGGACATCATTTTCCTCATTTGTAAAATAAGGAGGGAAGCTAGACATGATGATGCAAGTCTGCATCCCTGCTGTGGAGGATCCTAAGATCACTTGAGCCCTGGGGTTCTGAACTGCAATAAACTAAACAGAGATTCTGGAAGTCACAGACTGGCTAAGGAGAGCATAAAGCAGCCCTGGTTGGAAATGGAGTTGATCAAAGATTTTGTGCCAAGTAATAGTGCCATTAGGCCACGAGTGGTTTTTGAATTTCCAGCCTAGACAAGATAGGCATTGCATCCCAGGGCAAAGTATTGTCAAAAACCAAATGCTTAAAAAAATGTTTTTAATAAATCCTCAGAAAATCCTGTGGCACATACAAAAATATATATAATAAAATGATAGGAGTTGTACTCTATTGTGGTCTCTGATATCCTTTCCAGGGCTAAGTTTAGGTATGATCCTATAGACTTTCTTCTCTGTGTATAGTTAAATGATGCTTGATATGCCAGAATCTGTAAGTATTCTGTATAACTACAAATCAAGTCATGGCCATCAGGAGAGAGATGCAGGTATATGATTGAAGACACACCTATATGTTTGGCCTGGAAATAGCCTGGAACAAAATTGTTAATTCATCTTCAGCCCTTTTTCCTTCCTTTTAAATATCAATTCCAACTTCCAAAACAGGAATTCTATAACTCTAAGCCTCTCGTCTCTGGTATGATATCATCATACTGACATTACCATTATTGCCACGCTTTTCTCCTTTCCCCTACCTCTAGATTTATCTCTTTAATTTAGCCTGTCCCAGATGTTATCTTTTCAAGAACCAGAGTATTAGGTAGAAAGTTTAACTAATCTTCATTCAGAAATTACATCTCCTTCCAAACTCACATAGGGCCCTCTCTTTTACTCTTTAATTATGTTTAATTTTGTATTACAATTACAATATGGTATTACATATTTAGAACAAGTAGGTATACAGATAGTTACAGTGCCAAACCTGAACTCTTCCTGAGTTCAAATTGGATCTCAGATACTTACTAGACACTTACTTACTGGCTCTGGGAAGGTCACATAATTGTTTTTGTTTCAATTTCCTCATCTGTAAAAATGAGCTGGAGAAAGAAATGGCAAAACACTTTTGCCAAGAAAACCCCAAATGGAGTCTAATGAATAATCAGATATAACTGAAAAACCACTAAAACTGCATATTTAGATATAGGAAATGGAGACTTTAATTCTTCATTATGAAATGACACTTTACCATATTGAATATTAATTGTACTTTGAACAAAAGGTACATTTTTTAAATCAAGTCTATCTTGGTAGGTCTTCAAAGGGGTTTAAATCATGAGAGTTCCCCGGTCACTGAAATATGCTTATCTTCACTTATTGGATAAATGTTCAAACCTTTCATGATGTATGGCATGATGCTAGAGGGCTGAAATGTATTCCAAGATTCCACCCTACATATGGGATTTTCTATAATTCCAGAATAATTCTGCTTTTCAGCATGGGCACAAGATGTACAAGTCCATTGGAAACAATTTATTTGACATTTATTTTATAGACTATAAAAACCTCCTAGATCGTAATAGATCTACCTGGGCTTTTACTAAAGACTTGAGTATATGCTCGAATGAAAAGAGTTCCAAAAATAACTATTCTCCAATCTTTAGTATTCTAATTTTTGTATTGTCTTGCCCACAAAAAGTGTTTTGTTTTACTTTTTCTGTTCATCACAGTGGTTAGTTGTATTGTTTTATCTATTTTTTTCATTTCTTTGTTCTTTCAATTCCAAGGAATCTCTTTTTCATTTTAAATGAAACAACAGCAATCACTTTAGCTGTTAGAACCTTTTGAGAATCTTTGTAAATTTTCTGAGGATTTATTAAAGCATTTTTCAGCAAATTTTTTAAGCATTTGGCTTCTGACAACACTTTGCCCTGTGACACAGTTGACCTTATTTCACTCTGGATTTGAATGATGCGGGAAACTATTTCTTTTCACCAAGACCTACTACAATATCTCTAATAGTCATCAAAGTATAGTCTTTAAAAGTTATGTGTGACATTTCCTTAGAGTAATGTAAGTTTTTAAACAACAAATTAAAAAAACAAATTTAAAAAATTAAAAAAGAGCAATAAAATGTGTGTATGGCACAAAAATTCAGCACTCAACTGACAAAGAATTAAGTAAAGGTAGACTAATCAACTTAATGTGATTTTATAAACATTAAGTCAGATATTCTGGGTCAGCCTGGTATTGGTAGAAGTGCATATTAATGACTGCAAAATCACAAAATGAAATAATATAAAAATTATTGCTTGTATTGAAATGTATTTCTTTTGAAATACTAGAAAACCAACTATTCACAATACATAAAAATAAAGACTTTAATATGTATATAAATACACATACTTAGTACTTGTCCAAAATAATTCACACACTAGTATTCCTATAAAATCAATATAATTCCGTCTTTGCTTCTAGCTATAAGTTCTGTTAGAATGGATTTTGTGTCTCATTCATCATTATGTTTCTATCACAGTGCTCTGTGCATAGTAGGTGTTTAATAAATGGGACAATTCAACAAATTTAATCAAACTTCCATTTCATTGTGGTAGACCTGAACATTGAGCTAGACACTTAATATCAAGTTAATAAGTGAATGGATGAATTCATACATGAATTCTTTTCTAATTAGTTGATACATATTTATTAAATATCTACTATGTGCTAGGCACTGTACTGACTTTTACTTATGTAATCTAAATGTGTTCATATGTCTTTCTGTAAATCTTTCTGTAAATAATATAATCACTTTGGCTATCTAATCTATTAGTGACTCAACAGGTGAAGAAAGTGAAGAAGATATTTAAATTTAGGAGCTATCAAATAAATAATAGCACATAGATGTCTTCCTTCTATTCATGGGGCATGCTTGTATCTTCAGCTTCATAATGGAAGTCCCACAGATAATCATGATAATAAAAAATATAACATCAATAATAGCTGCTGATGTTATGTGCATATAGCTGAATCATAGAAGTCCTAAAGATTTGACCCTCAGGAAACTAAGGATTATAGAGGGATTTTTTCATTTGTCCTCATATCTATCTGAGCTCCTGAGCAGATCCATCAGAGATTAAAAAGACACCGCAGATTCTATGAATTTGGGATTTCACTTACCAGGGACTCAGAATGAAAGTTTAGTATGAAGTTGCTTTTCATGTAGGATGTATTTGGTGAGAATCTTATCATTTATTTTCAGTCTCCCAACTCTATCATCTTAAAATGATGTTATGTTAAAAAATGAGATTTTCATCTGGTTCAAAAGATTATAATGCAAAAAAATAAAAATATATATGGTTATGCAAAAATTATTTTCAACACTATTTTCAGGAAAAGAAAATATGCTTCAATCTGCATTCAAAGTCTATCAGTTCTCTATCTGGAGGCACATAGCATGTTTCTTCAAGTCATTTTGAATTGTGATTCATCACTGTATAGATAAGAGTTCTTAAGTTATTTGTCTTTACATTCTTGCTGTTATTAAATATATATTCACTATGTATCAATTCATACAAGTCTTCCCATGTATTTTTGAAACCATCTATTTTATTATTTCTTACAGCAAAATAATATTATGTCACATTCATTTACCATTAATTATTCAGCCATTCCTCACTTGATGGGCTTACCCTGAGTCTCATTCTTTTCCACTACAAAAAAAAAAAAAAATGTTCTAAATAATCTTGTACATACTGGTCCTTTCCATCTTTCTTTGATTCCTTTTAGATATAGAACTAATAGAAAAAATGTGGGATCAAACAATATTCACAGTTTAATTGTTTTCTGTACATAGTTACAAATTGTTTTCCAGAATGTTTGGACTAGTCCACAGCTTTACCCACAAGAGAATTAGTTTACCAATTTTCCTATATCTCTTCCAGCATTTGATGTTGACTATTTTTTTGAAACCTTACTCAATCTGATAATAGCAAAGTAATACCTAAGAGTTGTTTCAATTTGCATTTCTCTGTTATTTAGAATATTTTAAAAATAGGTTTATTGATGGTTTGGATTTTTAAAACTTAAAATTGTCTATTTATCCAATGGGTAATAGCTCTTTTTCTTGTCAATTTAATTTAGTTTCTTATAGATCTATTATATAAATTTGATTAATCAACTCAAAGAAACTTGTTTTAAATATTTCTCAGCATCCCACTTTTCTAATTTTAGCTACATTGGTTTCACTTGTGCAAAATTATCACTTTTATGTAATCGGAATTATCCACCATATCTTCTGTGAATCTTTTTTCTTGTCTTTAGTCCTAGTCTCTTCTCCTATCCATAGCTCTCACAGGTAATTTCTTTCAAGCTCCACTCCATTGGCTTATGATGTTGGCCTTTGGCATAAGCTCTAAGTGTAGGTGTAGATCTAAATTTAAAACTAGCTCTCCAGTTTTCCCAACAGTTTTTGTTAAGTAGTGAGTCCTTGTCTCAATAGCTAAAATCTTTGGGTTTATCATCAAATTCTATGTTACTGTGCTCATTTCCTTTTATATATATATATATATATATATATATATATATATATATATATATATATAATATATATATATATATATACATATATATATATATATATATAGTATTTCCAACATTTTCTAATGCTAAACTTCTCCAGTTCTTTTTCAAATTGTTTTGATACCTGCTTTTGTTGTAATTACTATTTAAGCCCTTTCTAATTTTCAAAATTGATTTTTTGTGTGTTCTTGACCTTTTGTTCCTCCAGAGGATTTTATTTAGCATTTTTTTTCTAACTCTCTAAGGTAATTCTTTGGAATTTTGATTGCTATGGACTGAATAAGTAAATTCAGTTATGTTGTATTGTCATTTTTTATTATGTTTGTTCAAACTACCCAAGAGCAAACAATAATCTTCCAGTTGTATATTGATGTGATGAGCGTTTTGTAATAGTGTTCATAGAATTATGATATATGTCCTGACATTTGAGATGTCCAAGTAATTTATACTGCCCATAGTTATTTTAAATGGGATTTTTCTTTATCTCTCTTTCTACTGGATTTTGTAGATAATATACAATAACATAAATGGTATTTGTGGATTTGTTTTACATTCCAAAAGTTTGTTCAAGTTTTTAATTGTTTTGGTTAGTTTTTTAGTTGACTTTAGAGTTCTCTAAGTAAACAAATTATATGCAAAAAATGATAGTATCGTTTCCTTTTTTCTATCCTTATTCTGTCAATTTCTTTTTAATCTTACTGCTACAGCATTTTTTATTAAAACATCGCATAATAATGATGATAGTGGAAATCCTTGCTTTACTCTTGATGTTCTTAGAAAATGTTATCCCCATTACAGATAATGCTCAGTCTTGATATTAGATGTGTACCACTTATCATTTTAAGGAACTCTCTGTTTATTGTTTTAACTTCTGGTATTTTAACCAGAAGTGTTATATTTTGACAAAAGCTTTTTCCACATTTATTGAAATAATCACAAAATTTTTGTTGTTTTGCTGTTAATGTGGTCGATCAAGTTTGTGGTTTCCTTAATATTGAATACATTTTTCCTAATATTGAAAAAAATCCAACATGGTCATAGTATATTATTATTGTGATATAATACTGTAGTAATTTCTTAGATAATATTATATTTTAAAATTTTATCATGATTCATTAAGGAAATTGGCCTGTAATTCTCCTTCTGTATTAATAACCTGTTTTATTTTTTCCTAAAGAGTTTATGAAGCATTACTGTGAATTGTTCTTTAAATGTTTTGTAGAATTCTCTTTCAAATCCATCTGGTCACATTCCCCTTCCCTTCAAGAGTCTACTTGTAGTTTTTTCAAGATCTTTTTTTCTAAAAGGGGCTAAGTATTTTATTTTCTGTTACATTATTCCAGGCAAATTATCCATTTTATAAACATAAATTCATTTTCTTTAAGTTGTCAGTTTTATTGGCACTAATAGTTGGGTGAAATAGCTCTTAATAGTTGTTTTTGCTTCTTCATTTGTTGTAAAACCATCTTTTAAATTTTTATATTAATAATTTGTTTTTTTATGAAATTAAATTTGTTGACTTCTCTATTTTATTTTTTAAAACTACTTTAAATATTAACTCATAATTTATTTTTACTTGCAATATTGCTAATCTCATCTTTTGGTTTTCAGGATTTCTATTTTGATATTCAGTTGGGGAGTTGATTGGTTGATTATCCATTTTTTTTTAACTGTTCTCTATTTTTAAAATTGCATGGTCAATTAATTGATCTGGTCTTTCTTTTATTAAAAAGCAAATGTTCAGAAATATATCTTTTCTTTTAAGTGCTATTTTTGCTGCATTCCACAAATTTTAATATGTTTCCTCATTTTTGTCATTATATTTAATGATATTGTTTTCTTTCTACTTGTTTTTTGATCCATCCATTCTTTAGGAGTAATTTATTTAATTTCTATCACAAACTCCTGAAGACCCCTGATAATAGTAAAATTCCATGTAATTTCTGCATATAAGAATGTAGAAAATTTAATCTTATTTCATCTCTTATAATTTTGTGCTTCTCTTGATTCCTTTACTTAAATATAAAATTTTCTACTCATTCTGAAATTTTCATCATTTTATGCTTGAACATACTCTATTTCATTTAAAAACATATCTTTTTACCCTATAGGAATATCTTCAGTTTTTCTGGGTATGTTATTGGTTCTAATGCTAAAATCTTTGCCTTATGCAATGTCATATTACAAGTTCTCTGCAGCTTTATAATGGTGACTCATAAATTTTATATGATCCTGATTATGATTGCATGGAAAAAAAATTTCTTTCATTCTGCCATTTTGATTTGATAGCCTGTAGAAATGTTTTAATGTAACAAGTTAACATATCCAGTATCTCAATTTCCCTAACAAACTGTTTCACTGTAATTACCTCATAAGCATAAGGATAATATAAATGGACATATTTAAAGATATGCTCATAAAGAAAGAAAAATGCTCATATCAATTTCAAGTGCTCTACCTACCTATTTATCTACATGTCTGTACACACACACACACACACACACACACACACACACACACACATAGTATAGATTACAAAGTACTTTATTTTATGAAAAAACGGAGGAAGTCATAAAGAATACAAATTGAAGCCAGAAAATAAAGCTACCGAATGCCTCCCTTCTGTTTAATTTCTAAGAAAGTAATATTGTGTTTGCTGAAGTTATATGATCACACATTTATATTTTATTTGGGTTTAAAATTAGTATGTGATGATGAAATAATTAATAAAATTGTGGTCTAAATGCAACAGAGAAGACCAAAAATATCTTGTAAATGCCTTCATAAAATCAAGGAGTCTTAGGGATATGTGGATTTAATACTCGTTATTTTAACACATTAACGACTCCTTTTTCATTTGTAATTTCTTTTACACATATTTCTTAGTTGTGTACGAGGACAGGAAATGATAATGAGAAATATGGGAGTTGATGTGAGGAAACTGGGACTAAACTACATTGTTGGTGGAGTTGTGAACTGATCCAACCATTCGGGAGAGCAATTTGGAACTATGCCCAAAGGGCTATAAAACTGTTCATACTCTTTGATCCAGTAGTATCTCTACTAGGTCTATATCCCAAAGAGGTTGTGAAAAAATGGAAAAAGACCCACATGTGCAAAAATGTTTGTAGTGGCAAGGAACTGGACACTGAGTGGACTCTCATCAGTTGGGGAATAGCTGAATAAGTTATGATATATGAATGTAATGGAATATTATTGTTCTCTAAGAAATGATCAGCAGTCTGATTTTAGATAAGCCTGGAGAGACTTATACAAAATGATTCTAAATGAAATAGAACTACAAGAACAATATACACACAACAACATGTGATGATCAATTGTAATGGGCTTGGCTCTTTTCAACAATGAGGTAATTCAGGTCAATTCCAATAGACTTATGATGGAAAGAGACATCTGCATTCAGAGAGAGGACTATGGGGACTGAATGTGGATGACAACATAGTATTTTCACCTTTGTTGTGGTGGTGGTTTGCTTGCTTGTTTTTTCCTCTTTCATTTTTTTTTTCTTTTTGATCTAACTTTTCTTGTGCAGCATGATAAATGTAGAAATATGCTTAGAAGAATTGCATATGTTTAAATCTATATTAAATTACTTGCTGTCTAGGGAAGGAAGAAGGAAAAACATAGAACACAAGGTTTTGCAAGGGTTTATGTTTAAAAAAAAACTATCTTTACGTGTATTTTGAAAAAAAAGCTATAATAAAAATGTTTCTTAGGCAAATTTAAGTAGTCTAAATTTGTTGAATGATTAAAAATAAAATTTCCACTTTTGTTTTCCCATATATCTTCACAATGCTAGAGGAGATTATAGATCATTTTATGTGTTTGCATATATATGTGTGTATGAGTGACTACATGGATATAGGGAAATGTGTTCTGAATGAAGGTCTTTTCCAGTTAAAGTAGGCTCTATATAAGAAACTAAAGTAATACAGAAATTAAAGAGTCAAATACCTCTAAATCTTAACTGGAACATTCTTAATCTTCTTTGCTGACTCATCACCCTCGGGATGTGTGTGTGTGTGTGTGTGTGTGTGTGTGTGTGTGTGTGTGTGTGTGTAGGGGTGCCTGCTGCTCATGCTGGGCTACAGTTAAGAGTTGAGTGCCAGCTAGACATCAAAGATGGATAAACAGCCCTAAAAAAGACCAAAATTTTAGCAAGTGAAGAAAAAAAGAGATAGATCGTTGTTGTATTTCTAGATCTTCGTGTTGTATGTTTTAGAAATCTTAACTGGTCAAGAAAGATGAAAAGAATGTGGTCTAGCTTGGATTAAAATTGAAAAATTTTAAACCCAACAAACATAATGGAAGGTGAAGGAAGAAACCATTGTATGTGGCCTTGCCACTATCCCATGAAGATAGATATATGCCTCACTATCTCATATAAAGATAGATAGATCAAGTTGATGAATAAATCATTTACTAAGTGTTTGCTATGTTCCAAGGATGTGTTAAGTGCTTAAGAAGTGATGAAATAATTAGGTGTTTCATATCTCTTTCTATTAGAATTTTAGTGCTTATCAACTTGTTCAATAAGTTAATTGTCACCTTAGAAGGAACAGATAGACTATTCCAAAGAAAAATTACTTGGAAGATTTAAAAAGTTTGCATGGGAAGAACAGAATCACAGAATCATGGATATAGTCATATAATTTATATAGTACCTAGCATGTTTTATCTTACCTAGTTCCACACAGAAAAAAATGGAAATAACCTTTATAGTAGACAATGTTAAGGCTGGAAGAGACCTTAAGAGACTATCTAAATGAGGTGTTCTTAGTTTAAGATCCATGAACTTGATTTAAAAATATTTTGGTCACTATTTTTCAATAAAATTGATTTTCTTCTTAATCCAATGTATTTTATTTTTAAACAATTCACTTATGGTTAACTAAAGAGAAAGCTGAGTTGCTCAATGGAGAGAGTACTTCCTGAATACTTACTCAGGAAGACTTGAATTCAAAACTGACCTCAGATCTCAAAAGTGATCCACACTAGTTATGTGATTGTGGGGCAATTTACTTAATCTTTGTCTTAATCCATTGGAGAAGGAAATGTCAAATCACTCCTATATCTTTGCCAAGAAAATTCTTTGGATACTATGATGCACGGGGTCACAGAGTCAAACACAATGGAATGACTGAATCAATCATTCAATAAACCTTTTTTTCCCCTCTGACAAAATCTGCCTCACATCCCCCTTCCAGTGTAGGAATGAATTACCTAAAATCTGAGATAAATGCAAAACATCAATGTAAAACTAGTCTGCATCTCTAAACTTTATGGTTCCTAATTTTCTAAAGATAAGAATACTTAGGGAAAGACTTTTCTTTAAAAAAAATATTTTCTACTGCTGAAAGAAATTTTCCTTGAAGTTTACATTTGGATTTCTTTTTGCTCCTAACACAATCGATCTTGCATCATTATTTCTGTGGCCAGCATATTTTTTTGATTGAATTAGATATGTATTGAGGAAAGGAATTGGTTTACTTTTCATTGGTATATTACCACTATCTAATACAACTAGTTTAATACATTATTAGCACTTAATAAATATTTGCTGAATTGAAACCTTTAAAATTTTAACTAGATTAGAGTTATCAATGGTGGTGAGTGTGTGTGTGTGTGTGTATAAGAAGAAAGAGAGAAAGACAGAAACAATCAGAGTTATGCAGACAGTAAGAGGCAAACAGAGGGGAGAGAAAGAAAAAGTAAGAAAGGAAAAGAGAAACAGAGAAGCAGAGACAGAGAGAGAGTATGTATTGTTAGGTGATATTTACTATAAATTTGAAAGCTTACCAGCTCAGACCTACATAATACTGTCATAATACAGTGGCATAATATTAATCACTATCTTGAAATATTTTTACTTCTTAGATTTCTAAATTAGTAAAAGGCAGATAGATTATAATATATATTTTAAAAAACTGTGTAACCAGGGGCAAGTTCAGTTCATTTCTCTGAGCCCATTTCTTCCAATGGGCTCATTAGAAGCCCATTGAAATCCAAATAATATTTGTACTATCTTGTACTACCTACCTTATAGAAAGATACCTTTCCATTAGTTTATATGCTGGGTAATTAGACTCCTTATAAATTAACTTGATAATTATAGAGATAACTTCTCTTTCAGAAGTTTCTCAAATATACTATTACATCTCAACTATACCACCACAACAAATCATAAAAAATACTACCTTACTGGTAGTGTATGACTCTATTCTTTAAAATCTGTTAATAATTTCCATTACTGCACATTGATATGAAACTCCTCAACTTGGTAATTTGTAATTTAGGTGAACTATTTTTGTTGTTTTCTATTGTTTGTTTGTTTGTTAGTCTGGGGTGGGGGGTTCCTTGTTGTTTAACCTTTTTATTTTGTTTAAAATCTTTCTATACTTTGAAAACCTGGGAGTCTAAAGTACTATCAGTGTGTTTTAAGAATGAAGATTAATGGACTTTGATGCCACATTGAAAAGGATATAAGATTTGTTGTCAGAGGAAAATGTCTTCCACTAAGAACATATGCAACCCCAGCTAAATCACATAAACTTTCTGAGCTTTTTTTCTCATTAATAAATAAAGTGAGGGAAATGGAACTAGATGCCCTCTCAAGTCTTCTCCAGAACAAAATCTACAGTCCTATGACTACACCTGGGGTGAATCAGCCTCCTGATTCCAGTCTCTTCTCCTAAAGGGGAGAAATCAAATAAACCAAAAGATACATATATATTCAATGATTGAATAAGATCTATTTAAATCCACATAGTTCCTACAAAATCTCTTCATGAGTTGAATAAACAACTCTAATAAAGTCACCCTGAATCTTAGGATCAAGGCAACTCAAAAAAAATTCTGTGCCTGTACGGTATGAACTCTGGTCAATTTGACCAAACTGGAAATGTTCTGAATAGGAAACCCATGAGACATTAAATCTGCCTTATGAGGATGGGGCTAAGTATGGAGAAGCTTCTCAAAAGAAAGCTAGCCACCAGGTTGGTAATATTTTGCCCACAGAAACTCCTGTAACAATCTCCCCCCCAAAAAAATAGATAAATAAAATGGCTTGTGATTTGCATCACTGGACGAAGAATCTATACAAATGAAATCACTAAACTTAGAAGCATTAGAAGAAAGTAAACAAATCAGTAACATATAAGTTCACTTTACCTAGAAATAGATCCAAGTTTAATATTAAAAAAATTTAAACACATCTGGTGTTTTAATAAACCAAAGGAATTGGCAAGATATTTTGAACTGTTCTGTAAACAGAAAACATTTCTAGATTTCATCATACTTCACAGGTGTATGATCTGTGAGGAAGAAGGAAAGCTGCCAAGATAATGTGATATTAGGTTTTTAATAAAAACAAACTTCTCAGTAAAAGAGAGGAAGAAAGGAAACAAACAGATAAAGAAGGTAGTCTTTTTCTAGAAAGGAACAGAAAGAAAGACGACGGAAGGCAAAGGGAGGGAAAGGAAAGCAAAGCAAGGGAAAGGAAGGCAAGAGAAGAAGGGAGATCAGTAGACGATACCTAAAATAAAACCTATAAGTTCTTTTTTTTAAATAACTTTTTATTGATAGAACCCATGCCAGGGCAATTTTTTACAGCATTATCCCTTGCACTCACTTCTGTTCCGATTTTCCCCTCCCTCCCTCCACCCCCTCCCCCAGATGGCAAGCAGTCCTTTACATGTTGAATAGGTAAAACCTATAAGTTCTAAGGAAATTGTTTGCTTTGTTTAACTAATAATTTGTCTTTATTAAAGAATTATTATAATAAAGACATTTGTTCAATATAATACAAAAAGAAAATCTTTGTAAGTAAAATATACTTTTTGATATGTTGAGTTATTGTTAAAATAAATAAAAATGGGTTCATAACAACAAAAACTGAATTTTGTAATGCAGCAAAAATTGATGGTAGGTAGCCATTATTTATGTACCTTATTCTTCTAGAGCATAGTTTTAGAAATGTAAGAAACATTAGTAGATTGGGGATTAAAGAAGCATTTCAATCTAATTAAACAATTTAAAAACATTCTGTCAAATACCACCTATAGGCAAGACTTGTGCTAAAGTCCTGGGAGATAATGCATGTATAATAGTCAATTTTGGGTAGATATAATCTTTTATTTCCCAAGGGCATCCAGGTCATTGATAAGAGAACATGAATTTGGTCACCTACTGAATCCAGAGGATGGAAACTCATTTATTCTCATGGAGATCTCAAACAATTTGGCACTCCTTTAAATTTTCAGGTAGGAGGTACATCACCAGTTTTCCTCAAACAAAAGTTGGAAATAACCTTGAGCACACCTGGGAAGCAGGCGTCTGTCTACTGTCTATAAGTGAAATGGGAAAAAAAAAAGTAATATAAGAAAGTTTACTCTTTCCCCCAAAACTGTCCAACTGAGGTAGGAAAACTGTGTTACCTTAGGCAAGTCATTTAGTTTTTATGAGCCTAAGTTTTCTCTTATGGAAGATGAGGGAATTGGACTAGATGATGTCAATGGTTTTGTATCTTTTTTTTTTTTAATTTTGTTAGTTCTGTTATCAGGACTTACTTTAAACAGAAAAAATGCTCTGGGGTGCTTTAATTTCCCCCTAGGTACTAGTTAGAGCACAAATGTTTAAGTCTCATAGAAAGATTCACAACTGAATTATAATTTCCTCCTATAGTAGAGACAAGTAAATCTTGATCATGCTTTTTGATGGTGACAGTTTTAAAGAATAATTTAATGGAGGATAGAGAATGTTTCACATATCATTTAAATTTTTTTAAAAAAATCCTAAGTTCTTTTGCTTCTTTTTATATCACAATCATTTCCCACATTTCAACAATTTAAGTTTGGAGCATCTAGATGGCATAGTAGATAGAGCACCAAAGTTCAAAGCTGATCTCTAAGACCTACTAATTTGTGACCCTGCACAAATGACTTATGCCTCAGTTATCTTATAAGTAAAATAATAATGATAATAATATTATTATTCTAACCCTTCTAATTACCAAGATTGTTGCAAGGATTAAATGGTATAATAATTATAAAGTGCTTATTACAGTATCTGGCCCATAGAAAGCACTCTGTCTCTGTCTCTGTCTCTCTGTGCATGTCTCTGTCTGCTTATCTCTCTCTGTGTGTCACTGTCTCTGCAGGTCTCTGTTTCTCTCCGTGTCTCTATCTCTCTGTCTCTCTCTCTGTCTCTGTCTGTCTCCATCTATAAATATATCTTAGGTAGGTATAACTTGCTATTTCTAGAGATTATCCTTCCCACACACACACACTTAAAATTGTCATTATAACAAAAGCAATTAAGAGAAACAGTCAACTCAATGCAACATTTTAACTGAGTAGTGCCTCCCTCACCTCTCTGTCAAAAAGAGGGAGTTATGTTTCATTATAAGAAAACTCTTCTGCCTCACGGTAACAGATTTCTACCATGATAATAATCCTGAAATGGCTGGTTCTATGAAGATCAGGCTCCAAGGGAAAACTCAACACAAACTACACAATGAATTTTGGTATTCCACTGATTAACTATCCACTTTACTACCATTTGGCATTTACTGTGGGAGAGGAGAATAAAAGATATCACACCCTTTCTGAATGTCAACAGAGAGTTCAATTATTCAAAAAGGATGATAGGTTGGCAAGGACCTCCAAAGGCTTATACCCCAGCCTCCGGGAAAGGCCACACCTAAACCATCTGAGAAAGATTAATATCTCTCTTATATTTGAACTATCTCCATAAAAGAAATTCCATAACCTGCTTCAGTAATCCATTCCCATATTTTCCAAGTTCTTTATATATAATTTTATTTTCTACTGAAATGTAATCCAAGTCATGTTATGCAAGAATCTGTTGAAAGAATTAGGAATGTTTGGTTTGAGGAAGAGGAAAACTAAACATGATATTAATATAGCATTCAAATATTTGCATTGTTGACACATGGAAGAAGAATTATACTTGTTCTACTTGGTCCCATAAAGCAAAACTAAGATTAATGAATGAGAGTTAGAGAGAATCACTATAAGGAACAACTTCCCATCAAGTAAAACTAGACAAACGTAGAAGAAGATTCCTCAAGTAGTAGGGAATTTCCTATTATTAGAGTGTGCAACCAGAGGGCAGATCACCACTTGTCAGGGGTGTTTGAAGGGTAGGTGATTCCTATTTTTGAAGGAAAGCTAGCCTAAGTAACCCCTGGTTACCCTTATAAAATTTTAAGTTTTGGGGGGAAATCTTGAGTCTATTTAAGTAAAGGATTCTTATTTTTGTGTGTCATGGACTCCTTTCCCAAGTTGTTGAAGTCTATAGACCTCTTCTTAAAATAAATATTTTAAGTCTATAAAATATCAATAAGGTTACAAAAGAACACAATGTTATCTAAATAATAATTTAAATTAAAAAATACAAATTCAGTCATGCCAAGAATCCCTGGTAGAGAGTCAGAACATGCTTCTGTTATCAAAACACTGTAATAAATCATTGATTCTCAGTGCAAGTATTATATTCACCAGTTTTACTTTATTCCTCACAAATTTCTCTTTAGAATTCTTTAGTGTTCACAATTCCATTATTACAAATGTTTGTGAATGCCAGTTATGTTATCTGGATAGCTTTCAATTTTTTGTTTGTTCACTTTTCATTGTTTTCATTTTATTTTTTGTAGTTAAAAGTTTGGGACACATTCTACTCAACCAAAGGAGGAAGAAAGACTAGAAACAAACTATCTCAGATATCCATCAATCACAGTTTATTTGTGTTTTTCCTTGCCCCTGGTGTATATCATTTAACACAAAGCTAGAAATATAGTGCTTAATAAATAGATTTCATTCATTTATTCATCCACTCTTCCCTGATAACTTTATTTTTATCTTTCTAAACTTTGCCAGCATGTCTCACCTGTGTCATTACCTGAGGCTTTTTCATCCTGGAAAATCCCTAAGTCATAAGCAGAACCAGGAGAACATTGTACACAGGTATAGTTGTATTCTAACGGAAATCTAATGGATATCAAAACAATTCCAGAGGACTCATGATGAAAAATGTGTCCACCTCCAGAGAAATAACTGATGAACTCTAAATGAAGATTGTACATTTTTTCCTCTTGTCTATTTTTCTTTCTTGGATAACATGGAAATGTTCTTTATTACTTCACAGGTAAAATGTTTCAACATTTTTATAATAATTCTTAATTATATTGTTATGATTATTGCATTTTTTAACTTTTCTTACTTTATATCAGTAACTCTAACTTTCCCTACGTTTCTGTGAATTCATCATGTGTCATTTTTTACAGAACAGTAATGTTCTATTACATTACTGTACCACAACTCCCCAATGTACATTGATCTTTTTTTTTTCAAATTTGTGATATCATAAAAAGTAATACTATAAATATTTTGGGATATATGGGGACTTTATTCTAATCAGTGGCCACCTTTGGGCATAATTAATCAAAGTGTATGAATATTTAAGTCACTTTATTTTCATAATTCCATATTACTTTCCAAAAAGGTGTCCTGTTTCCTATCTCTACCAACAATGTCCTCCCACAATCTTTTCAACTTCAGCTGTTCTCATTTTTTGTCACTTTCTGTACAAAGATCATAATAATAGTTGAAATTTACATAACACTTTAAAGTTTAAGTTTTCTTTCCCTTTATTTAATTTAATTCTCACAACAATTCTGAAGGAAAAGCACTATAGGAAATAGTCTCCATTTGGCAGATGAAAAAATAGACTCAAAAAATTAAGCCTGTGCCTAGGTCTCAGAAGAAAGGAAGAAAGAATCTAGATTGCTCAGTGTAGAAAGTGTCCAGAATCAGACCTAAATTCAAATCCAGACTCAGATACAAGCTGCGTGACCCTGGATAAGTAATTTAACCTTTGCCTTAATTCACTAGAGAAGGAAATAGCAAACCACTCTAGTATCTTTACTAAGAAAGCCCTATATTAGTGTTTGATAGTCTATGGGATCATGAAGAACCAGATAGAATGAAATGAATGAATAACAATAAATAGCCACATAGCTAGTATTAGAGTTGGAATTTAAACCCAGGGCTTTCTCATCTATGTTATCCTGCTTTCTTATATCATTGCAAACTATTATTATCTTTTGGAATATAACAGGTGCAGGGTGTGATTAATACTACCAATCAGTTCTGTTGGTTGTGACCATGGGTACATGGTCTAAGGCAACATAGAATCATTTCTTGATATAAAAATGAGAGATTTGGGTTAGGTTGAGAGTTTTTTTTTTTAACATTTTTTTTGGTATCATGGGATCCTCTGCATATTAGTAACAACTAAGAATTCTTCCTCAGGATAATCTTTAAACAGAATAAGATAAAATACAAAGGATAATTTTTAAAAAGTTAGTAAAGATAAATATGTAGTTTTTTGTTTTGTTTTGTTTTGTTTTCCGTTCAGCTTCATAGACTCTCAGAAATTCCTCCATATATGTCTAAGGAGTCTATGGGTTCCTGATTAAGAACCCCTGGGTTAGATGATCTCTCAGGGCCATTCCAGGTCTAATATTATAATTCTATAAAATATTCCAAATGACTCTCTCTGCAGAAAATTGTTTATGGATACTGAATGAGATGTTAGACAATAGATTAGGCTACACAGAAAGCATTTACCTACCCAAGGGCGAAATAAAACTTCCCAGGCCTGGCTTTAGGAGTCAGTGAAGGAGGCAGATGTCTATATGATGTAATTTCACTACATTAAGGAAATCTCCACCTGCCCCTCAAAATATCTTCCCAACTCAAAAGCAGATGTTTGAATTCTATAATTAGTATTTCTTTGGCTAATAAGAAGAATAAAAATGACAGCTACCATTTACATAGTGCTTTGAGGTCTCCAAAAAGCTTTACAAATATTATTTCACTTGATCCTCAAAACTGGAAGTAGATACGCTTATTATCTCTTTTAATAGATGAGGTAACTGGGACAGATGTAATATAAGTGACTTGCCCTGGGTTAAATAGCTAGTATACCTTAGGCTGCATTGGAACTCAGCTCTTCCTGGCTCTAGGTCCAGCCCTCTATGCAGTGAACTACTTAGATGCCTTATTTATATTTGTTAAATAAAACAACATAATATGGGGATTGCAAAGTTGTTCAAAAAACTGTCCAATCTTTGAGAAAAACCACCAAGGTGAGCTCTAAGCTAATAGGACATTTTTAAAGGGTCCATGGCTCCCTGTAATGAAGTGAACTTTAGCACTTTTTCATGATCTGAAATGCACCCTTCCTCCAGAGCCTTTGTTAGATCAAAGTTACCAGTGATCCCATAATCTAGTGGGATCTAGTGATCTTTTTTTCAGTTATCATCCTTTTTGATCTGTTTGCTACATTTGACACCACTGATTATTCTCCCACTAAACACTGTACTTTCTGGGATTCCTTAACACTATTTTTTCATGGTTCAAATACTCTCCACTTATCTGCTCCTTCTCAGTCTTCTTTGCTAGTTCATCGAGCAGCTTAATCTGAGTATTCCCTGTGACCTGTTCCGGTCCCCATGACCTTCTTTTTCTACATATACTTTCTTTCTTGGTGATGTCATCAATTTCTATTGGTTTAATTATCATCTATGCCAAAGACTCTCAAATATATAATTTAGGATATCTATTATATTATAATATATAGGATATATTATATAATAAGATATACACAATATTTCACCCCAGCTTCCTGCCAAAACTTTAACCTTGTTTCACCAACTGCTTATTGGATAGTCCAAAGAAGATGTTCTTAAACTCAACATTTTAAAATGAAATTCATTGTTTTCTATCATTCTTTATTTCTCTTAAAAGTATCACTATTCTTCTAGAATCCAGTTTTATCAATTGGTATTATTCTAAATGACTTCCTCTTTGCCCTTTACTTCACATATTAATTATTTGACAAATCTTGCCATTTCTATCTCCACAATATCTTTTGTATCTGACCCCTTTTACAAGCTAATACTTTAGCTTCCCTTTTGTAGACTATTGTAGCATCCTTCTCACAGGTCTCTTTGTATCATTGCTCCTCACTTCAATCCATCTTTCACAGTGTTACAAAATTGATTTTCAAGCGCAGATCTATCTCCCATAATTCCCTTCTCAATAGATACCAGTGTCTTCCTGTTGTCTAAAATGGAATATAAACTCCTCTGTTTATTTTATAAAGTTATTAATAACCTGCCTTGTACATTATTCTCCATCTCCCCTTCACATACATTCTGATTTAGCTTAAGCTTGTCTCATCTCTATTCCTCAGTGTACCTTTGCAGTGATCATCTATCATGCCCAGAATACCTTTGGTCTTTACTTACTTAAAAATGCCCAGAAATCACCTTTAATATGAAGCCTGTTTTAATTCTCTCAAATGAGAGTGCCCTCTCTCCCAAATTACATTGTATTTAACTGCTTTTTTTTAAAATTTGTTTTACACACACACCACTTGTCTGTTGCACTCCATTAAAATGTAGGATCCTTGTGAACCTGCATTATTTCATTCATTGTATTTGCATTTCCAGCACCTGGCATAATATTGGTCCATAGTAGATACAATAAATTCTTCTTTATTTATTGATTATGACTTATGATTTATTTTTGCATAATATAAAGAGAAAGAGGCATCTGAAAGGCTTTTATAATATCTTCAAATTAAATCGAAAATATATTTTGATAGTGACTTCAATGTAAAGGTGGTCATAGGAAGAATGGTGAAAAAGAATGATTCAGGAGCAAGAAATGAAAAGGTCACACCTACTTATGATGAATACCTTTTTCAAGGTACATTTGGAAGGTATTGTACATTTTGAGCACCAATTAGGATCACTTTCAGAAAGAAACTGGTTTTATTTTATTAGGATCTATTAGAAAATGAGTGACAACCATTCTGGGAATAATTTCTGAGTGAACTACATATACATTTGAACAATTCACTTGTCAAAGCAGAGATCAGATGTAATATCCTTTCAGTTTTGCTTTGTGTAGTTTTATTCAGTTCCTAGAAAGTAGATGTCATTTATCACCAATACCACTCTTCCATGCCTGTGTAAATTCTTTCTTTAGTTCTTTTTATTGCTATTTTGCTCAGTTTCAGTGGGTTGGGATTGAACTTTTTTCCCCAGAGATCCTTTTCCTTTTCCTATACAATTTGAGGAAACTACTTAAGTCTCTATTATTACTAAATGTGCTTACAATTTAAAAATATACCTCTGGACCCCATTCTTCTGAAGTTTTCTTTTAAAAAAAATAATTCTGGGGGTTTATATTTTAAGTTCTGGAGCTGTTTCCTTCCTTACACCACATTAGAGAAGGCTACCATTTGACATGATTTTCTTTCATACAGCTATTCCTACAACCCCAACTTCACTCACATGGGGTATCATAAGGGGTTACAGAAATAATCTCTTGTAACAGTAGCTAATCTCTCTGACTAATGCCACAGATTCATCAGAAATTATTATCATTCACACCTTCTCACTCCCACTAACTACCTGGGCATGCTGCTGGATCTAGTTGGGGAAGAGTAATCTACTTTTTAAGGCTTACTCCAGGGTGGGGTTATTCAAATTATGCAGATTTGCTTCTCAAAAAATAGAAGGAGAGAAGAAGGAGATACAAACTCCTCCCAGGTCTTTCAGCAAGAGAAATGGGAGGGAAAGAACAAGATTTTCTGGAGTCTTCAAGTATAAACTTATTACTTCAAAAAAAAATCTAGAAGGCAAATAATAAAAACAAATGACTAGTATTCAGTCCTTTCAAGTTTCTAACATGCTTTAAGTAAATAGTATTATCTCATATAAGCCTGACAATAACTATATGAGATAAGTACTCTAGGTATTTTCATCTTATTTTTATAGATGGAAACTAGGGTTCAGAGAGATTACAAATTGTGGGTAACAGATGTGGTATTTGAATTTAGATTTTTCCAATCCTAAAAGCAGCACAATATCTTTTATCCCTTGATCATTTCTATATACAGGAATAAGGCAGATTGTTATTAGAGTCCTCTCTAAAATGACGAGGAAAATTAAGACTAAGAAAGTCTGAGGATATGAAGACACATACAAGGCACCCTGCCAAATTAGAAAAGACATGGTCCTTTTTCTCATCAAGAATTTCCTGAGATTCCATTTCATCATGTACAAAATGGAGGGTTCATTCAGATCTTAGGTGCTGTATCACATCCTTAAAAGTCCAAGTGTGGCTGTCACTGGATTAGAATGCAATTGGGGATAACTTAATAGAGTAATAGCAATATGATACAATATAGATAATGTTCATTTGTGGTTTTCTAAGTCAATATGTGGTCCTCAAAAAATTGCTTTATTTTGAGTCTGACAACATTTATTTAAAATCCCTCAATTTACAGATGTAGAAATATTAAATATATTCAAACTCAGGTCCTCTTACCTCACATCAAGTATGTTTGATCTCTAAGATTCTTTCTTGTTCTAATAGCCTTTATGAGCTTATATCATAAAAGTAACCTAAAACTATCAACAATATATAGTGAAGTATTTTTTCTGATCTAAGTGGATTAATAATTGTTAAAAAAATCTGATAAATAGAAATCAGCCAAATATGGAACAATTCTGGAATAAAACTCATTTTAAAATGAACCATTCATATTCTGAATAATAAAATAATAATCATTATGCAATTTGTCTCTGATGAGAATAGTTTTTACATATAATTCTATATAATTTAATTTTGATGCCTTTCAAAATATGAGAAATGAAGTAAAGGGAACAGACATTTATTAATTCCCTATTATGTTTCCAGGCACTATGGTAAGTGTTTTACAAAGCACTCCCATTTGCTTCTCACAAACAGATAGGGGCTGTGACTATTTCCATTTTACAGCTGAGGAAATTGTGTAGGATGCGGAAGTTGTGACTTGCCCAGTGTCTTATGGTTAATACCTAAGTATGGATTTGAACTCATATTTTCTTAACTTCAGGCCCTGAATTCTAGTTGCTAAAAGAGAATAAATAGCTGCAGTTAATGAGAACAGAGTACTTATACTTTTACTTTTTTGGGGGGGTGGGGAAATGGGGGTGGGGGGAAAGAATTGGCAGGGTAGAAATCCAGAATAATAATTTCATATGTAGAAGGAATCTAAGTATGGAACCTCCTTCTTTCTCATGCAGATTGGCAGTTCATTTGTAATTTAAAGTCTTAGAGAATTAACTGACTTAACCAGTGTTACACAGTTAATATATGTCTGAGGCAGAAATTGAAGTTCTATCTTCCAGACTCCAAAATCAAACCATTTTCCACTACGATACATTAGCTCTATTAATGTGGCAACTAAGCCTGGAATCAGAAAGACAATTTCAAAATCAGCTTCAGCCACTTACTAGATGTAACAGTTCATTTATTTTTTTCTCAGTCTCAGTTTCCTCACCTATAAAACAAGGATAAGAGCAACACCTATCTTACAGAATTGTTAGGAATTTATTATTGTTGATACATCCTTCATTCCTGAAGAGAATCAGAATTGGATGCAATTTCATTGGCTCCACAGCTGGATGAGTAAATTTCTGTCAGGGCAAATTGGCATTTTCTCCAAGGTATTAAATTTACTTAGAGCATTGAAAGGTTAAATGACATGAGCAAAGTAGGTGTCAGAAACCACATTTGAATTCAGGTCTTTCTTGTTCTGAATCCTGTTCTCTGTTACCATAGTGGCACAAGATTGTAGAGAGAATTAAAGATGATAATATATCACAAGGCACTTTGCAAAACTAAATATTAGGTAAATTTTATTAGACTCTCTCTCATTGTTGCTCTCCTCATTAGAATACAAGCTCCTTGAAGGCACACACTAGTTTTGGTGTGTATTTTTGTTTTGAAGACTAGGGACAATGCAGAATATAGAATAGGTGCTTAATAAATACTTGGTGACTTTATTTGATTAAATATTTTCTATTATCATAATTGTTATTAATAACAATAATAGAATACCTTATTACTCAGGCAGTGGGTGGTTTCTCATTTCCCTCCTCTCCACATCCCCTATTCCAAGAAATGATCCCTCTTTTTCCTTTTGTGACTTGTTTTTCCTCAATCTATCTCTCCTTTCCTCAGGAGGAAGCAGCTGCTGACCTGTATGTTCTCAGGAGGTTATGGATAAATCTTATGGGTGACTATTCCTATTAACACTGTAGCTCATGAATGCTCACTGGTTGATTTTCCATAAATAAGTCAGCACTTAATATTTATTTAATATTGACTGTATAAATGTGGAAATGAAAGAAGAAAGGAGAGACAGTTATAGGAGAAGCAGAAAGACAGAGAAAGATAAGAGAGACAAAGAGAGAAATTCAAAGAGACAGGGATAGAGAGATAGAGAGATGGAGATAGAGAGATGTCTTTAAATTGTAGAGTAATAACTCATATGCTTAAAGAATATATATATATGTGTATATATATATATATATATATATATATATATATATATATATATATGTCAACTCACAATTCTCAAACTGGAAACTCCAATAATCTTTTCCCCTCATATAAATTCTTTTAGGAGTATAGCTTCAGTGCGAACAAAGGATTCCATCCATTGCAAACCTGTGCCTTTCTAGGCATGGCATTTCAGTTAGAGTCAATCTTCTAGTCTTCACTCTGGCTTATTTCAATATTCAATTGTACTACTTTCTTGAAAAAAAAAAAACTGTCAGAGGCAGTATATCCATCTTCAAGCTTAGATGATGCCTCTAAATCAAGTCTTCTTATGCTGCTTTAGGAAATGGCTGCTACTCTTATCCTAATAGTAGAAAAATCATGTTCAACTCTATTCCTGGATAAGATTCTTCCTTTCCACCCCAAAAAGGTAGAATGTAGGAAAGTAACCCTATTCTGTTCAGTTATTTAGATCAATGAGGTGCAATAAAGGATCCAGAAACACACCCTTCGAATCTTCTACCTCTTTTACATAAACCTTCTTAGAATTCCCCTCCAGAATTCATGTAATTCCATTGCCTGACCTGAAAATTATATAATTGGGCTCAATAAGCAACAGAGAAAGAAAACATAATTATTTGGTTATTTAAATTATTTGGTAACAAAAAATTACCTGCCATTTAATTGGTTTGACCCTAGGAAGCAAAAGTATGAAGTAATTGAACTTTGATGTTCCTCACCTTCCTTTTGGGAGCCATCCTCTCCCCTTAGCAACATTCTCTCAAATTGTTATTTGTCCTTCCTTCTCAGAGGACCATGACATCAGGGAGGTGATGCCATTGGTACTGTTCTAGTGATAGAGAATTGATGTGAGAATTCCCTCTGGTCAGTGCATAAGTCCAACGTGAAAGAATTCACGAACCCAAAAAGTCTGACTGGCAAAAGGGATTTTTAATGGCATTGAGTAGCCAGCTTTGCTAGGAAGACAAGACTCCTTAGTGGCAAGAGGTTCTATATGGGAAATAAAGGTTAACATTGAGAAGAGAATGTCTTCACAGTGAGCAAGAGCCTGGTAGGCAGCTTTGCCAAGAGAACTTCAGACAGCAAAGGATGCTCCTACTTCAGACTTCTGCAAAGATTTGGAGTTCAAAATTTCCTTTTTATAAGAAGGCTGGAGTTGGGGCTTCTATTCCATGTCCCCAGCTCTAGATTTCCAGTTGAAAAGAGAGTACTTAACTTGGAGTTTCAAGCCACTCAATTGGGATGATCAGACCAGATCTCCAACTGAATGAGACCACTTAAGTTCAAGCTACTGGGAGTGGACCTGGGCTAATCTTCAACTCAATAGAAGGTGCAGCTACTCAATAAAGGGTGCAGCTAGAACCTGCTAAGATTTCCAACAGAATGAAACTACTTAACTGTCCTGAAGGTTGAGTTTCGATCAGGAGAGTTTCAGAGTTCACCCCCATTGATTTCCCCCAAAAGTCAAGGAGGACAGTTTCAGGGTTCACCTCTATTACCATGAAATGCAAGTGATTTGGATTTAAGTGAAAGAGAGTTAAACAAGATCAGCTGCCTCACTTTCCCCTCCAGAGCCATCTGATCCAGTGGCTAGAAATAGATCGGGAAGATTGGACTGAGAATAAAATGGGAGACTTCTGCTTTTTTAAAGTAACATCTTCATCAGGTCTCAGTTTGACTGAAGCCACACCCATTCAGTGATTAAGGCAAGGTAGCAATTGACACAAAAAAATCTTCTATTTCACCTAGTCCAAAAAAGAAAAGGAAAAAAAATCTAAATACATCAGGGAGGGGAAGACCCTTAAGATTTTTGGTCAAAGCAGAAATGATTACTATTTACATTCAATTTGAATCAATTGGGACCCAAACAATGATGAAAATGGGCTTGGCCCAGGACCTTTTAGTGGTCCATAAGAATTAGATTGGTTTTGGTTTAAGGCATGACTTAGGGTGTCATATATATCCTTACCTACAGATGCTCTTCAAAGCATTTTTTAAAATTTTCTTTTGCACAAGATATCTTGGGGTTTACTGGGTAGATCCTCTCAAATATTCTCCCAGGAATGAATTTAAACAACTTACTCTTCATTCTAATTGCATTCTTTTATGTAGATCTTTTGGATTTCACATTTCACATTCTCCTGGATGGTGAGTAAATGCAAAACTGATTATACCTGTTTTATAAATAAAAACACTGAGGGATCAGTGGAATTAAAATAACTGTCTTGTAGTTCCACAAATAGAAAGTATCAGAACTTGGGTTCAAATTCAGATTTGAAATTCATATCCTTTATGTAATGTACTTTTCTATGCAAACATACAATAATGATAGTGATGTAATTAATACTTTTAATATAAGCTTATTTTATCCTCACGATGTGAGAAGTGGTATGATTGTTATCAGCAGTGTCATTTTAGAAATGAGGAATCAGAGGCCCAGTGTCTTGAAGCTAACAAGTGGAATCTGAATTCAGGTCTTCTTGATTCCAAATTAAATAATAAAAAAAAAAAATCCAAACAAACAAACAGTAGTCTCTCTACTACACCAAGTCCTGCCTTTATTAACAAAATTAAACTTAATGTATCATTTCTACAATGGGGTATATGCATTTTATAAAAGGCATAAAAAGGTTTAATTTGTAATAATGGAATTTCAGGTCTAAATAACAGTAGAGATATTATTTGGGAGGAGGGGTACTTAGACCTTTTCAGAGTTGCTTCTGATCACTCTACAGACTACTCTTCCTATTATAAAGAAGAGGACATTGAGGTTTGAATAGGTCAAGTCATTTCCTTCAGAACTCACAAAGAAATGAGATTAAAATCTGAAATTCATGACTTCTGGCCTCTATTCATTGTTTCTCTAGACAACTTTCTCTCTGATCTCTTCCCTTTCTTAGCATATCTCCATAAAATCCCCTTTTCTCTTTAACCTTGTTGCTGTCATTAATTGATTCTAGATACCCTGCTGGTCTTATCTTTTCTGTAGCTGCCTTAACTGATGGAGTATTTGTAGCACAACCATAGAGAGTCTGGTCTTTACCCATATCAAACTCTGATAAACCCAAAGTCTCTATAGATGTTTATTGGTTTCTCACCCCACCCCTTCTCTTTCAAATTATTGCAGACTAGTGAGTTTTACTTAGGAATATCCTTCACAATACTTTAGTTATTCAACAGACTGAGTCCAAGTATTTCCCTTTGTCCTTATTATACTTAATATGATACAAATATGACTTCTTAGGTAACTTTAAACAGCAACAAAGCTCAGATATTTTTAATGGATAACACTGGTACTCATTTATTAAAATTAAAGCACTTAAACTTATTTTTTTTTATCAAATAGTAAACAACTACAGATTATGGTTACAGGTACTAATTGCCAACTACTATGTTCTCTAGTGCTTTTGCTTAACTATTCAGGGAATTACCATATTCTAGGAGATATAACTATGAGTTACACAGGGTTTTTAGTCAAAATAAAATTAATGTTAAAAATACCTGCTTAGAATTTAATTCCTTTGTAATATGTCGTATGTGTATGCATGTAGGAAGGATTTTATTGAGTAGTTGCATGTGGACATTGGTGTTAACCTGGCTATGATTTTCTTCTTTTGGTCAATTCTTACCTGCCAGTAAGCTTTGAATCTAATACATTTTCATTTTAACTCTATTTCCCTTTGTTATGCTATAAAGTCCTAGATCCCCAAATTTAAAAACTTCTTTGATCCTTCATGGGTTTTTAACCCAGCAGATGTCTGGGGAATTCCCATCCCCCAGGAGTTTGACACTGTGAGAGTTCAAGTGACCTCAGCAGCTGGTTCTCCCTCACCTACCCTTTCAGCCTACAGCAGATGCCCATAACACTCTCTTTGTTTTGTGTCTTCAATACTAAACTCAAAGAATTCTCTCATCCAAATCTCTATATTATAGTGCTATCTTGCCCACTTTGGAAAACTTTTTCCTTATCCTTTAAATATTCCTTTTTTAAATTATTGTATTGCCCAAATGAATTCAAATCAGAAAAACCAAATGATTGGTGAAAAAAAGTGAAGAGGATGATAGGATCTTTTTAATATTTAAAATATTTTTATAATTATTACTTTATTAATACACAGATTATAGACTGAAGTTGTGTTTTCCATGAGGAAAACTGTTGATTTAAAAAGGGAAAAGCATTCTGAAGCCATTTGAGCAAATGGAGAACAACTTTAACTTGCAAACTGATTCCTTGTTTCCCATAATGCCTAGGGTAAATTAGGACTATACACATGCTCTCTTCTATTTACTAAGAATATAGTAAAGGTTTCTAACCAGGAAGGATGAGTGATAATAAGTGACAAGAGAGTTGGACCTTAAGTCAGAAGTGACTCGATTTCAAAATTTGGATTTGTTAATTTGGGCAAGTATTTAACTTTTTAAGCCATTTTTCTCATAGTATAAAGAAAGCAATGATACTTTCACTATTTCAGTCATGGTTGTTGTGAGAATACTTAGTAAGTATTTAAGTGTTATATTAAGAATTATTATCACTACCCAGTTTTCTTTTCAAAATATGTCTTTAGTCAGCCTATTCCTTGGAAATTATTATACTTTTTTCCCCCCAGTGATGGATTTAAACTAGGTGGGGGAAAATAATTATAGTTTTAATTCTAAGACTATTTATCTAGTGTAGTTTACAATATTAAAGACTTACAGTTGGAAGGATCTTTAAAAGCCATAGAGCCCAACTCTCATTTTACAGATTAAGAAACTAAGGCATAGGAATATTGAATGGCTTGAACAGGGCCACATAAAATAGTACATTTCAAAGTCAGGACTTGCACCCACTTGTCCTGACTCCAGTGTCACTGCTTTCATCTTAGTGTCAAATATCCATTAAAAAAAGTTAGCAGTAAAATTTCAGTCATGAATTAATTTTCTTTTGCATGTAGATCATCTTCTCTTTGTACAAAATCCTATCTAGTACCTCAAAAAGAGCCTGAGTATTCTAAGGACATGCCAGTAGAGCATAAGGTCTGGCTTAGTTCTTCTATGATGGACAGGTTATGAGTACCATTCATCCCGACAAAAGACAATGGCTGTTTTCCAAAGATCAGCATAATTAAGTGCAGAGAGGGCAGTAGACCAGACATTTGGTGATGAATTGTTTGATCATGAACACCCATGAAACAAGAAAAAATATAAAATGGCTTTCAGTCCCATGAAACCTTTTTCTGCTTTTGTAGAGAAGGTAAAAAAGCAAAGGAATAGTATGCAGATTTTGCTAAAACTACATTTTAGACCATTTGCAAACTTTAATTTGATCATTAGATAAAGCACATCTTCAAGTACATACTGAAGGAACTGAATTATACCAAAAGTGGAAAAGTACAGACTGAAGAAACTGAATTATATCAAATCCTGATAGACTTGCTTCAGATGAAACAGGATTACAGCATGTCTTGCAAGTTTTCCTTGAAGAAATAAATAAATGATTTGATAGTTAGTTTTAGGGTGTGCCCAAAGGTAACAGAAAAACATCATTTTGTGGGACATTTAGCCATCTTGTTGCTCATTGAAAATATCTGAAAAAAAAAATACCCACAAAAGTAATTGTAGCACATATGCCAACATCTGTTATAGATAATGAAGAGGTACAGAAATTCTATAAGGAACTTGATAAAAACTCCCCAAATTAAATCAACATATACTTTGATATTCAGTGACTTTAATGAATTAGACACAGACAGTGAAAAATATGTTTGAAAATATGACTCAGGAGTAAGAAATAAGAAATACACCAAAATTCAATGATTATGCAAAGGCCTTTCTCCTGTATATCATTAGTGCTTTCTTTGAGAAAAGAATTGAAATATGCTAGATGTTTCAATAACTTAATAAAATCACAAAAACTAATTTTATTAAATTTTCAAGGACAGGAAATGACTTTTTAATTAAACTGGTAGTCAGTTATTCTAGAATCAGACGTCTATAGGCAGTGACACCACTGATTTGTTAGAACAAAATTCAGATTTAGTAGTACTAAATTAAAAAAGAAAAAGATATGGTATTGAACTAAAACTTCAATATGATCCATTCAAACTAGTTATTGGAGAGCAAACATTAGAAAAGGATGATAGAAAGAACATTACTACTCAGTTTTAACAATTTCATACTGAATGCTAACCAATGTAAATCAATTGCCACAATGAGGAGATCCAAAATACCTAAAAACTTTCTTATTTGCCAAAAAGAGAAATGAGGCAGCCAAAAATAATACTGGTTTAATAAATAAACTCGTTTATAAAACCACAGAATGGGCAACCAAGAATGGGTTCTGATCTGTAACAAACATTGTGATCTCATGATCACAGATCCATTTGGGTATGCAGGTTTTCTTGCCACCACTATTAGTTGATATAATACAGAAAACAAAGAATGAATTTAATATTCATTTAAATATAGCACAAGACATGTTAAAGCCAAGTTAAAATTATTCTGTCATTCTTCAATATCCAGGAGTATCCATTCTTTCATTTATTCATGTTAAAAAAAGCAAGTTGAACATCCTTTAAAAAAAATAAATTTATATAGTATTATTTATCCAAAGGCAAATTCTGTTCTTGCTCATTCTAATACCTTTGCCCAGAACCACAAATAGAATCATCCCAGCTTATGACTGTTCTCTATTGAGAGTTTCCATATTTATGTAATGATTTTATTGTTTCCTTAAAATATATTTATTTTGTGATTAATTTTTCCTCATGATTTTCTAAGGAAAGTTCACATTCTCATAAGCTATAATTATAATATGAGGAAACTGAAGGCCAAATGAGTTAGAAGGCATCACTTCCAGCCCATGCCAATTATTCCCATCTCAGGACTCAGAATCATATGTGCTACAGATTCAATAATTCTAAGGGTATGTCCAGGTAGCACAGAGAATGAAAAGTTGGCTGGAGAGTTTGTACTATAGAGACTTTCTATTCCACAACTATAGCTACCATAGAGCATTTATCTTTGGAGTGGCCAGTTTTCTAGGCACAAAATATTGGGGCCAAGATAATAGAAATACATTATCTAAATGGAAAGCTCTACCTACTCCTCTGGTATTATAGGAATTATAGGAATGTTCCATAACATAGTCCAATATTGGTCTGTGACTAATGGTCTATCTGGGGCCTCTTCAGTATCTCAGTTTGTTTACTTATTGACATGCGCCAGAATTGAATTATAGTATTATGATTTATATAAATCAGACCATATGTAAATAGACCCTTGATTATCTATAGCAAGGACAAACAGGAATAATATGAACCATTGAAAAGTATGAAAAATTACAAAATTATTCATTTCAGCACCCTATTTCACTAAACCTTTTTTTAATATCAAAAAAAAAAAAAAAAAAAACATTCCACATTTGCCTTACCCGAAGATATTTCTAAGTTACCAGTTGTCTAGGAGACAACAAAAAGAAAGGAAAGAGAGAAGAGACTTGAAATTTAAAAAAAAAATACTAAAAACGTTCAAGATGTCCCTAAACTTTGAGTAGAGACAGCTACATGACTTAGTAGATAAAGTGCTGGATTGGGAGTCAGGAGAATCCCAAGTTCAAATCCAGTCTCAAATACTTACTAGCTGTATTACACTAGGCTTGTCTCAACTTCTGTTGAACTTAGTGAACTGGAGAAGAAAAACAAACCACTTCTCTATCTTTTCCAAGAAAACCTCTACTATTTATGTGCTGTGATCCATGGGATCAGCAAAAATTGGACACAACTGAATAACTCAATAACAACAATAAAAACAAACACTGAGTAGTGAGATGTAATTGATAGAAAACACTAAGTTCACAGCTAAATATGTTTTTTTTTTTAATGAAGAGAATATTTTTCCACCTAACTCCTAAAATTTTTCCCATACAAATCTTGCTATAATACAAAGAATTACTGGAAAGCTCATATAAGTATTTGTAAATGCCAATATACATACATGCATGCATACATATGAATAGATATAAGTACCTACAGATATATTTTAATGTATTAAGTACCTACTTACATAGATACATATTTTAATGTGTGTATATATATATATATATATATATACACACACACACACACACACACACATATATATTAAACACTACTTAACACTTTTATCCTAAAGACTGCATTTTTAAGAAGGAAGGATGTTTGTCTGGCTTAGTCTGCTATATCACTTCCTGAGCTTTTTATAACTTGCAATTCCATTGCTAAACAGCTGTTAAATGATGTGATTTTTGTCCAGTTCATTGCTTTGGGGCTGAGATTGGGACTGTCCTATGATTCCAGCCCAAACAGAAAAAGGCAGCACCCTGATGAACTCCTTTTCTACTTAGTTCTTTATAGTTCATTGTGGAACATTCTTTTCTTTATGAGCTGTGTGTTATAAAGAAGGTGTATAGAATGATGTTTAATGTGTCGTCGAGAGAAAAATTATTACATTATATATGATGCAGTCATATAATAAAAGAACTGAAACTTATGTTCGCCCTTATAGGAGATGCAGTCATATAATAGAGAGCCTTACAGCTAGGGTTTACTGTACTTTGGGAATTAATCACATAAACTATAAATTGGGTTCAACAGGCTGGCTGGGTAAATAGGCGCAGCTAATGAGGACACTATGAGATCTCATAAGAGAGCTGACTGCCCCGGGACAAATATGCCGTGGCGCACCTGATGGAAAACTAGGAGACATCAAAGCGTAAAGGATTAGCGCTCTCACAGTGTAGAGAAATGGCCAGGGGGGGAGATTCACCAACTTATTACCCACATCCAAGCTAATCCTGTTATCTGCAAAATATAACTGTGTTCAGGAACTGCCACCACCTAAACTTGCAGAAGGATAATTTGGTGTTTACATGGACAAAAGTGCAGGGAATTTTCATCTGCCAAAAAAAAAAAAAAAAAAAAGTGGCAAATGCTTTCAAATTTCTCTGTTTGCAAATGTGCACCAAATTCTGTGTATTTGTTCATGCATACATATAACACCTATCACTGTTCATATAGGTGGAAAAGATAAATGAGGAGAGAAAAACTGAATTTTTTTTTAATTCCCAAAGTTCCTGTTTTACTTGGATCCTAAAATAAAGGAAGGATTATGACTTAATATCTGCTATTTTCTTTTTTTAAATTACCTTTTATTGATGTATTTTATTTTCATATCACAGTCATTTCTGGAAACACTCCCTTCTCTTCTCACTAAATAAAACGACTGGTCAAAAATAATCAGCATGGTGACACTGAAAATGTATGCAACATTCTGCAGTCATAGTCCCCCACCTCTCTGCTGCATATATGCTATTTTCAGATGAACTAGTGATTCTCTTCAAAGCATGAATCCAAATGCTATATTTTAAAGGTAAAATCCATAACAGTTATAGAATTCAGGAAGAACCCATTTCCATCAACACACCCAATCTAATGCTCCTCTCTTCTCTCCCTGGGCAATCTAAGGAAATTGATTGCTCAGATAGACCCACCTGATCCCAACAGATGATCCCTGCAGGGGAAAAGGAGAAAGCTCCCGGAGGTCCTGGACAATCTGCCTTGAGGAGAAAATGGCATCTCTGGCACAGATTTGATGTTCAGTTTGGGCTTGTTTATGCAAGCAAGAATCACACTAGTTGGAAATCAACTGCAATTTATCTCTGAGCACCTGGGAGACTTTGTGGCCCAGTGATCAGAGCCAGCGGGCTATGGAAGGGAAAGCCTCTGAGTTCGGAAACTGTTTCTTGTCACTAACTGTCCTTGATGCCCTTAGGGCAGTAACTCATCCCCTCTGCCTCAGTTGCTTCCTTTGTGTAATGAGCTAATAATATGTGCCTTGGGCAAAGGTGGAGATGGGGGGTTGGGGAGGCAATGTGGGTGGGTGAACTGAGAAGAGAAACTAAGAGAAAACCCAGGAATTCTAATTCTGGCAAAGGCACTAACTGTGGGTGAGCTGAGGGGAAGGGTGATGCTTTCAGCTGCAAAACCATAAAAAATGAGACCTGGAATTTACCTTCTTTCTTTCAAAGGACTCAAAGGCCAGGAGTTGTCCTTTATGGAGACAAGAATAAAAGAATCTTGGAGCTTGTCAGGGATCTTGGGAGACAAACTTGATTAAATATCTCATTTTGTAGGTGAGAAAACTGAGACCCAAAGAGGACAAAACCTTTGCTACGGATACAAGAGCTAGAATTAGAACTCAAAATCTTCTGACTCCTAGTTCAGCACTATTTACACATGTATTGTGCTGCTTATGATTATTTCAATACACATTTTATCACTCTAACTAGTTTGTAAGGCTTGTGAAAGCAAGGATAGGATCTTATGCTTCTTTGCTTCCTTCCCCACAATATTTCAATTCAACCAACAATTTATTGTATCTGCTATTATATAAGACATAGTACGTACAAGGCACATAGTAGGGATTCAAAAAAAAAAACTTTAGCTGGATTTAGCAAAAAGTATTTGGCAGTAAAGGGTTGGGGTGGGTATAAAATCTTTCATAGTACATGTAATGGACATATTAGATAAAACGTGTGTTCAAAATTATAGCCTCACAGACCTAGAGCTAGAAGGACTATTCTGGTCCCCATCTTCCCCTTTTATTGACAAGAAAGGCCTAGATAGGTTTAGTAACTTGTGTAATATCTACAAATAATTAATGCCCAACTATAGAATTTGAACTCAATATAATTCCATGACTGTTTTACAACCATGAAAAGGGGAAGGGGGGAGGGGGAGAAGATTGAAAAAAGACCATAACTCAGTGCTAGAGAATCTGACCCTCTTGTTGCCTGCACAACAAACTCATTCTTAATTGCCACTCATCTCATTTGCTGTCTTAATTTAATAGTCAAAGATAAATAAAACAATTACTTTGTGCCAGGCACTGGGGACAGAAATTCGAGAAAGAAAGACAATACTGCTCTTCATGGGATTTATATTCTAAAAGGTAGAGACAATACATAAAAGGAATCAGGAATGGAGGTAAGGGATATACACAGTGTGGCAGGGTATGGAACAAGCATCGATCCCTGCAAGATCAGGCAAAATCTGACCTATCAGAACTCGGAGACTCAGGAACAGAAGCCAGGTTACTGTTGGGGAAGAGGTAGAAATGCACCCCCCCCCCAGGAGAGGTGGCAAGATGACGTGGCATGGTTCAGGAAGTATTCAGAGCACCACTATCTGGATTTGTGGAATGACTATGAGTCTGATGTATTTGAAGCTATCTTTAAGCCTTTAAGTGAAATTGAGGAGAGACTAGGAATTCTGCAAGGGTTGTTGAGGTTCTCTGTACCTGAGCAAAGGGAATGTGGGACTGCCAGAAAAATGCAGAAGAGTGGAACTGTCAATGGGAGACCTATTTTTAATGTATGCACAATGTTCTTCCTGCTATAGAGCCATGCAGAGGCT
The DNA here is from genome assembly GCF_016432865.1 of Antechinus flavipes. Taxonomy (NCBI): domain Eukaryota; kingdom Metazoa; phylum Chordata; class Mammalia; order Dasyuromorphia; family Dasyuridae; genus Antechinus; species Antechinus flavipes. Next base: position 216,516,134 of record NC_067401.1, on the reverse strand, counting down.
AAGTAAGCTGTTTTCTGAACAAGCACAATGGTAAGGCCCTATTCCCTGGCTCAGGCCATCTACTAGTATTGCATGGCTATATACTGTCCACTTATTGAATTGTAAAGAAAGGGCTGCTGAAAACTGGAACAGGTATGTGGTATAGTGGATAGAACTCTAGACTTATAATTAGGAAGATGAGCTTGAATTTTGCCTCAGACAACAATTAGCTGTGCAATCCTGAGAAAGTCACTTAATTTAATTTCCTTAGTTTCTTTAACTATAAAAGAGTGATAATAATAGTATCTACCTTTTGGAGTTGCTGAGGTGATCAAAGGAAATAATATATGTAAAGAATTTTGAACATTTCAAATCATTACATAAATGTTAACTTGTCATAAAAGACTTAAATGGGGGCCATTCAATCTCTCTCACTGTTTCTGTGTGTCTCTGTTTCTCTATCTCCCTTTGCCTCTCTGTTTTTCTCTGTGTTTTTCTGTTTCTTACTCTTTGTCTAGCTCTCTGTCTCTCTGCCTCCATCTACCTCTGTTTCTATCTCTTTGGCTGTGTGTCTCTATGTCTATCTGCCTCTGTCTGTCTGTCTTTCTTTCTATCTCTTCTGTGTATGTCTCTTTCTTCCTGATTCTCTGCCTCTCAGTCTTTCTGTTTCTCTGTGTCTCTGTCTCTCTCTAACTCTCTCTCTCTCTTTCTCTTTCTCTCTCTCTCTGTATCTGCCTTTCTCTGTCTCTGTCTATCTCTATGTCCCTCTCTCCCTCTTTTCCTTCTATTCTTCCTCCTTCCCTCCCTCCCTTTCTCTTCTTAGAAAAAAAAATCAAGAATATCATTGATTAAATATCCCCTCATCATCAATGTCTTCAATTTTAAAAAGGGTTTTTTGTTTGTTTTTCTGGGTTTTTTTCCTGAATTATAGATATTATTTTGGGAAAAAACAAGTGTGTGGCTTTTTTTAAAATTTGTTTTATTTTCTTTTTCTCTAAGAGAACATGGTATTTCATTGTGTGCCATAGAGAAGAACCTTCTCACCTCTTTTTCAGACTTATTATGACTAAAATATCTCTTGAAGCTTTTTCCTGGTTGTAATAAATGATGACTTGCTCAAGGAAACTCTCAGTTTTGTTTTTGTTTTTATCTCAAAAGTACTATGTTTGTATTAGAAGGAAAGTAGAATCATTTTGTGAAAAGTGCACTATTTTTTTTTTTCTACATTAGAAATGGTTTGAAATCCCTAGTCTACTACAAACTGTGTGTTCATGGGCCAGTCATTTTACTTGGAAATGTAGGATCATAGATTTAGAGTTGAATGGGATTTTTCAGGTTATCTAATCCAATCCTTTTATTTGAATAAGGAAATTGAGGCCCAGAGGAGTTAAATAACTTGTCCGAGATCATATAAATAGTAAGTAGCAGGAATGATAGCAAAAATCTGCCAGAATGTGGGATATCAAGAACAAACAAACATACTCAGAACTGTCTCTCCACAACTGAAATAGGCTGCCTTGAGAGGTGATTTCCCCTCCTTAGAGGTATTTGAACAGAAATTACATGACCATTTGTTGTGGGTATGTTGTAGTAGGAAATCATTTTATGAGTAGACTGGACTAGATAGATCTGAAATATCTTCCAGCACTCAAATTATGGGATTCTTCTCACTATACTACATATATCTATGGGCTTCAGGTCCTTTATCAGCAAAAGGATGAGTTTTGACTAGATGCTTTTAAGATTGCTTCCATCTCTAAATCTGTGCTCTGGGTGGCACAGTGTTTAGAGTGTCAGATCTGGAGCTAAGACCTGATTTTGAAGTTGACCTCACATCTTTATTAGCTACATGATCCTAGGCAAGTCACTGCTTGACTCAGTTTCTTCATCTGTAAAGTTGGGATAATAATATTTTCTTCCCAGAGTTGTCATGAAGATCAAATGAGAATTTTAAAGCATTTAACACAATGCCTGAAACATATCACATACATTTTCTTTTCCAGCTTGTTTTTCAGAAAAACGAGGCAAGCAGGATTAAGTGACTTGACCAGGATTGCACAGCTAGTAAGTGTTTGAGGTCACATTTGAACTTAGGAATTCCTAATTCTAGGTCCAGCTCTCTATCCACTGTGCCACCTAGCTGACATCAATACGAGTGCTATATAAATGTTAGCAATTCTTATTATTTTTGCAAGATGTTTTCTAGTTCTAATATAATATAGCTTGCTTGCTTGCCTTTTCTTCCTTCTTTCCTTTCCTTTTCCTTCCCTTCTTTCCTTCCCTTCTTCCTTCCTTCCTTTCTTTCCTCCTTTTTCCTTCCTTTTTTGTTTCCTTCCTTCTTTCCTTCCTTTCAAATTCTACTTTTCATAAAAAATATAAGCACATACTGATCAACATATGCTTTGTGGATATTAAAACATGTGCTTAATTTGCAGCCCTTAGATTTGTTTTCTCTATAGTTGATATTATAATATTTCTGAAAAATGTTGTCCTAAGGCTAACAAAAGGTAAAGATCAGTATAAATAGAATAAACATGGGAAAGAAAAAGGAGAAATTGGAAAGATCATCAATAAGACAAATAGGACACATACTTAGAAATCTTGTAATGAAACAAATAGGACACATATTTAGAAATCCAGAATTCTATGGAACTTTGGAAGGAGAGCTGGATTTTGGGTCCAGATCATCCAATAAATAGATGGATTACTACAAACATATCATTTTAATCTTTCTTATTTGTTCATTTATAAAAGGAATAGATCATACTAAATTACTTTAGTCTCTGTCAGCTCTAACGATTTGGATTCTATATGGACCAATCTAGGCTGATAATAAATTGGTTTTCCTTGCAGGAGAGAACTTTCAAAGAGTTCTGGTTTATAATTTCCCTTAAAACAATTTAGGACCATAAGACACCTTTGGAAAGTTGGAGTGTTTCATCTTAGGACTTCCTTTTCAAGAAAGACGATTCAGGGTATCCTATTTGAAGTTATCATTATTGCTATTTTTGGAACTGTGAGGAAATGTTTGTCAATTCAAATCCTTTCAGTGAATGGGTTTACATCCTAAGAGTAATTTCAGCACTTATAGGAGCCTCATTAATTCTTTCAGGCCATCAGAATTCCATTTCATGCTCTAATACAGTGTCATGCACCCTGTGGCCACTTGGTAAATGTTTGATGATGTCAACAGACAAAAATATGTCGTTGAGGACAAAAGCTGCAGATATCATTTTGGGCCCTGAAGGATTCTGCTGAGATGGATGAGGATATAAACCAAGGGTTCTTAACCTGGGGTCTGTGAACTTCTTTGTATATGTAGGTTTAATAATTTGATAACTCTATCTCAATATAATTGGTTTCCTTTGCAGTTCTGTGTATTTTATTGTATGCATTTAAAAACATTATTCTAAGAAGGGGCCCATAGGCTTCACTACCAAATAAGTCTATAGGCTAAACTGCCAATGCAGTCTATATTGAAATAAAACAAGAATTCCTAAGCTAAACTCAATGAAAGTGTACTTCAGTACTGTCACTAGCATATTTCATTATCCCAATATTGGCCTAGATGTTACTAGCATACCTAGATAGAGACCTAACTTTATTTGATCAGTAAACCTCCCTCATTCAAATAATTTCATGGTAGTATGGAAAGGAAAAAAAAAATCTACATGATTGTGATGATGAGTCCCCCCTGGTTCATTGAAGAATTGCATCAGAAATCTCTGCCAAAAAACTATTTTCAACTGGAAGGGAACACCCTTTTGCGCTTTGTAATTCATGGGTGGACCACAAGAAAGTGAAAACAGCTAATGTCTATGGAACTTTGCCACTCACACATAGCAACGGCCTTGTTTTCAGATACAAAAATCATTATTTATTTTTTTTGATCCTTAAAGTGCAATTTTTATGCTGGGGGGAATTTTCTAGTATCTCAGAAAGGCCAAAATTTCAAGGTGGCTTTAATCCAACCGCTAAACTTAGAACAACAATGTTGTGCACGCGATTTCAACAGTTTCCTCACCCTCTCTCCCACCTCCTAAACTGTTTTTGGCAGGTGCTAACTAGAGGAGTGAAAGAAGTCCCAGGCCTTGAGTTATATGTTCAAAGGCTATGGGGAAAAGAATGCCCATTCCTGGGCTCAAAATTTGCCGGGCCTGGAAATTTTGAATAGAACATCAGAGGTTTGTAAATACACTACAGGCCTTAGTCCCTTTTAGTAGGAAGGAACAGGCAGTTATCACCCTACTAGGGGATATGTTTCTGTTCTCAGTTCCAGAAGTGCCTGGCTTTATGTCCTAATTTTTCAATCAGGAGCAAAAAGGTAGCATCTTTCTTACTGCTTCCCAGAAGGATGAGGTCCAGAGACAGTAGAAAAAGAAGAGAAGTAGAAAAAACAAAGAAATGATATGGGACATTTTACATTGCCAGCCACTAGTTAAAACTGATGTAAAGTTATACATTAGGAGAACTAATATCTGTGCTCAAGAGGAGTGGGGGAAAGGAGGAAACAGAAGGAGGTTGGCAAAAAAGCCTCGTTAAGAATCAATTTAAAAGTTATAGGAAAGAAACAGTAAGCAAATTGTGGCTTTAACAAGAGTAATCCAACAAATGCAAAATGGAGTACATTATAAGGATTGAATATATTATGGATTGATTGTGAAGAACTTTATATTGTTTGGTGGTAGAAAGAGAAATGTAAATATAAATTCTAGGTATATCCTCTTCAGAATTTAATAATCTTGTATGTAAAAGTTGTCTCAAAATTATAAAATGCAAGACAAGTATAAAACATTTCATTCATTCTGGAATTCGTTCCAGCTATTCTCCTATTGGTGGAAGGTTTAGTTTCCATTCATTCTGCAATTCACAGATTTAGGTAAATGTTAGGAAGAATTTTGGGTCCAATAGGACTTCCACCATCCCCAAAGGGAATTATAAAATGTTCTTTTCCGAATATCATTAAGCAAAGAAGAGACCCATTTCTTTATGTGATCAGGTAAGCACCTAAATAGAAATTACTTGTGCACAAATCTGCCTCAATTAAAGTCAATTCAGGAGCAAATTAAGACATCATCCTGCTGATGTCATTGGTTCTCTTTAAGAACCAAGGAAGAACCACAGGAACAACAAATCTTATCAACTTTTCTAGAATGTAATCTCCTGGAGGGCAGGTTTTGAGTTTTATTTGTTTCCCTTTATGTTCCCCAGTACCTAATATGGTATCTTGCTTATAGTAGTGTAAACAAATAGTTGGGAAATTAACTATTATTTTCAGTTCCATAGTAAAACTGATTCATAGAGAGTGAGTACAGAAGGAGAAAGGAACAGGGTTAGCACATTGTCCCCATTAAAGAATGTTGCCTGAGGCAAGGAAGTCCTATGAAATAAATTATTTTCCTGATATCTCCTGTTCCCTTTTATAGAGTATTCACCCTGAGAAATTTCATGCTGAATCCCCAGACTTGGCACTACTCTTATGAATTGTTTTTTGCTTCCTATCATACCTCTTGAATTTTAGCATTCTTATAAACTCTGGTTTGACACAGAGTAACTTGGTTTTACTTTCTCTATTGGTAGTTTAGATCTTATTCCTTAGAGTTCTTCCTTGATTCTTTTGTCATTAAGAACAGATCATTTCATCCCTTTGAGGCAGGAACTGTTAATCCGGGGTCACTAAACTTTTTTTTTTAAATGACTATTTCAGTTTAAGTAATTTCTTTTGTAATACTACATATATGTTCATAATGCATGATATACACATATATATTATAATATACTTATTAATTATGCATTTTAAAATGTTATTCTGAAAAGAAAAACAAATTTCACCAGATTGCCAAAGGGATACACACACACACACACACACACACACACACACACACACACACACACACATTATGAACCTTGTTCTAAAGAATTCAATTCACAGGATTACTGGATCACTGAACCTTATTTTGTCAATGAGATTTTTCATTTTTCTCCACCAGGGTGTACTCCCTGCTGCTCCATGCTCAACCATTCTAGATTTTTTCAGTAGTTCATTACTGTGTTAGTCACAAAAGTATTCCTAATATTCTACCCAATTCTTCCTGTTTTGCTTTCTTTGTTCTTAATAGAGACAGACAATTACTGATTCTGTCTCTGTCAATATATTATTTGTATGACTATAAACAAGCCTTATTATTAGAGGCCTTAGTTTCTTCATCTATAAAATAATGATTAAGAAAGGTTGGACTAAATAAAAGGGTCTTAATCTTTTTTGTATCATGGACCAATTAAAATTTGACAATTAAAAAAATTAAATTGTCACATCAAGAACTCTTGGGATAGATGATGTCTAAATTCTCATATCTCTAAATCTATGAACTTATGATTTCTAAATCACCATATGGAGGGTAAGCAGATCCCACCTCTCCTGGGAATCCAGTAAAAGTAAGCATTGTAAAACTGCAAGTATAAATAAATAAGATGTTTTTGATAACAACCAAGAGTAGCATGTGACAAGGATACCAAATTATTACTTCTCAGAGAGGGAAAACATATTTTCTTTGTTTCTGTTCTACTTTGGGAAGGATTTCCATATGAATATTCTACCCTCTTATGTCTAGAGTAAAAGTTGACAGAAATCAACAATAGGAACATAGAGTTATAGATTTATAAATGCAAGTAATACTGGCTGTTATTTAGTTCAACTCCTTTATTTTACAAATGAGGAAACTGAGGTACAAAGAAAAGTGATGATCAAGGTCACAGAGGTAACAAGAGACAGGTTGGACCCCAGGTTCTCTAGCTATTTCAAATCACTTTAGTCCTGGACCTGATGAGCAAGAGTACCATGCCATCTGCCCATGCCCTCCATCCTGGAATCATTTGCCATTCTCAATATTGGACAGAAGTACTTATGGTTTGAGGGAATACATTTGCCTAAAGGATTGTGGCACAAACTCCTTCCTCACTCTCTCAAGTATTTTCAGGGGAAAAGGGAGATTTGACCAAAATGTACAAAGATTGAAATGCTGGTCACTAAGCCATTCTTTCCACAACTTGCCCTGCTCCTACCTTCCTATTTCCCTGTCATCAACACCTGAATATGTAGCACTTCAAAACAACAAGAATGACAACAAAAAACAAAAGGTAGGAATTTGTCTTCACTTTGAAATTTCTGAGACATAGCATGATCCCAGGGGAAAAGCCCAGGATCTGGTGTTAGAAGGCTTGCAGTATTTTGTTACCTCTAACTCTCTGTGCTTTAGTGTCCTTATTTGCAAAACAGAAATAATAGCTCCCTTCCACAGTTCTAAAAATAAAAAATAATAATAATAATAATTGAGAGGATCAAATGAGATGGCATGTGAAATTCAGTGCAATTCAACTCTCATTTATTTACTATTTATTATTGTCAGTCTGAAGACATGGCGTTGTGATGAGAGAACTGGGCTGGAAGTCAGGAATAGCTAAGTTGAATTCCTCCCTCTGATACATAGTGGCTTTGTGACCATGAATAAGCATTTCAGTCAACTCTCTAAGACTGGAACTTAGTATTGACCTGCTTCTTAACTCTGTTTCCTATATAAATAAACTCACAGGCCCAAACTTTATTCCTATCCCTACTTTTAATCCTATCCCTAACTCTTTCTATATCTTAATGCCTATCTTTATCCCCAACCCATCTCTGTTATTCCTATCCCTATTATTCTATTCTTTTCCCTATTCCTATTTTTATCCCTTTCACTATTCCAGTCCCTATCTTTATTTCTTTTTTCCCTCCTATCCCTAATCCTATATAGCAGGCACCATGTTAGGTGCCAGGACTATATAAATAGCCTTGACTCTAAGGAATTCACATTTGGCTGGAACTTGGGGGAAGGAGGTGAAATGAAAGCACTATGAAAAAACATATGATGCTATAAATATAAGTTTTTTCTTTGAAGATTGACTAGGACAAGTGAAACATAAGGACATTCGAGCTCAGCACAAGAAGGAATCCTGTCTAATTTCCTATTGTAGGGTGTATTTATACATGAATAGAAACCACTCTCTGATAGTTGGTTATTGTTCTACAAAGGGTTAGAACACTTTGTATGTTGAAACTGAAATCTCAGGGTGGTCTGCAGTCTCTTAGAAGAACCTGAGTGATCAGATGATAAACTATGGATGAGCTAACATTTTTGACTCTTGACCAAATGCAGACGTTGGAGCTTTGGAAATATGCCCATCTCAACAGCTTGTGTCAGAACAAAAGAATGGCAAATAGAGGATGGAACTGGAATTTTTTTAAGGAGCTCTCACACCTGGGCTTTGAAGGCAAGAAGCTAAGGGAGGTGGGGGGAAAGGAAGTTTTCTTTTTTTATTTTGAATTAAAAACATTAAAATTAAGCTTCATGTAGACTTCCCTCTTCTGATATAGCAAAACATCTTCAAGGGTAAAACAAAATAAAATAAAACCATGTGTAGTCCAAGTTACTTGACATCTGAGAGGAGACTGCAACAAGTTACTATCTGAGCGAATATCAAGCTATGTTTTTCTCATGATTCAGAAGTGAGAAAGTAAACAAATGAGTTGAGATGTGTAACATGTGCTCACTACCTAAGTGTTGCAACATACAGTAGCAATGGAAATCTCAACTGTGTCAATGGGTGGTATATTCTACACAATCTGCTTAATTTCTATGGTAAAAGATTACTATTGTCTTCTGCTTTGTTTAGCTAGAAGAGCCAAGAGCCACCAGTAAAGTGGGCCCAGGTATTAACACTTAACAATTAAGACAGAAATCATTTCAGCTGTGCCTTCAACCTTACTGGAGATTGCAGGAGACTGAAAGTCTAATAGAGGTCTCACTTGACTCAGCAAATACACACAAAAAGGCATGGACAAATACATAATGAAACTGTTTATGGCAACTTAAAGCCTGACACAATAATTTAGGTTTTCAAATAAATTTCTGATGTTTATCTTTATGAGGCTGTTAGTAACATTACTTTTGATGTAATCTCCCCTATATTGCAACTGGGTGATGGCTGAATTCTGAGTTACAATGGAATGATTGTGCAATGTGCCATAAGATCCTCAAGATAATGTCAAGGTTAACTGCTGTGTTCAAGCGCAAAGTAATTAATAAGGTGGGTCTAGAAGCCAGGAAACAATATCATCACTTCTCCCAAGTTGAAATTCAATAGAATTTGATTCCATATACCTCTGAAAGAATTATTCCACATAATTCTAGAAGAATTAATTCACTCAAAATATGTCATGAAAATGAATTCATAATTTAAATAATTGAGTTATCTGAGAAAATAGCAGATTTCCCTTCAGCTAAATTTGTTTAGAACCACCAGCTGCACTGATCTTCAAAGCTTTAATCTCTGGTCTGTAATTTTTCAATTTTTGGTTATTCTGTTTAGTGTCTTTTACCATCAAGAGTGCAATCTACTTTTTTTTTTTTTTTAAAGTACTGGATTCAGAGATAAGACCTTTGGTTTTAAATCCATGTTCTGCCATTTACTAGCTATGGGACTATGAACAAATCACTTCTCTGAATCTTAATCTCTTTATTATCATGATATCGTATTTCTTTCCTTTCTATCTATAATAGCTGTACTTGAAGATCAAATGAGCTACTAAATGTACATCATTTACCCACCCAAATATTATCCATTATTACCATAAATAGCTACTTTGCATACTGTGACTAGAAGAGTCAGGCGTATACACTGGGAAGAATAGAGGTACAATGAGTTCACGGGTCTGTATCCAGAAAGACATGAATTAAAGAGTAGTCGTGACTATTCAACACCCTGAAAGAGAGATAAGAGACTGAGTTCTATATACGAATTCCAAGTTATAACATGCCTCAATAGAAATCTTTAACTGACTAGAAACACTGGAGACATGGCTCCCAACTCAGACTATGGGGATAAAAATAGAACATAATTTATTGCCCTCAACTTTTCTCCCCATGCTATACCCCATGGCTGATTCTGTGGGACCAGTGTTTACAATCCAACCCTGAAACAGTAGTAGATGATAGCTTAGACTGATAAGGCCAGTAGTAATCTACAGGAAAGCATACAATGCATTAAGACCTGGTTTCTTCTAGTGTTTCTGCCTCTAATTGAATGTGTGATATAGGAAAAGTCATTAAAACACTCTGTACTTTGGTTTCCCTATCTGTAAAACTGGTATTAATAATGCCTGTACAATCTATTGGTACAGATTGTACCTAGAACGCCTATATAAAACAACATCATTAACGGAATAGACTGATACCCATGAGAAGTATAATTTTATATATATATATGTAATACTTATCAATATCATCTATATGCATGTGTGTATATATAGATAAACAACCATTCATATGCATATAACATTACATATGTTTATTGAATATATTATGCAACTAAAATGCATACACATATATATGCATTATGTATGCACACATATAGACACGTATATATTTATACAAATACACACACATGTACACTATATATATTGTATCTATGTATCTATCTATATCTATATATATGTAGGTGTACATATATATTATGTATACATACATGTATATATTGTTTTATTTTCTAATCAGTGTCTCACCCATTTCTTCAGAAAAGTTTAATTCTCTCAGTGTAAATCTCAAAACAAATTCACAAACTTACATTTATTTTGTGATTTCTTTTAATAACACTGTTATGGTATAGACCTTCCTTCCTGGAACCTCAATGATTAAAAGAAAACTGGATGCAGACTGTGATTAGCTCTAATTAATTCCACCTATATCTTAGGCAAATCCATTCTTAACTTTTCAAGCCCACCACCCTGTCCAGACTCTGGCCCCTATTAGCTAGCCACCCCACACCAAAAGATTGGAGAAATGTTCAAAGAAATAAATGGGTAAAATCCAAGAGGGAACTTTAAAGACAGACCATGGAAACCCAGTGGTTGCCTGAATAAACAACCTCACCATTACATGTGTTTCCCCCACCTCCTAAAGACCCCAGGCTTAGTTACTATAAATCTGTCTGTTACCCACATAGTGTTGGAAGAATGTCTTTGAGGTAAGACCTATCACCCAAATAAACTTACTTTCTGGGACAACTAGGGAGTGAAAAGTGTTGGAACGAGCCTGGTGGCTGACATAAAAATAAGAAGAAAATATTTGGAGAAGGGGAGGAGGGGAAAGCCGAAATTTCTGAGCTAAGAGGGTGAATAGAAAGGGCCTGAGGTACATCCTGTCTGCTGAGCAGTCAACAGGCACTGTAGGCCTGCTTGCAGGCCAAGTGGGGTTGGAAAGCTCTAATTAGATTAGTGATGTTTTGCTAGAAGGCAGAAAGCTTAAAACATTAACTTTTTAAACAAGTACATCAGTTCTGAGTAAACATTATTCTTTTATTTAGTCGTATGGTCTGAGTCAGCCTATTTCCAGGACAGTGGTAATGCATGCGTTTGATTCTTGAATGCAAATATGCTTTCAATTTTACTATGCAAATAACCAGATTTTGGTATGCTTCTCCAGGGCTTTCAACTGGCTATTTGTGTCTCCCTTCTTATGGGATTTGGGGGATGGTAGACAGTTACTATTCCCCTCTAGTACTTGGCCATTAGGAGATGTGCTTTTTAATTTGAGGCAGTTCTTACTTAGAGGAGAGACTCTGAAATCTGGTGAATAGCAAACTGATCTTGGATCCAGGAAGATGTGAATTTCATACTGTCTGATATGTATTGACAAGGAGATCCTGTGCAAGTCAATTAACTTTTCATTGTTCTAGGCAATTGCAGGGAGGGCCTTGGCTTGCATTGGTAGAGTGAGTTTTCTCTTCTAAGAATTCTTTACAGCAAAATTATAGGTCCAGCCTCTAGTCCTAACTCATTTTTGCCATTGTTTAAAGCTATCTCTTGAAGATGGGAGATGGGAGATGGGGCAGTGTGAGGGGAAGGAAGACAATAGTCCTATCTGATTATTAAGATTGGTAATGTGGAACCTTTGCCATTCATACTATAGGTTCACAACCTTAGCATGGTACTGTCTACAATAATTCCAAGATCATATTTAAGTAAATCTCCACCAAGTCATTCTCTCATTTTGGATAGAAAGGATTGGACTCCATCTACTATTCCCTGGTTGTCCCACAGCAGCTGCTGCTCCCTACTCCATTCCCCATCACCTTTCTTTCTTTCTTTTTCTTCCTTCTTTCCCTCCTTCCTTCCTTCCTTCCATTCTTCCCTTCCTTCTTCCTTCCTTCCCTTTTTCCTTCTTTCCCTCCTTCCCTCCTTCATTCCCTCCTTTCCTCTTTCCTTCCTTCCTTCTCTCCTTCCCTTCTTTCCTCCTTCCTTCCCTCATTCCTTCCTTCCCTCCTTCCTTCCTTCCCTCCTTCCTTCCTTCCCTCCTTCCCTCCTTCCTTTCCTCCTTTCCTCCTTCCTTCCTTCCTTCTCTCCTTCCTTCCTTCCTTCCTTCCTTCTTTCCTTCTTCCTTCCTTCTTCCTTCCTTCTTCCTTCCTTCCTTCCTTCCTTCCTTCCTTCCTTCCCTCCTTCCCTCATTCTCTCCTTCCTTCCTTCCTTCCTTCCCCTTTCTGCTGAGGCAATTGGGGTTAAGTGACTTGCCCAGGGTCACACAGCTAGGAAGTGTTAAGTGTCGAGAGCACTTTTGAATTCAGGTCCTCCTGACTTCAGGGCTGGTGCTCTATCCATTGCACCACCTAGGTGCCCCATCCCTATCACTTTTCTAAAGAGAAACAGAAAAGTTGCTTTGCCAGGAGTCACAGGGGCTGATTATACTAGGTGAATACTCTCCTTCTGAACAATCTGAACAGTAAACTCAGAAAGAAGCAGAGCCGGGTATTCTTCCTTTTAATCCTGGAAAAGCTCATTGTTTACTTCTTGGGCAAAAAAAATCTGACAATCTTAATGGCCTCAGTTTTTTTTTTTTCTCTTATCTATAAAATGAAGAGATTGGATTAAATGTTTCCTAAGGTCTCCTTCCATTCTAAAGCTATGATCCTATGAATTTTTTTTTTATCATTGGGAGAGCAATGCCATCACCACCACCACCACCATCATCATAACCATTATCATCATCATCACCAATAATGATAAGACACAGGATACTCATTACAAAGGAAGGCATAGCTAACTTAGTTGCAGTTTGACCTAAAGATGGGAAAATAGGTTTGATGACAACCTCAAACCCCAAGATGTCTAATCTTTAATATCTTATGTATAGCATACACCAGATAACCTTTGTTGAGAAATATCAAAACTAATCTAGGAATGAGTTTTGATTTCCTAACAGCAAAATGGTACTATCTAGGCTAAATATTTTGCCCCTTACTCTCTACATAATCCTTTAGGCATCATTTAGACATGAAAAATTCTTCCTGAATGGTGTAAATAAATTTTCAATGGGCCATATATCCCCAAATCTTAAAGACTTCATATTTCTAGAAGGCACAAACAAAACAGACCTGAAAAGGATAAAAATAATTTCTTGATTTTATTTTCTTTCTTTTCATTTTCCTCTTTTTTAACTTCTTTAAGCTCCTTCTCTTTCTTTCTTTCTTTCTTTCTTTCTTTTTTTTTTTTGTTACCATGAGAGTTTATGAGAATTCTTAAGAACCCCAAAATGGTCACTGATTAAAAAGTGTACTATTCAATCTAGCATATTTTATCTGTCATGGAAGATCATGATTGTTCTTCATTATACAGTTAAAGGAAAAGTTTTAGATATCCCCCAAATACTTTCTAACTTCCTATAATACTTTGTTATTGTAAAACAATGCCTTGTACAGAGAAGACATTTAGGAAATGCTTATTAAAGTGGGGTTTTCCTCAAAGAATTTCTCTAAGTTTATCTATATTTTCAATATACACTTCCTCTCAGGTTAATGAATTTTGTTTATTAGCCCTTGTGTAAAATAGCAGATCATGTAATCACAGAATGTTAGAGCTGAGAGAGTGTTTAGAAATCATCTCATCTAAAATTCTTATCTTATTGATGAAGAAACTGAAATCCAGAGAAAACCCGATCATTTATTTTTTATTTGTTCATTAATTCATTGATTTAAAAACTGTCCATTACAATTCTTAGTGTTTTAAGCATTCAAAGAACAACATGACCATCCATATGTTCCAGTATGTCTCAGTATAGTAAGAAAAATGAGGCATAATAGCACAGAAACAATTCGTTTTTGTTTTGTTTTGTTTTTACAATTTACCTGGCAACTTCAACTATTTAAGATAAAATCAAGTAATATTAACAGCCAATATTTAAATAGTACTTTAAAGTTAAATTTTTAGCGACCACCCTCTGGAATGAGCATTCTATTATTATTATTTCCATTTTCCAGATTAACAAAATGATATTCAGAAAGGTAATAGGATGATAGGTACAGAATATTGCAAAGCATTTTAGTCCCATTCCAATGTTATTTGTTTTTCCTTAACTGTTTTTCTTTGTTAAAAGAAATGACCCTTATGTATAGTGAAAACAAGAAGCATCAATAAAACTGGGATGAGGGGGTTAAGTGATTTTTTTCAAAGGTAATATAGCTAGCATCATAGCGATCCCTCAAATCTAGATTTTCTAACACTAGTTCTTGTATTTGTATTTTTTTTAAACCTACATAGAAGGGATTTATAGCACAGTTGGAAATAAAAAAGAAAGCAAAAAAGCTGTTTATTTGAACAGCTAAAGAAACCACTATATACTAAAGGGATACACAATTCAAATTAATCTATTTTTCATGTTTCCCAAACAATAGACAATTAAAAGGAATGGAGAAGCTGGGAACAGGTACAATGGCAGCTGAAGACATGGCAGCTTAAAATTAAAAGAGAAAAACTATAAAAAGCAGAGTAAAGAATTCAAAAAGTACAGTAGTCTATGAACAATTTTATAAAGGCAAACAGCTTTATTCATATCGAGAAGAAAAATCATAAGATATCACTGTATTACAATATATAATTAATGCTTAAAATTGCCTTGGGCTGAATAAAAATTAAATTACATTCAGTTTATACTGATTAAGGATATCAGAGAATTGTATAATACATTTCTGAAAGATTTTCATTGAAAATAGTTAAACATTCTAAAAGTGCTGATGTTTAAAGGGACAATCTTCTGTTATCTAAAAAAATCACTCATGAATTATCAAGGCCTGATAAATAAGACTACCTTATGTGTAAAAAAAAAAAATCAACAAGCATTTATTAAATGATTAATATGTGTGAAGAACTGTGTTGGGTGTCAAAGATACAAAGATAAAAATCAATCTCTGCCCTCAAGGAGCTTATATTTCCTTAGAGAAACAACATGTGCACATAAAAAACAACATGCTATAAAGAAAAAGCCAGAATCTGTGTGTATATGTTTATCTATGATCTATCTAATATATATATATATATTATACACACACACACACATACATGCACACACACACACACACATATATATATATATATATATACACTAAAACACACACATATTCCATAGCTCTTGTGTGTGTGATTTTAACAGTAATAGGGGGTTTCTATGGAAAAACTTCCTCTACCAATCAGAGTGTACCTTCTCTGCAACTTATGGTCTTTATTACCTAAGGATATTGGGCAGTCCCTAACTTTTTCAGAATGGCAAAGACAATATGTATCTGGGGCAAAACTTGAAGCTAATATTTTTGGTTCCAAGGTCACATCTTTATCCTCAAAACCATGTTGCTTTTCACATATAAATATAAAGAAAATAATACCACGTAACTTTTTGAATCAGGGAGAGAAGATACTGGTAACTGAGGGGATCAGGAAAGGTCTCTTTTAAAAGGTGATACTTCAGCTTAGTTCTGAAAGAAATTAATGAGCTTGAGCATGTGTGTGTGTATGTGTGTGTGTGTGTGTGTGTGTGTGCTTCCCTTTTATATAAAATTAGTCACCATAACATTATTAACAAAGAATATACTGTTAAATGTTTAACAATTAACTCTCTGGGGGGATATACATATATATAATACATATATATATGTATATATGTATGTATATATACATGTGTGATAGATACACTTTTTAAGTTTAATCTTTAAATTTAATCTTCATCATTTTCTTAAGTTTAGAAATCAACTGAGCAATAAATTTTTCTTCTTTTTTTATTATATCATTTTATTTACAAGATATATGCATGGGTAATTTTTCAGCATTGACAATTGCAAAACTTTTGTTCTAACTTTCCCCTCCTTCCCCCCACCCCTTCCCCCAGATGGCAGTTTGACCAATACATGTTAAATATGTTAAAGCATAAGTTAAATACAATATATGTATAAATGTCCAAACAGTTATTTTGCTGTACAAAAAGAATCGGACTCTGAAATATTGTACAATTAGCCTGTGAAGGAAATAAAAAATGCAGGTGGACAAATATAGAGGGATTGGGAATTCTATGTAGTGGTTCATAGTCATCTCCCAGAGTTCTTTCACTGGGTGTAGCTGGTTCAGTTCATTACTTTGAGCAATAAATTAATCATTTAGTTGTAGTTTTATAGCATTTACTGATTTGTATTAATATTTACACTGAAAATTTAAAAATCCTTTCTTACAAGCTGGTCCAAGCTAGTTCATGAGTTAGCTTGTCATAAATTCTCTCTTTTTTTTTGAAGCAATTAGGATCAAGTGACCTGCCCAGAGTCACACAAGTAGTAAGCACTGAGATTGCATTTGAACTTGGGTCCTTCTGGACTTCAGTCAGTGTTTTATCTACTGTACCATCTCGATGCTCTACAACTTGTAAACATAAAATAATTGCCTCACAATAAAGCAAAAAATATATAAGAATAATTAAATCAGAAATAATTTTAATCTTTATCTAATAGGAGACAAAAACTAGAAACAAAATCATACCTCACAAGAAGGGGACAAAAGGAAAGATAATGATAATATAACAGTACACCCATAAAACCTGGATCACACTTTCCCATTAATACCTAGTATGTCTATGACAAAGAACTGAAACTTAGAAATGTAGCAAGAAGGCACATGAAGTAGGACACCCTTATGTTCAGGGTAACTTTCAACTCCTGACTGCAGAATGTGATGTCTTTGACGCTTTCTAGAATAACCTATACTGTAAAAAGATGTATCTCTGCTAGCTGCTCAATATCTAATCCTTATTGTTCTCTTGCTGGACAAAGCAACTCTTCTGCTCTCAAGTCTATGAAGCATTGATAAAAGGAATAACGATTTCTTTTAACTCACAGCTACCCTTAGCAGGGCAAAGTGTTATGCAATTGTAAAGATAAGCCATCATTGTCAAACTTTCTCCTGCCAATCAGCAAAGTAGTACCTGTTTTCCAATCAAAGAGTTCCTATGAAAGCAGCTGAAGAGTGGGTTATCTTAAATCTTCTATCTTTTGTTTCCAGCTTCTTGGCTTAGTTTAATCTCCTGTGGCTTCTTCTGTCTCTCTTTTGTCCTTTTGCTTCTTTTCCTGATGGCTTCTTAACAATTTTATTTGTCACAAATCATAAATTTCTGGTGGTCACGGACTAAGCTTTATTTTATGAGGCATAATTTAAAAATTCAGATTTTTACCAAGTATGAACCAAAAGATTCTTAAATAATCTTCCCATACTTATTCCACTTGAATACTTCTTCTGTTTAAATACTTCTTCTATTTAAAATTTTGTCAGTTACAAAATCCAAAACAAAACAAAACAAATCACATGCAAAAGAACCGATACACCATTATTGTTACATTAGTCATGATTCTGCCTTCAAAAATGTCCTCTCGTAAATTCATTGAGGTGTAGTTTTCCCCATCTACTGCTTAAAGTCTGTATTTTCTCAACATTTTATCTTTCTTCATGACTTGATTTTTATAATTTTCCTTATACAAATGTTCTTTATCTGCTCCTTTAAGTAAACAAATTATTCACTAGAGGAAACAAATTATTGTTTATGTAGGAAAACAAATTATAAGAGGAAAAACATGAAGAAACAGAGATGAGGATAGAGAACACTTCATTCATTGAGACATTCTGGCCAAAGCTATATGGATGGAGATAAAATGTTGTATATAAAGTATATCAAGAAGCCCCACTTGGAAGGAATGCCAAGCATGTAAAAAGGAAGAAATATATTACAAACCTAGAAAAATAGGTTGAAGCAAGCGTGTGAAGGACTTTGATAACAATAGCTAGTTAATTTTTTTTTTTTTATTCAGTAGTGTCCCAACTCTTCATGATCCCATTTAAGGTTTTCTTGACAAAGACACTGGAGTGGTTTATCATTTCCTTCTCATTTTATAGATAAGGAAACTGAGGTAAATAGTGACTTGCTCAGTCACACAAAGCTAGTAAGTATCTGAAGCCAAATTTGAACTTACAAAGATGAGTTTTCCTGACTCCAGACTGGGCACTCTACCCACTCACTATGCTACTTAGCTCCCTTAATAATAATAGCTAGAGTTACTTTAAGTTTTCAAAGAGCATATTTAAGCTATTAGATTCAAAGTATAGAGAAGAGTTTCTCTCTAAAAATAACAAGGAATGTCTGGCATTTAATAAATCCTATAGTGACCTGGGTAGAACTATATTTTAGGAAATGTATTTTGGCAGTTGGTTAAAGGATTGTTGTTGTTATTGTTTGTTCTTTGTTCTCAGAGAGGACCAAGACATCAGAGAGGGGATGCTATGACATGCAGGTGAATTGGATTTAAGTGAAGGAGAGCTGGGTAAGGTCACCTGCCTCACTTTCCTCTCCAGAGTCTTCTGAGTGCAGTGGCCAGATATAGATCAAGAAGACTGGAGATGTCCCTGGCTGCACTGGAAGACCATGGCCTTTTTAAGCTAAGATCTTAAGAAGAACTAAGTGTTAAAGGATAGAAGTGATGGGAGATGAAGTAGGGACATCAATTAGGAAGGTATCACTAGACCAGAGAAGAGATACGAACTGTGGAATATGATAGTGGCCTTATGAGTAGAGAGAGCAAATATGAGAGATGTGAAGGTGAAATTAATAAGGCATACTATGTAAAGAGAAATATAAAGGTATTCCAAATGAATCAACTTATGGTCTTAAGCTATCTGAATGATTTGTGTTTTGGAGGGCACAGTTTTTGGTCAATATTTTTTGTTTGGATTTTTTTCCCCCTTCCTCTTATACTTTCCCTAATTTTTCCTACCTCTCATATACACATTTTCCCTCAGTACTGAAGGCTACAAAAGCACCATTTCTCTTTTCTTTGAGAAAAAAAAATATTTTTCTGAAATTACTGACCTCCCCAAAACTGAGAACTCATGATCTCCATTATTAAGTAAAAGTTAATTGCCTTTCATTTATGCCCTAGTTGTACTGTCTAAGAAAGAGGAAAAACAATGTTAATCTACCTGCTGTTATTAGGAACAATTATGGGTGTGTCTCTACTTGTTCACCAAATCTGCATTATGGCCAATAAACCCCCATTAGTCATCTAGCATTCAGAATTGCATTATGGTTTGCTCATTTCAGTGCCTAAGCTGGGTTAAGAGGTTCTTGATTCATAAGAGGGTGGGGAATGTGGGTGGGTGTTGGCAGATGAAAGCAGTTTCAAGTTTAAAAAAAAAAAAGCTGACTGGTGAGAAATAAATAAATAAATAGTCCAGTACCAGAAATTTTCCATGTTTCACAGAGAAACCAATATGGAATAAGTAGTATGGCAAAGTATAAATTATTCCTCTTTCTCCAGGGAAGTCTGCTTTATAGCTCTTGCAGATGTCCCCTAATAAGAAACAGTTGGCCAAACCCTTTTTAGTAAGTTCCACCTTTTTAAAGCAGCAAATATTTGATATACAGTTAGTTCAGAATTACAAACACCTGATCTAAAATTGTGGATTTTAGGATATTTTAGGATTTAGGAAGAGAACACATCTTCCAACTCTCACATTTTATATATGAAGAAATCAAGACTCAGGAATGAGAAATTTCTTCTTGCCTATTGTAGTAAACAACAGTACCCAAGTCATCTGATTCCAAATGCAGTGCTCTCTACTAGCTTTTCTCAAAGTATGATCCATAGAGAAAAGAAAGAAAGATAGAAAGGTCTTCAAGACTCTTTCAGGGGGTAGGCAAAGTAAGAAATGTTATCATACTAGTGAGATATTATTTGCCTATTATAATACTTCTTTTTTCCAAATTCATATCTGGGTGAAAAACAGATTTTCTTCAGCCAAAATAACATCACAACAGATAAATAACAAAAGTAGATATGACAATTCAATTGGCTTCTATTAAACCAGATATTAAAGAGATTTGAAAAAAATATGTAAAACAATGTTTCTCTTCTCACTATTTTTTAAATTTGTTTTGGAAAATTCCAACTTCAATAATTTTTATTGTGTAAAGGGGTCAAAAAGTAAGGACTGTTGTACTCCACAGTGAAAGATCCTATATCTGTGAATGCCCAATGTTCAAAACTCCCAATCCCCTAAGGAAAGCCCAGCTCTTGACTCAAACAGAAGCTTCAGGATCCCATTAACCAACCTCTGGCCCTGAAGCTATCAATGCAAGGTGAAAAATGGAGGAAATGGAAGGGGAGTATTTATTTTTTACTTCCCTTAGTAAGGCAAAATATTCCCAGGAATCTGAGCTGTTACTCATTCTGAATTTTCCCATAAAAGCAGTGTGTTTCACCTAGCAGTTCGTGCTTTCTTTCTTCCTCTCTCCTTTCCTTCCTTCCTTTTTCTTTCCCTCTCTTCCCTTTCTCCTCCTCTCCCTCCTTGCCCTCTTCCTTCTTCTCTCTATCCCCATTCTTTCTCCCTTTCCCTCTCCCTTTCCTCCCCTCTCACTCTCCTTTCCCCCATCTTCCTCCTACTTTTCCTCTTCACCTCTTCATCTCCTCCTCTTTATCTTCTTCCTCTTCCTTCTCCTTCTCTTCCTCCTCCTCCTCCTCCTCCTCTTTCTTCAATTAATACTTAATACTTCCTAACTGTGTGACTCTGGGCAAGTCACTTATCCCAATTGTTTCAGAAAAAAAAAGAAAAGAAAGAAAGAACAAATAAAAGAAAATGAAATAATGTTCTTCAGTTCTTTCCCTGGAGGTAAATAATATGGTTCAGTATGAATTCTTTGGGATTGCCTTGGATCATTGTGTTTCTGAGAATAGCTAACTATTCACAGTTTTTCAGAATACAATATTGTTATTACTTTGTACAATATTCTTCTGGTCTGTTCACTTAATTTTGCATCGTTTCAAGTAGTCTTCCTAGGTTTTTTTTTTTTTTTAAATTTTCCTGGTTGTCATTTCTCAAAGCAAAATAATATTCTGTCATAATCATATACTGAAGCTTGTTTAATCATTCCCCACTTAATGGTCATCCTTTCAGTTTCCAATTCTTAGCCACCACAAAAATAACTTCTATAAATAGGTTATTTTTTAAAATGTCTTTATGATACAGACAATAGTCTTGTGGTATCAAAGGGCATGCATAGTTTTATAGCACATTGAGGTATAATATTGGTATTGCTTGCCAGAATGTTTGGATCAGTTCACAACTTTATCAATAGGGCATTAGTATCACAGTTTTCCCAATCCTTTCAACAGTTATTAATTTTCCTTTTTTGTCATATTAGTCAATCTAATAGATATGATAGTACCTGAGGGTTGTTTTAATTTGCATTTCTCTAATCAAAACTGATTTAGAGCATTTTTATATGACTATGGATAACTGATTTTTTCATCTGAAAACTGCCTATTCATATCCTTTGACCATTTATCAATGGGAGAAATGACTTGTATTTTTATAAATTTGACTCAGTTCTTTATATATTTGAAAAATGAAGCTTTTATCATAGATATTTATAATTATTCTAGTTTTCTGTTTTCCTTTTAATTTTGATAGCATTGGAGTTTTTTGCAAATTTAAAAAAAATTATATAATCAAAATTGTCTACTTTAAACTTTGCAATGCTCTTTATAGTTTCTTTGGTCCTAAATTTGTCCAACATGTTTGATGCTGTCTTCTAGCTTCTCTGACATTGTGTGCTAAGCAGCATTCATGAGTTAGCATTTGCTCTTGTCACATGGCTAGTCTATCTTCTTTTCCAATTATACATTTCTCTGGTGACTTTTTTGCACTTCTCCTGTACAGTTTTTGTTCTGAATGTGTACAATCTTCTACCAGTCAGTATTTGTTTCTTCACTACATGTTAGGAAGATTGCTAAACTTGATGACAACTGAGGAACAAGGTCCCTTCTTAATTAAGGGCCAGTCTAACAGCTAAAAGAATAGTGACCACACACTCTCCTTAAATCATGCCAACTTGAAATAAATGGAATCCTACAAGTCCATAGAACTAACTCAGAAAACAGTAGCAAAAAAGGAATGAGAAGATTGAGACAATTTCTCCTCCATCCTAAGATCAGAGCTTAACTTTGGCATAAAGTTCAAAGTCAAGAAACAGGCTGGAAAATGAACAAATAACAACAACAGCAAAAAACAACTTGACCATAGAAGGTTACTATGGAGACAGGAAAGATCAAAGCACAGAAGGTGACATTACAGCAGCTACTTGAAAAGCTTTGAAGAAAAATGTGAATGGGTGAGAGGCTCAAACAGAATTCCTAGAAGAGCTTAAAGGGGATTTTAACAATCAAATAGAAGTGGTAAAACAAAAATTGGGAAAAGAAATGAGAGTGATGGAATCATGAAAACAGAATCAACAGTTTAGCAAAAGAGGCACAAAAATAGTAAAGTAAAACACCACCTTAAAAAACAAATAAAAAACCAGAACTGGCCAAATAGTAAAGGGGGCACAAAAATCCACCAAAAAAGAAAAGTTTTTGGAAAGCAATTGGCCACAAAAAGGTAAAAGGTTGACTGAAGCAAAGAGGTCCACACAGAAATAAAAAAAGAGAAGGGAGAGATAGTATAGGGTAAATTGGTCAAATAGAAAAAGAAGTACAAAAGCTCATTGAAGAAAATAATTCCTTAAAAATTAGAATTAGGTAAGTGCAAACTAAGGACTCCATGAGACCCCAAGAAACAAACTATAAGACCCAATTTTTAAAATGGGGAAAAATAGGAGAAAATATGAAATAAGTGATTGGAAAAACATTGACCTGGAAAAATAGATCAAGGAGAAATCATTTAAGAATTATTGGATTACCTGAAATTCATAATTAAAAAAAAAACTAAATATCATGTTTCAAGAAATTATCAAGGAAAACTGTCCTGATATCCTAGAACCAGAGGATAAAGCAGAAATTGAAAGAATGCACTAATCCACTCCAGAGAAAGATTAAAAATGAAAACTCCTAAGAATATTATAGTCATTCCAGAGCTCCTAGGTCAAGGAGAATATATTGCAAGCAGCTAGAAATTAATAATTCAGATTTCATGAAGCCCCTGCAGGATAACATAAGATTTACCAGCTTCTACATTAAGAAACTGGAGATCTTAGAATTTGATATTTCAAAGGGCAAAGGAGCTAAGATTACAAACAAGAATCACCTACTCAGAAAAATTAAGTATAATTCTTCAAGGGAATATATGAATATCTCATGAAACAGCAAACTTTCAAGAATTTCTGATAAAAATGCCAGAGCTGAGTAGAAAATTTTATATTCAAACAGAAGATTCAAGAGACATATAAAGAAAACAGGAAAGAAATCATAAAGACTTCAATAAATTTAAACTGCTGTTATTTCTATATAGAAAAATACTTATGACTCTCAGGATCTTTATCATTATTAGACAGTTAGAAAAAATATACATAGACAGAGGGAGAGGTATGAATTGACTAAAACGGGATGATTTCAAAAATTAATATTAAGGAGTAAGAAAGAGAGATGCACTAGAAAAAAAGAGAAGGGAGAGATAGTATAGGGTAAATTATCTTATGTAAAAAAGCATTTAAAAAAAGCTTTTATAGTATAGGGCAAGATGAAAGGTGCACATAACACTTGAACTTTATTTTCATTACAACTGGCTCAAAAAGGAAATATCGTAGGTGCTCATTTGAACATAGCAATTGATCTTATCCTAAAAGGAAGAGGTGTAAGAGGTGAGAGAAGTGGGAAAAGGGGAACTGATAGAAAGGAGGAAAAATTAAGGGAGACAGTGATCAGAAGCAAAACAGATTTTTGAAGAGGGACAGTTAAGAAGAGAAAGAAAAGGTATAAATTGGGGTAATAAAATGGAGGGGAAAAACAATTAGTAATCATAATTGTGAGTGGAATGAACTTACCCATAAAATAGAATTGAATGCAAGAATGGATTAAAAACCAAAATCCAACAATATGTTGTTTATAAGAAATATAGTGGAAACAGGATGACACACAGAAAGCAAAAGTAAGGGAATAGAACAAAATCTATTATGCTGAAACTAAAAACTAAAACTAAATATTTATAATATATATAATAATATAAATATATATAAGTATATGATATTTATATGAATACAAATAATAAATATATAAATATAAAAATAAATAATAAATAAATAAAAATATATAATAAGAAAGGAGATGAATAATAAAATAAAATGAATAAAACAAAAAAAATCAGTGAATTCATGATTAATGAAGATAGAATTAAAGCAATTATTAGGAGCCATTTTTGTCTAATTACATGCCAACAAATCTGACAGTACAAGTTAAATGGAGGAATATTCATAAAAATATAAGTTGTCCAGATTAACAGAAGAGTAAACAGAATACCAAAATAGCTCTACTTTAGACCAAAGAAAGTGAAAAAAACATAAACGAATTTCCTAAGAAAAAACTCCAGCCTGATCTATTTAATCAAGTTGTCAACACCAAAAAAATGGAAAATGGATATAAGAACAGAGATTGACATATAATAAAATCATGTCTTAAGGAAATTTAACCGATGTGAATTAATCATTACAACCTCATTTACCAAATATTTGACAGATCTCCATTTTTCATCAGTTTGGTCATCTTTCTTCCTATTTTATCTTTGAATGCCTTTGTTGAATCTTTTACAAAACTTTCTATAAACATGTTTTTCTTTCCATTACTTTTCACTGTTTGATGAGGTAATATTTCTTACATTCTATTACAAATAACTTTGTATTCCCTAACTCTAATATCTTTCTGCAATGAAAAGAAATCAAGTATTTGGTTGATGAGTTAGTTTTAAGACTGTTCATCTCCTTGCTGTAATGACTAATTAAATTAAAGAGTAGAAATGTTATGTTGTGATCCATACTGGTTTCCCAGTGTTTTTTCTCTGGGTGTAGCTGGTTCTATTCATTACAAATCAATTGGAACTGATTTGGATCCTCTCATTGTTGAAGAGAACCAAGTCTATCAGAATTGATCATCATGTAGTAAGTATTGTTGTTGAAGTGTATAATGATCTCCTGGTACTGCTCATTTCACTTAGCATCCTCAAGAAATGATTGCTTCTTCTCAAGAAATGGCAATCATAAGCAATGTTTCACTAATCAATGAGTGAGTCTTCTGCTGGAGTCATCCCTTGGTGGGAAAACCATCTTGTAGGGGTTAGAACAATCTACCTTTTCCTTGATACTCTGTTATTCATCCTCATCTTTCCAGTCTTATCACTGCTTAGTTTCCTCCATGTACCCCAAAGAGTAGTCCCATAACTTCTTTCCCCCAATATAGCTCAATGAGCTCAGCTCATTCTAGATTCATGTGGAGCTTACATTCTAATTAATGGAGGTGATCATGGAAATTCATCACAAAGGCTAGTTATGTAGTGATGATGATGATGATGATGATGGTTTGCTCATGGTAAGTCATGAACATTAGGACATAAGCAAGGAAGGGCACTGATCTATATCAATGGAACAACTATCCACATTCATGAATATATTACATAGCAGTATATAAAGTAACATTAAGAAAAGAACTTTATGTGCCTACTAAGATTTTCATTTGGACTATCTCTAAGACAACAGATGATTCAATGAAGTCAACCAAAAGCATCAATTCCATTGTTTGAAAATCAATAATAATTCAGAAGATGGTGGTTACTCCATGAGATGTGACTTTTTCTCACCTCTCTTCAGAGAATGAGATAACATGAGCTGTACTCATCCCCAACCTCTAAACAAATATTCACCTAGTAAACAAACCTTATAAATCACAGAATGTTACAGAGTGTTAGAAATCATGTAATCTAACTTCTTTATTTTGCAAAAAAAAAAAAAGAAAAGAAAAGAAAAGAAATTAATCCAACTGTATGTATACAGTTGTTTTCATGTATTCTTCCCCATTATAATATGTACTTCTAGAAGGAAAGGACCATGTTTTTGTCTTTCCTTGTATCTCTAGCAATTAGTGCAATGCCTTACACTCACTTTTGGACTGACTGATTGATAATTAATGGCAGCCCAAACTAAACTACTTCCACAGTAGTTTCTGCAGGTAAATTAGGTTTACCCAACTTGAAAGCAATACCTCATTCTTCCATACTGAACATGTTCCCTGTATACTATATCCGTGCCTTTTATGACTATATAGACTGTATCCTATGAGTATTAGAACCTTTACCTCCTTTTAAGGTGTAGCTTAAGTCCCACCTCCTAAAGGAGGCTTTGTTTATGCATAGTGAATAGAACACTGACCTTGGAATCAAGAAAATGAATCTTCACAAATTCTAATCTAGCCTCAGATACTTTGTAGCTCTGTGACCTTGAGCAAATCACTTAATTCTTTGAATTTCCTTATCTGTAAATTAACTGGAGAAGGAAATGGAAAACCATTTCAATATTTTTGCCAAGAAAATCTCAAATAGAGGCACACGACTGAAACTACTGAATAACAGTTTTGAGGATCAAGTAAGAAAAAAAAAATAGTGACTTGCACACACAAAGTGAGTTACAAAATTTAAAGTATCAATCAAAGGTTAGTAATTATTTTTATCAATATCATAGAAGCTTTTCCTTTAAAGTTACCTTTCACTAAATAGATTGTGCTTCCCTAATTATTTATATGTTATCTTCACACTAAAATGTAATCTCGTAATATAAGGAACCATGTTTTGCCTTTCTTTGTGTCCTCAATGCCTGACATATAAGAAGTATTAAATAAATACTTAATGTATTTAAACCTTCTTGATCGCTCCTCAATTATAAATACTTCTCTTCCCAAAAGAATATTTATATGTATTTTTTATATTTTTGCAACCCCTTATTTTGTTTATACTGTTCTCTACCCTTCAGCACTCAATATTTAAGCTCAGTAAAGTCGAGGATTATTTTATTTTTGACTTTTTTATCCCCAGAACTTATCACAGAGCCTGGCATACAGTAGGAGTTCAATAAATGAGAGCAGAATTGAATTAAGCCTTGAAGAGTCTAGTTATGAGTCCTCCCAGTCTCAGAATGGAAGTGTATAAGAATGACCAGCATCTACTTACCAGCTTGGTTTCCTTGCACACAAGTGGAGAATTGAAGTAATTAATTGCACAGTCTGTTTCTTGTCAAGCATTTTCAAACAATGAACTGCTCAGGAGTGTGAGGGATGCCAAAGCATATTCTCAAAGAAAACCTTAACGGTTCTTTGAGGGTATCTGGGTGATTGAAGCGCCACTGTGAATCCACTCCTAGGCATCTTTACAAAAGAAAAGAAATAAACACAGCATTTGAGTTGTGCCTCAACTTCAAAACTGCAGGCTTTTGCCAGTTTTTAAGTCATTTGTAACCTTTAACATCACTTAAGCTCTGAGTTTCTCTGTTGTAATTATCTGAGGAGAACAGATAAGCCTCTAGTTCTCCAACCAGCGTGACACAGTTTTAATGTTTCATCTTGAGATGAATCATTTGGAAGTTTTTTTTCCCTTTTCCATTATATCTCTGACCATTGTTTAAATGTAATGTCAAGGATAAAGAATGGGATTCTGAATGCTGATTTTTCTGGCAGAAATCCCCGGATGTCTTGTGAAATCAGCTGCTATGTGAGTACATGAGCATTAGCACATTTATGGGAGAATGAACCTAACAATACATTGCACTGATTTTACAACTTTCTCTGAGGAGCACTAATTCCCACAATAATCCCATGAGGAAATGGGGTGGGGGGAGTCTTATGACCTCAATTTTACAGAGAGGGAAATTGAGATGCATAGCCCTGAGGAAACCAGAGAATGGTCTAGAAGAGAGCCCCTGGTTTTTTCAATCTTAGTCCAGTCATACTTCCATAAGATACTACCACCTCCTCCATGGGAGCTTTGCCAGATGGGATCATATTTATGCTGCTATGTGAGTATAGAACTGATTTCCAAATACTGCTAACAAAAAGTTTCTACCTTAGTCTTAATTGGCATGCAAACCTGAATTATCATGGTTTACTCATTGTTGTATACATGGTTTTAAAGATTGCTACAGCCAGGTGGTTTTCTTCATGCATGTCACTTGGTTATGCTTTTCACTGGTAGAAGGGGGAACTACGGTAGCAAAGGTACCCATAATTCCTCCAGCTCCTGTGCCCAGTTGAGTTTTAGCAATAGTAGCTGACAATGTAATACTCATTCAGCAGCTGATTATAATTAAAAATATCAGAATAATTAAAGTCCTCAGCTTGACAAGCAGAGCCATAACTTTGCCTTCAGACATTCCTCTCTAATTAGTTAATTAATCCTAATGCAAATTATAAGCAATAATTAGTCAGCCAAGCTTGACATAAAAGTCTGCTGACTTACAGCTAAAAGCCTTTCTGGTTACTGGTTTGTAGTTTCTAAAGGTGTCTTTTGTCCACTCATGGTTTCTGTATCCATCTTCCAACTTTCTGCAGACATACAGATGCTCAAAATAATTTGAGTAGAAGAAAAAAGCATGGCTATAAAAACCTGTATCACCACAGGCATTTTGTTCAGTTTTACATAATAAATTGGGTGTTCAGTATCTGTATTGAATGTAGGGGATCAGATCCAAGGAAAATGCAGAATAGAGGAGGAGGAGGAAGGAACAATGACCAAAAGCTGGTTCTCTGATATGTTGAACATTCATATATGCTGAACATATCATCATACAACTGCTTTCTAGCACGTGCCTAGAAATTGTCACAATACAGCATATCCAAAATTTGATCTCTTTGTAATAGGAGAGCTAATATTTGATCCAGATTTTCAGTGTATTTGACAGACCAGAAATCTGTTAACAGAGATAATGTGAATTATCTTTTGATGAATCAATACTAGAATATTGCATTTTCAACATATCTTTACTACTAATGAGCTCAATTCTCTCCTTCTGATTAGGAGGGAAAGCAACAAATGTTCTCTGAGGCCATAAAAAGAGGAATCTTCTTGGATCCTGAGTTTCTGACACCTCCCAGGATAGTTATTCACTAGCCATCACTACCAATCTCTTATCTGTACACAGAATCAGAAAAATAGTAGCAAATTGTTTTTTTCCTAGGTTATCTATTTACCAGGTTGTCTATTTCCTAGAATGAATATTCACTGATCCCTAGGCTTTCCAGGCTAAAAAAATCAGTCCTTTGAAAGATGGCCTCAGGAAATCATCATCATCAACAATAATAATAGTAATAATAATAATAATGACTATAATTATAATAATAATTAGTAGGAGTAGAATTAGCTATCATTTACATTGTGCTTTAACCCCTATAAAAAATAATAATGTAATGTATTTGACATATATTATCTCATTTTCCCCACACAACAATCCTAGAAAGTAAGTGCTATTATTATCATCCCCATTCTATAAACAAGAAAACTGAAGAAAACAGATTAAGGATATTGCCTAAAATTAGCTAAAGATATATGCGGCAGGATTTGAACTCAGCTACTAAGAGTATTGCCTAGAATTACATGGCTAAGATGTCTGAGGCAGGATTTGAACTCAGCTACTCCTGACTTCATGTCTAACAGTCTGTTCATTGTGCCACCTAACTAATGAAATCAAAAGAGAGTTATAGTAGAATATGAAAGATAATGTTTGCAATGCTCCTCCAGATCACAGCTCTAATAGGAAACTACAAACAAATTTTAAAAGTGCATAGAATAAATGTCTTCAGAGCCTCCATACTCTTCTGTGATAGCAGAAATACATTTATCATAAATAAGTATCAAGTCTTGGAAAAGTTTCTTAGGTATTTTTCCAGATCCTGATAGAGAAAGAGTAAATGAGCATATTTCTTTGCTTAGGTATTTTTGGCACAACAGAGAGGGGATATTGAACAGATAAAGCACAGGAAGAGCTACCTCTTCCTATGTGGAAGAGTAGGAATGCTTTCTTTAACCTAAAGGGGGTGGAAGTTGGGCAATGAACAGAGCTGGAAGAGGAAAATTGGAACACAGCACTGCAGAGGGATTATTTCCTATATTGAAATTTGGGGATATTTCCTATGTTGAAAAGCATGGGCAATGTCTTTGGCCACAAGGCATGCATCCTGATTTAAATTAAAAAGCATAGGGAAGGAGTGGCAAACACAAAAATTAGGATCAACATAATATATACATGTTGCTGAATTATTATTGATAGCATTGCTTAACCAGTTCAGGATTGAATTGTTTCATTTAAATGACATTCAGTTTAATGTACAAGATTATCCATCAGTGTATACATAACTGGAAAAACAAGTTGTGTCCAGAATTGGACAGAAGGAGAACAAGCTGGATTGCCTTCAGACAATTATAAAGCTCCTTTAATGACCCCAGACTTCTGGAAATAAAGATGTATCTTTTTACCACTAATATTCAATAATAGGACTAAATATCTTTAAGTTACAAGTTTCTTAAATAACAAAAAAAAAAATGAAGAGGGCCATAAGAATGTGAGCAGGTTGCAACAATGAGCAACAAGAAATTTCAAAGAACAATAGTAAAAGATGTCATCAGAGAAAGATATGTTAGAAAGAAAAGACGGTTTAGTCATGGTCTAGGGGGCAGGGACTACAGATAGACAGCCCAAGTGTTCCACTGGTGTCCTACTGAAGTCAAAAGTGGAGAAGGTCTCCAGGATACTAGAAGGCACACCCTCACCCCATACATTTTTGCGAGATTTTGGACAAAAGTGGCCTGGGATGGGCAGGCAAGGGAGGATTTCATTCTTAGTTAAAAATGGCTTTTACTTTTACCTTTGTTCTCAAGTACTATGTAAAATTTAACTCAAGAAGTACTTTTTAAATTTCTTTCATATTCTAAGAATTATACCAGCACTATAAATGATATAAAAGAGAATGCCATGGAGTTCTTGCCCTCAAGATGGCTTAAAATCTGCTTAGATGGATTGCATGTAAATACAATAAAAGATAAAATATAACAAAGTGTAAAAATCTATTTCTTCATTTATTTTAAAAATTCATTCATTTGTCAAGTGCCTACATACATAGAGCACCATGTTAAATACTGGATGAGTTGCAAAAATAGATACAACACAATTCCTGTTCCATAAATCTTATAAACTAGTAAAGATATATATATATATATATATATATATATATATATATATATATATACACACACAGAGAGATTACCTTACTGAAAAATAGAATATTTTAGGAAAATGAGGTAGTTGCCAGCAAAGTGCTATGTGGACAGAAAAACCTATGAATACAAAGAAAACAATTTCAACAGAAAGGATATGGAATTTAACCTAAACCCTGAAGTATGGAGTGGAACTAACAGAGCTATAGAGAAGTTAGCCCAGGAATAAGGTATAGGGTAAATAAAGATGGGGCAAGCAAGGGCACGGTGAATAGAGTGCCAGGCTTGTAATCAGGAGATTTATTTTCTTGAATTCAGTTCTGGCTTCAGACAAGTATTTACTAACTATATGAACTTGGTTAAGTCATTTCACCCTAGTTTTTTCATCAGCAAAGTGAACTGGAGAAAGAAATGACAAACCACTCCAGTATTTCTACCAGGAAAATCCCATTTAAGATCCAATAAAGAGTCAGACATGATTGAAAAACAACTATACAAGCAAAGACATAGCATGATGGTTATTGGAGAAAGTGAATACTCTGACTTGATTAGAACAGGTTGTAATATAGATTAGTATTATAATGCCAGAAACTAGGATAACAACAGGTTTTGGAGGACATTAAATGTCAGGTTAAAAAGATTAATTTTTTTAGGGGATAGGGAGGCATTTGAAAGCCATTGAAGAATTCTGAACAAAGGGTGACAAGTACAAGGAAAATATACATATAAAGAAATATAGCCATATAGCCAGGAATAATGTTACAGGAGCGGCTAGATGCTACTTAAAGAACAACTGAAAAGGCACAGAGATAGGTGGGCTATCTTGGAGAACCAGGGAGGGGGAAGAGCAATGTGGCCCTTCTTTGCTTTATGATTCCCAAGAGAGAACTGCTGTGGTTTCTTAACCTGAAATTGGAGATCTGAGTCCATAAAGGAGTCCCATATTTAAGTTACCTGGTACCTCCAGGGGAATAAACTCTCATTTTGTAGAAGAGATAGAAAAAACCCACTTATGAGATTCCTGCTTATGACATTTTCCCATAGGGTCTGCTTATTTTTTTAATCATCATCCATATCTCAAAGTATTTATTAGCTGTTCAAATTTGCATGGCAACCTATCTGCAATTTTTCCATTTCTCACTTTGGAAGCTTTCCCGGTTTAGAAGTTTTTAATGGATGCTCCTTTGAAAACATCTTAAGAGGGCTTTTACTGTAATTCCTTTTCCCCTAGCACTTATTTAATAGGTACCAATGCCTATCTTTTGCCTCCGGTGTTAGGCTAGGGAGAGTAAGATTCATTAACCATGGTGAGTTATGGATTTCAATGCCCTGGCTACTTCATTTCTTATATCCTACAAGATCATTTCCTCCCAAACCCTCCTGCAGCCCAAGAATGCATACATTGTAAGTAGCCTTAATCTGTCTCATTAGTACTATTCCTTACTTAAAGTGAAGGATACCTCCAAGATTACCATATTACTTCTGGTTGTCCTTATGTGTCAATCCAATTATATATGTCCTGGACTGCAATAAGGGTAGTAATACTAGTATGAATAATATGAGTACTAGGATCATAGAATTTGGGGCTTAGAGATCATTTAGCCTAATCCTTATATGTAGTAAAAATTAAAACACTGAAATTGCAGTCAGGAAATTAGATTCTCTTCTAAGAGGGAGAAATATTATGAAAAAAAATTGTTTTCCCTCTCTATCACATGGAAATTACAAGAAAAGAATATATTAATGTTCTAACAAAATGAGAAGTGAAAATGGCTTTTTGTCCTTGGCAGTGAACCAGAGAACCTTATTAGGCAGGGAGCCCTGATTAAAATCATAACATATAAGTTGGGATTTCATTCATTTCCAATTGGCAAGGCTGACCCTATATTTGTCTTATCTTATGCCCATGAGGACATAGAGTAGTGTTCCAAACCCAAAGCATTCAGAAACTGCTAATTTGTTGATACAGAAGTCAAAGAAATCCTTATTTAGAACTGTGAGATCACATAAATGACTGAGTTCTACTAGAACAGAGATCTTTTTACCTTTTACCATCCAACTCTACAAGAAATATTAACCAGCACACAATCTTCAATTCTCCCAAGGCTAAGAAAAGACTAGTTAAACTTGTTGAATGATACTCTTCAGCAGGAAAAAAAATAACAATTCAATTCAGCAGGCAATTCAATACTACATGCAACTAAGCATTGTTCTATGCAATGCAGATAGAAAAACAAAATCTAAACTAATAGTGATTACTGTCTAAAAGTTTCCCTACAGTGGTTTCATCACCCTGGGTAGATGTCAAGCTCCTGAGTTTGTTTTGAAGCAAGAGAGTGGGGAGGTAATTTTTATTTTACCTAAAACAAGTTGCTTTCAATTCTCCTTTCAATCTTCTTCTGGCAAGAATCTCTTGGAAGAAAGGTATATCTGATTGTTCCTAAGAATCTACAAACAAAATGGTTTTTGAAAAGTTCTCGTGACATTTATTTTTTCCTACCAATCAAACTCAGTTTGTTAAAAACCAAAAGTCATTTAAATAAGCATCTACTAAGAGATGTTAGTTTCTGGGAATACAAAGATAAAACTTGAAGTCAATGCTCATATGAAGCAATGGGAAGAAGTTAAAAAGGAAAAAAAAATTGGTCTGTCTGTAAAAATTCCCTAATAATTAGAATTGCCCCAAAGTGGAATGGGGTGAAACAGCATGGATTCATTTTGTATATGTTAGACTAAATGGCTCTTTAAAACTCCTTCCCATTCTCAAATTTTGTGATTCTGAATTTATAGACAAGGGGAAAGAAATGATATGTAAGTATAAGAATATAAAAAACAAATACAAGATAATGGAGGGAAGGCACTAGCTGATGAGAAGGATCAGGAAAGGTTTCTTAAAGAAGATGCTGTTAAAGCTGAGTCTCAAAGGGCAGAAATTAAAAGAGTTACTTTTTCATTGGAATTATTTTACAATCTTCATTCTGTGGTTTTATTACTGGTGCTTTGTCCCCTATTAGAAAGTGAATTCCCCTATTAGAAAGTGAACTTGTCAAGAACAGGAATTCTCTTTTGCCTTTCTTTATAATATAGTAATTAGCACAGTGTCTGGTCCACAGTAGGCATTTAGTAAATGTTTATTGACTGAATATCATTCTTTGAATTTAACAGGAAATATTTAAAGAATTTCAGTTTGACTTTTTAAAAATTAAATTTGATGTGGAAATATGTATAGAAGAATTGTACATGTTTAACATATATTGGATTACTTGCCATCTAAGAAAGGGGATGGAGGGAAGGAAAGAAGAGAAAATTTTGGAACACAAGGTTTTGCAAAGGTTAATGTTGAAAACTACATAGGCATATATTTTGAAAAAAAACTTTAAAATTTAATATATATATATATATATATATATAAATTTAAAAAGAGATTAGACACAAGGTGAGATCTTGCTAACATGTAATAGCATCAAATAACCCATCAATTCATAAGTATTTATTTATAGACTTCAATGTCTGACCAAGTTCTAATAAGCAAGCACTCCACAATACCTCTTTTAGCTACTTCCATGGCAGTTCGAACTTATTGTGTAAGAGTTGAGGATAAAAAGACAAAAATGAACCAATCTCTATCTTTAAGAAGCATACATTCTAACAGGGGCAATAACATAAATATATAAACATATTCAAATGAGGAAAGCTGGTGATTATCCAGGAATACCATTGTGGGAAATTAAGACCCCCAAACTCTACTTTTTCTCAAAAGTTTAATTTATATGAAAGGGGAATGAACTTGATGGTTATTAGTTTTTATGCTTTTGTTGTTTTAGAACAAATTGTCTTAGCCATGATGATTATAAATCAGGCCCAAATACATGTAGAATAGGCTTCATATTAAAATTTCACTAATGATAGTGGTTCATATTTATATAGTAACTTGCAATATACCAAGTACTTTCTTGGCAAGAACTATGAGTTAAATAATGCAATCTATATTTTAGAAATGAGGAAGCTAAATCTGAGGAAAGTAAAATGATTTGTCTATTCATGGTGGATCAAAGATTCAAACTTAGGACTTCTGGCTGGAAACTTTCTCTGGCAACTATACTTTCTACGGGGTGTTTGAGAGATTCAGGGAGAACTAGTACTTTTGGTGTAAGGGTTTGCCAAACCCTTTCCCGACTTTCACCTTTTCACTTTCATGGCTCCATGAAAATATATCATGATCAATGACCACACCTCAGTAAAACCTTCTTGGCAAACAAGCTCACTAGGTTGAAAGTAATCAACAGGCTTCAAATCTATCTGTGAATTTGGGAGATATCTACTTCAAGCATGTGAAGACTTTCCCTGGGGGAATGGATGGATCAGAACAATTTGTTCGAACTGCCATGGAGGTAGCTAAAAGAGGTATTGTGGAGTGCTTGCTTATTAGTACTTGGTCCGACATTGAAGACATTAAAATAATCCACTGCATCCTGGGCCATCTCCAGTCATCTTGGCTTTTGTCTTGTCTTGATGACACTGGAAGTGACAATGAGACTAATAATCTTGTGAAATTCTGCCTCACCTAAATCCAATTCACACTCAAGTCAAGATATCACCCAGTGATGTCACTGGTTCTCCAGAAATGAACAACACTTTCTCTAAATAAAGCAGTTAGATTGTATAGTAGACAGAGTGCTTATCAGAGTTAGGAAGTTTTAATTTTCAATCCAGCCTCAGAAATTTACTAGAGACCTAGGAGAAATCATTTCACTCCTATCAGCCCCAGTCTTCTTAAATGTAAAATGAGAATAATAATAACCCCTTTCT
Organism: Antechinus flavipes; assembly: GCF_016432865.1. Classification (NCBI taxonomy): domain Eukaryota; kingdom Metazoa; phylum Chordata; class Mammalia; order Dasyuromorphia; family Dasyuridae; genus Antechinus; species Antechinus flavipes. The sequence goes on along the minus strand of NC_067401.1, from coordinate 216,479,950 downwards.
TGCAAAGTAGTTGTGAGGATCAAATGAAATAGATATCTGTTAAGTGCCTGGCACATACTAAGTAGTTAGTGAATGCTTTTTTCCTTCCTTCCTTCCTCTAAATAAAAAACAAAAAAACAAAAAAACTTCAGGCTTGAAACAAGTTACTCTCCTTTGTTGTATGTATAATTACATTACATTAAGAAAGTAATTATTTAATATTTGCTATGTGCTTTTCATTGTGGAAGATATAAAAGTTATATGGAATATAGCTATTGTTTTTTTTTCCTCTTGGAGTTTAATATGGAGAAGATAAGATCAAATGACTGAAGCACAATGTGAGAGGCAATGTGGCAGGTGGGAAAGATTTCTGGACAATATAGAGTAAAGAGACCTAGACAAAATCTTATGTTGACTATGTATAATCTATGGCCATGAATAAGCAATTTATAATTTTTAAGTCTAAGAAATTTCCATGAAACTTGAGTCCTAAATTTAGAAGAGACCTTGTTATTGTTCAGTCATTTTTAATAGTGTTTTCATGACCCTATTTGGGGTTTTCTTAGCAAAGATAATGTAGAATTTTGCCATTTCCCTCTCCAGCTCATTTTTACAGATGAGGAAGGGTCCACAGCAGGAACATTTTTGAAATTATGTTTGAACCCAAGAAGATGAATCTTCCTGACTCCAGAGCTGGTACTGAACTACTCAGTTTTCCAGAAAGGACTTTAAAAGTCATTTAAAATAACTACCATATTCTACAGATGAAGAAAACAGAGAGGGGAGATGACTTGCCTGATATCCTACAGATAGTAAGTGGAAGAAATATGATTTGAATGCAGTTCCTCTGATTTCAGACTCAGCATTCTTTGTACACAGTATTTATAAAATAGTTTCTCCATAGTATCAATAAAATATCATATTATAAAGAAAACAAAATGCAAATTATTATATGAGCTATTGTAATGGCATCTAGTTTCAGACCAGATGTAACCTGCTGTTCATAGAGCTCCTTCCACTGATGAAATCATAGGTTCTTGACATTATGACCTCTAAATGGCATGTAAGCATGTGCTAAAGTAAATATTACCAAATACCAAAATGTATGATGGAGAAAATAACTGCCATAGGCACTCAGGCTAAGGAAAAATCAATGCTGGCTAGAATTACTGGGGAGAGCTTTATGATGTTTGCTATAGGTCTTGAAGGATGGGAATAAAGGATATGGGTAAACAGATTGGAATAGTTATTTTCTTTGGAACTTGTAGGTGAGATTCTACTTATAATTCTGTCTCAGTTACCTCATTATTATACATCAAAGCTGTTTAAAAAGGTATTATTGTTTACCTTTGCAAGGTGGGATTTTCTTAAAAAATGTAGCTCCATGACATAGGAGTCACAGAAAAGGGGTAATTAACAATCAAGAAATAATCTCATCTCCTTTGGATGCCTGAGAGTAATTCCCTCTGGTATCAGTAGAAACTACTCTATCATATCAAGGTTAGGATAGACCCCTTAAGCATGGAGAAACATATGCCCCAAGAGAAACAGTTAATCCTGTTGACAATAGCAACTCATATGTACAAATGAGAGAGAAGGTGTTTTGTATAATTTTCCTCATTTTACATGCAGAGCAAGATGCTATTTCCCCATCCTTTAATCAAAGTCTTTATTAAGTAAAACTTTAAAATGCGACTTCAGTGAAAAAAATACAATTTTCAAAAAAATAGAATCAACTCAAAAATACTAAGCAAAAATATGCAAATGGGTGATGACCCTCTAAGTATAAAAATTCTAAGAAAAACATTATTTCCCAAACTCTATTAAATGAAATCTTGGCATTCCATAGGGTACAAATATGCTGTGATGCTTATTTTTCCTCTAAAATATCAAACATCAAATTTTGTACATTAAAATATTTAACTTTGTTTAGCAATTCTTCAGGCATACAATGGGCTTGATTTTTCTATATTGTATTTCAAAATTTCCCCAACTCACATTTATTTCTTTTTTTTTCCTTTCTTTTCTTTTCTTTTTTTTTTTATAATTCTAATTTTTTATTGACAGAACCCATGCCTGGTTAATTTTTTCCAAATATTATCCCTTGTATTCACTTCTGTTCTGACTTTTCCCCTTCCTCCCTTCAGCCCCTCCTCCAGATGGCAAGCAGTCCTATACATACATGTTAAATATGTCACAGTATATCCTAGATACAATATATGTGTGCAGAACCGAACAGTTCTCTTGTTGCACAGGAAGAATTGGATTCGGAAGGTAAAAATAACCTGGGAAGAAAAACAAAAATGCAAACAGTTTGCATTCATTTCCCAGTATCCTTTCTTTGGGTGTAGCTGCTTCTGTCCATCATTGATCAATTGGAACTGAATTAGATCTCTTTGTTGAAGAAATCTACTTCCATCAGAATACATTCTCATACAGTATTATTGTTGAAGTATATAATGATCTCTTGGTTCTGCTCATTTCACTTAGCATCAGTTCATGTAAGTCTCTCCAAGCCTCTCTGTATTCATCTTGCTGGTCATTTCTTACAGAACATTCATATACCATAATTTATTCAGCCATTCTCCAACTGATGGACATCCATTCATTTTCCAGTTTCTAGCCATGACAAACAGGGCTGCCACAAACATTTTGGCACATACAGGTCCCTTTCCCTTCTTTAGTATCTTTTTGGGGTAAAGCCCAGTAGTAGCTCTGCTGGATCAAATGATACTAGGAATGCAGAGCTGGTTCAATATTAGGAAAACTATTAGCATAATTGATTATATCAATAACCAAATTAACAAAAAACTATATGATCATCTCAATGGATGCAGAAAAAGCATTTGATTAAATCCAACATCCATTCCTAATAAAACCACTTGAGAGGATATGAATAAATGGACTTTTCCTTAAAATAGTCAGGAGCATATTTTTAAAACCATCAGTAAGCATCATATGCAATGGGGAAAAACTGGAACCTTTCCCAATAAGATCTGGAGGGAAGCAAGGTTGCCAACTGTCATCATCGTTATTCAATATTGTATTAGAAACACAATTTGATAACTTTTGGGGCATAATTCCAGATTGCTCTCCAGAATGGTTGGATTCATTCATAACTCCACCAACAATGCATCAATGTCCCAGTTTTCCCGCATCCCTTCCAACATTCATCATTATTTTTTCCTGTCATCTTAGCCAATCTGACAGGTGTGTAGTGGTATCTCAGAGTTGTCTTAATTTGCATTTCTCTGATCAATAGTGATTTGGAACATTCTTTCATATGAGTGGAAATAGTTTCAATTTCATTATCTGAAAATTGTCTGTTCATATCCTTTGACATTTATCATTTGGAGAATGGCTTGATTTCTTACAAATTAGTCAATTCTCTATGTATTTTGGAAATGAGGCCTTTATCAGGACTTTTAACTATGAAAATGTTTTCCCAGTTTGTTGCTTCCCTTCTAATCTTGTTTGCATTAGCTTTGTTTGTACAAAGGCTTTTAATTTGATATAATCAAAATTTTCTATTTTGTGATCAATAATGCTTTCTAGTTCATCTTTGGTCACAAATTTCTTCCTCCTCCACAAGTCTGAGAGATAAACTACCTTATGTTCCTCTAATTTATTTATAAACTCTTTCTTTATGCCTAAATCATGGACCCATTTTGATCTTATCTTAGTATACGGTGTTAAGTGTGGGTCCACGCCTAATTTCTGCCATACTAATTTCTAGTTTTCCCAGCAGTTTTTATCAAATAATAAATTCTTATCCCAAAAGTTAGGATCTTTGGGTTTGTCAAATACTAGATTGCTATAGTTGACTATTTTGTCTTGTGAGCCTAACCTATCCCACTGATCAACTAATCTATTTCTTAGCCAATACCAAATGGTTTTGGTGACTGCTGCTTTATAATATAGTTTTAGATCAGGTACAGCTAGGCCATCTTCATTTGATTTTTTTTTCATTAATTCCCTTCAGATTCTCGACCTTTTCTTCTTCCATATGAATTTTGTTGTTTTTTTATAGATTATTAAAATATTTTCTTGGGAGTCTGATTGGTATAGCACCAAATGAATAGATTAGTTTAGGGAGTATTGTCATCTTTACTATGTTCGCTCGGCCGATCCAAGAGCACTTAATATTTTTTCAATTATTTAACTCTGACTTTATTTGTGTGGAAAGTTTTTTTGTAATTTTGGTCATATAATTCCTGACTTTCTTTTGGTAGATAGATTCTTAAATATTTTATGCTATTGACAGTTATTTTGAATGGAATTTCTCTTTGTATCTCTTGCTGTTGGATTTTGTTGGTGATCTATAAAAATGCTGAGGATTTATGGGGTTTTATTTTGTATCCTGCAACTTTGCTAAAGTTATGAATTATTTCTAATAGTTTTTAAATAGGATCTCTGGGGTTCTCTAAGTATACTATCATATCATCTGCAAAGAGTGATAGTTTGGTTTCCTCATTGCCTACTCTAATTCCTTTAATCTCTTTCTCCACTCTTGTTGCCGAGGCTAGTGTTTCTAATACAATATTGAATAACAATGATGATAGTGGGCAAACTTGCTTCACTCCAGATCTTATTGGGAAAGGTTCCGGTTTTTCCCCATTGCATATGATGCTTACTGATGGTTTTAAAAATATGCTCCTGACTATTTTAAGGAAAAGTCCATTTATTCATATCCTCTCAAGTATTTTTATTAGGAATGGATATTGGATTTAATCAAATGTTTTTTCTGTATCTATTGAGATGATCATATGGTTTTTTGTTAATTTGGTTATTGATATAGTCAATTATACTAGCAGTTTTCCTAATATTGAACTAGCCCTGCATTCCTGATATAAATCCTGGTCATAGTGTATTATCCTGGGGATGATCTTCTGTAATCTTTTTACTAATATTTTATTTAAGATTTTAGCATTAATATTCATTAGGGAGATTGGTATATAATTTTCTTTCTCTATTTCAACCTACCTGATTTAGGTATCAGTACCATGTCTGTGTCATAAAAGGAATTTGGTAGGACTCTTTCAATCCCTATTTTTTCAAATAGTTTATATAGCATTGGAGTTAATTGTTCTTTAAATGTTTGGTAGAGTTCACATTGTAAATCCATCTGGTCCTGGGGATCTCACATTTATTTCTAAAATTATTTGATATCCCTAAAGCAATATTTACATAGTCTATCAAAATATTTCAAGGTAAAAATGGTTCCATGGTCAAGTTAGTTTGGGAAAGGTTGAGATGGAATATAGATAAATTTTCAAGGCAAACAGGTAACATTATCTAATATTGGAAAAAAATTCTCCTCTAATGCTGCCTCTCAGCAACCCTTTGCAAAAGTCCCTTAAAGATGTAGAATTGGAACCATTACCAATTATATTAGTCTTTGCTAATGTGTCTCATTCTAATACAATCACCTATTAGTGGAGGTGCATTTCTTTAGGACCAAATCCAGGGGACTGCAATTCTCTCATCCTATAAAAGGATGAGAATTTCCCCCTTATCTAAGCAATCCTAAATCTTTCACTGTAATGTCTTGCTCCAGTTACAAAAATGCTAATGGTAGGGATACCCCAGGTTTGGTCCTAAGTTTTATTTTCTTCAGTTCTCTTCTCTTTTGCAGACAATATCTCTTGCCACAGATTCAAAATCATGACTCTCTTATCTGTATTTCCAGCCTTAGTCTTTCTACTGGATTTAGTCTCTCCTGAATCACCAACTACCTCTTATACAATTCCAATGACAAGTCCCACAGGTATCTCGAATTCAATAGGCCTAGAAGCAGAACTTATATCTCTTCCTTAACTGACCTTTCCTGCAGATTTTCCTTTTTTTTTTTTCTATTGGGAACATAATCATCCTTCTAGACACCCAGGTTTGTAACCTTGGAGTCATCTCTAACTCTTCACTATCCATATCCAATTAGTTTCTAAGTCTTGTGCATTCTACTTCCACAATAGTTCTTAAATCCATTTCCTCTCCATCCATATGACCATCACCTTCGTCTAGGATGTCATCATGTCTTACCCAGATGTTGCAATAGCTTCTTACTTGAAGTCCCAACTTTCAGACTTACCATTTCCCATTTTGTGGCTGCTAAGATGATCCTCATAAAGAACGAGTCTGATCATTTCATGCCATTACTCCAATCTATCAATTTATTCAGTTTTACATTTTTATTTAATATATATATTTATAATATATTCAGCTTCACAAAATGACTCCAGCATATTTTTTCTGCATTTACTGCACAATAGTCTCTTTCACACTCTGTGTTCAAATCAAAGTGACCTATATTCTGTTTTCTGAACTCAATATTCCATATTCCATATCTGTGTTTTTGTACATATCATCTATAGTGCCTAAAACATACTTTCTCATGCCTTTTAGCTTTCATAATCTCTAGCTTTGTTTAGGACTTAGCTTTTATGTTTTCTCCTATGGGAAGCTTTTCTTCAGCCTCTTAGTTATTAATAAGCACTCCCTTTTCCTATTATCACATAATACTTAACTGTTTACATATTCACAAGAAAGAACTTTTAAAATCATTAAAATCTTTATGCTAATTATTATTCTTATTTTTATTTTTATTTTATTTCTTCATTAAATTATAAACTTTTCAAGAAGAGGAATTGTTTTCCATTATGTCTAGTATTCTATATAATTAGACTAGGTGGACTGAATTGTTAGGCTAGTCTGAGTAATTTATTAGTTATAATTCAATTTATTCCAAAGGGTGAATTAGCTGCATCTGCTGCAGAGGATCACTGAAAGCAGTTACTCAAAAATGTGAGGCTACTCCTTCTAAAGCTCATTCCTATCCTAGCATTGATTGTGTATCTGAGTTCTCTGTTACTGGATCCTTCAGCATGAGCAAAGGATGGGTCAATCTTTGCCAATAAATGGAAACTTCAGGTCTAGGGAAACAATAAATGACCCCAAATAATGCTGTAAAGTAATTAATTACATTATGCAAATCAAGAAGTTATATAAATAAATTCATATATATATATTATGTATATACACATACACACAAAACTTAAGATCCATTACTATTAACAATAATTAGATGTCATAAATCGGTGTACACTAAGTGCTAATTCAATGGTATAGGTTTGTAAGAAACTACATCTATAAATGCAAAGTGGAATGAAGAATTTAAGGCAAAAATGGTTACTTTTAGTTTGCATTATCTGAATAGTTGATTTGGATACATTATATTCAACAAACATTTATTAAATAATTCTTATGTTCTGACAAAGAATTCCCTAGCCTCAAATACTACAAAATATAAGGGATTATATGTAAACTGAATATAAATTCCTTAAAAGAATGTAAATGCCTTGAAGGAAGAAACCACATCTCTAAGATGTTAAAAACACGTAGCAAGCACACTTTGATCAGCACCTAGTTAATTAACTCATTGCTTCTGTCCCTACACTCACTATCAATCATCATTAAATCACATTCAAACTATCATCTCATATCAGTTGTTGGGGTACCTGAAATGAATGGCACACACTCTCATTTTATTTTTCAAAACAGTTTTTTTTTTAAAACATGAGATACTTCACAAGAAATGCCCAAATACTGATAAACAGTGACATATATATTTGGCCAGCATGTTGTTGCCTATCAATATTGACTCTACTTCCAACATTGTAGCTATTCTGTATATTATCTTTTTGTTGCATCTTTCTTTCCTCTGCCTCACTTCATGTTATTTTCTGAATTCTTCAACTTCTTTCTTATGCTCATTAATAATAACAACAAAAATACTAACTGATGGTATTTAAATAGCACTCTACCTTTTTATAGTGCTTTATAAATATTTCATGCAAGATAGATACTATAGGTATTATCCCTATTTTACAGATAAAAAAACTGAGCCTCTGGTAAGAGAAATTACAGTAAATTTCAGAGGCAGCATTTAAAATCTAACTTGATTTAAAATCAAGTTAGAGCCAAACTTTCTGGCTCTAAGTCTAGCTAAGTCTCAGTAAAATGCCATGTTGTTTCAGTTATATCTCTCACTACATCCATGTACAAAAATGTGTTTATCTATTTCCCATATGAGAGAGTAAGTAGTTAATTTTTAGGGGTGGCTCTGTGTGTGTGTGTGTGTGTGTGTGTGTGTGTGTGTGTGTATGGTTTCCGAGAAATAATGAGGTCATGAATAGTTTTGTTTGTATGGATCTTTTCTAGTTATTAATAAAATCCTTAGGGTATATATATTTTCCCTAGTAGATTTTTTTAGTCTAATGGGTATGAGCAATTTGGTAACTTTTCTTGAATGATACCAAACTGTATTGTACTAATTTGTATTTTCATGTGTGACTTATAATTTATACCTTTATTCCTATAACTCTTTTCCCCTCCTCTCAGGAAAAAAAAAAGTTTGAACAACTTTTCATATTCAGTATTTTTGACAATTATAGGATAATACCTCAATATTTTTACATTTTAATTTCTTTGGTTATTAGGAATTTTGAATTTTTTTCAGCTAAAATTATATAGTTTTTATTTGAAATTGTTTGTTTACAAGAGATCAGTAAAGATGGCAGAGTAGGAGAAAGCAGTACAACCCAGTTCCCTTCCACAACAATACTATAAAGACCTACCAAACAAACAAACAAACAAAAAACACTATACTATGTTATGATCAGGAAATTTAAGGAAAATCCACTAAGTCATCTAGCCTAGATCAGTATAAAAAGTCAGACAGAAGATTGAGGGCACTGAGGATAGTGTCTGGCCAGGAAGGTGCCATATTGAACCAATGGTGGGACAAAATTGGAAGTTTTAGCTGTGTGCTAGGACAACATTTGTTTCCAGATATATCAGTGACAGCATTGATATTATTCAGGGAAGGAACAGGAATCAACTGTTAGTTCTATCAGTGGTACCCTAGAGCTGGATTGAAAATCTAAAGTGGAGTGAAGAGGGTACTTGTAAGTATGAGGTAATGAACCTCCAATTGTTTCTCAGAAAAGAGTGTCCCAAAGCTGAATATTGGGCTTGAAATAGAAATAAAAACCAACTGACAGTTGCATTTAGGGGCAATCTGTCGCTCTGAACCTGAGGAGCCTTCCAATTAGCTGACAGGGCAGCTGGACCCTGCAGCAGTCTATTAGGCCTCCATTTGGGGCCAAACTTATTGCTATGTCACCTTAATCCAAATTAGGATCAGGAGTTTACAGAATTCAGACTAAAAAGAAATCAAACGACTTCCTAGATCAGACTGTTGTAGGTTCACTGAAAGCTAGCAGCTGCCAGTGTGAGCAAAGCCTATGATCCTTGAAGATTATAGTACTCAATATCCAAAGACATCAGCCTCAGAAATATAGAAAATACAAATCAAGGCCTAATAAAAACCAGACTTTCCTTCTAGTTGTGTGAAGAGACTGACCCTAACAAAAAATTCCCAATTCAATAAGTCCAGAAGAATGAACCAAAAAAACAAAACAAAACAAAAAAAAAACTGTTTATATCATTTGACCATTTTGAGGAATGGATTTTAGTTTTCTTAATTTCTGCCAACTCCAACTGATTATGTATCTCATAGTTTATTAGTTATGTAATGCAAATATTTTTTAAAGTATCTTTTCTTTTGATGCTAACTTCATTGAATTCAAAAAGTAAATGTTTTAACTTTACATAATTAAAATTGTCTGTTTTCTCATTTATAATCAATTCAATCAAAATCTGGTTAAAATTCTTCCCCTATCCATAAGTGTGAATGACATAACCTTCCATTCTCATAATTTTTTATGGTACGACATTTTAAATTTAGTTTATCTGTATGGCATTTAGTGTGATATATTTGCCAGCTCTCTTTCTGTTTTTCCCAAAGATTCCTCTCAAATATAGTCCCTTCCCTAAGAGTTTGTGTTAGGTATATCAGACATCAGATTACTATGTTCAATTGCTTCTAAACCTTATTTATCAATTATGTTACACTGATTTATTTTAGAATACTATCTTTTATCCAGAACCACATGGCTTTGACAATTGTTGCTTTGCACTACTGTTTAATGTATGGAATAATCCATACTCCTATATATTCCTTTCTACTTTTTTTTCATTGAATTACTTTACATTGTTCCACTAAAATAATTCTGATATTTTGTCTAATTCAAAAAAAAAATCTACTATACTAGTGGCTATACCTCATTACAATCTCTAAATAATTAAAAAAATCAGTATCATTCAGAAGTCAATCAAGTAGTGTAATGTGTGTAAATGCAGACTGCAATACATAAAACATAAGAAACTATAAAAAATAACTAGATAAATGAAATGCATGATTGAAAAACAAGATGGACTGCCCACAGGGCAAAAATGAGGGATAACCATTGGAACCAGCCTCTATGTTCCACTATATCCTTCTGAGAAAAAAAAGAAAAAGACCTCAAACACAATGGATAGATTTCTCCACTCCATGGCAAATTTATGGGAGGCAAGGGACAATGATTGCCCAGGAGGGACAGACCTGAATGAGTTGCAATCTACATCACTGGAGGGACTATATACATTGATGATATCACATTTGAGTAGACTATACTAAATTAGTAATTTGAGTAGTATTGCCATTTTTACTATATCACCCAAGTCATTCTTTTTACACAGACATTGCCTTTGAATGTTTAGATATTTTAAAAATTATTTATTATATATTACATCATAAACACATATATACACACACATACACAGACACACACACATTTCCCATGTCATTTTTTCCATGACAAATCAAAGCACATTTTTAGGTCCATAAGTTTTTAACTATTTAACTTTCCAAGAGAAAAAAGAATAAGTATGAAAGTCAATGTGTTTTTATATCAGGTATGGAAATAGTTATTTCAGGTTAATTATTGTCAAGATCAGTGAAGGTGGCAAGTATGCAATTAAACATTAGCCTGTGAATATTTAACAGTGGGGTTCTACAATAAAAGTAGAAAATTGTCCTTTCTTGCTTTTTTCCCTCTGAACTGTGCCCAAAATTCAAAGCTAATATCTAAGCATGCAAACTATATCATTATTCAAAGTAATATTATTTCATAGCATTTAAATATCAAATGGTATGTGGAATGTTTGATTCAAGTTAAACCTAATTTTTATATATATATATATATATATATATATATATATATATATATATATATATACACACACACACACACACACACACACACACACATATAAAATCTAATTGTATACTATATGTGTACATGCAAATATATACATACATACTGAATATACAAGTCTGTGTGAGCATGTAAAATATGTGAGGAGAGAGAGTAGAGTGGATAGAGAGCTAGTCTTGCGGTCAGAAAGACCCGTGTTCAAATCCTACCTCTGACATACTGGTTGTGTGACTCCCAAAAAAGCATTTAATTTCTCAGTGCCCTAGACAAATTTCAATTGTAAATTAAAGAAATGTTATCAGTGTATTTTGGCAGAAAAAGTTTCCACCCCAAGAATTTCTTACACTAATCAAATCACAGATGCAGTCCACCAATCTCCTAATATATCTATGTCTTAATTATTCTAGGAAGAGGAAGATAAAGGTACCCTGTTTTACAGATAAGGAAACTAAGGGACATAGCCACATGACCAAGTTTACTCTAGACAAATGTGCAAAGTAGGCAAAGTTTATCTTCGGTGATCTTATTGTCTCCCTTTGGTCCCTCTTTCTCCTTACCTGCTGAGAGCTTCATCCAACACCTTTGTCCTTTATGTCTTCCTAGTTGACAAAATTACTTTGAAACAAAGGATCAGATATCAGCATCACTTGAAGTTGTCATGCTTCCTCTCCTGGGGCTATTTGTATTTTAAGCCTTATCTCAAAATGGGGAATGAAATAGTTTATCTCCTATAAAATAAATTTCATTAATAAGCAAGTCAAGCAATTAAATTTTGTGGACTGAAATCAACCAGTATATACATTTGTATCCTCCAAATATCAGTCTAAATCCCAAATACAATTATAATGATAACTATAAATTAACACAGCAATAAAAAGTGCATAGCTCCAAGAATAAAACAAAAAAAATTCAAAATGTAACTTTTGATTCAAACTCAAAATTGTAATTTCATCCCCCCCCCCAGCTCTCTTCTCCCTTTCATATCCAAAAGACCAAAGGAAGCATTATTAAGCAATGTTGATTCCAAGAAAAGATTGTTTCTTGCCTCAATTCCATTCCTATCTCTTTCTCTCAGGTCTTTGGTCCTAAAACCTCTCTCCTTTCCATGTTCTACTCGACGCTTATCAACCCCTCCACTGTGCTCTTTGGAAAGTTTAATTTTGAGGAACAGGGCAGTTAACTGAAGGGGATAACAATATGCATGCATTCATCCCCTAGAATGAAGCTAGATATAGGGAGGACACAACTCATTTAAGAAAGAAGGGGAATTTCTTGGATATCACTAGGTAACTAACTAGGTATCAGAATTTTGATTTGGTAACTGACTCATTTTCATTTAAAAAACAATAACAACAATAACAACAATATTTTTCTTATCCCACCCCTTCCATCTTTTGATTCTTACTAAGATCTGATTCCTTACTAAAGATATAACCTCACTGCCACCTTTTCTAGTACTGATTTTACTTTCATTCATTCTCCTCAACTCAATGTAGAAGGTCAGTGAATTGGAATGCTTCTTGTCTCCACTGCCAAGTCCAAGCACACTCTCTATCACCATTACTCAGTAACTTTTTTTCTCTCTCTACTTTTTTTCTCTTTTTCATATCTACCACCAAATTACATATATGACTATATAAAAATGTTCAAGATTAATTGACAATGCTGCATATCAACCAAGAAAACTAATGTAATCTTAGATTCAATAGGTGAAGTGTATTGGCAAGAGCTAGGACATGATAGTCCTAGTGAAAGTTACCCTGGTCATAAAGTTATAGATTGTTATGTTTTTTTCTTGGCAGCACATTTTAGGAAAGATATTAATTAGACAAGAATGTTCTGAGAGAAGAACATGCTATACAGAAATCAGTAGAAGAAAATGGGAATCCTTAACCAGTAGAAATCAAAAATCAGGGAGAATATAATAATGGTTTTTGATTGACTGAAACATTAAAGAGAAAATAGATTAGTTCTGCTTAGTCCTACAGCACAGGACAGTGGATTGAAATTGTTCTAAAGACACAAAAAAAGAATTTTTCTAGCAATTAAACTTATTTCTAACAAACATGACACTGTATGATAACTAATTCTTCTTCTCCTCTTCAAGGACATTCCAGAGCTAGGGAACACAGGGAATCTCATATGTTTATATCCCAAAAAATATTATCCCATCGAATATATGTTTATTTAAAGGGAAATAAAGTGAACATATTTACTAATCAATTGGCACTAAAATAATCAAAATGTCATTCAGGACAAGTTTTTTGATATCCAAGTTGTTGGATTTTTTTCCCAGCCATAGATTAAGAAAAAATATATAAAAGAGATTTTAGGGTTTGTTTGTTGGTATATTTGTATATGTATATGTGTATGTATGTGTGTTTTTACCCAGATAGAGAGAAATCAGTTTTAGTCTAATGTTAATTAATTGCAATTCCTGAACAGTAAAGTTCAATTTGAAAGCCCAGAATTTTGTGGTGATGGTTCAGTTTTGTAGAGATAACTGTCATTTCTAGCCCCGGTGCATTCATATCCTTTTAGAATCTCACTGCTGCTTCTTTTGGACTCCTGCACAGACACCCTCCAAAGCAATGATGTAAACACCATTGGCAAGCATTTCTACCTATCTCTTATGCTTTAATTCTATCAATAATTAGAGTAGAACTTAGCAATGTTAATTCTGTTGATATATTTATGAAGCAAGGGAGTATGATCTTAATAAATAAATGAGAAAGAATTTACTGAAAAAGAATTATTTAAGTAATATTTTACTCTACTGAATCACATTTTTTAAATAGTCAATAAATAACATCACAGTGGAATATTGCAGTTTCTGTACCCTTTAATCAATTTGGTGAATGTAAAGATATGGTCTACTCAGTGGGAAATGAGTAAAAATGAGCAAGTTAAAGAAAATGAATTATACTTCAGTGATTTACCTCCTAAAACAAACAGGAGTTGCAATCATGTATAAAGAAATGATAAAAATTAGGAATGTCAAAAGAGATAAACAGGGAAACATTAGACTTAAAGGCAACTTAGTGAAAATATTATTAAACATATGCATATGTACATATATGTGGAGTTGTGCACATATATGTGTGTTTATATATACATGTATATAAGATAGGTCTGTTTTTAGTGTATTCTCTGGCAATAAGTTGCCTCATTCTCTATATTGCAAGTGTCTTCTTTTTGAAAATACCTCCAATTTGTCCTGAAAAAAAAAAACATATATGTATAGGTTTTTACATCATCGTTACTTGCATGGTTTTTTTTTTCCCCTTTCCCACTAGATTGTGATCTTCTAGAGAGAAGGGACTGTTTTTATAGTTCTTTGTATCACCTGTGCTTAACTAAGTGCCCAGTTCATAGTAAATGCTTAATAAATGCTTACTGATGACATTAAATTTCATAGTTTATCAAAGGAAAAGCCAATCAAGTAGTAAAAAGACAATTATAGGACAAATTTATGAAAGGGAAAACTTAAATAAAATATAAACACAATAGATTTATAAAAAACATTTTTGAAAATATCCATAATTTCTGAATGAAAATATTGAATAATCACATAATGATTTCCTTATAAATAAATATTTTCCTTATAAAAATGAATCGTGATCAACCACAAAGAAGTTATAAATAAATGCAAAATAGGAATACTAAGTGTATTTGAAAATATAATGCAACAAAAAATAACCAATAAAAGATACATGGATGAAAAATTCCTAAAGAAAACTAAGAAATGCTATTATAAGGAATGACTGGGACAAGGAACAAATAAGAGAAACAATGAATGGCAATTATTAAAAGAATAACAAAATGTTATATCAAAGTGAGTAGGATGTAGTATAGCATATTCAGAAGGAAACATTTATTTTTTTAAAAATATACATTAACATACTAGAAAAAAGAAAATATTGATCTCAATTTGCTTTTAAAATTTAACTAAGAACCCTAAGATATCAAAATCCCAGTGTTTGCTTAGCAAAAGAAATTTTGAAAATCATAAAAGAAATAGGTAACATTGAAACATTAAAAGAAAACTATTAAACCAATTAACAAAACAAAGAATTTTTGAAAAACTAATAAAGTACCCAAGGAGCAAGAATTCACAAGTAGAAGAAAATTAAATTACCAAAATTTGAAACAGATATTAAAAATCCACAACAAGTGAAGAAAATATAATTATGAAAAAAATTATTATTCACAATTTACATTATAAAATGAGGAAATAAATGACTAGCAACAGCAAAAAAATTAACCGTATTAACAAAATAGCAAAAAGGAATCCTAAGCAACCCTATCTCAGAAAGAGAAACAAAGCAAGTCATGCATGAACTAATGAAGAGACATTAAAAGAGCCCTGGTTTCTATTTACACATAAAACCTACCAGTATTATATATGTTATTTAAATTAATTTCAACAATAAAAAAAGAAAATCTGCCAAAGATCCCAAGAAAATGTAATCTCGAGACCCAAACTAAGGAGGAATAAAGCATAATAATAGAACTATAAACCAATACCACTACTCATAGAATATGAGTTTTCGTACATTCAGTTCATTCAGTTGATTTCTGTGCAAGACTGAAAATACTTGCATTCCATAAGACCAAATTAACACAGTGTGAACAACTTAGAGGACTATACCTTAAACTTGAAGCTATACAACAAGGTAAGCTCTCTTTACATTTGTAAGCAGAAGCATAATAGCCACCAAAAGGACAAGAATATTACATGAAACAATAATGGTTGCAAAGAATCCATCTCTCCTCTGGATCACTAAAAAGTTACTTTTGTCATACCTTTAAAAGGTAGAGTGCTAGAAAATCTTATGTTTATATCTTTCCCTACCAGAGAACTTTGACTACACAAGGCTCCCTTTGTAAAGTGACATTAGAAAACAATCCTTAATAATCAGTCTTAGGTTCTGGTCCAAGTATGATGAATCTATTTTCCTTTAAAAGAGAAGTTCCTGCGGAAGTTTCTGTGAAGAGAGTCGGGTTGGTATAATGGAAAGATTTTTGGATTTTAAAACAGAAAACCCTATTTATAAATCTTACCTACAACTTTGACTAGTATATATGTCAATATGTCTTTTATTACTATGGATAAGCCTTTTAACATCTCAGTCTCATCAGTAAAGCACAGATAATAATAATACCCAATCTTAAGGATTGTTGTCAGAACACTCTGCAAACCTAAAAATCATTTACAAAACCATTTAAAATAAATCATTATTTTCTACATCTGAGTGAAACTAGAACAATTCAAAACAAGTTTTGAGCTAGCCAGTTTTCTAGGAGTTAATGAGTATTGATAATAACTTCAATTGTTTCCATAGATTTAGATATGAAATGATGTTCCAAGATCCAATATGTGTTCCATCTATAAGAACTAAAAGAAAAAAATGAAAGCATTTCCCTCTGGTTGCCCTCACCCATTTCAGAGATTCAAGTTACCAAAAACTCAAAGAGCATAGAGTAATTGATAAAAATTTCTTTTCTTTGCTTAATCCATAAGCAAGGAGACATAAGGAGACAAATGGGAAGGTAAGGAATATATAAATTATAAACTTCAAGTCAGTACCTTAATGGTAATTTTATCCAACCATTTAATTTTATAAAAGAAGTATGTTAAATGATTTACCTAAGATCAGACATACATAGTAAGTTTAAGATCTAGATTTGAACCCGAATCTTCTCACTTCAAATCCAGTGCCATTTTGGTTAACTATTACCAAGGAAAGGAAATATGTATAAAGAAGCAGGCATAGTAACCAGAAACAGAGGATGCACTTTTGAATACATGAGAAAAGTAGGTTAATATTTCTAATACTCGGTTTTTATAAAATTTTCAAAATTTCTTTTATTTGTTTAGTGGTAACAAATCTCCAGTTTCAGAAAATCGTGACGATTATGAAATTTTGCATCATAACTTCTAACTAAATCTTATGCATGGTAAATATAACCAATTCTCCCTATTACAAAATGATTATACAAGAAGTTTCATGTCCTTCCTGAATTTGTTTGCTTTTTGCCTGTGAGCAGTGTAGCTAAATCTCTTCCCAAACCAATGAAATGGAAATGACTGGTTTGAAGGATTTGAATAATTTTTTATTTTATTTCACTGAATTAAATTTCCATAAACTCTGTACTAAAAAGAAGATTTCAACACAAACTAATTACATATAAGATTCTAAACTTGGGATTTAATTAAGGACCCAGAGCAGTTAGTTTACCAGTAAGAGACAGAAAGCTATAGAGTTCATTAACTGCTCATGGGAACCATGTCTAAGTTATATTTTGCCTATTTGTCTCTTATGGCTCTGGCAATGCAGACTTCCTGGGGTTAAGGAAGGGAGAAACTCTTCTTCTATTTTTCCCATAGTAAGCTCAGAAATTTCCCAACATAAATCTACCATTTTTTAAATGGGTTTACAATAGCTTATTTTCTAACTTCAGACAAAGGTCAGTATAACACTATTCATCCTTCCATGTGTAGTAGAATCTTTTCAAAATATTATTAAATAATTAGAATTGAACTGATGTAGAGTGTGGGAAGATGGTTTTGAAGTGAGAAAGAATTGGATTCAAGTTTAACCTCAACTACATACTAGCTAAGTAACTATAGAGAAATCCTCTGGGCTTAGTTTCCTCATCTGTAAAATGGACATAATAATATCTGTCCTATTGTGAGGATTAAATAAGATAATGTAAGGGAAAGTGATTGTAAAGTTCTTTTCCCAAGTACTTTTAATAGTTAAAGCATCTACATATAATTTCATTTGTTGAAGACTTTCCCCTCACTAATGCAGATCACAGTTCTTTTGTACTTGGTCTATCAAGTTGGTATAGTCAAAAAAGTCATCATCCAAGTATTTTCTAATAAGTCTTTAAAAATCTACCACTACTGGTCCCTGAATTATGGTTCTTGAGTGCACCAAAAATATAATACTTGGTTCATATCCAAAGTCCTTCCAGTTTGGTAGAACTAGTCAGAATTCAAACTCTCCTGAACCCAAGGACATTTATATAAAACAAGGAATTAAGTGGAAGATTGTAATTATTTTAGATTTCATTCATTTTCATCCATCTTCTCAAAGACTATGTGCATCTGAAATGTCAGAAAAACTCTAACCAAACTTATTCAATCTTTGCATCCACTGATCTAATCAATTGTTCAATCATTCAAGTTATCCATTGTAAACAGAGGTACATCTAATAGAAAGAACTGTATTTCCCAGCATGACAACTCATTAGGGAAGTTACAGAGACTTCAGTTCTCATGAGACTGCATGTCTGGGTACAAGGTGATTGCATCACAACAAAGAACAGCAAAAGTAGCATGACAGATTGTATTAGGATGCATGACCAAAAAGAAACAGAAATGATCTAGGCAGAATGAAGATTGCTGAGATCAAGGAATTTGCTAGTGCCTAGCTCAGGGACTGCCAAAAATTTCATGGAAAAGAAGAGAGGGAAAAGAAAAATTGAAAGGAAGGAAGGAAGGAAGGAAGGAAAGAAGGAAGGAAGGGAGGAAAGAAAGAAGGAAGGAAGGAAGGAAGGGAGGGAGGGAGGAGGAAGAAAAGACAAATTTATTGATTTTCTATTAGGTGCCAGGTACTGTCATAGGTGCTTTACAAATATTATTTCATTCAATCCTCAAAACAATCCTGAGAAATAAATGCCATTATAATCTCTATTTTATGGATATTTGTGATGCTTAAATTGAAGAAAAGCCTTGAGGAGCAGCAGAACTATTTTCAAGTACCATCATGTAATCATGTGACAGGATTTGATTTAATGCATTTGGTCTCAAAGGGAAGAAACAGAAGAATTAGTTGAAAATTTCAAAAAGACAAATTTATAAGACAATTCTGAGATACCACTGCCCACCTGCCAGATTGGCTAAAATAACCGGAAATGATAATAACCAATGTTGGAGGGGATGTGGGAAAACTGGGACACTGATACATTGTTGATGGAACTGTATAAATTGATCCAATCATTCTGGAGAGAAGTTTGGAAATATGTTCAAAAAGTTATTAAACTGTACATATTCTTTGACCCAGCAATGTTTTTACTGGAATTATATCCCAGCGAGATCTTAAAAGAGGGAAAGGGGCCCACATATGCAAAAATGTTTGTGGCAGCCCTTTTTGTAAGGGCAAGAAACTGGAAACTGAGTGGATGCCCATCAATTGGAGAATGGCTAAATAAATTATGGTATATGGATGTTATGGAATATTATTTTTCTCTAAGAAACAGCCAGCAGGATGATTTCAGAGAGGCTTGTAGAAAATTACATGAACTGATGCTAAGTGAAATGAGCAGAACCAGGAGATCATTACATGGCAACAATAATACTATAGACAATGAATTCTCTCTTCAACAATGAGATGATTAAAACCAGTTCCATTTGTTCAGTGATGAAGAGAGCCATCTACACCCAGAGAGAAACCTGTGGGAACTGAGTATGGACTATTCTCACTCTCTCTGTTATTGTATGCTTGCATTTTGTTTTCTTTCACAGTTTTTTTCTTGCTTCTTTTTTTTTGTGTGTGCAGCAAGATAACTGTATAAATATGTATACATATATTGGGTTTAACATGTATTTTTTAAACATATTTAACATGTATTGGACTATCTGCCATCTAGGAGTAGGGTGGGGGAAGGAGAGGAAAATTTAGGAAAAAAGGCTTTGCAAGAGTTAATGTTGAAAAATTTACACAGGCATATGTTTTGTAAATAAAAAGCTTTAATTAAAAAAGACAGATTTAGACTTGATATAAAGAAAAGTTTGCCAGTAGAATTAACCAAAAGTGGAATGAGCTGGACATGGAAAAAAAAAACCAATTCCCTGTTATTGGAGGTCTTCAAGATAAGGCTGGACATTGACCTTCTAGTTTTTGTAGTTCTAATTTTTTTTAACATATGGAAGATTGCTGTTGATATTCTTTCTAACTCAAATTTGTAATTCTTTAATGGTCTTCATAGAACAAAGTTTATTTTTTTATTTATCTTGGTCTCAACAATATGTGGAGCCAATATGTAGAAGAACCTTAGCATCAAGCCTTATAACATAAATCCTGATTTTTCTTGTTAAGGTGAATGGTATACTGTATGTTAAATCCAATGATGCACTGCATATATCTGTAGCCCATATACATTTTCTTGATCATATGATTATAAGTATATAGTATTTGAAGAAAAGGGGTGTCTTTGAAAGCAAGAAAGACTTGAGTTCAAATGTGACCTCAGACTCTTAACATTTACTAGCTATGTAACCCTGGGCAAGTCATTAATTCTAATTGTCTTGCAAACAATAAAAAAAAAAACAAAAAAAACAAAAAATCAAAAATCATATAGCTCAATTTACCTATGCAGATAAGAAACCAAGTTTCAGAGAAGCAACTTGACTAAGGTCATAGATTCTAAATTTAGCACCTTTCTTATGCTACATCTTTATATTAATCTAATCATTGTGGAAACCAAGGAAACCCTATACTTTGTGGCTATATCAGAGGTTTTTGCCCAGAATAAGGTTTTACAAACTTTTTTTTTCTCATTTCATCTCATGGCTCAAAAATTAGAAGTAGTTTTCAGACCTTTCCCAACTAATACAAATTTAGACCCTTTGTACTACTCAATGTCACATTTTATATGGTTTCATTAGCATGTAAAAAGACCACATGAAAAAAATGGTCATTAAATGATTCAAAGTGGAAAAATAAAGCATCATAGAATTTCTTTCTGGAAAGATGTTACTAAACTTCATCTACTTACCCTTAGCCAGGAACATATAATTTTACTGCTTGAGGAACAAAGGCAGAAAGCTTAACTGATAATCAAGCTGTTTGAGTTTTCCTTTGAATGAGTTTATAGTCTAACTGCATGAAGTTTATAGCAAAAAAAGGGAGTAGTTAGAAGAAGAGAAGAAGAAAAGGAACAAAAGAAAGGGCAATTTCTCTCTCCTCAAGTTAAATAATTCCAACTATCAGATAACACTATTAGGATATTCCCAACGGCTTTAGGGGTAAGGACAATAAATACTATGAAAAGTTTCATTTTTTTTAAAAGTATGAGATGAATATAAATCATTGCATTATTACTTGTATGTCTCAAGTCTCTCACTACTTCATTCCATCCCATATGCAGCTGCCAAAATGTTTTATTCTTAAGTGTCAATCTGACCATGGCTTCTACTCACTCACCTTTAGATAGTCCTACTGCTATAATAAAATAAAGTCCTGTTTTTCTGCTACAGCCTTTAACAATGTAGCCCAAAACTTTATTCTCAGAGTCAATGAAAATTACTCACATTTCCACATTCCAGAAAGGAACTTAATTGGTCCTCTGTTCTTCAAATAGGAAACTATATTCTTTCCTAATGTCTTTACACTGACCATTCTCCATGCCTGGAAAGTATTTGGTCTTCACCTCTACCTCACAGAATCCTTCTTTTCTTTTAGGATACAATTTAAGCAACCCCCTATATAAAGCCTTTCCTAGTTTCTTCAGATGTTAGCTTCTTCCTTCTCCAACTAGTTTATATTTAACTACTTTGTATTTATTTGTACTTATTCATCTTATAATTATTCTTTATATAAGTATTTCTATTTTACCTATTACAGTGTAAGCTCTTTGAGAATAGGCATTGTTACTCAAAGTTCCCAACAATTGGGGTGAGAACTCATTCAACAAAAACTGTTTAGGAAAACTGAAAAATAATCTCACAAGGACTAGGTATAGATCAACACATTATATATTAGGATAAGCTGAAAAATGATATATGTCAGCATAAAGAATTGCATTATACACATATTAAATAAAGAAGGAAGAAACTGATGTTCAGATTAAGGACAGGAGATGATTTCACAATTAAAGAAGAGATAGAAAGGATAAGAGAAAACAGATGATTTTGATCATATAAAGTTCAAAGTTTTTGTATAAAAAAAAAAGGTAGCTAAAATTAGCAGGGAAATAGGTAATTGAGTTTGAGGGGAGGTGAGAACCTTGAAGCAAGTTTTTCTGAAATATCCATCTCCTGTTCAAGGTACAAAAGAAATTCATTCAAATTTATGTGAATAAGAACCAGTCATCAATTGATAAATGATCAAAGTATATAAATAGGCAATCTTCTTTTTAAAAATAATACTAACTTTTTATTCTTCAAAATACACATAAAAATAGTTTTCATTATTTACCCCTGCAAAATCTTTTGTTCCAAATTTAATTTCTCCCTCCCCCTTCTCCTAGACAGCAAGCAATCCAATATATCTTAGATACATACAATTCTTTTAAACATATTTCCATAATTATCATTCATTGTTGAAAAATATCAAGTCTATCACAGTCAATCATCATATCTTGTTGTTGCTGTGCACAAAATTCTCTTGGTTTTACTCACTTCACTTAGTATCAGTTATTATAAGTCTCTTCAAGTCTTTCTGAAATCAGCCTGCTCATCTAAAAGGCAATTTTCTTTTTTTATTAAAGCTTTTTATTTTCAAAATATATACATGAATAACTTCCAACATTCACCCTAATAAAACCTTGTGTTCTAATATTTCCTTCCCTCCCCCTGCCCCCATAGCAAATAATCCAATATATGTTAACCATGTACAGTTCTTCTATACATATTTCCACAAATATCATGCCGCACAAGAAAAATCAGATCAAAAAGGGAAAAAATTAGAAAACAAAATGCAAGCAAACAACAACAAAAAGAGTGAAAATACTATGTTGTGGTCCACATTCAATTCCCACTGTCCTTTCTCTTTACTACAAGACCATTGGAACTGAGCTGAATCTTCTCATTGTTGATGAGAACCATGTCCATCAGAACTGATCATAGTATAATCTTCTTGTTGCCATGTACAATGATCTCCTAATTCTGCTCATTTCATTTAGCATCAGTTCACTTAAGTCTCTCCAGGCCTCTCTGAAATCATACTGCTGATAATTTATTATGGAACTATAAATTCCATTACTTTTATATATCATAACTTATTCAGCCATTCTCCAACTGATGGGCATCCATTCAGTTTCCAGTTTCTTGCTACTACAAAAAAAAAAGGCTACCAGAAACATTTTTGCACATGTGGGTCCCTTTCCCTCCTTTATGATTTTTTTTTTAGGATAAAAGCTCAGTGGAGACACTGCTGGATCAAAGAGGTTTAATAGTCCTTTGGTCATAGTTCCAAATTATTCTCCAGAATGGTTGAATCTGTTCACAATTCTACCAACAATGTATTAGTGTCCTAGTTTTCCCACATCCCCTCCAATATTCATCATTATCTTTTCCTGGCATCTCATTCAATCTGAGAGGTGTATAGCTGTATCTCAGAATTATCTTCATTTGCATTTCTCTAATCAATAGTGATTTAGAACATCTTTTCATATGACTAGAAACGGTTTTAATTTTTTTATCTGAGGAAGAAATAGCAACAGTTTCAAAAGAAGAAAATGTCATTATGTTAAAAAGGCTGTGGGAAAAAGTCTACTGCTGATATTGCTGTGAATTGGCCCAAACACTATGAAAAAGTAGTTTGGAACTATCTATATAGTTATTAAATTGCATATCCTTTGACCAGATGTAAATATTAAATAAAATTAATCCTTGCTTAGATTTCATAATGTTAAGTGGAGCAATGGATAGAGTGCCAGGCATGAAGCCAGAAAGACTCATCTTCCTGACTTCAAATCTAGCCTCAGACACATTAATTGTGTGACATTGGGCAAGTCATTTAACCCTGCTTGCTTCAGTGTCCTTATCTGTTAAATGAACTGGACAAAACATGCCAATATTTTTGCCAAGAAAATCTCAAATGGAGTCATAAAAAGTCAGACATAAGTTCATAGAAAAAGGACTATCTCAAATTTGATTTAGCAATATTAGTTGAAATTATTTCTATAAAACAATTATCAATGGTACCTAAATATTAGGCAGCACAATAATAAAGATATATATATATATAATTATTATTATTAAATATGTCAAAGGACAGGAGTTCAGATCCCTTTCTGATACTTATCTATGTGATTGTAGGCAGGTCATTTAATTTCCTTAAACTTCAGTTCCTTCATCTGTAAAATGATCGTTGGACTAAATAACCTCTGAAATTCCTTCCAGGTCTAGCAAGTCTATTAAGTCATTACTTTTGTTGTAAATTTTGATTATAACAGCAAATATGAGGTTCAATATTCCTACTTCATTATGATAGAACATGCTTAAAGAATTAGTACATTGAACTGCTATGTAAACTTTGTTTCTTTTTGGTTTTAAAAATAGTTCATTATTCTGTAATTTTACCTTAGAATTTTCCTCTTCTTTTGTCACCAGCAAGAAATAAGAAAAAATAAAAAAGGTATGTCTAGGGAAGATTATAATCACTCACGTTTTACATTTTCCAGCACAAAATCCCATAACTGTCTTTAACACCACTGTCAATTTTTCTTTCAAATAGTTTTCAAGATTTTCTTTTTGAGAAGTCTCAATTCTAGGCTGTCCCGTCTGGTACTTGCTTCAAGTCTACATGTAACATCACAGAAACTTTTTAGTCCATATCATGATATAGACATCCATCTGAAAAGAATTTGGCATCATTTTTTTAAACCAATGAAACAGAAAAAAAGGGTTAAAGAAGCCAAATTATATAATAAGGTTGCTGTGCTACAAGGCCTATAATTTCTACTGTTGCTAAATCTATTAACACCCCCAGTTCATTCAACTATTTGCTGTCTAAATTTTCAATTACCTTGACCGTATGCTTTGCTATTCATGTGCAGTCATCAGTGACAATGGGTCTTCTTTGTCATTTCATGGGGCCTTTGCACACACATCAGCAAAGGATATGAAGGAACTCCCTTTGGGACAGTTTTAGAACAGTAAAAGAGCTTCATAATTTGGAGCAAAAAAAAGATGTGTAAACATAGCCAAAACCATTTGAGCTACATCATTTAAAGATTTTTTTTTTTGATATACAGAAGAGAACAGAAGGAAGAGCAGAAGGAATCACAGACAAACAAAACAGCTTTGAAATTTACATGTTGAATTTATCATACAGTTAAAAGAAAAGCAAATGGCACATGATAGATTCTGTTTCATTTATGATTTAATTTTATGTTCTACTACATATATGAAATTGTTTATATATATATGAAAGAGAAAATTCTTTAAAAAAAAGATTATACAAAATATAAGAAAAAAGGTCCAAATCACTAATAACAAGAGAAATGAAAATTTTACAAAGAACTCTGAGGTTTCACCTCAAACTATAAAAACTGATAAAGATAAAAAAAAAAACTGGAATGAATGTCTGCAGGAATATGTCCATGCTAATAGAATACTGATGGGTTAGGATGTGAACTGGTACAACTGTCCTAGAGAACAATTTGGATGTATCAGAAAAATGAATAAACTGTTCACACCCTGTGATCTAGATATGTTTAATAGTGAATGCATCTCAAGGAGGCTAAAGATAAAAACATAGTTCTAATGCATACTGAGATCTTCATAGCATCATTTTTTTTATGGTAGCAAAATCCTAGGAACAAAATCAGAGACCACTAACATGATTGAAACTGCCGAACAACAAATAACAGTGTAATTTTTTAAGTTACTAAAAGGAAGATGACTACTGAAAAGAACAAGAGTAGTCTAAAAGTACAGAAAATTAAACATAACTCTCTCCTCTCAGCATTAGGTGGGAGACTGAGAGCAAAAAGTTGCATACATTGTCAGATGTGGTCACTCTATCATTTAGTTTAACTGTTTTTCTTTGTTACAGAAAGAATTTAATTTTTTTTTATTAAAAATAAGAGGAGGGAATGTTCAGAAAAAAAAACAGTGATGCAAAAACAATGAACACAAATAATTTTTAAGATTAAATGAGATTGTTGTGAATAACAAATAAGTAATACACTGTAAATTATGAAATGCTATACAAATTTAGGTAATACACATATATTTGCAAACATATGCTGATGTATATATGTGTACACATATGTATTAACATATATAAATGTATATACATAGAAATATAAAAATACATAATAAAATATGGGGGGAAGAGAGACAGAGGCAGATGCGCACACACACAAACACACACACACACACACACACACAGAGCGGGGGTGGGGGGGGAAGAGAAAGAGAGAAAGAGAGAGAGAGAGAGAGAGTACTTAGAAGTATTGTGCATTTCCCACCTGAGATGAGGCTACCCCAAATTTTTAATATCCACTCAAAATGTTCATGAGTTCAATAGTTCATGAGCCTCCAACGATGTATTATCCTTTAAAAGTCAACTAGACAATACATGCTTAAATGAAAAAGTAAAGTAAGAAAAAAGGGCTATGTGTGAGTGGAGTAGAAGGGGACAGCTAGGTGATATTGTGCATAAAGTGTTGGACCTGAATCACAAAGACTCTTCTTCCTGAATTTAAATTTAGTCTCAGACACTTGTTATTTGTATGACTCTGGGCAAATTAGTTACTCCTGTTGGTGTCAGTTTCCTCATCTGTAAAATGAGCTAGAGAAGAAAATAGAGAAAATACTCTAGTAACTTTGTCAAGAAAATCCCAAATGAAAGCCACAAATATCAGTCATAGCTGAAAAACAACTGAACAAAATTTCATGAGTTATAAAAAGTGACTTGTCTGAAATCAATGAGCTTTTTAAAAAATGTTAGCACAAAAGGTCACAGAATTCTAGGGAATTACTAGTGAGAAAGAATGTTGTGAATGTTACTAATTTTATTTTGTGTACTACATTTTATGGGTTATTTCACTATTACTGTGTTAAGTACAGAGTATCAGAATTAATGATTTGTTATAAACTGTAGACAGAAAAGTGTATTTTAGTAATATTTAGAGAAAGATTATAGTTTTTAATGATTGTGTGAATCTCTCCCCCATTCCTGGTAGGCCAAATTTATTAACATTTGTATTTTTAAAAAAAAAAATTTGTCCCATTTTCTAGGAATATTACCTCCTCACAAGTTGAAGATTAGCTACATGTATCTTACTATTAAAGGTTTTGAAACTACCTTACATGAACCTACTTTACATAATCTCACTAGCTATTAAAAAAGTAATATTGACTATTCTAGAAATAATAGATGTATGTTAGACTCTTGGGGTAGTGCAGAAGTTCATGACCAAGAGATACATTATGCCACTGAGAAACTCTGAAGACAGTTTAAGGGATATTGAAAATTAATTTTATTGATTTTACAATTTTATTGTATTTATGACAAACTTTATAAATGAAAAAAAGTATTATAGACATAGTATGATGTACTGGAAGATCCAGAAATGCTTTGAATACTATTCTCACAATAATACTATTTATCACCAGAAAAACAAGTTATCTAAGTCTAAAAATCTCACCACAAGAAGGCTGGTAACTGGGTGATGTGGCATTCACTTATGAAACTCATGAAAATCAATTTGCTAAGGGATATGAGTTACCACTTTTGACAAACCAATTTGCCTCTCTTGGGTTCAGTTTTGCCATTTGTAAATGAAAATAATTCAACCTAAACTACCCCACCAAACTCTCAGAGTAGAATGAAATCTTTTTTTAAAAGTGCTTTGTATTTTAAAGCACCAAATAAATATTGATCATCATTATCACTGTTATAGATGTGACTACTCCTCCTCCCAGATCTTAAAGGGATATCATGAAGAAATAGCTTTATGTTCTTTAAAAGCATTATATAAAAAATGAATTTACTATTTGCTTGACCTTAACCTTTTTGGGTCCCAGTGTCCTCATCTGTGAAATGACAGAGTTAAACTTAGATGACCTCTAAGTTCTTTTTCAGTTCCAGAACTATAATCTGAGGAGAGAGAGAGAGAGAGAGAGAGAGAGAGAGAGAGAGAGAGAGAGAGAGAGAGAGAGAGAGAGAGAGAGAGAGAGAGAGAAGTTATCATTGTTAAAGCATGAGGATATCACTACTGTTTTAGTTAATCATTTATTTATGAAAACATTTCTTTTTAACAAAACATTTTATTAAATACTTATGTTAGACACTGCCAAGATTATTTTATAAAGTTTTAAAAAAAAGGATACTAAAAAGGCAAAACTCTCTGCTCTCAAGAAACTCGCAGTCTAATCAGGAAGACAACCTACAAATAACTATTTATAGACACGCTGTGTTAGAAATAATCAACAGGGGAAAAACACTAGAATAATGGTGGATCAGGAAAGTCTGTGGGGACTTGAAAGAAACTAGGCAGCCAAGTAGTGTGGTGAATCGATTGGTGGGACCTGTAGTTTAGAAGACTAATGCTTCTGAGTTCAAATCTGGTCTCAGACACTTACTACCTGTGTGATCCTTAGCAAGTCATTTAACCCTATTTGCTTCAGTTTCCTTTTCTGTAAAATGAGCTGGAGAAGGAAAAAAAGCAAATTATTCCAGTGTCTTTACCAAGAAAACCCCAAATAAGATTACAATTGAATGAATAACAAAGCAAGCTAGGAAATGCAGGAGGTGATCATGAGAAATGATTTTGGAAAAATAATCCATGTATGGTAATGGGTTAATGAAAATGTCTGTAGTCAGGATGCAGTATCTTGTTCAATACTCTTGAACAATACTCTTGAACTCTTGTTCAATACTCTTGAACAATACTCTTGAACTCTTGTTCAATACTTTTGAATTCAAGAGTCAGTGGCACTGGATCATAGAGTAATACCCATCTTTACCACCACAACAACAAAATATCACAAATCTTTGGAAGAAGTAAGTTGAAGTAAAAGAAGCTAATATATGGTCCTAGTTCCTGAGATGAAGTGATTATTACTATGTGCCTTAAATGGTTCTTCTGAAAAAGGGACTTCATAAACCTTTAAAGAGTGATGCATACATTATATATGTGTGTGTGTGTGTGTGTATGTATGTATACCTATATATATCTATGTATGTGTATATATATATATATATATATATATGTATTCTTATATACATTTTGTAAATAATTATTATAACATGAATGCATCTGTGTATATTTTGAGTTTAGTTTCAATATTAAATCTCAATATAATGCCTTTGGAAACTTCACAACAACTTCACCTGTATGATAGAGGTTTTATTTGGAAAACTTGCTTATGAAAAATTCTCATTCGCAGTATATTTGTTCATTGAAATTTTTCTGTACAAAACCTTGATAGGAACAGAATTCCCATGACCACCTCTCTCATTGGTAGAAAATGTGCTTTGTCCAAACTTTTTCAGCAGTTTCCCAAAAAACTATACTTGCTTTAAACATTCAAAGAGCTTGTTTAAATCTCAGTTGTCCCACAAGTCTTTGAAAATGGCTCTGGAAGAGCCATGGCCATTTTTCTGGAGAGTGGTGATATGCTAAGTTTCATATGTGTTTTTTAACCACAGACTATGTCTAACCTCAAGACCACCTGCCCAAGTAAGAGATAGAAAATGTCAAGGGCTATTGAGCACTCTGCAAATTTTCACAGTGGATCAGTAAGATGTCATTTGGCACAGGTGTTTAATTATGATGCATTTGGGAAATGTGCAGTGCTCAATGGCCCTAAAATTCACACCTCCACCTGTGTAGAGGTCTAGTGTTAGTGAGTTGGAAGGGCTAGACTATCAAAGGAAGCCGTTTTGCTCCAAATTTGCCCAAGGGGTTTTCCTTCTTGGGCAGGGAAGCCAAGTTCATTGCCAGAAAGCCACAGGGTTTCACCACAGGAGCAGGTCCATCATGCAGGTTTATAAACTACATCTAGGTTATCTTTACTGGAATTAGCTGCTTCTGAAAGCAAGTAACCCTCAGTGCCATGGGGAGAGTGATATTGCTGATGTCTTTCCCAAATTCTCACTGCAAGTGGATGGGAAGAAAATAAAGTAGTTACTAGAGAAAGAGAAAGGTGACAGTTATCCTCAAAGCACAGACATTTCCACTACCCTGGCATTTAGAGTTTAACAAGTGATAGAATACTCTATAACCAGGTCTAACTTAAAAAAAAAAAAAAAAGTTGGCAACTTTATTTTCTAAACTCTTTTCCCTTTCTATTTTATGCTCTCATATTCACTTTCCTCATAGCACCCAGTTTTACCTAGCTGCTACTCTAGTAGGAAGAAAACAAATTGAATAATTAGCCATTTTCAGCTTTTGGTTTAGTGGCACCTAGTGACACCATTGAAGAAATAAAGCAGAAGGGACTTCAGAGGCCATCTAGTCATATCTGAAAAGAATTCTGAATCCCTTCTGTAACATCCATGAAAAGTGGTCTTCAAGTTTCTAATTGAAGAGTTCTAGAATTCTTTTTGGGAACTGTGCTCAATAACCCTGAAATTCATACCACCACCTTTGTAGAGGTTTAGTGTTAGTGAATTTGAGGGGCTAGATTATCAAAGGAAACCGCTTTTGCTCCAAATTTGCCAAAGTTTTCCTTCTTGATCAGGGAAACCAAATTCATTGCCAGAAAGCCACAGGGTTCCATTACAAGAGTACTGGAAAATGGAGAATTATCTAATTATCAGGGAGACTTTTCTTATGTTGAGCTTTCTATAAACTACTACCCCACTGTTCCTTGTTATGCTCTTTAGGGACAAAAAAAATGTCCAATTCTTCTTCCATATGATTGTCATTTTAAAAAAAGAGCAGCATGTTCTACCACCACCTCCATTGACCCTTTTCTCAATACATTCCTTCAATTGAGCTCATATTTCCAATCTTTTCATAATCACAGTAGCTTTCCTCTGGATGTTTTTCAGCTTGCTAGTAATCTTTTTAAAACATGGAACTCAGACCTGAACAAAACTCTTTTTCTTCAATATGATTTTAGTTCTTATTGACTGTCTTGCTATGCTATCTTGGGTAAATTATTTAATCTGGTTTAGGCCTCAGTTTATGACTAGTAAGGCAAAATAAATAATCTATAAGATCTCTTATGAGTCCACTATCCTAAGATTCTTGACATTTATTATAACAATCAAGTGATTTTTAATTATAAGACAATTTTAAAAACCATAGAACTATGGAGCTGGAAAGGACTCCCCCACCTAACATCTAAGCCATAAGCAAAAGGAACTACCACTTTAACTTACCAAATATCACAAATCTATCCTTTATCTAATGAGACTTGAATGCCATTCTTCAGTGATAGAAGTCTTATAAATCAATTTAATTATGAATCAATGAATTTACTTTTTTAGATTTAGTCTCTAAAATTATATTTAAATTGTTTGAATAGTCAGGATCAGGAGCTCTAGTATTTTCTTTTTATTGATATAAAATTTGTTCCTTTTCATATAACTTGTCTAATTAAAATATTCATTTTGGTAATTACCACAAAAAAGAAACACAGAAAATTTTATTTACATCTGTGGAACAAAATATAAATGCAGAGTAGGCCAATATCTGATTTCCTTGTCTCTCACCCTAAAATAAAAACTAAAACCACCAAGAAACCACTCAACACACACACCAAAGATCACAAAAAGAACCCAAATTTTTAAAAGATAACCTCACATATTCAGACCATCTCTATGTCTGACTGTTATGAGTATGTTCTATTGGGGGCAGATATAGTGTAGTAACCCATCTGTTAGCTCTGTTATTAATAAAACAAGACGGAATACTATAGAGGAAGATCTAAAAAGGTAAGTGAGTGATCAGTCTTGGTAATCAATATTTTTTTTTTGATGGGAACTGTGAAAATGAGTGAAATCTTGAGAGGGAACATAATATATTATATAGAATCCAGTGATTTGTAAGAAGACCTGGATTTGACTCTTATCTCTAATAGTGCCCAATGACAGGATACTTAATTTCTTTCAGCCCCAGTTTCCATATCAATAAAATGGGGATGAGAATAACCATGTTGTACAATTCCCAGACTATTTTGACGATGAAATGAGACAATGTAACTAAAGAATTTAGTAAACTTCCATCATTGTTATTTATTATTATACCTGATGAGTTATATAAAAAAAAAGAGTATTCATTTGTTTGAGTTCAAATGTTTAGAAACTTTTGCCTTCTGTCAAGAAAGCTATCTACACAGTTCAATGCCACAAGGATCTGTAATTTCATCAGTGAGTATGGTTTTAAGTTGGCAAGAGAAATTAATTTATTACTCTTTGAAAGATTCTCCTCAATTTTTGCCATGATGATTAGGTGTATTCAGTCCTTTCCTGCCATTGAATTTTGGACCTCAGTTTAAAAAACAAAATCACATTGAGCAGGGAATAAAGTGATGCATACACTAATGTGTCCTTGGCTTACTTTAATTCCACCATATATAAAGGACACATGCCCACAGCAATCAGTGCTTAATTAGAAATAAGGTGTTACTGTCATCGCCTATTACTCCCCCCTCCATGTGCTTTTCAATTTTCTCCAGAGAACAGTTCTTCTGACATGTGTAACACCAATCTCACGAAAATTGTGAATGTCTGTGGAGAAAGGCAGCACACATGATTCAATGTGGGTCAATGTCTGTGCTTTTATAACTAAGAAAATCTTTTTGTGGTTGCTTGATTCCCCACTTCTCAGTTTATGTTTTGGGCTTTCAGAGTTTTTGTTAGTGAAGAGACAAATACTATTTTTTGCCTCTCCTAAGGAGTTCTTAAACTAATATCAATGAATTCAAGTTTTTCAAAAAATATTTTGACAACCAAATTTCAATATATTTAGTTTCCTTTATAAACCTATGTATTTTATTTTATACATTAAAAAGATTATGAAGAAAGGGTTCATAGTTGGTTTTTGTTTTTGCTTTGTTTTGGAGTGGGATTTTTTTTTTACTAGAAGAAAAAGAAGTTCATGATACAAAAAAAAAGAAAAAGAAAAAAGATTTAAAGCCCCTTTAAATGTACTCCCTTACTGACATTTAGCAGGTGCTTAAAAACTTGTTGATTAATTTCTATACCTAATGCATTGCACAATACTTTTAACACAGTAGATGCTCAGTTAAGTTTGTATTTAATTTATTGAATAAGGAATTCTAGTAGGATTTTAGTGAAAAATAGAGGGTAATACATGTTATTCATTTTGCCACCAATAAAAGCATCTGTAACCATTTGAAAATTTCCATTCTTAATTACCTAAAATCATAAATATTCAAAAAAGGTTATAATGCACTTAGGATTGGTGGTTGTTAGATAGTATAAACTCATGTGATTAAAACCTGAGGCTTAAACATCTTTTAGCTGTGTTAATGGAGCACTAACCATCTTCCTATTATTAATCTTAAGGGAATCAAAGAATATGAGATTCAGTACTGGGGTTAGTGACATGCTGAAACATTTGAATTCCCCCATTTGATGAAGCACCAGCTTTTTCCCCCCTTAAATTCTTTTATGTGACTGACAGTTTCATCCATTTCTTCCTGAGGCCACTATTGAAATTCCTTTGTACTTGTAGAAGCAAGTTTGCTGGCTCAAGAATTTTGTTTTAACTCTGCCTCTAAGACTTGTCAGCGGCAAATTAGGACAAGGAATTCTAATTTATGTTTCAAAGGCCTTGATGGTGGTGAGAAGTACTATTTTTATTTACATTTTTCCCCAAAAGTGTCAAGTCAGGGATGATGTACCACAAAATACCACTGAGCAATTATTAGAGAATTTCAGGAGGGGCTGTGAAATGTGCAGGATAAGGGCAAGTGGGGATAGCTCCAAATAATGCCAATAAGAGACTGAGCTCCCTGCAGCAGCTGGATGAATCTGCTGAGAAGTAGAGCTTTGCATTTGCCTCTCAGCTGTTCACAGTCCCTCAAAAGGCATGAAGGGCAGAGATGATCCCAAAGAAGGCTTAGGTAGGAAAAAAACTCAGCAATGTTTGAACCACTTTGGCCATACACTTATTGTGCCAGGATTTCTTTCTATACAGGATGCTTGCTGCCTATACTTGAAAATATGAGTATGTGCAAGTGTTTTAAAAATAAATTATTCTCCCTTTTTAGTCCATTCCTGAATATTCAAGTAATCAAATGCAAGAAGACTTATGAAAGAATTTATGGGTTAAAACAATGCATAAATATAGAGGACTCTACTCCTATCTAGCATCCCTAGTACAAATAATAGCGGCTATTTTAGCAATAGCAGTGGTTTCTGTCCCTGAGGAAATCCAAATGTAGTTACTGTAGACACAATGTACCATATACTCCTTTTGTTTTCTCTTTTATCCTGACACTACATTTGCCACTAAATCATATCAAATTTCAGGAAGATTAGTGCTCCTAGCTCCTTTTCTCAGAATGTGTCTTCTGTGTCTTCTCAGTATGAAGCCTGTTTGAACAGAGAAATGCTGCTTGCTAGGTCATTCTCTTGGCAACATCATGGGGAATATGCAAAGGAAAAGAGGAAAACTGAAAGCTTCAACACAATGTTTCTGTGGCACAGCTGATTGTGCAAAATGGAAATAAGACTTTTATACCTTTAGGTTATTAAGCAAGAAACATAGAGCCTAATTTAATAGGGTTAAATAGTTACAGCCAAAAAGGAAAGAAAATGTGACTTTAAACCAGAATAGCAAATTCCCACCACCTGACATAGACCTGTTCTGCATTAAATTTTCCCTAATCTATAGGGGAGGGCAAAAGAGAGTCATTCCATAGTCATCCCAAGGAAACACCTTTAGGTTATTTCAGAGAGCCAGGTCTTTTGATGGAAAATTCACTGGCCATATCTGTGTCCACTCAGCCTCAACAGATACACTATTCAGCAGAACTAATCATGCAGCTGTCAGGACAGATCATTGACTGTTGAACCAGGCAGGTCAGCTGTGACATTATCTATATGGTCACATACTATGCTAGTTCATTCAAAATCAATACAAAGGCATAGCCAGTATTCTAATTAAGATGGCTTAGGTCACTGAGTGCACTATTAGATTTTCCTTTGTGATGGTACAATGGAAAAAGTATTAGATTTGGAGAACAAGGATCTGAGTTAAAATTTCAGCCCTATAAAATACCATCATTATGATTTTTGACTAGTCACTTCACTAAGTATTAAATTCTTTAATTTTGACTGAAAAGGTATAATCCATAAAGTCAGTCAAAATTGAAAAAAAATGAAGAAATAACAAAGTTATTGTGTGTGTGTGTGTGTGTGTGTGTGTGTGTGTGCTATGAAACATCATGTAATCATTGTCTTAATACAGTCAAATGGGAAGACTACTAGTTTTGGAATGAGGAGATCTGAGTTCAAGGTCTGTTTCTGAGACCTGATCATGGCATAATATAGCATAAATCACTTAACTTCCATAATAAGTTTTTTTCATCAATAAATTTGGGAGAATAGTACTTATTGCTACCTACCTAAAAAGTGCTTTTTAAATCTTAAAGTTCTATATAAATTTGAGCTTTTATTAGTAGCTCGTTCCCCATGACTTTAAATAAAAAAAAAAAAACTAAAATTATTCACTCAATCACAAAATAGAACCCTAAAGCACATACATGAAAAATGACATAGCAACTTTCAGTAAAGGAATTTAACCAGCATAGCAATATAATCCAAATAACTGATCTTGAGTTTGTTTTTTCAACTCTTTACCAGAATAAGAAGACACCACAAGGGATCACCTAAAAGTCCACAAGAGATCACCTAAAATTTCCAATCTCACAATTGCTTTTCTGTTGATAGTAAAGTTTAAAATGTGGTTCAGGAGGTTCCTGATTTTATCTAAATTCCTTGGGGCCATAGTTCCTATCCACAGTCCACTTCATATGGGGTTATGTACATAAGAAATGCAAGATGGTGCTTTTTTCTAACCCACCAATGTTGTTCCTGGAAGATATTACTTTATCAACTTTGGAAGAGTTATTCATCTACTAGTTTGAAGCAAGTAAAAGTATGTCCCTCCAGAGAGGGGGAAATGCCTCTTCTATTCATTGTAATAGTCCTGCTAAGGGATAGAGGAATTATTATCAGTTAACATGTTTTTATTGAGTGCATATTTTATTGAGTACCCAGGACTATGCTAGGTATTTCTAGGGATATGAGGGAAGTATAAAACATGTTTCTTGCTCTCAAAGAGCTTGCAATTATCTGAGTAGACAAAACTAAGAAAGACCAAAAAACTAGAGTATGATTATGTGCCCTGTAGCACTATGACTAGAATATATATGTGTGTGTGTGTGTATACATATGCTTTTAAATATCAAATAATTTAAGTCATATCTATGAGACTAAAACTGTTTTTACAATCTATAAAATTGTAAAAATGACATTTTAGAATTAAAAAACATATTTAGACCTAACTAAGGCAATGCTGAAGCACTCTATACTACTATCAACACAATTTGAAAGTACTAAAGAATCAATTTTTAAACTAGCACAAAGAACAGAAGATATCATTCATTTACATAAAGTCATAAATAGTAATACCCCTTCTCCCAAAGGCAATCTAAAGAAGAGCAGAATTCTTTTTTTCAGTCATGTCTGACTCTTCATGAACCCATTGAGGGTTGTTTTTGTCTTTTTTTTTTTTTTGGACAAAGATACTAGAGTGGTTGCCATTTCCTTCTCCAGATCATTTGACAGATAAGAAACTGAGGCAAACAGGAATAAATGACTTGCCCATAGTTCCATAACTAGTAAACCACTAAGGACAGATTTGAATTTAGGAAGAGGAATCTCCTTGACTGCAAGACTAGTTCACTATTTACTATACTACTTAACTGGCCAGCAAGAATTACATTATTTTTCTCTAATGTCTATAAAACTTTATGAGAATTGTATAAACATAAAGCTATCCTTGATGAAAATAAGAAGATAAGGAAGCTTTCCACATTTTTTCTATAGCATTCCATACCTTCATAGTCATATAACCAACCAGAAGGCATAAATAACATAAGATCCTGCTTTGTATCTTGATGACAAAAAAGCATTTAATTCAACAGAGCAAAGTAGAACCTTAAAAATCTCTCTTTCGATAAATTTTCTCCCATTCCCATGTTAAGATCACAAAAGATTCCTCAAAATGTTTGAGGCAAATTTATCTAAATGATCCTAT
The DNA here is from genome assembly GCF_016432865.1 of Antechinus flavipes. Classification (NCBI taxonomy): domain Eukaryota; kingdom Metazoa; phylum Chordata; class Mammalia; order Dasyuromorphia; family Dasyuridae; genus Antechinus; species Antechinus flavipes. The sequence goes on along the minus strand of NC_067401.1, from coordinate 216,442,817 downwards.
AATTGTCAAGTGATATATTTTTAAAAGACATATGAGCTCACATACACAAAAAAGAGTTGCATAATGAAGCATATTCTATATAGATTCCAAATGTAAGTTTTGAAAAAAATTACATCCACAGAATATTATGACCTTTTCAATAAGATCCATGCCTGCTCAAAAAAGAAAAAGCTTAGCAATCCATGTAGTAAAAACAAACAGATAAAAATGTTTAGTATACAAACCACAATAGTCTTTAATTACATGCATCTTGGACAAGCACTGTACACAATAAATTGGTCCCCAAACTGGAACTGCAATCAGAAAGCTATATAAAATTTTCAAATATCCTCAGCTGCTCTCAAACAAAAATCCATTTTTAATATCAAAATTATTCTGGTTATTCTATAATATTACAATTCATGAGACATACAATTGGAAAATACAAAATTGTTAGTGAATCAAAGGACAGTGGAAAGATGTATGACAAAATCTATAGCATATGACCAATGATGACTTGCTATTAAAAAATGACACATGGCATTTTTCACTCATTCATTAATTCATTCATTAAACATTCATCATAACGTGCCAGACCTTATATTAGGCATTATATAAAGTGATTCTATTGAGAAAAGGATGTATGAAGTATTTAGTGGGCAGACCAAGGTCTTTTCAGGGCTACAAATACAAAATATGTAATAAGTAATTTTTGGGGAAAGGGCTTTTTCAGACTTCCTGCTAGCAATAACCCACCAGGGAAACATACTATCTACTCCTTAAAAAAGGGGAGCTGGAATAGAAATCTAGGATAAGACAAATATTTTTGGACATGACAATGTGTATATTTGTTTATTTGACTGTATCAAGCAAAACAAAATTTCACTTTATTTTCTATGAGACTATGTCAAGCAGAGGATACTCAAGATGTTTTATTTGCTTTTAATGCACTGAAGAGAACCAAAGAAAATCCAGAAGGAAACACTGACAAAGATGACAGCTTTGAAAGTAATTTGTTGAATTTATAATATAATTTTATTAAAAAACAAGATATAAGTAATAAAGATTAAAGATGTCACATAAAATTTCTTTTTCTCTTCTGATTTGCACATGGAACAATAGGTTATAATCTGTACAATGGAGGGAGCACTAACATGAATGAATTCATAAGTCCATTAAAGTACTAAAACATGAAATATTTTTAAAATGATTTTACTTACAAGGATGAAATATGAGTTAACATATGAGAAGTATTTTGAGAATGTCAAATACATACACACATATATGTGTATACACATTTACATATATATAGATGTGTCAACAAGGACAAAAGCAAAAATATAATGTGACTGAAAAATTCAGTTTGATGAGCTAGCCACAGGTATGTCCATATTTCCATGCTCTTTCCTATAATAGTTTGTGTTCAACAAAGATTTAGCTAGAAATGAGATGTAACATTCTGCAGTGAATAGGTAAAGACAATGAAATCTTTAAAATAATTTGTTGGGCAGTAGTGGGGGAGAGGTGGGGAAATGGTCAGAGCCAAGGTGGCAAATTAAAGGTGATTCAGCTGAATTCTCTCAACATTTCACTCCAAACAATTTTTTGTAAATGCTTGAAATCAAATTTTGGAGTGGATGACATCCTAATGTTATGTTTCTGTCGATGCCATCTCTTCTCAAAGATACTTTTAAAGTAATTAATGATCAAGAGAAAAGATTATTCTAAGCTCCTATGACTTTGGTTTAGTCTATAATTTTTCTTTAGGGCTCAGATCATAGTTCTTTGACCTAATATAAAATGATCATTCACCAAATATTAAAGCTGGAAGGAACTTTAATTAGATACTATATAGACAATCACTTCCCTCGTTGTGCAGATGAGAAAGTAGAGGCCAATGAAGTTAAAGGCTTGACTCAATGTCCCTAGTGGAAAGAATGGAAGTCTCTCGACACTTGATTCTTGTTCTTTCTATTACCCATGCTACCTCCCTGTTCATTCAGAAGCAAATCAATTACTAGACTAGGACAATCTTTTAGCTTATAACTTTAATTATGAATATAGGCATCACAAAGAGTTATTTCTCTTCTTTTCCTCACTCCTTAATTAAACAAATTATTTTTTAAAATGCAATAGAACAAACATAATGAAATAAATATTATGAGGATATGGGTTTGTCTTTAGAATAAGGTACTGGTCTTCATTACACATATTTTAAAAAGAAAAAAAATAGATTTTACCCAAATGAGCTAAAACTTTTCATTCTAATTCAGCAGAGTGGTAGCTTCATGGACCATTCACTTTTAAAAGGGGAAGCAAGAAGTTTCTGCTCAAAGCTCAATATATGTTTAATATTTTTAGAGTGTGTGTGTGTGTGTGTGTCTTTTCTCTCTCTCTTCTCTCTCTCTCTGTATACACACACACACACACACACACACACACACACACACACACACACTTGTAGATTGGAAGCATATCATAAGTGAATTGAACAGTGGGAGAGGGGTAAAAAAGAGGTTAAAATTAAATAATATAGACAATTTCATCTGCCATTCTGCTCAATAAGCAAATGTCCCAGAATTTGTTGTTTGTTCCATCAGTCCTCAAGTCCTAATGTCTCCTTTAATGTGAGTGTCTAACCATGGTAAATAGTATTCTAGAATTCCTTCTTTCTCATAAATAAAATCTTTTCATTCATCTTAGGCAGGTAGAGAGCCTTAGTTAGCCTTCCTAGCATTCCTGATCATTTAGTCTACTGTACCCTCTTTTACTCTTGCCCAATAATGAAGTAAGAAGAAAGTTAAACTATGTGATCATAACCTAATGTAATCACTCTTATATGTGAAATTCTTTCAAGGACATTTTTATCTTATCTGGTTTTATGCAAACCAAGCACATCCTTACCTAAGTTTTTGTCTTTTTTTAATTTGAGTTCTTGTATTCAAATCTCCCCTAATCAATAGTTTTACTTGGATATAATGAAAAATAAAATTTATATCCCACTGATTCCATATCAATCATCTCAGATACATCTGTTTTTTTTTTTAAATATAGATAGTCCTAATCCTATTCCCCAAAACAAAACCAAATATTCTAATTGCTTTCTAGTTATAATTGTCTAAAGACAACTAATAATTTATGGGCAATTTCCCCCTAACTTTAGAATATAATCTCTCTATTCTTAATGTCTGTAAGCAAAGCTCTGAGGAGGAAAAGTAACAAGGAGAGGAGAGGAAAAAATCAGAGATGGCTTCATGGAGGAGGTGGCATCTGAGGGGAAAAGGAAGAGAAATTCCAAAATCAAAGGAAAAAGAGTGGTACATTTCAGACCTAAAAGATAATGTTCAAACTCACAGAAAAAAAAATTCCACATAGAATTCATGGAATTTGTAATGCGATTTGGCTGAGATACATAGTACAGAATTAGTCTCTTGCTACTACTGTGAATAAAAAGTAGTGATGAGTTAGAATGGGATATATAATAAGGTAGTTTCAGCTTCAATAAAGTCTCAAGTATGAGTATTTGAACCATCTGTTTTTAGTCCTATGCAACTTATCATTTTTATCAATGTCTTATACAGAGATCTAGATGACATGCTTAGCTAATTGAGACATAAATCTAAGAGGAAATATTAACACATTGAATGACAAAGTTACGATATTAAAAATATCTCAGAAGACTAGAATATTGATATGGCATTAATATGATATTTAATGGAGATACATATAACATCATATAATCAGGTTAAAAGATCAACATCTAAATAATATAGGAAGGGTTCATACCGAACAGGCTTACTTTTGGAATAACATGAAAGTTTTAATTATCTACAGGTCAACAATATGATTTGTAGTTAAAAAGAAACTGAAAAAAAGATTTTGGTCTGTATTTAAAGTCATGATAGAGAGGAGCCCTACATATTTTGGCCTACTCAGACTATGTCAGACTATTATATTTTGTTCTGGGATCCACATTTTATTTGGGATATTGATAAGATGGAAATCATTCAGAGGCAGGTAACCATAATAGTGAAGTGCCTTAGGATCATATCATATCACAAAGATCAAGAATCTTGATCCCTGAAAAAATATCATGGATCCTAATTCCTTCAAGATCAATTGAAGGAATTAAGGATGCTTAGCTTGGAGAAGAAAAGACTTAGGGGGGACATGGTATTTGTCTTTAGGAATTTGAAGAGGGATTAGACTTCTCCAGCATGGACCCAGAGGGCAGAACAGGTATTGGCTGGAAATCATAAAGAGGTTATTGAAAGTTTGATATAAAGACAAACTTTCAAAAAAAGAGAGAGCTACACAGAAGTGAAATGGATTGTATCAGAAGGTACAAGATTTTTCTACTCCTAAGGCTTTTTAGCAAGGTCTGGCTCCTGGTACAAGATGGTTGGGAGGAGCTTCTTTTTCAGGAACTGGTTGGACTAATCATGTGTAAGGTCCTTTCCAACTCTAAAATTCTGTGATTCAATAATTTGAGGGGCATCAGCAGACGTTTTCCAGTTCAAAAATAGTCCCTAGTCATCTAGTCACACTAGAGACCTGAAATTCTCACATAATAGTGAAAATTTCCTTAGGTTAAGAGATTGAAAGTTTCTATTAAAATACAAATATTATTCAAGAAGCTATTATCATTGCTCAGCAGTTTGATCAAGTAGATATTTCAGATAGGCATCTGAAGAAATAGAACAAAAGATAGGTAATTTTTGAATACTTATATTATCCCTGAAAATATATCTGAAACAGTTATAGAAACTGAGAAAAGTAGCATTAAGTGAAGTTCTCCATTGTAATAATGCTTATTGGCTGGACCAACTAATTTCTAAACTACCACTATTTTAAGTACTGTAATATATAACCTTGTTATGATTAATTTTCTACTCAGTGATATCAATTTGAATATATAATTGGTTAATTCAAGTTAAGATAAGGTCAAAATAATAGGTATGATAGTCATATGAGCCTGATATTTGTACTTCATTCCATAACATATGCTTCTTAAGCATTTTACAATATATCTTGGAGATAAGAAGGAGGGAAAAGTAAAAAAGTACAGATGAACTTCAGAGATATTATATCCTTACTTCTGAAATATAAATTCAAAGAACATAACATAAATTAAAGCAGGGAAAAATCAAGCCAATTTGAACAAAGGATGTTTGTATAATAAAATATCCACAAAATCCAGGAGGTTCAAACCCCAATTTTTTTCCAGAAATTCTTAATGCTCAAATAATATCATTTAAGCCCATTTCAGTGAATACAAATCTGGTAGTCTTTTTCCCCGCTTTTCCCACTGGCTTAGAAAGAAGTTGCTATCAAATATATAAGGCCCAGTGCAGTTCTATCATGACAACCATATGACTTATCTATGATGAAGACACAAAACTGAGAAGTAAGAGCTGTGAATATTCCTCCCACAAAGAAAAAGCAAGACAAGATTGCTAATGTCATCCTGACTCATTGAATATTGCCAAGACTATTCTCCTTACAGCAAAATTTCTGGACTGTGCCGTCGAGGCTAGATAATTTCCACGCAAAAGAACATTTCATCACACGCTTCTTTGACCAGCCAAAGAATCTGAAAGGCGACAACAGATGTGCCATGTTAAAGACATTCCCTTCCAAATGGTTGAGGACCAGAAGATCAAGGGTAAGAGTAGAATCATCCCAGCAGGAACTACTTTCAGTGAAACAAACTGGCAAATCAACTTACAGGTCATGAATCTAATCTGCCACATTTAGTGGTCTGCGAGGCTGCAACGGAGAAAGGAACTCTATTTTCTATTCTCATATTCAAATCACATCCTTCCCTATTTTTTCCCTAGTTTTCTTGACATCAGTAATTATCATTATCATGGACAATTAACACTGCCCAAGGACCCATACCACAGTGGGTCCTATACTGCTCAACATAATGCAGGGAGGCATTAAGTGTCTGCTAGTGCAGAAGCATAGCACAATAAAGTAGATATAGTGGATTGGAGTTTCTGGATCTAACAATTATTAGCTATGTGACTCTGAGCAAGTTCTCTCTGTGTCTTAGTTTCCTTATCTATAAAATGAGATGAATAATATTTGAACAGCCTCACAGAGCTATTGGGAGGGAAAAATACTTCTTAAAACTTAAAATAATATGGAAGCTTAAGTTATCATATTAAAGACTTATTTGGGCAGAGGAAAAAAAAATGTTTCAGTAAAATACAGATGGATTTTTCACCAACTCTTCAGATTAAAGAACCTTGTACAGAAGACCCACCAGACAAGTTTTTCCATATTCCATGAGCCCACCAAGGCAATAAGCATTTATTAAATTTACTATATGCTAAACATTGTATTAGGTAGTAGAGATATAAATATAAGCAAACCTTCAAGGAGCTTTCCTTCTAATGAAAAGCTGAAAAGGGAGTTGGGCTAGAGAAAGGAAATACCTGCATAGAAGCATGGTAGAGAAGTTTAAAAAGTCAAAATTATAATTAGGAGAGAATGAAGCATATCCATCTTGGGTTCATCCCTAAAATAGACACCTCTAGAAGGAAATTAACAGTGAGAGAAGAGGATTGATATGGTAGAGGGATATTCCAGTGTAAGAAAGATTTGAGTCTAAATAAATATTAATTTCATTATTTTTCACTTTTTTTCAGTCATGTCTGATTCTTCATGATCCCATTGGGGATTTTGTTGGCAAACATATTGAAGTGGCTTGCTTTCCATCATATAAATCAGTTTATCAATGTTAAATCTTTTTAGTTATCAGATCTTTTGACATATTGTTTTTCACCTATGCACATCTATTTCTTCCTTTGCAAAATGAAATATGTAGACTAAATATTCTTTGAGTACTCTTCTGTTTCTGGAGTTTTAACATCTTACATTCTAAGATTTAAGGTCTTAAATTTGCTTTGTATCATGAAGACATAGGGAGGGGTTTTAAATGCTAATTAATACTTGAATAGAAGACAGAAAATGGTAGAAATGATAGGGACTTTAGACATCATCTAATCTAATATCTTCATTTTATAGCTAAGGATAATAAAAGCTAATCATTTGACTAATATCACAAAGATATTTAATGAAAAAATTAGTTTTCAAACTCAAATTTCCTCATTCTGAGCCTAATGTTCTTTCAACTCAATCCATAAGACCATGGAAACCTATAGTTTCAGGGGCCCTGGTTATGACTTCTTCTACTCAACATCTTATAGAGGAATAAATGGAGGTCTATGGAGCCTGAATCATTTCCTTCAGGCCACATATATAGTTATCAGAGAAATCAGGACTAATGTTTCTGTCTGCTAATCACCATTCTAATATATTCCTGGGAATATGTTATACAACAATTACACAACCATGCTACCTATCCATAATCTCTCCCCAATTTAAAAAGAAAAAAAAAGTTTATCACATAGTTATTGCCTCAGAAATGAAAAGAAAAAAAAAAAGACTGTTCTTAATTAGAATCCTCAAAATCCATTTTGATAAATAGGGCAGAGCCAAATCCTAATTTTCTGATTTTTCATGTCTTGATGAAAAAGTGCCTTGATTTCAATTGTGTTTCAAGGCAAACTGCCATTCTGGTTTGGGTCTGTTCAGTATTATTCTGATAATGTTATACATTGGCCCTCTGGCCTTTTGGCAATGAATGTATATAATAGCTGTTCTCCTGTGCATGTGTTTTTAAATAAATAAAAAATCTTAAATGTATTATACAAAAAAATGACAAACAGACAGTCACGAAATGAGTTTAGCAAGTTCATTCTTGTTACAGACAAATACTACAGAAGCTGTACCCTGAGCTACTATGAACTAAAATTTTGATTAAAAGACTCTATCAGGTAAGACAGGATATCATGACAGACTGTCCATCACTTATCCTAGGATATATTTGGGGGTGGGATATGGGGTGAGTAACTTCTTTTAAATAGAATGCCCATTTCCCAAACATTCTCTACAATGCTTTTATTCTATCAAATGACTTAATCAAAAAACCACATTAAAAAAATCAATGAACACATAAAAAGATTTATTCTTATAACACTTATTTAAATTTGTAGTTGCTTATTATTTTACATAAGGGAATATGTTATGTCTTCCACTAATTTGAATGTTTAAAAAAATGGGCAAAATAATTTAGTTTCTCTCTAACATGGAAGCATAAGCCTGAAAATTGGTTGCATTACTCAAGAACTAACATTCTGATCTCAGACTCAAATAGAATAGTAATTTTAAGGTTATCTCATTAACATATTTTGATTCTTATCTGAATTTTTGTTTCTCTTCATAAAGGCCTGCACACATTTCCCTTAACAAAGAAACAATGGACTGCATAATACAGGCAGAGAATATAATAATCTGTTCAAACAGTAACTCTAACCCATCTAGCAAACTTTAAGTAAGAAGCTCTAAAGTAATATCATATTTTAGTTTTGAGGTTAAAACAAACATATAATCCCTTAAACTCTTTAATACTGACTTAGTGTCACTAAAAGTGCATCCATATCATTTCTTATTGTTAATTTGCTTTACTTGAAAGCTACTAAACTACTGAACATGAATTAAACCAAGCTTTTTCTTTTTCTTTAACTTCTTTTAAAAAGTACACTAAGATTTAGTAGAATTCTATTCTATCCTTAATGATCCAAAAACAATGTCAAAAAGCCATTAATATATAAATTATAAACGAGTATATTTTTAAGATACATATAGTTACTAGTTCCTAGATAAGGAAAATATGCATATATATACAATATATGCATGTCTACATTTTTTATGTGACTTCACACCTCATTTTTAAAAAGGCTACATGTAAAAGAGATGTATATAGTGATTCTTCATAATATATGCAGCTTTATATATAGGTTTTCAAGCTGACAGAAGCCATCAGGACTATCTGATATGGAGGTTCTTAATTTGAGACCTGTGAACATTTTTATATTTATAATTGTATTTCAATATCATTGGTTTCCTTTGAAAATCTGTGTACTATATATTTTATCCAAAGAAACAATTATTTATAAAAGGGTTTAATAGGCTTTACCAAATGTGAAAGGAGTCTAGGATTCAAAAAAAGTTAAGAACCCCAGTTCTAGTCAAATTCCATTTTACGGATAAGGGAAGTCTCATAGAGCTGTTAAATGACTCCAGGGGGCTCTCAGGTAGTGACAGAGATGAAATTCAAACTTAGAACTTCTTTTGAATTTAAATCCAGAGTTTTTTCTAGTACAATGTACTCTCTATTTGATATGTAATGAAGAAAAAGTATATGGTAACTGCATGTGCAAACATTGTGCTAAGCTCTGAAGATGGAAATACAAAAACAAGATAGCCTTTGTCCTCCTAGAGCACACATTCTAATGGAGAAGACAATATGTTTAAAGAAAATTATTTTTTGTTTTTTGTTTTTTTAGGAAGTCAGAATTGTTAGTGGAAATTGATTGATATGCCCTTTTCAGAAGCAATGATAGTTTTGATTTGATTATTATTCCCTTAGGAAGAAGATTAAGGGGAAAAATTGGAGGACATGGATAGCAACAGAGATTGTAGAAATGGTAGAAGTCAATGATGGCTAGTAGCTGGGATCACCTAGATATAGAATGTTATTTATGTCTGTGCTCACTTGCCAATCAGTAAATAATAAATCAGATAAAAAATAATTTATTACTGAAGAAGTAGGAGGCATAAATCAACTTTTCTCTTTTTGGGCCATGATTATCTATTCTTACAACTGAAGTAGTCTTGAACTTTGTCTTTGGGGTTACTATTCAATTGTCATACTAGAACCTCTATCATCCCTTGAACTTTTGCCAACAGAACACAAGGACCTATAGATGTAGAAACAGTTCCAGAGAACTGAACCAGATAATTAAAAATATAGTAACTAAGATTTTTTTTTCAAAATTAATTTTGGTTATTCAATAAAAAGAACTCATTTGGAAGGACAGAGATAAGATAGAGAGAGATAGAGACAGAGAATGCACTCAAAAGAAACAAGTTATTTTAACAACTTTTTATTATAATCAACCTCTTTATATTATAATCTTCACCATGCTCCATTTTACAAATGCTTCAGGGGTATTTTAGCTAAAGACAAGGTCAGTTTTCTTCACTGATGAAGAACAGAGTCTCAGTAGGATGCAGAACTACTGGTGGATGTTGTGGGTATCCATGGCAAAGATGGGATTAGAATTTAGGCTTTCTGTCTCCAAGTGTTTCCATGGCCATAGTGCTTTCTAAATTTGTCATCTTGTAATGTGACAAATAGCCCTTCAAAACTTCAAAACCCAGCAGATGAAGAGGTTAGCACACAATTCACCCTTATTAACATCAAGGCAGTACCATGAAAATTAGCTGCATTGCTCATGAACTAACAAACATCTCTTGTTCACCTTTCTGTCTTAGCAGGTCAGTTGGCAATACAAATCTACAGACCAATTTTTCTTTTCTAAAAACAGGGTACCCTTTTTCCAAGGCACTAAACAGAAAGAAACTTGCTGATATATTCCAAGTTGAGTATTATTGTTCACTTTGCTAGTGATCATTAATTTCAGTCAGACAGTTATTCATATAAGCAATTTGCCACCATGATGACTTAGAAAAAATATTGAAGTGCTAGGCTTTTAAAATGGTAATATGTGGTGAGAGCTACAATTCTCTTGGAAAATATATTCCTCAAATTTTATATTTGGTCTCCTGTGATATGATCCATAAAATCACACTAGCTGGTCTAGGCTCTGTTTTCACTGAAATCTTGGCTTTGTATAACAGGGGGTCGAATCTTTTAAGAGCTCATTTGGAACACAAACACTTGGGCTCTGGCTACAGTATATTTGTAAAGATATCAGGGTGCTGAGGAAGCACCAAAAAGAATATTTCTTGGATTCAATTTTGTCATAGAAAATAACACACAGCCAGCAGCAAATAGCTATGACTGCTTCAAGAAATTCTTCATAAAATGGCCTTTTTGAAAAAAGTTTTTGCTTCACTCATTCTGTTTTTCTTCTGTTTAGGGAATATTAGTAAATTTACATGGAAATGAGAGGTGTCAATAGCAACACAAAGGCTGTACTTTACAAATTTGGTTTCTCCTGGCATCAAAACAAGGATTTCAATTGTGCTCATTAAGCTCATCACTAGATCATTCTTGGGCTTCTCTGTGTGATAAAACTTCAAAATACCCACATCTTGTTCCCCCCAAATGAGTAATGATACATATGTCAGAGAAACTTGATTTCTTGGACCCCACAGCCTTAGAGAAGAGCTTAAGTGAACCACACAGACCAAATATTTCAGTACCATCTGATTATTACAAGCTTTTTTCTTTCTTTTAGAAACATAGTCTTCTTCCATAGGTTATTTTAGACACTGAAAAAAATAACTACCCTGGATAGATAAGAGACTTAGAATGTTGAGCTAGTTTTAAAGACACTGAAGTCCAGGGCTCTCAATATAGAGAGAAGGAAATATAGTTATAAGGAGGAAACTTACCCTAACCAAAGTCATACAATAAGGGTCAGGACTGAGGCCACAAACCAATCCAGTGTTTATACTATGTTACTATACTATGTTAAGTTGCAAAATGATTTTGTTATGTCATCTATTCTGTGAAAGAAAACCAGATATTAATAATAAATTATAGCAATAATAACGACGTACAGGTAGGAATTGTTTTACTTATTTCAAAAGTAAATCTTTATTAATAGTCTTTTTTTGGTTTGCAAATACCATTTAACTTTCTTTTATCATCTGTATAGCAACAATGCTAAATGGCGGGCAAAATGTGTTTTTCTATCATGTTCTGACATTCTGAACCACACATTGAGAGCTTAAAGAATTATTGTAATCACTTACTATTTCTCTTTAATGATTTTGGGATTTTGAGGTGGAGCCAAATACCTGAGTCAAAAATAGAGCAATTTTGAGAAGTGATGGAAATTTGGCAAGGTTTGCAGGAAAAAAAAATTGATTTCTGTACATGTACCTATTCAAGTAACAACTCAATTACAGGATAATACAAGCATTGCACATGGAAAGAAGCTCAAGCAGTACAATGGTTATGAAATTAGTCAAATCTGCTACTTTCAATTCAAGAAACATTTATTAAATGCAGCACAAATAGTATGGAATAAAGGAAAACATGATGGACTTAGAGGCCTGGATTCAAATCCTAGATTTGCTACTTCCTAAGTGTGTGGCCTTTGGTACATCATCTTCCCTTATTTTAGTTTTTTTCATCTTTACAATGAAGAGGTTAAACCAAGATTTTTTCTACATCCAAATCTACTAAATATTTGATGAATGCTTATTGATTAATTGATATACCCAGTGTTCTCTGAAATGGTTTCTATCCCTAGATCCTATGATTCTACTCATATTACATTGCATAAAAATGACTAATGATGCAAAGTTAAAAAAAAAAAAGGTGCCATCTTATCCTGAAAGAGTTTATAATCCAATTTAATTTGGGGACTGAAATTCTTGTTTCATAAATCTCCCTTTGTAGTTTATGGGTCACAGACAATTAAATCCAGGTCATCTGTTAATTTTTATAATTTTAGAACCATAAGACAGTACCCAAGAAGACATCCATAGTCTCCTTGCTTTGATGCTGATCTGACCTGAGTAATCCCAATGTGCCTGTTCTATTACAATAATAAATTGTAATAATAATAAATAATAATATTTGCAAATATTATTTGCAAATAACAAATAATAAAATGTTCATTTTGTTGGGGAGGGTGATGGTAAAGACATATTTGTCAATGAGCAATTTAAAGTCCTGAGAAAATTACTTGGAACAATTAGATCTGAGGTGTCTTGTAAGGTGACCAGCCACTATTTGTCAGAAAAGAGACTTGAATCCAGGTCTTCTTCCTGAATGCCTCCAAGATTGGATCTCTATCCATTAGAAACTGAATTCAAAACTTCAGAGAGTCACTGGTGGCCCTGGAGACTTCATTTGAACTTTGTCTGCCTCAATGTCCTTATCTATAAATGAATATTTACAGGACCTGGCTTCCAGGGTTATCATAAGAATCAAATGAATATAGGACCTAGCTTCCAGAGTTATCATGAAAACCAAATGAGATAATATTTATAAAGCACTTTGCAAATCATCAAATTGCTTTATAAATGCTAGTTATTACTATGATGTAATATATTAAAACTATTTAATTCATAATTCTGAATAGATGCTTTAGCATATTTTGAATAAAATTATTTTGAAGAGGGAATATTAACAACTAAGAGAATCCAGGAATGTTTCATAAAGGAGGTGGCACCTGAGTTAGCATCAAAGAAGAAAACAAATATGAAAAACAGAGATGAAGTATTGTATTCCGTTCATGGGGATGGGATATATCATTTTAGCAACAACTAGAATTCCAATCGAGTTGAAATATAGAATAAATAAAAGGGAATAATATAAAGAATGGAAAAGTGGGTTGGGGCTAAATCATAAAGTTACTTTAATTCCAAAGTTTGAATTTTTTTCCTAGACAATAGGGAGCCACTGAAGTTATTATTTTAAGATTTCTTCTATCTCTAAATCTATGCATCTGTGAGAAATAATTTTAAGTCTTCAATTCCTATTTTGTAGAAAATTCTCATTTTTCATCAGAAAAAATCCAACTACATGACTGACAAAACAGAACAAAAAAAATCATTCTAATTATTCTTTGTTGCTATTGTGTACTGCATAAAAGTCAAAAGCCCTGTGTGTGTATTCCAGTTTTGGTAAATGGGCCAGCATAAATGGATAAGTGGCATAGTGAATTGATAAGAGTATAGCAAATCTAGAGTCACAAGAAGATCTGCCTGAGTGCAAATCCTGCTTCAAACATTTATCAGTTATCTGACACTGGACAAGTGACCTCACTGCTGTAGCCTGAGTTTCCTCATCTGCAAAATGGGAATAACAAAAATAACATCAGCCTCCCAGGACTGTTATGAAGATTATATGGGCTAATACTTATAAAGTGTTTCACAAACTTTAAAACATCATATAAATCCTGGTGATGAAGAAGATAGATGATGATGATGGTGAAGATAATAGCGATAATGATGGTAATGGTAATTTTGATGATAATCATGATGATGATAGATCATGAGATTAATTACTGTGGCAATTCTGTTTTTCTTTAGACCACAAAAGAATTCCCTCTAACAAGAACACTATTAATAAGGAGCAGCAAACTGAGAAGCCAGAAAGGTCAGCAGCACAAGACATCTGAGTAGAGAACATATATTTTAACAGAATGATTAAGTCCTATGAATGCTTGGTCAGATATTTGTGTATTTGTGTATGTATGTATGTATATATGTATATAGGTGTGTATTTTCTAATTTTTATCATCATCAGTTAATGAAATAGTTATAAAGAATTTACTATTTATTAGACACAATGAAGGATACAACAACACTTAAGACAAGATCTTATCTCAGAAGTTTATAATCTAGTTAGAGAGGCAATCAAACTGTTATCCTATAAGCATTTAATCACCTATTATGTATCAGAAACTGTGCTAAGTATGGAAGCTAAAAAAAATCAACATGAAACAGTCTCTATTTCAAGGAGTTTCTATTCTATCTGGAGAGACATAAGAACATAAACATATACAAAATAAATTTAAAATCATTGGAAGTCATAGGAAGAGAAGCAGTAGTAGCTGAGCAAAATCAAAAGGCTTCACATAGAAGAGATTGAATTGAAATTTTGTATTTGTATTTGATCTCTTATGATAGTTTCCATAAAATTATTCTAATTTTTCTAAATTCTAAAATTATTCCAATCTCTGTTTTCATCAAAATCTTGGCTTGGGATAAAAGAAGATCAGATTTAGAAATTTGAGAGGTAAGCTTGGGCAGCCAGCACAGGGACACCAAGACAAAACATAGAATTGTCATACATGAGGAACAGTAAGCAGCACAATTTGACTGGACTATAGAATACAATTCATAAACACAAAAAGTTAACAAAGCAAATTAGTAGAAACTAAATGCCAAATGGATGATAGGGCAATTCTATTTCTTTAGAACTCAAAATAAATCACAGATATGGCCACATGAATTCTCTCCAAGATCCTCATCTATTTGGCATAGTGTTTCAATACATCTTATTTATGAGTGATCTCAGGTGTTTGTTTAATTCCCTACGAATTCATTCATCTACTTAGAGAAAAGTCACTGGTGGCCAGCTAATCATTGTGCATTTTACTAGCAGAACCATCTTCCCTTTTACTGTACATAAGTGAGGAAGATAGAGGACAGATTCCTTTCTATTTTCATATACTTAGATAAGGTTTTAGACTAAAGTTTAAAGTTATTAAAAACTGTCACTAACCTGATGAGGAGATGTGCTGGAGCTCAACCCTGGATCACCTCTTCCCCTAAAATTGACAGTCTGTGGATTTTTTAGCCTTTTTTTTTTCCCAGAAAAGTATTGTCTTCTAAGCTAAGAACAAAAATAAACAAACTGCATCTTCTGGTTTATTCATTTCACAAAAAGAAATCATGTCTTTTATTCTTTGTCTAATAAACCATACTTTATTATATATATATATATGCATATATATACACACATATAATTGCTCTATACATATGTATATTAGCATCATAGGTGTTTAATAAATTCCAAATTGATTTCAAGGGATGTGACCAGAAGGCAAAGGGATAGGATCCTTTCCTTTCTGTTATGCTTCCCATAAAATTATATGTTCTTCTGAAAGAAATAGACTTCAGACAAAACTTAGTTCACAGCCAAACATATTATAATGAAACACTACTTTATTCCTACTTTTATTAGGGGGAACAGACAGTTTGAGAGAGTTGTAGATTCACAGACATCTTAGAGCATTCTCAGGCACCAGCTATACCTCACTTGCCTATTTCTGTACAAGTCTTAGAATGATGATGGATTGGACTGGAAATGATAGACACATAAGAATGAAGTCAAATATACTTAACTTTATCTTCAGCCATATAGTTCATCTGTTTTCCCAGATGATAAATGCAAACACAGTTTGGAAGACTCACCCATTAAACAGTTGTAATATGAATCTAATATTTTTGACCTTTGTTATAGGTAAAAAAACAAAACAAAACAAAACAAAACAAAAAAAAAAAAAAAAAAAAAAAAAACCCAGCTCCCAGTCCTTCCCAAGAATTTACAGGCTTAGGCTTAGTCCTATTCAGTCACTTGACAAATATGTATTAAATGTAGATAAGGTGTGAAGCTTTGTGTTAGACAGATACTCTGCTCTGGTGAAACTTATCTTCTAATAGGAAAGAAATGTAAGAACATGAATAAGAGAGTGAGATAATATATATCCTAAACTCTCCATTCTTACTATACACGCCTGTTCAGTTGCCAAATCTTGTTTTTGCTTGTACAATAACTATCACATCAGTCTTCTTCTTTTCCACTCACACAGGCTTTTTTTCACCTTTTGTCTGGACTATTGCAAAAACTTCCTCCTTGACCTCCCTGAATTTCTTCTCAAATTTATCCTTTTCATAGCTGCCAGACTACTTTTCCTAAAATATAAGGGTACTCTCTTCTCATTATCTCTCAGAATAGTTAGTTTAGTTCATGCTTCCATTCAAGCATTATTTTCTTTGGATTTCCAATCCTCTTTCCTAGAAATCACCTTCTATCTATTTCATATGCATTTGGAACACAAATATAATCCTAAATATTGCCTCCCCTAGATAGATTATAAATTCCTTGAGGATCACGACTTAAGTTTTGGTTTGGTTTGGTTTTTTGGACTTGTATCCCTAGAGTCTAGGATAGTGCCTTACATATAGTTGTTTAATAACTACTGATTGAAGGAAGGGTCCAAGCAAAATGCTACAAGATATTTTATGTGAGTGAGGTACATTGAGAAAGATTCACGAAAGAGGTGGCACCCAAAATAAGTTACATAAGAGGAGTGATTTCTACAGATAGCATTTCAGAAAAATCAAGGAAAATCAATCCCACTATGTTTGCCTGTCTATATCATAGGGGAACAAGGCTTCTTTTTAAAGTAATCTAGGCTTCTTCATTTAAATTTTCTTTGATGAGCTAAAAACCATTTAAGCTGACCAGAAGCTTCCTTCTCAATATGTTTATATTCGTGACAGTATCACAAGAATAGCCATTAGAGATCTCTAAATGAATCAAAGAAATTTGATTCTAATTTTATGAATCTGGTTCAGTTTGCTGCTGCAATTTGTGTATCAAATTAGAAAATTAAAAATCTGCATTTAAACACACTAATTCGCATCCTTATTTGCCTATTTTTCCCTCCCCCTACCTTTCTCTCTGACATATAGTTCGACTCCATTTGTTAATGTTTAAAATTAAGACCCAGGATCCCATTTCCTTGATAAACTATCCCTTTGCAGTTAATTCATATGAAGTCACTACACTAATCTCATTGTGCACTAAATCAATCTTACAGTGATGAAATGGAAAATCTCATCCCATCAGATATCTGTAAGTGTCCTCTCTAAAAGACACTCAGGTTAGACTGGAAGGAAACCCCTAAAAAGAACACTTTTAAACAACAATTATGAGCTTCTGGTGAGTTTAAGGGTTTATTGAAACCATTATGTTTTCCCTTACACGGTATAAGAGTGGAGAATGGGTAACTTCAAATAAAACATGGCGAAACTCTGGTTAAGTCAAGCATGTTACAAAGGGATCACAATATGCCTGTGAAATTTAGGTTAGTTTTTTCCCCAAAACTTGATGTTATAAAAATAAATAAAGGGAAACAAAAATTATTTATCCCTCCCAATACAAAAGCCCCTAGGCTTTTGGCTAGCTAAGTTATTTTAAAATCGTTGTTTAACTTTGGGTTCTTGAAGACAGTAACATGTAGACCTATTGTTTTTAAAAGTCACAGCAGAAGAAAATTTATAAGATTACATATCTAAGTCCAAATACCATTTTTCAAAGGAAAAGTCTATTTTTTTTATGTTGAATGGTATTTTATTTTTCCCAATTGCATATAAAGGTTTTCAACATTCATTTTTGTAAGATTTTGACTTTCAAAAATTTCTGCCTCCCTCTCCCCTCCTCAACACAGGAAGAAATTTAATACAGGTTATATGTATACAATCATATTAAAGATATGCCTTATTAGTCACATTGTGAAAGAAGAATCAGAACAAGAGAGAAAGACATGATTAAAAAAAACAAAAATGAAATGAAAAAATGAAAACAGTGTTTTGATCTGCATTCAGATTCCATAGTTCTTCCTCTGGAAGTAGATGGCATTTTCTCATCATTGGTCTTTTGGACTGATCTTGGATCACTGTAATGCTGAGAAGAGGTCTTCCAAATTTTCAATGGCTCTAATGATTAGGAAGTTTTCTAAATATTAACTTGAAATCAACTTCCTTATAATCATGTCTGATCTTGAGGAGTTTATAGTCTAATAAAACATATAATAGAAGTTGGAATGTGTTAAATACCCAGAGTGATATAAACAAAGTAGTGTGAGAAATCACAAGAAAGGAAAAGATTGAGTCTAGTTGGGGATGATCAGAAAAGACTTCATGAAAGTCTGACCTAGAACTTGAAGAATTTTAAAGATAGAGATTGGAGGTGGGAAGAAATAACAGTACCTAATAGTCAAAGTGGAATGGCGGAATCTGGCTTTGAATTCAGAGGACTTGTGTTCAAATTTCTCCTCTGTTAATAATTGTGCAAACTTGGGTAATTCACTTACTATTTTCCCCTCAGTTTTCTCTTTATTAAAATAAGGAAGTTGGTCTAATTTATCATTTGAAGTCTTTTCAAAGCTCTAATCAGGAATTCTTGATCTTTAGTCAAAGTCATTTCAAAATATTTTGATATCTATATTTCAATACAATTGGTTCCCTTTGTAATCTATTAAAATTGATCCTAATCATTTTAAAATATCATGCTGAAAAATTTTCCATAAGCTTCACCAGCATTTGTCCATCACACACACAAAAATGGTTAAGAACCTAGAGTTATTGCTATGATCCTATGAAAGAGATAACCTAAGTTTCCCACTTGGTTCTATTCATGATGTGATCATTGTGAGCCATTATCTCTCTATACTTAGTTCTTTGGGCTTTTTTTTTAATCAATAAAATGAAAATAACTGAAAAACTTACCTAATTACTGGGCCAATAAAGAAGTCAAGATAGAACTATTTCCAACAAAATTAAAAAAGGAAAAGAAAAAGTCAGATTCCCACAATTCCATGGGACACTTTCAAAGAGAATCTGATTCCTATACCTTTTCTCTTTCTTGATAATGTAAGCATATGTGCCTGACTGACCAGTGGAATAGTCTAATATTCCTAAGACTGTCAATTTTCCTGAGGAAATTATCCTCAGTAAGACCCTGCTGACCTATTTTCCTTCTTATAGGGGAGTGCAGGTCACCTGTCCAAATTTATTTGACCTTGGGAAGCCTATGAGAAGGATAGAGTTCAATTCACTAATCACCTACCAGTTTCCTGATTTGTGTCCTCATTTATTGTAGTATGGTAATAAGAAAATGATGATGAATAAAGTTCACTACAACTGTGCAGTAAGTTTCCAATGATGAATATTCCACCTGAAGTTACAAATGTAGCTATTGCACAGTCAGAAAGTTGCAGATGGGTATCCTCTATTAGAAACTGAAGAAGCTAGTACTCCTACTTGTGTCTAAAAGGATTCAAGATAGTGTATTTCTATGTTGAAAAAGGCAAAACCTGATATTCTTGTCTGTATCACAACTTTTTTGTTTGTTTTTCTTTGTCCTTTGTTTTCTTTTTTCTTTTCTTTTTTTTAATAATTATAACTTTTTATTGACAGATCCCATGCCTGGGTAATTTTTTACATTATTTCTTGCACACACTTCTGTTCTGACTTTACCCCTCCCTCCTTTCACCTATATGTGTTAAATATGTCACAATATTTCCTAGATACAATATATGTGTATATCACAACTTTTTGATAGACCCAGTTTGATAGTTTGATATACCCAGATTTAAACTGAGTTTAAAATATTCATTCAATCAATTACAAACATTTATTAAACACTTAATATGTTTCAGGTTTTGTATTAAGTGCTAAGGATTTACAGAAACAACAACAAAAAGTCCCTGCACTGTCAGAGTTTATATTCTAATAGAGGAGACAAGTACATGAAATAGTGTATATAAGATATTTATAGATTAGATATAAGATAAATTTACCATGGAAAGCATCAGCAAACATAAGGACTGGGAAAGATTCTTGAAGAAGGGGGATTTCAAGATAAAACTGAAAGGTTTCAATAAAATGTAAAATTTCTCTTTATGGGGTTGTGTTTTAGATTCTTTTAGTGTAATGAGTAGTGAACCTGACAAAGTTGTGACAGATGATTGTGATGGAATACAATTGTGCTAAAGGAAATGAGCTCAATAATTTTAGAAAAACACGAAAAAGACTTACACAATACAATGGAGAGTGAAATGAACAGAACCAAGAGAACATTAGATACAGTAATAGCAACATTGTTTTAAGAATGATTGAGTAAATAAGTCATTTTGATAATTATAAATACCCAAAGTAACTATAAAAGACTTATGAAGAAAGCTGTTATCTGCATTAAATGAAAGAATTGATAAATAGAAATATGTATAGAATAATCTTACATATATACATATACATGTATTTGTGTCTAATGGTGGACATCTCTGGGGTAAGGGCAGGAGAAGGAAAGAAAAATAAAGGAATTTACATGATAACTTATTTATATTTGAAATGCATTACATACATTTATATACATAGTAGACTTGCAGTTTCATGTACAATCATCTTTTAAAAATTATTCTTTTTCCATAACATACTTGTTTTATTCCATAAATTAAAAGATACAATAAAACAAATAAATAAACAAACAGTGGGTTAGACAATATGGGAGGAATAAAACTGAGAATCAGGAAATCTATGCTGTAGATCAAGCTAGACCAGTAACTAGCTTCATGTGTCTTTAGAAAAGAAACTTTTCTTCTCTAGATCACAGCTTTATCACTCGTAAAACGAAGGCATCAGATTCAATGATTCTTAAATTTCATTCTAGCCCTAACAGCTCTACCATCTTCAGAAGGCCATACGTGGTAACTAGAAATCTTTGTAAAGCATGGTTTTAATTATGTCACAACTTTTCTCAAAAACTTGTAGTGGCTTTCGATTGTTTCTTTTCCCTACACTACAGACTCACCATTACTCACCATTCCCTTAGTGCATCCTTATGTTTTCCCTTTTATCTTGTGAATTTTAGTTCTTATACCCAGATTGTCTTGCTTCCCCAGTCCTATCTATTGAAACCATACTTATCCTGAAGGTCCCATTTGGGGAAGGTTTCCTCTTAAAGGTTTTTCAGTGAATCTAATCACAGTTAATCTTATCCTTCTTTTAACTATAATAATACTTTAATACCTCTGAGACAGTTATCTTAGTCTACTTCAGGTATCCTTGCCTGGAGGCTATATCTTTGTGTTTGGTTTTTTAAAAAAATATATTGTGATAATTATTTTAATACTATTAGTTTATTATATAATCCTATATATTTTATTTTATTTTACCTATTTTAAAATGTTATTCCAATGAAAGTCAGACTGCCAAAGGAGTGCAGCAAACATTAATAATGATCTATTTGTATTTAAGTCATTTATGTACAGGTTCTGATGGATTAAATGTTAGACAAAAGAGGCCAAAGGACAAGAATTCCAGTTTTTTGTGTGACAATACTTGTGTGGACCTAAGCAAATCATTTAATCTATCAAGTCACAAGCAACTCACTAAAACTTATCTGCTAAATTGATTGCAGGATATCCCAGAGTTATCTATTATTAGATTGTAATCCCTTGAGCAAAAGCACCAGATCCAAAGGTCCTTCCACTGTAACCAGACTACTTACTGTTACAGGACATGTCATCTTCTGTAGAGAGCCAAGTGGTCTAACCTCAGGACAAGAATTTTCTTCCCATCATCTCTCCCCCTGAAACTCCAAGTTTTTATCAAATTCATTTCCACTAGCAACTTCCTTTAACAGGCTTTCTAAATTTCCCCATTGATCCCTAGTTCTCATTTCCAAAATTATTTTTTATTTATTTTATATATGTATTATCCTACATATCTATGGACAAGTCACACCTATATATCTCTCCACACTTTAAATGTATGCTCCTCTTGGACAAGAAATGTTTCAGTTTGGTCTTTGCATTCTCAGCTTCAAGTCTTCTATGTTTGGCACATACTAAGTGGGCTTTTTTTTTTTTTTTTTTTTAGTACTTGATTTGAGTTAAAATTAAATTGAGATAAAAATCCAAAACTGAATTTTATGTAAATTGCCTTTATCTAGTTATATAAGTCCTTTAACAAGAAACTCTCACTTCATCTCTGTTTCAAAGTGTGGTAGCACAACTGTCTCTCTACAAACAGGTTCCTTTCAGACAGTACTAAATGTGGATGAGGAGGAATTAAAGAGTATTTATGCTGATTGGAGGAGGTCGGAGCTTCTACAGAAGAGAGTGGCAAAGAAAAGACTTTCCTGGGGCAATTCTGTTTCACTCTCCAAAGGGCAATGGGGGGGAAAAAGGGGGGATTTTTTCATTATTTATCCTTACTGACAAGTACAAGCACTTTGGTCCCTAACTGAATGTGAACATTGTCAGAAGGAATCTGGGCTCAAGGGGTACATATGCAGCTCCATTCTGATTGTGCTTGGTGTAGGGGTCATTTCTGCCAATGTGGCAGGGAGGCTGGTGGGCAAACACCCCTGCAGATGGGATGCTCACATACTGTACGCATCATGACTAACTATAAAAACAGTCACAATGAATCAGCTGTTCTTCAGAGAGTCTCCTAGGAACCTTCACATTCGATTTCCATCTGGCTGACATCCATAGCTTATAGGGGCCTGTTGTGTTTAAACAGCTCTATGGAATTATCACACAAGTTCATGGCTTTACAATGGTATGGTCAATGATGAATGCACTGGTCCTGGTCAGTGGTTGGAAGGTTATACTAATTACAAAGCATTTGTAACAGGACTATATATATATATATATATATATATATATATATATATATATATATATATATATATATACACACACACACACACACACACACACACACACACACACACATAAAGAAGTTTTCTTAAGAATCTATATAGCTTAATGAATGTTCTATGACCCCTTGAACCAGAAAGTTATTAGAGTAAGGTGTTTCAAGGTAAGGCATAGGCAAGAATCCCAATTCTGGTTTCCAATTTAGTGATCTAGCTAATCCCGCCTTGACAGCATCTTGTCACTAAAGAGTTGCAAAAGGGAATTAAGAATAAATACAACTTTTAAAAATTAGAGGGCCCACAATTTACCAGCTTAAGATTTCATCAAAGAGAAAACTGATGGAAGGCAGCAGCACATTTCAAATGACAGCTTGGAATTCACAGATTCCTCTCACTCCACTCAGGTAGAGGTTTGACGGTAACACGAGCTTTCCCAAAGTGTTTCAAACTGAAGTATTATGAAAAGGTAAATTATGTTTTGTATTCATGACTGAAAGCATTTTACTTTAAAGCCAGCCTGGCTGATGCTGTCAAGGTGGAGCTGAGAGTTTTATGTACAATGCCTCCAGCCCAGCCGATGTGAGTGAGGCAACATGACAGCTTGTAATAAGTAATTTTTATACAGTTACATTTATCACTCAAGCAGGCCTGGCAATATTAAACACAGACCTTAAAATGCTGCAGAAGAGGAGGACAGGAGCTGGAGGCCATGTTTTTTTTTTTTTTTTCCCCTTCCCCCCACCCTTAGCGCGTGTGCACTGTTAATTTTTTTTTTTAATTTTCCAGAGTAGAATCCTGTTAATGTGGCACTTTTTAAGATATGCACTCAAATGCCTACACACTATTAATACATCACTAAGAGGTTAGGAATGGAATGGCCCTATTTAGCCCAAAGGATGTTATTTTAGGCTTTAATGAATTAGATATTGCAACCATTTTCTAGTGAAAATCAATTGCCTCAATTAATAAATTTGTACTGATCAAAATATTTGCAAGATGGAAGACCCTGAGCTTAGCGTCTATAATTCCTGCATACTATTCTTTCCCATTAAGCTGTTTTCTTCATTAACATCTCAATTTCATTAAAGCCATGTGGAAGAGGTCAATTCTTTATCTATACTTTGAGCAGGACTGGCATGGAGACCTCCAAATGCTGATGACTTTGTTATTCTTTACTACTTCTCTCCCAAAGTACTCCTCCCACCTCCCCACACACTTTATATTAGAGCAGGAGTTTGCCCTTCATGAATAATTCAAATCAAACATTCCTGCCTCCCCAAAAAAAATTGGGTGGGGGAAGGGAATATGGCAAGGAATAGAATCTTCAAACTGTGTTTTTGTCTTCTTCCCCCCACTAAATAGTAAGAACAGTACCTAAACATAGTACATTAATGCAAATATTTACTTTGGAAATAGAGTATAGGTTCAAATTCTAGCTATAGTACTTACTTTGAGGAAGTCATTTATTCTCTTTGTAACTCAATTTCCTTATCATTAAAAAGGTGTTTGGCTAAAGGATCTCAAAGGTTCATTCAAATTCAAAACCTGCTTACTTTATTCCCACTACTCACAATCAATAAGCATTGGTAGGCTATGCCTAAAGAATCCATCCATTGGTTTTTTTTCTGGAGCAAGGAATTAATGAAAGGATGTTGACTGAGATGAAAGTTGCCTCAGTTATAGATTCCCCATATTGATGCTTTGTGTCTCTGCTGTCCTAAATACTTAATCTGGTTCTTGACACATACCTCCAATCTCTCTCTCTCTCTCTCTCTCTCTCTCTCTCTCTCTCTCTCTCTGTATGTGTGTGTATATACACCCTTGTTTTCTGATTCTAGTACATCCGGCTTCAGATACATGGAAATGTCTTGATTTCCAGTCCCTTGCATTGTCATATCATGACTTTCCTAGTCTTGGCTTCCTATTATGTCTATAAAAATCATCACTACTCATAACACTGAAATTACAGCAAGTGATGTTTCACTTAAGGAGAATATGGTCTTTGTTGTTGTTGTTGCCTCTGTTAGGTTTGTGCAATATGGAACACTACTATCTCAAAATAAATGCCAAAAAAAAAAAAAAACCATAAATAACCATGATAGGAAAAAGTAGGCCATAGCATGTTGGCACTCACTATTTACAAAGAATTAGAATAGAGACCAGATCTAGACTTGGAGTCAGTAAGTCTTAGTTTCAGATCACTTAACAACATGAATGACTGTAAATAAGTAATTTAACCTAAGCTTTAATTTCCTCAACTGTGAAAAGATAATATCTGTACTTAACTGTCAAGATTTACATTAAATTTGAAGGAGATAGTGATTATAAAATGCTTTTGAAACTTTAAAGTATCACAAAATACCAAATATTATTGTTTTTATTTTCTGGACTATTCTTACTTTTTTCAATGTAACTCAGACAAATCACTTTGTTGCTTTTACTCTTTTACATATTTAACATTCTATGGACAATGCATTGCACAAATGGATAAAATAAATTTACTCTAATTTATTAAAAGTACAGGGATGTTAAATCTATTTTCTTTATGGTTAATGAAAATATTTTAGGAGAACTCCAGTAGCAGCAGAATGATTGTTGTTTGTCCTTCGTTTTCAAAGAGGACCATGACATCAGAGAGACAAAGCTATGACATGCAAGTGAATTGGATTGAAGTAAGGGAGGGCTGTGCAAGTTCCCTGCTTCACTTTCCTCTCCAGAGCCACCTGGATCCAGTGGCAAGATATAGATTAAGACAACTAGAGATGGTCCTGAGTGAAATGGGAGACGTTGGTCTTTTTAAGCTAAGGACTTCAACAGGTCTCAGTCTAGTTCAGTGTAAACAACGTTATGATATTTGTTGATATGAAGATCTTTTGCTCACTTTAGAATTTTTTTTCCCATTGATTCTTGAAGAATGACCAACTTCATGATGATCTTAACAAGTTAACAGCAGAATGATGGAGTGATATATATAATATTCCCACATAATTAGGACTTCTAATAGAACGCTATATATTGAAAGCTTTATAATTCATGCAGCTTAGAAATGATGAGTTCTTAATATGGCAACATGTATTTATAACATCCTTACTATTTATGAATATTTATATTTATTATATCATATTATATTATATTACATTATATCCAGAAAATGTTGCAGTCAGTGAGTGATAAACTTGTAGTTCTAGGTCAGTTTGTTGGTTGAATTCTCAAAGTAGGTTTGTATTTGCAGTGCGATTTATCAGTTCAAGGAAGATAGAAAGCTTATTTTTGTCACCAAGTCATATTTTACTAGGTATTTGGTAGATGGTAAAATTTTTGAACTTGCAGTCATGTGTTGAAAATTTCTACCTCTTTTATAATTTACATTGACTGGGCTTCTTAAGGAAAACTATTTCGTATTTCTAGTAACAATGACTAGATGTAAATTTAAATCATTAATCATTCCATTTCTATAAATAAATCAAAATGATAGCCATTTGTCTAACTTCTTTATCAACATTTTTGTTGAGTTTGAGTATCACTCAGAAAGCTTTTTTATTTCACTCTAGAATTTTTATTGTTCTTATTTTTTGTAGTTTTCTTACTAGCTGTGTGACAATGAACAAGTCAGTTAATCTTTTTTAAGTGCCTCGGTTGCCTTTTCAACTGTAAAATAGAAATTACTATAGTGTCTATCCCTTAAGTTTGTTGTGAGCATAAAATGAGTTAATACTTATAAAATGATTAGTATTATGTCTGGCATATATTGGCATCATATAAATGTTAACTAAAATAATAATAAATATTATTATTATTTACTACTACTTCTAGAGGTAAAGCACTTTGGGTTACATTTGACAAATACAACAGACTATACCTTTTATCAGCCTTTACCATTGTTAAGTGAAGTAATGTCTACTTATTTCAAAGATATTTCTGTAGGTTTTTATGAGAATATGACATGTTCTAAGGCTATTATCTTCTCTCTTCCTTTTTCTTAATGAGAAAATGTAAAGGTAATTGAATGTGTATTTCCTAAATATTGTGCAAAATTTTGTTAGAAAACTTTCTAAATATGTTGTGGCCCATTTTATAATTCAAAATCAAATATTAACCTTGTATTGTATAAATATTAGGTGATTTGACTTTTTTCTATCAGATTTGAATTCTAGATGCTAATAATTCTCTTTTTGGTCACATATTTCTCCTTGAAAGCTTATACTTAGTGTGTTTATAAGATAGCAAGGTATTTATGCTTTGTCTTCATGTAATGAACAAATTTTCTGTTTATTAGACATAACTTATTTTCTTTTAGCTAAATTTTTCACAACCTTAAGTAGATGGAAACTTTCACCTTCTTTAAGTATTCTCCCTTTTTTATTTTTGAAACCAAAGTTTTTGTTTGATTTTGAATGATTTCTTTTTTTTTTCCTTTGTGCTGTATGTGTCATTTTAGCTTTTGAACTTTTGTTTTTAATTGCTGACTAATGGATTCTAGAATTTCTATCAAATTTTGTTTTCTAGATTCTATTTCATGCTATTCTCTAGCCTCTAGCTAGACAATATTCTACATTTTCTATGGTACATGTCAGTTAGGCATTACAGAAATCTTCTAATCCTTTCTGCAAGTCTTAATAGCTTTCTTAAATCATTTTTTGTCATAGCAGTTCTTGATGATTATCCTTAGCAATACTGCTAAATACAAAAGTACTTTGGATGACAAAATAATTGGATACTGTTATTGATTTTGTCTGTTTTTATTATTAGATAGACTTTCTAGAATTGGAAGGCAGCTGCATATAGCAGTGTATAGAGCATAGGACTTAGAGTTAGCAAGAACTGACTTTGAATTCTACCATGGAACCAAGATGTTAAGAACTAGGATGATGATTTAATGAGATATTCAAAATAACAATAATTTGTATCAAGTATGAGACTCCTAGGAAAGCAGTGACTACCTTTATGAGCTACACTGTCTTCAATACAGGAATTAGAAACAAATTCATAACACCAAGCTTCAAAATATTGGCTTCTTTTCTACTTTTTCACTTCCCTTTGCATGCTCAACAACTAAGACATCCCATATCAAAATCCTCTGACAACATAATTTTGCAATGATATTATTATCACCTCACCATAGTTGGAGAATCAGAATCTAAAATGTTATTCCACTGCTCAGTTACATATAACTTTATTTCTACCATCTATCACTAGCTGTGTGACCATGAACAAAACACATTCTCTCTATATCCCAGTTTCTTTATATGTAAAATAGTAATAATTAATAGTTATCTCCCAGAGTTGTTGTGAGGATCAAATAAGTGCATTATGAACCTTTAAACACCATGTAAATATTGGCTATAATAATTATGTATATTATTATTATCATTGTTTTGGCAAGTGAAACTTTTTAATGCTTTTATTGTTTAACTTTACCCTTTTTAATTTTAATCGTTCTCCAATTTCAGCTATTATTTCATTTAATCTGAGTTTAGGAATAAAGCTTTTTCTTGTCATTTCCATGCATTAGTTCACAACATGCTAGATAACCAGATTTTTCCCACATTCTTAGTCTTTGAGAGTTGTCGTCTCTGATTTCTTTGCTTCTTAAAAGCTTAAGTAGTAGTTCTGATTGATTCTGAACATTATTTTGTGACTTGGAGCTACAGGTGCCATTGATAGAAAAAAGCAGTATTAAGCTCTTATCAATAATGGTAAGATCTGTTCCCTATTGTATTATGATATTGTGCAGAATATCTTACTTTCTTCAAAATGCAGTTCAAGATTCACCTTCTACATGAAATCTTTCCTACTTCTCCCAACTGCCAGAGCTTAGTCTCCCCTACCCCTTGCATTCATATTGTGCATATTGTACTTATACTTATGAATACTTATACTACTACCCCCAAAAGAATGCAAAGTTCTTGACAGCAAGAATTGTGTGTGTGTGTGTCTTGAACACCAAAGACAGTACATGACACAAACTAGATACCTAATACATGTTTGTTGATTGGTTGTTAGCTATAGTCTAATTCATGTATAGTTATGTTTTGCCTGCTTCAAAGACCTGCAACAATTATACTTGGGTTATCTCATTATGTAATCATTCTAGCTCTTAACATCTTGGTTCCATATGAGAATTCAAATTCATTTCTTGCTGACTAACTATACCTCCAAAGGGTTGGGTATTGATATTTCTGGTCTGTTCTTGCCTACTTATGGTATCAGAGTAGGAAGAAATACTATTAATTTCATCGTCCTCCAGGTCAAGGTGATAATCAAAATGGTTTCAGGTAGGACCAATCTGAAACTCTCTAGCAAGCATCTATTCCCCTGTACTTAGAAGCATTTGTACTCTACTGATTGGAGTTATGACCAGAGTCCAATTTGATAGTCATACAGCATCCCCTATTTTGTCACTGCCTGCCCTCCTCACTTTGTGGGTTGTTGTTGTTCACTTGTTTCAGTCATGTCTGACTCTTCATGGCCCCATTCTTGGCAAAGACTTGTAATGATTTGCCATTTCTTTCTCAAGCTTATTTTACAGATGAGTAAACTAAGACAAAAAGGTTAAGTAACTTGCCAAGGATCACACAACTAGTAAGTGTCTGAAGCCAGATTTGAACTCAGAAAGATGAATTTTTTTCTGATTTCAGAGCCAGAACTCTATCCACTGAGACACTTAACTGCCCAATTATGGGTTGGGGGTCATTATTTATGAGTTACTATTGTTCTTATTATCATTCATGGAAAAAGAAAAAGGAAAGGGAAGAATAATATCTCAAATAAGAGACAATAGATAAATAATACATAAATACATAAAGTCTATGCATCTCTAGTGCCTAGTTGGTGCTCCAATAGTGTTTTCTAGAGTTGAATTCAATTGGAAGACTTTGGAATTTCTTACTAATATTATTCTTGATTATAACCTAGAGATACTGAGATTCAGAAAATCCAAATCATTCTCCTATTATCCAATATGGGGCAATGGAAAGCAAACGGAACAGAGAGCCAAGTTGGAAACCCGGATCTTCTGGAAAGTTGAACAAGTCAAAACCTTTCTATGTTTTAATTTCTTTATTAAAAAATAAAGGGATCAGATGAAATTTTATTTAAACTCCCTTCTACCTATAAAAATCTCTTGCAAGGGGAAAGCACAGTATTGAACCTAATTTTTTTTTTTCTTGACCCTTTAGGATTAGAGAGGAGAGCTAGACATTTTTTTCTGAAAGATGTTGCTCCTTATGATATGCAATGGACACACTTTCTAAAAGACTGTTGGAACTTGGGGTGCTTCCAACTATTTAATACCTTAACAATTAATGTAGATCTGGAAGTGATTTGTATTCTTTCTCCAAGTCCTACATGTAGACAAGTCTTACAGATGACAGAGAACTTCATCTCAAAAGTTGTCATGTGGTATCTTATGGACCTTCGGGTAATGCTGTTAGAAAGTGGTCAGAATGCAGGAAATGACTCCTAATTAACAGTATCCTCACAGGATATCACTGTTGAAGACAATTTCCTGTGCCCTCATCTGATGGGAGTATTAATCTGTTACCACATTCCAGATGAGGAGGATTTTCAGAAGTTTCAAATACCAAGAGGATATCCATGGAGAAGGCAATTATATTCAATTTGTACAGTATTTTATAATCAAAATGTAAATACAATGAGTTTATGGCAGTAAATTCATGCAGTGTGTTTACCTTAAATGGCATCAGGCTACAGAAATTCTAATGGGATCTGACAGTTGGCAAGAATTATCTTTTCATATTGCAATTTTGATCTATGACAAGGAGGTGGGGGAAACCAGAAATTTACTCCCAGGGAACTATTATCTGTGTTCTCTTCTGATAAGCAGCAATATAGGTAAAGAACTTTGAAGAGATGGGCATCTGATAACTTCACCATGTTAAGCAGAATTATCTGCACTGAGACAATTAATTTTACTGCAGCTCCAGTATTCTGTACAACATCTAAAATACCATCAGCCACTCAGTAAATGTTTTTAGCCATCATACAATAATGTATAATGTTCTATGCCTATTATCCATATAATACTCAACCTAGTTTTCCACTTTGCACATCTGTGATCAGGCTGTCAAAAACCTACATAGTGAAAATCTCTGTTAAATGTACTCAGAGGCAGGGAGCATGTCTTGCCTTCCCAAGGGATCCACAGAGGAAGGGTTTTCTCTCGTCTTTTCGCTTCAGTGGATGGCCCGCTGAATCTGGTGGAGCCAGAAGGTAAGAACTAGGCTGATTATGTAATGAGATATTCCAAAATAACAATATCCTGTATCAAGTATCAGATTCCTGGGATATAGATCAGAGTACCTTCATGAGCAGCACTGCCTTTGGTGTAGCAATGAGATGGAAACAGAAATGATCACAACACCAAGTTCCAAAATACTGGACTCTTTTCTACCTTTTCACTTCCTTTTATATGTAGTAACCTGGATCAAGTCCACATGAGGCTGTCCTGATTAATGTAATTTTGTGATAGTATTAGCTTATTAAACCTCATTTCATCATATTTATAGAATCCCTCTACAAAATTATTCCATCAAACATTTGTGTACCATTTTTCAGCTGCTATAACATTATTTTGCTTAATGTGCTATAGCTGGGAAAATACAAAAAGCTCTGAAGCCAGAGGACTCAAGTTCAAATCTTGTCTCTTAAGCTTATTATTGGAGTAATCTTGAACAAATTATTTAATTTCCTTCAGTCTCAATTTTCTCATCTGTAAAACAAGAGATTGAACTAAATCTCTTAGTGGACCCCTAAACCTCTGTGGTCCCTAAGAGCTGATTTATGATACTAGTAAGAACCAATTACTGAT
Source organism: Antechinus flavipes (assembly GCF_016432865.1). Lineage (NCBI taxonomy): Eukaryota > Metazoa > Chordata > Mammalia > Dasyuromorphia > Dasyuridae > Antechinus > Antechinus flavipes. Next base: position 216,410,925 of record NC_067401.1, on the reverse strand, counting down.
TGGGGGAAGGGAACTGGATGCTTGTAATTCACAGCAGGATCTTGCCACCCTTATTCTATGTTACACTTTATTAGAATTAACATCTTCATTGTAGAACTTTCATCATTCATGTAGGTAAAAGAGCTTCTTTTACTTCACAAAGAAAATACAAACTAACCAATTTGATTTTTAAAAATAAAAATAATTGAGAGCTGAAAAGAAATTTAGTTCATCTTTGACCTACTTATCTTATAAATGAAATAACTGAAACACAGAGTTTATATGACTTATCCATTGTTACATAGATAATTTCTTTTTAAAAAATAGTATTTTATTTTTTTCACAATAACATGTCAAGACAATTTTTAGCATACATTTTTTATAAAATTCTGAGTACCAATTTTTTCCTTCTCTTTCTCCCATTCCTTCTTTCAAAAATGGTAGGCAATTTGATATAGGTTATACATGTGATACCATTTAAGACATATTTCTATATTACTTACAGTTGTGAAAGAAGAAACAGATAAAAAAAACAAACATGAAAGAGAACAAAGTAAGTGAAAAAAAATTGTTCAATCTGCATTTAGATTCCATCACTTCTTTACCTGGATGGGGATACACAGCATATTCCCTCCTCTGTGATTTGTACTTGTCTTGGATCATTGTGTTGTTGAGAAGACCTGAGTCATTCATAGTTGATCATCACACAATGTTGCAGATACTGTGACACATATAATTTTAGCAATTTGGGAAATTCCTGACAAAGAGAGCAATGTCACAAAGTTACTTACCTGATGAAGGCCAATCTAGAAGTGATCTGCACAAAAAAAGAAACACATCTCAGCTGTGATAATATTCATTTTTACAAGGAAGTCAACTACCCAATAAAAGGTTTGCTTGCTTTGTTTTTTTTCTCTCTAACATCTAAAAGAAGAATTATTCAATAAAAAGCAGTTCTAGCAAACTTACTCTGAAAAGTTAAGTACTTAATAAATGCTTGCTGAATTAAATAATGAAAAGCAGTGTTAAGAGTTTTACTTTTTTCTATTAGAAATATAAAATTAGTCTAAAGTTATTTGCTAAATATGCTTTAAAGATAGAAATAGACAATAGAACTGCAATTTATTGAATATTGTGTGCTCTTGGATGAAGAAACTGTATCAATGAAGATCAGCACTTCTTTGCATCTTACAGTCTTAGTGAACTGCCTAAAATATGCCCAGGGTCACATTTATATAAGATGATTTGTTCCAGTGACTCAAGATGGTAGAGTGAAAGGAAGCATTAGAGTCTAGCTCCCTCTACATCTCTTCATTTAAGATCATTAAAGATCCAGAGAATGCATTTAAGTGAATTCTGATCAGTAGAGCCAAGAAGAAATTATAGTGAGTCATTTTTCCAGTTCAGGGTGGCTTAAGGAGATGGCTACAAAGCTGTCATCTCTGGTGAGAGTATCTAAGAGAACAGGCATCTATCTACAACAGCAGTGGCTACACTTACAAGGAGCATTCCAGAGTCCATAGACTGTGTGAGGACTGAGAGAGAAAGTGCTGGGTACAGGAACAAGTTCTATCTGACAGTTTTGTCACCAGCACACAGTACTAAATCACAGACCTAGGATGGAAGGGATTAGTCATGAGTATTGGCCCTAGTTGTGCCTGAGCACAAAACAACTTTGGGGCTGTTGATCTGCTGTGCTGATCAATGCTGATCTGCATTGATACAGTTTCTTCATCCAAGAGCACACAATATTTTTTAAAAATTGCAGTTTTATTCTCTATTTCTATCTTTAAAACATATTTAACAAATAACTTTAGACTAATTTTATATTTCTAATAGCACAAGAAACAGGGTACAGAATCTCAAGCCAAAAAAGAGCAGGTAATTCATATACTACAAAAATGCAAAGTCTTCTCTCAGGCAATAGTGACTGAATCAAGCAGTAAGCTGCTGAAATTCTCAAGCAGAAACAAGTCAATAGACACAAATCTGTGTCAGGAATTTGCAGAACTCAGAGTGGGAGAGCAATGAACAGACATACCTCCATCCCCTGCCAATTGCATCACTTTGGTAGCACTAAAAGCTTGTAGGACCCTTGCTGAAGCTGTGAAAGCAATAAAAGTTTATATGAGGCCAAAATCTCAGGCCAGACATCCTTTTCATAAGTGTGTAGAGCCTAGCATTAAAATAAAGGCAGTCCAAAGTTAAGAAGCAGGCTAGAAGTAAGCAAACTTGTTTAGTCATTCCTCAATTTATGGACTCCCCCTCTTTTTTGACACCTCAAAAAAGAGCTATAAGTATTTTATATACATGCTTACAGTATTTTTTTTTTTTGGTTTTCATTCATTTTTGCTTAGAAATAATTCTTCCTTTAATCTGTCCTCCTCTTTTTCCCTTTTCTTATCCTTTTTCCAGATTGAGTGAAAAGTATTTATCTATGTGTGAGTCTCTCCTTTTTTTTGCCCAGTTCACATGAGAATGAGTTTTAAGTATAAGCACTTCCCCTATCACAGTTTTCTCCTTCTCTATATAGATAACTACTTTTACACTGAATTTTGTGATCTGAGTTTTCTAATAATCTTTCCCTTCTCCCTCTAACATGTTTTTTCTTTCTCTCTCTTTACACTCTTCTCTCATTAGGATATAAGAGGAGCATTCCTAGATCCTGTCTAATTAGATTTTCTGCTATGACCACTAATGATAAAAGGCTTCAAAAGTGATCCATATTATCATTTCCCTATATTAGAATATAAGCAACATATCCCACTAATAAAAAGAAAACCTAGGCAGGATAGATACAAGGACAGAGAAAGAGGGGATAATTGTGAAAAATGAGAAAGACCTCATATAGGATATGACACCTAAAATGAATCTTGAAGGGAAGTAAGAGTTTCAAGTGGCAGGAATAAGGAGAATGAAATGTTCTGAAGATGGAGGCAGAAGAGAGAAAACCATCAGCCTAGAACATATAGTAAACATAAGGGGAATAATGTGTAACCACAAGGGAAATGGTACTTTAGAAATATTAGTTTTGTAGTTAGGGGGAAGATAAATTAGAGGGAAGAGAGAATGGATGCAGAAAAACAAATTTGGAGGCTACTTCAATAGCTTAGTCCACTGGTAATCATGTCTTGAATTTTGGTAGTTGTGTTGTGTATAGAGTGAAAGAGAGAAGGAAAATGTTGAGAAAATACAATCAATAGGATTCAGCTATTAAATGAATCAAGAAAAAGGGAAGAACAATGAGAAACAATGAATAGTGGAGGATGACTCCAGGTTTGGAACTTAGGGTAAAAAAATGGAAATTTTTAGAAAGAGATATTGGTAATAAGATGAAATTTGTAAATGTCTATAGGACACCAGTTGGAGATAAATAGACAGGCCAATGGAGATATAGGACTGGAACTTAGGAAAAAATATAAGCACTAGATATATAGTTTTGGTAATCAAATAATGTGGATTCAGAGTTGGTTGAATGGTTGGACCCAAAGATTAATTGCTAATGTTTCAATGACATTTTAGGCCTCCAAAAAAGTATCCCAGGTATCTGAGCTTGTCTTTATATATCTGCTCTTGTTTGATGTTACTGAAATCAAGTCAGACAAAAAGGAACTCTTCTTTCATTATTAATGACATAAAATAGACAACTGTGAGATTTACAAATTGAAAATAGTAAATAATGGGCATAAATGTTTGCAAAAAGAATTAATGATTATCAAAACAAAACCAATCAATCAACAAAATTTACAAAATGCTTATTAAAAGCAAGACATTATAAGGAACAAAGCATAACATATTTCTTTTAACCTCAATAGTTAAGCTCAATGAGCTTCCAATTATAATTGAAAATAATTAATAAATAACCCGAGAAAATTAGATTGTATTTGACATAATAGTTTGAAGCTTAGATGAAACTTTGAACTCATTAATGTAAATGCTTCTTTTATTTTTACAAATCACACCACATGCCTTTTTATTCTATGTGATTTTTTCATGTCTATCTTCTGTACAGTATATTTTCCACAGACAATAATAACATAATCATTAAACAATGCAATATAACAATTAAAAAGACCATCTGTTTTTCTCAATCTTGCTGCATCTTTTCTGTTCTTGACAATTTTTTTTAAAACCACTGCCCTAGATTGTGCCCATAAACTTTTTTCTGTTCCTACTGACATGCTCAAAAAGGGTAGAAGAAATTCATATAACCAATTGACTGTGTTCACTACAATTTTATTACCTAATGTTATATGGGTCCTCACTACTATAAGGAAATTCTTTTTCTCTTTTATAATAATGTCATAATTGATTAGCACTTCCCTCATAGCAGCATTTCCAAAACCTTCTCTTTCCTCCTAAAATTTCTTGCATTACTCTCTCCTTCATAATCTCAGTTGAGGATCACACCTTATATTTTGTTGAGGAAATAGGGTAATTCATTCTGAGCTTCCTCTTCTTTCCTATTCTAGAATTCAAATCCCTTTCCCATTATTCCTTAACCTATCCTCCTTTACTTCATTTTCTGATGAAAAGATGATTCAGCTTCTCACTAAATCCAATCCTTTTGTTTTTACACTTGGTTGCAGTCACTTCCTATCACCTCTAGCTAATTGTATCTGCAATCATCCTTCTATTCTTCTTGATTTTCAGTTTATCCCTATGTACTGACTATTTTATTCCTGACAACAAAATTTCCAGGACCCTCCATCCCTGTTACTTCTAGAATCAAATACAAATTCCATTGTTTGGATTGAAAATCCTTCATAATGTGGGTACAAGTCAAATCAATTGAACAAGCACTTATTTAAAAAAATCTACTGTGTGTCAAGCACTGCCAACCAAAAACATAAGAGAAATAATAGTTCTACCCCTCTAGAAGTTCATAGTCTAATGGGGGGATAACATGCAAACAGTTATGAATAAATAATATTTTTACAGGATAAATTAGAGATAATTTCAGGAGGAAGGCACTAAGATTTTGAAAAATTTGGGGGGAAATCTTTTTGCAAAAAATTGAAATTTAGCTAAAATTTTTAGGAAGGCAGAAAAGACAAGAATTAAAGAGAAGGAAGAACAACATTCCATGCATGGTAGACAGCCAGACAAAATGCCTGGAATCCATAAATGCAGTATCATGTGTGAAAATAGGAAAGGAGGCCATTTCAACTAGATTGAAGAGTATGAGGTGGGCAGTGAGGTATAAGAAGATTGGAAAAGTAGGATAGAAGAGGTTATGGAGGGTTTTAAAAGACAAAGAGAGGAAGTAATATTTGATCCTGGAAATAATAAGAAGCCAGAGGCTCCTAAAAAGGAGTGACAAGATTAGATTTGTGCTTTAGGAAAGAAGTTGGATAGAGAATGGATTGGAGTACGGAGAAATTTCAGAACAATTAGTAGACTATTGTAATACTTGAGGTATGACATGATAAAAGTGTGGACCAAAGTAGTGATGGTGTCACAGGATAGGAAATGGTTTATTCCACATTATAAAGGTAGAAATGATTGTTTGCTATATTGGGAAGGAGAGAGGAAAGGAAGAAAGGGAAAAAAAAAATTGGAGCTAAAAAACTTACAAAAATGAATGTTGAAGATTGAAGCATACTTATTTTATTTAATTTTTCTTGAGGGTTTCTTTGGGGTGGGAGAGAGCTTTGTTTTCTTTCACAACATGACTTTTATGAAAATGTTTTGCATAACTTCACATGTGCCTTCTCAATGGAAGGAGGGAGGGAGAAAGAAAGAGGATCTAGAATTCCAAGCTTTTAAAGCAAATGTAAAAAAATGCTTTACATGTAATGGGAAAATATTAAACTGAAAATTAATATTAAAAACTATATTTACATGTAATTGGAAAAAAATAGAGGTAGAAATGACAGAACTTGGCAACTGATTGGAATATGGCAAGAGAAAAAGTGAGGAGTCTATGATGACAGCTACATTGTAAGTTAGAGCTTCAGCATATACATCTTGACATATTTATATATATCTCCTTTTATGCAATCTATATTCTAGCTTAAGTAACCTACTTGTTTCTCAAACCGAACAATCCACCTTCCATCTCTATACCTTTGAACAGATTATTCGGTCTCAGAATACTTGCCTTCAAAGCCCAGATGAAACGCTATGAGACCTTACCTGAGTCTTCTAGTTGCTAATTCCTTATCCTAAAACTATTTTTTATTTACTTTAAATACATTTAATATTTATTCGGGTTCTTTGGAGCATATATTTTAAGATTAAAGAGGTCTTGAATGATCTCTATTCTAACCCCCTCATTTCACAGATAAGGAAAGCAAGACCCAGAGTTTTCCCAAGGTTAAAGATAGGAAGCAGCGGAGGTAAGATTCAAACCTATAGTCTAACTCCAAGATGAGCACTCTTTCCACCCTATTATGCTATCATGTATGAAAATTATATCCTCCAATAGAATATAAATTTCTTAAGAACAGAGTTTGCCTCATTTTTTTCTTTGTGTCTCGAGAATTTAATAGGTATCTGGTTCTATGCCTAAAATAGAACTAACATTTTTTAAATGGCTGTTATTGACTGATATATGTCAGCTCTTTCAGTATGTTGGAGTGTAATTTATCTAGATGTGATGATTTTAATTTATTAAGAGAATCAAAGTACTCATAACTTCTCAAATCCCTTAGATTTCAAATTCTTTTAATTATTTATGTGCTATCCTTCTTATTCTAAAGAATGCTCTTATGGGTAAAGGAAAAAAGGAAAATGAAAATGAAAATAAAAGAGCTGAAAAGTTCACCCTTCTCTTGATAATCCATTATCATTAACTGTCTACTGACTAGAAAGGAGAAGAAAGGCAAATAACTTGAAATAAAATATATACATCTATATATTATGTACATCTATATCTATCTATCTTTATGTATATATCTTCAGGTATATGCATAGGTATACACATGTGAATATATATATATGTGTGTATATGTGTGTGTATATATATATATCCCCAGCTATATATGATTATCTTTATATCATCTATTTATGTAACATTATGAGTATATGTATATATCATGTCACAATATTCCCTGGGGATTAGAAAAGATTTTTAAAAGATCTGTGGCAGAATTTATTCCAGGGATTAATTTAGGTCAGGAAAAACAAAAACAAAATTAAATTAAACTTGCATCACAATTAAGCCCCACCTATAAATGAATTGTAGAGAATCTTAGAATTAGGAGGGACCTTGAGGCTTTCTAGTTCAACCCATTTTTGAAAAGGAAAGCTTTCTCAAACCTATAATATGGCAAACAACTTGCTCTTGAAGATTTCAAGTAAGCAGGAAGAAACTCTCTATAGAATCAGGTTAATCTATTTCGAAATTAATTGTTTGGAAGTTTTTCTTCTTTTTAACTTAAAAGTATTTTATTTTTAATTATATGAAAATTTTCAATATCCATTTTTGTAAGATTTTGAGTTCCAAATCTTTCTCCCTCTTTACCCTTTCTCTTTCCTAAGATATCAAGCAAGACATCAAGATATAGGTTAAATGATATACAATCATTTTTAAAGTATTTCTGTATTACTGTATTCTGTATTACATTGTGAATGAAAAATCAGGACAAAAAGGAAAAAACCATAAAAAAGAAAAAATAAATAAAAAAGATGAAAATAGAATGTTCCAATCCACATTCAATCTCCATAGTTCTCTCTCTTGCTGAAGATGACATTTTCCAATCCAAGTCTATTGGAATTATCTTGTATCACTGTAATTCTGAGAAGAATTAAGTCTGTCATAGTTGATCATCCCACAATCTTGCTGTTATTGTGTACAGAATTTTCCTGGTTTTATTCAAGAAGTTCTTCATAGTATGGCTAAATTTGTCTTTTTTTCAACTTTATCTCATCGCTCCTACTTTTATACAATTTGGATTTCAGCAGAATAAAGTTAATTCCTTTTCCACATGATAGTTCTACCATATCTTCTTTCCTCAACTAAACACCACCTAAACATTAAAAAGCTAAATACTTTGAGCTTGTCCTTACATGATATGATCTCAAGTGCCCTCCCCATCCTGGTTATCCTCCCTTGGTCACCCTTCATTAACTTCCCTTGATCCAGAGTCCTTAGAAATAGACGGCCAGGTTACCATGAGACTCTGCTATAAACTGGAGGCATGAGTTAAATATGATACACTGGAGAAGGGTAAAAGCTGATAAACATGAAGGTAGGTGGAGTCCCCATGTAACCCCATTGTTCTGATGTCTTTCCATTTTACATGTGTAAAGAAGAATACAAAAGACTTCCCTGAGGGAACACAAATTACACAGGGCAGAGTGGAAACAAACAGGCTTTCCTTTATATCCTGTCCAATAATGCATGAACAAGTGCCACTTGACTAAAATTAAAGGGCAGCAAATTAAGAATGAATAGAAAAGAAATAATGTATTACATTTCTTCTTCTTTTCCATGCAAAGCCAATCAGAAACCATGAACATAGATTGTCATCAAAAGTCAAAAATTTTAATGTGAGAGGAAAAAGGGAAACAACAGAAAAATCCAGTCTAATCATAACCCTATATTCACTCCCCTATAAATATTTTCTTAGCTCTCTCTCAACCCTACCAACTCAATTTCATTCAAATTTCTCCCCTCTTCCTGGTTTCCAGATTTATTTAGATGATAAAATTCAGTGGGTAAGATCTACATTATGAATTTTCCATAACAAATTTGGATTTTCCCCCTTTTCTCTTTCTTAGTCTTCCTTTTCACTCTTTCCTACATGAAATCATTTCTATTCCTTTCACTATAGTTTAAAATGAAAATTTTGGTCCAGTCTGATTTTCATTGTTATCTATAACAATGACAACAAAAATATAAATCATATTTACATGGTAGTTTTAAATAATGAAGTATACTTCTCATCTAGTCATTTATACTCATCATCATCATCATAATTATCATATTTACATAATACTTTATAGTTACAACTTCATTGGTTAAAGTATGTAAAGTGCTTTGTTTATCCTTTCAATAATCTTAGATTAAGAAATCATTCAGCATGACAGAGCATTTAACCACTTTATGAAAATATTTTTGGTACTTCATTAATCCTGCGATGAAATCTAAAGTCTATTATTTTAGATTTAATTCTAATCCACAGGTAGAAAGAGTTCAATATCCTTTACAGATGAGGGGAAAAGGATTCAGAGGTTAAATATATATACACATTGAGATCACATAACTCATAACAAGAAGGAGAGTTCAACATTGGTCTTCTGATTCCAACAGAAGTACTTCACCCCACAGCAACCTGACCTTTCATCCCCACAAACTCTACCATGTCATATTCTGTTTTAATTGAAGCAGAACTGATCCTAAGAATTGGCTTACCAATAAACAAGAATTTCTTAAGACCCTAATGTATGTCAGGCACAATTCTAGGCACTAAAAATATAAAAGGACAACAAACAAACCAAAACAGTCTCCTCCCTTAAAAATGAAGTAAAATAATAGTAATAATGATAATGACTACCATTTATATAGTACCTACAATGTGCCAAGTGCTGTGCTAAGCACTTTATAAATATTATATCATTTAATTTTCCCAATAACCCTGGGAGCTAAACGCTGTTATTATTCCCACTTATAGAAACTTCAGACAGGTGTTAAGTGACTTATCCAAGATCATATAAATAGAAAACTCAGGTGGGGCAATGGATAGAGCCCTAGGCCTGGACTCAGGAAGATTCATCTTCCTTAGTTCAAATCTGACCTCAGACATTTACCAGCTATGTGGCCCTGGGCAAGCCACTTAACCCTATTTGCCTCATTTTCTCACATCTGCAAAAAGAGCTGGAGAAGGAAATGACAATCCACTTTAGTATTTCTCTTGTATGTATACTTTCTTGACATACTTGCCAAGAAAACTCCAAATGGGGTCACAAAAATTAATGAAATGACACACCACCACAGAACATAGTAGGTGTTAATGGGAGCATTGTTTAAAGAGGTGAGATTGCTAAGTGGAGGTCCCTGAACTTCCAGAGGACAATAAGGAGTTTCTAGTCAGCTGAGCAAAGGGGCTGTAAAAAGAAAATGAAAAACAAACATTACATCCAATATATTTTATATTGATTTACATGGGTATATTGCTTCACTTGCTAGAATCTAAGTACCTTGAGTTAGGTAGGTGGTATAGGGGTTAGAGTATTGAACTAGAATCAGGAAGACCTGAATTCAAATTTGGATTCAGATATTTTGTGATGTTAATCCTAATTATTTATAAAATAATTAATAAATAACAAGCACAAAAATCAAGAAGGATGGGGAAAAGGCTTCCTATAAAAGGTGGGATTTGAAAGAATAAGATTTGAAAGAATCTAAAGAAACCAGGAGAAAAAAACGAGGAAGGAAATCATTCCAGGCATGAGGAACACTCAGAAAAAATGCCTGGAGTCAAGAGATGTAAAAATGTAACATTACTAGATCAAAAAGTATGTAGTGAAGTGTTGGTATAAGAATACTAGAAGGGTTGGGAGGGAGCAGTAGGTTATGAAGGATTTTGAATGGCAAATAGAGGATTTTGTATTTGATCATAGAAATGACAAGGAACTGTTTGAGTTTATTAAGTAAATGGGGGACATAGTCAGATGCCTGCTTTGGGAAAATCATTTTGGCAGCCAAATAGGGAGAATGGACTGGAAAGGAAAAGACTTTTGGCAGGCAGATTAATCTATAGGCTGCAGCTGTAGTTCAAGTGTGAGATGATTAGGATCTACACCAAGGTAATAATAGAGAGATACTACAAAATGGAAATCAATAGGCCTTGACAAGAGCTTTCAGTGATGTGTGTGTGTGTGTGTGTGTGTGTGTGTGTGTGTGTGTGTGTGTGTGTGTGAAAGAGTCAAGGATGACACCTAACTTGCAAGATTAGAAGATTGGGAAGATACTGGTACTTTCGATATTAATAGGGAACCTTGGAATGGGGGTATTTAAGGGTGAAAAGCAATAATAGGAACTGAATTTAAGATGTCAACCAGACTCTTAATTTCAGGTCAATTGGGGAAAAAAAAAAAAGACTAGGTCAGAAGAGAGATTAGGACTAGATTGGTAGATTTAAGAATCATCAACATGATCATTAAATTCATTGGAGTTTATGAGATACTTAAGTGAAGAGATACAGAGAAAGAAAAGGAAAGGGTCCAGAAATGAGCTCTGTGATTCACCCACAGTTAGTTGGCATGACCTGGTTGAAGATTCAGCAAAAGAGACTTAGAAGGAGCAGTCTGATAGGTAGGAGGAAAATCAAGAGAGAATAGTGTACTCGAAACCTAGAGAGTATCAAGGAGAAAAGAGTGATTGATAGTATCAAAAGCAGCAGAAATTTAAAAAGAATGAGTATTGAAAAGAGATTATAGGATTTGGCCATTAAAAGAACACTGATAACTCTGATGAGAACAGTTTTACTTGAATTGTAAAGCCAGAAGTTGGATTATGGGAAATTAAGAAGAGAATAAGAAGAAAGGAAGTACAAGTACATATGATAGATGTCAGAAGTTTACCTATGTTGAGAAGAAGAGATAAAGAATGATGATTAGTTGGAATGGAATGATTAAATGAAACAAATTTAGAATGGTATAAGTTTAAAAAGTGGGGAGTGTGAGTGGTCAGTTTTCTGAAGAATGCCTCTTTACTCCCCAAAAATCTACTTGTGATTTGGGGTCAATCTACTTTAGACTTGGCCCTCATTCCAATGGAAACTCCTCAAATCCAGCAATTAAAACTAATTTGACCATGTATCATAATAAAATGAGAACAATTTGATTAATTGATATGAATATATCATCCATATCAAGAAAGTATATCATAAAAAACATTACCAATACCTACAGTTATTTTAAAAATCTCATCTTCTCAGAAATGAAAAGTTATGAATAAATTCCAGCCATCAACTTAGGAAAGCCAGAAACACTAGGAGAACAATTTGCACATCACCTTAAAAATCCTGCATGTTCAGAATCTGGTAGGTACCATAGCTTAACACAGAAACACTGTTCTAATCTGAGCAAGAAGCAAGAAAAGTTCCTCCAAAAATGAAAGCATTATATTCCTTTTCTTCCCCCCCCCCAACTTTCTCCTCCTCTTCTTCCTACCATGTTTTTTTTTTTTCCTTCCTAAAACAAATGTTTGTCCATGAACTTAACCATTACTTCTCCACAGTAGACCACGCCATCCATTGCGTTGTCCTTTTTATAAGAAAATTTTCCTAATAATTATACTATTTAATGGTGGAAAGTGGTGCCTTGAAAGTTGGTGTTTTCAAATTAGAAGAACAAAGGATAGTTTACCTCTTAGATCTGTGGAGAAGGAAGAAATTTGTGGCCAAAGAAGAATTGGAGTTCATTATTGAACACAAAATAAATAATTTTGATTGTATTAAGTTAAAAAGTTTTTGTATAAATGTAACTAATGCAGACAAGATTAGAAGGGAAGAAATAAACTAGGAAAACAATTTTACATTCAAAAAAAAAAAAAGAAAAGAAAAAAGTTGGTGCTCTCTCTCTCAGTGGAAGTCTTCTAAAAGAAATGGCAAATTATTCTCAAGAACACTCCAAGTAAGTCAAGAAGAATTAACATGACTGATGAACAACATGGAGATTGTCAAGAAATGAACCTTTATTGGAAATGCTATGGAGTAGATTCTTGTTAAAGTGATTCTCCCTTTATGTTTTCATTTATTTTCTCAGCTTCAGTCAAGTACAACTTTTATATGTCCTTATTATTCTCTCTGTGCCCTTCTCTGGTAAATGTCCAATAGATGCCAATGACAGAGATGAGGAAATCCTGAAGCATATCATGGACTTTTTCTTTTTTAATCAGTTCATCAATTAACAAATATTTATTTGGTTTCTATATGTAAGACTGTATCTAGACACAGCAACATATTGTATCCTGTTGGCTATCACTCATTTCTTTACTTAGGGCTGTTGGGAAATAACACTATCACCACCATCAGACCTCGATCTCCAATTTGGATCAAAGCCAGAAACTTACAGTTATTCCAAAAGAATATTCTTCTGTTTTGTAGGATTGTTGGGAGATGGGGTCATTTGGGAGTCTCTTAGGCATTGTGAGTTAGAGGCATTGTCTGCAGGGTTCTATAAAGTGTTATAGGAATCTATAGAGCCTCTCATGTTCATGGAATAATAAGATTTAGAATTGAAAGAGACTTTGGAATTTATCTAATCCCATCTTTTTATAATAGAGAAAACTAAAGTCCAGAGCATTTGTAATCTGTCTAAAGTCACACACATAATAAGTAGAAGCTAGAATTTTAATTCAAATCCTTTGACTCCAAATTTAGTGCTCTTTCCACTGTGTCACACTTTCTGCCTCTAATGATAGGGATAAAGGGGAAGTGGGAAATCTTAAAACTGACCTAATTCTATACTAATGGTATGAGCAGGGTGGAGGGGATTGGATCACAGTGTTCTTTATTTTATAGGGCTGCTAAAATTGGATGTGGTCTGACAACTACTTGTTTCTCAGCCTTCTTTGCCCATTTATTTCCCCACCACATCCTGACCTAACATCCCTGAATTGGTACAGAACCCCTCAAATTTATAGTTGAGTTCAGGAAATAAATGCACATAATATTAGGAAATCGAGTTTCTAAGTGTGCCTTCTGAAAGGCAGTAATAAGGCAATTTTCTCAGTTCTTATAGCAATCATAAGACCACCGGTCAGATACCTACATAGTAGATACAATTGTCCACAAAGATATATTAATTAATTGATGCAACCTAGTTTTGTATCTAGCTTTATTTTGGATTTTTTCCCCCAATCATCCTGATAAATTCTCAGATTCCCAAAAGAGCTTGGGAGCAATCTAATTAATAGCTCAACCCATAAATAATAGGAATGGTTACCCATTGAGAGGTGGTGAGTAATACATTAAAAAAAATTGTTAGTGCCAAGCAACTCAATATTACAGAGATAATAAATTGTGTTATATTTCTTGCTAAACACCAGATTCTTATGTAACTCCAGAAAAGTCACTTGCCCCTGGTCTTCCCAACTGTAAAACAACACATTTTGTTTTAATCACAGGTATGAAGGGATAGTGTTAAAGCAATTCCTAATCTCCACACCAGCAATTGATTTATTACTTCTTTGAATCATAGTAATAGTTTCACTTTTCTTACTATACCTTTTTTGGGAGGCAATTGGGATTAAGTGATTTGCCAAGGCTCAAACAGCTAGTAAGTGTCTGAGATTTTAACTCAGGTTCTCCTGAATCCATGGCCTACATTCTATCCATCTTATTATATTTTCAGATTCTATTTTATATTATCTGCATAATAGTGCAACTATTATTAGCTACACAGTTATCTATGTGCATTATGTCTTCTCTCCCTCTGTAAGCTCTGTAAAGTCAGGAAATAGGTTTTATTTTACATTCTATCCTTCATAGTAGAGGATTGTTAAAGAAGAAAGAAAGACTGTCTACCTTTACATGGTAGAAACAAAATGTCTTTGTGTAGCAGGCATTTGGTAGAAGCATTTAAGAGAAGCCAAAAACAAGAGCAAGTTCAATGTTCTCCTTTACCTATTCTCCTGCCTCCACTCCTCACTTATTTTTATGATCCTTATTGCCTTTTTTTTTTTTTGGTGGAAGAGTCTATATATATAAATATACACAAATATATACAAATATAATTTTCAACATCATCTTTGCAAAACCTTGTATTCTAAACTTTTCTCCTTCCCTTCCCCCCCTTTTCAAAAAGAGAAATCAATCTAATTATAGGTTAAATATATGCAATTCTTCTAAACATATTTCTATATTTGTAATACTGCACAAGAAAAATCAGATCAAAAGGGGAAAAAAAAAACAAGAGAAAGGAAAAAAAAACTAAGCAAACAACAATAAAAAGTGAAAATATTATGCTTTAATCCATATTCAGTCTTCATAGTTCTCTTCCTGGAAGAATGGCTCTTTCTAACACAAGTCTATTAGAATCGCCTTGATTGACTGCATTGTTGAAAAGAGCCAATAAAAGAGTCAACTCATCACATAATCTTGTTGCTGTGTACAATGATCTCTTGGTTCTGCTCACTTCGTTTAGCATCATCAGTTCATGTAAGCCTTGCCAGGCCTTTCTGGAATCATCCTGTTGATCATTTCTTATAGAATTATAATATTTCATAACATTCATATGCAACTTATTCTATTACTCCCCAATTGATGGGCATCCAATCAGTTTCTAGTTCCTTACCATTACAAAAAGGATTACTACAAATATTTTTGCACGTGAGGATCCTTTTCCCTCTTTTATGATCTCTTTGGGATACAGACCCAATAGAGATACTGCTGGATCAAAAGGTATGCGGTTTCAAAGCCTAATTCCAAATTGCTCTCCAGAATGGCTGGATCATCTCACAATTTCACCAATAATGGATTAGTGCCCCAGTTTCCCTCCAACATTTATCATTTAATCTGAGAGGTGTGTAGTGGTACCTCAGAATTGCCTTAATTTGCATTCCTCTAATCAATGGTGATTTAGAGCAATTTTTAAAAATATAAATAGAAATGGCTTTAATTTCTTCATCTGAAAGTTGTCTTTTCATATCCTTTGACCATTTATATGATCCTTCTTTCTACCCTAAGATAGAAAAGAATATCAAGAAAAATAACAAATTTGCATAAGTAAGGAAGAATTTCATACTGCATACCATGATGAACCTGAGTTCAAATCTTACCTCTGACACCTAATAGCTGTCTGACTATGGGCAAATCATTAAACTTGAGCTTTAGTTTCTTCATCATAAAACTGGAATAATAAGTCTCTAGAACTTTCCTTACAGCATTATTATAAGGTTTTAATAACTCATGTTAAGTGCTTTGAAAACTCTAAAGTACCATGCAAATTTCATTCTGTATTATTAAAAGTAATATAAGGATAATCTAGATGATACCTGAAAACTATCTTTGGAAAAATTATTTCATTTTTAAAAAATATTTTTGTTTATAATTTATTCATATAAGTTGACTCAATTTTTAAGGTGGTAAAGATTCCGGTCTTCCAGTTTTTTATCTGTTGAATTCTATCCTAGAAAAAAAAAAAAAAAAAAAAGCTTGTGAAAGCATGTTTTAGTTTTTGTTGTCTGTTATAGAACCCACTTTGGAAAATTCTTCTTTCCTAGAAGATCATACTCTGTTTTTGAACAGTAGTTGACAGCATCCCTTTAAAGCCTACATGCCAAGTCCCTGAATGAGGTGTATTTATGCAGCTGCAACCACGCAGTCTTAGAAACAAGGCTAGAAAACAGAATGAAAACATCAACAGATGTAAGCAGGGGCTGTTATAATAAACTCAGTCACCTGTCCATTGAACAACTTTTTTTTTTTTCCTAAAAGAACCAGATCTCACTATGTGTCAGGGAAGCTTTCATTTTGAATCTTCATTTTATTTCACATAGGATATATGGAAAACTCACCAATTTCCAATCCATTAAAACAGATTTTGGAGCTGTGTTGTTTGAAGCTACTTTACTTCAGAAACAGCACTTTTCAATTAACTCTGAAACCTCTTTCAACAGCCTTTCATAAATAGGCCAACATCAATGGCATGTTCTGAGTCAGTGTGTGTCTCTAATGGAAATGCACAATGGGACTCACGCCAATGCCTGCAGGGGCAAACATCTTCCATTTCAGACAGATTCAATGAGAAGTTTTGCCAGCTATTTCGGGTCTCTCACTTTTTGGTCTCAGGTTTAGCTCATCACTGATCAATGGCTGTGCTTTTTAATTACACTGCATGGTCTGTAATGATTTGTCATTCATTGAACCTGGGCATTCTCTTTACCCACCACTGATGTAAATAGCAGCAAAAGCAAGGTAACCTTAACTCTTAGGAGGCCAAATGTAACATGTTGTATGGACATCATAAAAGAGAGAAGTTTCTTCTGGCAAGTAGATATTTGAAACTGAAGAGATGGATGAGAAAATGCATCTATTTTTGATAAGCACCAATACTTAATTCCTTTCTCGATGCTATATGAATTTCTAATCTACTAAGTTTTTAAAGTAAACTCAACCAAATTTTGAAATTCATTTCCAACAACATTGGTATAATTCCTCATATCTGTCCCTGTCTTAGGTGACCTTTACATTAGCCAGTACCTTATTCTGACACCCGTGACTCACCTCACCTTTAAAGGTGTTACTCCTAAAATGAATTTCTACCTACAAAAGAGAATCTAAGTGATAAATCAAGACCATGATATCATCATTGCAACTTATTTTATACTAAATCCACAAGTGCAATCCCTATTTGGGGAGAAGTTTCCTTCCCTGAGTAGGAGAAACCTTTGTATAAATATAATTTATTGTATTCCTTTTACTTACAGTAAGAGCTATTTTTTTCCCAAAGCATAGCCACTTAAAGTGCAATAAATTTACTTTTTAAAAATACAATAGCTTTCTTAAGTTCTGCAAAAGTCCTTCATCCTCTTCTACTGCTCAAGCTACCAGTAGCCTTTGTCAAAATCATTCTCAGGATATTTAGTAGAATTTAAGATGTGCAAGAGGGTAATACAATGGATAGAGTGTTGGGTCTGTAGCAAGGAAGATCTGTGTTCAAATCTAGCCTCAAAATATACTAGCTGTATGACCCCTAGGCAAATTACTTTAGCTAATTTACTTCAGTTTCATCATCTACAAAATTAATTCAAGAAGGGCAAACCATTACAGTATCTTTGCCAAAAACAACAACAACAACAAAAAAAAAAAAAAAAAAAAAAAAAAAAAAAAAAAAAAAAAAAAAACTAAAATCATAAAGACTCAGACAGGACTGAAATGGCTGAACAACAACAGGAAGATGGGTCGACTACCTAACTCAAAATAACCACCATCTCCAAAGTCACCAACTATATTTTTAGGGTAATTATGAAAAACAGCCCATCATAGGTTTCATGTGTGACAGGTGCCTGAGTCTAAGTCTGCTGATAATCTTGAACATGTGCAGTGTTGAGAGGTTCCAAGAGACAATCATAAGCTAGACTCTTGAGTCCCCGCTAATTAACATTCAGAAAAAAGTTATTTAAATATATATGTATATGTGTGTATATATATATATATATATAGATAAAGTGAGGGAATTGA
The DNA here is from genome assembly GCF_016432865.1 of Antechinus flavipes. Lineage (NCBI taxonomy): Eukaryota > Metazoa > Chordata > Mammalia > Dasyuromorphia > Dasyuridae > Antechinus > Antechinus flavipes. Next base: position 216,392,809 of record NC_067401.1, on the reverse strand, counting down.
AAAAAATAATAAAGATTTAAACTATTAAAAAAGATAAATATTTATCAAATATTATTGAACATTAATTGATGTTTATTCCAACATTTGGACAGTCGTATAATAAAAAAAATGGTAATAATGTCAACAAAAACAACTTTGATTTATCTATGAGATGTAAAGGACAGATAAATGTTAAAAGTTCAATAGGAATATCCAGCTTCCCTGGGCCCACACATTAGATGAAAAGCAACACAGATCACAGTATATAACTGATTATGTTCATGCTACATAGATCATCCACGTTATTTATTTAAAATTTTTATTTTATTGTAATTCAGGGATCTGAGTCAGCTATCTTGATGGAGTCTGAAATTTGCTAGTGATTAGGACTATTAATATTTCTGGGTGAAGAAACATCCAAGAGAAAAATGGCATGAAAGATTCAATCAGAGACTTCATTAGAACAAAGAAATTCAGAGCCTAGAATCTTTTTTATAGCAGTGATACAGAAGGCATATCTTTTTACTCATCTATATGTGTACCACTCTGAGCTTGTCAGTCAGTCATTAACATTGATTAAGCACCTACCATGTATAGGGCAGTGTGCTAAGCTCTAGCCAGTTACTAGATAGTTAAACACCATCAGAAATATTCGTATTATCTACTCCCCTCAAAAAAAAAAAATATTGTGGAAGTTGGGTTTTATTTGGCAAATATAAGTAAATTAACTAATTCCTGAATAAACAAATGCTATGTTGAAGCAAACAAAACAAAAAGAAAAAGAAAGTTCTCAAGTTGAGACAGTTTTGCCAATTGATTACATTTCTATATATTGGATTATTGTTGGAAAAGAAAAGAAAAGGAAGAATCATTTTCTCTGAGATGCCTTCTTTTAGAGAATGGTAAATAATAAACTGTAAAATTGTAAATTGTAAAGCAATTATGCCATATGAAAATCTAGAATTCACAAAAGTTAATCATTTAAGATGCAGTTGATTTCTTTGTCAAAAGACAAAAAGGCTTCCCAAATAATTTCTTGAAATAGAAATGCCTTTTATTAGGGCATTTTTTTTGCATGAAAACTTACCCAGAATTGATGTTCAATAAATAAGAGATAGGGATTAGACTTATGATTCATTGATATAGAGATCTTTAAGGTAAATAAATTATCAGATTAGATTGGCATTTTTACAGTGGATAGAGAAACTACTGCAAATCTTGGAAAATCTAGATTCCAGGTCTTGCCACTGGCACTTTGATTTTGTATCCCAGGGGAATTCAACTACTCAGTGCTCTAGGAAATTCTCTAAGACAACAAATAGTTCAATAAATATTTATCATTTAATAAAAGAGTAAGAAAATGAATAAAAGCATAAATGAAACCTTATTTCAAGACTATGTTTACTGCATTAAGGCATAGACCTATATTGGAGAAGTTTATATAAATGGTCCTAAATAGAAAAATCAAAATTTTGCTAACAAATGGAGCATATATTCAATAATAGATGTTTATTAAACATTTATTATATTAAAGACACTGTGCTAAGTGCAGGGGATACAAAATTAAAAAAAAAAAAGAATGGCCCATTAAACTCAACTCAAAGAAGCTAAGTTCAAGTAGAAAGAATATTATAACAGATAGATAAATACAGACACTCAGATAGATAGATAGATAGGTAGAGGGATAGATGGATACATGGATGGACAGATGGATAAACAGATATGGATATAGGTATAGCAATAAATATAGAAGTTTATATAGATAGAGATGATAAAGATAGTAGACAGAGAGACAGAGAGAGAAATACATAGACACACAAAGGCAGAGAGAGACAGGGAGAAGAAAGAGAAGGAAAGAAAGGAAAGAAGAAGAGGAAAAGGGAGAGAAGGAAAGGGGAGGAAGGGGAAGAGAGAAAAGAGATAGAAAGAGAGGAAGAGGAAGAGAGAGACAGAGACAGAAACAGAGAGTGAGAGAAAGAGAATGCAAATGTGAAGTGGTACGGTAGATAGTAGCAAAAGTGCTGGGCCTGGGGTTAGAAAGGCTTATCTTCCTGAGTTCAAATCTAGCCTCAGATACTTACTTGCTATGCAACTATAGGCAATATTTATATATTTAATTAATTTGTTTATGGCTTTATTGTTGTATTTTTGTTTATTATATGTATTTTTAATTTTGTTTATTATGTCTTTAAATCAATGTATTTATATTTTAAATATATATATTTATTTTTTATATATACACACATTTGTGTATTTGTGTGTCTGTCTGTTTTTGTGTGTGTGTGTGTGTGTGTGTGTGTGTGTGATCTATACTTATTTAGAGGGAAACAATCCCATAAAATTAAGCAACATTCTTCCAAATGTAAAATATCTGTATTAAATATATTAATGGAGTATCATTTAAAGTTAATTCTTTCATGTAAATTTAACGAGAAAAATTTCCAATTGCCTATTGTCTATATATTTAACTGAATCAGAATTTCATTCCAGAGGGTTAGCTGAGATCAAAACATAAACTTGTGTCTAATCAGCATATCAATGTTAGCTGGAATTATGCCTCTGAATAACAGTAACTAATGCATATAAAGGGCAAAGTTTTCACCCAAAGGATATTTTTAAATGTTTGGTCTTTTCCCTTGCCATAGTTGATTGACATCATGCCCCTTGCCCATTTCATACTGCTTTTTAAAGAAAAAAATTAATATGAATTGATTCATATCCATAGTTTAACTTCTTTTTATTTTCATGTAATCTAACCTTCTATAATCTCTAAGGTGGTGAGAGACTAGTTCATGGAACTCGAAAATGAGCAAGCTTCAATACATTGTAAAGGTGGGGAGAGGGGAATCTCTCTCCCCCACCACTGGGGCATGCTCAGTAGCAATCATCTCTTAGTCCAGAAATAATCCTTTGTTCACATTTATGGGTCCTTGACTACATTTTTATTCAGCAATACTCACAATGATATTCATTTCACAGTTAGTCCCTCCTCGAAGGAGTGAAACATGACTGCCTTGTCCTATCTCCTCTTTTCCTAATATGTTTGCCATATATCTGTTCTATTTTTTAATTATAATGTATATACTTACACTTTGGGACTTCTCTGCCTTTTCCATCATAAAACTGAATCAGGTATCTTCCTTATTCTAAACGTGTTTCTCTCCATCCTTTATCACTTTTGATAAAGTCCTAAGAGTATATCACACATACTCTTCATTCTCTTTATTTTAGTATGGCATTATTAGTTTATGAACTGATCTCCAAAGAGGAGACTATTAAGACACTGTGCCTGACATATGGTAGAAATAAGTACTTGATTGATTAATTGATTGTTCTTCAAAGTCTCATGGTACAACTTTTGCTGTAAAGTGTCCTTTTTTTGTAAACTACTTGTGATCACAAATTGGTTCATTCTTTGTATTTGTATCTACAAGGTTTAGTTCAGTGCCCAGTTCATAAGACATATTTAATAAGTATTTATTAAATATTTGTTGATTGATAGATTGTTTGGTAGAATGTAGGTTAGAAAGAAGGCCTCATTCCCTATGCCGGGAATCCATTTACTCCTCACGTCTGCCTCTTGGAATTCTTGGTTCCTTTTAAGGTTAACTTGAAGTGCCACCTCCTATAAGAGGCCTTTCCTCATTCTTGCTGTTGTTAATACTTTTTTCCCAAAATACTTATTTTGTTCATGTTTTATTTACTGATCTAGGTACAAACTGTTTCTCTACAGAAAAAAAAAAAAAAGCAAGTCCCTAGAGGGAAGACACTGTCTCATTTGTATATTTTTGTTCCTAGAAAAGTACCTGGCAGGTAAGGAGTATGTGACTGTACTTGTGATTTCATTGGTATATGGAAGTCGCCCTGCTTTAATCAGCACATAGAATTGAAATGAATCAGTTGATTGAATTGAATATTCTTTTTCCTCCTCACTATCCTATATGCCTGAAGAGATCAAAGAAAGAGGGAAAAGATCCATATACATTATATAAAAATATTTATAGCAGCTTTTTGTTATAGTGAAGAATTAGAAATAAAAGAATAACATTCTACTAGGTCATAGCTGAACAAATTATGGCATATGAATGCAATGGAATATTACTATGCTGTAAGATATGATTAAAAGCATAATTTTCTGAAAAACCTGTGGAGACTGGTATAAACCAATACATATTGAAATAATAGAATGTGGGAAACAATTTATGTAATGACAGAAACATTTTAAAGAAATATGACTTTGAAAAACTTAGAATTCTGACCAATATAAAAACCAAACATGATTCTCGAAGAGAAATGATGAAACCTGCTGCCCATCCCCTTACAGAAAGGTAATGGACTCAAGGTATAGAACATATATTTTTGGACATGGCCTATGTCTGAACATGTTTTGCTTTCATTATACATATTTGTTATAAGAGCTTTATTATTTTTTTTATTTTAATAGAAGAAAGGAATTGGAGGTGAGAAAATGGGCTAGATTGTTAAAATATTTATTTTTTTTAAAGAGACACTTATTGAAGCATTTTTAAAGTATAGAAGAGAATAGAAGGTAAGAAGGAACCACAAACATGCAAGAAATTTTTGAAAGTCACATGCTGAATTTATTATATACTTATAGAAAAGGAAGTTCTATATAATAATGATTCATGGTTTATTGTTCAATCCTATTTTTTTACTTTGCATATGAAAATACTCACTTTGTTGTTAAATTAAGAATAAAAATGAATATAATTATTAAAAAAGGGGGGTTTAGACAATAGTAAAGACAAAAATGTTAGGATCTTGAAATGAAAGATTTAGAACTGAAATGAACTTTGGAGAGCATCTAAATCAACTCCCTCATTTTCACCTGCCTCACAATTTTTCCCATTTACTTGGGTTTCATCCAAACACTACATATTACTCCAGTCAAGTATATAATTATCAATCACAGTTACAAACATTAGCTAAAGGAGAATTTACTTTCAGTTCAATTATGCATTTTTTATTAATCTTTCTCATGATTTTCTTTTAACCCCTGAATATATGATTTTTGGTTGATTAGTCATATCTGACTCCTTGTGTCTCCTCTGGGATGTATGGAATGATATACCATTTCTTTCTCCAATTAATTTTACAGCTGAAGAAACTGAGGAAAACAGTGTTAAATGACTGTCCAGAGTTACACAGCTAGTCAATACATAAGGACAGATTTGAACTCAAGTTTTCTTGCCTTCAGAGCTGGTATTGCTTAAATATCCCATAATATGTATTGCTGTAAGTCAAATTGTATAGCAAGAAGAAAATATCCAATGCTAGGAATTGCAGCAACAGGAGCCAATTTATTTATTTATTTATTAAATAAGGGATGGAGAGAGAGAGATCCCTAGACAGCCAAAGAAGGTATTCACATATGGTACCAGAAAATCTAGACTTAACTACAGCCATTCATCCTAGGTATCTAGGAGTACCATGTGCTATGGATCCCTATCATAGGCCAGTAGCACAATGCAGATCGTATGTCTCAATCTGACAAAATCATATCAGTGGAGGAAGGTAGGCCTTCCAATTAGAACACAGTGACAATATAACCTTCCCAGAGATATGGTGAAGGACAGTGAGTTTTATGACAGTAGTTGGATTCACTGTATTGTAAGTCATCAAATCCCAAATACATGTCCTGAGACAAAGCCCCAGTTTTCCTGAATTAGTTATGGCTCTAGAAAAGAATGCTATATTTAAAGACAAGAGACCTGGGCAAAAATCCTGAATCTAACAATTAGAATCTACATGACCTTTAGCTAATAACTTTGACTATGCAATTCAGTTTCTTCACCCATCAAATAAAAGGATACGGGTTCCTTCTATTTTCAAATCATCTGTTCTGATTTGATGGGAGATACTAGTGCTTTTATATTTGCTAACCTGAACCAGTGAACTTTTTTGACACGTCAGAAACTAAGGAAAAGGAAATCAGTAGGATTAAGGATCGTCAAATTCATTTTCTCTGTTTGCATACTACTGAGTTGGAACGGTTCACCTGGAGAGACAGGAAATACCTCTGCCGAAGAGTCAGCTTATCAAGTTCATGGCTTTCATTTGTTACTTGCTTGGTGTCTTCCTTCAGGTGAACTGTTTCCTGCTTAAGACAAAAAATGACAGATTATTTTCACTCTGTATGTATCTCCCTCAACTACCTTGGGTCACCCCAAATCAAAAAGCAGTCCTGCATACAAGTAATAAAGTGACATTCATACAAAGCATAGGATTTTACAAAATGCCCATTTTTTCATTAATGCAGTAGTTGAGCTGTATGTTCTAGTGGAAAAAGTACTGTGAGCCTAGAGACAGCATAGAAAGATGGTTTCAACATCAGGAAAATCTGGATTCAAATCCCACTTCTAATATCGACTGCTATGTGCCCCTGAACAAGTGATTTAACCTCTGTGATGGATGAAATTTGAAATAATTCAGGAAACAAAGATTTGAGCTTCCAAGCATATAACTTTATTAAGCAATCAATGCCTATTACACAACAAAGTGGGACCAGGCATCCTCAGTTTGGCACTAGAACCCAAATATAGGGGGAGACAGATTTTTACGCATCTAAGATACAAGATTAGGTAAGCGGACTTCTAATTGGAGGATTTTCCAAGTTAGGAGAGTGTGAACAAACAAGCACAATTCCCTGAATCAGAAAAAGAGATTCCCACACATTGCACTCCCATCTCAAAGTGTCTATGTTCAAAAGAAAAAGAAAACAGTATTTGATTGACTAGTAAGGGACAGCAAGACATGGGTTGCTGGAGATATATAATTCAGAGAAAACTCCTATTAACCTTTGGAAATGACTGGATTTCTGGTTAGTATAACCTTGACTATGCTACCACTTGCACACTTTCATTCCCATCTAGTACCACTTCCTTTTTTCTTTTCTTTTCTTTTTTTTTTCAGCTCCCTTTTGTGTGCTGTCTGCTCACTGAGGGTGGGGACACTTTCTTTTTGTTTTTATTTATCCCCTCAAAAATTTAGCATAGTGCCAGGTTAGATACTAAGTGCTTAATCACTTTTTAAATCTTACTTCTTGCCTCCAATATAACTAATTTGTTGTTGCTGCTGTTATTGTTGTTGTCCTTAGCTCTCATTACTTGTCTCAACTTATTCTAAGCTTTATTATTCCTGACACTGTTCTTAAACTTTTATGACAGAAATTCTCCTAAAGCTAACCCTGATGACTATTTTTATTGATATATGTGGGAATGAAAGACAGCACTAGAAAGAATCTGGAATGTATCTGAAGTATTATGAAGTCCTAAGAAGAAAACTGAAAGACTTTCGGGTAAGGTTGGTATTTTTTTTTTCTCTGCTGCTGATTTAAAAAAAAGGAGATGTGAGAAGCAAAAGAAAAGTTATGGAAAGTGAGCAAATGGCTAGGCAAGTTAGCAAACATGTATTAAGCTTTTACTTCATGCCAGATAATGAGCTTTTAGAAAAGGCAACAGAATTATAGGCCCCAAAAAGTCGATTGATTTGTGTACAATCCCATATGCAATGAATGGCAAAGAGAGTATTTGAAGCTATGTCCTATATTTCCAAATGCCAGGTAGGTAATAGAAAGAAAACAAGTTTTGGAGTCAGAAGTCCCAAGTTTGAATCCAGATTCAGCTATTATATATTACCTCAAAAGAATTATTTATAAAGTATTTAATATGTAAAGTAAATAGTAAACAGAATAGTCTTGGTGTTCTTCAACTTGAAGTGAGATTAAGACCTCAGCTCAAATAAGTAAACAATGAATGTTTTCACCAAGGAGATTTCAATCTTAATTTCTAGGATTGAAGGTATGGAACACAGCGGATATATTAGATTCCATATCTGCAACTCTAGCAAAATATCCTGGCGACCATTTCTGCATTTGCCTTTCATGATTACTTTTCGCAAATGACTTCCCTGAAATGCCTGTCTCCTATATAGATTGGTGTTCATCCATTAAAATGCCTTCAATTATTTTCCCCAAAAATTAAGACTGTTGTTGTTCAGTGGCTTTTTAGTAACAACTGACTCTTTGTGACTCCATTTGTGGGTTTTTTTTGGCAGAGAGTAGTTTGCTTTTTCCTTCTCTAGCTCCTTTTAGAGATGAGGAAACTAAGATAAACAGGGTTAAATGAATTCCTCTGGGTCACACAGATAGAAAATGTCTAAAGCCAATTTTGAACACATGAAGATGAGTCTTCCTGGGTTTTCAGACCTGGCCCTCATTCTACTCATCAATTAGCTGCCCTAGCTAGCAGAGTTAGAGATACCACTCAACTCTTATTATTGGAAGTATCATACTTCATCCTTATAATCCACTCATCTGAATGAATATTGGACTAAAACTAACTGAAATTTTCAGTGCTTACAAACTGTAAATAATCAGTACCACACACTTAAGTGTTAAGTTGTGCTTTTTGTATCTTCCACATATACTGGTTAGTCTTCATAAAAAGAATGTAAATACCTTTATTTGAAAAGGATTGAAAGTGGAATGGGGTTAGTGACAACATAGTCAATGTGAGTCATCAATATAATATGGCAGCCAAAAAAAGTCAATGAAATCTTGAATTGAAATGGCTTCCAAAACTAAGGGATGCTTTCTCTGCACTCTGTCCCAATCATACTACATCTTGAATACTATTTTAGGTTGAGGCATGATTTTCAGAAGAATAATGATAAGCTATAAACATCCAGAATATGAGCAATTAAAATGGAGAAGGACTTTGAAACCATGTCATATAAGAAGTGATTTAAGGAAGTGAGGATGATAATCCAAAGAAGAGAAAACTAGGAAGATCATAATAGCTATATTAAGCACTTGATATCTTTCCATGAGAAAGGGACAAGTTCCCTTAGTTCCCAGATGGAAGAACCAACAATAATGATCGGTTTTGATTTTACAAGTGAAATTTAGGCTTAATATCAGAAAAAGTATTTTATAATTAGAGCTATCCAAAAGTGGGATGGTCTGCCCAGGAAATAATGGATTTACTCCCCTTTAGAGATCCTTAAGCAGAGGTTAGAAGATCATTAGTCAAGTATGTTTCAGTAGGGATTCACTTCAGGCATGAGTTGGATTAGAGAACCTTTGAGGTTTCTTCAAATACTAAAATACAGTTTACTCTGTTTTCTTTCACATACCCACAGCCAGAATTTCTGTCAAAGACAAGGGCTTTCTTTCAAGAGTTACCCAAGTTAGAAATGGTTGTATATTTGTTTTGGTTTAACTGTAACTGTCTCTTTCTGATGTTCTCAGATATTACCCAGGTACCATTACATATTTAGCCCAAGGAACTGGTCCTGCAACTGTGTTTAATACTATTTACGTGTCTGCTGGTTCCCTAGATATGGTAAGCTTTGTAGTATTTCTCTCTCCCTCCTAACAAAAATGGCTCTTTTTTGAGCTTGAGGTAAAACTTTGCTCAAATTGAAGTGAATAATAAAACAGACTCCCTTAAGCCAGACTGGTACTTCTGAAAAATTTGCTATATTACTCAAGAGTTTTCTTTATCAATATCAGAAAATTTAAACAGATATCTTTTGTAGATTTTCCTGGTGAGGAAGTCTAGAAATTGAACAATTCATCATTTTATCACTTGATCACTAACTTTGATACACAGAAACTAGGCATAAAATTGTTTTGCCATTATTTTAGTTCTCATATGACCTAACAAGTTTTAAAATATTACTGACTATATAAACTTCATAAACTTATAGAAGTAAATGTTTTAAGTCTAGCCTCCTAAAGTTCAAAACAGGTTTGATTCTAACCCTATCAGTCAAGACAAATAGCTATCAGTTCAATTATTAAAACTAATTCACTAACCCATTTAAGAATCTATGAAAATATGAAAGCTTTTCCTAAATTTAATGATTTAAAAAAAAAAAAAAAGATCCAGAGGAGTCCTGAGAAGAAACAGTGTTGCACAATATAAAGAGATGTTAGATTTAGGACCAGAGAGATTCAATTCAAAACCCAGTTCTATTACTATCTGTGGATTTTACTCTAAATAAAGTTCGAGGCAGCTAAATGTCACAGTGTTGCATTAGTAATCAGGAAGAACTGAGTTCAAATTCAACTACAGATATTTATAGCTTTGGCTGCCTAGTAATTTTAGTCAAGTCACTGAATTTTTGTCTGACTAGGTTTCATAATCTATGAAGAAGGGGATTAAAATAGCATATACTTCCCAAGGTTGTTTTGAAGTTAAAATGAGATTTAAAATAAAAAATGTCATGCCAACTTTAAAACTAGATAAATGTTAGTATTGTGATGATGATGATGTCACAACCTTCTTCTATTAACTTTCTCATCTGCAACGCAATAGAATAGATGAACCTATCAAGGGTATGCTAAATTTTCAGGATGAACCTTAAAAAATGAATCTTAAAAGTGGCAAATGCAATAATCAGGGATTCATTTGTTTCACTAATTGTCTAGAATTAAGAAAGTGATGGGAAAATATTAATATTGCAAATTAAACTTAAAAGTATATTCTATGGAAAAGTCCTGGCTATTAGACTATTTACTATACCCCTGCATAATATTTTTTCTAGTTTCAAATATATGGTCTAAAAAAAAAAAAAAAAAAAAAAAAACCTAAAACTAAAATAGTTACTGATTAAACCCTGAGTTTTCAATCATCAATCAAGCAGGATTTGTCAAGTGCTTACTGTGTGCCTAGACATGTCCTAGGTTCCTGGGGAGATGCAAAGAGAAAATGAAATAGTTCCTTACTTCAAGATTGAAAAATGAAAGCATTCTGGCTTATCAATTTCTATCTAACTTCTGTGATTTTCCCAGTGACTCTACACCAGGCCCATGTCTAAGAAATTTACTATATTAGAGATTATACCTATTTTGGGTGAGATCTCTAAAGCCCTAGAACCCTATTTCTTGGGTTCATAAGTCAGATGATTGTCATCATCTTCAATATTTTGGAACGTAGTTTGGTTAAACCAGATGTTATATATTGTGGGCAAGAACTCATTGGATGGGAACTTCTGGGAGCAGAGCCTAGATGGTGGGGAGAACACACATTTTGTTCTAACCGTCTCCTATAATCCTCAGACTAATTATCAAATCCAGCCTCTGAATTAGCTCTGGACTGGCAGAATCCATAAATATTGGGAGTGCAACAAATTATCAGCAGAAGTTAATTTGAAGATCACCAGAAAAGGTCTGTTTCAATTGGAAATCAGAAGGAAACAGGCAAGCACAAGCAAACTGAGCACAAACGCCAGTGCAGACAGCACAGAATCCCCTGGCAGTGCAGACTTTGCGGGATGGTACAGACTCCACGTGATGGAGAATTTAATGAGGAATCTACAGCAGTGTTGGCCAGTCTGCCCTTGTTGCAAGCCAATAGATCAGCAGACAAGTTATAAAACATCAAACACAAACACAAAAGGTATATAGTGAACCTTAAAATGCCAGAATCTTACGGGACCTGGCCACAGCCATCCAGTACTGACTCAATGCAGCTGGGCCCACTTTTAGAGGAAGCTTGGAAAATCTCCCCTGCCCTAAAAGTAGATCTTAACTTAAAAACAAAATGAGTAAAAAAGTAAAGATAACTCATGATAGACAGCTTTTATGGTAAAAGAGAAGAACAGATTTCAAACGCTGAGAGACTAAAAGAAGATTGTCTACAGATGAAGCCCCAAAAGGTGATATAACCTGGTTCCCATCACACAAGGCTCTCCTAGAAGAAATTTAAAAGGATCTTAAATGAGAGCTAGAAGAAAAGGAAATGAAAACTTTGCAAGAGAATTTGGAAAAGGCACAAAACTCATTAAAAGATAAGATTTGATAAAATGGAAAAAGAAAACAACTCCCAGAAAAACAGAATTTGTGAAACAAAAAAAGAAAATAACTCCTTAAAAAACTTTGTGAAATGGAAAAAAATTCCATAGAACAAAACAACTCATTTAAAAATTCAATTGGACAAACACAAAAATAAGTAAAAAAATAAATAAATAAATGAAGAAAATAATTCACTAAAATTCAGAACTGAACAAATGAAAATGAATGAATCAATGAGACAACAAGAATCAGTCAAGCAAAACCAAAAAAAGAAAAAAGAAAAAAATAGAAAAAAAATGTAAAATATCTATTGGGAAAACAACCAACATGGAAAATAAATCTAGGAGAGACAATCTGAAGACTATTGGACTTCCTGAAATCCATGATAAAAATTTTTTATAACAGTAAAATCAGATTATACACATACTCTCTATGTATACTCATAATAGAAATACAGTTTTCAAGAGGTTTTTTTTTTCTTTTTAACTTTTTATGCTTTTCTTGAGTTGTATATTCGAAGGACAATTTTTTTTTTTTTTTTTTTTGTTTAGCTCTGGTCTTTTCATCCAAAATAAATGGCATTCCTGTTTGTAGTGGCTAGAAACTGGAATTGAATGGATGCCCATCAATTGGAGAATGGCTGGGTAAATTGTGGTATATGAATGTTATGGAATATTATTGTTCTGTAAGAAATGACCAGCAGAATGAATACAGAGAGGCTTGGAGAGACTTACATGAACTGATGCTAAGTGAAATGAGCAGAACCAGGAGATCATTATACACTTCAACAACGATACTGTTTGAGGATGTATTCTGATGGAAGTAGACCAAAAAGTAATTGGAAACTAAATAAAATCAGCCTAAAGAATGAATGGGTAAAACAGCAAATCATAGGCACAATCAATAACTTCATCCAAGAGAATGACAATAATGAGACAACATACTAAAATTTGTGGGATGTAACCAAAGCGGTAATAAGGGGAAATTTTTTATCTCTAGATGCCTACTTGCATAAAATAGAGAAAAAGAAGATCAATGAATTGGACTTGTAACTAAAAAAGCTAGAAAAAGAACAAATTAAAACCCCTCAATTAAATACCAAATTTGAAATTTTAAAAATAAAAGAGATCAATAAAATTGAGAGTAAAAAAAAAAACTATTAAATAAATAAACAAAATTAAGAGTTGGTTTTATGAAAAAACCAACAAAATAGATAAACCTTTAGTTAATTTGATTAGAAAAAGGAAAGAGGAAAATCGAATTGTTAGTTTCAGAAATGAAAAGGGAGAACTATTCACCAATGAAGAGGAAATTAGAGCAATAATTAGGAGTTACTTTACCTAACTTTATTCCAATAAAATTGACAACCTAAGTGAAATGGAGGAATACTTACAAAAATATAGATTTCCCAGATTAACAGAAGAGGAAATAAAATACTTAAATAGTCCTACTTTAGAAAAAGAAATAGAACAAGCTATTAATCAACTCCCTAAGAAAAAATCCCCAGGATCAGATGGATTTACATGTGAATTCTACCAAACATTTAAAAGACAATTAACTCCAATACTATATAAACTATTTGAAAAAATAGGGAATGAAGGACTCCTACCAAATTTTTTGTGACACATATATGGTACTGATACCTAAACCAGGTAGGATGAAAACAGAGAAAGAAAATTACAGACTAATTTCCCTAAGGAATATTAATGCAAAAATCTTCAATAAAATATTAGCAAACAGATTACAGAAAAGCATCCCCAGGATAATACACCATGACCAAGTAGGATTTATACCAGGAATGCAGAGCAAGTTCAATATTAGGATAACTATTAACATAATTGATTATATAAATAAACAATTGGTAAAGCCTAGAAACTTTCTTGATTGTCCATTTCCTCTCTGTTGAAATGCTGTTTCTACTTCTTCTCAAGACTTTCCCAAACCAAGAACTCTCAAGACTGAGCAAATCTCAGCAATACTTTTCTCAGAGAAGAGCTGCCATTCAGCTCTGGGACTGGGATTCTAGAAGAAACAATACATTTTGAGAAAAATCAATCCTTTTCCCAAGTATCCAGAAAAACATGCTGTCAAGTTTGAATTATTTTTTTCTTAAAATACCCTATGTTTCCTGAACGGGATGGACTGGATGAAGTTTCTCAGTTTGAGACTAAGTCACATGATCCCTATTCCCAGAGGAAGAAGATCAGGCTTTGAACTCTGGGTCTAAAAATTACCCTGGAAAGTTACATGATCTCTAAAAAGTCAGATTCTAAGTTGCAAGAAGTAACAGGAAGTTACAGGAAGTGACATGACCTGGGGGAAGCAGACAACATTGGTGACCATTGGTCAAGGATGGTTATGTTCTTTTAGTCTATTCAATGAAAAGGTTTGGGTCTTTTGCTTTTTAAATCTCAACAAGCTGGAAGCTGGTCAGGTTCCATGAACATATGGTGATAAAGAGGGGACCCCGAAACTCTAAAAATTCTTAAAGGAGAAAATCCCCTTCAACTCTGACTCAGTGAGGGACCCTGCCCTGAGGGACAAACAGTTTCATTCTTGTTATCTGGGTGGGATCAGCTTAGACCTGAAACTCATTGAATTCAATTCAAATTCCAGCTCAAGCTGAAACCCAGCAATGAGCCAACTTATGACTCCACCCATGAGCCCCCTTCAGCTTGTAGCCAAAGCTCCTATTATAAAAAGAGCCAAACTAAAACCCTCTCTTTGCAGAGGTTCCAAACATGCCAGGCTATGCCATGTTAGACTATGCCATGCTATGCCAAGGATTCCCTGTCCACTGGAATACTCTTTCCAGTGTCATCCTCTCTTTATCTTCACCTATTTCCTAACCAGTCTTTGTGCCTCTCTGTCAGGATTTCTAACCTTACTTCCCAATCCCTATAATAAACCTCTTTAATCAATCTAGGTTTTCGGGTCTGTAAATTCCTTCTGTGCCACCAGAAAGGAGTCCCCAAAACTCCCTACCCTTGTGCCTAATCCCAAGGGCTTTCAGGGGAGCCAAACCCATCCATTTGGTTCCCTGAACCCCAAACCTGCCACTAGACCTATCATTTAACTCCCTGACCACCAGAAACCCTAATTTCATTTTTCCCTAAATCCAAACCTTACCAGCAGGAGTTGGGATGGCTCTCAAGTGTGTGTCGGGGCCTCTCCCTGCAGGGACTAAATAATTGCTTTTTCTTTGTACCTGAAGATGTCTCTGATTAGTTAATTTGGGAAAGGAGCTCTACACCCATCCCACACTTAAGAATAGGACTAAGGATTAAGTAATTTCATAATGAAATTGTAAGAGGAAACATCATTTGGAAAAACTGGTCATGGGATTACAAAAATCATCCTTTATGAATTTGTTCTGTTGTTTTTTGGATGGGGGAAGGGCAGGTACATATAAAGGCTCTTGGTAAAGAATTTACATAAGGAATAGAAAGTTCTAAGGTCAGCCTTTTCTTCCCTTTTTTTTGGAATCACAAATTTTTTTGAATACAAAATATTATTATTTTATCTTTTAAGATAATATATTAAGATCAACAATTTGGTCTAACAAAGGAATTAACAATATATTGCACATAAAATAAAATATACAGAAACACAAATGTAAGAGGCTTTTGGTTTGATTGACATAAGAATTATAATAATTGATTTCATATCTGTGGCACTTAAAACTAGATAATCTGATCCCATTATTTGAAAGTTCTGGAAGCATGACAGGAAAAAAAATCATCTGAGTAAAACCTAGCAACTTTGAAAACTGCTAAGACTTTAAGCAATTGGTTAGGCATTGATGACTGAATAGTTAAGCTTTTGAAAGGAAAGAATGAGATCAACATGACCCAAAGTGTCTGTGGTACTTTAAGGCAGGACCTTTTGAATTTCCAACTGGACTGGCCTTGGGTGAAATTGTGCAGGAGGCAAAGTTTGTATTTAGCTTTCCTTTCTCCTCCATGCTTTTACAATGCTTCATTCTCCTCAACTCTTTTGGTGCTTCGATCCCCATCCTGGGTATCCGATGCCCTCATGCTGCTTCCTGATAGCCCAACATCTCCCACTGTGGCATCTGACCTGAATCTAACCTTGTAGACAGTACACTAGCCCTGAATATTTCTGCCCCTTCCCCAGTCACCAAATAAAAATTTACCTTAGGTATCCCATTCCCCCAGGACCTTGTTCTCAGCTAAGAGAAAGCATTACCATGCTAATGTGCTAATGAATGATAAAAGGTTAATGTGTTACCCCTTCTTGGCAATGCATTTGCATTTTAAAAGGTTCTTCTCTAGACAATGCCTTACAAAGGCACGACCCCAAAATGTGTGGGGGAGGAGAGGGTAGTTAGGGTCAAGAACTCTGGCAGACCAGCAAAAAAAAAAAAAAAAAAAAAAAGTTTCTGGATAAGAAGATGAATTAAGTTAATCAAATATGGTACTAGCTGCCAGGAAAATCTGGGCATGATTTTAATGCTTTGCTGTGATAGGCTTAAATAATATTGTAATTTAAAGTACTGGCATTTGTATTGAGGTAAAATTGGAGGTAAAACAGATGAAAAAATTGTTAAACCCGCTCCTAAATATTACTGAAAAGAAAGTAGTGAAAATAGTAGTAATATTACTGAAAAGAATCTCAAATGGAACATAATCTCAAACCTGACATATATAAAACAGATTTTATTATCTTTTCTCAATAAATACTCTGTAGCTTCCCTATTTTTGCAAAAGGAACCCAGGTTTGAAATTTCAGTCATTCTCAGCTTTTCTTCACATTGGGTGGAAATTCACCCTAGACTAAATTCCTTGTAAGATTAGGCAGGATTCTGACATATGAAAATATTATCAGCATTCTTAAAATTGTTATTATACCAAAATAGTTTTAAAGAAAGATCGGGGTTGAGTTTTATGTGACGGAGTGATTCTAAAAAACAAAATTGGGGAGGAAAAGATTAAAAAAAAAAAAAAACAATTTTGTCATAAAAAGGGGCATGAAAGGAAAAACTAATGCAGAAGAAGCAAATAGAGATGGAGAAATGATAATGTTGGAACTTTACTCTCATCGGTGTTGAAGGAAACAATGTATATACATCTGGAAAAGTTTAAAAGTCTTCTGGACTAAAGAGCTGAGAAAACTGAGGAACAAGGTAGGAAAGGGACTTTTAGAATGGTGTCCAGATTAAGATTAGGAGGATAGAGGGAGAAAATAAGGGAGGGAGTTTTAGAAAGATGTATGTAAAAAGTATTTAAAAAGTAAGGAGAGAAAAGATTACAGGGATAGAGTAAAAAGAGACATTGAGAAGGAAAATGGTGTGTAAAAATATGATGAACAAAATTCACCATTTACAATTATAAATTTGAATGTGAATGGAATGAACTCACCCATAAAACAGAAATGGATGGTGATGAGGTTTTGAGTAAGTAGAGGGGTTGGCAGAGAAAGACTGAGGTTTTGATGGAATTACTCCCTGATGCAAACAGGAAAGGGCACTGATGGTGTAATGCTGGAGAAACTGAGGCAGGAGAGAGATTAGAGAGTTTTTAATATTTTATTAATGGGAGAGTAAGATTGACTGGACAGGACTCTCGTCTCAGATTATCCAGTCAGACAGAGATAAGTATACTGGGACCAAGGAATCCATATTGGTCCCAGGGCTGGAGGACCCAAAGAATCCAGCGTCCAGCATACAGCTGCCAGACGCCATTCTCCAGCAATGAATGGAGGAACCCCAACTTCTTAAATACCTTTTTGGAGACAAAGAAGAGAAAGGGAGGGAAGGTTTTTTTTTATCAGGGAGGGGAAGCCATAAAACCTAAAAATTCCAGAGACAAAGAAGTAAAGATATCATGGGTTGGTCTTGGAATATTCTAAAGGAATATTGTAAATCCATAAAAGAATCAGGAGATCTACTCTTTTATCTTGCTAATTTATAACCCGAGAGCGAATAATCCTTAGTTTTACTGGGTCAGAGACAGAACAGTTAAGGAAACTGAGACAGGGAAACTGAGTCAGGACGGTTAAAGAAAACTGTGGCATAACAAGGGGAATAAATTTAATCTCATAGTCTCATTCTCTGTGGAGGTTGTAGGCAGCCTGGCTATGCCCAATCAGAAATCCAAATTATGTCAAATCCCTGAGGTTAAATTTCCCCTATAAATCTGTCCATGGCTCACTCCATCTTTATCTAATCTCTTTTGGGGTTATAGTTATCATGACACTCTGCCTCTTAGTATCTTTCCCCTCACCTCTCCTCCAGGCCATGTGGTAGCTCTCCTCTTATCTCCCCCCATCCCATCATGCTTCATGGTATCTTTGTCTTTCCTGTAGTTAACTAACTCTTTTAGGGTGCTAAATCACTTTTAGGGTTTAGCCTACTAGCTAAGGGCATACTGTAACCTCATGGGGTGTTTCCTTTCTCCTGGTTAATTGTGACTTTCACTAGGGAATTTGTCTTTTCCATCATTAATTATTAAAACTCCTTTCCTTGCTAACTATCTGCTCAATTCTATTTCATGTTTACTATTCCTAGTGTCTATTGTTTCTCTTTATTTTTTCTGCAACTTCTTTTCAATAAAACTACCTTTTGCCAGAGAGAATGGCCATTGTGAATATTTCACATGACCAAACCCCAACATTTGTTACCCACACCAATCTCATTATTTGATACTAAACCCCAAACATATCATTTGAAGTAGGAATTACTCTCTTGAATGTATCATTTGGAACTCCTAAATCACATCAGATATTGGAATAGATTAAAATTCAGAATATAACAATATGTTGTTTATAAGAAACACATGGGTGTGATCAAGAAAAAGTTCAACCTTCAAAGAATGAACTTTAAAATGAAGATTTTTTTTTTTTAAAAGAAACTCTGGGTTTACCCAGATCATTAGTTATTAATAATCATTTTGCTCAGCTACTTATATCACAAATGTAAATAAATAGCTATATCTGTCTACACATAGATCTAGAAATTTAAGTTTGTTATATATGTTTACATATATAACATGCTATAGATATTCTATGTACATGTATACATATAGATATAGAGATTTAAATTTATTATATAATATAGCTACATATGTTTATACAGTAAATAAATTTTATAAAAACATATATAATTATAATATTATTTGCATGGATGAGTACATGTAACATTTTATATAGAGATATTTAAATTTTATCTTATTTTATATCAATATGGATATATATTTGAATTTACTTATTTGTATCCATGCTATTTCTACACAACAGTTTTCAAGGAAAGAAGAGAAAAGGGAAATAAACATTTGTTAAAGACTTAATTATACCAAACTCTATACTAACAACTTCACAAATACTATCACAACAATTCTAGGAGGTAATACTATTATTATTCCCTGAAGAAATTGGCAGATAGAACTTGTAGCTTGCAAAGGATCACAACTAATAAGTATTTGAGGCCAGATATGTAATCAGGTCTTCTTGATTCTAGGTTAATATTCTTGACTTCTTACTTCTAACCTACTTAGTTCCTTGAAGCCAAGAACTATTCATGTTTTATTTTTAAAATTCCAATATCTACCATAATGCCAAGGACATAGCAGATATTGAATAAATTTTTTGTTGTGAATGAATTCCGATCTATCCTTAACTTAGTTTCAGACCTAAGTAAACTATAAAGTTTTAAAATATTTTTCCCCTCTTCCTTTTCTTTCTCTTCCCTCAGATCACACTACATAGGTGGCTAGTTATTCAGTCTAAATGAAATGCCAATCCTGGACTTCTAAAGCATATTCATCAGAAATTACTTCTTCTTTTGAAAAATATAAAAAGTATGCTTTTATGGCAATTAAGGAAGGTTCACCTAAGGTATATCATTATAGTCTTTCTGAAAATCTATTTATTCAGACATACCTTCATTGAAGGACCTGCTTCTATATTTCTATGTATCTATAAGAGGTAGCCTAATAAAACACCTCATTTACTATTCAATCTCTGATCATAAACTACCCAAGGACTATCTGTCTATTAAGTTTAAGAAAAATTGAAAGACACAAGACCTATTTAAGAAAATCTACTTAAACAAGGCTATGGAATCTGCTACTTCCAAATAGCATCTTTTTTGAAGCCTGAAAGATAAATATTGACTTATATCTTCAGAAAGAAAGCCAAAAGCTACCTTAATAACTTTTTTGCCATGGGCATCTCCTTTTCTCATTATCTTTCATACTAGAAAATTGGAACCTACAGTCCAATGAGTCATCAGTTGATCAAATATGGCTCCAGCTGTGAGAGAGCTGTGAAGCAAATTCTGGGTATGATTTTAATACTTTGATGCCATAAGCTTAGACGAAGCTATAATCTAGGTCACTGGTGCTTGTATTCAGAGAGGTAAAATTAGGGGAGAAAAAGGAAGATCTGATGCTCTCTTTCCCAAACAAAGAGGAGAAATGGTTAAAGGTTGTACAAGGGAAGAAACATTCATTGCCCATGTTATCACTATCTTCATGTTATTCACCCACTCTAGCTACTAAAATCTGGCCCAAGGCAAAATTATTGGAAGGAATAAAATTTAACTTTAGTACCCTGCCACTTCTTTGTCTACCTCTTCTTGTCTATTTCTATTGATCCATGTGACTCTCCACCTGGCCAGAACTCTGATATAGGATTATAAAGTTATAAAACAATTGCCTAGGACTAAGTAACCTTCTAGATAATCTGATCCAATCTCTCATTATATGGACGAGGAAACTAAGGCTGAGAGAAAGCAAGGTAACTGCTCAAGGTCAATCAGTCAATAAACATTTATTAATCTCTATGTGCCAGACACTGGGCTAAGTAGTAAAGATACAAAGAGTCAAAAAACAGTCCCTACCCTCAAGGAGCTCACAGTCTAAGAGGGAGAAAGCATGTGTAATTTCTGTCTCAAAAAAGCCTGATTGGTACGGGCTTGTTGGGGATGATGAGGGACACCAAAAAGACTGTGGTTCCAGACCAACATCACGAGGTGTCTTAAAAGAATTTGCAGGCTTGGATCTGTCTCCAAGTCATGAAGCAAAATTTGTTATAACACCAAGAAAAGCAGGATAAATTCCAAAAGAAGTTAGCAAAGAACCGGGAGCAGAAAAGACTGATTTGTAGGGAAAAGTCAGAGAAGCCAAGTGCTTCTTGTCACTGATATACTAATTTTGTGGCTTAGAGGTGGAGATGAGGAGTGGTCTGATTCTGACTTTGTTCACAGGTACAAAACCCATACTTCTCTGGACAAAGTTCAAGGCAGGGAAACTTCTGGAAGTGTGTTTTTAGGCCTGAAATGTCACTAGATGAAGTGGCAGGCTCCCAATATTGTTCTGTGCCTGTGTCAACTATTTAAGCATTTCATTATTGTTGCTCATTTGTCTCAGAAATTCTGTTGCCACACACCAACAAGTTGTTATCTGACAGAAATAATTGTAGCGATAGCATCCTGGTTATCTAGAGTATATTAGACCAGGATAACCTAGGAGAAAAAATACTTTACTTCTGACTACATCACTTCCAAGGCCAGGTAGACTTGGGTTTATTGCTACATCCTTCCTAATTGCTGCATCACATCAGGTTTACCCTTATCCTTCTTCCTTATAGGTGGAATTGAAAGCTCACCTTACATAAACAGAAGGGCAAAGTTGGAGAGAGACAAATAACTTCAGTTCTTGTCCATTCTCCCTTTATGAACTCATCATTCAGGTGCTCCAGTCTTCCATTTTCTGAAATAGAAGAGGCTAACCTTACTTCAGGTTGCTAAAGGAAAAGAATGGGACATTTTGGAACTTACAATGAAACCAGAGAGGTTTAGTAGTCAGATCAAAGGAGGGAAGGCATTTCTTGCATGGGAGTTAGTCAGAGAAAATGCCCAGAGTCAACAGATAAGTATCTTTTTCAAAGAGGCCATTATTACTAAACCAGAGAATATATGTTAAAGAGTAAATAAAGTATAAGAAGATTGGAAATTGGGGGATATAGGTTATGAAGGGCTCTGAAGACTAACAGAGCATTTTATATTTGCTCATGGAGACAATAGTAAGCCACTGGAGTTTATTTGTGGGGGGGTGGGGGGAGTTAGAATTGTGCTTTGAGAAAATCATTTTATGTTTGTGGCAGCCCTTTTTGTAGTGACAAGAAACTAGAAACTGAGTGGATGCCCATCAATTGGAGAATGGCTGAATAAATTATGGCTTATGAATGCTATGGAATATTATTGTTAAAAAAAAAATCAGCAGGATGATTTTAGAGAGGTCTGGAGAGACTTACATGAACTGATGCTGAGGGAAATGAGCAGGACCAGGAGATCATTGTATACAGCAACAAGATTATATGAAGATCAATTCTGATGAACATGTCTCTTTTCAACAATGAGATGATTGAGGCCATTCCCTATTTATCTTGTAATGAAGAGAGCCAGCTACACCCAGAAACAGGAATGTGGGAACTGAGTGTGTGGATCACAACTTACCATTTTCACTCTTTTCATTGTTGTTTACTTGCATTTTGTTTTCTTACTCATTTTTTCCTTTTTGATCTGATTTTTCCTGTGCAGCATGATAATTGTATGAATATGTATAATATATTGAATTTAACATATTTTTTAATATGTTTAACATATATTGGATTACTTATCATCTAGGAGAAGGGGTGGGGAAAAATTTGGAACATAAAGTTTTGCAAGGGTCATTGTTGAAAATTTATTCATGTATATGTTTTGAAAATAAAAAGCTTTAATTTAAAAAAAAAGAACGAAAATCATTTTAATGGTTGAATGGAGAATAGATCCTGGGGAGAAAACTCAGGAAGGCAGTACTGACAGCATCTTATCACAATAATCTAGGTATAAGATGATAAACTGCAGCTAGAGGGGTAGCAGTATCAAAGAAGAGAAGGGGGTACAGAGAAAATGATGGTAACAGCATTTGAATGGGGTCCTTTAACATCAGATCTAATACTTGCTACCATAATACCAACTCAACAAACACTAAACCCCTAATTAAATTTATTCTGAAATTTCTCATCCACTCCTCTCCAATGGCCTAAGTAGTAAGAGCAAAGGTTGTTAACTTTTTTTTTTCTATGCCATGGTCTCTGGCAACCTGATCAAACCCATGAACTTCTCAATTATATTTTTAATGAAAAAAAAATAAAAAGAATTATAAACTGATTGTATTAAAATGAAGTTATCCAAATATTTTAAAAAGAAGTTCACAAATCTTAGATTAACAACCACCAAATAATATCATTCAAGAGATTGTAATAACAGTTACAGTTCATGATGTACAGGAGAGAGTAAAAGATAATGTACATATTGGATTAAATTAAATTAGTTAAGTCATTTATCCACAGTGGGCCTCAATATCCCTCATGTGCATAATGATGGATTTATATAAGATGGCTTCTAAAGTTCCTAAATGTATAGCCTTATAATTCTGTGACACTGGGTTTCCAAGTCTAAGTGACTGAAAAATAAGCTAAGTGCCATCAACAGAAATAGAGAAAATGAGAAGGGTCAATTTTAGAAGGAAGAAGATAAGTTTTAGTTATTGAGTTCCAGATACTAGTAGGGCATCCAAGTATGGATATGAAAAAGGTAGCTAGAAATTAAAAACTGGAACTCTCTCTGTACCAATTCCCCTCCTAACCCTATTCCTGTGTAATATGTATGTGATTGTAGAGAAATTATTTTACCTTTCTACCTCAATTTCTCTATTCATGAAAAATATATTAACAAAAATTATAGCTTATTTCTATAGAATCTGAAGTTTTCTGAAGTATCTTATATACATTATATATCACAATAACCCTACAAAGTAGGAAGTGGAAGCATCCTTATTTTATTGATAACAGAACTGATTCTTAAACTGGGATTTAAATTCTGGTCTTCAGCCTCCAAGTACAATACTCAATCTACTAAACAATAAACTTTTGTCTCTTACCTTTTGAGAAGTTTATAGAGATTCTCCCCAAATCAAAAGTATGGTATTAGCAGTAAAAATCTACCCCAGCTTTCTTTTTCTTTTTTCCTATTCTCTTTTCTTTCTCTATTCTTTGCTTAGATAGTGATGTTTATTGTAGCAGTGGTTATGTTTTGTCAATTTCTATAAAGTGCAAATGCCACAGGGTCTTTCAGACACTGCCTGCTCTATGGACATGGTGATTGTACCTTTAAAAATGTTTCCTATAAATCTTTCCCATCATCTCTATTTTGTTATGATTAAATTGAAAAGAAGGGAATTTTCCACTGGTCATTCTCTTCCTCTATTTTTTAAAATGAAAATTCTGAATTCCTCTGCTTTACTGATTTTCTCTCAAAGTTTACAACATCATTTAATTTTCTTTTTTGTTCTCTTACTCTGTCAAGCCCAAGGATTATTTCCTGGAGGTTTACTCTGGAAATCTCAGATTGCTGATTCATTTAATGTCACTTCACTTTATTTTTCATGCCACTTTTAAGAATCAGCAAGAACATACTATGTGAACTAACACTAAGCCAGTTGCCTGTGCTTACTTTGATAGCCAGATATCAAATTGAAGATATAATAAAATAGTAGATTTTTCAGTTGGAAAGGAATCTTTCTCTCTATCTACCTCATAAAAAAAAAAAAAAAAAAAACAGAAATTGGGCATCAGCTATATAAATGAAGTGAAAACTTGTGTCTAATGGTAGCCATCTCTAGGGTTGAAGGTGGGAAGAAAGAAAAAAAAGGAGGGGGAAAGAAATTTATATGATAACTTTGTTGTACACTTAGAAGGAATTGCAAGTTTTACATGGTATTTTTACAGTTTCATTTGAAATTATCTTTTTTTATTGTCCTGTGTAATGGAAATGCTTGGAATTGAACTGAAAAATAAAATAAAATATTCAAAGAAAAAAAAAGGGGGGATAAATAAATAATGAAGCATTTTTAAAAAATTTTAATCAGTTCCTCTGATAACTTTCCTTGATAATATCTCAGGTATCTACAATATCATGTTGTGCCCAAAAGAAGCAGTAGTAGATTAAATAAATCATAGTAAGCTTCTATGTTATTCTCTATTAGCATGCTTTCCAGATGAAGTTTAAAAAAAAAAAAAAAAAAACTTGAATGCCAGGAGGTAGCAGTTATAGCTGTATATCAGAGACAGAGGAAGATACTAAAGGATAACATAATAAGCCAATGGAAAGAATACACTGATAGTAACCTCAAGTTATTTGTTATTCTCATCATGACCTCCAGTTCTTTTGAGTCTTCCTATTTCCCCAGGTCATTAATTTTGTTTTGGCTTCTTGACAGTGTGGACCATATGGTTAGTAATTTCCATTATGCAATTATTAGAAATCTAGAATCTCTTATTCCCTCTGACCTTCTACTATGATATTCCTTGTCCATTATCAATCTTAAGTAAATAACAGCTTACTTTCTCTATTTCAGATCACTGATGCTCAGAAATAGTCATGTAAACTCAACAAGTGGCTCCATTATAAATTTGAACTAATTCCAGTTGAATCAATACTGCACGAAGAACTTTTTAGTCATAGACCATAGGATTTTAAAATTTAGAACTGGAATAGACTTTGTTTAGATTTCTAATCCATCTCCCATACTTTATAGAACACACTAAAACTAAGAGAGATTAAATGATTTACTTGAGTCCACAAAGAAAGTAAATTGAAAATCAGGGATTTGAATATAGGTCTTCTGACCCCAAACCCATTGTTCTCTCCCCATACTATATTGCTAAACTATTCTAATTATTTTTTGTCACCTTCCCCACAAAAGCAATTAAAAATGTTTCCCACTCTATTAAAGGCTTCATTTTATAACACATGAACTATTTTAATGAAGTTTAAGGTTGCCTAATATAAATTCCTTTAACTTTCCTTTTCTGTATCTTCCCTCATCTTCTCTTTGCCTAATTCAGAGAGAAATAGTGACAGACAGACAGACACACACACACACACACACACACACACACACACACACACACACACACACAAACAGAGAGGAAGAGAGATTCACCTTTTTTGGTTGCATTCCTTCATGATTTCTCTAGGACCTTCCACTTCTCATCATACTTTCTCTTTTAGTTTCCAATTCTCCTTCTCCACTAGCTCCTTTCTTTCCACTTAAGAAACGAGTAGTTCTCCCTCATTAAAAAGCACCTTTGACCCTCAAACTACAGGATTTTATTCTCTTCCTTTCATCATTAAACTGCTCTAATCTAGTCAGTCAATAAGAATTTATTAATTACTATGTGTCAAGTGTACTAAGCACCACAGGATATAAATACAAGCAAAAAGGACAGTTTCTGCTCTCAAAGAGTATAGGAGCTTTATGCTAGTGACTCTTCACCTACTGCTCCTTAACTCCTTGTAATATGGTTTCTTTCTCATCATTCTAGTGAAAATGTACTCTGTGACTTCAAGTAATCTATTAATTATCAAATCTAAATCCAACAGCCTTTTCTCAGTCATTATTATATTTAACTTATCTAAACCATTCAACTTCTTTTTTACATTATCTCTTTGATAATTTCTTCTTTATTTCTACAATCTCTTTGTTCTCCTACAGATGTGTTTGCTCCTTTTTATTCTCCACTGTTTGATCCACTTTCTCTAGATTCTTTACAGTAAATTCTCAATAAATGGTCTGTGATATAACCTATTTACCTATTGAAATAACTGATCATATTATTCTTCTATCTTAAAACAAAAACAAAACTACTTCAAATGGAAAAAAAATTCACAAGAAAGTAGGTCAAATATAATCTGATTTGGTATACTTCTGATTATTTTTGTAAGAAAAATTTTATTTAGGATGTCCAGTTTACATGACCAGCAAGCTGGAATACTAAACATTTCCTCCTCAGTAACTGTCAAAGATTTCCAAAATAGAAATTATGGGCCAAAGATTTATCAATTTTAGTTATTTCCATGGTCTACAACATGAAGAACTCTAATGAAATAACAATTGAAGGAACTAAGTAGTTCTAATGAACCTTAGTAGTAGTAGGTGTAAATAAATTAAGTAGACAAATTTATAATACCTAATACTTTGTCCCATTATTCACCACACTCAGTCAGAAGGGCTGCATGAATTAACTTATGAATTCTCATTCCCTCAGTGCTGCAGAAATTCAAATAGAAGCTTGCTCAGGCTGGAACAGCAGCATGGCAACATTCTGTACCACAACAGAACCCAATCAGAGAACCAAGAAACAAAGGAATCTGGGGCAGAATATGTGTGTAGCTCTGTAGTATTCCATTTAGCCTGAGGGAAAGAGTCTAGTATCAAGTTGGAGCAAATTCTGACCCCTTAGAACTCATTTGGGCAGAGACAGAAGCCTGTGAAGTGTGAATTTTCAAATGAAGAAGGCTGAGAGACTTTGAGGTCCAGCCCCGAGGGAAAAATTCCATCAAAGGGAAAAGTAAGAAAACAAGTGATAATGATAAATGATAAAATTACCAAAAATCTCAGGTGGAAGAAAACTCAAATCATCACTTTGAGCACAAGCAAATAAACCTGGAGGGAATATTTTAATAACAGAAGAGAATATGAGCTCCACATCAACAAAAAGAATCCAGATATTTATAAATAACCATTGTAACACTAAGAGAAAAAAGTAAATCAATATCATATGCTAATCTGATGTGTCAATAATAATGCATTAATTATAGGAGAATGACAAATCAAAATAACCCTGGAGATTCACCTCACACACTGAAAACTGGTAAAGATGGCAAATGATAGGAATAGTCAACCCTACATTGAAAGGGTTGGGGGAAGATAGGCACACTATTCATTAATAGTGGAGCTGTGAATCAGTACAACCATTTTGGAAAAGCAAATTGGAGTCATGCAAATAAAGTAACTAAACTATCTATATCTTTGGAACTAGAAATTTTATTACTAAGATTATAACCTGAGGAAGCCATTTTTAAGAATAAATATTCATTCATATTCACCAAATTATTTATAATAACACTTTTGTAGCTCCAAAAAATTGGAAGCAAAGTAGATAGCCATTGATTGGGGAATGGCTGAACTTATTCTGGCATATGAAGGCAATGGAATATTTCTATGTTGTAAGAAATGAATTTTCTCTTTTAAAATTTATTTTTTATTAAATCTTTTTATTTTCAAAACATATTCATGGATAATTTTTCAACATTAACACTTGCAAAACCTTGTCTTCCAATTTTAACCCCCCTTCTCCTAGATGACAAGTAATCTAATGCTAAATATGGTAAAAATATATGTTAAATCTAATATACGCATACATATTTATACAATTATCTTGCTGCACAAGAAAAATCAAATCAAACAGGAAAAACATTTACAAAGAAAACAAAAAGCAAGCAAATAACACCAAAAAAGAGTAAAAATGGTATGTTGTGAACCATGCTCAGTTCCCACAGACCTCTCTTTGGGTGTAGATGGCTGTCTTCATCACAAGAGCATTGGAACTGGTCTAAATCAATTCACTGTTGAAGAGAGCCATGTCCATCAGAACTGATCATTGTATAATCTTGCTGTTGCCATATACAATGATCTCCTCATTCTGCTTATTTCACTTAGCATCAGTTTGCATAAGTCTCTCCAGGCTTCTCTGAAATCATTCTGCTAATTGTTTCTTATAGAACAATAATATTCATAAACCATAACCTATTTAGCCATTCTCCAACTGATGTGCATGTATTCAGTTTCCAGTTTCTTTCAACTACAAAAAGGGCTGACACAAACACTTTTGTACATGTGGATCCCTTTCCCTCCTTTAAAATCTCTTTGGGAGATTTTCCAGTAGAAACATTGCTGGATCAAAAAGTATAATAGTCCTTTGTGCATAGTTCCAAATTGCTCTCAAGAATGGTTGTATCCATTCACAATTCCACCAACAATGTATTAGTGCCCCAGTTTTTCCACATCCCCTCCAACATTCGTTATTATCTTTTCCTGTCATTTTAGCCAATCTGAGAGGAGTATAGTAATATCTCAGAGTTGTCTTTATTTGCATTTCTCTGAACAATAGTGATTTAAGGCACCTTTTCATGTTGAAGGAGGAGGAAAACTGTTCCCTTTACTGAAGCTGTATTCCTTTTAAGATAATCACTCTGAAATTGTGTCCCCTTTACTGAAACTTATTCCTTTTAAAATTATCACTCCAAGCAATGAGGAAACCAAACTATCACTCTTTGCAGATGCTATGATGCTATGACTAGAGAACCCCAGAGATTCTACTAAAAAGTTATTAAAAATAATTCATGACTTTAGCAAAGTTGCAGAATACAAAATAAATCCCCATAAATCCTCGGCATTTTTATACATCACCAACAAAATCCAACAGCAAGAGATACAAAGAGAAATTCCATTCAAAACAACTGTCGACAGCATAAAATATTTGGGAATCTATCTACCAAAAGAAAGTCAGGAATTATATGAGCAAAATTACAAAAACCTTTCCACACAAATAAAGTCAGACTTAAATAATTGGAAAAATATTAAATGCTCTTGGATAGGCCGAGCAAATATAATAAAGAAGACAATACACCCTAAACTAATCTATTTAATTAGTGCTATACCAATCAAACTTCCATGAAAATATTTTAATGATGTAGAAAAAATAACAACAAAATTAATATGGAAGAATAAAAGATCGAGAATCTCAAGGGAATTAATGAAAAAAAAAAATCAAATGAAAGTGGCCTAGCTGTACCTGATCTAAAATTATATTATAAATCAGCAGTCACCAAAATCATTTGGTATTGGCTAAGAAATAGATTAGTGGATCAGTGGAATAGGTTAGGTTCACAAGACAGAATAGTCAGCTATAGCAATCTAGTGTTTGACAAATCCAAAGATCCTAACTTTTGGGATAAGAATTCATTATTTGACAAAAACTGCTGGGATAACTGGAAATTAATATGGCAGAAATTAGGCATGGACCCACACTTAACACCGTATACCAAGATAAGATCAAAATGGGTCCATGATTTAGGCATAAAGAATGAGATAATAAATAAATTAGAGGAACATAGGATAGTTTATCTCTCAGACTTGTGGAGGAGGAAGAAATTTGTGACCAAAGATGAACTAGAGACTATTACTGATCACAAAATAGAAAATTTTGATTATATCAAATTAAAAAGCCTTTGTACAAACAAAACTAATGCAAACACGATTAGAAGGGAAGCAACAAACTGGGAAAACATCTTCACAGTTAAAGATTCTGATAAAGGCCTCATTTCCAAAATATATAGAGAACTGACTCAAATTTATAAGAAATCAAGCCATTCTCCAATTGATAAATGGTCAAAGGATATGAACAGACAATTTTCAGATGATGAAATTGAAACTATTATCACTCATATGAAAGTGTTCCAAATCACTTGTAATGATTGCATATTTAAAATCAGCCAGAGTCAGGAATTCAGGTTAAGGGAAAAATCTTCAGTCTTTATTGAAGTGAAGAGGTGAAAAAAGATTGCGATAGCAATATGGGTAAGAAGGATTGCGATAGCAATATGGGCAGCTGCGACAGGAAGCCAGCTAGCAGAAAGAGAGGTCTGAGCTCTCCTCCCCTTCCTTTTTCACTCCCCTGCCTCCACCCACCAGAATCATCATTTCCTATACAACACATCAGGACTTGCACAAAGAGTGTGCAGGGGCTATTCTTTCTCCAAGCTTATATATTAATAGAGTATGGTCCAATTACTATTTAGCCTCATGTGCTTGGGACCTCAGTGCATCAACTCAAGCCTCAGCCCATTACAATCACTATTGATCAGAGAAATGCAAATTAAGACAACTCTAAGATACCACTACACACCTGTCAGATTGGCTAAGATGACAGGAAAAAATAATGATGAATGTTGGAGGGGCGGGAAAACTGGGACACTGATGTTGTGAACGAATCCAACCATTCTGGAGAGCAATCAGGAATTATGCCCAAAAAGTTATCAAACTGTGCATACCCTTTGATCCAGCAGTGTTACTTCTGGGCTTATATCCCAAAGAGACACTAAGAAGGGAAAGGGACCTGTATGTGCCAAAATGTTTGTAGCAGCCCTGTTTGTAGTGGCTAGAAACTGGAAAATGAATGGATGCCCATCAATTGGAGAATGGTTAAGTAAATTGTGATATATGAATGTTATGGAATATTATTGTTCTGTAAGAAATGACCAGCAAGATGAATACAGAAAGTCTTGGAAAGACTTATATGAACTGATGCTGAGTGAGATGTGCAGAACAGAGATGTGATCTATATACCTCATTATATTGTATGAGGATGTATTCTGATGGAAGTGGATTTCTTTGACAAAGAGACCTAACTCAGTTTCAATTGATCAATGATGGACAGAAGCAGCTACACCCAGAGAAAGAACACTGGGAAGTGAGTGTAAACTGTTTGCATTTTTATTTTTCTTCCCGAGTTATTTCTACTTTCTGAATCCAATTCTCCCTGTGCAACAAGAGAACTGTTTGGTTCTGCACACATATTTTGTATCTAGGATATACTGCTAGATATCTAACATATATAGGACTGTTTGCCATTTAGGGGAGGGGGTAGAGGGAGAGGGGGGAAAAAATCAAAACAGAAGTGAGTGCAAGGGATAATGTTGTAAAAAAAATTACCCTGGCATGGGTTCTGTCAATAAAAAGTTATTATAATTAAAAAAATAATAAAATTTAAAAAAAATTAATAATAATAAAATAAAATAAAATAAAATTATCACTTCGAAATTGCATACCTTTTTGATCTGTGATCCCTTTTGGAGTCTCAGCCCCTCCTGGAGAAGGCATTTTGCTCCAGATAAGTTGTCTTTCAAGGGATGCCAGGCCCTTTGATTCAATTAGAAATCCTGGTCAAAAGCACCCCTTTAAAGTGTTGTTAATTCCAATAGGAGATCTGGGCTGGATATTGATAAGCATCTAGGCCTGGGAATCTTGACTTCCTGAAGCCTCGAGACTACTTATAAAGGGCATTTTCTAAACTCACTCCTCACAGAAGGCCAAAGCTGCTTGCTCTGACCTTGCTGACTGAGAAGGCATTCTCTTCTCAGTGTCAGCCTCCATTTACCTTGCAGAAGCCCAAAGCAGGAACATACCATACCAAGAACCTCTTTTTTCCCTTGGCATAGCTTGTCTGCACGGACCCTCTGCCCACTAAGAAGGCACTCTCTTCTCTGTGCCAGACTCCATTTCCCTAATAGGACTTTGCCACTATAGAAGTCAGTCTCTTAGCAGAACTGGCTTCCTGTCCAACAATAAACTTTCATTTTTGCCAATTAATAATTCAGGGTTTCATGAATTCTTTTATGAAGTATCTGTGCTGACCAAAAGGTGATTTTAAGAACTCTCAGACTACCACTAACCTCATCAATATGATTAGAGATAGTTTCAATTTCTTCATCTGAAAATTATCTGTTCATATCCTTTGGAGGGGCACTTGAATTCTTATAAATTTGAGTCAATTCTCTATGTATTTTAAAAATGATGCCTTTATCACCTTGAATGTAAAAATGTTTTCCTAGTTTATTGCTTCCCTTCTAATCTTGTCTGCATTAGTTTTGTTTGTACAAAAACTTTTAAACTTAATATAGTCAGAATTATCTATTTCATGTTCAATAATGATATCCAGTTCTGCTTTGGTTACAAATTCCTTCCTTCTCCACAGATATGAAAAGGAAACTATCCTATGTTCTTCTAATTTGCTTATAATATCATTCTTTATGTCTAGATTATCAACCCATTTCAACCTTACCTTGGTATACGGTTAGGTGTGGGTCAATGCCTATTATCTACTATACTAGTTTCAAATTTTCCCAGCAGTTTTTGTCAAATAGTGAATTCTTATCCCAAAAGTTGGGGTCTTTGGGTTTGTCAAACACTAGATTACTATAGTCATTGACTATTTTATTTTGTGAACCTAACCTGTTCCACTGATCGACTACTTTAAGAAATGAATTTTCTTGAGAAATAACTATTTACATAAATATAATGCTAAAAATATGATCTGGAAAAGATATATAATTAGCTGAATTCAAAACTGATTGAATAACTGAATTCAGTGGTCAATATTATTGGAAACATGTGCCTGATCTTATGATGTTCTAACATTTTTATCAATGACTTGGAAAAATATATAAGAAATTTTTATAAAGATACAAAAGGATGCTAAATGAAACATGAGTTATTAAAACCAAATAGAAATAGCAGCAAACTCTTTCATCCAATCTAGCACTGCACCTGAAAGCAGCAAAAGTTTTCAGGCAGATTGATTAGGAATTCTTCAGGAAAGTCTAAAATTCAGCACAATCTCCTGTAAAAGAGGCTTGATAACAGCAAAATTTTAGTCTTGACCTGTCACAGATGCAGCAAGAGACAAAATCATCTTCTTGTTGATGAGATTCAAGTAGAGAAATGGTACCCCCACAATCCAAATCAGGAGCCTGTAGGAAGTCTAAAACAAGCAGTATCCCTAAAAATATGATCATAATCTGTTGTAGCTAAGCACAAGACCAAAGCACAAAATGATTGTGCAAGGAGACAGGAAGGTGGGACAAATGAAACCCAACAATCTATATCAGAACCTTCCACAAAGAATAAAGCCAGTATAATCTCAAAATTATAGACATTCTGTTAGGGTTTATAAAGGCCACAGGAAGAAACAAAGCCAATTCTGAGTTTGAGTTTTGAGTTCAAACTTTGTGCCTTTGCAGAAGGAGAAAATAATGGAGTAGGGTCATATATAGGGTCATCAAGAGATGATTTCAGAAGGCAGAGTCCAGAGTCAATGCTGGAGAAGAGAAGAAAAGAAACTGGAATCGATTGCATCCAAAACTATAGCAACATAGAATCAGTGGCATCCAGACTGCAGCTGAAAAAGGGTCAGGACCTTGTAGGAAAGGACTAAGTCTGGTCCTCACTCAAAGTTCTGATCTAGAAATCGATGCTGAAAGTAAGAATAAGTTTAACTTTTTAAAAATCCTCCTAGCAGTTAAAAGAAACCGAAGAGGTAAACTAAAAAGAATATAATTCCATAACTTATACAAGAAAAGTCTCAGAAAAAAAGAATTTCCTGGACATAAGGACTCCAAGATGAAATAGGACATAAAAAGTGAAATTATAGGCATGGAGGAAAAAAATCAAGAGAATAAACTGCTTAAACCAGAAGACAAAATATATATGGACCTCATAAGAACAGAATAAAACAAATGGAACTCAATGATTTAGGGAGACAAGAACTATTAGAGCAAAGTCAAAGATTAAAAATTAGAACATATGATGTATCTCTTAGCAAAAACAACTGACACTGAAAATAAGCTGAGGGGAGATAATTCAAGATAATGACACAGATGACAGCTTATCATATTTGCAGATGACATAAAAGAAAAAAGAAGACTATCTCTATTAGCCAATACAGTTAGGATCTGAAAAGTTCTTGACAAGTTAGAACCCTAGACCAAATGTAATAAGAAAAAGTATAATAGATATAAATTCAAAGTCTTACATTTATGTTGAAAAATTAACTTCACAAGTACAAGATTGAGCTTTGTATCTAAAAACATGTCTGAGGGATTTTAGTGAACTGCAAGTTTAAAAAAAATGAGTAAATTGTATAATGTAGAATCTCAGACAATGAATTTCAGTTCTATAGAAGTATTCGTCCCAACCCAATACATCTTGGTCAGACTATAGTTAGAGGATTATGTTCAATTCTAGGGTCCTATTTTAGGAAAGACATTCATAAGCTAAGGAATATCCAGAGAGAAAAATAACTAGGTGTTGTAGTATACACAATGCTGGGTATGGAGTCAAAAAAACGAGTTCAAATCTGGCCTCAGACACTTTCTAGCTTTATGACTCTGGGCAAGTTACTTAACCCTGTTTGCTCAGTTTCCTGTTCCATAGAATGAGCTGGAGAAAGAAAGGACAAACTAATATCTTTGCTAAGAAAATCATGAATGGGGCTAGGGAACAGTCAGACACAACTTATTAATAACATTCAGAGAGATGATGAGGATAGTGAATGGTTTCGAGATTATCCCACATGAAAATCAGTTGATGAAATTTTCAGGCCAAAGAAGAGAAAACTGAAGGTGATGGATTATAGCTTGACCTTCAAGTATTTGAAAATTCATCATTTTGAAGAGATTAGATTTATTCTTCTTAACCCCAGAGAAACCCCAGAAGTAGGAATAATGAGTGAATCTTCAAACAGGCATATTGTAGATTTGATGAAAGTAAGGGAAAGTGTCTAGCAATTATGCCTCCCCAAAAGTGGAATGAAGAGTGTCCAGATATAATATGATGTTGAGCAAAAATTGGAAGAGCACATGTCACATACATTGTAGAGAGTATATTTGTTCAGTGATGACTTCTGAAGCTATGATGATACAGAGGAAAGAACATAAGGTTTGGAATCAGATTGTCGGACTCTGCTACTCCTTACCTTTGTGAGGTAAGTCATTTATCTCTGGACCTTAGTTTCAATATCTCTTAAATGAAGGAGTTGAAGTTGAACTGACTTTTATGATCCTTTCTTCTGATGTCCTTCCTAACTATAAGACTTCATAATGGCTGCTCATAGTTCTTTCTTTTTTTTTTTCTCTTTCTTTTATTATTTTTTTTTAATGTAATATTAGAAAGTCTCAGTCAACAGGTATTTACTAAGTACCTTAGCATTATGTTAAGCTCTGGATGAAAAACAAAAAGGTAAAAGATAGTTTCTATTGTTAGGGAGCTTACAGTCTAAAGGAGGAGATTATATAAACACAATTACATACAAACAACACATATACCAGATAATGTATCAGAAATATCAAGAGATAATTAAATTAGAGATAATCAAAAGAGGCACCAACAAAAAGGGGGGATTAGGAAATTCTTCTTGTGGAAAGGGGGATTTGGCAGGAAGCTAGGAGAATTCAGAACCAAAGGTATGGAGGGAGATAGCAAATGAAAATATCCAGTGTAAGGAGATGACATAACTATTATGAGGAACAACAGGGAGGTCAGTGTCACTGGATTGCAAAGTATGAGAGTAGTGATAGAGGAAGAAAATAAAATTAAGAAAACTGAAGAGGCAGAAAGAAGCTAGATTGTGGAACTACTTGTTTATAAGTGGCAAGTAGGTCTCAGTAAACTAGACAGTATCCTACATACTCTTAGATTTTTTTGGCTGGAGGCCAAGGGAAGCAAGCCAATCCACCAAACTACACTATGTCTTTTAATGTCATGAAAATCTGTTGAATGAGGATTTTGTTACACTGAAATAAATCAAAGGGCTATGTTTACTTGTTTCTCTAGATTCTTCCTTGTAATTTCATAGGATCAGAAATGTTTCTATAAATGTTAAGATTTTGGAAAATAAAACTATGTCTTCTAGTTCCCCAATTCTGCATATGTTATCAAGGTCAGTCAGTGATTTCTTTAACTTTTATTTCAGACCTGCTGGGCTTCAGCTCAGCCTTTCTGGATTTGTTATACCCTGAAAATATGGAGTATTAACAACATTTTAGAAAGTGCCAACACATGTCAGGAGGTGGCTTCTTGTTCTGTTCTCCATAAAAATGGTGTTAATAGGCTTCAATGGGGGTTACTTAGCAAAGAAAATAGAGACTTCAAACTTTTATTGGTTGGCTGATATCTTGTAGAAGGATCTAAAATGGTATGAGCCCTAGATTTGGAGAAAAGTTACATTTGTGAACAGGGTAAAGAAAGTACTAATAGAATGTTTTTATAGTCTGATTTAGATGTGTGACCTTGTAAAACCTGACTAAACTGCTGTTGTGTTTTTTTCTCCTCTGTTGACAATAGGTTTACTAAGTGGCATCTCAAAATTGCAAAATAAGTGTCATCAGAAACATGAAGGCTAAAAGTAGTTTTAAGAGCCAGTTATATTATTTCAGCTCCTTTTCAACAGATTTTATTTCATAGATGAAATGACACCAGACTAGAAACCAAAGTTTTATTTGGGTTTTAAAATAGCATTGTCTTGACCATTTCTGTCACTATTATTCCATTTTTTTTTAGACATTTTGAGGACAAAGGTAATAAAATAACTTATTCATTTTTCTAGTACTTCTTCTTCACAGGGTAACACTGTAAATTATGCTTGGCCTTGATTAACAATTAACTGTAAAGGGCACAACTACTACATTAGTCTAGTAATAATACAGCTGAGTTAGATGTGGAATATAGAACTGTTTAGGGAACATAACTATTTAGGGAATGGTATTATCAAATATTCAATGGATTCCTGCTTTCAGGGACATGTTAGAAAAAATATTCTCTCTTTTTCTGTTTCTGTCGGTCTGTCTGCTGTCTGCTGTCTCTGGGTCTCTATCTCTGTTTCTCTGTGTTTTTTTTTTTTTCTGTCTCTTTTTCTGCTTATGTCTATCTCTGTCTTTCTGTCTCTATTCTGTCTTTCTATCTCTCTTTCTTCAATCTGTTTCTCTCGATTTCTGTCCCTCCTTCCTACCTCCTTTTTCCTTCTTTCGCTCCTCTTTTCCCTTACCCATATATACATATAGGTATACACATATACCCTTTTATTTTGTCCATATTCTCTAGCCCTACATTTCATGTTCAATTGTAATATTTAATATTGGATTTTTTGCCAACATTTACTAGGCAATTTTTTTTGTTGTTGTTGTTGTTCCTGATTCCAGCCAGCACCAGAACCCAAAGCATTAAAATATCCTGGGAAAGGCTGGTCTTCTGGTGTATCCAGTCAGAACTGGAAGGAATAGAGTTAGAAATCTTGCCAGAGAGCCTGTTCTCATGACATTTGTAACCCAAATTTCCAGAGCTGAGGGTTCAGGAAGGTTTTGAATAAGAACCATTTCCTGCCTGTTTTTCTCAAAGGAGTCATGTAGCCCCTAATTCTCTCCTCTAAGTTGTGCCCAGGTTTTACCTTATAAAAATTGAAAGAACTTTCAATTCCTTTTCAATTAAAAAAATGTACAGAAAATCTTGAGGTTTTCTGAGAATACTGAATGCTCGCTCCTTCTCTCCCTTCAATGTTCTTACAAAGGTGAACACTGTTAAGGAAAACTGTATGCTTAGCTTTAAAAGGGCAAAGAACTCACCAAAGGGATTGCCCTTTATGAGAGAAACATTTGGAAGAGGTTTGTGAGAGCACCTTATGAGAGGATCCTGCTACAGAATATAATGTCTTTTATCACCAATTTGGGTAGAGGCAGGATAGGCTATAATTCAGACTAGGAATAAAGTATAAATTTAAGGAGACCTACAGAGTGATACTGCAATAGCATGCTGGTGATTCTTCCTGCCTCAAGTTTCTCCTCGCTTCAAACCTTTCTCCATTCAGCTACAAAAAATAAAATAAAATAAAAATAAAAATCTTAAAACACAGGTCTAATCATGTTACCACCATCAACAACCCCTTCCCACTCAATAAACCCAGTGGGTCCCTATTGCCTCCAAAATTTAACACAAAGTGTTTTATTTACCATTCAAAACCTTTCACCATCTAGCATCCTTCTACTTTTCCAGACTACTTATGTACTCTTAAATCCAGCAATACTGGTCTCCTGGTTGTTCCAAGAACAAACATTTCATCTCTCAGCTTCAGGCATTAACTACCTGTCCCCTACTTGGAAATCTCTTCTTTTCTGCCTTAATTATTAATCTCCCTGCTTCCTTTTCAGTTCCAACCAAATTTCTACCTTATCCAGAAAGTCTTCCAAAATCCCTCTTAATTCCAGTGTTTCTCTTCTTAAATTATTTCATTTTTCTTCTGTGTATAACTTGCTTTGTATATTTTGTTAACCTGTTGCTGTAAACAAAAAATTCCATGAAAGTAAGTCTTCCCTTTGTATATGCAGTGCTCAAAACAGTGTTTATAAATAAATGTTTACTGAACTGATGAGCCCAAATTCTATGCTTATAATTTTATTTCTTTGGTGTTTATCCAAAACAAACAAACAAAAACATTATAAAACATAAACAATCCTAGGTGGGACTTAAATCCTAATAGCTTTGTCAAACTAATACTTTGACTAGCACATTTTAATTGGGAAAAGCAGGCAATCTCCTTATTCTAATTCTAGTCCCAATTCATTGTCCATCTGCAGGTTTAGTGTGTGTGTGTGTGTGTGTGTGTGTGTGTGTGTGTGTGTGTAAAATCCAAGATATATGTACTAATGAATAAACTCAATAGGTTGTCATTCCAAATGCGGCTACAATCTAGTTAAATTCCACTTTGTTTTTCTAATATAGAGCATTAGGTCAATGTCTTTTGAGTGAATGTTGATCTCTAGGTGTCTTTGTGCTATTGTTGGATTTGATGCAATCAATACAATATTATCCCCCAATAGAAAAGTTGGAAAACTTCTCTAATGATCAGGAATCCTTTTCTGTTTGCAACTTTGTCTAAACACATATACTCCATAGAACATCTTTTGTCTAGTGCTGATATGTATTAGTAAACAAAGTGCTACATTTGTAATAGAATCTTATATCATGGTAACATAAGAGAAATCTTGTTTGAAGAAACCATTTAAGGCACCCCTCCCTCTTTTCTTTTATTTTTCTGTAATCAATGAACAATACGTATATTGATCCTTATATCTTTTATATATAGATGTTATATCAGATAGATATCATCTGTCAATAGATCTATCTATATATAATTTTTCTCAGTAAATCAATTGACCATTTTAGTAATCTCTGTGTACTCATCCTCCTAATTCAATTGTACTAACATGTCAGATCCCTAAAGGATAGTCAGCTACATCTCCCTCTATATTCTAGGGATTGAAAGTTTAGTACTGTTGCACTTAAGTACTAGGTAATTCTCCTAACCTTCATCCCAGTGATTACCCTTTTTTTAGAGCTATTTACGAAACAAATATAATAAATACAGTTGCTACCAAAACTGCTCTCCTCAAAAATCTGGGACATACTTTCCCACAAGTACCCATAAGATCTACGGGAAAATTGATTCAATTTTAGAATATATGTGTGGCAAAGAAATGATTTACAAAATGTTTTCCTTTTGTGTAGTTCAAATGAAGTTTTTGTGCTGAATGTGTATCATTCTGCTGGATTCTGAATGTCAGTGTCCTTGTAGAAAACTTTCTTCAATGTATCCTTCTTTCTCAATAAAAGTATCACTGTCAGCCACCACTATTCTAGAAACAGATATCTTGTCAGTTTTTATTTTTTCCATTCTTTTGGAATTATTCCTTTGCTATAAAAGTTTTATGTTTTTAATATCAACTAATATCAACTTGTTTGTGCTTCTATGTCTAGAAATAATAGAACAAGCCAACAAGTCGTGATTACTGGTAACGGTAGAAAGAAACAAGAATAGGACACCCTGAGTCTAAAAGGGCTACCAAAAATTGATTCCTTGTTTGCAAATGGTACAGCAGAAACAAGAAAGCATCTTGAGAAATAGGAGATAGTATATGTAAGTCAAATCATCATTCTAGTTAACATCTCTGTCTATCTCAGAAGAAGAAGGTAGTGCACAACATATTGTTAAATATAATGTGTCTTAGCAACATTTTCTCATTACTTTCTTTAATCTAGACAATCAGCAAAACAATAAACCAAGCCCTGATATTTTGCCTATTTTTTTGCCAATTTCTAACATGAAAATGCTCACTAGAAATTTAATAATCAATTTTTCAGAACCAAGAAATGCTGGCTCCAGCACATTCTTGAATGGAACTCCTTTTTTGTTTGTTTGTTTGTTTTGTTTTGTTTTTTCCTCTCCCTAGTTAAGCATAAGCAAGAGAAACAGGCACCTCTTTGAATACAAAAGCTTTCCAATTTCTTCCTCCTCCCTCTCTTATTTCTAACAACTCTAGCCAACTCTTCATTATCAATTGGCTTGGAGACAGCTAAGGTCTTCATTTGTTTTTTCCTGTCTTCTTTTCATTCTAACGTTTGGAGTCTGAAGATCCTAAATTGGAACACAAAGTTTTGCAAAGGTGAATGTTGAAAACTACCTTTGCATGTATTTGGAAAAATAAAATACTATTAAAAATAGCTAACAATAGAAATTATTTTCTCTGGTTAGAAATTTTATTTTCAATGAGTTGCATTTGGGGTGGGGGGGGAGAGAATAAATGGGAGGGAATAAAATGAAGCATAACATTTTATCAAAGAGATGATACCTAAAAAAGGAAGTAGACCATTGATGTTGTGGGTAGAAGGAATAAGCACATGGACAGCCACTTATGTGCTACATTAATTCTGGAAAGTTAAAGGAACCTTCTAAAACCACACAAGATGAAGAAAAATGGTTGGGTGCTATTCTATACCAGTAAAGGTAGTATCTTCTAATAGCATGGTATAGTGCAGAGCTTCTAAAACTTTTTTCCACTTGAGACCCTGTTTCACCTGAGAAATATTAAAACAATATTAGATATATAAAATAGGTATACAAATCAAACATTGACTGAAAATAAATCATCACAATCCCCACATTCAGCTTTGGGATCTCACATGAGGTCAATATCACTATACCCCAGTTTAAGAAGCTGGGCTATAGTAGGAAAGCACTGCAGTAAGAATATCAAAGATTTGCTTGGGTTTGAATCCTACTATGTGACCAGACAGGTCAACTAATCTCCACGAACTCAGCTCCCTCACCCATAGAATGGCCATTGTAATATTAGTATTTATCTCACAGGGTTACTTTGATACTTAAATTAAAGCCTTATAGCTTTCTGACTTTGAGTCTTAAAAATACTAAAAATTATAAATTAAAAATATACTACATATATTAAATAGCCTAAATTATAAAAATATACTTAAAATGTTTAAAAAATATCTATCCATGCCTTCCCAATCTATTGGACTCTATTTTATATCTTGTCATAAATTCACCTTCCTCTAAGTCTCTTAAAAATAAGGAAATAATACCATAGCCCCATCTCTCATCAGAATTTGCATACATACTTTTCCCAAACATACATCTCTTGGAAGATGTCTTTACACAAAGTTTTATGTATAATTTATAATTGGTTATATGTTGCACCTAATAGAAAATAGACTTTCTAAATTGAGAAAATAATTTTCAACATGAAGCCTGAAAATACCAACAGATCCTTGCAAAGAATATCAAATTAGATTATAAATAAGTATCTCTTCCAGGCCCTACTGGCCTATTTGACATAAGCATTTGTCAGGCTATGGTTAAGTTATAATTAATCCTGTCACCTCCTCCTCTTGGGCATCTTCACATTCATCTTATCGAAAGTTCAAAGTATTGAAGGCAAAATTGTCCATCAAGCATGCCAACTAAACCACACTACATTCATCCCTTCTCAAACCCCTCAGTGACTCTCAGTTACACAACAGATCAAGAACAACTTCTGTCCATGGGCATAGGAATCAAATTCTGTAGGTTATAATCCAAACTCTACCCAAAATTAATGAAGGAGCCTGAGGCAAGTTATTTCCTTGCTGTATTCTCTGTATTTCCAGTGCCTGAAACATTATAAAGGCTTGATAAATATTGAATGATTGATTGAGTTTCTGTGCATCAATCTTCTCATTTGCAAAATGAGAATGATAGCATCTATTCTTACTATCTCACTGACCATCACTAAGTTTAGTGAAATGGCTAAAATTTATTTTTTAAATTATGCCTAAAAATCATTTTTAGCTGATGGGGACCAGGTTAATCACAGTATAAGCCTTTGGGAGAGGAGAGAGGTAATATCAGTAGCTTGCTCTTCTCACCTAGCCTAACATAAAGCCTTAAGTGCATAATGAGTCTGATTTTCTTTCTTTCCTGTTTTATCCTTTGCTTATCTTAGATGAATGAATGCTGGAGGAAGAACAGACTAGCCTATGATCTTATGAGTTTCAAAAGGTCCAGAAAAGATTCAATAACTGAGGCCAGCTGCTGAGCCCAGTGGGAAGAACAATGTGAAGGTCAACCATGCAGACAAGATGTAGTGCCAAAGGAGCAGCTCTATCCAGGGGCTATGCCATATCCAGACTTGAACTTGTTGAATCAAATGCTTTGTATCAACTGCTCTAAGGCTGAGCCTATTTTTCTTGGGACTAAGATGGTAAAGGGGAGAGCATGCTCCTATTTGAGAAGATATGTTTATGTTTATTTTCCTGTTTTAGTGAACCATTTTAGTGAATATCTCTTGTGAAATCTAGAAATAAACTAGAAATTGATAAATTAAATCCTTCTACAAGGTATAAAATTATGATTTATTCTTTCATAAGTCAACTTGTTTAGAATAATAAATAATCTTCTTTGAAATTAATGACTCAGGAATTCATAGAGAGATACTTGGAGCTATGACTATCTTAGTTTTCAAA
The DNA here is from genome assembly GCF_016432865.1 of Antechinus flavipes. Lineage (NCBI taxonomy): Eukaryota > Metazoa > Chordata > Mammalia > Dasyuromorphia > Dasyuridae > Antechinus > Antechinus flavipes. Next base: position 216,349,693 of record NC_067401.1, on the reverse strand, counting down.
TGAGGAAGCTGAGGCCTCAAGAAAGGAGGTGCCTTGATTAATATTACACACCGTTCTGTTCTTCATCATCAATGACATCAGTGGTAAGGCTAACAATTACACAGGTAGTTGGCCAGACTAGAACTAAGAATTCCTGCCAGTAGTCTCAAGATTGTCCTCATTACACATCACTTACCTTTTTATAACTGATTAGTTGTTTTTGTTTTTTCGTTTGTAGATATAATATAGAAAATATCCCTTTTTGTTAGTAGATTGCACAAGGCAGAAATTTCAAAATCATATTTAAAGAGTTGTCCTTGACTTTTTCCACAAGGATCCTTTTTTCATTCTGAAGAAGGAGAGGAGAAAAAGATGCTACTACTATTAAAGTCTCTAGACTGTAGAAAAGAATTGGAAGGCAGGAAAGAGAGTAGGGTTTCTGCTGGCCTTGAAATAAAATGATCCATGGAAATAGGTATATTGTGAAGATTCCTGGGTCAACAATCAAGATCTACTGACAAATTATGATTTATTGATTGGAAACTCCTGATGTACAGCTAAAAATAATTTTAAACTACCAACAACAATGAAAAGCAAACATTGGCTTTAGAAGGCATTTGTTTGAATGATTCTACCACTTAATGTGTGACTTTAAATCATTTCTCTTTTTTGGGATTTAGTTATCATTTGTAAAGTGAAGGAGTTGGAAAAGAAGACTTCTGAAGTTCTTTCCAGTTCTAAAATCTATATAGTTTTAAAATGCTTCTATGGCTGATTTTTTTTTTATCATTATAAGACACTAATTATAATACTTCCAAATTCCAATCAGAACTCTGTAGAATGACTTAAAAGAATCTTAGAACAAGTCTTTCTGAACAAATAATTAAACTTAGCTACCTAAATTCTTTTCATTAAAAAAAAAAAACCCTGAAATCAGAAGGCTTGGTATTTATTATGTGGCATACTGATCTGCTTTTTTTGAATGTGATACATTTGTTCAAAATGTCTAGTGTCTTTGAGGCATGACCCCATTTTTCTTTTAAAAATAACCAATAAATAAGAAATGTTCATTGTCGTTTTACACGAGATCTCTTAAAGGTTTTTCTGAAGATCAGGAAAGCCTGAATTAAATATTACAAACTAAAAAGTGATCAGTTCTTGAATTTTCTTTACTTCCAGGGATGTTTTTAAGGATGTCTCCTTTTGCCACACTACACATTCCACAGATACAAGAGTTTGAGGAGGGGGAGAGCGGGGATTCCACGTGGGGAATTTTTTGCTTACAGCTATGTGACGATACTGCACTTTCTCCCTATAACCTTGACCTGCTTTTCCTGGCTCAGCAGCAGCAGCTGTGTCACATCGGCTTAGCATCTGTTTATCAATCTAACTGAACAAACCTGATTTTTGCTTTTAGTCTCTTTAGTGCACAAGATATTAAAGTGATTGAATTAAATTTAGAAGACTTAGAGATACAGGAAACAAGTAGTTACAGGGAAAGCAGAAGTGGACAATAAATTCTCTGCTGCCTATACACCCAACAAAGATAACCACAAGGGGAAAAAATAATCTTTTTATAGACAACATGGGGACTATTTTAAAGCAGCATAATTGATGGATTGTCACCCTGTTGTTTACTTGAGTTTATTAAAAAAAAAATCTGTCATGCCATAGCATATCTCACTCAATATATAACATTACTGTGAAAGCTTTTGCATCCTTCCATGACATAACTAATGTAACCCATATTGCAATGAAACATCAGTCCAGAATATGAGAGACTTCTTTGTGAAGGTCTTTCATTGGTCTGTGCCCTTTATAAAGGGTCAAGGACTTTAGTTAGTTATTCTGCTCTGACTATAATAGTAGAATGAAAAGGGCACTGAGCTAGAAATTGAGACCTGGATTCCAACCATGCCTTTGCCTGTAACCAACTAAATGACTTGAGAAAGATAATTAAATATTCTGTGCCTCAGTATCCTTGTTATAACTGTCTCAAAAATTTGAATTTGCCAGCATGGCAATATTAGATTAGAAGATTAGAAAAGAGGAATAGTGAAGGGGAGAAAGTTAACTTACAGATATTGTAGCACTTCAAGGAAGCAAATCATTAGTTATATGAAAAGTGATAGTGTAATAGCATGAAATGAACACATGAAAAATGTAATGGAGAATTTAACTCTTTAAAACAACAGCAAGAAAGCATAGAATCAAGGAAGTCTGCAAATGCAGTTTTCTTACCATTAGTCAAGGAAATGGGTGCTAGTTAGCAGTTGTAAATGGGAACACTAAAAAAGGTAGGAGGAGGAGAAAAGAGCTGAAGAAATGGATCATGAAGAAAGAAGTGATAAGGAGACAAAAAAGAATGAAGTTGAGGAAGAGAAAATGAATAAAAGGACCTTCTGCTATCTTTTCTAAATATCTAGGTTGTACAGTGGATAAAGTAAGGAGTATGGAAGTACTTACATATTTTTAATATACAATCTATTTTAAATTTTTATCTTTTAAGGGAGGGGAGGGAGAGAAAGAGAAATTTGGAACTTAATTTTTTAAATGAATGATAAAAATTTTTCTTTGTATGTAATTGGAAAAAATAAAATACTAATTTGAATTAGTTAATTAAATAAATTAGTCTAATAAGTTAATAAATCAAGGGTAAAAATAAATAAAAAATAGAGATATGAGTTTGGATCTACTACTTACTAGCTATTATAATATGATCATGAATAAGTCAATTAATTTCTCTGAACCTCATTTTCTTCATATAAAAAATGGAACTAGCAAAATCTAAACCTCAGGATTGTTGTGAGGAAAATTCCTTGTAAACCTTTGACTGAATTCAAATAAGTATGATTAATTATTTGGAGCAGAGTAGTTCAGTGCTTTCAATATTCTGTTTTATCATTGCCACTTGACTTCAGATTATGAAATCCCTGGAGAATCAAAATTTTGAGTAACTCAAAAAGCAATGGAAAGATAGCAAATTACCAGTAATTAACAGTATTTAGGAGAAAATGAGAAGACATTAGTAAGAAAATAATACATAATCAAAAATGCATATTCAGAAAAAAGAGGTAAGGGACAAAAAAATGGAGGAATCAATTTAACTCAATGAATTCAACAAATAAATACAAACTCAGTTCTATCTTTATAGCTTCCAAATGTTAAAAGAACAAGAGAAAAGTCTTTAGCATAGTGCATGCATCCTTTTTGGAGGACTTAGAAATTTATGGACACAAATCACATAAAATAAGAAATGATAAAAATGATGAAATCTGTTCCCATGAAAGGAGGATTCACATTGATAAAGATGTAGATCAAGAATATCAAAATAAAGAGAAAAATGACATGTGGAATGTAAGCTCCTTGAGGGGGCAAGAAGTATCTTTTGCCTTTCTTCTCTCTCTCTCTCTCTCTCTCTCTCTCTCTCTCTCTCTCTCTCTCTCTCGTATATCCAGTGCTTAACAGAATTTCTAGTAAATAATACATGTTTAATAGGTATTTGCTGGCCTTAATTAGTAGTATTTAGTGCATTTATCATTTAGTAAGCACTTCCTATGTATGGGCCAAGTATCATGCTAAGTATTTTTTTTAATTATTATAGCTTTTTATTGACAAAACGTATGCATGGGTAATTTTTCAACTTTGACCCTAGCAAATACTTCTGTTCCAACTTTTCCCCTCCTTCCCTCCACCCCTTCCCCTAGATGGCAGGCAGTCCCATACATGTTAAACATGTTAAAGTATATGTTAAATACTATATATATATATATATATATATATATATATATATATATATATATATACACACACACACACACACACACACATATTTATACAATTATCTTGTTGCACCAAAACAATCGGATTTAGAAAGAAGGTAAAAATAACCTGGCAAGAAAAACAAAAATACAAGCAAACAACAACAGAAAGAATGCAAATGCTATGTTGTAGTCCACACTCATTTCCCAGGGTTCTTTTTCTGGGTGTAGTTGGTTCTGTTCATCAGTGATCAACTGCAACTGTTTTGGATCCTTTCATTGCCCCATCAGAATTGATCCTCATATAGTGTTGTTGTTGAAGTGTATAATCATCTCCCAGTTCTGCTCATTTCACTTAGCATCAGTTCACGTAAGTCTCTCCAAGCCTCTCTGTATTCATCCCACTGGTCATTTCTTACAGAACAATAATATTCCATAACATTCATATACCACAATTTACTCAGCCATTCTTCAATTGATGGGCATCCATTCAATTTCCAGTTTCCACTACTACAAAAAGGGCTGCCACAAACATTTTTGTACATACAAGTCTCTTTCCCTTCTTTAATCTCTCTTTGGAATATAATCCCAGTAGTAACAATTTGCACAGTTTGATAACTTTTTGAGTATAATTCCAAATTGCTCTCCAGAATGGTTGGATTCATTCACAACTCCATCAACAATGCATTAGTGTCCCAGTTTTCCCACATCCCCTCCAACATTCATCATTATCTTTTCCTGTCATCTTAGCCAATCTGACTGGTGTAAATTTTTATGAAGAACTGGAGACCATTATCAAGACAAAAATTGTAATTCTGAATGATTTTCATGCAAGCATAAGCACAAATTATCAGATAAAGCAAGGAGTTCTTGAGAGGATGAAGTCAGAAATAGCTACAGCCACAGTTTCTCACTACTGGAAGAGTTGTGCATCTTAAGATCTCATCTAGACAACTCTATCTCAGAGTTGTCTTAATTTTCCTTTCTCTGATAAATAATGACTGGAAACACATTTTCATATGAATAGAAAGTTTCAATTTCATAATCTGAAAATTGTCTGTTCATATCCTTTAACCATTTATCAATTGTTAAATGACTTGATTTCTTATAAACTGGAGAGCTTCAAAATTATCTTCTGTTGGTAATTTGTTATACTCTCAATATTTGTGTAATATGCCAGTCCAGAACTAATATTAGTCTGAGAGTCATGGGAGAAAGTGAGAAGAAAACATGTGTCCTCTTCGCCATCTTGGTTCTACCCCTAGAAGTGCTTTCCACCTTTGGTCTTCATCTAATTCAGCCAACCCTCACTTGTGGCTATAAAAAGCCATGACATGCACTTTGGCACACGGATTAAACCAGGTTGAGGGTAATCAGACTCTGGTAAATTAAGGAGGTATCTACGCCAAGCATGTGAGGACTTAATCTGGTGGAATGAATGGATGAGATCAATGTGCTCCAACCTCCAAAAGCCATGAAAGCAGCCAGAGCAGATGCTCTGGAACATTTAGAAATTGATTTGACCACCAGAGATGTCAAAGTCATGCACTGTATCCCAAGCCATTATCAGTCATCTTGCCTTTTGTCTTGCTTCTGGATTTTGATGTCTCTGGAAGACAGAATAAGCAACAAGTTTGCACAGCTCTATTTAAATCTAATTTACAGACATATCCAAAGATAACATCCATGGTGTTTTTACCTACTTCAAAATCCTGTGACAAAGCAAGTGACAAAGTAAAAGCTGTGGATACACGGGGAGCTATAATTATAATCCTGCCCACAAGTCACCTGAGCCATGGAGTTGTCTTCTCAGGGGATTAAAGCCACAATCAGATTGAGCAGCCTCCCAGATGTTTGATCAGCCTTTTTTTAAGGACTACTCTACTCAAGAAGATAGAAAAGGTGCCCTGAAAATATCTGCTTCATCCAACCCTAGTGTACTAACTGTAGCAGGCAGGGTTCCCACCCAGTAGTCAGAACACATACACACACAGTATACAAAAACTTTTGCAAAGATGATTCTATTCACCATAAAGACATAGAATATACACACATTTATGGACAACATGAAATTCAGGAAGCCTGAAAGACAAATAATTCTAGTTGCAAGAAATCTTAGTAGGCCTGAGTAATAGTAGGCCTGGGTAAAACAAAGCTGGCAAATGAAGGACAACTCACAAAAATCAGAACTGAACACACATTTTTCTGGAATGGCCATAGTGAAAGGGAATGCTGTAAAGCTGGTTCAGGTTTTGCATATCAAAAGTATTCTAGTCAATAAGCTTATATGCTTACCAAAAGGGATGAATGATAATCTCATGACAATGATTGCCACTTGCCAGAGAATGCCATGTTACCAGTGTGTATGCTCATACCAGGAAGACCCTTATAAGGTCAAAGAAAATTTTTATGAAGAACTGGAGACTATTATCAAGACAAAAATTGTAATTCTGAATGATTTTCATGCAAGCATAAGCACAAATTATCAGATAAAGCAAGGAGTTCTTGAGAGGATGAAGTCAGAAATAGCTACAGCCACAGTTTCTCACTACTGGAAGAGTTGTGCATCTTAAGATCTCATCACCAACCCTGTTTTTTGTTAAATTACATAATTTTGTGGATGCACCCTTGCAACAAACATTGTCATTTAATAGACTATGTCATTGTAAGAAGAAAAGATAGGATATGAGTGTGAGGATAACAAAGATGATGTGTAGTCTAGAATGTTAGATTAATCACAGATTCATCCTCTCCTAGTTAAATATTCACATTCAACAAAAGTGGTGATCCCAAGACAAGAATACTACCAGATGGCTTAATTTCAAAACAATAGAGCACTTCTCCTAGCAGAAAGTTTGTTGCTAACTTGGAGGGAAAGGTAAGCTAATGCACGGTTGGCAACAAATGGAGCAGAAAATAACTAGGCACCTTTCAGAGACTGGGTATATATATCACTGTATTTACTCATCTATACCAGAAGACTTACAAACATTAAGATTGGCTTGAAAAAAATGATGGGGAAATTCAGAAACTTCTAAAACTGAATTCCACAGTATTTACATGCAGAATAGTTTATCTTCCTCTAAGAAGACAGCAGCATTTAACTTCATGAAAAGTAAAATAAATATAAGTGAAGTTTAGAGAAATGCAAGATTCTTGGCTCAAAAGGAAGAAAGCAGATGAAAGTCAGTTTTATACTGATAGCAATGATACAAAGTGTTTGTGATGTCCTGGAGATTAATTATGGTCAAAGCTCTATGTTGCATCTCAACTTCACACATTAAAGCACACACACACATACACACACACACACACACACACACACACACATTGAGGAACATTACCTAATAATAAGGACATGATCCTGAAAAGATGGGCTAAACTTTTCCATAATGTTCTCAAAAAAAAAAAATCATTAAATCAAAGCTGAAGCTATTGATCCTATACCACAGATTTTTAAGTCAATTTCTCTCTAGGCAAACTTTAAACTAAAGACAAGATTTTGAAAGTCTTTTTGCTTCTCACATGTGACAAAGCACTTGGTTGCTATTCCACTTGAGATTTACAGAACAGAGTATCTACTGCTCATTCGAAAACTGATTGAAATTTTCCAGGTTATATGGCAAGAGGAAATTATCCCCCAAGAGTTCAAGAATGCTTCCATTGTCTAGCTCTGTAATAATAAAGGAAATAGACTGTTCCATGACAATCACAGGATGGGGTCTCTGCCTTAGTCATTGCAAACAAGGTTCTTAACGGAGTTCTCCTCAATATGCTGATTCTTCACCTGGAAGATGGTCATCTACCTAAGATGTAGTGTTATTTTGGAAAGGGCTGAGGAATAGTTAAAATACTATCTTTCCTGCCAAAATGCCAGAAGGTGAAGAGAGATCTGTATATAATAATCAATTTGACTGAGACTTTTGATACTATCAGTCATGGAAAATTATGGGAAAATCTGGGTGCCCAGAGAAGTTCAACAATATTGTATGTCAGTATGCTTGAATGAGTTCTGGATAAGAGATGATGCTCTTATTCTTTCCCAGTCACCAGTGGAATAAAGCAGAGCCATATGCTTGCTATCATTCTTTTTAGCATGATATTTTCAGTAATACTGCTGGAAATTTTCAATGAGAATGAAAATGGCATCAAAGTGTGCTACAATACCAATGTATAATTTTTTAATCAAAAAAAAAGGCTACAGGCCAAGGCTAAAGTGAAGGGAGAATTTGGTGCATAATTTTTTTGTTCCTAAATGATTGTGCACTTAATGAAGACTCTAAAATTGAGATGCAACAAAGTATGGATCAATTTTCTGCTGCTTTGTACTGATTTTGACTTAACCATTAACACCAAGAAAATATAAGTCTTTCATTAGCCAACAGCATACCATCTATATGTGGAATCATCAGTTATAACAAATAGAGGAATTTTGAATGATGTGAATAAGTATAAATTGTGTACATGTAAATGATGAAATTGATGCACACATTGCCAGAACTAGCCCAGTGTTTGGAAGCTCTGAAAGAGAAAAGAAGTATTAGACTGCCTCCAAACTGAATGTCTAGAAAGTTACTATAATGATTTCATGGTTATATGACCTATGAAACTTGGACAGTATATCAGAGCCATGTCAAGAAAATGAATTTCTTCCATTTGAATTACTTTAGAAGATTCTGAAGATCACCTGACAAGGTAAGTATCATGCTCCTTTCTTGAGTTAAATAAATTCTATATATAATATTCTATTCTATTATATAATATATAATAATAAGATAAATAAATTATATATATGTATATAAAAATAAGTGAGCAATGAAATAAATAAATAAATTCCAAGCATTCACACTCTACTGAAGAGTTAATGGGCTAGCCACATAGTTTGAATACCAAATGTTATGTCTATTAAAAAATATTTTATGGAGAACTCACATAAGAAAAGCTCTAACATTAAGGTCAAAAGAAGTGACACAAAGACATTCTCAAGATCTCTCTGAAGAACTTCGGAATCAGTTTTAAGACTTTAAGGATGCCCAGAATGGCATGCCCACATCAAAGAAGTCACTGTTCTCTCTATGACACAATTGTAGTAGCTTAAAAGAAATATACACAAATTAAGAAACATCTCCACTCCAAATGTTCCTGTGAATTATTTGTGCCTGACCTGTGGCAGAGCCTCCTGAACTCAAATTGGTCTGTTCAGCCACAGTTGGACACATTACATAACAATGTAGTGATGTCATTTTAGCCCTCTTTAATATTGAAGGACAACAACAAACAAACAAATGACGTTATGTATCAAGGTGGGCTACCATACCAACAATAAATTTTTAAAGGCTTTTAGCCAAGACTAAAGTAAAGGGAGAATTTTTTTGTTCTTTGTATGTAGATACAAATATACATGTAATTACATGCATATATACATACATGTATGTGTATATACATATATGAATATATATGTGATAAGGTGGAAATAATCTAGGAGGGGAGACATTAAGAGGACTGAAAAAAGGCTGACTAATGATATATTACATAGAATGTTATATGTCACAGCAATATATGAATAAAGAAAAAGAAAAGGCAGTGATATATTCAGATTAAGGTATAAGCATTGGATAGCCCATTTCTCCATTATATCTGTCTAATGTAAAGAGAAGTCAAAGAAGGCTTTCAGAACATAAAGTGGACTTCTGGGTGAATTTATTGGAGCACCAGCACAAGAATAATTTAGAAATTGAAGACATTGATGGGTTCTGATCTAAATTGTTAGAAGAAATACATATATTAATGAGATCATAGGTCTACTAGAATGTAGAAGGTTTAGTAGGTAGAAAAGAACCATAAATATAGATTTAATATATATATATGTATGTATATACATATATATGTGCATACATATATACATAGTTGTTTTTAAAACCATATTAAATATTTCCATGTCATAAAATGTTTTGAATATCAAAAAAATTCTATACAGGTGTAAGATGAAATTATCTTTCTGAGGTAGGGCTTCTTAAACTTTTTCTATTTGTAACTCCTTTTCATCCAAAAAATTTTTACACTGAATCTGACCTAAGGTATTTCTGGCAGAGTTTGTGCATGAGCAGTGCAAAGTATTGAATGTTCATAAGCAAGGCTTTGCCAAGTTAAATCGTGTGATACAACATGAGCAAGCATTGCTAAAACACCTCAGATTCAATGTGTTTTATTTTGCATTAAGACTTGATCATTGCATTCAGAAACAAATTTGTTGCAACCTCCCTATTCAGTTATGGGATCTCATATCTACTGTGCTTATTTAATTTCTGCATCTTGGATTTGCTCAGAGGACAAAGTTAGGTAAGTAGGAAAGTTGCCAAATGTACCTCTTAATCATTATTCATGTACAGAAATGGTTTTAAAGGTGGTAAAGTAGGAACAACTTGGTACTAATTATCATTTGATTCTGGGTCTAATTCATAACCCAGGCCACTGCTAGCCATAGCCAGTCATGAGATGAATTAGAAATATCTTCCTGAAAAGGGAAGATTGTGAAGAAAGCTGAAATTTAGAAAAAAAATCATTCTCAAAGGAAGAATGTGAGAAAAGCCAAGAAGGAAATCATCTCAGAAGATGGACAAAATTACAGGCAAACCTATATCTAACTCTGTGTTACTTTTCATTCTCCAACTAATCCATGGGTTGAGAATGAGCACAAGCAATGCCATGCCCATCATTATCCTTATCCTTAGCAGATGGTTCAGCTTTCTGAAGTTGAGCCTCTCTGAAAAGCATTGTCCAGCTGTAATGAAACCATTTTACTGCCCTCTAAGATTCTGTGGACCAAATACAATTAATTTCACAAAGTCATAGTGGTTTCTAGAATGTTTTTACCTATTATAGTTAGATTGTAATGTCAAATATCAAATACTAATTTCCTTTTGTAACTGATGCCAACACTAAATAACCTTGGGCTATACCTATATTCTTACAATGGAACACAAGCTAAAAATGTATGCATATTCTATCTCAACTTGGTTCTTTTGTATTATTCTTGGGAGTATTAGGATTTCTTTTTCGAGTTAATTTTGCTGACTACTTACAGAATTAACTTATTGAGCTAAATTATTTCCTTGTTATCAATTTTTCTTGTATAATTGTATACATTAGTTTATTCATTCACTAAATATTTATTAAGTACTTATTATAGGCAAATCACTCTGCTAGGCAGAGAGATCATATTATTGAGAGAACACATAATTTACATAATTAAGAAGCTTACAGTTGAGTAGAGATGATATATTATGTAAATCATCATAATATAAACAGAATAAAATAAATGCACAAAAGTAGTATAAGCAAAGTTTTATAAGATTAGAGGAAGTTAGGAGAGAATAAAGAAAGGATCAACTAAGCTCCCATGAAAGAAGTTATTTGAGCCTTTAAGCAAGGATAGGTTTTCCAATTTACCTTTGGCTCCTGGCTTTCCTAGCTTTCTTCAATATTCAAATTTCAGAGTCTGCAAGTGGCTTTTCTTCTCTTCCCCACTTCCCCTACAGTCTTCTCTCTGGGATTACCTTTATCCTGTATCCATATCTGCTGTTTACAGACTTTCACTCTATTAGAATGTGAGCTCCCTGAGAGCAGGGTAAAGTTTTTCTCTTTCTCCATATTTCCAGAATTTAGAACAGTGCCTGGTACTTATATATAATCACATTGTTTTTTATTGTTGCTATTGAATAAAAAATGGGAAGAAATTCTGATAAAGGAAATTCTGTGAACTAAGTTCTAGACATAAAGAAGAATGGACATGACCTTAAATTCTAGAAGCTTATCATTACATCTTTCCCACTATAAAACAAGCTTCCTTCCCCTTAATTTAGACCTCAGTGGAAAAAGGTATAGCTTCTACTTCAAATTCCTCAAATTTTTGCCATTTCAAAGACTTTTAGGACTTCTACAAAAGAGGTTATACAGTAGCTGGGAGTAGAGGACACAAAGATCAATGTATTTGGTTTCTCATTCACAAATTTGGGAATTTGAAAGGAAGGAAAGAAAGACTAAAAGTAATGACAAACAAAAGCTTTGAAAATTATGCTTGAGTTTCAGTTATCATTCTATTTTTATTCTCCAAATACCATAGATAGTGAAGAATTGAATTTTTTTTTGATTATTTACTTGACAAATTACAAAAATTCTGGGGAAAGGATTGATTCAATTCACTACTAAGAATTCTCATCCCATTGGTGTGACCACACCCTTTTCCACCTGCTAAAATAAAATTTTTGCCTTCTTCCCAACTAATCCAACATCAGAATAGAGGTTAAAGCTTTGTCATATAAATGACTTCATTGGAACATGATATCTGAATTGCTGTTACCACAGAATGTTCTGGAAGACAGCACAGACCTAATCACCATGAGACCAAGGCATTAGAGCTAAAAAATTTCTTCCCAAACTGAATCTGGGATGAATTCAGCAATCCCCTTGCACGCCAATACCCCAAGGACTTCAAACATAGTGGAACATGGCTTACAAAGCATAAAAGCAAGGAAAATAGTGCAATGTTTCTGTTACCACAATAAAGGTTTAGAGGATTAAAGCCACCCATAAAACTCCTCACGTTCCATTTGCCTGAATATTTGGCATAGCCTACTTCAGCTGTTTTACCTCTGAAAAGTTGTGTGTTTTAAAGAATATCCTTTGCTTTAGGCCCAACTTACTCCCATATAAACCACAATACCTACCTTTGGCTATGGTTTTTATTAGGTGGATGGAAGGTTAAGATTGAATTTTGTTCGAATTTTGTTTTCAGTTAATAACAAGGAGGCTATAGAAAGAGACCACAGCCTAATGGGAGGAAAAAGAGTAAAAGTTTTGGGAGATGTAGCCTTTCACTACATCGCGAATTTTAGCATTTTGAATTTTTCTATGCTACTGTCCTCCACCTGTGAAATAAAGACAATAATGACTAACCTTATGCTCACCTCACAGGGATATTGTGAATACCAAAGTAACAAACATTATACTTAATTTCCTATCCTGAGGCTTACAGGATAGATTTTCAAAAGTACAGGGACATGTGCTACTCATGTTTAGGTTTGGGAAGAACATTTGTTTACATCTTTTTACTAATATAATAGCCTTATGCTCTGTTCCTCTATTCGAATACTTGCCATATCAATTTGGGAGCAGAGTCTGGAGTAGAGAGGAACAGACTGGAGAAATTGTAGATAAATTGGTTATTCTAATAGATTCCCAGGTTTTAGAAATAATCACCACAAACTTCATTCCTAAATCAGCCTTTCATTGACAAAAGAAAACCTAGATTTTTTTCCTCCTTTATGTGTTGTACAGAAAGAACCAGATCTGTAAAATCTACCAAATAATCCTCTGGGGATGAGATAGGAGTCCAGCCTTTTCAGAAAGATGCATAAAGATTTTCTTTAATGTATCATTTTAGGGACTGCTTTGCTTCTCTCTGTGAATCCAGAAGGAGAAAATTAGGGATATGAAATTCAATTTAATTCAATTAAACAAATATTTTATTAAGTGCTTACTATGAGTAAAGCATAGGGGTAGAAAGATGAAAAAATAGGAGACTATACTCTCAAGAATGTTATAATCTAATTGAGGTAGAAGGGAAAAATGGTAAAGTAAATATGTACATGAAAATCCCTGGTCTTTTCTGGTCCTGTACTCATTGCTAATCAATTTCAGTCTTCTTATATTTCTGTGGAAGGTGAGTTTAGAATTTCAGGCTGAAGTGATGACTACTCCTTTATTCTCAAGACATTCATCACAAACACAATATAGGAATGTTTAAACATCCAAAGGGTATATGTATGAGATATTTAGAACATTGACTTAAGTCTAATACTTCTTTCATGCCCTCCATAATAAGCACTCAATAAATATGAATTGATTGAATGATTACCATATCTAATAGAGGATTAGGATTCCTTTCTTAACAGAATTAGCAATGTGTAAGACACCTTAATAACTCAGAAGAGGACATGTTAGCAGGAAGAAACCAGATGCCACCAAATCCATGCAGTTTCTTGGACAAGACCCACAGGTCCAAGCTACTGAGTTGGATATTTCCTCTAATGGGCTATTTATTCCTCAGAGACTCCAGCCAGCCAGGAGAATATTTATGCGGCAGTAAAAAACTTTAACAGAAGGCCGTTTGGCTCTAATAGTTTCAGGTATTTCTACACATCTCTGCTCGCCATGTGTCATGTTGAATTATACTGTGTCCAGTGTGTGACAGCAGCAGCCCATAACGGGACCCGTATAAGGCCATTTGAAATGGAATGGAATGACCTGAGAGATGGAATGGATTGAGGAAGGGAGGGGTGGGTAAAAGGGGAGAAGGAAATCGAATTTAAAGGGAACTATTTCTTCTGCATTTGGTTACTTGGATTCCAGAGAACAAATTCAAACTCGAAGAAATTAAGTCTAAGTAGCTAAATATTGTTTAGCCCTACATTTTGTCCTTCCCAAATGAAGAGTTCTAAGTAAACTCTGAAAATATTTGTTAAAAAATCTACTGTATTCCCATTATTTCTGATTTTGCTTCTCTGGCAAACAAATTAAAATCTTGCTTTTCATAGTATTCCACATCCCAAACTCAGCCTGAGAAAGAAAGAATTCAATTATTTGCTTCACTTTGGCCTTCTACACTCTAAAGGAGATAAAAGTATAAGGAAGTATATACAATTAATATTAAATTAAAGGGAAGCACATTTGTTTTCGTAGATAGCTAGACTTGCAACCATTATTTTGACTGAAAAGGAATTACTACAGGAAATTCTCAGTTATTCATTCTACTGAAGCAAATGGAGTTTCAGTGAAAAAATAAATAGCCATTATCATATCACCAAACACTTTAGGGTACAAAGGATAATATCATCCTAGGTAATACAATTTAGGAATGTATTATATGTGTGTATATGTATGTATATATATGAATATATGCATATGTATATTTCAACAAGCTGACAGACCTCTAGTTTTATACCTAATATCTCTACATGGATTGTTTTCATGTTGCTAATGTGCATTCCTTTCAGATCATATAGTAGAGGAGTTCTTCATTTTTGTGTATCATTTGACTTTTTATTGCATTCTGATAAAGCCAGTGTCTCCTCAGAATTTTTTCAAATAAATGAAGAACACCAAATCAGTTAGAGGTTAGGAAAAATAAAAATGTATTTTTTTCCATCTAATTTAATAGATTCCCTATATTTATCCACAGACATTTTAGTCAATCATCTTTAAGAAATTTGAATCTAGTGATTCAACTACTTATTAAGAACAATTCATTATCTGAATGTCAGAGACTGATGTCATGTGAACATTAATAGCAAAGTCTTTCATAGATTTCTTATTGGAACAAATAAAATGACTTGGCTTTATATCCATTTCTCTCACACTGTACCTAGGGCACAAGAACTGCCTACTATGCTCTGGGCAATACACAAATATGGAAATGATATCCCTAAAACCTAAATTACAACCTTTTCAACATGTCTCTATTAAAAAAATTTTTAAATGACATTAAAGTCAGCACATGAGCAGAGGGGAAGGAAATGTTGAAGTAGAACCATCCACCAATGAAGATTACCAAATAGTTTTCTAAACAGATATCTAGCATTAGAACCTAGGAGATATGCAGAAAAACACAGAGACATGTTATAAATTACCATACTCTTATTGACATAAATTTAGTAACACAACCCTTTAAAAAAAATCTTAGACCATACCATCCTATAATGTGGTCACTTATAAGTAGAAGGGAGTGAGGGATTGGGTGAAATTTTGTACTATTGTGGTATCATGTAAATCTTCAGGGAAATGTATTATAGCCAGGTCAACTCTATATTGTCCTTTATTCTAAAAATCCTTTGCTCCCTTAACTTATGTTCTACTGTTTGTATTTTGCCAAGCCCCTGTTCTGAATTAATGTCATCATTTTTCTCCTCCCTGCTTTCTCACATGCAGGTAATAAGAGCTGAAGTTGGAAAAAGTCACATAAGCAAGCTGATTAGGCACTCGATAAATGTATGTTATTTAATTTTTTTTTTGCTGGACTTTCACTGTAAGGCAATTTATTCCTATTCTCAAATAGTCATTCATTGTATTTTCCTGTGTGCAAGTTACTTCTTAATTTCCTCATTTATAAAATGGGGATGATAATAACACTCAAGGTTGTTGTATGAATCAAAACCCTGCCTGACACATAGTAGGCTTTAATATATGCTTATTCCCTTCAATCTCATTGTCCATAGAAGCTATTCCAAATTATTTTCAAAATTCAATTTTAAAATGGTGAATTTAATAAATAATGAATAAAATGAGCCTTTGGAAATACAAAATAGAATAGAAAAAGAGGATTGTACATGAAACTGTCCATCTTTATCATATAAGTTCTTTTTTCTTTTAAGTTTAATTCAATATGTAGCTTCAATGTGAAACTTAAGCTATCACATAATTTTTTTTCTTATCTTTCACTTCCAAACTCTTAGAAAATACTTTCTAAGCAGAGCCTCTCCTTTACCACTCAACTCTTGGCAATCTTTACTAAACTAAAATTGGTCTCAAAGTTACCAATTGTTGGTAAATACGAACATCTTTTCTCAATCATCATTTTCCTTAAATTCTGATGGAACTGCCCTTGCTGACTATTCACTGCCGTACTCATTACTTTTTCTTCTCTGTACTGTCATGGAACTTCTCTCTATTGATTCACCGCTGGACCATCTAACTATTCCTTATTAGTTTCCTTTCCTTGTTCATTATCCATATCATATCCCCTAACTTTGGTGTAACCTAAAATTCTGTCTTAGGCTCTCTTCTCCTTATGCTACTTTATGAGGTAACCCCATCAGTTTCTATGGATTTAATTATCTCTGTGAAGATTTCAAACTCTTCAATATATATCCATCCTTGGTCTCTCTAATGAACTTTAAGCTCACATCATTAGATACTAATTAGAAATTTCAAAGATATGTCATGTTTCATCATTCCTAATTTTTTAAATAAAAATGGCAAAATCTATAAAGAAAGGATTTTTTAACAAATTATGTGCAAAGGTTAGCCCCATATGAACACTGAATGAATAAATAATAAATGTATCTTGAAGATAAGAATGATCTCAGATTTGGTCTACATAAAATAATAGAGTACTAGTTGTAAAAATGAGAATGATCTAGTATAATTGTTGAAGGGTAACATCTAGGCTATATTAGCTAAGTAGTTTTACTTTAAAAGGTAATAAAATTGTCCTCAAGTCTTAACAATGGACTAACACTTGAATAGTTGGGAAATTGTGCTCAACCAAATCAACACTTTATTCTTCCTGATAGTCTTTCTATGTTTTAGTTATAATTTGATCACCATCTAGAGAAATATTCTAATGCACTTATGAAAGTATGTGTCTTGTCACTAAAAAAAAAAAAAAAAAAAAAAAAGCACTGTAATATGGAATCAGGCCTGGCTTTGAATACTGGCTCTATTAATTTATAACTTGTGAGACACTTGATTTCTGCAAGTCTCAGTTTCTAAATTTGTAAAATAGAATGAATCACCTCTAAGATCTCTTCTAGCTTTGAAAAAACTTATGATCTTTTCCTGGTTTCACCTTGATATTTTGAGCATCAAAATACAAATAGTGCAATATATTAATAAGTAAATAATAAATAAATTATCCAAGGTCTCTTTGTTCTTTATATTGTCATCTGTAAGAGCAATCATTTTTAAAAGCTTTTACTAGATAGCTTAAACAGAATCATGCCCTAATTAAGCTCCCCCTCTTTTTTCCACCATGAAGAAACACACCAGATGAAGCTATTTGATACTCTATGGTTTGTTCAGCTGTATTAAATGCTACTAACTGCTGACTTTTATCGTTGTTAACAAGTCAAGACCAGACTGAATGTCTTTGAGGATAATTGTTTTTATTCATCTCCCTTCTGTATTGCTAAAATGGCAACAATATGTAAATTAAGGATAGATACAGTTGTTCAGAACCATCAGAAACTTTGCTAGTAATTCAGATGGAAGTCAAGTTAAATTGCTAGGGTTTTGAATATATTTCACAGCTTCGCTTGATAAATGACTAACATACTAAGTATTTGGATTGCTGATTTTTAAAATGGATTCCACATTTCTAAATTAGTACCACTGTTCATTAGCACTTACCTAAATGGAAGAGCAGGTGCAGATCACAATCTTTAAAGTCTCTTCTCATCTTGTGCTAGTCTTAGTCTTTTTATCATTCACAAAAGTAAACCAGCAAATGCCATAAGTTTCCCTGCATATATATATATATATATATATATATATATATATATATATATATATATATATATATATATACACACACTAAATCAATTCAGAGAATCTCAGAGTTGGAAGGGGCTTAATACAGAGAACATTTAATTCAATTTATGAGAGAAAAAATCCTCCCTATAATGTTTCTAAAAAGTGATCATCTAAAGGCCTATTTCTAAATATATATAGAAAACTGACTCAAATTTATAAGAATACAAGCCATTCTTCAATTGATAAATGGTCAAAGTGAAGTTCGACACGGGGCAGAGAGTTGTGGGAATCCCCTTCTGGTCTGCACAGGTCCTTCATAAAAGAATTTATGAACCCAAAAAGTTAGACTTGCAAAAGAAGTTTTTTATTGGCCCTGGAAAGTCAGCTTTTGCAGGATGACTTCCTTAGTAACAAGGTATCAACAGAGAAGTAAAGGTCTAGCAAAGAAATCCTCTAGCAGAGAAAGAGAAAGTTTCTAGCAGAGAAATAACGATAGAAAGGTAAAGAGGGTAAGGTCCTGTTAGAGAAATGTGTGAGAGAGAGACAAAGAGAGATTAACACTGAAAAAGAGAATCTTTTCAATGGGTAGAGAGTTCCTCGTAGGTAGCTATGCCAAGGCGGGGTCCCTTGTCATGTCATGATTCCTGATTTTAGGTCCTCTGCAAGGAATTGGGCACTTGTTATATGGATAGCTCTTGGTGGGGAGGGCTGGGAGCAGTTTGAGTTGAAATCAGAACAGAGAATCATCCAATTGAATGGGTGTCCCTGGACTAATCTCCAGCTCGGGCTAAGTAAAAGTGGTCCTGGACTCAACTAGTCCCACCCAGATAACAGAATGAAACTACTTCATCTTGATTCCCTAGGGTGGGTTTCTCAGGGGAGAGTTTCCCTGAGGGAGTTTCTCAAGCATTCCCCCAAAGTCCGAGAGAGTGAGAGAGTTTCAGGATTCCCTTCGTCAAAAGAATATGAAAAGACAACTTTCAGATGAAGAAATTAAAGCCATTATATGAAAAAAAATGCTCTAAATCACTATTGATTAGAGAAATGCAAATTAAGGCAATTTTGAGGTACCAGTACACATGAAGAACTTATTTCCATATTAAGTTGTGAAAGAAAACAAAAGCAAGAAAAATAAAGTAGAAGAAAACATGCTTCTCTATGTGCTAAGAATTCATCAGTTTTTTCTCTCTCCATGGAGGTGAATGGAATTTTTCAATATGAGTCCTCTGGAATTGTCTTGAGTCATTGTCTTGATCATAGTAGTTAAGTCTTTTAAAGTTGATTGTCATGGCAATCTTGCTATTATTTTGCATAGTGTTCTCCTAGTTCTGTTCATTTCACTTTATGTCAGCTTTAATAAGTCTTCCCATGATTTCCACTTTTATTTCTTATAGCACAATAGTATTCCATCACAACCATATGCTACTTGTTCAGCCATCCCCCAAGTGATGAGCATCCCCTCCATTTCCAGTTATTTGCATATACAACTCTTTTTTTCCATTTTATTTGATTTATTTGAGGTATAGATGTAGTAGTGATATTTTTGGGTTAAAATATGAAAAAAAAAATGTGGTCCTTAGGGCATAGTTCCAAATTGTTCTCTAGAATGGGTGGATCAATGCATTAGTGTACCTATTTTTCCATACTTCCCCCCCTTCTCCCCCCCCCCCGCCCAGCATGTCATTTTTCTTTCCTGTCATATTTATCAACCTGATAGACACAAAATGGTACCTAAGAGTTGTTTCAATTTGCATTTTTCTACTTATTAGTTATTTTAGAGCAGCTTAAAAATATGATTAGTTATAACATATTTCCTTTTCTGAAAATTGCCTGTTCATATACTTTGACCATTTATCAATTTAGGAATGTGTGATGTAGAGGGTCAAGTGTATTTGAAACAAGTAATCTTACAACAAGGTGTTAACTCAGTGGAATTGAGATAATGATTCTCTAGTTTACATGCACTTCATACTTAGTATAGTTTTACAAGTTGACACCTATTCTACAAGATTAACACCTATGATGATGTACTTATAATAGAGTATTTAAGAGCTAAGAGATCTGGGAGGAAATCAGACAGACTCAGATAGACAGAGAAGACAGAGAGCTGGAGCCTGGAGCCTGGAGCCTGGAGCCTGGAGCCTGGAGCCTGGAGCCTGGAGCCTGGAGCCTGGAGCCTGGAGCCTGGAGCCTGGAGCCTGGAGCCTGGAGCCTGGAGCCTGGAGCCTGGAGCCTGGAGCCTGGAGCCTGGAGCTCAGACTCAAAGACCCTTGTGGTGGCTGTCTTGTTTCCTTCACTTCTCCACTAAGACCAAGGCCCATCTGAAGATCCCTCAGAAAGCTAGCTCAGCCCCAAGTGAAAGGAAACAGACTGTGAAGGAGATAATAAAGACTTTGGATTTTATTCCTGACTATTCTTGTGGTGATTATTCTACTGAAATTAAGGCCCATTTGGAGGACCTCCAGAAAGCTAGTCAGAACATTACAGGAATGGTTCTTACCTTATAAATTTGTCTTGATTCCCTATATGTTTTAGGAATGACATTTTTATCACAGAAATATGCGATAAAATTCACTTCTTTTTCACTTCTAATTTTGGCTAAATTGTTTTATTTAAGCAAAGCCTTTTAATTTAATGTAATCAAAAATTTTAATTTTTAACTTGCAATATCTTTTTTACCTCTTATTTGAATACATATTTTCCCCTTACCCTGAGATCTGAAAAGTATTTTTTTTCTTGCTGCCCTAATTTTTTAAAGATATAATTGTCGATAATTTGTAGCATAGTTTGAGATCTAGTGTTGTTCTTTATAAACAGAGGAAACAAAACACAGCTTAACAATTTTGTATTTTGTAGTAATATGATTAATCATTGCTTACATATTTGATAGAATTTACTTAAAATCCATCTAGTTTTGGAGTTTTTTCAATTTGTGATGTCCATTTTTTTCTCTGAGATTGGATTGTCCTCTTTTTTATTCTTTTGATCTTAATATTTTCTATTTTTGCAACTATTCATTCATTTCATTAAACTAAGTTTTTTTTCATAGAATTGGGAACATTTTCTGATAATTTTTTCCTCACTGGTTGTGAATTCACTTCATTAATTTTTTATGTTTAAGATAATATGAATATTGAAACAATATTGATATTATATACAGTGTCCCAATAGTTTTAGCACAATCTTAAATTCTGGTAGTTTTTGGCCCAGCCTGTGCACAACACACATATATACACATACAAACTAACAAACATATCATCTAATTAGTAAAAAGAAATCTAAATTGAATTATAAGTGATAAGTGATCTCAACAGTAATATGGTAAATAAAGGCTGCTTCAGGATATTTCTTTGAGATATATCTAAACAGAAGCTAAACAAAAAAGGCATTTTGATTTTAATGCAATAGTAGAGAAAAAATCTTTTTTTTTTAAAAATAAATCTTTAGGGATTATTAAATGTCAATCTTAAGGAGTATAGCTGGTTTTTTTTTTTTTTTCAGCATCAACTGCAGCTTTAAAATAATTGGAATGTGCTAGGCATTAAAGAATTTATAAATGAAGGTAGATATGGAGACATATTAAAAATATCATTGATAAAAGCACAATCTATTATAGATTGATTTGTGCCCTCTTTTGTTGATTTGTGTACTATGTATGGATATGTGGGTGTATAATCAATTCTTTTTGAGATCAGGAATTGGAATTCAAGGAGATATTCACTAATTGGGGAATGACTAAACAAGTTTTGGCATATAAATGTTATGGAATGTTACTCAGCTGCAAGAAATGATAAAGTAGATACTATAAGAGAAAACTGGGAATACTCTTATGAGCTGATATACAATAAAGCAAACAGAAACAGTAAAATAATCTGTACAATCACAATATTGTGAAAACAAGCAACTTTGAAAGGCTTAAAGACTCTGACCAATACAATGATCAACCACAATTCCAAAGGAATCATGATGAAGCAGAGATGCTACTACCCATCTCTGGATATAGAATTGATCAACTCAGAGTATATATTGAGTATATTTTCTTTAATATTTATATCACTAATTTATTGGATAAAATCTATTAAACTTACAGATCTGGGACAAATCTCCAATATATTCAGGATGTCTGATTTTCTCAAAGATATCTAATACAAACATTTTTTTCAATCTACAACTTTTCTTCTGATGCAAGATGCCTTGATTTTATTTATTTCATCAAAAACTTTTAATTTTTTTTTAAAATTGAACTATTTGCCATAAGGAATGATGAAAGTAACTTTTTACAAGAAAAGTAAAGATATGCGCATAGCCAAAGTTAGCAAAAGAAAAATAAAATATTTAATAACAACTACATTGAATTAACAAATAATAAACAGCTGCATTTTTGAAAATTATTAAATTCACTTATTCTATCAAAATATTTTGTAATTGTATTTACATAAACCTTTTATATACTCTAGTAGGTTAATTTCCAGATATTTAGTGCTTTTTATAACATTAAATGGAAATTTTCTTTTTCCCAAGTTTTGTTAAAATATTCAGAAAAGTTGACGATTTTGTTCATCTATATTATTTTGTTACTTCATTAAATCTATTAGTTGATTCTTTTTTTTTTTTGCTTATCTAGGATTATCTAAATAAATCATCATAGTGTCTGACTAGTTTTATTGCTAAGTATTTGATTTTTACTTTCTTTGATATTGAGGCTTTTTAGATTTTTGAATTACCATTTTGTTATGCAGAATATTTTAAAATTTGAATATTTGTAATTTTCACAATTCACTTGTTTTTAATTTTTTGTTATCATACAATCCAATATGAGGTTTCTGATAATGTTATTTATTTCCTCTCCATTTATTCCTACTTTAACCTTTTCGTTTTTTATTTTGGTAATTTGACATTTCCTTTTTTTTTCTTTTTTCTTTTTTTCTAAACTGTATAATGATCTTTCGATTTATTTTAGTATTTTCAAAAATCAGCTGCTTTGTTTTCTAGTTCAATCTTTTTTATGTTTTTAATTTTGTTTTTCATCTTTAATTTTTAAAATATCTGTTTTGTACTTTTCTATATTTCCTGAAGGCTGATTTTCTGGATTTTTGTTGTAATTATAGCAGTAATAATAGTAGCAGAACAGTAATAGTGTTAGTTGTTGTTGTTACATTAGTCTATTTTTCTCTTTTATTCATATAAATATTTACAATACAAATTTTCCTATAGATATTGCTTTAGTTAATCCCACTGATTTTAATGTGTTTTATAATTGTCATACTATACTTGAAAATAATTATGTATTGTTTCTTTAGTTTGTTATTTGATCTACTCATTAATTAGTATAGCATTTATTTTTTGTTAAAGTCTAAATCTTTTATTGATATTTCTCTTATTAATTATATATGTTGTGATTCACCAATAATATTTTTAATATGTCTTCATTTCTGTCATATTTTATAAGTACTTTAAGCCCTAACACTGATCAATTTTTGTTAAGGTGCTGTTGATGCTGACAAAAAAGGTAATCTTTTGGATTTACCATTTAATAATTACCAAAGATCTACCTTATCTAGCTTTTTTCCCCCTCTAATATTGCATTCAAATGAAAATGCCGTTCTTGTTCAGCTTCTGCTTAGTTTTGTTTTTTTTGAAAGAGAAATACAGAAGTAGCCTATAATTACCATATTACTGTTGAGATGTGCTTATAATTCAGTTTAGTTTTTCCATATATTAAGCAAAGGCTTTGTTTGTATGTGTGTGCACATGTGCACATGTACGTGCAAGTATGTATGTGAGTGCAGGATATACCAAAAACTGTCAGAACTTAAAACTGGACTAAAACTTTTGGGAAACTCTGCGTATATATACTATTAATAATATTTCAGTATTCATGTTACCTTCAAGCAAAGCAGGATTTGCCTGCTAATCTCTTTTGGCTGAATATATTTTTAGTTTCTTTGTCTGAGATCATAATTGCTAACCCTGTTTTTTAGGATTCTGATGAGGCATAACAAATTCTATTCCAGTCTCTCATTTTAATTCTGAATGGATCTATTTTAAGTTTGTTTCTTCTATATAGCAAATTGCTAGATTTAGTTCTCTAATCTATTTTGTCACTCCCTTTTATTCTGTGAATGATTTTAATCCTATTCATAATTATAATTATTTTGTTTGTTTTTTCTCCATCCTATTTTATTATAATTTTTTTCTCTTTTGTTGGTCTAGAAAAGAAAAAAAAAGAAAGAAATTAGAAGTAGATATCAATAGTTTATGTTGTTCAGGACATTTTAATCCTCATCTTAGCCTTTTCTTTTTTATCCCTAAACTAGATAGAAATTAGCATGTTTGCCCTACAAATGTACATAGTGCCATGATGATGGCTCATCAAGGCAAGTATTAGATTGATTTCATTGATTCATGAAAAGTTTGGGTGGCTTACCTATGGCTAAGTATACAAAGAAGAAGATGATTAAAGAAGTCTCCATTTGGGATTAAAAAAATATTTCTCTATTTCTCTGTACAAGTTGTCTTGAAAAATAAAAGAAGAAATTCCCATTTTGAAGATTTTTATTTCCAACTCCCTTGGGCAGGGGGGGGGGGGAGGGAGGTAGGGGTAAATATGTGAAAAAACTTGTAAAACTTTCACTTGTGTAGTTGTATTATTGAAACATCTATGAAAGGATCTTGACTTATATAGGAAGAAGTTTTCCTCCAAAGGACACACAAGTCTAAGATATATGTCAAGGCACCATTTCACAAGCAAGGTTTTAGCCTTTTAAGGCTAAAAGTTCTAAATTATATGCTCAAGGAAAATGAATGAACAAAAAAGCATTTATTTATTATTTATTTTATTTTATTTATTATTATTATTATTTTTATTTTTATTTTATTAACCACTTACTATGTGTAAAGCATTATGTTAAGTACTGGGAGATAAAATAGAAAAATTATGTATAGTCTTTGTTTTCAAGAAGATCACATTCTATTGGGGAATAGAATCAATCTTTTTTATGTTTTTAATTTTTCTGTTTTATATTTATTTACCTTCCTGTGAACTTCCAGACAAAAATATACAGCATGAGATACCCTCTCCTGTCAAATTCTATGCTGAAAGTAGCTTCTCCTGTGGCACAGACAATTTTCAATGTATTGATGAGTTTTGCTGATTTATTCTTGCCTTCATCTTTTTTCCCCTATTTTATTAAAAAAATTATTTGTTGTAAGGCATGACTCAGGGACAAAAGGTAAAGAATACAAGAAATCTAATGGATGCAAAATCAAAATACATTTTTAAAAACTTTTTAAAAAATAGCATCTTAAATTCTACATCTCTTTTCTCTTTTTTTCTAGGTACTTTTTTACAAATACCAGAGTCCAGAGTTTATGCCTTTTTTTCTTCTCAATGACCCTTACACTGAGTGGGACTGTTAATACCTGTGTATTTTCTCCACATTTAAACATGTGAGGGCTGAACAATCACCTAGTCTTTTAGAACTATTCAAGATTATTAGTCTTTGTTATTTCTTTTTCCACGATTTTTTTCATCTCAAAGATTTTATTCCATCCTGGTTTTATCTAAAGGAAGCTCATTTCTTTCTGTAGACTTATGCTCATCTTTATGTATGGGGTGTTCAGAAGGAATAGTATCTTTGGTGTAAGGACTTTATGAGTCTTTTTCAAGCTTATTCATTTACCTTTGTTGTCCACTTGATCCATCCAACTCTCATCTGTAGCTCCAAGAAGCTGTAGCATGTGGAGTGGCTATACCCTGTGAAATCATGTCAGATGGGCAAAACCAGATTGAGGGCAATTGCCAGGCCCCAAACTTGTTGGCAATTTAAGGGAATGTCTATCCAAGGAAACTTGGATAGTGAAACAAAGTGAAAACTTTCTCTAGATAGAGAACAATTTGTTCCAATGGCCATAAAGGCAGCTAAAGCAGATACTAAAGAGATGTTAGAGTCTGGTCAGGTATCAGAAATACTAAGGTCATCCAATGCATCCTGGACCCTCACCAGTCATGTTGACTTTTGTCTTGCCACTGGATTTTGATGACTTGGAAAGAGTTAGTGAGGTTGAGGAGTAACTATGTCTCACTTAAATCCAATTTGAGCACAAATCAACTCATCATCTGTGATGTCATTAATCCTTTTTGAAAGTTAAGGATAAACAACTCATCTTATCCATGGATGTAAACCTTTTCCTTGACTCTCAGTACTTATATTATATGTATTTGTATTTTTTTTTCCTTTTGAAGTGTTCTTTCTTAATTCAAATGATCTGACAGTTAAATATCTATGTAAATGTTATGTCTCCCTCCATATAAGTTCCTTGAAGACAGAAGTTTATATTTTTTTTTATCCCTAATGCTAAGTACTAAGGCTTACAACCACAAGCAGACAACTTAATAAATGTGTGTAGACTAGAACTGCAATGAAGTGGATTCTTTTTTCCCCCTTCTCTCAGTACTTGATCTTAATTTATTTCTACCTGTACATTTAAAATATTTTCTCTTTGACTTAAGAACTTTGGAGTTTGGTAATCATTTCCAGGTTGTTAAAACTCAATATCCCTCTAGTGGTTTTTATTAATTAGCACTTTAAACTCTGGTATCAATATTCAGAACAATGTTTTTTTTTCATTTTCATGAACTACAACATTTGGACTTTTGGTTCCATCTTATTTTTTCTGGTAAATTGGTAACTCTTTGATATTCTTTCAAATTCTTATTCTTCTTGTCAGCTTTCTCTTAATTGTAGCTTTCACATCTTTTAACAATATTTCCGTATCTTGTGTTTTTTATAACAATTCTTATTGCATCACTAAATTTCTGAATCTTGTCACTTCCAATCTTTCTCCACCAATGTATCTATAGTAGATCCATGTTTTACTAAAAATGTCTGGTTTCTATTCTAAGCCACTGTTCCTCAGTAATTTTTTCTTATGCAAAACTCAAATTTAATCTCTTTTCTCTTACATTAATTTATTATTAGATATTCGAATCACTCTTGTGTACTTGTGGCCATCCTATTTTCTCTTCTGGGTCTCTAATTATAAATACCAAATAAATATTCTCTCCTGGAAATTTCTTTTAGATTTCTCTAATTCCTTGATATTTCTTCATCATTTTAGGTGCTTTTCTTTGCTCACTTCATAAATTTTTCTGCTGCTTTTTGTAAGGATTTTTTTTCCTTTCTCCTCTTCTAGTTCCTTATTTTTTACTTATTTAGTACATTATTAGGTGTTCTGAAATAATAAGAGGAAGCTGGACTTATAATCAACATCTTTGTAATGTCTGAGCTAGCTTTCTAGAGTTCTCCAGACGGGTCTTGGTCTCAACAGGTTAGTCACCATGAGGATAGTCAGGAATAGAGTCTAAAATCTTTATTTTCTCCTTCACAATCTGACTCTTTCACAGTGTGTTCACTCTGACTGACTGACCCCTTCACAATCTATCCCAATCTGATTGACTGACCCTGTCTCCAGTTGTCTCAGCCCTTAAAGATCCTATTACAATTATATCATTACAGCATATTGAGTATATGCCAACTGGGGTGATTATATTTTTGTATCATACTAGAGTGATTATATCATTATATTATACTACATATATGTGAACTAGAGAACCATTATCTCATCAATTCCACTGAGTTAACACCTTGTTATAAGGATCCTTGTTTCAAATATACTTCTCCAGAGTTCCGGCCCTCTACAATCTCAATCTGTCATTTTTCTGGAAAGTATTTATCGCTAAAATTCTCTCTTGGTGTTATATGTCTATGATCATGAGATACCATGATTTTCAAGACATCAAACTGGAGCCATCAACAGCCCAAGGAAGAAAAACATGATATAGATAAATGGGCTGCAGCAAATTATCATTGATGATGATGATGATAAAGATGATGATGATGATGATGATGATGATTAAGGAGTGTCTACCATATGCAAGGAACTAGGTTAAGTAATTTATAAATATCTTAGGAGCTAAACATTGTTATTTCCCCTATTTTACAGTTTTGGAAGCTAAAATTGATATTTTAAGTTTTAATTTAAGAATTAATAATAAGCATATTATTTATGCAGCACTTAGGGTGTGCTAGACATTGTGTTAAATGTTTTACAATTATTGTCTCATTTGATCTTTATAATAACCCTGGGAGGTAAGTGATATTATTATGTTCATTTTTAAAACGTGGAAACTAAAGGAAACAAAAATTAAATGACTTGTCCAAAATCACAAAATCAGTAAGTATCTGACATGAGATTTAAACTTGTGTCTTCCTGACTTTTCCCTCCTGGAATACTGCCTGTCATAGCAGAGAGGCTTAGATAGTCAAATAAAACTATGAGCTATGGCTGGACAGGGTTATCCAATAAAGTCAGGTCTTAGTGGAAAGTTCTGACAAAAAGATTCATTTAGAAGGAGCCAGCAAATCATTCAGTATCTTTGCCAAAAGAACTTCATGAACAACATTAAACTGTTAAAAGATAAAACATTAATAGATGAGGTCCTCAGGTTAGAAGATGTCCAACACATTACTGGAGAAAGGTAGAGGACAACTACAAATAGCTTTAAAAAGAATGAAGCAGCTAGACTAATAACAAAAAGATATTCAGCTATGAGTATGTCTGGTGACAAAAGGAAAGAAAAATGCTATAAAGATCAATCTTACATAGAAACCTGGAATATAAAATCTATGAATGAAAGTAATATCGATATGGTCAAACAGGAGATAGGAGGCTTAAACATTGATATCTTGGGTATAAATGATTTTAAATACATGGGAATAATTGACTTTACCTAAGGTGATTATTACATATGCTACTGTGGGCAAGAATCCTTCAAACAAATTGAGTAATTGTCATAGCCAAAAGTACTACTGAGATATAATGTCAAAAATGACTAGATGATATCTATTTGAGTCCAAGGCAAACCATTCAACAGTAATACAAGTCTATGCCCCAAACAATGATTCCAAAAAAGCCAAAGTTAATCAATTCTATAAAAGCCTACAATGTCCTCTAGAAATAATACCAAAAAAAGATGTCACATTCATCATAAGGAACTGGAATGTTAAAATAGAAAATCAAAAGATAATTTGTATAAAAGGCAAAGTTGGCTTTGGAGTACAAAATGAAGCAGGACAGAAACTAATAGAGTTTTGTTAAGATAATTCTCAGGTCATAAGAAATACTCTCAATAACCTAAGCGGTGACTCTATATGGACATCACCAAATGGTCAATATAAAAATCAGAGTGATTATATATTTTTAGCCAAATGTAGAAAGTTCTATACTGTAAGATAAAACAAAAACAAATGCAAAAAACAAAACAAAACAAAACAAAAAAGGTACTAGCTGAGATCATGACCTTGTTATTTCAAATTTTAGATTTAAATTGAAGAAAGGAAGGAAAGCCATCAGACTAAATAGATATAACCTAAATAACATCCCTTATGAATATGAAGTGGAGGTGATAAATAAATTCAAAGGATTAGATTTGGTAGATAGAGAATTATGGTCAGAGGTTCACAATATTGCACAGGAGGCAGGAGCAACAACAATAACATTCCAATAACAATAACAACTTCTAATGAAAAAGAACAAAGCAAAATGGTTGTCTGCCAGAAAATTTAGAAAAGTCAATAGTGCCCATTGGATAGGAAAAGGTCAGTTTATATCCCAGTCCTACAGAAGAACAATGCTAAAGAATTTTCAAATCATTAAACAATTGTGTTCTTTTCACATCTCTGCAAAATTTTGCTTAATTTTTTTTTTTGCAATTGAGGCTATTGCAATATACAAATCTAGAATTACCAGAAGTGCAGGCTGGTTTTTAAATCAGAGACTAAATTGCCAACATTTGCTATATCAGGAGAAAGCAAGGGAGTTCCAAAAATATATGTACTTTTG
Organism: Antechinus flavipes; assembly: GCF_016432865.1. Taxonomy (NCBI): domain Eukaryota; kingdom Metazoa; phylum Chordata; class Mammalia; order Dasyuromorphia; family Dasyuridae; genus Antechinus; species Antechinus flavipes. The sequence goes on along the minus strand of NC_067401.1, from coordinate 216,319,742 downwards.
CTTCATTGATCACACAAAAGCCTTTAACTTTGTGTATCACACCAAATTGTGGCAAGTCTTCAAACACAAAAGAATATCTGATCATCTTATTCATCTCCTCAGGAACTTATATGCAAGTCAAGAAGTAAAATTACAGGTGAACTAACTGAATGGTTCAAATTCAGGAAAGGAGTAAAGCAAAGTTATATATCATCACCTAATTTGATTAACTTATATACAGAATACATCAGACAAAATGCCAGGATGGATGAAACTAAAACTACTGGAAGAAATATCAATGATTTCAGTTGATATCACTCTGATAGCAGAAAGTAAAGACAAATTAAGAAGCCTTTTGATGAGGGTGAAAGAGGAAGGGATAAATTCTGGCTTGAAGTTTAACATTGGAAAAAAAAATAAGATCATGGCATCTGATTTCATTACTTCCTGGCAAACAGAAGTAGAAGAAATTGAAAGACTTTCAGAATATATATTCTTGGGCTCCATGATCACTTCAGATGGTAATTACAGGTATTAAATTAAAAAAAAAAAAACAGTTGTTCATTAGAAGGAACATGATGGGAAGTCTGGATAGCAAACTAAAAAGAATTATCTTATCAACAAAGATCTAGGTACTCAAAATATATTTGTATGTATTATGTATATATGTATACACAATACATGTGTAGAGGGCTGCAACTCTTGAGTCGATGCACTGAGGTCAGTTCGAGCACTTAAGGTTAATTACCAATTGGATAATACTCTAAGGGCATGTGCTTGGGGAATGGCCTTTCCCACTATCCTGTGTTGGCTCAATAATTTGTGTATGCAGAGAACTGTAGGAGGGACTAGGGGGTGGAGTAAGACTAGCCAGAGTTACTCTGGGCCGGAGACAAAGAAGGAAGGTCACAGAGATTCTGCTTCCATCCAATTCAATTCTACCTTTAAAGAACAAGAATAAAGACTAAGGACTTTTGCTTATCCTGATTCTGGCTGATTCTAAGGTATCTGGGGTGCTAACACGGTCATCACATACATGTATATGTGTATATATGTAATGTATGACTATGAGAGTTGTACTATGAGAAAAGTTGAATGCTATAGAATCAACACTTTTGAATTGTAGTGGTAAAGAAGAAATTTAAGTATTCCATAGACAACAAGAAAATCAAATCAATACTTAAAGAAATTAACTCAGACTATTCATTGGACAGACAAATGCTAAAGATGAAACTTAGATATTATGACCATATAACGAGAATACAGGACTCATTGAAAAAGATCTTGATGCAATTAATGTGATCTTGGACAAACTTTGAACTATAGGAGAGGACAAACACACTTGGCTTGCTGTGGTCCACAGAGTCACAAAGAGTCGGATATTTACTGAATGACTGAACATTAACTTCTTAACTTTAAACTCAACACTCTATCTACTACATCATTTAGTTGTCTCAACAATGCAAAAAGTGGACTAAAAGAAATGGATAGCTGGACAAGAATAGAAAACATTAGTGTGGCTATAATAAGGGATAATGAATACATATTTTCTGAATGGTTTAATATTACTCATGTAATATCAGGAGACCTAATCTCAAAAAAATAAAAATTTAAAATAAATATTTATATGTACATATATGTGCACATAAAATATGCATTTATATATATAATGGAACTGCTCAATGTGATAGCTATCTTATATTATGCCAAAATCATGGCAATGGGCAATTATAACCCATTAGATTATTCCTATGTTGATCGCTAAAGTGGTCTCTTGTGTGACCATTATGTTTATTAAGGAGAACATTTAGTGTTCTGAGGCTCAATGTAATCAATGCAATGTCATTTGAAAATGAGTATTTTCTTCTGTTGCATTATATCTGCCATCTAGGAGAGAAGACATTTTGTACAGTGCCAGAAGAAAGAATTCAGGAAAAATCCTAGAATATATTGAGATTGTGACACAAAATAATTTTTCTTGACAATTAGGAATAGTTCAAAGAGATTGACTTCATCATTGTGTTCAATGAGATACTGAATGAACATCTTAAGGAACATTACTTAAGCAATTTCTGCATATTAAAGAAATTTGAAACCCTCTGAATTTCCTTCCCATTCTAAAACCTATGATTCCACTTTCTCCCTAACTAGAAATACTAGAAGTCATCATCCATCTCCTGAATGCACTGAAAGGAAAAAAGATACCCTCAATGTCCCTTCCATAATCATATTCAATAATTATTATTAGTTATCATAGATTTATTCAAACTAAATCTATATCTAAACCAGATTAAATAAGTGGTTTATTAAACTATGAGATCATTGAATCAATCAATCCACAAATATAAGATTCTACTGTGTGAATCTTATTTGAATTATGGTAAGCACTGAAGGGACTAGAAAAGGAACATTAAGATATGAACCTCTATGCTAGAATTGAAAATAAAAATCCATCCAGGCTGAGCCCTTAAGATGAATAATGCTGGTCATGACTGGCTGCTTTTCACAATAGTGTACAGTCTAAATATGAAATGATTCTCAATTTCATTAGAAAATAACTCCATTTTGACTTCCTTGATCAGAGTTGTGTATCAAATTATGTTCTAGAATAGTTTAGAATTAGCCTTTTATTCCCTTAAGAAATTGATTGGAAAAAACAAGCCACAGGATAATTTTTAAAGTTGTTGCTCCAGTTTTTCCCAACTTTAGAAATCTCTGTTGGCTTTTAATTAAGAACTTGCACTGAGACTGTGAGATGAACCAGATCTGAGCAATTTTTTTCTTCTTTAATGAAATGACACTCATTTCCTTAGAAAGTTTTCCCCAGATTCCCATTGTTCTACTAAAGCAATCTACATAGGCATCTGTGCAGGTGATTGAGTTTTCTATACAATATTGAGATGAAGAGGAGATTCAAGGACAGGTTGTTATGCCTTCCCCTCAAGTATTCTGGAAGAAGTCAACTCTTAGGCATTGATCCATGAAACATCAGGAACTGGGAAAGTAGAGTACCAAGAATGGCAATTGGGATAAGGAAAGTAGTCAGGAGAGAAGAGGAAAAAGAGAATCTAAAAAACAGATTGACAACTTGAAACTACAGAAGTCAGAAATGGATGATGATCACTTTTTTATGGGTGACTGTAAAGCAATTAATTACAAAGATAATTATTGAATTTACTGACTTCAGATATCCCCGGCAACTCTGATATTCTCATCAGAAGTTATCAAATCCAAGACAGTCTTTTTACATGTAAGGAAACTGAGGCCCATGGAGGTTAAGAGGCTTTTCAAGTTATAAACATGAAAAGTAAAGTTTGAATCCACGTCCTCGGGTTCCACAGTTGCTGATCTCTATGGACTGAACAATCTGTGGAATGAATAACAATAAGGTTATGTAGGATCAGTATAGTTATTTAAATATACATCATCAATAACTAGATCACATTTGGGAATTTCACATAGACTGAAATGGATGTGGTTCACCTCATCCCTAACCTCTGAAGTCTCAAGTTTCAGAAATACCAAATTTAGAGCCATGTTACTGATTTTATCTTGAAAGGATCTGCTAACATCTTTGTCTAAGAATACCAAATTTAAACAATATTATTACTTGAAGAAAAAGACAAGAAGTAACTCCAAAATGAGATAATCTAAGGACCATATGTTAGTCTATCAATATAATGATCTGCTGTGTACCAATAAAAAGAGGTGAATGAAATTAAAGGCAATAAGTAATATTTTTATAGAACTTTATTTTTCCAAATACATACAAAGATAGTTTTCAGTATTTACTTTTGCAAAACCTTGGGTTCCAAATCTTTTCCCTTTTCTTTCCTTACCTTCTCCCCAAGACATCAAGAAATCCAATTCTTTTAGATATTTCCACATTTGTCATGCTGCAGAAGAAAAAATCAGTTAAAGGTAAAGATAACATGAAAAAGAATAAAAGAGCAACCAAATAAATAACAACAAAAAGGTGAAAAATTATGTTTTGATCCACATTCAGTCTCCATAGTACTTTCTCTGAATGCAGATGGCACTTTCCATCACAAGTCTATTAGAATTGCCTTGAATTATCTCATTGTTGAAAAAAGTCATGTACTAGGTGATATTTTGAAAGAGGAAAGAGAAAATGTGAAGTAGAAAGGGAAATCACAGGATTAAAGATTTAGTGTTAGATAAGACTTTAAATTCAACCAATCTAGCCCCAATATTTTTTTAAATGTGGAAAATTAAACACAGAAAACAGGTGATTTGGACAAAATCACATAGGTAGTTAAGTGACAGGAGTTGATATTCAAACCAAGGTCCTTTGGTTTCAAAACCATCACTTTCCTCAATGTGACATTATTCTTAACATCAGTATGCTAGACTAAGATTCATAGTTCTGGGTTCAATGCCATCCTCTATTTTTAAATCACAAATTTTCAAGGATTCTATTTATTCTCATTTCCCCTTTTATTATGAAAGATATCTTCCTTTAACTAGAATATCAAAAGATGTTTTTTAAAATCACCATTCAGAAGTCTAAAAAACTCTTCCACTATTTTCTAATTTTCTCTTCAAGGTAGCTTTGAGCTTAGATGGACATCAGCTCATACCAATTGGTAGGCATATAGAAGCAGCTACAAAATGTCCTCCATTTTGCTGTCCTCCAGCATAATGAATAAGGCAATCTCAAAAGACCTTAACTCAGTAGGAGCTTATATATACTTTTTAAAAAATTTATATTCTTAATCTAATCTTAAACCAAATAAAATAAGCACTTCCACATGAATAGAACAGAAATAGAAGATTTCTGTTATGTATAGCTTACTTTTATTTTTAAGTATAAAATAAGTTCACCTTAAAGCTTTCAAAATTATCCTGCTTATCTATACTTCTTTCTGGTCTTTCTATTCTTGTCTCTAAATTTTTAAAAAGGCCTCAATGACCCACTTTTCTTTGTTATTTTCTTTTGACTACCATATTCTTGTCCTTCAACCCACCCCTTCCACTAGGAAAAAATGTAATAAAAATGCATAGTCAGAAAAAAAAAATTCCCACAGTAGTTATGTTCAAACATGTATGACATTCCCTAGCTTGAGTTCCTCATCTTTCTGTCAAAAAGTGAGTAGCAGGCTTCTTCATCTACTGTTGTTTAGAATTAGAGTTGTATATTACATTGATAAGAGTAATAACTTTGGGGGCATAATTCCAGATTGCTCTCCAGAATGGTTGGATTCGTTCACAACTCCACCAACAATGCATTAGTGTCCCAGTTTTCCCGCATCCCCTCCAATAATTATCTTTTTTTTTTGTAATCTTTATCAATCCAGGAAATTAATGTTAAAATGCCATTCCCAAATATTTTATGGTATCAACAGTTATTCTGAATGGAATTTCTCTTTGTATCTCTTGCTGTTGGGTTTTGTTGGTGATGTATAAAAATGCTGAGGATTTATGGGGATTTATTTTGTAGCCAGCTACTTTGCTAAAATTATGAATTATTTCCAATAGCTTTTTGGTAGAATCTCTGGGGTTCTCTAGGTATACCATCATATCATCTGCAAAGAGTGATAGTTTGGTTTCCTCATTGCCTACTCTAATTCCTTTTATATCTTTCTCGACTCTTATTGCCGAGGCTAGTGTTTCTAATACGATATTAAATAATAATGGTGATAGTGGGCAACCTTGCTTCACTCCAGATCTTACTGGGAAAGGTTCCAGTTTTTCCCCATTGCATATGATGCTTACTGATGGTTTTAAATATATGCTCCTGACTATTTTAAGGAAAAGTCCATTTATTCCTATGCTCTCAAGTGTTTTTATTAGGAATGGATGTTGGATTTTATCAAATGCTTTTTCTGCATCTATTGAGATGATCATGTGGTTTTTGTTTGTTTGGTTATTGATATAGTCAATTATGTTAATAGTTTTCCTAATATTGAACCAGCCCTGCATTCCTGGTATAAATCCTACTTGGTCATAGTGTATTATCCTGGTGACAATTTTCTGTAATCTTTTTGCTAATATTTTATTTAAGATTTTAGCATCAATATTCATTAGGGAGATTGGTCTATAATTTTCTTTCTCTGTTTTCAGCCTACCTGGTTTAGGTATCAGTACCATATCTGTGTCATAAAAGGAGTTTGGTAGGACTCCTTCAATCCCTATTTTTTCAAATAGTTTATATAACATTGGAGTTAATTGTTCTTTAAATGTTTGGTAGAATTCACATGTAAATCCATCTGGTCCTGGGGATTTTTTCTTAGGGAGTTGATTGATAGTTTGTTCTATTTCTTTTTCTGAGATGGGACTGTTTAGGATATTTACTTCTTCCTCTGTTAGTTTGGGCAAGCTGTATTTTTGGAGGTATTTTTCTATTTCATTTAAGTTGTCGAATTTATTGGCATAAAGTTGGGCAAAGTAACTCCTAATTATTGCTCTAATTTCCTCTTCGTTAGTAGTGAGTTCTCCCTTTTCATTTTTAAGACTAACAATTTGATTTTCCTCTTTCCTTTTTTTAATCAGATTTACTAAGGGTTTGTCTATTTTGTTGGTTTTTTCATAGAACCAACTCTTAGTTTTATTAATCAATTCAATAGTTTTTTTACTTTCAATTTTATTGATCTCACCTTTTACTTTTAGAATTTCAAGTTTAGTGTTTGACTGGGGGTTTTTAATTTGTTCCTTTTCTAGCATTTTTAATTGCAAACCCAATTCATTGACCTTCTCTTTCTCTATTTTATACAAATAGGCCTCTAGAGATATGAAATTTCCCCTTATTACCGCTTTGGCTGCATCCCATACATTTTGGTATGATGTCTCATTATTATCGTTTTCTTGGGTGAAGTTATTAATTATGTCTATGATTTGCTGTTTTACCCAATCATTCTTTAGTATGAGATTATTTAGTTTCCAATTATTTTTTGGTCTACTTCCCCCTGCTTTTTTGTTGAATGTAATTTTCATTGCATCGTGGTCTGAAAAGGATGCATTTACTATTTCTGCCTTACTACATTTGAGTTTGAGGTTTTTATGTCCTAATATATGGTCAATTTTTGTATAGGTTCCATGAACTGCTGAAAAGAAAGTGTATTCCTTTCTGTCTCCATTACATTTTCTCCAGAGATCTATCATATCTAGCTTTTCTAGTATTCTGTTTACCTCTTTGACTTCTTTCTTATTTATTTTCTGGTTTGATTTATCTAATTCTGAGAGTGCAAGGTTAAGATCTCCCACTATTATAGTTTTACTGTCTATTTCTTCTTGCAGCTCTCTTAGTTTCTCTTTTAAGAATTTAGATGCTACCCCACTTGGTGCATATATGTTTAATATAGATAGTGCTTCATTATCCATGCTACCCTTTAGCAAGATATAGTGTCCTTCCTTATCTCTTTTAATTAGGTCAATTTTTGCTTTAGCTTGATCTGAGATCAGGATGGCTACCCCTGCTTTTTTGACTTCACCTGAAGCATAGTAGATTTTGCTCCAACCTTTTACCTTTAACCTGCATGTATCTCCCCGCTTCAGGTGTGTTTCCTGTAAACAACATATTGTAGGATTCTGGCTTTTAATCCATTCTGCTAACCGCTTCCTCTTTATGGGGGAGTTTACCCCGTTCACGTTTATGGTTAGAATGACCAATTCTGTATTACTTGCCATCTTGTTAACCCCGGTTTATGCTTTCCTCCCTTCTTTCCCCTTTCCCCCCCTTCCAAGTATTAAGCTTGTGAGCACCCCTTGCTTCTCACAGCCCTCCCTTTTTAGTGTCCCTCCCCCCGCCTTAGAGTTCCTCCCCCTATCTTACCCCTTTCCCTCCCAGTTCCCGTATTCCCTTCCGCTTAGCTTATTCCTTCCCTTTCCACTTTTCCCTTCTCACTTTTCAATGAGATGGGAGAAGTTTCACCATAGATTGAATATGTCTTAAGATTTTTCACTTAAAGCCAATTCTGAAGGCAGTAAGATACCCACTATATTCATCCCCCTCCATTCTTTCTCTCAGATATAATAGGTTTCCTATGCCTCTTCATGAGATGCACTACCCCCACTTTACCCTTTTTCTGGTACAATGTCCTTTCCACATCAATTTCTAGAACAAGGTATACATGTATTCTTTATACATCTATATAGTCAAAATATAGTTCCCAAGATTAATCTTTACCTTTTTAGATTTCTCTTGAGTTCTATATTTGTAGATCAAACTTTTTGTTAAGTTCTGGTTTTTTCATCAGAAATAGATGAAATTCGCTTACTTCGTTGAATGTCCATCTTCTTCCCTGGAAAAAGATGCTCATTCTCGCTGGGTAAGTTATTTTTGGTTGCATACCAAGTTCCTTAGCCTTTCGGAATATCATATTCCAGGCCCTTCGATCTTTTAATGTGGATGCTGCCAGATCCTGGGTGATCCTTATTGTGGCTCCTTGATACTTGAATTGGGTTTTTCTAGCCGCTTGCAATATTTTTTCTTTCACCTGAGGGTTCTGGCATTTGGCCACTATATTCCTTGGTGTTTTGATTTTAGGATCCCTTTCAGTGGGTGATCGATGAATCCTTTCAATGTTTATTTTTTCCTCTGTTCCTATGACTTCTGGGCAGTTCTCTTTGATGATTTCCTGGAAGACAGTGTCCAGGCTTTTTTTTCATCATGTTTTTCTGGGAGTCCAATGATTCTCAGATTGTCTCTCCTGGATCTGTTTTCCAGGTCTGTTGTCTTCCCCAGAAGGTATTTCACATTTTTCTCCATTGTTTGATTTTTTTGGATTTGCTTGACTGATTCTTCTTGTCTCCTCGAGTCATTCAATTCCACTTGTTCAATTCTGATTTTCAGTGAAGTATTCTCTTCACTCACTTTTTAAAATCTTTCTCTAATTGTCCAATTGAGTTCTTTTGTTCTGTGGAATTTTTTTCCATTTCGCCAATTTTGTTTTTTAGAGAGCTGTTTTCTGTTTCCAGTTCACTAATCCTATTTTTCAAGGATTTTACTTCTTTATCCACTCTCTCTTTAACTTTCTCCAGACTCTTTTCCCATTTTTCTTCTAGCTCCCTTGTGAGAGCCTTTTTAATCACTTCTATGAGGTTCATCTGTGCTGAGGAACAGATGATTTCCTCCTTTGGGGAATCACCTGGGGACTGCCTGTTTTTAGTCTCCTCAGGATTTAGAGTCTGCTCTCTATCTGTATAGAAGCTGTCAAGGGTTAAAGTCCTCTTCAGCTTCTTGCTCATTCTGTCTATTAATCAGAGATAAATTACCAAAGAAAAACAGAAAAAACTGGAGTCTTTCTTTGGGGGGGGGCTGGGTGTGTTATCGAGCTTCCTCTACAGACTGCAGGTGGCAGTAGTGAGGCACTAGCAGGACTGTGCTGCGCCTGCGCTCTGAGATCCCAAAGCGTGCTGAGTCACTGAGGGGGGGAAGGGGGGGGGGGCCAGGTCCTGAGAGACTCCAGCTGTTTGGGGTTGTGTTCTTCAGCCCCGGTGTTTTTAGCTTCTCTGCTGGGCTATTGACTTGCTGCAGGTTCCAAACCTGTAGCGAAGCTCTCCCTGCAGAGACGGCTACGATCACTCCCCACCCCCTCTCAGCTCTGCTCCCGTGCTCTCACTGCCGCTGCCCTCAGCCTGCGCCCGATCTAAAACCGCCCCAGCCCTCCAGTAAAGACAGACCTTTCTTGGCGGATCTCAAGGATGGCTTCTCTTGGTAACTATTTGTGGGTTTTTTTCAGTCAAGCATTGATTCAGAGGCTTGTAATGAAGTGGATAGTGAGAGAAAGCGCGGAGCTTATGCAACTGTGAGCCTCCTCTCCGCCATCTTAACCGGAAGTCTCGCCTTGAATTATCTCATTGTTGAAAAAAGTCATGTACTAGGTGATATTTTGAAAGAGGAAAGAGAAAATGTGAAGTAGAAAGGGAAATCACAGGATTAAAGATTTAGTGTTAGATAAGACTTTAAATTCAACCAATCTAGCCCCAATATTTTTTTAAATGTGGAAAATTAAACACAGAAAACAGGTGATTTGGACAAAATCACATAGGTAGTTAAGTGACAGGAGTTGATATTCAAACCAAGGTCCTTTGGTTTCAAAACCATCACTTTCCTCAATGTGACATTATTCTTAACATCAGTATGCTAGACTAAGATTCATAGTTCTGGGTTCAATGCCATCCTCTATTTTTAAATCACAAATTTTCAAGGATTCTATTTATTCTCATTTCCCCTTTTATTATGAAAGATATCTTCCTTTAACTAGAATATCAAAAGATGTTTTTTAAAATCACCATTCAGAAGTCTAAAAAACTCTTCCACTATTTTCTAATTTTCTCTTCAAGATAGCTTTGAGCTTAGATGGACATCAGCTCATACCAATTGGTAGGCATATAGAAGCAGCTACAAAATGTCCTCCATTTTGCTGTCCTCCAGCATAATGAATAAGGAAATCTCAAAAGACCTTAACTCAGTAGGAGCTTATATATACTTTTTTAAAAATTTATATTCTTAATCTAATCTTAAACCAAATAAAATAAGCACTTCCACATGAATAGAACAGAAATAGAAGATTTCTGTTATGTATAGCTTACTTTTATTTTTAAGTATAAAATAAGTTCACCTTAAAGCTTTCAAAATTGTCCTGCTTATCTATACTTCTTTCTGGTCTTTCTATTCTTGTCTCTAAATTTTTAAAAAGGCCTCAATGACCCACTTTTCTTTGTTATTTTCTTTTGACTACCATATTCTTGTCCTTCAACCCACCCCTTCCACTAGGAAAAAATGTAATAAAAATGCATAGTCAGAAAAAAAAATTCCCACAGTAGTTATGTTCAAACATGTATGACATTCCCTAGCTTGAGTTCCTCATCTTTCTGTCAAAAAGTGAGTAGCAGGCTTCTTCATCTACTGTTGTTTAGAATTAGAGTTGTATATTACATTGATAAGAGTAATAACTTTGGGGGCATAATTCCAAAGTGTTCTAGAATAACTAGATCAGTTTCTTAGTCCCACAGAAAGCACATTAATGTCTCTATTTTCCTGAAGCCCTTCTAATAATTATCTTTTTTTTTTTGTAATCTTTATCAATCCAGGAAATTAATGTTAAAATGCCATTCCCAAATATTTATATTTAATTATGTACTGGTTTTAGTGGCATTTAAAACAAAGATTTTAGTGCAAATAGGCTAAATAGAGCTATTCAACTAACTGTGTGATCCCAGGCAACTCACTTAACTTGCCTTGCCTCAGTTTCCCGTCTATAAAATGAGCCAGAGAAGGAAATGGCAAGCCCCTCCATTATCTTGACCAACAACAATGCTATCTCCAATTGATTTGTATTTATTATTATTCTGAGAGGTGGCAACCTCCTTCCTCTGAATTCGGTTCCTTTGTGGGAGCTATCACTTCACAAATGTGTAGATTGTCTAGTCAGATCATGAACCAGTTCCCAGCCTAACCCTTTTGTTACATCACTACTGTATGTTTCTACACAAACATGACACATATGTATGTGTATGAATGCTCTATATGGATAGGGATAACATGGCTTTAGATAAACTATTACTGATACTTTCAGAGAACATATATGTGTGTATATGTATATATGAAAGAAGAAAGTGGCCCTCTAAAATTAAAAATGTTAAATGTTGGAAAGATGATTAAAGTGTTTTTGGCAACCCTCTCTAGCACTATATCCAAAGTTAAATTGGATAGAAACCAGTGCATTTGTTGGTTCAGTTAGATAAGTGATTTTAATGTAGTCCAAAGAAGGTTCCAATTGGATAATTCTATCATAGGGACAAACCATTATATTTCAGGTTCATTCTAATTTGCTCACCTTTATTTCTCTTGAAATAATTTAAAAAACATTTGTTTTCAAATTTTTTCTTCTTGACAGAAACCTCTGAATTTGAAATTGACATGCATATATACTGCTTCATTTTGAATCCAGAAGTTTGAAACTTAATTTCATAAAACACATAATAGCCATACTCCATATACAGCAAATTATTACCTTTGCTAGTTGGGCTGCAAAGAATACAACTCTCTTGTGACTGATTTTGTGTTAACCAAGAAGACTTGGTTAAAATAAAATATTTTTATATTATGGGAAAAATTATCATTGCAACCTGTATGATATAATCAGAAAGCTTATTCAGTTCTCATTTGCACACTTTATTTAAAATTATTATTATAATTACATGTATAAATATTATTTTAAAATAAATATATAATTATAAAAGTTATGTTTATTAAAAGAGGCCTATGGTCCGTTAGCATAATACAAATGAAAATTTTCATATTGATAATTTTAATGTTTTATTAATAAGTCAATATAGCACAAAAGTTCACTTTCCATGAAAGAAATAAAAAATAAAAGGTAGATTATATAATCTGATTCTTTTTAAATCTAAAGAAAATCAGAAATCAAACTGTAGTTTCCTTTTCTTCATCTCTCCTTAGTTAGGTATCCGCGTTACTTCACAGGGCCCACAGATACAGAAAAAAACAGGTAGAACTACCTACTACTATCTACCATCCTACTTTTTGGTACTACCATCATAATTTTTGTTAATTTTTGGCTTTCTGATTTTTCAAATTATCAATGCTTTTTTTTTTTTTTTTACCATATTTTGATTTTAAATTTCTGTTAAAGGGAAACTTGTTTGTCTTTGTGTTACTAAGATAAATTTATTCACTGTTTCCATTTAGGTCAAGCTGTCTTACTCCTAGGATATGTCAATAGACATTTAAAGAACACAAAGGGAAGGTAAGCCTGTTATTTTCAAGATTGTAATCAGTTATTGTACTGAGCAAACATTAAATTACTAAATTTCTTCTTGTATTCAAATGGATCTGAGAAAGCCAGATCCATAAGATTTGGACTAATAAGGCAAAAGACACAAAGCACAAAGTAAGAGATTTGAACCTCATAATATTTGTAGTTTCCACTTCTAAACTAAAAGGAATGCTACTGTGGTAATGGGACCGAGCTATGCATTTACTTTCAGACTTCAAAGATCCATGATTTCATCTGTGTGGTTTCTCTGTCTACCCACAGAGATCATAAGCCCTCCATACCTTAGACAATTTAATGAGCTTCTATGGCCAAAAACATGGCCTTCACCAACCTTCTCTCTAGTGATACCTCTTCCAAGTTAGCTAGGCAGGTTCTAGGAGAACAAACACTCAGTCTGGCATCAGACCAATATTCAAAGTCTTTCTGAGTATGATCTTACAGAGCTTATGTTCCACTAGCAGAGACTTCAAGAACATAGGTTATTCTATGCCTCTATGAGGCATACTAGAGTTGTACTTTTTAAAAATGCATGTTCTTTCCTCACTATTTATCTTTGATGATTTTTGACACACAGATATCACATTTCAAAATGAGAACAAAAGATTGAGAATTTCAAGGGAATTAATGAAAAAAAAAATCAAATGAAGGTGGCCTAGCAATACCTGATCTAGAACTATATTATAAAGCAGCAGTTACCAAAACCATTTGGTATTGGCTAAGAAATAGATTAGTTGATCAGTGGAATAGGTTATGGTACAAGACAAAATAGTCAATAACTATAGCAATCTAGTGTTTGACAAACCCAAAGATCCCAATTTTTGGGATAAGAATTCATTATTTGACAAAAACTGCTGGGAAAACTGGAAATTAATATGGCAGAAGTTAGGCATGGACCCACATTTAACACCATATACCAAGATAAGATCAAAATGGGTCCATGAGTAAGACATAAAGAATGAGATAATAAATAAATTAGAGGAACATAGGATAGTTTACCTCTCAGACTTGTGGAGGAGGAAGGAATTTGTGACCAAAGAAGAACTAGCGATCATCATTGATCACAAAATAAAAAAATTGATTACATCAAATTAAAAAGCCTTTGTACAAACAAAACTAATGCAAACAAAATGAGAAGGGAAGCAACAAACTGGGAAAACATTTTTACAGTTAAAAGTTCTGATAAAGGCCTCATTTTAAAAATATATAGAGAATTGATTCTAATTTATAAGAAACCAAGCCATTCTTCAATTGATAAATGGTCACAGGATATGAACAGATAATTTTCAGATGATGAAATTGAAACTATTTCTACTAATATGAAAGAGTGTTCCAAATCAATATTGATCAGAAAAATGCAAATTAAGACAACTCTAAGATACCACTACACACCCATCAGATTGGCTAAGATGACAGGAAAAGATAATGACAAATGTTGGAAGGGATGTGGGAAAATTGGGACACTGATGCATTGTTGGTGGAGTTGTGAACGAATCCAAACATTCTGGAGAGCAATCTGGAACTATGCTCAAAAAGTTATCAAACTGTGCATACCTTTTGATCCAACAGTGTTACTACTGGGTTTATATCCCAAAGAAATACTAAAGAAGGGAAAGGAATCTGTATATGCCAAAATGTTTGTGGCAGCCCTGTTTGTAGTGGCTAGAAACTGGAAAATGAATGGATGCCCATCAATTGGAGAATGGTTGAGTAAATTGTGGTATATGAATGTTATGGAATATTATTGTTCTGTAAGAAATGACCAACAGGATGAATACAGAGAGGACTGGCGAGACTTACATGAACTGATGTTAAGTGAAATGAGCAGAACCAGGAGATCATTATATACTTCAACAATGATACTGTATGAGGATGTATTCTGGTGGAAGTGGATTTTTTTGACAAAGAGAAGATGTAATTCAGTTCCACTTGATCAATGATGGACAGAAGCAGCTAAACCCAAAGAAAGAACACTGGGAAATGAGTGTAAACTTTTTGCATTTTTGTTTTTCTTCCCAGGTTATTTTTACCTTCTGAATCCAATTCTTCCTGTGCAACAAGAGAACTGTTCGGTTCTGCACACACACACACACACACACACACACACACACACACATAATAGCTAGGATATACTATAACATAGTTAACACATATAAGACTGTTTGCCATCTAGGGGAGGGGCTGCAGGGAGGGAAGGGAAAAGTGAGAACAGAAGTGAGTGCAAGAGATAATGTTGTAAAAATAATTACCCAGGCATATGTTCTGTCAATAAAAAATTACAATTAAAAAAAAATTCAAAATGGTCCAAGGAAAATAAAAATTATTAATGATATTGTTAATAGTTTTGTTTTCCTTTCTTAAAATTCCAAATTTGGTATAGTGTTTTTGTTTATTTTATTTCAGGACTAAAGTCACAGGCTAATTAATATATACTATATAGGTACATATTTATTGTACTATAATATTTATTGGTATATATTAGTAGGGTTTTTTCTTTCTCATGAATCTTCCCGTTATCTATCTGGGTGAATGTTTTCACTCTTGTGGAACTCTCATTCCACTTGATTAATACCCTTATGGCACTTACTATATCTAGCATTAATTATCTGTTGGTTACATTTTTTATATTTTCTACTGGGGTTGCAAGTTATTAATGAGAATCATATTTTAGTAATTTCTGTATCTACCTACTTCCAAAGTGTTAAACATTAAATTATTGTTTGTTTTTAAAATGAATAGATGTCAATAATGCAAATGATAAAATAAAAATCCCTTTTAATATATACATATGTGTATATGTATGTGTGTATATACATATATATGTTTCACCAGCAATTGTGTGTTAGCAAGAGTAGAAAAAAACAATGGCCACCTAGTCTATTACTTAAATTAAAGTTCAGTCTCCATTTCTGGAAACTACTCCAAGAGAGAAGAAACATTTTGGGAATATATGTGTAGTAGAAATGAGAGTAAGGTAAGAAGAAAGAGAAGGGGAAGAGAAAATTTGAGTGATATCAATGCAATAATCCTAGTTATCATTTGCCCAGGTTGGTGACATTAACATATATAGTTCACCTAAACTGCTGGTCTGTCAAAAGCTTGAAGTTCGTTCAACAAATACTTAATAAGCACCTACAATGTGTCCAGGAACTCTGGAGGTATTGGGGAAATGTAAACAAAGCAGTAACAGCCTTCCAAGACTTTATACTTTAATGGAAGAAAACAATACATACATAGAAAAATTAAATACAAAATACATATAGGATAATGTACCAGGAAGAGCAATGGCAGCTGAGAAGAATCAGAATAGGTTGTTTCAAGGGAAACCAAAAATGAATATGAAAGAAATTAGTGACTCTAGAAGACACAGGTGAAGGAGATTATTCCAGAATTGGATGATAGTCTTTACAAAAGAATAGAAATGGGAAATGGAATGTTGTGTCCAAGAAAACGTGGGTAAACTGGTTTTGCTGGAAAGTAGAGTGCATAAATCTTTCCTCAAGCATTCACAGAAACATGGAAAGACTTGCATGAACTAAGAAAGAAAGCAAAATTTGGAGAGCAATTAAGTAACAACTATAATAATAAAAATCAAAATAACATTTTAAAAAGCTAACCAATATCTTTCTAATGAATAAGAAATGCATTTCTTTCTTTTCTATAGAGTGGTAGTAGACTATATGAGCAAGATATTGCATACACTGCCAGATACGATTATTTTGTTAGTTGTTTTTCTTTAACTATATTCTTTTTTATTAAAGGGAAGCTCACTAGTAGATATCAGGATATTTTTTAGTGTTTTAAGATTTGATAAAAATATTTCTTCAAAGAAAGGAGTATGATCAAAGGATATAAACAGTTCTCAAAAGAACTGCATATTATTTACAGTCATTATTACAGATATACAATGATTATTTAAATCACTAATAAGATAAATGAACATTAAAACAATTCTGAAATTTCACCTCAAACACATTAAGCTGGCAAAAGTAACAAAAGATAGGAATAATCAGTGTTGGAGAGATTATAGAAGTTAAGTACACTAATCAAAGAATTAAAGCACTGAAAGAAATTTAGTGTCCATATTCTGTTGGAATAGTTAATTGACAAACAATTTTGAATTCTTATTTTTTAAAGTGAGTAAAGACCAGATCTTTGACCCAGATAGCCCAATGTATCAATTGTAGGCTTATATTCCAAGGGGATCAAAGGTTAAAAAAAAAAATATATCACAAAATATTCCCTGTAGTACTTTTTTTTTTTTGTAACAATGAACTCTACATAAATTAGGTTTCCATCAGTTGAGAAATGATTAAACAAGTTGTGATGTACAAATGTAATGAAATATTTTTTCATTCTAAGAAATTAAAATTTAAAGAATTCAAAGAAACACCAAAAGTCTTATGTGAACTGATACAAAGAGAAATAAAAGATCCAGGAAAACAATATATACAATGTCTACAACATTTCAAACAAAAAGAGCAATAAAATGAAGCTAAATGTTGTATAATTTTAACTACCAAAAGATCCCTGGAGAAGAGTTAAGAAAATACACCTCCCTTACTTAACTTCAAAGAAAGGAACTACAAGCATATATTGTCAGACATAATGAGTTGGTTAATTTTGCTGAACTATCCTTTTTCCTTTTCCTTTTTTAATCTTTGCTAAAGAGAGTTTATTAGGGAAGGAGAAAATACATATTCTGAAATGAATTTGAATAGAAAAAACAAAAATCACCTTTTTGTGAGAGACAGATTGAAGATAGGGGAATGATAGAAAATAAAGATATACTGTAGTAATATATATATATATATCCCAAGGTCAATTTAGTGATGAGTCAAAATGAATATATTCATTTGTGTGTGAATATATCCAAGAAAAAGTGGATTTGGATCTAAATTATCTAGACATGTATAAATTAGTTATTTCTTATTTTCCCTTTTTCATTCTGTCCCATAATGCTTCTATAATTTAGAGACTTCTCAGGAGTTATGTAGTATAAAGGAAAGAGCTCCAAAAAGATCACTGAAGAAAGACTTGTATCCAAATTCTAGCTCTATATTTAATAGCTATATGACCCTAGGCACAAAGTCACTTAATCCCCCTAAAGCTTTAATTTCCTTTCTCCTCTGTAAAATGGGATTAATTATACAGTCTCCTTTGCTGAATTACCATCCATGTCCCAGTTCCTAACTTTCTTTCTGTGATTCTATAAGATCTCATGGATCCAGTTAATCATTTCTATGCAAGACATCTAGAAATCTACGTATTCAGCCCTCAACTTTTTCTTTAGTTCCAGTTAAATATCTTCTAGTGCCAACTAGACCTCTCTAACTATATGTCCCATAGGCATCTCACACTCAATATGTCCAAAACAGAACTCAGCATATTTATTCCTAAATCTACCCCTCCTCTTATAGGAGGATGATATTTCCCTATTTCTATAGAGGGCACCATAATCTCCAGGTTAAAGCTAAAGTTGATTAAATTTGACTCTTCACTCTTATTTTCCCACAGGCCAAATTCTAAGAGTTACCAAAATTTGTCAATTGTACTTCTATATCTCTCATATTTGTTCCCATCTGTTTACTATATAATATCCCAGTTCAGACCCTTATACTTCTTGCCTAAACAATTCCAAAAAAGCCTAATTGGTTTTCCCTCATCTTTCTCCCCTCTCTAACCCATCTTCTACACAGTTATATGTCTTAGTTTAATTGTTTAGTCATGTCTGGCTCTTCTTGACTTCATGGACATGACAGATCTTTCTATCCTTTATTTCTTGAAGTTTCTCCACATTCATGTTCATTATGTCCATTTACTCTTTATCCATCTCATGCAATTCCCTTTTTTCTTTTTCCTTCAATATTTCCCAACATCAGAGTCCTTTCCTTATTGGAAGGAAAAGTCTCATCTTCTCATTATATGGCCAAAGTATTCAAGGTCCAGGATTTGACCTTCCAGTGAATATTCCAAATCAGTTTCCTTAAGTATTGACTTATTTGACCTCCTTTCTGTCTATGGGCTCTCAAAAGTCTTCTTTAGTTCCACAGTTTGGAAGCATAAATTCTATGGTGCTCAGCTTTCCTTATAGTCCAACTTTCACATACATTGCTACTGGAAAAACTATAGCTTTGAATATATGGACCTTTGTTGGCAAGGTGATATCTCTGCTTTTTAGTGTGTTGTCCAGATTTGCCATATCTTTCCTTGCCAGGAGCAAGCATCTTTTAATTTCATGGTTGTAGTCACCATCTGTAGTGATCATTGAGCCCAAGAATATAAAATATAACATTGCTTCCATTTCTTCTCCTCTATTTTCCAGGAAGTGATGGGATCAGTTTGCCAAGATTTTAGTTTTTTTTGGCGTTGAGCTTCAAGCCAATTTTTATACTCTCCTCTTGCACCCTTATCAAGAGGCTTCTAAATTCCTCTTCACTTTCTGCATCAGAGTGCATCTGAACATTTGATATTGTGGATATTTCTCCTGGAAACCTAATTCCAGCTTTCAATTCACCCAGTCTTGCATTTTATATGATGTATTCTGTATATGCATTAAATAAGGTGATAATATACTGCCTCGTCATAATCCTTTTTCAATCTTAAAGCAATAAGTTGTTGCATGTTTGACTAATTTTTGCTTCTTGGCCTGTATACAGGTTCCCCGAGAGACAAATAAGATACCTAGTATTCCTATCTTTTTGAGAACTTACCACATTTTATTATCTACATATTATTATCTATTATTATTTAGTAGAGTCAATGAAGTGTAAGTAATTTTTCTGGAATTCGCTTTTTCCATAACCTAGAGAATGTTGGCAATTTGGTCTCTAGTTCCTCTTTCTGTTTGAAAACCAACCAGTTCTTTGTTCACATATTACTGAAGCCTAGCCTGCAGAACTTTAAGTATAAATTTGCTGACTTGTGAAATGACAATGATTGGTAATTTGAATATTCCTCTGTAGGATTGGAACATAAATTGATATTTTCCAATCCAGTGGCTATACTGTTAGGTTTTCCAAATTTTCTGGCATATTGAGTTAGATTTTAATAGCATCATCTTTAAGGTTTTAAATAGCTTGGTTGAAATTCCATCACTTAGCCATGGTGCTGGCAATGCTTTCTAAGGTCCACCTAATTTAATTCTCCACAATGTCTGGCTCTAGATCAGTTACTACACCATTATTGATATAAGTAATGTTAAAATCTTCCTTGTATTTTTCTTCATGTTATTGCCACTTCTTCTAAATCTCTTCTCTACTTCTGTGAAATCCCTACAATTTTTTTTTTGTCTTTTATCATGTCCATTTTTGCATAAAATGTTCCCTTGAAATTTCTAATTCTCTTGAAGGAGTTTCTTGTCTTTCCCATTCATATATTTTCTTCCATTTCTTTGCATTGTTCATTCAAGAAAATCTTATCTCCTTTTACTGGGGGAATTTGTTTGGAATTCTACATTCAATTAGGTATATCTTTCCCTTTCTGCTTTACCTTTCAACTTTCTTCTTTCCTCAGCTAACTGTAAAGCTTCAACAGATAATTATTTTGCTTTCTTACACTTCTTTTTCTTTTGGGATATTTTTGTTGCTTCCTCCTATTCAATATTGCAATTTTAGGAATTCTATCTACCAGGAATTCTATCTACCAGATTTAATTCGTTCAATCTATTCATCACTTACAATTCATATTTATAAAGGATATTATTTATGTCATATATATTTTATTTGATGGTTGTCTCTATTCAATTTGTCTGAATTTTGTAATAAGAAGCTCATGATCTGAGCCACAGTCTGCTCCATATATTTGTTTTATTTGTTTTAACTCCCTGTCTATAGTTTCTGTATGCAGTTTTGGTTGCAAAAGTATATAATCACTCTGATTTCTCTATTGACTATCTGGTGATGTCCATGTGTAACCTTTTCTGTTATTGAAAAAAAATGTTTTATTATTAGAGAGTTATTACAACAAAACTCTATTAGTCTCTGTTCTGTTTCACTTTATACTCCAAGGTAAACTTGCCTGTTATTCCAATTATCTCTTGATTTCTTACTTGAGCATTCCAACCTATTATGATGAATGTGATATCTTTTTTGGGGGGTATCATTTCTATAAGATGTTGTAGATCTTCAGAGAGATGATCAACTTTGGCCTTTGGGCATCAGTGTTTGGAGCATAGACTTATATTACTGTGATGCTGAATGGTTTGCCTTGGATTCAACCAGATATTTAGTCATTTTGAGACAGAACCACAGTAATGTTTCCTCCCCTTTTTTATTGATTATAAAGGCTACTCCATTTCTTCTAAGCAAGTCTTACCTATGGATTATATGTAATGATCATCTGAATTAAATTCACTCATTCTGATCCATTTAAGTTCATTGAAACCCAAAATGGGCATTTAAAGTTCTTTACCATGAGATTCCAGCCCACTTTTCCAGTCAAATTCCACATTATTTCCCTTCATATACATTATATTCCAGCCAATCTGCTCTCCTGGACAGGTATACAACATGTCTTCTCCCCACAAGAGTTTTTGGAAAAACTCTATCCCATACACAAAAAATTCTTCCTCCTCATATCTGCCTCTTTGAACTCCTTTGTTGTTGTTCAGTCATGTTCAGCTCTTTATGATCCCATGAATCATAGTGTCCATAGAGTTTTGTTAACAAAGATAATGCAATGTTTTCTCATTTTCTCCAATAGATTAAGGTAAACAGATTATAGTGATTTTGTTTTATTTTATTTCAGGACTAAAGTCATAAGCTAATTAATAGATTCTCTATAGATGTTATATACCATTATTATATAGATAGATAGATAGATAGATTTATATAATTTATATTATATATTATATAAATATATATTTATATATGATTATAATTTTTATATAAATACATTTACATATATTACATAAATTATATATATGTATGTATATATATATGTATGTATGTATGTATATGTAGGGTTCTTCTCTCTCATGAATTTTCCCCTGTTATCCATTTAGTTGAAGTTTTCACTCTTGTGGAATTCCCATTCCACTTGCTTAATCCCTTATACCATTTACTATAGTATGAATTATCTATTAGTTAGTTATATGTTTTATTTTTTCTACTAAGTTATATGTCATTAATGAGGACCATATTTTAATAATTTTAGTATCTACCTACTTCCAGAGTTTTAAGCATTAAATTGTTCTTTGTTTTAAAAAGATGTTAAGAAAATAATGCAAATGACAAAATAAAAAAATTATATATATATATATGTATATATATATATATATATATACATACACACACACACACACATACATATATATATATATATATATATATATATATATATATATATATAGAGAGAGAGAGAGAGAGAGAGAGAGAGAGAGAGAGAGAGAGAGAGAGAGAGAGAGTTCACCAGTAATTCTGCATTAACAGGAGTAGAAAATTATAACAATGGCCATCTAGTCTATTACTTATATTAAAACCACCCTTCATTTCTAAAAAAAAAAAAATATATGAAATTCTCCCAAATCTAAAAAAAAAGGAAATGAGAAAGGAGAATTTGAGTGATACCAATGTAATAACACTAGTTATCATTTGGCCAGGTTGGTGATATTAGCATATACCTTAGATAGTCCACCTAAATTGCTAGGAATCCCTAGTCTAGTAGAATGAAAACTCCTTGAAGACTCACTCTTTTGTATTTTCAGCATCTACCAAAATGCTCTAGTATTGTTCAGTCATGTTTGATGATTCATAACTCACTGGAGTTTTTCTTGGCAAAGATACTGGAGTGGTTTGCCATTTCCTTCTCCAGCTCATTTTACAGATGAGAAAACTGAGGTAAATGGGATTAAACAGCTAGTGTCTGAGAACAAATGTGAACTGTGAGAAAGACTCCAGACCCTGTGCTCTATCTATTTATACCACCTCACTGTTACCACAATGCCTTTCAGCACACTTAATAAATGCTTGTTAATTGACTGATTTGATCTTAAAATTTCTCTAAAGCCATAAGGTATTATGATTCCTATGCAAAATACTGACTTTATTTTTTGACTGGAGCCCAACTAAAGATCCAGATGAAATCCAGGTCTACGACATTTGATCTGGGCTCAGAGAAGAGGAGCAAGGTGACATCAGTCTCTTCTGATTCAGTCAAGAGCCAAGGCACAGCAACAGCATCCAAGTGACATGCATATCGCATGTATCAAAGCAGTCGCTCAATCTGCACTGCAATAACATTCTTTCACATCTCAGCATGGGTGCTGGCCCTGAGCTGCAGTTCCAGTAATTGACATAGTTGCCCAATGCTACAAAACAAACTCAGAAACT
Source organism: Antechinus flavipes (assembly GCF_016432865.1). Lineage (NCBI taxonomy): Eukaryota > Metazoa > Chordata > Mammalia > Dasyuromorphia > Dasyuridae > Antechinus > Antechinus flavipes. Next base: position 216,296,671 of record NC_067401.1, on the reverse strand, counting down.
ATTCTCATTAGACATCCCCCTGGTTTGCTACTCTGTTATTGAAAAGCCCAAACACTGAGCCTCATACCAGCGTGGCTCTGTTTTTAATTAGTTCTGATGGCACTGGGCTGGAAGCCAAGGGAAAAAATGAACTTCCTGAAATTGAGGCTTGTTGCTCAGTATGTCGCTTCCTTCTTAGAGAGATTGTTTTCACAACATTTTATGAAAAGGGCTACTGACAGAAATAATATAAGTTTTTACTGCTTTTGATTTTTTATTTCATGCTTATAAACGGCAAGCAAAAGTCAGAGAATTTTTTAAAGTTACAACACTATTATTTGGTCTTTTGTGACCCAATTGACTTGTCTATTGATTAAAGACATCCTGCCAGATTAATTTTTTTTAATGGCAAAAACACAGGCTTCTGTTAAAATTTTAAAAGCATAAATGTTTTAGTATACTAGTTTAGTATACTAGTAAACTTAGTATACTATGTTAAGTGTGTGTGTGTGTGTGTGTGTGTGTGTACACACACACACACAAATATATATTATACAAACATACATATACAGTACACATATTAATGGCCTACATCATTGCAGGCAAGATAAGAACTAAAATGTCTGTCCGAGCACCTTCTGAATACAAGGAGGTAAACGGCCTAAAAGAAACTGAACTGGAAAAGAAATGAGTCATTTGAATCATTTAAAAATTAGAAAATAAATATTTGATATCAATATGATATATCAGTATGGTCATTTTGGCTAATAGTTATACTCCAAGAATATGAGTAAGCACTTTTGAAAATAATTTGTTAAAATATTATTAGTCCTTCTGAAAAAAAATAAAAAAAGCATTTTTCCTTTTGCAAAGGATCTCTTGTCTTAAGACAAGGCTATATTTTAGCCATTTGGAAAGGTAACTGTTTATCTTTTAGGGGGGGGATCAAATGTGTTTCTGTATGTGGAGATGGTGGGGCAGAGACTGATCTATGGGAGACTAGAGATAGCAACTTTACTATCTCTAAAAAAAATTTCATTTTTGCTGAGACAATTGAAGTTAAGTGACTTGCCTAGGGTCACAGAGCTAGGAAACGTTAAATGTCTGAGGCTAGATTTGAACTCAGATCCTCCTGACTTCAAGGCTGGTGCTCTATCCACTGCACTATCTAGCTGCCCCCTCAAAGCAACTTTAAAATAACATCTCAAATAAAATTTTTGAGTAGTAGAGCTAATAAAATCTCAGAGTGAAACATTTTTCTGATCTAAGAAAACTTGGGATGTTCACCTCCACTGAGTTGGAGGTCTGTCCAAAGCACACACACAGGGTGGCAGTAGAAGTAGCTGTATTAGCAATTTTGGGAGCCTCACCCTAGAAATGGTAAGGGTATCAAGCAACTGGTCAGAAAGAGATTACAGGGGACCCATTACTGGCAAGGGTATAGCTGGTGCTGAATGGCAACTCTATTACCAATATGCAGTTTTGAATCATAGTTCTAGGACAAACTCTACTGCCAATGTACAGTTTTGAATATTAGTTTCAGGACAAAAAGGAGCACTTGTGGTTGGTCACAAGGGAACAAGTGTCTGGTCACGGTCAAAAAAATGGAGCTAAAAAAATGCTAGAATTTGCAGTGTCAGCAGAAAAGGGGACTTGATTAGAGTTCCAAAGCCAAGAGCAGTGCTAGTGCTTGAGTTGCAGAAAAGCAGATTTCCTCTTGGGTAAAGATCAGGAAAATCATGACCACACCTCTCTCAGAATCACACTTGGAAGGACTGGAAACTTGTAGACCCCCAGAACTATCTGTGAAAATAAAGCATGAAAAAGATTAAAGCATGGGATCCTCATGTGAAAAGAGCCCAATTTTGACATAAAGTTCAAAGTCAATCATTAGACTGAGAAATAAGCAAATAACAAAAGCAAAAATAACTTGACCACAAGAAGCTACCATGGTAGAAGGGACTAAAACATAAACTCCAAAGAAGATCACACCACACACACACACACACACACACACACACACACACACACAAAGAGAGAGCTTCACCTAAAACCTCAAAGAAAATTGCTAATTGGACATAAGTCCAAGAGAATTTTTAAAAGAGTTGAAAAAAGAGATAATAATGGTAGAGGGAAAATTGGGAAAAGAAATTATAATGATGCAAGAAAAATATTTTTAAAATAATTAAGAAAAGAGGCATTCAAAAAATTAATAAAAAACAACAGTAAATGGATAACAAAAATTCAGCAAAAAAAAAAAAATCCTTAAAAAGCAGAACTGCCAAATGGAGAGGTATAAACACTCACTAAAAAAATAAAAATTTCCTTTAAAATTACAATTAAACCAATAGGAGCTAATAACTCCAATAGACATCAAGAAACAATAAAACAAAGTCAAAAGAATGAAAAAAAAAAGAAGAAGAAAATGTGAATCAGTTCACTGGATAAACAAGTGATCCAGAAAATAAATCAAGAAGAAATAATTTAAGAATTAGCAGAAAGCCACGAGCAAAAATAAGGCATAGACATCATATTTCAAGAAATAGTCAAGAAAAATTGACACAATGTCATAGATCTACAGGGTAAAATAGAAAATAAAAGAATCCACTAATCACCTCCTGAAAGAGATCCCAAAATGAAAATACTCAGGAATATTATAACCAAATTCCAGAGCTCTCAAGTCAAAGAGAAAAGACTTAAATAAGATAGAAAGAAACTGGGGCAGCTAGGTGGTGCAGTGGATAGAGCGCCAGCTTTGAAGTTAGGAAGACTTGAGTTCAAATATGACCTCAGAAACTTAATACTACCTAGCTGAGTGACCCTGGGCAAGTCATTTAACCCCAATTGTCTCAGCCAAAAAAGAAAGATAGAAAGAAAAAATTCAAATATCATAGAGCCACAGTCAGCATACACAAGATTTAATAGCTTCTACATTAAAGGAGAAGAGGATTTGGAATATGATAATTCTCAAAGGCAAAGGAACTAAGATTTTAACCAAGAATAACCTACCCAGCAAAACTAAGTATAATCCTTCAGAGGAAAATGAATATTCATGAAATAGAGAGCTTTCAAGCATTCCTGATACAAACACCAGAGTTGAATAGAATATTTGATATTCAAATATAAGACCCAGGAAAAATATAAAAAGGGAAATATGAAAGAGAAATTACAAAAGACTCAGGAAGTTTAACCTATTTACATCTTTGTAGGGGGAGATAATTCAAGTACCTCCTAAAAACATTGTCATCATTAGGGCAGTTAAAAGAAGTTTATATAGATCAAAGGCATGGAGATGATTTGATTATGCTGAAATAATCTCCCAAAAATAAAGGAGTGAGAAAGAGGGATACACTGGGAAAAGAAAAAAGTAGAAACAGGAAATTTTTCTCACATAAGACAGATGTACAACAAGGAGCTTTTATAGTGGAAAGGAAGTGAGGTAGGGTGGGCAATGCTTGAACCACATCAGAATTGGTTAAAACAAGAAAAGAATATAAATACTTATTCAATCGTGTATAGAAACCTATGCGACCTAATACAGAAATGAGAAAAAGAAGTTAAAAAATGAAAGTGTAGATAATAAAAGGGAAATTAGATTAAGGGTTAGAAGCAAAATAGACTTTTGAGGACAAACAATAAAAAGAGAGAAAAAAGAAATAGTAGAAAATGGGAGACTGAAAATACATAATAATCATAATTGTGAATGTAAATGATAAACTCAACTATAGAATGGAAGTAGATAGCAGAGTAGATTAAAAACTAATATCCAACAATGTTATATGTGTGACATATTTTAAGCAAAAAGACACAGAGAGTTAAAAATAAAAAAACTGGTAAAAATGCTTCAGTGGAAGTGAAAAAAAAAAAGGCAGGGGTAGCAATCATGATTTCAGACAAAGCAAAAACAAAAATAGATCTAATTAAAAGAGATAATCAGGGAAATAACATTTTACTAAAAAATACCATTGACAATGAGATTATATTTTGAAAAAATATAACATGTTTTTCTGATTAACAAAGAATTGATAAGGGCTATTTCCCAATTGGTAAATAATCAAAGGATATAGACAGTTTTGAAAAAAAGAAATCAAAGCTAACTATAGTCATATGACAAAATACATTAAATCGCTACTGACTAGAGAAAAGCAAATTAAACCAACTTTGAAGTACCATCTCACACCTATCAGAGTTGACAAATGCTGGACAGGATGAGGGAAAATTAGGTACATTAATAAACTATTGATCAAAATGTGACCTGGTTCAAATATTCTGGAGAACAATTTGGAACTATGCCCAGAGGACTCTAAAACAGTATCATTGACCCAGAATACTACTATTAGATCTGTTTCCCAAAGAGATCAAAGAAAAAGGTAAAGAATCTATATGTACAAAAATGTTCATATAGCTTTTTTGTGGTAGGAAAGAATTAGAAATGAAGGGGATCCTCATCTATTGGGGAATAGCTGAATAAGTTGTGGTATATATTTATGATGCAGTACTATTATGATAGAAGAAATGATAAAACAAATATTTTCAGAAAAACATGGCAATAGCCACATGAATTGATGACAAATGAAATAAAAAGAACTGGGAGAATATTGTACATAGTAACAACAATGTTGTAATGGCATTCAACATAAAAGATTTAACTCTAATCAATACAAAGATCTAAGACAAATGACTCATAATAATAAAAAAAAAATGTTATGTACCTCCAGAGAGAAAGAGAGAAAACCAATCAACTCTGAGTACAAATTGAAGTATAATTTTCTCACTTTTTTTTTGCTTTTTTTCAATATATATCTAGAAGGGAAATATGGTTTGCATGATTTTATATGTATAAGTGATAGCATATTGATTGCCTTTTCAATAAGTGGAGGAGAGATGAAATGGAAAGAATTTGGAACTCAAAATTTTTAAAAATGTTTAAAAATTAACAACTTTCAAAAAATACATGATAAAAATTGAGACTCAAAAATTGTATAAAGTATATTTATATTTATATACACATATATGTACATACACATATATATGTAAACATAATTTTTTCTACCATCAACCAAGTAAAAAAAATCCATAAATAGTTATATTTCAGCTTCTTATAGACCTAATAATAAATGAAACATATTCTCCTTCTTTGCTTCTCTTGCCCCATTCTTAACTCTTTTACCTTCTTATGTGCTTCAATATTTCAATTGTTCTAGATATATATATATATTTCTTTTTTTTCCTGAGGCAATTGGCATTAAGTGATTTGCCCAGAGTCATACAGCTAGGAAGTGTTAAGTGTCTGAGAGCAGATTTGAACTCAGGTCCTCCTGACTTCAGGCCTGGAACTCTATACACTGTGCTACCTAGCTGCCCTGTTTCCCCACAATCTTTGCAACTGAATTTCATTTTTTTTTACTTGGGATCACTAAATTTTTTCTCCATGTATGTTTGGTATTCCCACCTAAACTCTTATAATCTTTCCAGGTCAAACAAATTCCCACAATAGCTAAGCAAAGTTGCAGTGGTAGCAGTTGTAGGCCTACTTACCCCTATTTTTTTTTTCTCGGTAGAAAACAGTTTTTCTCCTCTACTCCATACATTACATCTTATTGTTTCAGTATCCATTATTTCATTTCCTTTCACTCTTTCTCAAGAAACCTGAACTGCTCTTTTTGCCTAGTACGGTGAAATTAAAAAAGAAAAATTATCTTTTTGCTGCTGTCCACATCACAATTGGCAAGCATTTATTAAAGGCCTGTTATATGCCATACATTATAATAATGAGTGTTTCTATTCTACACTACTCATACCATGCAAAAAATACAAATGTGCCAGTGTATTTGTGGTCTAATATCAGCAGCTTAGGATATGCAATTAAGATAATTTTCCCTATAAGGGTTTAGCATTTATGTCATGACCCTTAAGGCAACTTCTATTTTTCAGGTAAGGAAAGTAGTCATTGGCAGATGAAACTTTATTTACATTTTTCCTCCCATATGCATGACATCCAAATCCTGGAAACTTGATCTGATTAGATCTCTTAAAATCATTTTCTTTCCCACACCATCTCTTCTTTCTATATGACAGTAACACTACCAAATGAAAAGTCACTACATTAGTCATTCATTTGGAAGCTTTGCCTCTGGCAGTATAGAAGAAAGTTATTCATTATCACAATAGTAAAAAAAGATCATTTGAAGAAATATCCTTTACCACACTACTTGGCTGGATAGAAAAGAAATCCAGTACCAAGTATCATGAGAATTTATCTCTTTTTCTGATCAGAAGTGATCAAAAGTTCTCCACCTCATTCATGTCTCTTCTTGCAGGGAAGACAATAGACTATTCCAACACCATCTTTCGTGCAAGTATTTTGAACGTAATGAATCAGTTTGTTATAATGGGAAATTAACTTTTTATATGGAGATGGAGGGAAAACCTCCAAATTAGTCAATAACTTCCCTCAAAGCAATCTCAGAGTGATAACCCAAGCTTGTTCTTCAACAAAATAAAATATGTGGTATACATTACTATGATTTCTTAGTGTCAAAGAAGGTGATGAGCATATTGCCAAAAAAAAAAAAGCATGTACCTGTGAGAAGGGTAATCAAGAGAAACTGTCTATATAACCCTAAAAGATCCAGATGTTTCTAAATATTTGGGTCTGTGCTTTTATATTGGCAAGACTAATAAGAGTGTCTAGACTTTTCATCTAGGAATTTGTGTGTCATATAAGAATGTAGGAAAAGAAAAAAAGAAAAAGGAATGAAAGAGAAGGAAGAAAAGGTAAAATCAAGAGAGCAAGAGACAATCAAGCAAGATATCCCACAATTACACACATATTGTCTCTGTGATTCAAAACACATGGAATTGACAAAAACAAAACAGCAAAAACACTTGTGATATTAAAACTGATGATACTTTTATATATTAATCTATCATAACAGATACTTCATAAAAATTGTACTCTCATGCCATGATGAGGCATGGAAATAACTCTGGGTTCTCAAAAGCCACACAAAGAGAATGCATGATCTGTATATACTACCAAACCAAAAAGACTTTAAATACAAGCCTAGTCAGATTATTCTTTTCAAGGATCAGTCTAGCTAAGTCTGTCAAGGCTCATTACCAAAAGGCTGGTAACCATATGACTTCTTGTTTGGTCATGGTAACACATGAAAACTATAGGTCCAAGATATGAAAAATGTGATAAGATATTAAAGATCTGAGGCATTACAGGGAGAAATACAAAATTATATATTCTCAATGCATCACATGCACAAACTTAGAAGCTTAGCAAATATTGTATACCTCACAAAGGTAAATGCAATTTAAGAAATCTAACACTATTCAAAAGTCTTCATTTCTGTTTTTCATGACTTTTGCAAGAAAAAGGTAGGAAAGGATAAGGGAAGAGAAAGGGATCAAGTGGATTTTTTTGATGTGCTTTGGCATTTCAGATATTTACCAGGGCTTTACTCATTCATCCCTGAAATATGTGGAATTTTCCTAATAGTGTGGTCCAGAGAAAGAATTTATTTGGATCTGATGTCAAAACACCTGGTATCAAATTCTACCTCTATTTGTCTTACCTGAATTGTCTGTTTTGTTCTGTTCTCCCTCTAGTCAGCATGGTGTAGTAGCTAGATTACTACTCTGAGAACCAAGCAAATAGATTCAAACCACACCTCTGGCATTTGCCAGCTGTTTGACCAGCTTTCTGAGACTTAGCTTCCCTATGTGTAAAATGGGGCTAATAAATATCTGTGATATATAATCATTGTTACATTCAAAAGAAAACATGTATGTCAAGCACTTTAAAAACAGTAAATGCTATATAAATTTCATCTCTCTTGATCTCTTTTTACTAATCTGTAAAATGAAAGAGTTAAATATTTCCAACAGATTTGAATCTATGACGCTATACTCCCAGGGTCATGAAAAAATTTTGTCAAACTTCTATATCAAAACAGAAATAAATGAGATTAAAACTTCCCATGTTGCTAAAATTAGGAAAATAATTTGGGATACAACACCTGGTGATCTGTTGTATGTGTCTGTCCCATTGTTGTGTTTCAGTAAATATTCTCCCCTTTCAATGAAAAGCTAATTCCTGTGAGTGTCTTAAAACAGGCAGGTGTCTCTATTCTTTCTTTTTTTAATATCTTTCCATGGTCTGGTTCATTCAGACTAGATAATCTGAGTCTGTTAACAATTTATTGGTTTGGGAAAAAAAGTGAAAGGAAGCAGCACATTTTGATCAATCTCTTGGGGCTAAATATTTAGACAAGGTCTTTCTGTATGACCTGGGCAAATCACTTAACCTCTCGGTGCCAGTAATTCTGTCTGACAATAAATTGCAAAGAAGGTAATGATTTACATTGGTAAGGGGAGTATGTGCATCTAAGAATTTCTTATACTAATGAAATCAAAGGTCCATCACCTATATCTCTCCTGATAGAAGTTGAGTAACTTTTTTTTTTTAACTCCAGCATGTTTATCTTATCTAAATTGTCTGTTTTCATCTGTTCTCCCTCTATTCAACATGATGAAGTGGCTAGAATGCTGCTATGAGATTCAAGAAAATAGACATTCAAACCATGCCTTTAGCACTTGCCAGCTGTCTGACCAGGCTTAGAGGCATTTTGAACCTTTCTGAGACTTAGCTTTCTCATATGGAATATGGGGCTAATAAATATCTGTGGCATCTGACTCATTGTTACACTCAAAAGATATCATGTATGTAAAGCATTTTGCAAACTTTAAATGCTAAATAAATGTCAGTTGTTACTTTTTAGCCCTAAAAACTATTCATGTCAAATATGAACTATTTTTAAAATCTAGTTATTCTATGCTGACATTTTTATGATTCATTGGGGAAGTATTGCATCAGAAAGGAAAATTTTCCTTTAAATGTTTTAATAGGATTGTTGTATTGTTTAATGTGATTTTATTAGTCTAGATTTGATTTTTTCTCAAAGAAAATAGATAACCAAGTTTTTGATGAATCTCTAATATGAGTGGACCAAAGCGTATTAAAGAGAAAGTTAAGAGGTGGTTTGTAGAATGTAGATTAGTGCTAAGGATGACTTGTGGGCCAAAAGTAGTATATAATACATTGAGACAAGATTGACTTAGTAAAAAAAAGAAAAAAAAGTAGGCAGATAATTTAACTAGAGCAAGATGGATAGAGTGAAAATTTCCTGGATAGCCACAAAATCGTGGAGAAGGCCTCCAATATATTGTTGGGTCCTCTAGGATGGATGCATGGAAAGATATAGAAAAAAAAATTTAGCAGAAAGAGAAAGTATAGAGAAATTTCAAGGGTGTAAGGAGTGGTGCACCTGATAAGATTATGTAACTCTCAATGTATTAAGTGGAAGAGGAGGAGAACAGAAGGAAAAGTAGAAGAAAATAGAGAAGAGAAGAGGGAAAAAAAGAGAAAGGAAGGGGAAGGGAAGGGAAGACAAGGAAAGGAGGTGGAGAAGAAGACAGATGAGAGGGGAAGAAAGGGGAAAAGAAGCAAGATGTGAGAGAAGGAGGGAGAGAAGAAATATATTTTCATTTTTTCCATTAACATGATTTAGTCATAATTATATAATCAATCAGTATTACTATCCATTAGGCACCACACTATTATTAATATTATGAATAGTCACAATAATAATTGAAGATGCGATTTTCAGAATTAAATTATTGGATTTTTAGTGAACTGAATAATTATACCTAGAGATCTACTTATCTTGGACACATTATTTTATCCAATCATCTAATCAGTAAACTAGGATGAATATTGATTTTTCCTTCTAAAAGAATCAAAATTCTGCACCCATGGAATGAAAAATGATAGCAGAAATTTCCAAAGAAGTATTAGACTCCAAAAAAGTTAAAGGATCTATAGACACTGTCCCAACCAAAACATTGATTAGATGAAAGTGAAAATAAATATAAATATTTTAAATGAGCTAATATCAAAATTTTGGACAAATTGATTTTGTAAAGAAAAAGAAACAGAGAAAAAAATGAAAGGGAGAAAGGAAGGGAAGAAGAAAGGAAGGAAGGAAGGAAGAAAGGAAGGAAGGAAAGAAGGAAGGAAGGAAGGAAGAGAGGGAGAGAGGGAGGTTACACAAGCATCTAAAGTAGTCTTTGAATTCATATCTTTCCTGACTCTATTTCAACAATTCTATCTACTAAACTATCTAGCTATAACTGATGCAAACTTGAGTGCTGTCTCTGAAAGTCTAACATTTTTTTCTCCCTATTTAAGAAATCTTTCAAGAGTTCTTACCTTTTCAACAACAGGCAATGAGGACCTACTATCATAAAGGACTCACCAATAAGTAAATCTCTACTAGGGCCAGGGAAAGAATCCACCAGTAGAATAGATTGCTATGCTAAAGAATTCTAAATGATTTGGCCCAGTGCCAGCCTGACAATAAGAGTAGAAATGGCCTTATGTTAAGATACAAGTATGCTTAGTTCTAGTGTTTCTCAGGCACATTTGCATTATTAACTAGATAACCTCACAACATGTGGGTAAAGAAGGAAAATATTACAGCCATGGATTTAATATATCTTTTCATAGCAGCTAGAGCAGAAGGTGATACTAAAACTCAACTAATTCCACCCTTCTTGTGGTCAGGAATTGTGTCTTTTCATCTCTGTATTCTCAGAACCTAGCACAAGGTACTCTGAAAAGTAGGGGCTTGGTAAACAGATTGAATCAAACCCACTCACTTTGCAAGTGAGATAAACAATATATTCTCATGTGGCCTTGGAGTTGCCATGGAAATATGGATGCTAGAGATTTATGCCTGCTGGTCAGGATGGAAATACCTCTGTGATCATTTTGATCCTCAGGGATTAGGTCCCGAGCTAGGAATCACAGATAGATTGACAGACAACCTTGTCTCTGCCTAAAAAAGGGGAGAAAGTAACTGAAGCTCACAAGAGTTAGCCAGAAATCCTTACTTAGGCTTGTCTAGATAGTTTTCAGAACTTCCAAAAGCAGATAAAACATTTCTCCCCCATCCCTCATAGGAAATCATACACACATTTTGGAGAACTGAAGAAAAAAGCCACAGAGGCAAATCAGTCTTTTCAAGATCTATCACATGGGAAGATTTTCTGACCCCTTGGGTCTGATCCTTTCTGAAACATACCAGATGGTCCTACCATAGATTAAGGGTAGGTGGAACCAAGGGACCATCTAAAGTTTGCTGGATACCAATAACAAAACAAAACAAATAAACAATGAGAAAAGAAACACTCCACCTTTCAGAGCTGAGCTAAAACATAGAACACAAGTCATGCAGCAGAATTGGTCTAGTATTCTATAGGAAGAAAGGGAGAAGTTCACCTGTTTGTCCCCACTACCTATGTGAAGAATTTGATTATGACTCAGTTTTTTCAGTACAGTGTTTCACCCATAGTTAGCACTTAATGAATGATTTTTTCATTAATTCATTCATTTCTTCTGATATGAAATGAAGTGGTGATCCCATATCTTTCACTGTATGTGTTATAAGTATGTGCTTTTATATACATTTCATAGTGGAGACATAGTTAACTAAAAATATAGGCCCAATGATAAGGAATATTATAGTTATGGCTACACTTACCTGTAGCACAGATGAAAGGAATGGGATGAGAAGAAAATAAGAACTAAATTGAAGTAGAAAAAATATTTGTGGGATAGTCCCTTCCCATTCTTTGCCAATGATAATTTCTAGAAAAGCAGAAAGTATATAAGAAAATAGGATCAATGTCACGACATCAATTTTAGAATAGGGTTTATAAAAGCTTCTATATAATAATTTTGGAAGGTTTATTAAATCCCACCTTATTGTTGGGTTGAAGAGGAACTCCAATCATTTTGGGCTTCCAGACCTGTGTCATGAAGTGTCTCAAAATAATTTGCAGGCTTAAACCCATCTCTAAGTCAAGGGGCAAAGTTTATTACAACTGTAATGCCAATTAAAGAGGGCTAAATTCCAAAAGGAGTTAGAAAAGATCCAGGGGTAAGAAAATAAATTTATAAGAAAAAGCTTAGAGGTGGAGTTGAGGAGTAGTCTGGTTTTGACTTTGTATGCAGGTAAAGTACCCATAGTTCCCTGGGCAGATCTGGAGGTGGGTGGGAGGAAAACCTTGAAGAGGTGTGTTTTTAGCCCTGAAATATCAATAGATCAAGTGACAGGAAACCCAATTTTATTTTTGTGCCTGCATTAACTTCAGGCACTTCATTATTGTTGCTCATTAGTTTCAAAAACCTTGTTATCACTGATCAATGGGCTGTTTTCAGACAGCTAGCAATCTTTGGACTCAGAATCCTTGCTGTATGAAGAAAACTATGGTAAAAAAGTCTAAAGAAAGAAATAAATCATTCCTAACTACAGCATTCCCAAGGCCAGGTAACCTTGAGGTTATTCCTAAGGATTGTACCACATCACTGTCCCATGACTGAAACACTGAAAGTGTTCCAAATTCTTGGTGCTCAGTTATCAGAATTACAAAACACTCAATCTATCTCTCCAATTTAGAATTGGTCCATAACTCTAAATAACCATTCTAAGACACCAACAAACTCATACTTCAACTTTTTTCAGTGATCCATGAGAATTATTGAGCACTATTCCATGATCATAAAAGTCATAGTGAGGTGACAGATCATGATTCATTAAAATACTTATGTATAGGGATAGCTTAGGTCAGTCTGAGCAAAGGTCTCCATAAAGTGCTTTTGTGATGTTGTGTTCTCTAGTATTTTTCCAAATAGAGCAAATGTTCAGATTGCATGCACAAACACACAAAGAGAAAGACATGGGATTATTATATCATTTCGCAACAGAAGAAAACATGGGGCATGGTCCAGGACCCTTAAAGCAAATTTCAACCTCTTTGTTCTGAATTGTGCTTTCCAGAGCCATGCCAAGCATTTAGTATACCACATCCAAGTCAATTACTATCTCTGATTATGATTAAATAGATCCGATGGACTGATTAGGACTTCTTATTATATTGCCTGCCAAGCTTGCTGAATTCTTTCCTTCATTCTGCTCTTTTACCCTTCATGCCTTCTTCTTGATCAGCAAATTTAGTAACAATTCTTTAAAGTGGCACTCCTGCCCAAGCAATTTAAATGGAAGCATTGCTTTGGGACTTGTAATATCAATATTCTTAGACACATGTCCTGGCATTTCCAAGAATGATTTGCTCAAGATCACATAGCCAGTATGAATCAAAGACAACACTTGAATCCAGATCTTCTTGATTCAGAAATCATCTCCCATTCATTATCCTACCTATACTGTCTCATTGTTATTTTTAAAAAAATTAAAAGTATGACTGTATAGCCAAAATCAGATATATCAATGTATGCTATAGAATCAGTTGCTTAACATTGACCTATACAAAAATTAAGTCATAGTCAAATGTTTGCCTTTTTATATTTGCTAAGGCAAATAAGTTGGAATTTACTGAGCATTTCTATTGCATTTTCAATTAATTAATTAATTGAATTTTTGGTATCATGCAGACACAAGCAAAGTTTGCCCTTCTCTATCCAGTGGATTCATCTTAACCTACATAGTAATTGTAATAATGGGCGATAGCAATCACTGTTTTTTATTTCCATCAGTGTAGGAACACTACCCATAAGCAAAGGAACTCAGTGCATTAATGAATGGCAGCAATTATTTCAAGGGAGCTATTATATACTGTGATTGTCAATGGGAGATAAAGGAGACTGAGGAGAGAGCTGAAAACACAAAATCCTAGAGATTAATCTTGGGAAGAAACCAAACATACTAGGCTGATGGAGTTAGACTGCCAAAAGAAGCAGACAAACCTATACAAGACAGGTAGATAGGAAAATAAATATGATAAATCCAATTCAATAAATCAACTTTTATTCTTAGATTGTTTAGAATCTAGTATGTTTATGGCACTAGGCAAGTACTTAGGACAGAAAGAAAAAAAAAGCCACAAATCCTTTCCACAGGGTGCTTATATTGTATAGTTAAGAAAAATGTGACCTATACATAAATATATAGATAATTTAAGATATCAACCAATGAATATTAAGTCTTTTCTAGGTGATAGATATTGTACTAAGGATTGGGGAAACAAAGACAAAAGTGTCTGACTTCAAAGAAGTTACATTTTAACAGGGCAGACAAAATATATAACTATAGCTATAAACAAGACACATAAAATGAACACAAGTTAACTTGGGATATGCACAGTAGCACTTAAGTACTTAAAGGAAACTGGATTCCAAAGAACAGAGATGCAGTGCGAAAGCATCTGAGACGCAGGGGACAGATAATAACAAATGTGAGGAATAGAAAGTGAACAATCTGGCTGAATTGTAGAAAATGTAGAGGGGAGTAAAGTGTAGGACAATTGTTGAGATTAGAAGGGGCCAAGTGGGAAAGGGCATCAAATGCCAGACAAATAAGTTTATATATGAGCATCAAAACAATAGGACTACTAAAGTTTGTTGATAGGGAGAGTGGGGGTAACATAGTCAGATGTGTTCTTTAGCAAAGTTATATGTATAGCTGAGTGAAGGATGGTTTGGAGTGTAAAAAAGATTTAAGCAAGAATAATTAGAATATTATAATAATCCAGGTGAGAAGTACTGAAAATCTGAATCTTGGGGGATGAGGGGAGGTTGCTGTATGAGTAGAGAGGAATAGCTTTATACTATATTAAAAATTTATCATGGAAATAGAAATTATGACATAGTTTGCTGTTAATATGGAGTGATGGGCACAAAAGAGATATAAGATAAAATTCTCAAGAAAACCTTGAGAAAGGTAGATCATGAAGACTTCACAAAGAAGAGAAGCATTTTCAAAAGGGAGATATGCTGGGGTAATGCATTTCATTCATTCAAGGAAATACCTTGAATAAATGAATAGAGAAATAAGATAGCATGTCTATTCTCAGTACTGGCTAGTACAGGTAGGTTCTGACATTGTAAATAATTAATCTCCTAAAATTGTTGGGAATAAGGAATGTCCTACAGTAGTTGCATTATTTGAATTTCCACTGAATAGTTTTGTATTAGTTAATTACCATGTTTTATATGATTATAATTGGAATGGTACAAATTGGAAATGGTGCAACAATGAAGCAGCCAAGCAAGAGGATGGTCTCAAAGAATTGAATGTTTCAGAAATCCTTCATTTAGTTAAAAAGCCAGAAGATTGAGAAAACACGATTGAATTTAGCAATTAAGAGGTCTTTAATGACCATCTTAATGAAGAAATAGAGGGGCTAAAGTAACCTCCTCTTTCTAGAATTATGCAAGAAGAAGGAAGAAGAGGAGAAAGAAGAGGAAAAACAGAAGAAAGAGCAGAAGGAGAACAACAACAACAGAAGAAGAAGAACAACAGCAACAATAGCAAGAGGAAGAAGGAGGAGGAGGAGGAGGAGGAGGAGAAGGATGAAAAGGATGAGGAAGAGAAAGAGGAGGAGAAAGAGAAAGAGAAGGAAGAGAAGGAGGGAAAGAAGGAGGAGGAAGAGAAAGAAGAAGAGAAGGAAGAAGAGGAGGAAAAGAAGAAGGAAGAGGAGGAGGAAGAGGAGGAGGAAGAGGATGAAGAACAGAAGGAGGAGGAGAAGAAAGAGGAAGAGGAGGAGAAAAGGGAGAAGAAGGAGGAGGACAACAAGGAAGAGGGTGAAGAAGAGGAGGAGGAGGAGGAGAAGGAGAAAGAGGAACAAGAAGAAGAAAGATAGTGGATGTTTGAAAAAAGTCCATGAAGAAATCAAAAACCCAAGTGATTCAGTCACAAGGTGTAATGGGCTGAAACTGAGTTGATGCACTGAGGTCTAAGCACTTAGGGCTAATTACCAATTGGACAATACTCTATTAGCATATTCTTGGAGAAGGAATGGCCCTGCCCACTACTCTGTGCAGGCTTGATCTGTTGGCATATAGAGAGATTGGGTGGAGGATTTAGAGGGTGGAGTAGGAGAGCGAGGTGGTTCCAGGCAGGCCAAAGAAGAAAGAGGAGATTCCTGTGTCCGTGCTTTCTCCTCTGGCTTCGAAAAACAATAAAAATTGCTTATCCTGACTCTGGTTGGTTCTAAAGTATCCAGGGTGCTAATGCAGTCATCATTATTATATAATATATGTTATTATAAGAATGTTTAGATCTTCTTGTGATGAAGCATTTGAATTGTAAAAAGAACACTGAATAAGAACCTGACTCAGAAAGAAACTCTAATCTTTTCCACAGAAATGGAATATGAATTTCTTTATAAATCCCAGAATCCTAGGATCATTGAGCTAGAACTAGGACAAGAAGGAACCTCAGAGGTGAATCATCACATGCTGAAAATGAGGAAACTAAAGTTCAGCAAAGATGAATGATTTACACAATGCAGTATCCAACTCCAAAATGCTGTAAATATGGCTTAATAATAATTCTAAATTTAAATGATAAGGGATCAGGAGAGTTTCTTGTTACTAGATAGGGCTTCTATTTCTTTGCAAGGTAACAGCTTGAACATCTTTATAGTATATAAAATGGAATCATGGTTTTAGCTTGAGAAGGAACTTTAATAACTATAGAAATCCCACTTCCTCATTTTACAAATAAAGAAATCAAGATTCCAAGAATGACTTGTTCTAAGTCACTCCATTAATAATTTGCTTGAATTACCCAAAGGAGAATCTGAACCCAGATCTTTTGACTACTAATACAGTATACATTCTACTCCATCATGCTGCGTATAGAAAATAACCTTATGAAACTGAAACTATCTCCACTCATATGAAAGTGTTCCAAATCATGAATACAGAGAGGCTTGGAGAGATTTACATATACTGATGCTAAGTGAAATGAGCAGAACCAGGAGATCAGTAAACACTTCAACAATGATACTATATGAGGATGTATTCTGATGGAAGTGGATTTCTTTGACAAAGAGACCTAACTCAGTTTCAATTGATAAATGATGGACAGAAGCAGCTACACCCAAAGAAAGAACACTGGGAAATGAATGTAAACTATTTGCATTTTTGTTTTTCTTCCTGGGTTATTTTTATCTTCTGAATCCAATTCTCCCCTTGCAACAAGATAACTGTGCAGTTCTGCATACATATATTGTATCTAGGATATACTGTGACATATTTAACATGTATAGGACTGCTTGCCATCTGGGGGAGGGGGTGGAGGGAGGGAGGGGAAAAGTCGGAACAGAAGTGAGTGCAAGGGATAATGTTGTAAAAAATTACCCTGGCATGGGTTCTGTCAATAAAAAGTTATTTAAAAAAAAAACTATGAAAATAACCCTATACTACTTCCCCAAAGCTAGATTAGGTAAGTGAATTTTGAATAAAGAAGGACTTCCTTTCTAATGTATCTTAGTGAGCAAAATGCAGCAGTTAATTAATAAAAGTACTTGAAACATTATGTGTGTATACATATCTATATCTGTATCTATATATACGTATATAGATACAGATATAGATATATAATGCCATCAAGTACAATTGTAACTAATACAACAGGTTAAAATTCTAGAGAGTGACACCGGTTGGTCATATAAACCTGTTCTACTCAACAGCATTCTTTTTTAAGGGTTAAAAACAGATCAACTTTATATCTCTCCTGAGTTACACAAGAGGATAATAATAATGTTCTGTCTTTTATGTGGTGCCTTGCATCATAAATTACTTTCCTGATTTTATGTGCTATACTGACTGAATTTCTAAGGATTATTTCCCTGGAAATGAAAATCCGTTTTTCTTTGTTCAGGACTATAGAGCCACAGAGAAGGGGTGGTTTGTGCAATTATCCAGAAAATTAGTGTAGATCTCCCTGAGTGATCCAGATGGTCCCTTAAGTGGTCCCAAATTCACCTGACTTTTTTTTTTTTTTTTTTTTTTTTTTTTAGCAAATCTTTACTGGGCTTTGGCTCCAACCTGCTTTCATGCCTATGTGAGGACTAGTCCTCTTTTATGTATGGAACAATAACAGCATGGGGATTAGGTCAGGTCTACACAAACTAAAGTGAAAATTGGAAGTTGGGTGTCAAATTAGAAATAGGTGGCCCCTGAATCTAAATCAGATCAAAAATCCAGTTAGGTAGCAGGGATGATTGATTTAAACCGACTTCCTGGGCAGCTCCAGTTTATCAGATG
The DNA here is from genome assembly GCF_016432865.1 of Antechinus flavipes. Classification (NCBI taxonomy): domain Eukaryota; kingdom Metazoa; phylum Chordata; class Mammalia; order Dasyuromorphia; family Dasyuridae; genus Antechinus; species Antechinus flavipes. The sequence goes on along the minus strand of NC_067401.1, from coordinate 216,278,544 downwards.
GCTCTTCACATTCTTTCCACTTGACTTTATACAGTATGGACCCAGACTCAGTGATCATTTTTTTTTTAATTAGAAAATACTTTGTCTAAATAGATAATTCTGGCAGTTATTCCAACAATTCAAGATCCCTCAAAATAATTTGTCTGAAATAGTCAAATAACTTAAGCAAACATTTTTTTGAGAAGATTTACTTTAATTATCTGAATACTTGGTTTAATTCTCTCAATAAGTTGCATATATATATATATATACGTATATATATATATACATATATATATACGTATATATATATATATATATTTTGATACAGCTTTGGGTTATATTCAGAAAAGTGGGAGTAGTTACAGACCTTTAGTGGCATGGATTCAGGATTTTAGATTTTTAAAATGAGAATTCAGTTGGAAAAGTAATCTATGAAAAGTACTGTAAATAGTTCTTACAATATGATAACTACTGTTTTAAAGACAATAACAATATGTAACATTTATTACGTTCTTATTATATTATTATGCACTTATTATGTTCCAGGCACTGTGTTAATTGCTTTACAATTATTATCTCATTTGATCCTCACAAAAACATCAGAAGATCTGTGCTATCATTATCCTTATTTTAGAGATAAGGAAATTGAGACAAACATATTACCCAAGATTACACAGTTAGTAAGTGTCTGGAATGAGATTTGAACTCAGATCTTCCTAACTCAGGCCCTGTACTTTCTCCATGACAACACCTAAATAACCTATTCATTTATTTATTTATTTGTTTGTTTGTTTGTTTGTTTGTTTGTTTATTATTCCTGCCCCACTCACTGAGAGTAAAAATGAGACTAACACATATGAAACAGTAGTAAACATGTCCAAATGACGTATATTTCTTAGTTGCATGTTCAAAGAAAGGTATTACTGCCTAATGGATAGAGGGCTGATGTTCCCTCAAGCATACCTGAGTTCAAGTACCTGGAACTGACATATAGCAGTTGAATGAGACCCTGGGCAAATCACAACATATTTTCACCATAGGAAACTCTGGAAAATAACAAATCATAGAACAGATATTAGTAAGCATTGATAGAGAGGGCTTCTTAATTAGGAATTGCATCTGCCAATGAAGCCATAAGACTTGCATAAGACATAAAAAATGCAGTTGTGAAAAGATCCCTAAGTTAAACTCAGGGGAACTGGGAATCTGGTCAAAGAACAGTCAAAACAATTGACAGGACCATATATCTTTATTCTCTCCCTAGTAAATATGGGGAAATGGTTAATAATGATCATCTTAATGGGAAGAGATTGGATTATTTCTCAAAGGTCATTCAGATTTTATGATTCCTTCAGTGACCAAAAAAAAAAAAATGGTATAATGAAGATCTGGTCTTTGACTTAAAAAACCTGAACTTGAATCTTGGTTTCAAAACGTATTAGCTATATGATAATATGTAACTTCAATTCTCTTCTATTCAGTTCAACTGGAACTTATTCAGCACTTAACTAGGTATGATAATATGCTAAACATAGGGGATACAAAGAAAAAATAAAATAATCTCTGCCTTTATGGAGCTTAGAGTCTACTAGAGGGAAATAATATTCACAGAAATTATATGTACATATAGATGTGTGAATACATGGATGCCTATACACACACACACACACACACACACACACACACACACAAAGTTAACACAAAGTAATTCTTAGAGAGAGTCTTTAAGTACTTGGAATCAGAGAACTAACAGCTTCTGTTAGGAAATTTTCACATAGGATATAGCATTCAATTGATTTCAATTGATCTAATCCTAGAAAGAAGCTAAAGATTTCGAGATGAATGGACTTAGGGCTGTTGCTCAAACTCTCTGAATCTTAGGACTTTATTTTTTTTAATAACTTTTTATTGACAGAACCCATGCCAGGATAATTTTTTGAAGCATTATCCCTTGCACTCACTTCTGTTCCGATTTTTTCCCTACCTCCTTCCACCTCCTCCCCAAGATGGCAACCAGTCCTTTACATGTTAAATAGGTTACAGTATATCCTAGATACAATATATGTGTGCAGAACCGAACCATTCTCTTGTTGCACAGGGAGAGTTGCATTCAGAAAGTAAAAATAACCCGGGAAGAAAAATAAAAATGCAAGCAGTTTATATTCATTTCCCAGTGTTCTTTTTTTGGGCATAATCTTAGGACTTCATTTGCGAAATGGTATTATAATTCCTAGACTATCTACCTCAAAGAGTCATAATATGGACAATTCTTTGTAAACTGTTAAGTGTTATATAAAGCTTTATAGAATTATTGTCATTATTATTATCATTATTATTGTGAAATATTCCTATTAGAAATCACAACTGAAATCTTTCAGTGTACAGTGAGTGAAGAAAATAATTTTCATTGATGAGCAGAGGAACATACTTTAACTTGAACTTAAAATTTACAGACACAATGGCCAAAATTAACTAAATATGTCAGGAAATTAACTAAAATTATTTTATAAGGACTAGGAAACTCCATAAGCCCATTCAAGAAGAAACTATATTTGAATTCCAAGAAGGCCAGTAGTATCAGAAGCAAGACTTAAACCAGCCCATTTAGTCACCAGAACCTGTTCTCTACACACTACTCCAGAGCTTCTTCTCAAGGTTAAATTGCTTTTTTATATTTTCAATGATTTTTGAAATTCATTTTTGAAAGCTTATTGGTAGAGTTATTACTGCTTCGAAGACTGATGATCTTATAATTGTAATCTCTACAAAAACAGATCAATTCCCCTATGCCTTACAAATTTTCATGAATTGTTTCAACCAAGGAAATAAATACTCCCCAATTATTCTTTTTTTTTTTTTTTGAATGGAGTACTATGTATGAGTCTTTTTGGATGAGATGTCATGTGGTTAGGGAATCATCCACTGACAAGCTATAAAGAAAGGGAGACAAGAAAGTAAAATGTTCCACAGATACCAAAATATTTATGGTAGCACTTTTTGTGGGAAGAAAAAACAACAACCTGGAAATACAGTGTGCAATTATTGATCAGAAAAAAATGAAAGAACAAATTGCAACATATGAATGTAATAGACTATTGTTATATCATAAGAACTGATAAATAGTAATGTTTCAAGGAAATTAAGAGAGTTGCATGAACTTGCATGTGATAAATTAAATAAAACCATAAGACAAGTTAATGACCACAACAAAATAAAGGATAATAATTTCAAAAACTAATTCAGATCAATGTAAAGTTGCCCCTTATATCTTGACTCTTGGAAAACTAGTGATGAGTCATTAATTATTTCCTCTTAGTGGAAAGATAATAGATAGAATAGAGGAGCAAGATGAGCTATACTAAGTTGAAGATGACAATTTTTTTCCCTTTGTTATGACTGGTTATACTTCTTTGTTCTAGGAAACAGTTGATATAAAGGAATAGAAAATACAGTGATTTTTTAAAGCATCAATAAAACATTTTTTGAAGATAAAAGTAAAGATAAAAATCTTATCTTTCCAAGAGGATCAAAGTGTAATAATTGATCGAAAGAAATTGGCTCCCTCCTTTTGTTAAAGTTCAAAATCATCCTCATAAGGGGGCCTGCTTTTCAGTTTATTTACAAATGAATGGGAAAAATTCTTTGGGAAAGCACCTCAATGAGTTTCTAGCCCTATGATCTTTATGCCCAATAAAAGAAAATACATTGGCATAAACTTAGGTTTCCTTTTCCTTTTTTCAAACTTTGATAGAGGCAGCATGAATTCTGTCTTTGGAATCAAGAAGACTTAGAATTCGAATCTTTCCTCTGCAATATACTGGCTACTCAACTATGGACAAGTCTTACAATTTTGCCGTGCTTTCCAGACAGAGACAATTTTCAAAGATTCTAACTTATAAAGTTTCAGGCTAGATCAGGAGAGGAAGTTTTCATACTGGAAATTCTACCACACCAACCAAATCACAAGTCCAGTTCCCAGTCCAAACCCCAATCCCCAAGTAAAACTATTAGAAAAGGTTGTGAGACAGAAGTGTATTCCTCTTTGTACATTCATAAAATAAATAAACAAATAAATAGAAAACATTCATACTTGCCAGATATAAAAAGCATTTTTAAAAAGTCAAAGAAAACCAAAAGAAGAATCATTCACTCCAGTTCTCCTGCACTTGCAAAGGTGGAGGTTAGCAGCTCATTTTTATCTGGTTCATCTGCCCCTACTGATTGCTACTCTCTGCATTAATATTCCTAACTGATTGAACATTGCGGGTGTACTGCTTAGTCAGGATTCCACTTACAGACGTTAACACTGAGGTATCTATCTACATAAAGCATGAGTAGCTGCTTGTTGCCCTAGGCTTACTTTCCCTAATTGTATTGTTTTGTTGTTCTGCTTGGTTCAGTAAACTGGTTCACTTAATTGTGTAACGGCATAGAAAAGAAAATATAAAAACATGTTTTGTATAGTAGTGGCTTCCTGGCTGGCATCTCTCAACACCTCCAATGCCAGGAAATACTGAATGTGGAAGGTTAATGTGACCTGATTTTCAGGTAGACAGGAAAAACTTATTTGGGGTTAGCGGATTTCTTTTTTTTTTTTCTCTGTTACTGCCATCATAGTTTGGTTAACTATCTCCCTAAAGCACTCAGACTTGCTTTTGGAAACTGATTATCTAGGAAGTAAAGAGGAGACCACTTGATTTTTTTTAAGTTTCTGCTTCATAAAGAGTTTAGATTCAGTTAAGATCTATGATTCATCAGCAGTCAAATAGTCCTCTAGCCCTCCAAAGCACTCTTATGAGTTGGCTATTTCTTCTGAGCACTCTAAAAGACAGACTCACATCATCATCATTTTAGGAAAGAGGAACCTGAAACTCAAAGAAAGAAAAGACTAGCAGGAAAATCCAGTCATAGAGTTCAACTAAATATTTTACTAGTTACCTAATCAATATAGGGTCTTTGGTTTTTTCACCTAACCCTGATGTAAAGAAAACTGAGGTGGCAAATGTGCAAAGATACATTTTATAACTCCATCAGGTAACCTTTGTTTTCCAGAGGAACTGAAAATAGTGTAACAATACCAAAACCAAGCAAAAAAGTAAGTAAAATAAGACAAACAGAACTTTTTACATCAATTCACTGAGATTTTGAGGGTGTCACAGACAGCACTTTTATCTTTCTATTGGTAGAAGCAACCAAGCTAAAGTTTTATTGAGGAAGAATAATTAGTTAAAATTGAAAACTCTGAAATAATTTCCTGCCTACCCTAGCTTCAGCTCAAGTGAGCTCTTCCTTATCAGTGAGTTCTTCCTTATCAGTGAGTTCCTCACCTCGACCTCCCACAAAGAGGGTCATGGTGCTTCTAACATTGTGGTACCCAAGTTCTCTCTCCAATATCCCCTCTGGGAGGAATGAAAACTGTTTGTCCTGAATGAATCTACTTATATTTTTCCTGAGTTCCTGGTTATAGGTCCAGTTCAGAGTTATAGGAATAAAAACTAGTTACCTAATCAATACAATCTCTTTGCCTCTCTCACTAGACCTTGATGTAAACAAAACTGAGGTGGTAAATTGTCAAAGGAATAACTGAGTTATTTCTGTGTGGAATAGATTGGACCAAGCTTGCACTCTTTACTAAAAATAGGTTTTTTTCATTGAATAAGAAATGTTCTTGCATTTAAGTTCCAACTACATAACAGACACTGTGTTAGGCATGCAAAAAACAAGATAAAAAATCAATCAATAGACATTTATTAATTACCTACTATGTTCCAGGCACTGTGCTCAGTGCTACTTTGGCATCTATCTTTAAGGAGAGGCATACTGCATATCATAGATATGAATAACAGCCTAAAGTAAGAAATGCATAGAGAAAAAGTCACACTCAAGTAAAATGTGAGAAAGGAGGGAAAATTCTTTTAGGTAGAGGTATCAGAGAAGGCTTCATGGAGGTGCTGGCTACCTGAACCTTTGTGAATAACATGGTTAGTGTTGCCTATTTCGAATGAAACCAATTATCATCTAGTTTTATTGGGATTTGGAGTGGATTTTCTAAAAACACAGTTGACTCATTCAACTTATTACCAATTAACTTCTAATGTTATGTGTCAGGAGTAATGAATAGATTTGTCCCAAACCAAATCACCTGCAAAAAGGTGGCTGGCTTTGTTTTTCATTTTCTTTCTTCCAAGGTAAGTAATCCCTCAAATCTTAGTTTCGGCATGAAAAGGAGGGAAAAAAGAAGTAAAATACAGACTGTGCCAAAATATACAGCAAGCAATGTATCAAAGAATAAAAAGAGGAAAATGGGATTGAGAAGCAATAACAGTATTCCTGACTGCTTTCCATGTCCATTGTTTGCTCTGAGACATGGAAATTTGGGTAATTGAAGAGGAAGAAGATTTCTTTCTTCAAAATTGGGGATGGGAAATCAGAATGTTTCCCTTTCCCCACTTCAAAGTGCCAAGTATGAAAGCAAACTTGAACACAGGGAGTTGAATCATTCACTTTTGGCAAAATTCAGCTTCCTGTTTCTAAGAAAAAGGAAATTCTTGAGGTTTGTAGCCTATCAGATGACTTTTGCCAAATGTTTGGATGAACCAAGTACAAATAAGTCAGAATGCTGTCAATTCAATTTCCTGTGAAAAGTACATGGGTTTAGAATTGCTTGAGGGAAAGACATATTTTGGATTCTACAGAAGACAAAATGTTTGGAAAATATTTGACACTTTCAATAAGTTCGAAATGGTCACTGGGATTAAATGTGATATCTCTGTAAGAAAACTGTTATACTTTCAATCAATTACAAAAATGAATAACAGTAATTCCCATTTATTTAGCATTTTAAATCTACAATATCTTTTATGCTCATGTCATTTGATTCTCACAATAGTCCCACTGGTTAAGTGTCTTCCCCATTAGGTTGTAAGCATCTTAAGACAAGATTCAGCACTCTTTTTTCATATTTGTATCCCCAGCACTTAGTACAGTGCCTGGCATATAAAAGGTGTTTAATAAATATTTATTGACTATTATTCTAGCAATGATTGAAGCATTCTTTGCAAGTAGGAATTATCTCATTCTTTGTACTTGTATCTCCAATGTCAAACATAGTACCTGGCACATATTAGGGGCATATTAAACATTTATTGATTGATTATTATTTGGCAGTTTTTACCATGCTGGAAAATGATCTATTAATGTCTTTATGACAGACTGTTTATTTTTTAAGGTTCACTATTACTAAGTAGTAATAGGCCCATCATCAATAGACTGGGCAGTTGGAAATAAATTTTGGTTGTGGAAACTGAAAAAATAAAGAAAAAAACAAAAAATAGTCCTTAACTATTATAATCCTATAATCCTATATATATATAATCAATGATACATAAATAAAAATTAATAATAATACATAATAAATAATAGTGAACAAAGAAGAGTGGTCAAAATGTGGGTAAGAAGTAAACATAATAATCATATGGCTTTTAGAACATCTATAAACAACTTAAGTTTTGAGTTTTTTAAGTTTTCTTAAATTAATTTGTCTGGTGATGAACAAAGCAACATATTAGAGGAACTGAATTTCAATTTTTACATACTTCAAATGAAATCAGAAATATAAGAGAGTCACAATTAAATGAAGAGATGGCTCACAGGTTTACCTTAAAAAGTTAAATAGAATTGCTTTTACAATATGTCTAAAGTTTACAAAAGAATGAATTTTTTAAAAATTGCTTTATAGTTTTTATTAGAGGATAGAAGACAAGAGACAAAAGTTTTGAGAAGAAGTTATAGAAAGAGATAGGCAAGGAGAAATAGGTGAATAAAATGAGCATAAAAGGAATTACAAGAAGCCAAGGACACAGGTTTTGACATTCATGTAAGAGAGATATGTGGCAGTTTGATTATTCAAAGTGCATAATAAAGGAAACTTTGTGTAAAGAAAACTGATAGAATCAACTTGTGAAGAAAATAGTCTTTCAGATAAAATATTGAGACATATAAATTGATCTGAGGTAAAGAACTGTTTCTCAGATGACTATATTACACAAACCTCATTGAAAGCAAAGCAGTAGGGACAGCTAGGTGACACAGTGGATAGAGCACCAGCCCTGAAGTCAGAGAGACCTGAGTTCAAATCTAACCTCAAACATTTAATACTTCCCAACATCTGTGTGACCTTGGGGAAGTCACTTAAGTCCAATTGCCTCAGCAAAAAGAAAGGAAAAAAAAAGAAAAGAAAGCAAAGCAGTAACTTGAGTTAACAAGGTCTACAATGCACTGTGGTCCATAGGCTCAGTTTTGGAGCAATAAGAAGCAAAAGAAGAATTTTCGGTGGAAAGGAAAACCCAGAGAAAGAGCTAGACAGAATAGGAAGCTGAGTGCAGAGGGAGTCACAAGAAGCCAGGGATAGCAGACACTATAAGAGGAACTGCTTCCAGTTGAGAGATGGCTTTGTGTTTTGCAGGAAGCTTGTTGATAAGAAAAGTTGATCTTGCTGATTGTCTGAAGGAAGGTTATATCATTTAAGAAAACTTCAGAAACTATGCCAAGTGAAATAATGATAAATTGTGTTGCTGCATACAAAATGGTCTAGATTTTTGCTTTCTAGAGCCTTCTATGTCCTGAAAAAGGGAAACCTCAGAGGTACCTAGTTGTCCTCTACTGCTTCTCTTTGTGGTTTAAGAAGAATTAGAGGGGGTTGGAAGCTGATTTGAGAAAGAAGGAACCAGTTTACTGATGAGTTTTTTGGTTGTCTGTATTTCCCAGAAAGCTAATCTGAGGAACTTTGCAGTTCTCTAGCCTAAGGGAACTGTCACTGAACAAGTACCATGCTGGGTTTTTTAGGTGTAAAACCTTTTTCAGTGCCCTTATAAGGGTGGCTATGAATTAAAAGACTGTCATCTTTTCATCTCAAGAGCAGAAGAGAAGCAGTTTTGGTAACCAAGAGAAAAATGGGAGCCAGAAAGGGAGTAGCTAACAGAGAAGCAGCTTTTTGTGTTGTACGTTGCTCTGGAAGGAATCAAAGACATCAAGATCTACAGTCAAGAGATGTAAATTGTCCTAAGAATACATTGTTACCTCCTTGAAATGTTTATATAAGTATATACTTTTGTGAGTTGGTTTTTACTATGAGCCCTCACAAAATATATTTTTTAAAAGTAGATACTCACTCTTTCCCATGGATACTATATGTATCAATTGGAGAACATAATCCAGGAAAATGGATGTCTTATGAAACGATTATTCCTGCTTTTGTCTTGTGTTGAATAAGAATTATATTTATTCCTGTTATTGTCTTTGAAAATAAATTTGCACAATTCTGAAAATATTTTATGTTTATTACATAAGCATAATGGTTTTACTGTGACTAATTGATTTTTATAAATGGGAAGCTTACTAGTAGGGGCTCAGGTGCTAAAGTGTCAAATAAACATAGTATATCTGAACACACACACACACACACACACACACACACACACACACCAGCACTATATTGTCAAGCCATGGCTGTCTATTCAGTTTGAGCACCCCCCACCCTGCCACTTTTGACAGACTTGCAGGTTTTAGGGCAGATCATAGGCAACAAGCTTGGGGAGAGAGAGAGAGAGAAAGAGAGAGAGAGAGAGAGAGAGAGAGAGAGAGAGAGAGAGAGAGGAACTAGGGGGAGGGTATTGTTCAGGTGCCATGTCTGCAGGCTCATATGGGTGAGTTTGATGCCATACTTGGGCTGCATAAGCACAAAAATCACCAAAAAGATAATTACTTCTAATGTAACAGCATCTGTTGTAGAATAAAAGGAGGCAAAGAAATTCTATGCATATCTAAATAAGACCCTCTAAATTAAAACAACAAAGCTTTAATTTTTCATGACTTCAATCTAAAGGGGAATGCAATAGAGTAAAAAAAAAGTTAGAAAAATATCTCAGCATCAAGAAATGAAAAGATAAAGGTTTATTTATTACATACAAGTTTCAGGTATGTGCACACACACACACACACACACACACATATATATCAGTAATCTTAACTTTAAGAATAGAATTGGGAGACACTGAACATGGTGAATATTAAAGAAATTAGAACATAAATATTTGCACTACTTTAAGGATCTACAGCATATAACTAGTAAGATGGTGGAATAAGTGTTTCCTTCAATTTTTTCTACCTCAAAAGAAAGAAATTATATGTCAGATATAAAGCAATAAAAATTGAGTCCACAAAATAAAAAAAAAAAGATAGAACACATTATACAACACAAAAAAGATATATAAATTAACACCAGAGAAAACTTAAGAGCTCTTATTCAGTATTCATATTTCCAATAAATTTCATGCATCTCCCTTAGGAGGCATAAGAAAGATCACAGGCCTATGATTCAAGGTTCTATGATTTGAGGTCTGGTTGTAGAGATCTGTGATATGAATGATTTTGCTCAAATCTCTTCACACTTCCACAAAATATAGCAGATGTGGGATTTGACCAAGGGCTCAAGGGAAATGGGAGAGGATTAGGGAAAGGGATATAGAGAATAGGATTGCAGTCATGGAAGAGGAAGACTGAGATGGGATAAGTAAAATGGGGAAGAAGGCCTAAACTTAGAAAAGGGAAAGAAAAGAAAGAATGCTATTAAAAATATTCCCATGGGAAAATAAGTATGTTTTAAACAATAAGACAAGGATCTCTTGATAGATTACATTTGTGGGGGAAAAAAACTGCACATTAGGATACTATGTTACCTGAGAAAGAATGGCATATCTTCCTGGAGAGCATCCCACATAAGGAGCAAGGATGTGCTAGTCCTTAGTACAAAGCACTAAAAGTAAAGAGTGATGGTGGTAAAAACAAGTGGTAGGACTGGGACCTTCCAGTTTGGTGTATAAGGTCACTATTACATATAACACTACCTCCTTCTAAAATTGTTTCCTCATAAACTAATATTCACAAGATTTAGACATAACAATAATGAAAGATAAGTTAGTATAAGCATTATGAAGCCAATGATAGAAATGTATAGAAACATGCAGAACATAGAGGTTATAAAAAGCAAGTAATGGTATTGCTCATGAATTAGAAAATGAAATTGAGAATCAAATAAAAAGGGAAAGGAATAAAGGAGATAAGACAAAGGAAAACTTCTTGCAAATTAATATAAAAAAAGAAACCAACTATTTTAATCAAAAAGAGAGAGAGGAAAATTTAATGATCAAAATGAAAAATGAGTATGTAGAAATTACAATAACTGGATAGAAAAAAATAATGTTCAGAACTTGCTATATTCAATAAAAGTCAAGAAAAATTGAAAGTCCAAAAGAAGAATAGAACTTTACCAATAGAGAGCACCTAAACAGAGCATGACATAAAGGTCTTTAATAATTCAATACCAGACAGTAAAATTGCACTTATCCTAAAAGAACTTGCAATTTGAAATAAATTTAAAAAACTGATCCATCCTATAAATTTTTTTAAAAAATCAATCAATTTTTGTCTTATACAAATTATCCTCAAAGACTGAGAAATAAAACACTCTGATGATCTTCTTTTATATGTAATCTTCTAAATTAGGGATGAAACAATGCAAAAAAGAATTGTGGATTGATTTAACTAATATTGTGCAAAAACACTAAAATAACAGTATCTATCACTTATATAGTACTTTAAGGTTTGCAAAGCACTTTAGATATTTAAAGTCATTTGAGATTCACAAAAACCCTGAAAGGCAAGTGTTATTATGATCCTCCTTCTACAAATAAAACAAATGAAATTGGAAAGGTTAAGTGACTCACCAAAGATTACATAATTACTAAATGTAAGAGACAAGATTTGAACATAAAACATCTTAAATCAAAATCCAACATTTTAGCCACCATCCCACTTAGCTGGCTTTAAATTCTAGAAAAAGACGACAATACCTGTACAGCAATATCATATATGGATATATGTAAACTTATCTATATATGTGTGGGTATTTGATTTAAAATATTTTTAAATTAAATATATATATATATATATGTATGCAAATCTTTTACCTAAGAGTAATAATATTTGTTGCATAGTTTTTGGAAATGTTTAGAATAATAAAGATAAAAGAAATAAATTATAGATATAAACCTAGAAAATCATCTTTATTTGCCACTGATATTATTTACTTAGAAAACCTCAGAAAATCAGCAAATAAACTAAATGAAGAAATTAATAGCTTCAGTAATCATAGAAAACAAAATATGAAAAATATTTAAATAAATATTAAAAACAAATGTAAAATTTTAAATAAAATATTTTAAATAAATATAAAAATTTAAAATACAAAATGTGAAAATATGAAAAATATGAAAATCAATAGCATTAAGAAAATCCAGTTGAAAGTAATCAAAATTTTCATTCACAATAACTAAAACATATAAGATATTTTAAAGCCTCTATACCAAAGAAATGTTCAAGATATATAAACACAATTACAAACAAACACCTTATAGAAATCAATACTGACAAATAATTGGGGGGATATTCATTGCTCAGTGTTGATCTGTATCCCTATAATTAAAATGAAAATACTACTAAAATCAATTTACAGACCAAACACTATACCAATTAAACTATTTAAAGGATACTTTATAGAAATAGACAAAATAATAACAAAATTCATTTGGAGGAATAAGACATCTGGGATCTCATGGTAAATATTTTTTAAGTATGAATGAAAGAATAGCACTAACAGATGTCAAATTATATTATAAAGCAGTAATCATAAAATCTACTTGGTATTCAACAAAATAGAAAAGTAGTTCAGTGGAACAGACTAGATAGGGAAGAATCAGAAACAATTAAACTCAATAAACCAGTGTTCAATAAATGCAAAAATGTAAATTACTTAGGGTAAGAACTCCCTATTTTATAAGAACTGGGAAATGATTTGACAGAAAGGTGAATCAGACGATTCTTTATACCAATACAATAATAAGCTCAAAATAGTTATATAACCTGAATATAAAGGATCTTGTAATTAAAGAAAAAAAAAAAAAACAGAAAGGACTAAGATAAAGAATTTTTCAGGTTATGGCTAGTTGGAGAATTTTGGGCAAAATAAAGGCTAGAAGTAATCACAAAAGATAACAGTTAAATTATATGAAATTAAAAGGTTTTTGAATGAAAAAAAAATCAATGCAACTAGCATAAAAAAGAAAGTCAATTTTTTTTTTAAGCCAGAATCAGAAATCCCTGAGAAAGCATGTAATCTATAACAATGGAAGGATTCTCCATATTGAATTTTCCTGGCCAAAATGGAATTATAGATGTATTAAAGTACTGAGATATGAATTCCCATTCAGAGAACAGGTTTTGATCTGGATCCACTGGACATTGACTGGGCAGTAAAGAAAGAACTGAAAGAGACATTAGGAGTTATCTAAACCAACTTGCAGATAATTTAGAGAATTAAATTGTAAATTAGAAAGAAAAAGTGATTTACCCCAGGTCATATTAACTAATGAAAAGAAAGTTAGTTTTGTTTTCTTTCTCACCCTCCCAATCCTAGTTTGGAGGACTTAGTTCTCCAGCTCCAAAGGCAATAGTCTTTTAACTATACTGTTACCTCCATAGTTACAAATATTTGAAGGACTGACATGTTGAATACATTTTTAATTTAACTTACATAGTACAGAAGACTAGGGCCCAGTATAAAAAAGAGATAGGAAGTAAAATGGAATTAATAGGTATTGCTTTAAAAAAATCAGGAGTGTTCAAAATGTAGTAGGAGACCTTGAAAGGCAACAAGTTCAAGTAGCAGCTTGGATGACCACCTATCAGTAATACCTGAGAAGAGATTCCAATATTGGTTGAAAAACTGAACTATACGCTGTCTAAAGTACTTTAAACTTTAAGATTTAGTAACTTGCTAATGATAAAAATTTAATGCAGGGGATCAGTTGAGAAGTTGTTTTTGTTTTTCACTATATTTAAGTAACTTTACAACTATATTCCATCTAATTTATTTAAAAACCCAAACTAGTTTTGCTTCTTTTTCATTTGTCTCTGAAAGAAATGAAATCAGTTACATATGAAATAATCTTTTCAATCTAATGTTTAAGATTTGATTAACGTTAGTATTTTGGAGAAAAAAAAGAAATTTGTAAAGGTCTTTCTCGGAAATATTCATTTTATCCTTCCCACGCAATTAAGACATAAAGGAGTATTATCTATATCAGTTAGGAAACAGAATGCTACATTAGAAAGAGAACAGAACTGGAGATCGTAATACTTAAGTTCAAAACCTGATTGATTCCCAGAAAATCACTTGATTTCTCTAGCATCCACTGGTTAAATGAAAGAGCTATTCATGTATATGACGGTACCAATCAATTGGCAAATGGCTAATCAAACCATACAAAAATGTATGAATGTATTTGTGTACTATTGTTCCGTAAGTGGCAGTCAGATGACACAGTTGAGAGATCTCTAGGTCTGAGCCTTCCTGAGACACTTACTAATTGTATGATTGTAGGCAAGTCACTTAACCTTTATTTTTGCCATTGTAAAATGGAAGATAATAATTGCACCAAACTCCCAGGATTATTGTAAGAATTAAATGAGATATTTGTAAAACACTTAGCATAGTGTCTAGTACATAATAGAGGTTTCTCTATCATGTAGATGTTTAATCAACACTTAGTTTTTTTGTTCCTTTCCCCAAGAAATAATAGCAAGGATGGTTTAAAAAAAAAAAAAAAAACAGAAACTAGAAAGACTTATATGAACTGATGCAGCGTGAAGTGAGCAGAACCAAGAGAACACATCATATAATAATAACAACATTACAAAAACAAACAATTTTGAAAGAATTAAGAACTCTTTTAAATACAATTCCAGAAGACTAGTAATGAAAATTGCCACTCATCCTCTGACAGAGAATTTATGAATTCAAAATGCAGAATGAAATACACATTTTTGAACATGACCAATATGAGAATTAGTTTTGCTTGACTATAAATATTTGTTATATTTTTGTTTCTTGTTTTTAATGGGGTATTATGGGAAAGAAAATATATGTGTTAATTGAACAATAATATAGGAATTAGACTAGATTTTTTCATAGGTCTTTTCCAGTTCTAGAAATATGATCTTTTGATACATATTCATATTCAGAAATATCATGGATCCTTTGAAGTCATGAATTTTAAAATGTTTGGTAAATTTTATTTTTTTATCTATAACAAGGCTCCTAAACCCTTGAAAATATTTAATTGGATGTGATGTAAATTTCCCTTAACTAATTCACTACTTAGGTCACTTATAAAGACAGGCTTTGCTTAGTCTGCTTTTATAGGAGACTAATAGGAGACCATTATCCTTTCGGTATAGAGAGATTTATTCACATATCTTCCATTAGTGTTAATGGGAGGTGTCCATGTAAATCACCAGACAAGAGTAGGAGAAGGCACCTCTCACCATCTATTTGGTAATTGGCTATTTCAATTGAAAAATAATTTTTGGATAAGAAAAAAAAGTAATATCCTTAAAGTAATTATCTAATTTTAAGACTGCATTAAAATAGGAATAATGGGTGGCCCAACACTTCACTGGATTTAGTTTCTAACTCTGTCCTGTCTCAGTTCATCACACACATAACAATAGATTTGACAATAAGAAAGGAAGAAAGCAGAAGGAATGCTTAGAGCTGCTGCTTAAGATATGCATTAAATGATAAGTAATAATGTTGACGTGTATCATTAAGTTAGCAGAATGGAGCAAAACAGAGGCACACTGTTTCCTTCATATGGCACGTTTGCTACACGTGAATCTCAGACTAACACTGCATTTGCTTAACATTTTCATCATATTATTTTAAGAAGTACAATGTTTTCCAAATGTCATATCACTCTTCACATTTTTAAAAGAAATACTATATTACTACTCAAGCATATGGCCTTGTCAGGGTGCTGGGCACAATTATGTATCCCTCCAAATATCACATGCATATGGTTACATTTCAGTTATTCATTCCACAAAACAACTTTCATGTGCTTAATGTAAAGCAAGGTGGAGTATGTCAAATTGTATGGTGTTACTAATAGTTATATGTTAATAAATTTACCAGGTTCCTCTTAAAATAAAGCAAAAGGATTAAAATTTTTGGAAACAATGAATTTCACTCCAGATTTAGGAGCCTGTTTTGAGAGACTTGAGATTCATAACAACCAATAGACTAAGTTAGCTGTGGATGGTTTGGTTGGAATCCTATATCATAGGCACTGCACTGATTTAAAATGCAAGTATGTGTAATCGAACATTTGCAAATCTGTATTAGAAGTGTGCTGCTACAGATCAGATGCCTTGTTATTGAGGAATAAGACAGTTTCTTAAATAGAGGTTGGAAATGCAGCAGAAGTTAATTTTTGCTATACAAACCTAATTGTGTGTTTTATTTTCATTTACCAGATTAAATATAGCCCTGCTTTTTTACTTTTTTCATTTCTTTCTTTTCTTCTTTTTAAATGTGACAATGTCAGAGTGCATATTGGGATGGATACTTCTTAATTAAAACCTGAAGTCACATATACACAAATAAAAATAAAAGTGAGGACAACAAAAAGAAAAAGAAAATAGAGTCCTGATTATCGGCATTCAAAAAAAGGCATCTTTTTTGGAGATGAGCGAAGGAACAAAAATAAAATGTTCCTTATTCTGTTTTAAATGCTTTCACAATTAAAATTATATACCTACTTTTTTGAGACCAAAAGAAAAAAAAAGATGCACTGCAGGAAGAAGTCCAGAAAGAAACAGAAAGGGATGTTTCTCCCTTTGTGACATATTTCGCTCTCTCAGCCTTGCATATTTGCATTAAAGTGATTGTGAATAATGTACATTTGACCAGTGCTGTCTGCAGAACTAATGCCTATTAAAGTGATGGGAAGTAGCATATGTTATGCCTAGGGCAGAGAAAGTCCAATCACCCCCACTGTGAGAGTCTCAAAGTAAAATGCAGGACAGCCTGGGATTTAGCCTAAATGAACCCAGCAGGGAGAAGCAGGACACAGTCCCCCAGTCCACATTTAAGCTTCGAACCTAAGATTTTTAAAGGAGTTTGCTTCAGGAAAAAAAAAAAAAAAAAAGGCCTGTAGCTGTACAAGTGCCCTATACTTTCTTGGTAAACATGAGAAGCCATGAAAGTCAAGAGAGTGGACAAGTACAATTGGTTGCTTCTGAATCAAGGTGCATACATTTTACATACTCTATTGCTACTGAAAGCAACCTTCCCCTCTGTTCTGGCTAGATGCTAGAATTTTTTGCCAGGCCACAGTTTTGTCCATAATTGAAAAATGTTTGGGGTTTGTGGTTTCACTTTGGTGCACGAGTGCTATGCTGCAATTTGACTACTTCGCAAAGCTTTGGGGTCTAATGACATAATCTTTCCCTGGCTTCTAGCATCATAATCATATTCAAACCAGATTCTCTTCTACCTCAGTTCTATAAGAGATCAAGATGGCACTTATAAAGATATTCAAGAATAAGAAATTTAACAGCTTTCAGAAACTAACATTGCTAAATTATCATGTTTATATCAAAATCATAGATTCAGTGCTAAGAAGGACCTTATAGAACAATATTTAACAGATAAAGAGATCGAGGTGCTGAAAAGTAAGTTGACTTGCCTAGTGTCATGCAGATAAGAGAGAAACAGAGCCAGAAGCTAAACCCAGATCTTCTGACTTCAGAATAAACATTTCTTTCCACTGTACCCTGCTATTATTCTATTAAGAGCATTGCTACTTAACTCCTTAATGGTATTATTAGAGGGAAAATATGGTAAATAGAATGTTAGGAACATCTGTCTTTGCTTCATTTATTCATCAATCTATTCACTCAGTCATTCATTTTATCAGGCATTCATGTAAGGAATGGGAAGCTAGGTGGCACAATGAATAGAATGCTGAGCCAGGAGTCAGGCTCCTTCCAAAATTCAAATCTGCCCTCAGTCACACACTGACTGTATGACTTAACTGCTTGCCTCAGTGTCTCATCTATAAAATGAGCTAGAGAAGGCAATACTGATACTTCAGTATCTTTGACAAGAAAATCTTAAATGGGGTCAAACATGAGTGAAATAACTAAACAACAACAACAATGTTGGGAGCTTCTAGTACAATGAGACAAATTCGGGTTTGGGGTTTCATGAAAGGATTAACCTACAGTTCTATAGTCAATATGCATCAGAAATGATAACTGAACCATGGCCTTTTTGAGTTCAAAAACAACCTATACTATGATGTCTCTTCCTACATTTATATTTATAGAAAATAAAATTTGAATTGTGGGTATGTGATGTGAAAAAGTGTGACCCTGACAGAGATATCATTGAGATGACTTGCTATTTTTATCTTTCATATTCCTTTATATTCTTTAAAATTATTGTTACTATAAAAATTTTGTGAATGGCACAGAATAGAGGCCAGAGGCAAACCACTGATATCAGTTTATTGACCAATTCTAATAAGATTGTGAAGGCCCTAAATTGGAAGTTTTTCATCAATTTACTAGATATTCTCTGTCCTATGTGTTTAATTCTGTTTCTTCTAAGTCAGATTCAGAGTTTGGTAGATCAAGGACCTACAGGATCTTCAGTGGAAAGATAACTGACTCATTATAACTGGCGCTTAGAATATCAGAGTTTACATATTGGTTATTAGTGTGTTCTTGACCAAATCATTGAAGCTCTCTTTGCTATTATTTCTTTATTTGTAAAATGGTGAAAAGTGACATTTATATAGCAACACACTCGCAAGGCTCATTCTGGAGATCAAATGAGATATCATTTAAGAAAGCATTTGACAGATAACTGAACTGCAGTAGGTAAATGTGGGTTTAACATTATTCTTCAAGATTCGCCTTGATTTTCCCAACTTATTTCACAGAAAGCCTCATATCTAAAGTTTGGAGCTCATGGTATGTGTTTGTATCTATACACATGTATGTATCATATCTGTGTACATATATATGTTTTGCATATATATAATTGTGATTATAGTATATATAATTTCATATGTATAATTGTGCTTTTCATTAAGGCTTTGCCTTTTATTTTATCATAAATTAGGATAGCAAAAACAGCCTTGTTAACAACATGTAAAAGTTATGATTCTGTATTAGAATAAAGGTAGAAAATACCCTGTGGCAACGCTAGAATCTGTATCCTAACAAATAACCTTTCATTTACCACAATTCAAATTCAATTCAATAAGTATTTATTAAGTGTATGAGATTTGCCAAGCACTGTGCTAAACCCTGGGAATACAACAAAACATTTCTTTACTTCAAAAAGTTTACATTTTATTGTTCTACAAAAAAAAAAGTACTTGTCAGATACATAAATCAATGAATGAACTTCATATTTAAAAGAAATAGCAAGTTATACATAATAGATTTGCAATTTCATGTGCAATCATTTTTTATTATTCTATGTTGTGGAAATATTTATTTTATTCCATAAATTAAAAACTTAATAAATACAAATTTTAAAAAGAAATTATCATGTATGTTTTAGGCATTGTGTTAAGGACTAGAAATTTTAAAAGGCAGCAAAAAACAGTCCTTGCCTTCAGTGAGCTTACATTCGAATAATAGAGACTAGATCTATGAAAATAGGCAAATCCAAGATATCTACAGATGAGAGATTAAGTACGTTCAGAGAGAACATTTGTAGACCCTATTGTATTGAAGATTCAAGAAAGGATGATCTTTTGATTCATAGATTTAAACAAAGATCTTTTGCCTCTTAGCCAATTGCATCATGCTGGCTTACTGTTTTCTGGAACTTTAGGAGTTCCTTTGGGACCATCAGAACTGACAGAAATTGGTGCTGTGATGAATTACATTTATCATCATCTCCTTCATACCCCTTATTCTACTTGCACTGCTTTATTTGCAAAACAAGGTCTAAAGCCCATGAATCTTGCTATCTTCCAGCTGTAACATTTTGACCAGACAAAATTACAGCTAATAATTCAAAGCAAAAAGATTTTTTTAAATACATGAGCCAGCTGGTTTGCTTTGGGATTCCAAAGAAACATTTTAAAAGCAAGGAAAAAAAAGTTTTAAGAGGACCCTGTTATGTGACAGGTTGAGACATATGGTAGTACAGAGAAAGAGAGGTAGGAATTGGAATTAAAAGACTAATTCTAATCTCAATCCTCCAATTTACTCTCTTTATGACTAGAATTTGATCATTGTAGCTTTCTGGGCTTGAGTTTCCTCATGTGTAAAATCATATGATGGATTAAATTATTTCTAAAGGTCCTTTCAACCTCATTGACTTGATGCATTCACTACTAAACTTCAGGAAGAATCACATTTGAATCAACACTTCAGAAATTCAAAACATAAAATTTATTGCAGATTCTCTTATCTTCAATTTCATTATTTCTAAAATGGAAATAACAATACACATATTTCTTATTTCACAATGTTGTTGTGAGATAATCTTTAAAGTGCTATAAACAATAATAATAATAATAATAATAATAATAATTAGTATTATTCTAATAACAAGCAGTAGTTTGGTCTTTACTCTTTTTAGGCTTAAATATCTTGTTTCTATCTAGCTATTTGATCCAAATAATTCAAATGATTTTGGTATAGTACATGTAATCTCATTTATATTCATACTACTTGCTAAAACTAGGAAAATGACATTGATAGGTTAAATAATTTAGCCAGAGTTGCTCAACTAATCAGAAGAATGGGGAATCAATAGTCCTACCTATCTATCCATCCTATCTATCTATCTATCTATCTAGTTGTTTCCTTCATACAAAATAAAATGTAAGCTCCATAAGGAAAAGAAGTATTTAATTTTGTCATTATATCCCTAACACTGAGCATGATGCTAAAATAAGGCTTTCTGATTGATTGCTTTATGTAGTAGGAGTACTACTAATAATATTTATACTACGTACCTGGAAAGGTTCTTGTAAGGGAAGAATATTGTAAACTTAAAATGCTAAAGAAAGGTAAGTGAATTGTTGCAAAGTACTGTCATCTTTACTTGAAGTCTACATCTCTGATTAAGTCATAATTGAGACTATTTAATGAAAATAATGAACTTAGAAAGCTGCTCTAATTGACTTCCCTTGAAAATCCTGAGTTATGAAGAAAAGTTTTTATATCATTTTATATCCCTTAGTCTATCTGTTTACATCACAAAGAGCCATGAAAGCTAGCTCTTTTGGGGACACCAGGTATTTTCTATCCATAGTTTCTTTCTTTTTTTCAGGATTGTCTTTCTTCTACCTTATTCTCAAGAGTTCCTCTTTTCTTCCCCCCCCCAACTCCATTCCATCAAGGTAAATGACAGAAGCATCATATACATGTATATATAAATATATATGTACATAAATATATAAAAAACATTTTGTAATATAAAAACAAAATTTGGAAAAAACATGGGTATACAAAAAAATTAGAATAAGTTAACAAATTGTGATACACAGATGTAATGAAATTCTGCCTATCCAAGAAATAACAAATATGAGGATTCAATGGAATATGAAAAGACTTCAATAAAGTTATCCAGAATAAAGAAAACAGAACCAAAAGAATATAATCACTAAAGTAATGTAAGTAATATAAGAATATAATCACTTCAATAATGTAACATTAAAATCAATCAAACTCATATGAACTGTCTCAATCCCAGATAACTGATTAGGAAACGTATTTTACTTCCCTTAGTAAAAAGATGAGGATTATTGGTATGGGATTTAGTAAATACCTTTGGGGTATATAGGCTGCTCATGGAGGAGCAATATTTTTGGGATGAGAGCTTACTGAGCCTTCATCAGGGCTACTCATCCATGTTTCATGTCCACCTGTCACTTCTGGTTCCAAAAAACTTGTAGCATGTACAATTGCCATATCCCAGTAAAACCATCTTGGGAGGTGGGCAAAACCAGGTTGAGAGTATCCTATAAATCTCAACCTGATGATTATTTAAAGAAATATCTACCCCCAAGCATATCCACCTACTGATAGGGTAAAAGGATGAGGACAATTTGTCTAACAGTCAAAAAAGCAGCTGAAGCGGGCATGGTGGAGGACTTAGAACTTGGTTCAAATACCAGTGGTACTAAGGTCATCCACTGCATTCTGGACCATTGCCCTTTTCTCTTGCCCACTAGAGTTGGATGACTCTGGAAGAGAGAATGAGACTTTGTGTAGCTCTGGTACAAGTTGACATCACTATCCTTTTCAAAAACAGAGGACAATGACTTAAATAGTTTATTGGTATTTTTGCAAGGGAGAGTTCAATGTGGGCAGGAATGTAAAGGGTGGAACAGTAAAAGGAAATGACAAAACTATTTAAAAAAAAAAAAAAAGGAATGGGTTCTCACCACACAAAACTAACACCAGAACTAAGATTCTCAGGAGCAAATGCAGTAATAATTTGTCTGAGTAGAACATCCTTTTCTTGACCATATGTACTCATTTCACCAAGCATCTAGCCCAGGAAACAACTCACAACACTAATGATTACATTTCTCTTACTTTTAAGCCCGTTACCTAGCCAAGGGCTCCTCAGCCAAAACAAAGGATCTCAACTAAAAAAGTAGGTTTGGTGGCAATTACCATGTCACTGTTGTCAAAAATGTTACCACTTTACAACTAGTTCAGACCTCCTAAAATTTTTTTATCTTTTGTTGCTCTAATGCTTCCTTGTGCTTTTGATCTTTTCAAAACCCACCTCTTAGTCTTCAATAAAGAAGATTAAAGATTTTGTAGAGGTCAGTGTCGTATTTGCTTGCAAGTTGGGACAGTGATGAAATAAACAAATTCAAAAGAACAAACTCTTTCCATCCCAATTTGTCCTAATGCAAATGAAATAATGAGACACACAGGTAACAAAATATTTTCATTCTTTCATGTTGAAAGCATGCGGATTCTGTATTTGAAGTAGTATTCTATTTTTGTTCAGGGTACACAAGAGGAATGTGTTTGGGGACAATGTTTTTTGAAACGGATATTCATTTCAAGGTCTGACATTTGATCTATTCAACACTATTCAATCATCAATAAGATTTTTTAAACTTTTAATTAGCTCTGCCAAAGGAAGGTGGAAGCATGATTTAACTTCCCAAACCTGTTGGGATCAGCCCTAATATTACAGTGTCATGATTTTTTTTTTCTTTCCCAGATGTCTGGCAAAAATAACCCAAGGTACTACTAATTTGACTGAATCACAATTCTTCCATGTGGGATTTCTTCTGATCTACGTTGATTCCCATTGGAAACAACCTAATGACAGCTCTGACATTGGTGAGAAGGGAGAAAGAGGCTGTCCTTGGTGTTTCTCCTCTCCATTCACATTGCTGGGCAGGAAGAAAGGAGGTAAAATCAAAGTAAATTGAAATAGTTAACCTTGCTTCTCCCATTTTAAAACTAAGGTCAAGTATACTTACAGCTACAGCAAAAGAATTTTTAAGCTTTGAAGAATACAACTAAAGAAATCACTATTACAAAAGTAAATTGAATAATCCAGGATACTAGGGGTTGAAAGACCTCACACATGTATCTATACTTTTGTTTGTAGTTCAAAAACCACATAGGTGTGCAAATGTGTTTCCACATCTTGATGGCTATTTCTTTTATAGAGAATATATGAAATAGTTCAATAAGAACAAAGTATTCTGTGATCCGGATTAAATTCCTTTTGTGTTCTCTGACATTGTAAGGAGGCCACTATTGAATAAGCATATAACAGAATGATAGATAACAAAGTGATGGACATGCTGAGCCATTTGCAAGGCCTTCTGTATTGTTTATCCAAATGGATTCAAAGGAGAACTCACCACAATTCTTTCACTAATTACTATTCTATGTGTATTAATAGAGTAAAAATTAGCAACTTCTTATTTAATCAACTATTTTTTGTTTTTATTCCCCACAAAGTCCTATTCTAACCCCTTACTGTGGTGTGAAGGAAATCTGAATATTCAAGAGTTGGACCAGTAAAGCACAGGCTGGCATATTCTACCATGTTGGAAAGGCTTCAAATACATTTCTAGCTATAGACTTTGCTTAATTTCTAAGAAAAAGAAATTTCAGAGCTACATCTAGGTAAGTTGCCTTGTCATTTACAAATTTTGTCAGTGTAACCCAGGAAATTAAAATAAATGCACTACACCACAGGTTTTCCTTGGAATGGCAAATAAAGAAATCAGCAGGATCAATTTACTACCTACTACATGCCACACACTGTGATAAGGTCTGGGAATAAAAGAAGGGGAAAAATATTTCTTGATCTCAAAAACTTCACAATATAATGGGGGTGGGGGTGGAGAGACGATATGAAAATAATCATGTACAAACAAGATATATATAGGATAAATTGGATCAAAAAGGTTTATTAATCAATTATGATTTTTCTTTTTAAGTAATCTATTAATTTCCTGTTTACTACCACTAAATGAAAAATGGACAAAAGAACAGATATCAACATTGACTATCACCATTTCTTAAGTTACATTAACCTCTGCAAATCACTTGCTACCAGAAGACCAAAAGATCATGGAAACAATTTCAGTCAGCAAATATTTTTTCTCCCTGCCACATGTCATTCATGTCACAATTCCCACCTGTATTCCCCTTAAACTTTGTACTTTCCTCCAGGAACTACCCTGGGCTTTGAAAGGTGACCTCTTAACTTATCTTGACTCAAACATTCAGTCATTTCACTTGCCAAATATTAGCTCCAAATCATATAATTGTACATGTATCATCTTCTCTTTTCAACATCCTTTCATATGCTACCTTTTCCTACTAAGAGGATAAGCTGTCTTGGTTTTTTAATCTCCCCTTTCCCTATCTCTTTCTTTCACCTATGTCTATCCTTGTCAAGAAGAGAGATATTACAGTCAGAAACAATATACCAAGTAATATTTCAAATTTCTTTTTTTTTAAATCTCACAAATGAGGATAGTGGAAGTTCTCATTTCACAAAAATATCAGAAACATGAAGAGAGTTTCAAGTTTCATAATTCTTGGTAATAGATCTGATTAAACAAAATCATTCCAAGGTCTCTTAAATATGAAATTAAAAGGAATAAACAGTTGAAAATGTAAAAATAATTCTAAGTATTCTTTAACACAGTCTTTCCTCCCTCAGTTACAATGGAGCCATGATAGCTGGACTATAATATCATAGTATTTAAAGTACCACATGAAGAAATAAAAAATGAAGAAATAAGGATGAAAAAGGAGCTAGATTAGACCAAGTATATATAAAGGAGGTCTAGTCTGAAAGCAGCACAATTCTGAAGTTCTTAGGTATCAATTTTTAAGCTATATGAAAGAGGGGAAAGCAACAAACATTGAGAAAAAAATCACCAATTAAATAGAGGGAAGGAGAAAATTGATAAAATAAACATAATTGTTGACCTATCTTTTAAAAATTAATGACAGGGTATATGTAGAACTTGTCCCATCTGTTTCCAGCTTCTGTGAACTAGCACAAGATATGGGCACTTTTAGGTTGATGAAGAAACCTCAAGCTGCTTCCAATCAGCCATGGTGATTTATCAATGAAGGACTGACGTTCTTTAGGAATAATGAACCAATCTCCTTTTTGTTCACTTATCAAGACTTGAGAACTCAATGGATCTGTACAAATGGATTAAATCTCTTCTTGTTTCTCCCTTTCTTTGACCCTCCAAATAGCATCATGTAATTTTAAGACTTTTACTGAGGAGTTTGAAAAGATTGGCCCTTCTCTATCTCAGCAGCATGTGAACTGATCCCATCTAACTGCTCCAGGGGAGAAGTGTGGCATACTATGAAAACTTAAACCTAGATTTCTTTATTTTATTTTATTTTACTTAATTAGGTGACTAAGCATTGATCTCTTGATGGCTGAAACCAAGTTTGAAAGCTCACTTGTGAATTCACTTATTCTGTTTTCCCAGACTCTTAGGTAAAAAGAGCTGAATTCCAGAAAACATCTCAGCTTTTACACTGAACCATTAGAGAAGAAGACCAATACCTTGGTCATCAAAAGATATCAACTAAAAAGGGGACAGTGCAGAGCAGATATGAAATATAAAATACTTGCTTAATAGTTTTAGAAAACATCTTATGTTCTGATAGTTTGTGGGCTTAACCTTTTGGCAGAGTATCACAGGAGTTATTCTTACTGTTTTTTAGCTTTTTAAATTGTTATATCAATTAGAGTTTGTGAAAGTCTATCATATTAAATATTTATTTTGTAAGTAGGAAATAAATATCTGCTCCATATCCTATTACCACCAATTGTTAAATACTTTTCTATACTTTTTTTGGGAGGATAACCTAGATATTCATCTAAACCTAAACTCTAAGTAAATTTTCCCCAGGAGTCTGGCTTGGCAAGCCAGAGGGGAAAAGAATCAAAATATGAAAAATGGAGTGAACCTATTCTGGACCTATGAAAAAGTACCTCAGGAATCCCTTAGTTGATCAGTAGAAGGTACATCCATTCATTCTACTATTTGTGCTCCACAGTTGCTTTAATTGTTGGAATAAAATAGAGAGATATAAACTTGACAAAGGTATTGCCACAGCAATGAAAGATATCTAATAAACAGTTGAAAAGAAAAAAGGATTCCCCGGAAATGAGACATCTTTCACATGTTCCTATTTGCAACTGACTGTGTTTATGGCATGAAGTCCTTGGAGATTTTAGAATCTCTTAGAGGAGTTTCCTAATCATTCAAAAGAATTCAACCTAAGTATCCATAAAATAGAAAACAATTGAATGAAGACCTCCCACTGTCCATACTATAATTTTAAAAATAAAAATCTATGTTTCAGAGAAAAGCTTAGCTTCATTAAAATAGTTTTGCAATTTCTAAACACACCCAAGCTCTCTCTCCTCTTCCTAATTATGTCTAGACCCAGCTCAATTGTCCATACATGATATTTGCCCAAGATATATATATATATCATATTCTCTCTCTCTCTCTCTCTCTCTCTCTCTCTCTCTCTCTCTCTCTCTCTCTCTCTCTCTCTCTTTGTCTCTCTGTCTCTCTGTCTCTCCCTATCTTTAACTGATGGACCGACTCTATGTTACTGGATAACAGTGGAAAAATATTAAGAAAACTAGAAATATATAGGGAGAATGGATTATGAGAGCATTAAAAGCCAAATAGAGTGTTTTTATTTGATTCTTAAGATAATAGAGAACCACTGGGAGTTTACTGATTTCAAAATGACATTATCAAACCTTCATTTTCGGAAGATCATTTTGATAGCTGAGGGGTCTTGAGTCAGAAAAGGCCAAGAAATCCATAGCAATGTATTTCAATAGTTCAGGTGCTAGGTGATGAGAACTTGCACCAGTGGTAACAGTATCTGAGAAAGGATAAAATATTTAAAAGATGTTGAGAAGGTAGAAATGACAAGACTTGGTGACTGATTGGCTATAGCTGGGAAAGGAAGTGAAGCATCAAGGAACACCAAGGAACATTAGATGACTGGGATGATGGTGGTGTCCTTAGCAATAACAAGTTAATTAAGAAGAGGGAAGAGTTTGCAGAAATGAGGAGATAATCAATTCTGTTTTAGACATGTAGAATTTAAGGCATCTAAGAGATATCCAGTTCAAGATATGAAGTAGGCAGATAAAGATGTGAGGCTAGAGTTCAAGACAGAAGTGAGGGCTGGGCAAATAGATCTGAAAATCATCTAAATAGATATGAAAATTGAATCTATAATCATTGATGAGATCCATTGATTTAGTCCTTGAGGAACAACACTAACTTGTGAGCATGACTAAGCTGAAGTTTCAACAAAGAAAATCAAAAGTAGTGTTCAGATAGGTAGAGGAGAATCAAGAGAGAGCAGTGTCACAACACCCTAGAGAGAAGGGAGTATCAAGAAGAAGAGGTGATTATAGTATCAAAATCTACAGAGAAGTCCAAAGTATTCACATAGATTTCAAAGGCTAGTTCATATTCTGTCTTCAAAAATCAATAGCTGAGATATAGATAAAAAGGCCAGGGATGCAGAGTCAATAGGACTATGTTACAATTTTGTTTCTGACACTTACTAGCTATGTGATCTTAGGCAAGTCTTTTTAATTACTATTTAGGTTTCTTTATTAAATTAGATGACTTCAAAGATCCTTCTTAGCTCTAATTCTATAATATTATTTTCCTTATATTGGTTATTTTATAGAATTGTTGTAAGAATCAAAATGAGATAACGAATATAAAGAGTCATGTAAATATCAGCTATTGTATATCAGTGTGAATTGCAAGAACAGACTGTCAAATTTGTTATCTTTGTATCTCCAGTGTCTAAGCACAATGCATGACACATAGCAGGTATTTAATAAATGCTTCTTGGTGAATTTATATATTGCATGACTATAGGAAGCCTTAAAATAATAAGTTATCAATTGTCATCCTTACAAATTAAAACCCCACTCCAAGTCAAGCATTTTTGCACTGGAAGATGCCAATTTTACAGTGCTTAGTAGGTTTTTTAATTTTTGTTTTGTTTTATTTTGTCTTGTTTTGGTTTGTTTTGTTTTTCATGCCTTCAGTTGAGTTGCAAGGTTAATACATAGGACTTACCCCCACTGCCAAGATTGTTAGAATTTCCAATAGTATTATCAAGAATTGATAACTTGGATGCAAAATTCAATCAAAGCTAAAGCTTGGTGAACAAGATCTCAGCAAAAGATGATAAAGAGACATTTTCTGAAAACTATTGTAATATACAATATATTTAAATATTTCAGAGCTAAAGGGGATCTCAAGACATCAGCTGATAAAGCCCTTTAATTTCATATAGGAAAAAGTTATTTTTATATCCCTTTTACAAATGAAACAACTAAGAATCAAGGATTATGACTCAAAATACTATAAGAACTGGAAGGAACCTCAGATGTCATCTAATTCAATCTCCTATAAACATAGAAAATTATTTTTCCTTTATTGGTTTTTTAAACAATTAAAAATGAGTTTGCAGAGCAGACAACTGGAAATGGAGGAGATGTCCATCAATTGGAGAATAGCTGAATAAATTGTAGTATGTGATTATGATGGGATATCTTACCCTCTCAGATTCAATTATTCATTTGCTTATTTATTCAGATTTTTTTTTTGGACTAAGTGAAAGAGATTCTTTGTCTCAATTGTTACCTAGTCTTCATCCCTGAATGGCTGTGGCCTCAGTCAAACTAAGACCTTTTTAAGACCCTAGATGAAAAAGGCCAAGGTCTCCCATTTCATCCAGGACCATCACTAATCACCTTGATCTCTATGTTGCCACTGTACCTAGATGGCTCTAAAGGGGAAAGTAACATTGTACAACCCTCCCTCACTTAAATTCAATTCATTTACATGTCATGACATCCTTTCCCTGATGTCATGGTGAACAACCTCTGTGAATAAAGTTAACTTGGAAATGGTCAGTTGGGAACTCCTTCCTTCTTTTCTTCCATTCTTTTTTTCCTTTCTGGGAGTGGGAATAAGGGAGATAATCTAAATCTCAAAGTTTTAAAAAAACAAATGTACTTTTTTTTTTAAATGTGACTGAAAGAAATAAAATATTAAAATATTTGGAATAGAAAAAAAGATGAGTTTGTGAGTATTTCCATTTTTATTCAATAAAAATTAAAACCTCAGTGGTTAAAACTCAGTTTTTATAAAAGTTGCATTTAATCAAAGGACATGACTGAAACAACTGAACAACTTATTTTTAAAATTTCAATAACTATTTCACAAAAATCTTCCAAGTAAAGAACTCAAATATTAGTAGATTTATCACACAGATCTTCACTGCACTTCCAAAGATTAAAATATACATGTTATAGCTTAGAATTAAAATGTGGAGAGCTTGTGTTTAAAAAGAGTCAAATATCTAATGAAATTGATCATGTAAACATTCTATTAAAAAACAATACTTGTTTTTCATTTTCTTTTACATTAAACAACATTTATTTTGTTTTTGCAAGGTAATTGGGATTAAGTGACTTCTTCAGGATCACACAGCTGGTAAGTGTTAAATGGCTAAGGTTATATTCGAACTCAGGTCTTGACACCAGAGTTTTTGTTCTATCTACTTCCCATATAGCTGCCACAGTACCATTTTTCTTGACAGCAGATTCTGGGTCAACTGAAGTAAATTTTGAGGATGCTTCCTATGGTCTCAGCACTGATTGCTAAAGGGGAATGCAAAAACACAGTCTACGCTTTCAAGCCTCTTACATGCTAGTTGAGGAGACAAGACCAATATGCAGTACAACAACGAATGATCCAAGAAAGCAGAGCTGGGCCAAAACATTTATATACCTAAGGCAAGGTTTGAAAATTGTGCTTTGTGAAAGTATGAATACAATGTTGTTCCTTAAAAGAATGTTTTATTTCAATTTAGAGGTGCAGCTGTAGCAGCAGAGCCAAATCTTTGTTAATCTGTCATTCAAAATAAGTAGATTTATAAAAAAATCACAATAAAATGTGTCCTGATTGCATACTCCTCCCTTTGTAATAAACTAATAATAGCCCCCAGCCTAAGCTTCTATGGCTCATTGTTTAGGTTTTGATGGCTTAAAATGGGTGTAAATAGCAAATGTTTTCTGTTTGAGGATCTTCTCTTTCCAAATTGATAGTTTGGCATTGGTAAATTAAACCATCTTTTGCCTTAATTCTGATTTATTCCTTAGTAATGTCTCAGACAAACTGAAGTCTGGGAAACACTTTAATTTAGAAAGATCAAAGTCATCTACTGCATTCAGGGCCATCATTACCAGTCTTGACTTTTGTCTTACACTAAAATTTGATGACTAGAGAAGAGAGACTGATGACTACACAGCTCTGCTTCTCTTAATTCTAATTCAAGCACAAGTCACGATTGTTATTAGCCCTCTTCTAGAACAAGGGACAGACAATAAAACCCTAAGAAATTTCCCACCTTGCCTTCTAAGTTCTCCTAGAGAGCATACAGAACTAAACTGATGATGCTGATTATTAATTGCAATAGGAGTTCCCTGCTGAAGGACACAGAAATCAGTGAGGAACTGCAAAGTTATAAAAGGCTTCCTAAAGAAGTCAAATGAAAACCGGAATCAAAAGATAAGGTTTGGATAGCAAAAAGAAGAGGATGAGTTATTTTCAATCTGTAGAACACAACACAAAAAAGAATTAATTGGTGCAGAAGGGTTAAAAAAAGGCCAGAATTTACATTCTAATTCTTATTTAATATCTCTGTTATTTAACTTCTCATGTTCTTTATATTCTTCATGTGCAAAATGAGGCATTTGCACCAAATATCATGTAAGAGTCCTTCAGCTATCTTTCTCTGTATTAGTCCATGAAAGTCTCAGTAATTTTTGAAATAATAATTCAAGTTCCTTCACTTCGTTAAAAACAAGTCACAGTTGGATAACAATTTAAAATTTAAAAAAAAAACACCTTTCCTCAATTAGTTAGATGATGAAACAGTGTAAATGTAAAGAATAGCAAAATGAACAGGGAAGAAAAATGTAATTAAAATGATCAAACTTAATCATAGAGAAGAGCTGAGAAGATACATTCACCAATCCTCTCATCTTTGTTGTAGAGATGAGAGGCTATGGATATACATATATTGTTGCACATGATCTATATGGTTTTGCTGATTTTTTTTTCTTTATAAGTTTTTGTTACAAGGGATGGTTTGTTGGGAAAAGGAACAGAAAAGATATATCATCTTAAAACAAATGCATCAGTAAAAATAACAACAAATAAAAACAAAAATTGTTTTCAAATAGATTCTGAGGTGAGCTGTGCCAGGATGATAACCTGCATCTTTTAAAGATAGAGGAACTGAAGTTCAGAAAGATTAAATGACTTATCCAAAGCTCCTTTAGCTAGTCAGAATTGAAACTTGAATCTCAAGGATCCAAGTCCAGTATATTTTGTAATATAACACATTCTATAACATTATCTTCCAAATTTGCAAAATTTCAATCAAAAGGAAGTTTAACACCTAGACTAACCCATGATGGAAGTAGATATTACTCTGTGATATTTCTGATGTACAGACTCTGCTTGATCATTGCTACTACCTAGAGGTATGCTGGAGCCAACCTCCAATGGCTATTCATTGTGACTATCTAAATTTTAGAAATATACAAGTGCTACAAATAAAGGTTTGACTTATTGTTCTGTTAATTCTCTAAATTTAAGAAAGTGTGAAAAAATGTTTCTAATGCAAAGAATATCCAAATTCTAATAATTATCTCATTGTGATGCAGACAGAATGCAATTGTCTACTTAGAATCTAAGTGACCTTGGTCATCATTCATTTTTTTTTCTCTCCGAGCCTCAGATTTCTCTTGTATAATAGAAGAATTTTGAACTAGATAAACATAAAGGTCTCAGTCCACCTAATACTGCAATTGACATAGGAAATCAGGAATATAGAAATCAATATTAGAATGTTTTAAAGGGTCATAGGTAGGAATTTCATAAAGCAAAAGAGACACGTTTATTCCTGGAACTCACTGAAATATTCAAATTCCAGACTCATCTTTAAGGAAGTTGTTCATCATTTCCAATTCTTTGCCATATACTTCCCATGGGGTTTGTTTGGCAAAGATACTGGAATGGTTTGCCATTTCCTTCTCAGTGAATCAAGGCAGTCAGAGGTTAAGTGAATTGGCTGGGATCACACAGCTAAGAAGTATATGAGATCAGATTTGAATGCAGATCCCAGGCCTAGGGCTTTATTGACTGAGTTACCTAGCTGCCTCATCTTTCATGAGGAAACTCTTTAAATTTTCACAGATGAGTTTTCTAGTCATGAAGATAGTTCTTTTAGTCAACAAAATCCATCTTTCTTCTAGAAAGATTGCAATAATATGTCATCCCTATAGGAGGATAAAGAGGAGTATTCTCTGTAGAAATAACTACAATAATAATATTTCATAGTGATAAACACTTTATATTTATACACCAATGAAAGTCTGTTTTGAAGCATCTTTGTGGTATGGAGAAGACCTTGCTCTAAAGAGTTGAAACTCTTGAGTCGATGCACTGAGGTCAGGACAGCTGAGCACTTGAGGCTAACTACTGATTGGACAATACTCTATGGACTTATGCTCGGAAAATGGCCCTTCCCACTATCCTGTGCTGGTTCGATGATTGGTGTATACAGAGGGACTAGGGAGTGGAGTAAGACTAGCCAGGGTCACTTTTGCGGTGGATGAGGAATAAGGAGGCTGAGGAAGATCCCCTTCACTTCTATAGCTAAAGACCAAGAATAAAGACTAAGGACTTTTGCTTATCCTGTCCAGCCGATTCTAAGTTATCCTGGGTGCTAGCACAGTCATCACACCTTGTGACCTCAAAGTCTATGATAGCAGAATGAGAAGGTCATAATCGATAAAGGGTTAAAAGATATGAACAGACAATTTTCAGATGAAGAGATTAAAACCACTTTTAGTCTTATAAAAATGCTCTGTCACTATTGGAGAAATGCAAATTAAGACAGCTATGAAATACTACTACATATCTTTCAGATTGGCAAAAATGACACCAAAAGATAATGATAAATGTTGGATAAAAGATAATGATAAATGTGGAAAAACTGGGACACTAATACATTGTTGATGGAGCTGTGAACTGATTCAACCATTCTGTAGAGCAATTTGGAACTATGCCCAAAAGGCTATCAAACTGTACATACCCTTTGATTCAGCAATGTCTCTATTGGATCTGTATTCCAAAGAGATCACCAAAAAAAAGAAAAAGGATCCACATCTGCAAAAAACGTTCCTGGTAGTGGCAAGGTAGTGCCCATCACTTGGGGAATGGCTGAGTAAGTTATGATATGTGAATGTTATAGAATATTATTGTTCTGTAAGAAACAATCAGCAGGATGATTACAGAAAGGCCTGGACTTAGATGAACTGATGCTAAGTGAAGTGAGTAGAACCAAAAGAACATCGTACACATCAACAAGAAGATTAAAATCCTGGTTATTCCACTTAACTTATTGTGACTTAGTAAATGCTATAACTTTTTGGGGCCCAGGATTCTCAGATGTAAAATGTGATTGGAGACAGTGAGCAAACAGGATAATCTCAAAGACCCATACATCTATGATCTTAGATTCTCCTTGAGAATGAGATGTCTTTTGCTTTTTTTATCCATCACACTTAAAATAATGTCTGTAACATTATGATGTTAATGCTGTTATTCACTGTTGTGATCCTTTTTGGAATTTTCTTGACAAAGATACTGGAGGTGTTTTCCATTATCTTCTCCAACTCATTTTACAGATGAGGGAACTGAAGCAAACAGGGTTAAGTGACTTGGCCAGGGTCACATATTTGGTACACGTCAGACTATATTTGAATTCAGAGAAAAAAGTCTTCTTAACTCGGGCTTGGCACTCTATGAACTTCCGACACCTAGCCCTATTTTTACTGACTGACTAACTAAAATATATAGGAGCTGTGATCTGCATCACTGGGAGATATGTTCACAGCAGTGCAATTGGGGATGCCTAAAATATTAAAGGGAGTTATGATTACAAAGGATTTTGTCTTCTTAGATCCTATAGCAGCTTTATTAGGTAGACAGTGAAAGTATTTCCTCCCCACTTAATGGGATGGGTTAATGAGGTTTAGAGCACTTCAAAACTAATAGTTTATGGAGAACCCAAAACAACTGACATCTCACCAGTGGCCTTTCCACTAGATCTGCTTCCTCACCATTCCACTGAAATATATGTTCTGTCTTACATCTTGGTATGAATTACTAACTTCTGATAGTGAGGATTGGGTAGTTATCTGAACAAATTGGCCAGTGCAGAGAGCTTATCTAAATTGTTCCTGAGCCTAAGAAAATATTTTCCCATCATTAGCATAGTTTTATGTTGACAAATGTTTTATTGTTGTTTTTTTTTTTCCTTTGGGAGAGGTGGTAGTGAAAGAGAAGAAATTATTGTTCCTAGTAATAATTATTATCCTTATACTCCTTTTAAGCCTAAAAAATTATATAAATATGAAATATTATCTCATGTTTACAAAATACTTTCTTCTCAATAATTCTGAAATACAAATATTATTTCATTATTTCTTATTAAAAGAGTTGTAACTGTGACAGGGACTATTTCATCTTATTCTTTGTATCCCCTGGATCTCTCTCAGTACATGAGAAAAACTTAAGCTTAAAAGGACCAGAGTCTCACACTGCATCCAGGGTCATCTCTAGTCATCCTAACCTATTTCTTTTCACTGAACTCAGATGACTAAATAGAAGAGAGTAAGATCAACTTTTCACAACTTCAACTCACTTAAATCTAATTACAGACATCAGTCTTCTGATGTCATTGTAGCTATTGAGAATGAGGGCTGAACAACAACAATATCAGTGCCTGGAACATTGGAGATATTTAATAAATACTTCATTGAATCTGAGAGCTAAGAGGGGGGCTTTCATGATCATCTAGTTTGATGTCTATTGTATAGAAATTTTCTTCAAAAGCAAATGGGCAAACAATCTCTAAGTCTTTGAAATTTTTTTGAAATTTCTCTAATTATCTCAGTGAATGCAGTCAATTTCTTCCTTTATCTTTTGCTTAATCTCCTACTACTGTAGACATAAGTTAATGGCAGGAGAGTATCAGGAAATAATGGTAAGAACAGGATAACAGGAATCAGAATGCAGGCATTCTAGTCCTGGATCTATTGCCTAATTGGGAAAGTCATTTAACCTCTGGATCTGTTTCCATATTTTTCAAATGAGGATAACAATATTTAACATAAAGACTAAAAGGATTGTTGTGATCCAATAAGATAATTCATGTATTTTGCACTACAGGAAAAAAATTAGTCATGATAAGATATCACTTCAGTTTTCAGGCATTCATATGACATAACATATTAAGGAAAACAAAGCTATTTTCTCATAAAAACCTTGTGAGGTAGATATTATAAATGTTATTATTCCCATTTTACAGATAAGGAAATTGAAGCTGGGAAAGATTTGAGATTATTTACCAGGTTCATACAAGTTAGTAAATTTCTGAGATGAGATTCAAACTCAAGGCTTTCTACTTTTTCCACCACCATCTGTTTTCATTCAGTGTCAAGGATAAAAAAAAACAGGGTTGAAGTAATGAATCTATGAAAGAGAAAGTTGAACAAGTCCATCTAGATAACTTCAGTTGGAACTAATCTATTAAATTGCTTTAACCCTATACCTACTTTTGGAACTGAAGCTATGGCTACAATTGAGATATTTTGTTGATTACAAAAATGATGACAGAAAAACAGAACATTGCCTCAGAGAGAATGGAAAGTAGCAGTAATAAATAAGTCAGTCTAAAGCAGTTGTTCCAAAACAGCCTAAGAAGACTCCAGGAAAGACCTGACCTCCAGGGCAAAGATTTAGCCAGAATGAAGTGCACCTCCAGGACAGTTCTTCAGAATCAGAATCCACAATCAACAAGCACTGGGAACAGCTGGAATTGTGAGGCCGTTTCAGCCTTAGAAATTTTCATTTTATGGACAGTGTTGGGGTCTGATAATGGATATGGAGAAAATTAAAGGACCTTCCACTGTTGAGAGATATCAAGTAGGGCTGTGCTGACCATATTTGTCTTGGGCTGGGCTGCTGCTTGGAGCGGGTTGGGAGGAGGAAGAGCTAGTACACCTGGTGAGTGCAGTAGCAGAGGGGTGGGGATCCTGCTGGCTAGGGACAAGAAGCGGGCCAGTGTCTCTGATTGCAGTTCCAGGGAAGAGAGGACAATTATCATTCGCAGCCACCAGAGAGACAGAAGTGAATAGGTCACAGGTGGGACAGAATGACCAGAGGCTTTACCCATAGTTTAGGAGCAGAGAGAGAAGCCAGCCCAAGTTTGAGTCCCAGAACAGACCTCAGAGAATAACAGTAAGGAGGAAAGACCTGAGACTTAGGGTATAACCCATACCTCAGGACTTGATCACACTAATAGCTGCTAAAAATAAAAGAAAGAAATTAAAATGATGAAGCAAAGAAGAAATAACCCACTCATAGAAAGCTATAATAAGGATAGAGAAGATCAAGATTCATCTTCAGAGGAAAATAATGAAGCTTAAAAAAAAAATAAGATACTCCTTTTTCAATGAGAAATGTCAAATAGCCCCAAGAAGAAAAAAATGTCTTAGAAGAACTTTAAAAAGACTTTACAAATCAAATAAAGTAAAAGTCACACAGCAGAAAACAAAAGAAAACCTACAAGGAAGCAAAGAAAAGACAGACAACTTTGAACGCAATATGTAATATATTTATAATACTTTTATTTTCACATTAATATATAATACATATTTATTATATAGGCTTTCTTAAAGTATACCTTTTTATCTTTTTATATATTGAAACCTCTCATGCTCTGCTATGCACATGGCAATTTTTTTTCTTTTCTTTTTTTTTAATTTAAAATAAAAAAAAAAAAGAAGGGGAAAAGGTACCCATACTGAAAATGAGGCTTCCCTAAAAAAACAATTTCACAATGTAGGGAAACCCTTCTACCCAGAGGACCTCAGTTTAGTAAGCAGATTTCATGGGAATTCCCCTAATTTTGTTGCCCAAGCAGCTCCACCCTATACACCCTGCAGCTACCTTATCCAAAGAATGCAGCTATTCCAATAAACATTCTGATTATTTTCCTACCTCTGGACTCTGGACATAGCTGATATCTATGTGTATTAGAGGGGAAAGACATAGGTAGCTAAGAGGACAATAGGAGAGAATTAAAATATTTTGAAGGGATTTCCTTCTAGCTATACTGCCTTACTTTAATGAAAGAATATTATAATGATTTTCTCTTACATATCAAATCAAGTTAAAATTCTTTATCCAGATATATCCTCAACTAGATCCACTATATTATTTCAAACTTCACTCTTACTTACTGCTCAGTGCTTGGAGACCTGAGTTCAAGTAGCCAAACTTTGTGACCCTTAAACAAGTAACTTCAATAATAATGATAATAATAATAATGAAAATACTTTTCTACCTATCTTATAGCACTGTGTAGGGATCACCTATAATAAATATTTATTCAGTGTCTACTCTGTGCTAAGTACTGGATGTTTGGGGGATGGGTTGACAAAGTTGAATTGAATATCAAGGCAATCAGCTGGCATCATGCTCAGCTTTTGCTGGACAGGGTGATTATTAACTCCAACACATCTGTATCAAGAAAAACATTATGCTCCCCTTAACCCAGAAATAATATACCATTCATAGTTAGGTGTCTTTGGTTTTACTTTATTCAGCTATATAAGCAAATAAAGACATTACCCATCCTGGTGAGGGTTAGATGCAGGAACTGCTATAACTCTCCTTATGCATCTTCTTTCAGTTCTTTGTGGGCAGGTCTGTTGCCTCTGGGGTAGCCACTGGCTAATGCAAAGCATGAAGCATCTGTGGACAGAACAGTATAAGAGATATTCCAGCCTCCATATTTAGACGCTTGAAGCCCTTATGCTTCAAAGGTGTAATCTCCATCACTCCACTCTAAATTTATCCTCTTGTTAGACTAAAAGTCACAACAGACCCACAATGGCAGAGAGCAGACATGACCTTCTGTGACCTCCTCTAACCTTTCAAATCAATAGTAGATTAAGCCTATAAACTGGTTTTGGAGTCAAAGAACCCACAAATATTTGGAGTACAATACATTTCCAGAAGAAGATACTTTGGAAGAACTTCAGAACAGGTCTCTTTCAAACCAGGAGGGGAACAGTCTACAGAACCCAGACCACAGCACACGGAGACCAAGACAAGGAGATGGGGTGGAGAGCCAGAGAGTTGCAGCTTCCATGCACCTGGGAAACTTCTATGAGCCTCTTAGGCTAGTCTGTCCTGGTTGCAAGCAGGTGGTTTGACAGATTTGCTACAAAAAGCATATTGTAAACCACTAAACCTCAGAAGAACAAAGGACCTACCCCCAAAAGTCAATAAGTAAAACTGCTACAGGGCAAATTAAAACAGCTGTTGCTCCTTTTTGTTAAGAACAGACTAAAAGACTAAAAAAATGAGCAGTTTTTATGGAGTGAAGAACAGATATCAAATCCTGAAGTTCCTAAGGGCAAATCAACTTCAGATGAAGCCACAAAGGGAGATATGAGCTGGTCCCCATTTCACAAGGCTTTCTTGAAAGATTGCATAATGGATATCAAAAGAGAGTTAGAAGAAAAATGGGAAAAGGAAATGAAATCTTCACAAGAAGGAATAGGAAAAAACATATAACTCCCTACAAAATATATTTGATGAAATGATAAAAGTATATAACACCTTACAAAATAGATATGAAAAAGATACCAATTTGTTGAAAAACAAATTTGTGAAATGGAAAAAAATGCATTGAACAAAACAATTCAATTGCCCAAATACAAAAGGAGCTAAAAAAGATAACTGAAGAAAATAATACACTAAAAATTAAAATTGAACAAATGAAAGTGAATGACTCAATAAGACTTCAAGAACCGGTCAAACAAAAATGAAAAAATAGAAGAAAATATGATTTTCTCCTAGCAAAAACAACTGACCTGGAAAAATAGATTTAGGAAAGACAATCTAAGAATTATTGGACTTCCTGATAAATCTAGACATTCTCCTACAGGAAATCATAAAGGAAAAGTGCCCTGATATCTAAGAATGACAACTGACCAAGGTGTGGAAGAAAGATGATCCAACCCATGATTAGCTTTCAAGTATACAAAGGCACACATATGGAGATATACGTTTACATGGTTACACAGGGCACCTTATCTTATACATACACATTACCTTTATACACTTATAAGCATAAAAAGAGATGTGCATATATTGTCGGGCACAGAGTAAGAACTTAATAAATATCCTTTGATAGGTTGAAAAGACATCAATTCCATGGACCTGATAACAAATACAAATTCAGAAATATGATATATAAAGAAGCAATATTATATTCATATACACTTTAGTGTAAATTTTTTGTATATTTGAAATCTTCAATGTAGAGCTATAGTTCTTGGACTTATTTCACAGATGTGGATAGAGAGATAGACAGACAGACAGACAGAGAGATGTAAGATATGTGTATATGTGGATGTGTTACTCATTAAGGTTCTAGTTTGTTCCTCAGAACAATGGAATATAAAGTTTAGATAAGGTACATTTGCTGCCCTCAAAGAGTTTACCATCTAATAGGACGGTAAAAAAACATGTTGTAAATAGTTATAATAGCAACTATTACAATATAAGTCCACTGGAGAATTAAAAATCAAATTGCAATACAAAATCTGAGGGAAAAAGTCATTCCCAGCCAAGGCTTTTCAGATGAAGTGGTATTTGAATTGAATTTTAAGGAAGAGGAACAAAATCTCAAGCAAAGAGAGGGAGATGACTTCATAGGTATTTCACTTCAGGTGTTTAGATCCTCACCTCATTTGATACTGTTTTCCATTGTTCTTTAAATGACTCTTGGAGAAGCTAGACTTAGCAAAATTATTCATGTTTGTGTTTTATCTTCAATGGACATCCCACAAAAGAGAAGGGGAACATTATATGATAATCAACTGTGATTGACTTAGCTCTTTTCAGCAATAGCATGATCCAAGACAATTCCAACAGATTCCTGATAGAAAATTATTTTTGCATATAAAGAACTGATGGGGTCTCGATGCAGATCAAAGCATACTATTTAAAATATTTTGTGTGGCTTTTCCTTATTGTACTATTTATTCTTTCACAACATGAATAATGTGGAAATATATTTACATGGTTGCACATATATAACCTAAATCAGGTTGCTGCCATCTTGGAGATGGGGATGTGGAAAAGGCAGGGAAAAAACAATTGACACTCAAAATCATATAAAAAATGAATGCTGAAAAACTATTTTACATGTAATTGGAAAAAAATAAAAGCACAAGTGAGAGATAGAGAGGCAGAGGGAGGGAGAAATGAGAGAGACAAAGACAAAGAGAGAAAGGGAAGGAGGGGGAAAGATTTTAGGTAATGAACACAACCTGATCAAAGACACAGAAGTTTCAAGACTCAGATGAAGAAGTAGTACCTTCTAAAAGAATTTTTTTCTCTATTCCCCAATTGCTAGTGTCCTTTATTTAGTATTTATTCTTTATACATGTTATTATCTCCCTTTTTGGAATGAAAGCTCCCTGAGAATAGGGACAATTTTATTTTCATATTTTATCCTCGACACCTAAAACAATGGTATACAGTAGGTATTATAGAATGGTTGTTGTTTTAATTGAAGAAAAATGCTAACTTGAGAGTATTGTCTATTAAAAAGAAAGAAGCTGTCCATTTAGCTTGGATTATAAAATGTATAGCTAGGAGACATGTGAAATAAGGCTGATCAGATAAACCAAAGCTGGGAATTGACCTAGAAGCTGGTTCACATCAGCAAAGACAATGTGGGTATGCTGATTAAAAATAGATCATTGATAAATAATGGTAGAGAAATGCTTGAGAAGCAACACTGGGGAGAAAATCAACCAATTAAGCATTTGATCAATTATCAATTAATGATCAATAATTTATCAAATATAATTGAAGATTGAATTGAATTGCCCACTTCTCTTCTTGGTCCTTTCAGTTAGGAAAAGTGATCTCCAGTAGATGAGATTGCATAGATTTGTATTGTCAGATCAAAGGAAAACCAAATTTTCTATTAAAAGAGATAAATAAGCAATGTTTGTTGAAAAACTCAAGACTGAAGGGGTATGTTTTAAGTCCCATAGTGCATATTGAAATGATAGATAGCATGTAAACTGGGCTAAAATTAAACTTTCAAAGGACTATAATTGATAGACCAGGGGCTAAAGTCTGAGATGAAATAACAGGATATAGGTTTAAAGACATAGAATTTTTTTTGAAAGATTGAACCTAAAATGAGACTGGATGACCTGAGCCATTATAATGGGAAAGGTATAGTATATTCCATTAATTGTAAATTAAGTCCACATTGGATCTGAAAGCTGTTGTATTAAAGCATGCCTATGTGAGTTTTGTTACCTAACTGAGAAAACTTATCTCCTGGGGTCTGGTCCTTAGATTTCCTTGAAAAAGCGTTAATAGGTATCAGTCCTTCAAACATAATTTTATTGAATGAGGTAATGTATGTGGAAGTAAAACATGAAGATTTTGTAAACTTCAAGGTATATTATGAGAATAAAATATAGTAACAAATTATCAGAGTTGGGAAAATCTTCAATGACCACCAAAACCAAATCACACTTTAACAAATCATTTCCATACCATACCTGAGAGTGACCATTTATCCTTTGCTTGGAAACTTCTATGTCCCACTAACACCAGATGTAGCCCATTCCCCTTTTTTTTGACTTATCAAACTGAAATAGTTGTTTCTAGGCCCAAGTCAAGATCTATTTCCTCCATGAAACTTTCCCATATCATTGCTAAGTTTTAGTGGTATTTTCCTTATTCAAAATCTCTACACTTTTTCTATTGCCATAATTGCTGTAGAATTTCATGTTTGTATCCCAGCAAGAGTATGAGTTTCTTGAAGGCAAGCTATCATCTTCTACTTTTTATATGACATTTTGAAGGAAATACAGCATGACATAAAGTAGAATAGTAAACTTTAAGTGAAAAAGACCTAGTTTCAAATTCTACCCCATTTATCAGATACTTAATCTTGGGTAAATCAATTAACCTCTCTATGGCTCAGTTTTCCTATCTGTAAAATTAGAAAATTAGAAAGAATGAAGTTGATGACTTGCTAAAGTGCCTTCCGAAATCTGTAAATCTATGATCCTATAATCATATAATACTAGGCTGGTTTAACATTTAATAGACATGAAATTTTAAAAGTACACTAGAAAAATAGAATATAAAGAATAAAAACATATACTATAAACATACAAATATTGAGGAAAAGCAGAAGAAAATGTAATAGTAAAATCATATGTTAGGAAAGACAATAAGAAAGTGAATTTTAAGTAGAATTCTTCAAGGCAATAATGTATAGAGATTGGCAAAAATGAAGAGGAAGATTTTTTTCTATATATATGCTTCCCCTATGTCCATCTTTACCCCCATTCTGTGAGAAAGAAGACATGTTGAAAATAATCATTGGAAAAATACTATACATACTGTAACGTAAGCCTAATTTCCACAAGTGGTCTTATTTGAATGGTTTTTCTAAGATGAAACACAATT
Organism: Antechinus flavipes; assembly: GCF_016432865.1. Lineage (NCBI taxonomy): Eukaryota > Metazoa > Chordata > Mammalia > Dasyuromorphia > Dasyuridae > Antechinus > Antechinus flavipes. Next base: position 216,235,372 of record NC_067401.1, on the reverse strand, counting down.
TTCTTTTTTACAGGACTTTGCACACAGTAAGTACTGAATACATTCTTTATTAATCTATCTACCTAATTTATAAATACTGCCAAATATTAAAAATGTCAGAAAATGAATAGTTGAACAAGGTAGATTTTGATTTTGTAGTTTGAAGTACTAACAACATCTATTGATAGCAATAAGTGATGTTTGCAATTTCAATATTAAAGTCCTTTTTTTCACACTAACAACATGGGATATAAATGACTGTCACTTGCTATTTTCCCTCAACACCAAGTTTTAGAATACATTAGATGGTTATGTATGAAGTGGGAATAAAAAATTCCCTTAATATCTATAAGTATATATTTACATAGCCCTTAAGTTTTAGAATTATGTAGGCAAACTAAGTGTTGATTTTCACCATGCCAGAATAGGGGATTACATATATGGGAAGAATTTTATGTATACATATGTGTATTAGCATCTTTATGCATACATAAAGATTCATAGTCTCCTATCCTAGCATATATATAAGCCCCTTCCTAGCAGACATATAATGTATATATGCATGTATAAATTTACATATAAATATGAATGAAAGAGGAAGTAGTAGAAGTTAAAGGGAAAGTTAAGAGCAAGGTTCAAGATTTACCTTCCAGGACATCAAACCACTAATGATGCTTCTATAAAGCTTGAGATTAATTATTATTTATTATGCTTATTTAGCCTTGTTTTTAATATTGCCAGAAAGCTATGAAATGACTTTGACCTGGCATACAAAGTGCACTAAAACCATGAGATGTGTATTTAACTTGAAAACTAGATTATGTGAATCCTTCAAAATTCAGAAAAAAAAAATTTCTTTCATTCAGTTTCATTTATTTCATCAGCACTATAAAAATTATAATTTTAAAATACCTTTTTTTGGTGAAGCAATTTGGTTAAAAGACTAGTCACTCAGGTACTAAATTTTAAGTGTCTGAGACCACATTTGAACTCAGGTCCTCCTGATTTCAGGGCTGCTCTACTCACTGCACCATTTAATTACCCCTATTTAAAAATACAAAATGAAATTATGCAATACAGGGTTCAATTTTTTTTTACCAAGTTATAAACTTTGAAGAATGGCAGTGTTCATGATTGATAAAGGGTTGCTTCTGGAGCCAGAAAGATATGTATATAAGTCCTGTGGCTGAAACAATCTAGCTTATGTAATTATAGACAAAATTCTTTACTTCTCAGTCCATACTATTCAGTTAGACCATGAATTGCATTAATAAAAGTTATAGGTTTAGAGTCAGAAAACTGACTCTAAATCCTGGTTCAGTTACATATTGCAAATGTGACTCTAAGCAAGTCCCATAAACTTGCTGAGTCTCATTTTCATTATCCGAACAGTAAGAAAATTCAGGCTAGAAACTAAATAATCTTTCAAATTCTTTATAGCCACATATATTAGGAAATTACCACCAAAAATTGGGCATTTGAGGTTACAATTGAATTGTCTATCTGAATAAGTCTCCACACCAAGGAGTTATCCACATATCAGGAAATATCATATATTATCCATATATCAGGAGAACCAGAAAATAATAATAATAAAAATAAATAATCATAAAAGGAGAGGATCAAGGAAAGAAAATATTGAAAGAACACTGGCTCTGGAGTTAAAGGACATTGATTCAAATCCTGCCTCTCTTTACATTTTTTAAATTTGGCAAGTCATTTAAATTTGATGAACCTTAGACTAGATCGTAGGTCTCTGTGGTAGGCATTTCTACCTCTGTATCTATGACCTGAGAGATGAGTTTCTGAGAAATTAGAGTTACAGGCCAACTAAAGGTAAGGCACAACGTGACTATTGTATTATGAATGAAAAAAAATTCATGAGATAAGTAGTATAAGTGATATCATCACAAGACTGTATGACTATGAAAAGGCAAGGTATTCATGCAGTGAACAATTGGAGACTAATCAATATCAAGAGATCTGGAAAGAAGCATCTAGAAAGAAGCACAATCTACAATATTATGTAGATGGAATCCCTGTCATAGGTTTCCACAAGGAACTAGGCAAGAGTTGTACAGAATTAGAAAGTATGAATGAGTTTGTGACTTGTATCAGTATAAGTACCCAGATGGATGTTATGATACATTCATTAAAGCTTTGGAATACTTAGAATATTTGGGCAATTTTTTTTAAGACCTGAGATTTCATTGCTATAGGGAATTCAGTTGTGAGAAGTTCCTTTTATTAATGCAGATCACCACCTTTTTGGCAATCCAGAGCCTGGGGTATTTGGAGTAGCAAGTGACTTGCCCAAAAGAGAGAGGGAGATGGGGGAAAAACAGAAGGAAGGGAGAAAAGAAGGGAGAAAGGCAGAAAAAGGGGAAGGAGAGAGGGAGGGAAGAAAAATGAATAAGAAACATGATGCTGAGTGAAATCAGTGAAGCCAGAACTATGATTACAAGTTACAAAAGTGAGCTTTGGGAAGGGTCATGTAACAAAAGCATTTTCTCTTTGCTGTTTTTTAATTCATGTGTTCTATCTTGTTAAATGCTAAGGGTTTTTGTAATAACTCATTCCTTAGTTTGTATGTTTTCTTGATTATTTGCTTTTGTTAATGGTCATTAAGTTTATTATAATTTAAAAAACAACAACAACATCAGAGAGCCATTATCAGCTTGTTCCCAACATAAACAAAGAAACCACTAACAAACAATCTTAGTAATGTCAGGGATGTCATCATTAATGAGAATATGTCTCAGAAGACACAGATGGCTTTTGCAGCTGTTATCCCAATTTTCCTACTTACTTAATCTAGCACTTCTTTAGATGGAACCTTGATCTCAGAAGTGATTTCCTTTCTTTGGTAAAATTACAACCCATCATTATTAACCATCCATAACCAAACCATCATGAGACTCAATTTTGTCTTTCAGGCACTCACTCATTTATCATATGTATAACATCCTTTACTCTGAAAATACCTGCCTTCTCTAAGAATGTTTTCCCTAGCATCACTTTTTATAGGTTTTATAGTTTAAGCAATGATGTCAAATAGCATGCTTGTTAAAACAAGAACAAGTAAAGAGACTAGCTTTGGAATTTTATCAGCATAAAGAATTCCCTGGTGAAAAAATTCTCTCTACCAATGAAAGTCCACACTTCCTCTATATACATAATTTTAGTGTATTATCTAGAACAGAGGTATAAAAACATTCAGCCACAGGTCTCTTGGTAACATTCCTGATCTCTCCCAATAGTATTATTATATTATTTGATAATTAAATGGTACTGGACAATATTAAATTTTAAAATTAAGTACATTTCCCTGTTTCTACTTGAGTTTGACATCACTCAGCTAGAGCACTGAGAGATTAAATGATGTGCCAAGGGTATAGCTGGTTTGGGCCAAAAACAGAACTTGAACACAAATCTTCCTGATGTCAAAATAAGCTCTTATACTTTATGACATGTTTCTTTCCCAACATATCATCAAAAAAACTATATGAGAGAAGTAACATAAATGATATTTTCAAAATTATATGAAAAAAAGTGATTATCATCTTGTCCAAATGTTAGTTATCTCTGAATATAAACTGTATTCTTAAAATAAGATCTAACAGAATCATAGACTTAGAGCTAGAACAAGCCTCACAGGCCATCTAATCCAAACTTCTAATTTTTCAAATAACAAAAGTGAAGTCTAAATGAAGCAGTGGATAGATCATCAGGTTTAGAGTCAGGAAGATCTGAGTTTAAATTGGAACTCAAATACTTATTAATTGTGTGACTTGGAGCAAGTCATTTAATTCTGTTTGCCTTAGTTTCCTCATCTATAAAATGAGCTAGAGGAGGAAATAGCAAACCACTACAGTACCCTTGCCAAGAAAATCCCAAATGGGGTAACAAAGAGTCAGCTACAACTATAATGGCTGAAAACAACTAAAGCAAAGATTTTAAATAATTTGCCTCTGATTATAGTGTCAGAGGTAGGATTTAAACCTGACCATCGGTGTGAATTTCAGCACTGGATATACTATATCATTCCTAAGCCATATGTCTTCCAAAAGAAAACATGAACATGATATTTTTCTATTTTATATGCCAAAATTGGAAAGTTATTATAATTAATATACTATTTATAATGGTTATAAAAGGCATTTATATAGTCCTTTAAGGTTTGTAAAGTACCACCTTATTTGAACATCAATCCTGTGAAATGCTATGGTGTTATGGAAGCACCCCAACTTATACTCACAGATTTGTCCTGGTTACAGTTACTCAGATTCTAAGTATTCTGTAGCTCAGTAGGCAAAAATGCTGTACAGCATAAGCCTTCACCTATGTTTTTACTTCTAACAGCCAAATGATATAATTTATTGTTCAGTTACTTCATGACCTCATTTGGGGTTTTCTTGACAAAGATACTAAAGTAGTTTGTCATTTTCTCCTCCAACTCATTTTGCAGATGAGGGAACTAAGGCAACCAAGGTTAAGTGACTTGCCTAGGATCACACAGCTAGTAAGTGGCTGAGGCTGCATTTGAACTGAAATCTTCCTTACCAGGCTTTGCACTCTATCAATGAGTCACCTAGTTCCCCATGCTATAGTAAGAAGTGGTAACAAAGCATCTTCTTCATAAACCTGGAATGGGAGGAAAAGAGAGGAGGAAAGAGACATTCTTCCACAAATTCATCTGGCATCACTATGCAGATATCCAAATAGAGAGGTACGAATCTAAAGAAAATACATAGGTCCAATGCTGCTAATAGCCTTAAATTGCTCCTACTGACCTTAATCCACTTCAGATGCTGCTCCACTTATCACTGGAGTATAATGATTGTATAATTTCCAGAGTCCTCAACTTCTGTAACCCTGGATTAGCTTTCTAACGCAAATAGAATACTTTTTTGTAACTAAACAATCTTTCTCCTTTCTTAAAGAAATAGGATTCATCAAGGAATCTTCTCTCTAGGAGATAAAGTTCATGCAACTCTTGAACTCAGGAACTCTTCAACTATGAATTACCCACAAGACAATCCTAAAATCTGGTAAACTAGCCTTAGAACTACCACTATGAAGCCAAGCTATCCTGATTGGTGAGTGAGGGAGAGCAAACTTACAGAGTCTACCTTATCTAACCAATATTAGATTGACCAGATTATGCTTCACATCTCATATAATGGATCACCTCCACTATCTTCTTGCCATCTGTCCTGCAGTTATGTTAGGAGGCTTATTGATGGCCACCTAGTCTAACACATGTTTGAAAAAGAATCTATTCTAAGCCATAAGTGGCAACTGTACCTCCAGCCTTTGCCTGAAGACCTTACAGGTGAGCCCATTACCTCCCAAGGCAATGAATTTTGAACATTAAATTGAATAAATCAAAATAAGATAAAATAAATGTATCAAAAGGCATTAGAGAACAAATAAATCATCAAGTTTGGGGTGCAAGATACAGGTAGCTATGGATCAAATGCTAGACCATCCTGGAAGAACATTCCCAGGAATGTTCCCTGGAAAGAAATACATATTTAGAACAACATTCAAGGGGAGATCTTCAGTGGACATTTAGACAAGTGGGCCTTAGGTTCAAGAAAGTAGATTAGGGCTAGATTTAGGAATCATTGACAACAGGTGACAACTGAAACCACTGGAGGGAAAAAGGAAAGGAAAGGACAAAGCCAAATTAAGCAGAGTTTTGGGGGAGTAATATTGCCTCAATTCATGTCTTATCATCTAGATGGAATAGTAGCTATAACATAAAATGGTTTTATAATTATGTTTACTGTCAATCAGTCAACAAATACATATTAAACATCTGCTACTGCCAAGAACTATTCTAGGTACTGGAGATACAAATACAATGAATGAAACCATTTTTACAAAAAACTATGAATGTCCTATTTTTAAGTTGTAACCTACTCTTAATGATACAATTAAACAATTTAGAGCATTATCTTATTATTATGAAATACTGATGTTTATTTTCCACTCTGCTTCATAACATTTCTGCTTTTAAAAAATACTTTGTAATATATAGCCGCATATTCAATGTACAAATGGAAAAAGAAAATGAACTAGTCATGTGGTAATAATAAGAACTATGTGTTCATATAATCCACTAGTAGTATAACATTAGAAGGAAGAAAAGCATCTATTCTGTTGAATAGCCAACTTATGAGAGAACATGATCAAAAAGCACACTATTCAAGAAGGCAAGGATATTACAATCTTTATCATCAGATTGAATATGTATTAATGAAATCATAGATCCATCTGAATATGTAATACTAATATTAAATCTACCTGTCACCCTCCAGCATATGTGTGTATGCATATACATGTATATATATATATGTGTGTGTGTGTGTGTGTGTGTGTGTGTGTGTGTGTGTCTGTGTGTATGTATCACTGTTCTAGTCTGAGGTTTCAAAGACATACTGAAAAGGTCCTAAACTGAAGGGCCTGACATTCTACTTGGGTGCTGATCATCTATTTGGGAAATAGCTGAACAAATTGTGATATATAAATAAAATGGAATATGTCATGCCAAAATAAATAATCAGTACAAGAAATTCAGAGAAACATGTAATGTATAAAATGATAACAAAATTAAAAAAGAACAATGAATACAATATACTCAATGATTATAATAATGCAAATGAAAACATTAAAAGCAACAGATTTGAGATTAACAGAAATTATTAATATTGGTACTAGAAGATAATAAGATGTTTAAAACAACAATAGCAACAGCAATAGTACTGTCCCTCCTCTTAGATGTATATGTGTCTGTGTGTACTACATATTATACATAACATATATAGTATATATATATACACTATAGTATTATAGTATATATAATATTTATACTATACGTGTATAGTATAAATATTATATATAGTATTATAGTATATATAATATTTATACTCTATACACGTATAGTATAAATATTATATATACTATAATACTATAGTGTAGTATACACTATGTATGCACACACATATATTACTATCTCTATACATATCTATACATGTTTGTCTTATCCCCCTCCAAATTTACAAACCAACATGAGATCCGTCCATGGATGTCCAAGGTGTATGTAAACTCCAGTTTAAGAACCCCTGCAATAGAGAGACTATATAATGCATGTGATGTCATACAAGACCCCAGTTTTCCTTAATTGTCATTATTTAAAAGAAAGATACACTTTATGGAGAGGTGTAGAATAACTATCAGGGAAATGATTGTGATGTAAGAAAAAACAATAAGCAAAGGCTTTCTATGAAACATTTATTGTGTTTCTGGAGCAACCCATAGAAACTATGGGATATAAGGAAACAGAGTGGTGTTGATTTTTGTCATGAGAGTGCTTGGGTATGGAAGCTATTGTTTTTTACTTTTTTATATCCCCATCATTTTATGGCACAGTACCTGGAACACTGCAAGTGCTTAATAAATGCTTGTTGATTATTTGACTAACCAACTATGGCATTTACTCCTTATGATCTTAAATAATTTATTTAACCTCACTAAGCCTCAGCTCTATCATCTGTAAAATGAGGAGGCTAAACTAAATGATCTTCAACTTCTTTCTAAAATCATATATAATCCTGTGAAAGTTTTTTTTTTTTTCCACAAGGAACATGGGACACTGCCTTACCTTACTAAGTCTATAATGTAGGAGTTAATTCAGCCATCGAATTGCCAAACAATCACCTCCAATTGGATGTGGTATTTTTTCAACTTTCATTTGCTCTTTCAATGCATGGCTAGCTGTATAAGGGATCCTAGATTTGGAATCATGTAAGTCCTGGCTTCAAATTCTGTCTTTTCCTTATTGTACCTGTGTGGCTTTAGGCAAATCTTTTCTTCTCTCTGGGTCTCAGTCTCCTCATCTGTAAAATGAAGAGGTTGGTCTAGATGGCCTCTAGGGTTCCTTTCCAGCTGAGAATCTATGAGCCTTTGCTTTGGTTTGTGCTGTACTTTAGGTTTATATTACATCTCCATTTTGTGGAGAGTTCAAAGCCTATTAATCTGCCTAGTTAAAATAGTGAGCCCTCAGTGTATTGGACTCTGGATAGATATTTATGCAACAGCTAACAGACTGGCAATAAAGAATAACAACCCCAATATTCTTACCACAAATGAGACCCTTGCATTATTTTGAAACTTAGTTTTATTTTAGAACTCTGAACTGTTACATTTGAAGTTGACTTTAATTGACTTTTTGAGTTTGATCTCAAAACACTTTGATCAGGATTATTACCTAATGAAACTCTCAGGAGTGGTCAAGATAGCAAAAACTGATGATACCTTTCCTTGGAAGAAAAAAAAAAAAACAGATGCAGAAAACTGGGAAGTCTTTTCTAGTCAGTAACTGAGTCAGAAAAAAAAAAAGTTTAGTTTCAGGTATTGAAGGTTTCTGGTTCATCATTTACATGACAACTACACACTTTCCTAAGCAACCATCTCCCTGGAAATCTGAGAGAATTTTGACTTTGGAGAGAACCAGACCAGACAAGATTAGTTACTGGCCCTTCTGAATATATCTTAGTTTTTCTTGAAAATAGATTTGGCATTATAAAGAAATGATTAAAGGAATGGTGACAGAGAAACTTGGGGAAACTTACATGAACTGATGCAGAATAAACACAGAATACAAAAAAGCAAAACCAGAAGAATGATTTATACTATGACAACAGTGTTAGAACAACCAACTTAGAAAAACTTAAGAACTCTGAACAATATATTAACTAAGTATTATTACAGAGAATTGACAATAAAGCATCCCATCTACCTCTTGATAGGAAAGTGAAGAAATTAACATGTCAAATGATATACACATTTTTAGACATGGTCAATGTGAAAATTTGCTTTGCTACAATATTTGTTATAAGGGATTCATTTTGTTTTTCTAGGGGGAGAAAGTAAGAGGAAAAAACAAGTGCTAATTAAGATTAATTACAAAAAATTTTATTTTAAAAAGTGTTTTATATTAAATTCTATCTTTCTTTTCTTCTCCCAAATCATGCACTTTTACTTTCTTTCCTTCTGAGAATAACAAAAACAAGTTCCTTACAATGTCTATATGTATAGTACATCATATACATATTTATACATTATGTATATGTACATTCTATGAATGTTTTTGTTTTTGTTCAGAGAAAATCTTGTAACATAGCTAAAATTTTTTAAGGACCTTGTCTTTGACAACATATGTGTATACTGTATATGCTTGTGTACATAGGTGAGCATGTATTACGACTGTAGACATTGGCTTTGGTTTGAAAGTCTGCAAAATTATTATTGTATTGACTTTCTTAGAGTAATTTTCATACCAGGCCATAATGGGCCTATCCTGGGATACTTGAGTCTTCTTATCCCTATTTCTTTGGCTAACTTAGTCAGCTGAGTCTTTGAAAGTTCATGATTTTCATTAACCTTTGAGTTGTCATATTGAACAGAGTCCCTAATCTATGGTCTGGAGCCCTAATCTGTGGACTACAGAGGGTCACCTGCATTGTTGAAATGAACAGCTTTGCTTTGTGTTTAAAACCAATGGTGGAAGCTCCAGCAGAGGAGCGTTTATCACAATAATAATAGAGTATGAAGTTATTTGCAAGGAAATATATTACCAGATAAATACCCAGCATGGATATCGGACGGATTAGCCCTGCATGCCATTTAAAGAAAGGAAACTACTTTGTAATAGGAAAATTATTTTTATATCTTTGATCTCACCTGCCGCATTTCCCTTCCATTCTGCTGATAATTTCAACACACTTTTATGAAGAGCAATTCCAGACTCCATTATTGTTCCAAGCTCTGACATTCTCATAGGAAATGAAAAATAGCCATAACCTTCCTTTCTGCTCATAAAGTCCTAGAAGGGGAGGATCAGACCAGAGAATCTTCTGACTTAGGGTAATTTTTTTATTCTTTTACATAAATCCCCCAGGCAGGAATAAGAAAGAAGTATTTCAAATCCAATTCCAAATATTTCACTTGGAATTTCTAAGCAGAATGGAATAGCTGCCAATTAGGATACTTTTTAGATTTTTTCAGATGAATTCACTAATATCATTAATTGGTAGTCACATAGAACTTTTAAAAATAGATACTAATTAATTTTCCCTAAATTTTTTTCTAAATGATATATAAAAAATGAAGGAAAAATTACCTAGCCAGAACCTATGTGGATGTGTGTGTGTATAGATAGATAAATAGATAGATAGATCTATATATATATATTCTAAACGATGTTTTATTTTTTTATTAAAGCTTTTTATTTACAAAACATATGCATGGGTAATTTTTCAACACTGACCCTTGCAAAACCTTGTGTTCCAAATTTTCCCTTCCTTCTCCCCACCTCCTCCCCTAGATAGCAGGTAATCCAATACATGTTAAATATGTCTAACAATGTTTTAAATTCATAACACAAAATAGGATTACAAAGGAAACAAATTATATTGAAGATATAATTACCAAAATGTGTGGAGTCCTAGTTTCCAGGGGATAGTACCTGGAAGAGGCCATTGTAGTAAGGCTACAGGAAGTGGCAAGATATCAACAGAAAGCAGGAAGGTTGTGTATGAACAGAATTTCCATTCTTTTTCCTTTGCATTCCAACCAAAAATAGTTCAGAACGAGTTCCAAGGTAAGAGAATTCTTATCCCAGAAGAGAATTGCTATTCTATTCTAGCAGAAATTGTGAGATCTTTTAATTTTAAATTTAGAGGCCATCATTCTTTTAGAAATAAACAAACTGAAGCATAGGGAGTTTAAATAATTAGTTTAGTGTCATAAAAGCCAAAAGTGTCTGAGGCAAGATTTGAACCCATTTTTCTAACTTCAAATCCAGTACTCTACTGTGTCACTTAATACCTATTTAAATACAAATATCCACAACTGCATAATATCTACCTTCAAATGTGCTTGACTTTCAGGCAAATGTGTTTTCAGTTCCTTGGAGGGAAAAAACTTATAAATTCTGTTATATATACAGCCTCCTACTGCCTTCCTCCCAGCTTCTTCCTTGCCCTCCATGGAGGTAGTTTAGCATTGTGCATCTCTATTGATTTTTAAGACCTCAATTTAAAGCTTAGCCAGATGCTTCTACATGAGCCACTTCAACCTTCATCTAGGCTACAGACATCTCAATAAACATTATTGCTACATTTTTTAAAATGTTAGTTTCTGTGGTTATTGGCATAGACAGCAATCCTCATTGCAAAAGGATTCTTTTTTTTTAATGCCTTTTTGCCTTTAGGGCAGATGTTGCCTGAGGTGTTCCCTTCTTACACATGGGGGAAAAAACTTAATCTTAAAAGCAGTAAAGTATTCCTATAGCTTTCTGTGAACACCACAGAAAACATGGAAATGACAATGTGATACATATTAACTTTTTAAAATGAAAATAACCCTGAAAGAAGATATATGCTATGCATTCTGAACCATTTTGATCTGATTGATGTTTTTAGATAAAAAAAATTATATCTGTGGCTTCTAATTGTTCCCTAATTACCCTTTGATGGCAGACTTAAGAGGCTGAATCATTTGGATTCTTGTAACAACCAAGACTGAGATACTGAATTAATAGGGATAATAAAGTGGTCCCTTCTTTTTAACAGCAGCCTTTCTTTCTAACGCCAGAGCCAAATAAAATTAAAATATTGAGTTGACAATTCAAAAAGAGGAAAAAGAAGAAAGGAAGCAAGGGAATGGGATATTGGCAGAGAAAATAGGACAATAGCAGAGTCATGTTTCCCCCCCACCCCCAAAAGAATCTTGACTGTATTTACAGAACTCTAGGAATTCAGATTCATTTTTGCTACTGGATTAGTAATGGGGTCCACTAATTTTTATTGTGCTTGTTGTAAAACAGATCATACAAGCCTTTGCTCCAGGAATTCATAAGTGGTATTTTAACATTTTCACATGACTTTTAGTACCTATAATGCCTTAGGATGTTCAGTAGGTATCTAAAGGAAAAGGTACTCGACATTCCTTTATAAACTCATTTAAAAATTATTTCCCCCACCCTTAGAGGCTGTGTTCCAGAGAAGTTCCAGAGACCCATATACCAAATATATTGTTCTTTATTCATTTATTATGTCAGCTTGTTTTTTTAGTGAAGCTCTTCTTTACATTTATATACATTTATGCCAATCTTAATGTCAATGCAAAAGCTCAATATCCACAATAACAAATTTGTTGTGGTTCAGTCCTTTCAGTCTGACACTTTGGGACTTCATTTGGGACTTTCTTAGAAAAGATTCTGGAATGATTTGATATTTCCTTCTCCAGCTTGTTTTTTTTTTTTTTTAACAGCTGAAGAACTGAGACAAATAAGGTAAAGAAAAATCTTCCTGATTCCAAGAAATTCTCCATCTACTTTGCCACCTTGCTGCCTCTAAATACAAACTATATAGCATGTATGTATATATATATATACATACAAACTATTTTTAACCCACAATTTTATATAAAGCTTTAACTTGCTAAGCTCTGAGATCATTTTAATTTTTTATTATTGAAAGTATCATAGATCTAGATTGGAAAGGAACTTCAGAGGTCAATTAGTTCAATTCCCTAATTTTGCAGATGAAGGAAAAGAGATTCCACAAGGGCGAAGTGACTTGTCTAAAATCATATAGTTAGTGTCAGAAGGAAAACAGAATCCAGGTACTGTAACTCTGGAGCCTTTTCCATACTATATCACCTATCTATTCATTTGATAGCTGTCATACACTGATATCCTTTTTACATGAGAAGTTCATTTTCAGAACAAGCTGTTAACATATAGATAAGTATATATGAGGTTATGACTATAAAGAAGGAGTTGCTATCACTGTAGACTCATTCTTATTAGGTGAGCCCATACACATAATTCTTCTTTTAAGAAGAAGGGGGAAAAAAAGAATTCATTCCCATTTAACAAAAGTTGCTGATTTCTTGATGAGAGCTTAGAAACTATACTATATTAAGTTCTCAGATAGCTGGGGATGATTATAGGTAAGAATTATGCTGACATGAGAAATCCCTCCCCCAGTTCTGCAGCAATGTTATCAATCTCAACTACAGCAAATGAGAGATTAAAATAGAACACAAAAAGACAATAATAAATCCTAAAATGTACCTAAAGATGTTACACTCTGAAGTCATTAGTTCATTTAAGTTTGAAGTTTGGTTCTACAATTCACTGAAAGACCCAATAAATTCTGTGGATGATATACCTATCTACCTGAAGGTACAATTTGATTTTTTGGTACTATATGCCAAAGAGGCAATAGATAAGAGAGAGTGCCTTTTGGAACCACAAAACCTGGGTTCCAATCCAACATGTAATGCATACTATTTTTTTACCCTGGGCAAATTATTTAATTTTTAGTGATGTAGACATTTCTCTACACCTATAAATTGCAAAGAAGATAGAAGGTTCCTGCATTGGTATAGGAAGTTTCATTATTCAGGAGTATCCTATACCACTGAAATCATAGGTTGAATAAAAATTACATTAAATTAAAATTCTCTCAGTTCCTGTTTCTGTCTCTGTCTCTCTATTTCCTTTTCTCTGTGTGTGTGTGTGTGTGTGTGTGTGTGTGTGTGTGTGTGTCTGTGTCTGTCTGTCTGTCTGTCTGTCTCTGTCTCTCTCTGTCTCTCTCTCTCTGTCTCTGTCTCTCTCGATATTGATATTTCCTTCTCCAGCTTGTTTTTTTTTTTTTTAACAGCTGAAGAACTTGAGAGAGAGAGAGAGAGAGAGAGAGAGAGAGAGAGAGAGAGAGATTGTGATATGGGAATTTGTCTTGTCTAGGAAGTTATTAGGAAATCCATGAAAATATGCCAGAGTATATTTAAGGGACAGAAAATATCCAAAAAAAAATCACATTATATATAATACCTAAAAGCTGGGTGTGTGTGATCAAAAGCTTCTCCAAATCATTCAGAGGCCACACCTTTACACCAGAGTACCTTAATTCCTGAAGCTACTATCACTATAAACACAACGAACTGACAATTTACTTGGCTTTCTGTTAAAAGAAATCCAAGGATAAAGAAACCTGGAGGAAAAAATTAGCCCCCTTCTGAAGTAAATAGAGATTCAAAGGAAGAATAAGATCTGCTTCTGCACATTGACTTCCATCATTGCTCTAGTCTAGGAAGTTCATCCTTACAGTCTCCAGGGATAAGGAATCTAGAATATTGAATATTATTTCTTTCCTTGTTTATTGCCTCACAAGAAGTCCTATAATCCCTTTCACTTAAAAAAACAACAAATAAAACAAGATGAATAATCCCAGTTCTTTAATGTCATTCCAATGCTGAAAACCTTTCAATGACTTCCTATTATCTAGTAAGCATAATTCAAATTTGTTTTTGCCTGTCAATCAAGACCTTCTACAATTTGGCACAAACCTACCTTTCTTTCCTTATGTCATGTTGTTTTCTTTCATGAATACACTAAGCTTTAGCCACACTCAAAAGTCTTAGTTCAGTTTTAAGTTGTCAAAATTCAAACCTGCACAAATACTTTTGGGACACATCATATTTGTCCTATCTAAGCAGGTACCTCACATTTTCTGGCCTTCTCTTTGTTCACACTATTCCCTTTGTTTTGATAACCTCTTTCTCCTTCCTCTCTCCCCAGCAGTTTTTCCTCTCTTGATTTCATGTTATCCTAGCTTTGTAGGTTCAAAGTGTTTCTAAATATAAAAGGTCATAATATAATCAGAAAGAAAGAGAAAAAAATGAAAAGTATCTTGCACAACTACTATTATGAAATCTTTTAAAAAGTGATCATAAAAGATAATTTTATGCCAAATTCAATTTTTTTCATAAACATTAATGATTAGCATTTATATAGTATATAGTTATATATATCCAGCTAAATGGATTTGCAAAGCAATTTATGGTATTTCATTTGATCCTTATAACAACTGTATAAAATAAGCACAATTATGATCCCCATTCTTACGTTGAAGAAATTGAAAATAACAAAGTTTAAGTGACTTACTCAGGATCCCTCAGCAAGTTAATTACCACAGGCAGGATTTATATTCAAATCTTTCTTATTTTAAACCATCATCTAACCCATTATACCACCTACATGCTATCTGATGAGTAAACTAGTCAAAGACAGAATTAAAAAAAAAAACCAATTAATTAGCAGAAATCTTCAAAACAACCAAACCAAGTCTCTACAAAGGAAAAAAAAAAAAACAGTTTCTGCTGTGGTATTTATTCACTTAGGCTACCTGGCAAAGGGAAGGTAAAAAGACATCAATTTCTACAGTCTGCTGACTTCTTCATTCAATTCAAACTGCTCTCTATAGTTATCCAATGATCTCTTCATTTTCAAATGGTCTTTTCTCAGTGTTCATCATTCTGAACCTCTCTGCAATTTCTGACACTGTAAATCAATCACCTTCTCCTCCTTGCCAGGTCATAACCAGGAGTGTATCACAGGCCTCTGACCTGGATCCTCTTCTTCTTCTGTGATATTCACTTAGTGAACTGGTCAGCTCCCTTGGATTCTATTCTTATTTCTATGGTCATGATTCTCATATATTTTTCCCGTTCTCCTGACCTCCAGACTCACATCTCCACCTACCTGTTGGGTATCTTAAACTGTATGTCTCTTAGACACTTTTTGGGCCAATCAGGGTTAAGTGACTTGTCCAGAATCATACAACTATTAAATGTCTAAGGTCATATTTGAACTCAGATTCTCCTGACTTCTGGGCCAAAATTCTATGCACTATACCATCTCTTTGTCCTTCTCCTAAACATCTTAAACTCAACATGTCCAAAACAATGCATTATCTTCCCTCCCCCCCCCCCAAAAAAAAAAAAAAAAAAAAAAAAACTTCTTTCTGTTACCATTACAGTTGAAGGTCCTACTATCCTCTTAGTCACCCAGGCTTCCTACCTCAGTATTCCTTGACTCTCCACTCTCACCTCCTCCTCCATAACCAATCAAATATCCAGTTCTGAATATCTCTTAAATACTTTCTTTTCTTTCCTCTGACAGTGAAGGCCCTTATCACCTTAACCTATATTATTTCAATAGCCTGATATTTGGACTCCCTCCTCATTTCAATATGTGTCATCCAACTATTCAATAAGTTCCAGTGGGCTACTTATTGCCTCTACTCTCAAGCATAAAATCTTTTGTCTTTTAAATCCTTTCATAACCTGTCCTCTTCCTGACTTTCCAAGCTTTTACACCTTATCTTGACTTAACCCTGAGATCTAGTGGCCCTGACCACCTTGTTGTTCCTCTCACAAGACATTCCATTTCAAGACTCCTTTTATTTTCACTGATTGTTCTCTATAGCTCTAGCCAACTATTATTCAATGCCATGAAGCATAACTACTTGTTTAGTCTGCTTTCCAGTCATCAGGTAAGCAGCAAGAGGTCTGAAGCATATCTCCCATACAACAGATGTCTAATAAAAAGGAAGAAAAGGCAGAAGTGCCTTGTCCATTGTAAGGTATTATGTTAATTTAGACAAAATGAATAGTTCAACTCAAGAACAAAAGTTTGTCATCAGAAACTTGAACCAAACTGAGTTATGAAAGAAAATCCACAAAAAAGGCAAGCTGTGGCACTAAACATAAATATTCATTTTATACTAAATGAGCAACCAAATCAAATCTTTTTTTTATTTTTTTAAATTAATGCCTGATCCACCAGTTAGAAATAGAACCAAACCTATGTTCTAAAACTATAGAATTTAAATAGAAGAATAGCATCAAAAATATTTTCCAAACCAAGCCTGAACTAAGTGGATATTTCATTTCATCTAAGTTACTATGACCCAACTTCAAAGCAGTTTTAGCATTTGGTTTCTTATTCTTTGCAACATGAGAGACAGGGAGAGTGTTCATATATTGGTGGAAGGATGGGAGCTAGGGAAGAAGGGGTAAATGGTGACAGATAATCATTGCTACTTTAAAAAAAAAAAAAAAGATAAGATGTGCAACCATGGTCACATTAACAAGAGGACAGAATCCAGCCTTGCCCATTATTTAAGTTCCTTTAGGGCCCATCCTATAACCCCACTACACAAAGTTATAGAAATGGACATAGAAAAGGAGACTTTTAGAAGTTACTTTATCCATTCTCTTCATTTCTTCCCTAAAATATACTAGATCAACTAATAAATGTTCATTGATTTTTATTTTTATCAATCAGAAAAAAACTAGTCCCACTTTTTAGAATTCCTTCACATTAATTCTGGGAGAGACCTTAATCTTGCTATTGCTGAGTCGTTTTCAGTCATGACTCCTTTGGGGAGCTTTCTTGGTAAAGATACTGGAGTGGTTTACTTTTTCCAGCTCATTTTACGGGTGAAGAAATTGAGGTAAACAAGATTAAGTGACTTGCTCAGAGTCACATAGTCAGTAAATGTCTGAGGCTAAATTTGAGGTCAGGTTTTCTGACTCCAGATGCTCTTCACTTTGCCACATAGCTGCCCTAATATAATCTTACCCTTTCCTCTTCATTTTACAGATGAGGAAATTGAACCTCAGAGAATATGTCCAAGACCACATGAGTTGCTAATTGCATGCAGATTCAGGTGTCAGACTCCCCAGGTAGAGTTCTTCTACAATCCTCAAAAACTATCAGTGCTTTTTCACAAATTCTGAAAAGTGTTTGTATGATCAAATTCTGTGCTATGAGCCTATGAAAAGGACAGCATGCTGGGATCTATTCAGGGCTGATTGATGAAAGGATAAATCTATCATAGCTGTTTACAGATTGATAACTAGAACATTTTCATCGTGGATTGAAAAACTGATTTTTTTTTTTTTCCTTAGTGAAACTGCAACAACAGTGGTAGTATGGAAAAAAAGGTGTGACCAGCAATTCATCAACATGGGAGGAATTTCAGTAGTAATGCAGAAGACATTTGGATAGCAAGTACAATCCTGGAGTTTGTGGGTCCTTAAAAAAAAGGCTACCCTAAGTGATTAACCCTGCAAGGAAAGGTGTCATGTTTCCCTCTTCCCGTGACAGTGCCTTGGGCCAAAGGTCCAATTGCCCCACCTAGTTAAATTTTGTTTTCTAGTTCAGGGCTTTACTTCCTGAAATAGTTTTTAGTATCTTTAAGTTTCATTGATAGAGTTTAACATTCAAAGTATCTATTTCCTAATTATGAATAAGCTGTAAGAGTTCATGTAAAATTTCTGACAATTCAGGCTCATTTGTTTAATGTTAAGTGTTAAGTTACTTGTTTTCCTCATTACACAAAGACTCTGGAGTGCCCATGTCAGGGCTTTGTTTCGCTTAATGCAATGTTTGAATAGCCAGATACTCTAAAAGCCACAGGGAACAGCATGTGGATTTTTAATACAAAGAGGCAGCATGTTCAACTGAAGTCTCCCAATGAAGAATCTATTTCTGAACCCTGCACGGGATGGAATGGAACTGTGTTTTGTCCAGAAGAAAAGAGTTTGACTAGGGGGTAGTAGGGAGGGGGACACAGCACTCAGACAAGCAGAGGATTTCCTCATTAAGGTGACATCTGGATCCTGCCCTTGCTTCTGCTCCTGTTGTCACTGTTTCGACCACTATTGTCCAAGTTCTTACTCCTTATTGACAATGAGAAAAAAAAAAAAGAAATGAAATGAAATGAAATGAAATTTTAAAAGAGAAAGAACGAAAAAAGAGAAAACCCTCTCCCAGGGCAGAAAAGAACATCAGATTATTTTCCCCTGTCTCACCAAAATTTTGCAGAAGAAAAAAAAAAGATAAGAAAAAGCTTATGGTTTATCAAACTAACACAATCATTTGCCTTAAGATGGGTTTAGAGGCCCCCACCATGTCTTCAAGAAATTTTAATAAGCATATAGAAATAGCCAGCTGGCTAATCCTAGGAATATCCCACCTCCCTCTTCATTTTATTGAAAGATCCTGTGGTCAGGAAATATAAAGCTTTCAACACGTTGACCACAACTAGGATTATAGCCTCATATGGTAGAGGTTTTCCCACTGTCTTTTTCTCCAAGTTTCTTATTCAACCTCCAGCAGTCCTGTCAATGGGGCTGAAATCACCTTTACCCTTTACTCACCAGGGAGAACACCAAGATTGACTGTACTAATGAGCGAGTCTGAAATTGAGACATTACATGTAAATCCATCAGTATGATTAAACTTAGCATGCACAGTGTGCTGAGTAGTTTCAAAAAGCTTGCCTATGAAGTAGCTTCATATTTTATACCTTTTGGCACTTTATGTATGAACAGACTTAAGGAAAATCTGGATTTCCCCTCAACTACTGCAGATGAACTAACCATAATATAGACTAGAAAGTGATGAAATCATTCAAAGCTGCTCAAGTTCTTTGATTAGCCTGGGAGGCAGTTTTTGAGCAAAGCTGAAACTTGACTTAGAAAACCTCTATTAAAGGGGTTATTTACTAATGAGCTTTTGTTAGAGTCATACAGTACATACAGTGATGCATTGTTAATTTAGACCTAAACTAGTAGCAATTTGGGATGAGGCTGAACTGAAACTTCTTTGTTTTGTTTTGCTTTTTCCATATTTGCTCTTGCTTTGTGAAGAATGTTTTGCTAAGCCAATAAATATTGAATGCAAGATTTGTGGATGATATTTAAACTGCCTAAGAAAATATAGTTTACTTTCAACTCAAGAGCTGTAGAAGTATCCATTTTTACAAACAAAAAAGTGATATGCTAATTTTAAAACACTACAATGATCCTTATGGTACCTTGGAGAAGAGTGTTAAACTTGGAATCAAGAAGGCCTGTGCTCAAAACTAATCTCAGACACTCACCAGTTATTTGACAGCTAATCTCTCTCAGTGTTAGTTTCTTCATTTGAAAATTGGAACACCTGTGACTCCAGAAGTTGCATAAAGCAAAAATAAGATATCAGATAGATTTCAAAATTACTTAGAATTTATGTACTGAATTATATCTCCTTAGATGAAAGGAATTAGAGAGGGAGAGATCCCTATGCTGACTAAATCATAGACTTTTCTCTATATTAAGTTGGGTTAATATAATTATCATTCAAAAATTACAAATGGAAGCTATTATTGCTAATATTCTTATTTAATCATCAAAGTAAGTTCCCTAAGAACTTCAAACAAAGAAGCTTCATTTGTTGCATCTACTTTAAAGGAAATAGTTATGTTTTTTAAAAAGGAAAGTTTTAATTGTTCATATAATTTCATTCTATAATTTAGATTTTTTTTTTACCATTTAGATCTATTCTCTCTCTAATGTACCTTAATTACTGCTGATTTTCCAAAATTAATATTACAATCCTATGCTTATATCATACTTTGTTTTAAAGCAACTTCATTTAAGCAAGTATACATTGTGCATAACCATGTATATACATATATGCGTACATATGTAGTTATATATATATATATATATACACATATATATATATATGCATGAATGTTTATTGGTTAGAATCAGTAACTGTGATAGTGAATATAGTGAAATAGTGAAAATGGGCTATTGAGATAGATCAACAACTGTTCTGCAACATAGTCCTTAAAAAACTGCCTGGAATTCTCACAAAAATCATAGAGCTTGAAATGACCCTAGAGGTTATCAAGTCCAATTTTCTAATCTTATAAATGGGGGAACTGAGGTTCACAGACTTAAAAGATTTTCAGAAAGTCAAAAAGCTAGCAAGCATTTAAGATGGGATTTTTATGCAGGTTTTCTTGACCCTGAGTCTGAAATTCTTCTACTATGTTATGCTGAAGATATGTATATTTCCAAGGTCACATGTACATGTGCATGAATATATGGATATGTGCATGAGTATAAGGATTGTGAATATATATTATAATAACAAACATACACTTACAGAGGTAGCATAATATAGTGTCTAGGGTATTGCTGGACTTAGAATCGGGAAGAATTGGTTCAAATCCTGCCTCATATTTACTGGGCAAATCACTTCATGTACCTCAGACTGTGGCTTGGAACTTATGTACTGAATTCTATCTCCTTAGATGAAAGGAATTAGAGAGGAAGAGATCCCTATGCTGACTAAATCATAGACTTTTCTCTATATTAAGTTGGGTTATTATCATTATCATTTTTAAGTGTAGCAAAAATTCCAAATTAGCAGAGCATTTATATCAATTCTGAGTCATTTTCAAGTAGCAGCAACAGATAATAGAGAAGGTGGAAAATAATGAGGAATATTCTTCAGACAAAAACTTTATAGAGGTCATCTCCTAGAACGTACTCATCATTAGATAAAGAAATTAATTGTGGTAGGTGGTTGTCATTCAGTCATTTTTTTCAGTTCTGTCCAATTCTTACTGACCCTATTTGGAGTTTTCTTGGCAAAGACATAGGAGTGATTTGCTATTTCTTTTTTTCAGTCCAGTTTACAGGTAAGAAAACTAATGTAAATGACTTGTCCAAGGTCACACAGCTAGCAAATATTTGAGGCCAGATTTAAACTCAAGAAGATACATCTTCCAGACACCAGGCTGGGCACTCTATCCACTACACCAACTAGCCACTCCAAAGAAACTGTATCTGATCTCCAAAGACACTTGCTAAAAGTCACAGAATTTGTTAGCAGCAGAGAAAGAATCAGATTCCAGGTCTCCTAATTCCCAGTCTTGAATTTTTGCACGTGCTGACATATTCAACACCATATCACCCAACAATATCATCCACAAAAAATGACAATCCTGACATGCTAACAACAGATTATGTTAATTTACATCCCCAAATATAACTATTATACTGAATAGAATATATACTCTTCTGTTCCACTATCAGACTAATTATGACTGCAATTATTGCCACCATTCCCTCTTATCTTCACAACACCCATTTTCAGCTATTTAAGTTTACTTCACTACTCACCAAAGAATATTATGTTCCTAGATCCAAAAAGGAAACTAGGGACAGAAAAAGTAGGCATCTGCCTAGGGCACAAAAACAAAGGGAGTAGGTAGTACAATTTTAATTCGTACAGTTTTAATGACAGAAAATTCTGCTCTCTATGGCAAATATGTTTTTTATTTGTTTGTTTTCAATAAGTTAAGTCACATACAAACAGCAAAGATCTAAAGTTTCTTGAGGGCAATAACATAGAGTAAGGGTAGCAAAATCACAATTTTCAGATTATACCAATGATTTTGCACACAAATAACTTCTTCCCAAGTTTCATCATAGTCCACGACTCCTTCCCATTCAATAAGTTACATTAGAATATTGGATGCTTTAAATTATAACCAACCCCAACTACTCACATTCAGTCTACAATATTTCTAACCCATATCTTTCTTTAATCCCCTGGTCACCCCAGTTCCCAGTAAGTGACTGTCACAATTCTTATCACTGAAATAGAGATAGAACTCAGAGATTCTAGTCTCCCCAGAGTTCACCATTTGCCCAATTATATATGTTCAAACCCCAAGGAGAATTCACTAAGTCCACATAGCCAGTAGGGGACCAGCTAGGGCTCTGCAGTCCTCACTCATCTACTAGCTAACTAAGAATCTCGAAATCCTAGGTTGCTGCTGGAAGGAATTAATTAAGCTATAGGAAGCATAAACAATATTTACTTTACCTTTAAAATTGTGGGACACATTCAGTCACTTTTGGGTGGGAGATAGGACCAACTGTCAGTAAAAAAAAAGTCAGCAATTTTTGATTGTCTAGAGTACCTTCTTAGTGAGTTTCAAATTAACCTAATTTGACATATATTGAGTGTCTTCTATAAGTCAGGCACTGTACCTTGCCAGTTGCCTCGCGTATATTTTTTGATAGGGCTTGTTCCACCAGTTTTTTGTTTGTTTTCCTCTTAAATCCTAGATTCTTTCAATCCTACCTTTTCCTTCCTCCCCCAACCAGTGTTCCCCACCATGAATAAGGGCAGGAGATCTATTGGGTTTTAAAAGTTTAGCATTTGAAAGCCTATTGGATATCATTCTACTTAAGATCTATTTGTTTCAGTATCTAAGCAATCTAAGTGGCCAATAATAATTGACATTATTGCTATTATAATTACTATCAATAATAATTACCATTACAATAGTAGTAATTATATTACTGCTACTATTTATAATCAATACTATTATTATAATTACTATCATATTATATGTTTGATAGATTTTATTTTTGTTATTAATAATATGAATATTACATAAACTATATTTTTCAGATGTATTTATTATATATTTGCATGCTATTACTTTTATATAATACCTCCAATGTGCCAAGCATTATGCTGAGTATTTTACAAGTATTATCTCATTCGATTGTCACATCATATCTGGCAGATATGTGCTATTGTTATCTCCATTTTAAAGATGAAAAAATTGAAACAAATATAAGTTAAATGATTTACTGTGTCACACAACTTGTAAATGCCTGAGACCATATTTAAATGCATATTTTCCTGATTCCAATTTTGGCACTTTGTTCACTGTGTCACCTAGTTGCCATCATCATCATCATCATCATCATTATCATAACTACCCAATTTACAAAAGTAAAACTCAAACCCTGAGAAATGTATCTATTCAATTACTACTGAGTTTTATAGCATATAATATTAAATTCTCATCCTTTGGGGGAAAAAATAAGAGGGATACGTTTAGTGTCATTTATATCATTCCCAAAGCTATTTAAAATTTAAACCCTAAGAGTTTTGGGATACCCTATGGTACTTAATAATAGTCATTTCAAATGCTCCTGTGAAATAGGTGATACAAATATAATTATCTCCATTTCACAGATAAGTCAACTCCCTTCCTTTTCCAATTGAGAAAAAGGGGATTCAGAGCAAAAAATAAATAAAAGTTCTAACTCCTTAGTTCAATGTTCTTCTGGCTAATCCTGAACAATTTTGTTTTAGAATTTACACTCCATTTTTTTCTATGAATATGTATGCTGCCAAAATAATGGGAAGATCTGACCCAAACAGGTCCCTAAACCTTTTTCCTCAGAATTTAAATTTTCACCTGAATTATCAGAGCAATTGATTCAACTCTCCCTTACCTTTAGGAGATTTTTGCAGTTATAAAGAGAAGTGGTGGCTGTATGAGAGGAAATGAGAGGTACAGAAAAGAGCCTTCAGTTCTGAAAACCTAAGTTGAAGTCCTACATCTAATACAAGATCACAATAAAAAGCTTGGAGAATGCACTACTATTATGAACTTGAGCCAAGTCATCTCAATCCTTTGAGTATAAGTTTATTCTTTTTTGTAGAATGGTGATATTAAAATTTGTTACCAAGAGGGGAGGTTGTACACAAAATGCTTTGTAAATCACAAGACATTGTATAATATTTATTTTTTGTTGTTTTACAAAGCTCTGATTCAAACTAATGAACAATTCAAAATATTATTAGAGACATCATCATTGCTATTCTTTTGGTGGTGTTAATAATTATCCTGGAACTAGATGGCATAATAGAAAGAGGGCTTACCCTAGAGTCAGGAAGATTTTTACATCCTTCATTCAAATCTGACCCCAGAAACTTACTGGCTGGCTTTGTGACTCTAGCTAAATCACTTAACCCTGTTTGCCTCAGGTTTCTCATCTATAAAATAAACTGGAGAAGAAAATAGCAAATCACTTCAGTATCTTTGCCAAGAAGACCCCAAATAGAGCCATAGTCACGCACATGTAAGAACAACTAAACAACAGAATGAATTTATTATGTAATTGAGTTCAATTCCACATTTATTGAGCACCTACTATTTTCCTGGCTCTAAAACTGAGACTGGGAATTTGAAGGAAGAGAAGAGACAGAATGAGACCAACTTGTGGTTTTTTGGTTTTGTTTTATTTTGTTCACTTTTTTTTTTATATGGAGAACTACTATCAGTGAAATTCCACAATTGCAAAATTGCAATTTATCTTATTAGAGCATAATTGAGGTACTTTGAAGTAAAATGATTTACCAAGGTCACACAGCCAGGATGTCATAGGCCAGTAAGCTAGGGAGTGGAAGATTGATTGTAAGTAACACTAATAAACAGGGACTTTGGAAATGCATCATGAATGATGTAAGAAAATTAAGTTTTTTTTATAACTTAAGCTTCTTGAGAGCAGGACTATCTTATTTTTTGTCGTTGTGCCCCCACAACACAGTAGGACCATAATTAATATTTGTCAAAATGGAATTGAATCATCATGTCTTATTGCATTCTTTACTTAACTGTCTAATCTTTTTAAGCTTCATGAGGGCAGAGATTAGACATTATGTAAATGATCCATTTCATCCAGAGCCCAATATTGTATTTTCTGTGAGAAGAGACACCTGAAATATTTGCTGAATGTTATTATGTAGAGTTGGACAGAGTAAACTAGATAGATAATCACATATGACCAAATAAACCTTAGAGGAGATATTTCTTGGGCTCTAGAATTTTAAAATAATGTTGTTTGAAGGTATCTGGATATCCTTTCTTCTTATAGTTATCAGTCCCTTATTTCCCAAATCCATAGGTGGTACTGAATTTCTGATCTTCCTTCCAGATATGTCTAGCTAGTACATATGTCAATAGGAAATGAAGCATTTCCCTATGTTCTAGATATGTGCCTATAAACCCAGGGCCTATCTAGGGACCAATTTAGACAGTAAAAAATACAGCAAGGATCTGATCAGCCTGATGAAGTAAGTAATTTACAAACCTTCCTAGAGTAATGATGATAAGAGGGCCAGAGAAGAAAATTTCTCTGAATTTCCTTTGCCTGAGAAGGTTCACAAAAGCTCTTTTCCAGTTCTCTGATTAGAAAGTAGGTTTTCCAGGTCCTCTCTTGAGGCATGTTTGTTTCTAGCTTTGTAAGTTTGTCCCAAGTTCTTTAGGAGTGAGTTTTGAAAAGGGTCCCAGTAGTTGAAACAAGTATCTCCCATCTTAAGGATTTATTATTATTATTATTATTATTATTATTATTATTATTGAAAACAATGTAGGAAATCTAAATGTCTGTGCCCACAGCCAGGATAAAAAATGCAAAGCCTGGGCCACCTCGCCTTTAATTTTCTAACTGCTGTTTTGTAAGGCTGTGTCATGCTTCTCAGTTCAAACACGCTTTGGCTCTTTATTATTCATGGACCTTTTTCTCAGTCAGTGGTGTTGAATAATAAAACAGCCTGGGATCAAATGGGCCAATTCTCCACGCCTGACACCAACTGCTACTGTTCGCTGGGCTCTGCCAAGCGTTGCCTCTGATAATGAGTGGGATTTGGTTAAACAGTAAATTAATGAATAATGAAATATCCAGGTTGATCAGTTAGAGAGCACGCTTGCTTTGCCCCAGGCTAAATGCTTGGGGCAGAAATTACTCTCAAAAGGCACTTGCCTGTCTGCTGGTCTGGATAACTATTTTACAGCCTATTGCTTGACAGAATGTGAGGGAGGGGGGAAACAGTGGGGGAGGGTCGGGGAAGATGGTCAGGGGTATTAACAAAAAGGGGGAGAGCAGGAAGTTCAAC
This sequence comes from Antechinus flavipes, assembly GCF_016432865.1. NCBI lineage: Eukaryota > Metazoa > Chordata > Mammalia > Dasyuromorphia > Dasyuridae > Antechinus > Antechinus flavipes. The sequence continues at coordinate 216,208,914 of NC_067401.1, read as the reverse complement.
CTAGTTATCACTCCGGAGGTTAGTGAATAGCATATGGAAGGGAAAAAAAAGTCAAATGTGGGCGAAGCAATGTCCCAAAGTTTTAAATATATGTTTAATACTAAGAGAAAGGAACAGAGAACGAACTTACATGTGTGCCCATATAATCAGCTGCTATTGAGAATATTCAAACATGTCAGCATAAATGTAACATGCATATATGTGGACAGTAATAAAGTTTTAAAGATTTGGAAAGGATCTTAGCTGTCTTCTAGATCAAGTGGTTTATTTTACAGATGAGGAAACTGAGGCACAAAAGTCAAATGACTTGCACAAGGTCACATAGTAGTCATTGAGAGAGTCAAGATTTAAATTCCAATTCTCTGGATTAGAATTGCTCTTTCTATTTGCCTCAGAGGTACTGAACTTTTCAAGAAAGTCATTTGCTTCACAAAAGTTTACCTTCAGCCAGGATTCCTTTCTAGTTATCATCCAGTTTGAGGAAACTAAAAAAGAAAAAGAAAAAGAAAAAGAAACAAACAAAAACCAGTTATTCTCAAATGTCCTTCATTTTTTCTCCTATTCTGTAACAGAGATTTTGATGGTCTGATGTAGGCATGCACTTGTACATACAGGTACACATGTAACCATTCAATACCATTTTTCTACCTCAAAACAACGCAAAGATTTAAAATTATTTGTGTGTTTAAGTATGTGTGTATCTCATGTATGTATATAAGCCATCATGTGCATATCTACATATGTAAATGCATACATATATACACACATGAACAAATATGGTGACATACAAAATGTGTGACCACGTCCATTTATATGGAAGCCAGTTTTATTTTCCTCCCCCCCCCAAAAAAAAAAAAATTCCATACCTAAAACTCTGCAGGGTAAGTGTGACATGAATAAAAATGCCATTAGACAAAGTACTCCTCAGCTATATATCTCTTAATGTTTTGGATACTTTCTCTAATTGAATATTCCTGGAATGGAATACTCTTTGGAGGCATTTTAACCCATTCATCTAAAGGGAAGGGAATGGTTATTATACCTGTCTTACAGTTTGCCTGAGTGGGTCTTTCACTCTTCCAGATTGCTAAATTTGTATTAAGAAAGGGGAGGAAGCTGGGGAAGGGAATAAGAGTGTTAGTCTTCACAGCACAGATGAGACAAGTAGAGATACATTTTCCTAAGATTTGGAAATAAATCAGAGTAGAAATAGGCTTCAAAGAGTCAGAATCCATCTTCTATTACTGATGAGAAGGTAACAAACAGGGATAGGGTGGTTAAGAATTTATCCACTGATTAACAGGGGATGGAGAGGAAAAGAGCAATATTAATTACCTGGGGCTTTAATATACATAAACACCAAAGCAATTTTTTTTTCAATTTCTAAAAGATCAAAGGCCAAAAAGGCACAGTGACTATTAATCTTCCCACTTCCAGTTTTATTATGAAGAGTATTTTTATAAATAGATAACAAAGATATATTCTGTCCCTTCTCACCCAAAGAAATCTCCACTGATCTTTATCACTCTAATTTTTACCACCAAAACACACAAGTTTAAGTTTTAGTATCAAAGAAAGGGTGTAGATAAGAGATCCAATCTTTATTTGGGTTACTTAAGCCCTTTGTTTTGAGTCATTATCCCTGACATGAATAGTGCACAGGGCTATTCAGCTAAACTTTTTTTTTTTTTTTTCCCAAGAGAGGACAACTTCATGCTCCACCCTCTTTCCTTTTCTAGGATTCTTAGAATGGATTTCTGATTCTTCAAGACCTCTCCCCTCTTTTCTTCCCCATAAAAGGAAAGGAAATATGCATATTCGAAAAGCAATCTTTTTCTCCCCACCTCTCCCCAGGATCTTGGATATCTTGGTACTAAAGAACATTTCATGAAATCTTATTGAACTAGTCCAATGAAAAGAATTCAAATTCTTTCTTTTCCTAGTATGAGGGGCAACAGCAGATAAAGAGAAGATCTTAATTCACAAGATTAATAATTCATTGCAGCAATGGCATAAAAAAATGCCCTGGATTTTCAAATTTGGTTTTTAATACCTACTACATGGGTAATCTTGTGCATATCACTTAACTCCCCTGGACCTCTGTTTCTTCATTTGTAAAATGAGTGGGTTAAACTAAATGTCCTCTGCCATCTCTTCCAGCTCTAGATCTAGTTTCTAATGGGGGGTACTTGAATTCTTCAATTCAGTTATAGACAGAGCACCCACAGGTAAGAGTATCCAATTAACTTGGGTGTCATGGCATCACCTCCCTGATGTCATGGTCCTCTTCGAGAACAAAGGACAAATCACAACAGCAGCTATGGAAATCTGGCCCCATTTGTTTTGTTTTCTACATATACTTAGGCTAAACTGGTTACCCACACTACTAAAGCAGGTATAATTGATCAGGTAAATTAATCTTGATTTTTATCTGAAAGGTTAGTTTATCCAGATTCATCTGAGCATAAGTGACTAAATTTAATGCCCTGGGGTTAAGGGGGATGATCAAGTTTAACCAATATATCTTGCTCAGATACTGTTGTTGGCAAGGGCATTTCCTAATTTTTAGCAAAGTACAGTCCTTCTAGTCATCAATAGATAATTTTTAATAAGTTGAGGAAACAAACAAAAAATCATCCTCTAAAAATCAGAACAGAAGTGAGTGCAAGGGATAATGTAAAAAAATTACCCATGCATATGTACTGTCAATAAAAAGTTATAATAAAAAAAAATCATGCTCTGATGGTCATTGTCATAGCATGAGAATGCTCTCTTGAACTTGGCTTGGTTCTTGGGTGATATTATCTTATCTGTTCTCAAAGTCTTTCCAGCTGGCTAAGACCACAGAACTGACTGATGCTCCACCAGCAGCCACCCTGCACAGAAATAATTCTTTGGAGGTTTCTGTTATCTGGTTTTATGATTACGTTTTAAGTAATCTAGAAGAATGTAGTAATCTAGAGAAATGGGGTAGGGGGGAACAGGGTAAATGGCTGAGTGTGTCTATTTGAGTTTCTTAGAAGCATTATTCCATTTGTTTCTTTCCCTGATTCAAATTGATGCATTTTTCCCCCTTGGGTCTGTAAGTTTTAGGGTTAGGTCATTTTTTTTTTTTTTTTTTTTTTTTGCTAACAACTTGACGCTGAGTTATTTTTTAAAGTTCTCTGAATTGTCCAATTCCCCAAGGACAGGCTGTTCTTCCTCCCACCAAGGTCAGGAAGTACAGTAGGAATTCCTCACAAGTCATCACCAGCTTCTTTGAAGACTTTGCATGCCTAGTGATTGCGTCAACTGTAACTGCACTTGAGAGCTCTGTCAATGTGTTCCAGTGTGGCCTTGGATGAATACGTGTGTAAGCTTCCAAAGGGAGACCCCTATTGGATTTGGGTCAGCTCTTCTGGTACCACTTAACCCCTGCTATCATTAAAGAGAAAGCTCTTTCTCTCGCTTCCCAAATTTTCATACTCTACGGCTCATGTGTCAACCCAACCTGACCGTTCCTGAAACATCCCTGACATTTTGTTGTGACATTTAACAACAAATGTAGCCTACCAAAGCGCATTTGGCGGTTATCTGCCTCTCAGATCCCTACTAGCCTTCCTGATAAGCAAAGAAGCTTGTTAATGACAACTGACAGCAATGTCCTTAGAACGCTGTGAAGTTATCTTCGGGGATGGGTTTGGAATATGTTTACTACTTAAGCCACAAGTATTTGTCAGTTTTGCCCATATCACCAAAGCGCTCCTAAATTTCTCAGGGTGACTATACTTGGCTTCCCCTCTTCTCTTGTTGAAAAGACCCAGGATCCTCTCCGCAGCAGGTGTGATTGTTAGCTTACCCAAGTAAGTCACTTCTAGCTTAAGGTCAATCTCAGAGCAATTTAGCCAAGTACTCACGAATGGGACTACAAACTATTCATGGGGATGAGTTTGTCTTGAGCAACTGGGGGCAATTATGAGAAAGGTACTGAACTTAACAGGCTGAAAAGCATCTCTCGGGCCCCAGAAAAGCCGAGTGGGTTTTCTCCCAGCAGGTTTAATCAAACGCCGGGGAAAAAAGAGAGAGACCTTCGCTTCGGATCACAAGCGAGAGCCAAGAGGCAAGCAAGCAATGCGTGGGAGCCTGAGCCTGAGCAAGACGCCGGAGCCTGGTATCCTCTGCTTGATTGTACAGCGTGCATGTGCGTGGGTACGCACGCGCGCGCACGTTCCTGAGGACAATTCGCTTTCGGAGGTGGTGCGCTTGTGCTGGTGTGCTGTAAAGCGCTCGGAGGCAAGTGCACGCACGCGAATCACACGCGTGTTGAGAAGAAAACAGACCTGTGATCCAACGGGGTCAATCTAGACCTAAGTCTATACCCTTAGAGAAGTATGGGGTAAGTTAGAACGAGATAGACACCTCAACCAGGAACAAGCGGTAGATAACGAATAAAGGGGGTGCAGGAATGTATTTGACTGACCTAATCAAAGGGCAGCCCGTGCAGTTATTTATGAGTTCTAGAACAGAAACAGCGGCTGCTACGCCGGCAAGCAAGGGTGCTCACCCCAAGCTATGCAAAAGCCCGCAGCCAGGAGAAGGCTGTTTATGACTATATAAATCAATGTGAAGTTTGTGATGGAAAAATAGGAAGACTGAATTTGGGACAGAAACGTGGAAACAAAATGAAAAAGGAAAAACGAGCGGTGATCCTCGACCCCTCCCCATTCCCACTCCTTTCCCAGATAGTCTCGCACTAAGATGAGAAAGACAGCAGCGCACGTTCCTCACCCGGACCCAGGCGGCGTGCCTTAATGAAGTTTACCCAGGGATCTTTAGGAAGTGTGGGGACTTCATGTAAATAAACAACTGGGAAGATTTATGGGCGGGAGGTGCATTTTATAGGACCGTATTTATAGAGCCAGCGCGGGCTCACTTATAAATAGATTAATGAGAAGCTAAAATTAATGGACTTGGGAACGGCGCGTTTAATTTCACTGGTTGAAACATGACAGGCTATTCTCCTTTGAATCCTCGGTGCGCGAATGACGAAGGTGGGCCAGCGTCCAGGAGGGAGAAGAGAGCACTTTCTCCTTGAGCACTAGACGTGATAGATGCTGCAGGGAGTTTGAGGAAGATCGTGAATCTTTTCCACTGATGCCCCAATTCATAAAAGAATTCCGTCTATCTAGTCATTCTTGACTTCTTTTCAGTACTACACTTCCCTTAACCCTTTCAAGCAAGCGCTTCTTGGCATAAGAAACTCAAACTCATCAGGGCTTGGTGTTTGTATCGGATATTCTGGATCTGGGAAAATGGAGATGGGTTGGGGGGTGAGCGTATTAAAACTTGGACTTAATGGTAGGAAAAGGTTTTAACCACCGCGGGAACACAGAGCAGGCAAAAAGGAGATCGTCTTGCGGTAGCTGGGCAGAGATATCACTAGACAAATCTGGCCAAAAGAGGCCACTCACCCTGAGGCTGACAACCTATTCTCCATCACCAGCAATGCTCTGCACCTAGCTGTTTCATTAATTCCTAACTATGTTGCAGAAATCTCTTTCCCCCTGCTACTAATGTATGTCAATAGATTCGGATCTCCAGGGAATGGCTATTAGTTCATGAAGCTTCCTCATCCCAGGTTAGTTTGGAGAGTTATTCACCAGATCTCTCTTCCACCCTTCTTCAAATGTTCCTCTTTTCCTCCCCCTCCCACTCCCCCATCATGCTTTATTTGCCTCCATCCTCTTCGCCCTCTTCTCTTCCAGATGTTGTCCATCGCTTTACTGCCTCCGGAGTAGACTGATTCTTTGTACCAGGGAAACATTGAAGAGCTGGAGGTTCCCTTTGTCATCAAGTTTTTCTAAGTCTGAGATATCCGAAACCTTGCCTACTAGATAATAGGTTGCCTTGAGGCTGAGATCCGGCATTTCAAATTCAGGTTCTCTTTTATCTTATAGTTCTCTCTCTCTCTCTCTCTCTCTCTCTCTCTCTCTCTCTCTCTCTCTCTCTCTCTCTTTCTCTCTCTCTCTCTCTCTCTCTCTCTCTCTCTCTCTCTCTCTCTCTCTCTCTCTCTCTCTTTCTTTTCTCTCTCTCTCTCTCTCTCTCTCTCTCTCTCTCTCTCTCTCTCTCTCTGTGTGTGTGTGTGTGTGTGTGTTTATATCTTACCATCCCTGCTAGACTATAAACTTCTTGAGGCTGTCCTCAAGAACCTGTTTGATTATTCTTACCCCAGACCACCAAGCACAACCACTTCCTAATAGTTGGTACTAATTAAATTTTTGTCTGATAGATGAAAGGATGGGTGAATAGATGAGGGAAAACCAAACAAAAACAATGTGGTCATTACCCTGTCTTCCTAGTGTGACAAACTGCTTACCAAGGTAAATGAAAATGAAACTAAATATGATTCTTCCATTCACCTGAATAATTTGATTTCTGCATACCTTAATTACAATATTCTCAATCCCATACTCCTGTTTTTTCTTGCCTGCCTCCCCCTCTCCTTCCATTTCTAATTCTTTATTTCATTTCTCTCTTTTCTCCTTTCTTTCTCCATTTCTCCCTACTTTCCTCATTCATTTTTTCATGCTTCTCCTTCTTCTCTGTCAACCTTTGTTGTTTCTTGTTTTTTTTTTCTACTACTGTTCCTCTAGCCTTTTCTCTCCTTCTCCCCTTGCTTTACTTTTTCATTCCTACCTTTCCCATTTACCTCTCTTTCCTTTCTTTTCTCTCTTCATTTTCATCTCTCTCTTTTCTCCTTCCTATCTTCCTCCTCTCCCTCCCTTCTTTATTTTCTTCCTTTTCCCCTTCTTGCTTCCTTCCTTTTCTTCTTTCATTCCACCCATTTTTCCTCCCTTACTCCTTCCTTCTTTCTTCCTTTCCTCCTTCTCTCTCAGATTTTGTTCTTGATTAGATAAAAGAAGAAACATAATTTTACTGCATAAATAATTACCAAGAAGATACAATAATCATTTTGTAAAGAAAAAGAGTGGAATCTTTTTTTTTATTGATTCTACACAATATTGTGAGATGTAACTGTCCTCACTTGACTTCACCTTCATATGTATAGTTAGATAAGAGCTTGCCCTCCCATTTGAAGATGCTATTTTCCCAATGCTTCTCTGACACAGAGGAAGGTACCCAATCTTCCTGGTGCTCGATTGACTATGAATACATTTCACATAGTAGTCATTTAATAGTTGTTGAATAAACAGGCTTGCTATTAGCTGTAGGAAGAAAAGTAGTCAAAGGTATTTGATGTGTCGAAAGTCTTGAGTACATGGCACTTGTCTTCCCCAAAATGTGGATTACTTTTCTCTATCCTAATATAAGCCTTTTCATCTTGAGTTCAGAGTCTTTATTTAGTTGGTTCAGGACCGTGAGGCTACTTGCTAAAACCAAGGTCTTGGTTTGGATCCCAAATGGGCCAATTAACTTTGTTCAGCTCCAAGGCCACAAATTGCAACCAACCCTCCTTCATCCCTCCCCTGCTTTTGCTCCATTTCTCACCCTTCCTCCTCCATTTTCAACCATACCTCAAGCACAAATCCACCTCCGATCAGGAAAAAGGAATCCAGAGATCCAACCCTTATGGGTGTAGAGCTATATTTAGAGAGAAAATCCCACTTTTTTAATGGCGACATGAGGGGGAGAGAGGATTTGACACCTCCTTCAAAAGGCAAAAATAAACCAAAAGATACAGTTAATATGAATTTTATTGTAAATCTGCTTAGAAATAGGAGAGAGGGGTATCAATTTGGAATAAAAAATTATAAACACTTCCTAGTGAGAGAAAAAGTGCCAGTATTTCTGATAAGCAACATTTATTGTATTTCTTTTGTAATGAAAACATTTCCTGGGTTTCCAATCCCCATACGATAGGGTGGGAAAAGAAACAGCAAAAATTTCTTAGCTATACTTTATCTGTCTGCAGAATGAAGCAGTACTCACATTCAAGAAACTGAAGATAAAAACACAACCAAAACACAACAATCTTTTTTTTTATTTATGTAAATCAGATCAACACTGGACAATAAACCAATTTCTACCCATTACCGTAACAGCTTGTCTATAAAGAACAGAAGATTTCAGATAGGATACTATCTAGAGTCAAGCGGTTTTTTCCACCCATTCACAGAGGTATAGATTCACAGATAAATAATCCCAAACTACTTGCTCGCCATATTTACACATTCCCATTAAATTAAGCATAAATAAATATATACAAACTTAACATCATTACCCTTTCAGGTTTCTTCTCATAAAGAGTCAGTAAACTGATATTTCTCGAGTATGGTCAGATTCATAGTGAATAAGACAAATCCAAGAAAGGAGCATATTTTGGCATATAAAGATGAATAGTATTCATTTCATCCTTTTAAAAATTTTTAATTTTTTTTTTATTATTTTCAGATAGTTCGGCATATACTGGCACACAAGGGAAAACGTTATTTAGACTGTGGAGGAACATCAGATTTTGGTTTAGTGTATTATCTTTTCACGGAATATATTAAAATTTACAAAGTTTCTGATGTGATGACATTCACAAAAAAAATTATATAGATATATATGTGTGTGTGTGTGATTAAGAAGCACTACTCTTTTTCTTTGAGCCTTCCATAAAGGGAGGCAACAGTCCCTAAGTAAATTCGGACTTTCCTTTTTTCATTTCACCAAATCTGTAGAGGATATGACCTAACAAGTGAAGACAAATCTGTTTCTTAAGAAAAAAACAAATAAAACAAGGTGTTCAAAATCCTTCATAGGTTCTTTCTGTGGATGTAAGGAAATTGGGGAGGTGGAAACCAGAAAGGAAGAAATAAATTTCTCAGGGCAAAGGTGAAAGAGTGGGGAGGCGCAGAATAAAAGGAGGCATAGAAGAAAAAGATTTAGGAGGTTTAGAAAAGGGTTACTTTTTAGGTAGCAATCTAATGTTGAAGTCATTGATTGATCAGGGGTTCCAGCTTAGTTCCTGATACTTCCATAGCAGGTCTTCCACAAAGACTTGTTGCATGAATATTGGATAAAACTCAAGAATATTAACTTTAGCCCCTTCCAAAGAATTGTCAGAAAGTTTTGTGACTTTGTTGCCCCAAGTCTTTTTTTAATTTCGATTTTGGATTGGGGGGTAGGATGAGATGGAATGAGAATACCAAAGAAAATAATTGAACGTGTCCATACTGAGTGAGTCTGTTTAAAAAGAGAAAGAAGGAAGTTACGAAAAGGGGGGGGGGGAGGGAGAGGGAGACAGAGAGAGAGACGGAGATAAAGAGAGACAGACAGAAGTAGAGAGACATAGAGACAGACAGGATGGGGGAAAAGAAAAGAGGGAGTGGGAGGGAAGGAGGGAGGTAGGAAGGAAGAAAAGGAGGAAATGAAGGGAAGGAGAAATGAAGGAAGTGAAGAAGGGAAGGAAAGAGGAAGGGAGCAAAGAAGGAAGAGAGGTGAAAAAACCAAAACCCTGCCGTGACCCACCTGTTTGGTTTAAAAACAAAGCTAAAAGGGGCTTGCCTTAAATGTTTCCCCTGAGTTAAAAGTCAAACTTTTACGTTAATCCCACTGTTTATTGATTTATGGGCCCACGGAAACCAAATCTTTTAATAACTCAATTATCAAATACCGTCAGAGTTGTCTGGCCAGCAAGAAGTGTGCCTAAATGCAAAAGGGTGGAGATGGAGGGAGATGGAAATTTGGGTTTTCTTAGAGAGGGTGGAAGAAGACACCTTCTGGAGCTTGTCAAATAGTCGAAGAAATGATTTCTTTCTTTTCTTTTCTTTTCTTTTTTCTTTTCTTTTTTTTTTTTTTTGAGGGAGGACATACAAATATTACAACGATGGGCTAACGAATGGGTTGTCATATATGACACATTTTGGTGTGTGTGTGTGTGTGTGTGTGTGTGTGTGTGTCAGACAATCTATGTTTGCTTTCACATAAGAGCTCGCTAATCTGTGTTTTTTTTTTTTTTTTTTTTTTTTTTTTTTTTGCGAGGGTGAGCGGGGAGGGGGGGGGGAGGGAAGGAGAAGTGGAGCGACGTAATCTATGAGGAAGTTACCCCATTTCTCAATATATACAAACTAGACCTCAAGGAGGATGCTCCTATTGTGGACATCTCGTCCGAACGGGACTCAAAAGGACCCAGGAGCCCTATTCCCCTTTATAACCTGTGATGCTCTTCGGCCTGTTACCTAGTTGAGAGAGATTTGGGTTTTCAGTCCGGTTTAGCCCTTAGGGTGAAAGTGGGGAGGGCGAGCTCGACCTGATTCTATTTCCTCAACAGAACCCGGCCAGAATCGGAGACACGCTTTCAAAGGGCAGTACTGGGCAGTAAGTGCAATGCGTGTCCATTACGTTTCCCTCACGTCACGCACGTGGGACAGGTTGTCCTGCAAGGAAAGGAGATGACGGTTTTTCAGTGCAGTTTATCCGGGCTAAGAGTAATCAGAACACATCTGCTTTAGCTTGCTTTTACTGTCTGACCAAAGATGCGTCTTAGCTCCTGGAATAATAAGGCTGGACCTCCATATGCCTTTATAACGTTTATCCTAGGCCTTGGCTTTCTCGAGATACAAGCGCCATGGGCCTACTGAGTGGAACTCTTCCAGCGCAACTCTATATATGTATATACACACACACACATATATACATATGTGTGTATATATACATATATGTGTATATATATGTATATATATATATATTTGTAAATTTTTAACCCATTAAGTTTGCTTCTGAAAGGCTAAGAGGAAAACCAGGAAGAAATGTCCTTGAAGCCATGCGCCCTCGTGAAATGAAAATGCCAATCATTTTGTATCCTAAGGAGATGCCGCTTTGACTGTTTGAGAGGCACCTAGCTAAGGGATGCTGCATAGGAGGTGAGGGAGAGCATTAGAAGGTGTGTGTATGTGGGGGAGGGGTGTATGAGCAAATAACTCAGCATTAATGTGTATGCAGCCTACTGTAAATATTCAGAAGTCAAAACTCAAGGCCAATAGCATTTGGATTTTTATCTTAGAGAAGTACTGTAAGGTGGAGAGGAAAATGAGGGGAAGTGCATAATAGAATAATAAAATTGCACGAGTATGTTCTCCTTGGCCTTGCTTAGGAAAGTGCATGCATGTGTGTTTACCCTGAATTCTGAGACATACCCCCCACGGGCATTTTCTTCACTCTGCTTTTTGGGTGTGCCTGGATTCTATATCTTATTTCAAGATAATGCTTGAAATAAGACAGAGAAAGTAGCTGTTCTGCCATAAGTATGAGATCTTAAATGCGTAAAATTCTACCCACTGGGAATAGTCAAAATGTATCCAGACGGCAAAAATCAAAGCTGAAACACATCTCCTTTCACTTTGCATTATTTTACCATCTATATGCCAAAACCAGTGCAAGCCTGGGAAAAAAAAAAAAAGACCCTCATTCATAAAGCAAGTAATGCAGAGAAACAAGTGCCTGCTTCTCCCCCTCCCCCCGCTGCTTTTCGTGGGGAGAGAAAAAGAATTACAGACCATCTCAATAATTTCCTCTAGAGAGGTGGAATCTACTAGAAGGAAGAATACCGAAGAATAACGGGATCCTTTCCCTTTCTCAACTTCCCCCAATTTCCTGTAGAACCTCCCCTTTCCCCCCTGTAATTTGGTCTCTCTGCATAGAATCCCAGGGCTCAGGTCACTGTTAGCAACAACCATTTTGACAGCCGTTTCTACCTCGATATATCGGGTGCTTCCTAAATTATTCCCTTTGAGCTTCTTTAAAGAAGTGCACCTGCAGAATCCTGAAACACCGGCTTTGATTAAAAAAGTATCAGAACTTTGCTTGTCTCTGTACCTTATAGATTGTGTAGAAAGCCCAAGTCCTCTTTGAAGAAGCTCATAAACCATGCGGGCACAGCTTTGGAAAACAGAAGAGAATGAAATGGTACATACCCCTCCGAAGGAATACATACTAATTAACTTATTCGTTTTTTTGTTTTGTTTTCTTTTACTACAGTTCTGAAAACCGGTACCTCACACAAATATTAGAACCAATGAGAGGTTCCTGTGTAGACGCTGGCATTGCTGGGAAATAGAAACACTTCTTTAAGGAAATGAGGAAGCTGAAGCAGACGACTAATACACCTTATTCGTCCATATTTTCCAGATTCCCAGGCTCTTTCCCTACTTCCAGCCAAAGATCACAGAGACCTTCTCTAGCACTGGTGGCCCTCCCCTTCCCTGCCCCATCAACCTCCTCCTCCTCACCCAATTTTTGCTAATCTTAACCATCAAAGTTATGGGAGGGGAAGTTGTATCAATAACTTAAAAACGAAGCTTCAAGTGAAAATGAAAGGTTTTAAACACAATTTCTAAGACCCAGATACAAGCATTTCATCCCAGAAGATTTTCGGAATAGAGATAAGGAAGAAATGAGGGAGAAGAAAAGCGAATGCATTGGGAATGAGAGAGGGGGGAAGTTCGAAGGGAGGACAAAGGGAAAGAATGGTCTAAAAACAGTTCGTGCCTCTCAGTCAACCAGACTTCAAAGCACTGACACCACCAATGTTTATCCGAATTTTCTTCCAATAAGTTACTGTTTTCTCATATTTTGTCTTACGTTTATTTTTCCAAAGAAAAAAAAATCAGGATTTTTTTTTATTATTATTATTATCAGCATTACTAAGATCGAAAGAACCGATGTGGAAAATCCGAGAGGTTGTCTTCAAGTGTATCTTGAATAGACACCAAGAACCAGTATTGTTGCTCCGTTGTGCGCCTCTGATATTTAAAGTTATTTTTCTTTCTTTTTCTTTTTTGTTAACTTTTGTTTGTGTGTGTGCTCTACCTAATATAATTCTTCCAAAGCCAATCCAATATTTTAAAGCTAAAATTAAAATGTTTCTTTTTTTTTCTTTTTTTATTTAAAAGATTTTCCCTTTTCTTTAAAAAAAATTCATTTTCTGTGTTTTTCCTCCTTGTCTCCAGTTTTACTACCTGGTCCTTCCCCAGATGTGTGCCTGTTAGTGGTGCTGTTGTTCAAAAACATCTTGTCCATGCCTTTGAGAGCCTCTGTCAGGTAGTTCTGCAGTGCTGTGAGGGCAGCGCAGATAGCTGGAGCCCCAAAACCATGGGTGATGAGGCTGAAATGGGTCAAGCAGCTCTGAATCCCGGGTTCCAAAATGGGGCTGGGCCTACTGTTTCCAATAGGTGTCCTATCCTGGGCGAGCAGGTCTGTAAATTCTTTACACAGTTGCCTATACAGGAAGAAATAAGAACAACAGCAAAAATGATACTCTCCATCAACATTTTCCTCCCCTCCTCCTTATTGTCACCAAAAAAGGAAAAATTCAACAAACCCAGTGACACTTCTAGCCATGATAAAGGCAACTTAGATAATTCTATTGTTTTTCCTTCCACTTGCTTGTTACTAGGCAACTGTGGTTGAAAAAGAAAGCATGGAAGTAGAAATTCCCAGCCTGGAAGATAGATAATTTCAATACTGTTTTACTTCTATGACTTTTCTCTATAATTTTTTGTTTTCTGTATCTTGACTCTATGAGCTCCACCTCTGGACAATTGCATATCACCCTGAGACTATTTTCAAGGTTTTTTAAAAAATGTAACACACCCAAATACTTATAACTGGAAACAACTTTTAGGAACATCTAATCCAAGTCCCTCATTTTGTTGATGAGGAAACTGAGGATGAAAAAATTTGAGTAACAAGTTCAAGATCATACAACAAAGAACTGAGTTTCAAGTTGATCCTCTTTTTTTCAAAATCCAAGTTTCTTTCCCACTGTTCCTCGAAAGTGATACTACTTAGATTTCTGGCCTACCTTCTTTCTTTCCAAGACCACTTTCCCACAACTTTATTCCCTCTCTAACCACCTTCGCATCAAAAACAAATGACCTTTACACATTTAGTTCTTCATTCACAAGTTTGACTAAGGCATAATATCATTTACTGCAACTCTACAAAATGCCAAGGTGCTGGTTTGCCTCCAGGTCAGTCACTGTTTATGCCAACAGAGAAGGAAGGAATGCTGATGCCATTTAAAAAAGTTTACTTGGAGATGTGGGAAAGGGGAGGTTACTAATTTTTTAAAAATATGTTTTATACTGTTTCTAGTTTAGGTACTAATCAGTTCTTTTTAGGAAAATAAGGGATTGTAGCAGTAGTTCAAAACCCAAAGAATGGAAGTTTAGGAGAACAAGTTGGGAATAAGTGGATATAAAATGTGTAACACTCAAAATATTTATGATTAGAAGAAAAAAATCCAGCTTAGAATTATTGTATGCATAACTATTTATAGCTTGCTATGATTCTACAATCATAACTGCAGTTTTGAAAACTGGAGCGAATGAAAGGCAAAAGAGAAAAGGGTTTCTGTACACCACCCAGTGTCTAACAGGAAAAAAAAAAATGAAGCAACAATTAATATCTACTAAGCCTGAAAAAAAGGTATATTTCATACTATTTCCAGAAGGTTAAAAAAAAATTTATTTTTTTGATTGGTTGGACAAGGGCACAGAATTCCAGAGATGCCATTCTATCAGGAGAAACAAATATCTTTTAATATTTCAATGGGAAATACCTCATCTGCCAGTAAAGAATGCTGAAGGTACAGTAGGAAAGTAAGGCCTCTCTCCTATATCAGAACCTCAGATCTTAGCACTCTGAAGACTTAAATTAATACCTTCACCTACATTAGGCAGGAAAGAGAGATATAAAGAAGGTACAAAAATGCAATTTGCTTTTTGCTATTATAACATTTATACTAAAGACTTGTCTCTCTAGAGTGGCTGACCAGGAAAAATGTTCTTGCTTCTGCAACATTTTCCCTTTACTTTGAAGAACATAAAAATACATTAGTGATCTCCCTCTTCTCTTCTTCCATTTATCCCAATTTTCAGAGAACCTTTGTTCCACAATTGTGAGTGAAAAATAGGTACAGTTTTAAATTTAAGATACCCCACCATCACTACCATCAAGGCATCAGGAAGATTAACACAGAAATGCTGCATAAAAAGAGAAATAAAGGCAATCTTCTCAGGCTTGGTAACCCCCTTAGGTTTGATTCTCTTGATTTTTCAAGGCAATGAGGAAAAAAAGAAAGGAAGATTCTATGGACCCCACTCTGTTTCAAGTGATGTCATCAAAAGCATCACTTTCACTACATTAGGAAAAAAATGTATTTCACTGTTTTCAGACATATATATTTGTCTTTTCAATGTTGACCCTTTTTATGTCTCAAAGGATCTTTCCCCTTATCTAAAAAGCATCAAATTCAAGAGGTCCACAGTGTTGGGATTCCCCCCCCCCAAAAAAAGAGCAGACTCTTCCTCCAAAGAAACAGGAGAAGAACGATTTGGTTAAGAGAATGAGGAAGATTTCAACAATTTCATAGGTGATTGGCCCTTCAGAGGCAAAATCTGCTCAGAGTTGTGGGAAATCCCTGACAAACTTTGATGGGGGAAATTGTTACAGTCTTTCCTTGAGTTCTTTTACATTACTTAAGTGCCAAATAGGAAACTTTGAATTTGGAAGAACAAATGGTAGAGTCAAACATTTTAAATCTTCAAAGCCCAAATCAGGGTCTGTAAGCAATTAAAGTTCTGGGACATTAATATCTTTTGACCCTGCGGAAAGGGGCAATCAAATTCAAATCACGTCTAGAAAACATCTGGACAAATTTGAGCAAATGATTTTTCAGCCTTCCATATATTTCTTTAAATTACGCTGTCAACGGAGCAAACCGCGTCCTAGAGCACTAAATAAATGATCGCTGTTTGGGCCGTGCCTGCAAGATAAACGTGCGAGAACATGCAGAGCTGCACCACTGAAGGCCTAAGCCGACCATAAAACACCAAACAATATGACACAGAAGCCAAAGACAGGAGTAAATCAAATAAATAGAAAACCCACTGTAAAAGTTCAAATGAGCTATAGACCTAAATTTAGCAATAGATTTACTATTTCCCCTCTGGAGTTGTAGTAAATTTTATAAGTCTGTGGAAGATGATAAACAGTAACGTCGGAAACATAGTAATTAGAAGTGGAGGTACCGATAGATACACATGTATATTATATACTCATCATGCATATATGCATACATGTTTATTTATATATTACAGTGTAGCGTAGGAAGACACGGGGATAAAAAAACATACAGAAAATCTAAGGAAGACCAGGATGTAAAGAAGCCCATACTCAGTCTTTCTTAAAATTCCAGTGTTGCTGGAAACAAATTCAGGGTATTCAAAATCAATCTCATACAACATCCAACCCAAAGATATATATTGAAAAGAGAAAAGAAATGGAAAAGGGGGAAGGAAAGGGGAGGGGGAGGAAAGAATGTTAATATTACAAAATTTGTATAGTGCTTAAAAGTTTGCAAAAACTTTCTAGAAATTATCTCATTATCTCACAACAACAACTCTTTGAAGTAAGTACTATAGATGTTTTGTGGAAAGAGGCCTAGATATTAGTTTGAATTTGGGCTATTTTTTTGTACACCATAAACATTGAAGAAGTCACTTATCCACTCAGGATCTCAGTTTCTGCATTTGTCAAATGAGAAGGTTGGGCTAAATGAAGGCTGAGATCCCTTCCAGCTCTTGATCCGTGATCTTATCATCACAATCAGTCTCAGAGAGAATTAATGTCTTTTCCATATCTACACTGTTAGAGAGGAAGGGAGGGAGGGAAGAAGGAAGAAAGGAAGGAAGGAAGGAAGGAAAGAAGGAAGGAAGGAAGGAAGGAAGGAAGGAAGGAAGGAAGGAAGGAAGGAAGGAAGGAAGGAAGGAAGGAAGGAAGGAAGGAAGGAAGGAAGGAAGGAAGGAAGGAAGGGAGAGAGGAAGGGAAAGAGGGAAGGAAGGAGGGAGGGAGAGAGAGAGGGAGGAAAGAAGGAAGGGAGGGGGAGAGGGAAGGAGGGGCGAAAAATAGATCCCATGGGGTTTGTACCATTATTCCTTTTCACCTCATCCTACCTCCAGACAAGCATTCCAGAGATATATAAAAGTTCCACATAAGGCCTTCATACAAAGAGATGGAACTAGAGAGTTTTCCGGAAAACAATCCTCCCTGCCCCCACTGACTGCTCTAAGATTGAGTGGATCAAAAAGGCAGATAGTGAAGGCCTCGTAATGCTTCAGCTAAAGAGGCTGAAAGGTAGGAGGCTTCGACCAGAGAAGACTGGGGAACAGTAACACTCACTTTGTAGCCAGGAGCATATTCTTTCGGGAGTGCAGATCACTTGGATCGGTGTGCTGCCGGTTTAGATATTCCGAAACAGCTTTGGCGGGAAATTCAGTTTCGCAAATGTACCCAAAATCCCGAGCTAAATGAACAGCTTCTCCTGAAAAGACAAACACGAAGGCTATGATTAGCATGACTTCCCAAATGTGCCTAAGGGGATAACAAAGATCAGCAACTTCCCTTCTCTATGGTGTAAGGACATAGGAGAGGGTGAAGGCTAACTGCAGTTTTGAAAACTGGAGCGAATGAAAGGCAAAAGGGAAAGGGGTTTCTGTACACCACCCAATGTTAGCTTCTGAAGATCTTTCCAGCCTGAACTTGAGCCTGGTCTTGTCTAAATAATCGTTTTCAAGCCCCTGGTATCCTAAGTTCTGTTTCAAGAAAGTAGCAAGTTATATTCGGAAGTTACCTCTGTAAGAGAATTAAAATGCCTAACTGCCCAACTAGACTCGTACCCATGTTTCTTCAGTCCCTTTCTCTCCCAGTTCCCAAAGCATCATCAATCCCATTAAAAAAAAAAAAATTCTAAATATCACTACATTCTTCACTCTCTCACTACACTGGAAAAACCCCAGGCAAACCATACATACATACATACATACATATATACATTTGTGAAAGAAATAATTATTCCAAATTTAATTCTAATTGTTACTTTCACTGCTACTTAGGTTTCAGGTTTCTACCCTCCAGAGGTTTGTGTCATCAAACTCCTACTGATGTACTTTCTGTCACCAGAAGAAGACTGGGAGCTGGAGAATACTAAGGCTCTAGGGGGATTCTAGCAGCTTTAGTCGCAGCCCCTTCAGAATAAAGCATTCAAAAATTCTTTAAAGCACTGCTCCAGGTGCTCTTGGGGAAGATTCAGAACATGCAAAACAGATATGTCTAATAATTCCACAACCATATTATTTTGAATGAGAGTGACTTATTTTTAACGTCACATAAAGGGACTATTAAAGGGAGTTCCCGTAATAGACTAATAGATTAATCAGCTTGAATGCTGTTAACCAAATGGTAGTATTTCAGCAGACTTCCGGTGTCTCTGCTGGGAGTCTCAGTTCTAAATGATAAGCCGATGCCATCTTGATCTTTCCTTCCTTCCTTCCTTCCTTCCTTCCTTCCTTCCTTCCTTCCTTCCTTCCTTCCTTCTCCTTCTCCTCCTCCTCTTCCTCCTCCTCCTCCTCCTCCTCCTCTTCCTCTGGCTCCTCTTCCTCTTCCTCTTCCTCCTTTTCCTCTTCCTCCTCCTCTTTTTTCTCCTCCTCCTCCTTTGTCTCTCTCCCTCTCCCTTCCTCTCCCCTCTCTTCCTGTCTCTGTCTGTCTGTCTCTGTGTGTCTCTCTGTCTCTCTGTGTGTCTCTGTCTAAACTCTCTCTCTCTCTCTCTCTCTCTCTCTCTCTCTCTCTCTCTCTCTCTCTCTCTCTCTCTCTGTCTCTCTCTCTGTCTCTCTCTCTCTCTCTCAACAGTAGATTACTAAATCGTGCCTGAACTTGAATGAATAAAATGCATAGTATTATTGAGATAGGTCCATAAATACCCTGGCAACTGTCCAGATGCAGCCTTTGGCATAGGTAACACTTTCAATGAGACGTTAAAATGCAAAGCTGCTTTCAACATCTGTGTGAGTAGTTCTTAATTATTGCAGATATAATGTCATAATAATCAAAACACCCATTTTTGTTACATTCGTGCAACCCCCCCAAATCAGTGTGACTATAAGGTAATGAGACGAAATCCACAAGGAAGAGTTTAAGACCTTCAAAGTTATTACGTTGCAATTGCAAAACCTATATAATAAAGCATGTATCAGACTCCATAACTACTTCTTGCTAGGACCATTTGGATGGTCCTATTTATTCGGTTTTTATTCAGATTGAATTTTATATTTACTCTACTCTTGTTGGACTGTGTAGACGGTTTTGCTTATTGCACAACACAAGCACCCTAAAGCAAATAGAAGAGTGAATTAGAACGCGTATAATTATGGCGAATAAAAAAAAGAGCGGATAGTTCCTCATCGCGTATTACTGGCCCCTTCTGCGTTTTCTTACGGATATAAAAGTAATCCTGAATCGAATGAAGTTAAATTTCAGAAGTAGTGTATTCAAGGTCATCTGCATGTACGACAGCAGAACTGACATGATTCTTAAACTTTCTATTTTATAAATAAACAATAAATTTTGTTTTGTTTTGTTTTTTAAAAATGTCAGATATATTCCGGAAGGCTGCATGGTAACTACATCAAGCAGAGGTTATATATTGTAGATGAGATTCCTTCGTGGGATGGAAGATAGAACTGGTTGACCTCCCAGTTCTCTTTGATCTAAATTCTCTGATTATTTTAGTCTAAAAGTAAACTTTCAGTCCCTTCTATGAAAAATTACCTGTATCTTCTCGGCCATTATTAAAGTATCTTTGCAGTCTCATCTATTTTGATGCTTGACTTATAGAGGCACAAAAAAATTGCAATGATTTCCAGTTAATCATGAAACATGTAAAATGTCAGCCTACAAACAAAATAGTTAAGATCAGCCAGTCTGTAAAATGAACTGCAATTCTCTGCTTACCTTCCACCAGGGAGGTGAGTAAAGTGACATTTGCGGCTTTGCGCCTGCCCGCGGGTAAATTCAAACCGATTTTTTCTAGCCTTTCTCGCAAAGATCTCCCCCCATTTTTCGATTTGGCTCTGAAATTGCAAGAATTAACATTCTGATTAACCTCAGAGTGTTCCTGAAACAAAGTTTAGACTTAGCAATCTAAAGACCACTGGAGCTTGAAGAGGTTTTAACTTGAGGTTAGCACATTTTTTCCCCTTTCCTTTTGGTTGTTTGCTGATAGTTTGCTGAGGTTTGCTTAATTTCTGCAAAACAGGACATTTTAAAAATTGAGTAGGTTTCTTTTATCTCTGAAGAACAAATGATACCAGATGGGAATCATTAGTGTGTAGGTACTAATATACGTCCAGAGAAGGTAAAATTTGCACGCGTGTTCGCACACACACAGATACATAGTTATTTTCTTTTAGATAAGTCACTGAAGCAGAAAATGTGCAGATAGTATTTAAGATAAAACTCCCGAGCCTTTGCCACCTACCTGTCCGTTCTTCTTCCTTATAAAGTCCCATTCCCTCTGTGAAGGAAGCAAGAGAAATATGGCGCCTGTAGTAACAGGTGACCAAATCAAGGAAAAGAAGAAGGAGCAGGTTTACTATAGTATGAAGGAGAACAAGTGGCAGGCTTATCATTATGTCTGTCTACACACATATGTCATACATGTATGTACATATGTTTATTGGGTAGATGACTGCATGAAAAACTAAAACTTTTCAAGGAATTCTGAAACTCGACTGCTGGGGAGAGCTCCACATTTCCGCTGTACTTGAAAAGAGACCAGAAAACAAATACCAATAAGTAGACCATGAGACTCTGCCTTCACGTTAAGAGACGACCCTAAGAAACCAAAATTACATAATTCTTTCCTCTTCTCCGCATTATGGATAGAAAACCAAGAAATGGACAAAGCTTCCTTAACCCCTAAAGCCGACAAAAAAAGTAAGGATTTTCTCATTAAGTATTTCGTCAAAGAGATACACTGATGAACTGACTGTGAAAACCAAAAAAACAAACAAAGAAACAAAAACAACAATAAAAACACCATTTGTCACTGTTGTGGGATAACGGGTGTATGAGCAATCCCCCTTAGGTTTCTTTGAAACTTGAGTTAAATGACATCTCCACAGCAGATTTTCAGCGAGGACCCTTAGGGTTGCTTCACTTCTTTCTAAGTAGGAAATGACCCAAAGGACGTCAGGAAGTAGCTTGGGGGGGGGGGGTGGAGGGGGAAGAAATGCACATTGAATTTATGCGGGCTAGTCATGGGTGAAAGTGAAGAAAATTTTAGAGTGCTGTTCAGGTACCTCCTAGAGAGGACAGAACAAGAAAGGCAGAGACCAAAAAATCAATCATAGAGAAAGCAAGGGGTGAGGGGTGGGGGTGGGAGGAAGAAGGTGCACACTTGTGCTGTGGGTTGATTGCTTTAATTTGAAAACATTTTAATTGTTCTATGGTGTCGGTGTGTGTGTGTTTCGGTAGCTAGCCTTGGATACACCAGTTATGTTCTAGGTACCTAGAATTCATTTCTATGCTTCCGGAAGCTATCACTTAACTTTTGCTTTCTTTGCTTCCCTCCTTACCCTGAAGCAAAAAAAAAAAAAAAAAAAAAACTCATTGCAAATTTCTTCTACAGGGCATTGGCACGAGGGAAGGGAGAGTCGAGAGAAGTTGCTGAGGAGATTTACCTTCGCAGGACTCCGCCGAGAAGAGAAGCGTTTAAGCATTCTGGAGGGGAGAGTCGTCTTTGAACTTCTCCCACCGTCACTTTATACTTTGAGGTTGAACTGAGCAGAGACAAACGACCAGGAACAGAACAAAACACCTCTCCTGTATTAACCGACATCCCTCCCAGGAAACCATCTTTATTCATCATTAGCGAAGTCACAGATTTGGGAGGAACTGGAACTGGGGGGAAAAAAAAAAACATATAATAAAGGAGCCCAAGAAATTAAAATCCATCTCTGTAATATCGTGCCCCAATTAGAGAGTAACACCTCTTCCCCACCTTCCTTCAACAAACTAAGTAAAGAAAACAGAAAAATGTAGTCTGTTTGTTGATTTGGCACAGTAGTCCTAAAAGGTCAAAATAAAATGGATGGACAACACCACAGAATAATCACCAAAATTCAAATGGAGTAAGGTATTTTTTTGCATTGATTCTGCTAATTTCACTTCCACTATAACTTTATTTATTAGGGAAACAATTACTGGAATCATCTTCCTTTGAGAGTAAATAAAAAGGATAGACATTCTCTTCTAGAGAATCTACACTTGGAGTCAATTCTCTTATTCTTTAATAAAGTCTAAATTAGAATAGAGAGGGAAGGGACTGTGGCTATAGGGTTCATCAACTTAGGACTCAAGCACTTTTTTTTTTTACAAAGCTTATTTGGGGATTTGAGTTTGGATAAAAAGAACTTTAAAGATTTTAAAAATAGGAATAAAAAAGATAGCTCTAGAAACAAATATAAATGATTCAAGTTTTAAATGAAAATAGTTCTCCTGGTGACATTAATTGTGCTTAAAATTTAATTCAAATAATTAGTTCATAATTGTATAGAGGAGTTAGGGTTTACAACAGGTGCTCCAATCAACCAATCACTTTCCGTTTTTCCTGTTCTCAAGGGGTGGTCTTCCCGAGATTGCTTCATTTCGGCCAGAAATTGATAACAAATCGTACTACAATATGGTTTATACAGAAGTTAATATGATCTAACAGCTATTTGCCACTGCAACTAAAGTACATTCCACCTCTGCAGACTGACTTTTTTTTCCCTCGTTTTTTATTTTCTTGCTTTCTAAGCAAGATTGGTAAGTAAGGGAGAAGGAAAGGAAGAGAAGAGAAGAACTTTAAGTTGTAATTGTCAGGCAAGCAACACAAGCAGACTTTCTGATTCCAGAAACTAATATTGGCAGTTCTCCATCCTTCTTTGCATGCAGTTAAGGTGATTAGGTAGGCATGATGTTTTAGTTAATGTTTTTAGGTAATTCTGACACTTCAAATCTAGGTGGAGAGGGACTCTTCTCCCCTGAAATTTAGGACCTAAGGAATATTTTAAATTCGCCTTATTGCTCCACATTGTGAAGTCAAACTCTTTATGCCAAGTGAATCTAATAGTTATGTCATCTGACAATTTCATAATTTCATTTGAACAGACTACATACATCAGAACTTTACCATTATTGCTCACTACTGCACAACTTCATAATCAGAACTTTGTGACTGCCTATAATCTTTCAAAAAAAATCTCCAAATTACAAATATTATTTCATGCAAGTCTTTATGGTCTCTACTCTAGACCAACAATAAGGATTTTTTTTGAGAGTCAAAAACTAGACATAAGAGTTACACAGAATTTTCAGGGCTTTAAATCATATATATTTTAAATGAGGTTTTTACTCCTTTCTCTTCAGCACTCCTATCTCCATCACCATTAAAATTAGTCCAGAACACAAAATACTTCATCCAAATTTATTGCTTGAAAGAAAGCAGAGATGATTTGCCAATGTTTGACTTTCTAAATGGATTCTGAAAAGCTATCTTCATTCCAGGGTTCCTCACTTTTCCTTTAGCAGTGAATATTTTCATCTGACAATGGACCAATGAAAACATTCATGGGGTTGAAAATGAAATTTGAAATTTAAAGTGACCCATGCTAAAGTCACTTTATCTAAAGATTGTGTCACTCATGACCTGTCTTTCTATTTCTCTGCCCAACAAACCCAATCAATTTTAATATACTTCTATTTGGACAGCAGCACCTCTTTTGATACATCAGAGAGACACAGGACTTCTGAACCCCCTAAGGCAAAACAAACAAGTGCTCTAGAACACTCGAAAGGTGTATTAGATAAGCCTGGAAGAAATATTCAACCTTACAATTTATCAGCATTATTTTCTCTGCCCTTTGATACATTCAATATTTTTGAAATTACTAAATACCACTTATGAAAATTCCAAATTTAACATAATATAACAAATAACTGAAATGAAACTTTGTTTTTGATCTAATGCAATTTCCCATCATCTTCAATTAAAATGTCAGAGAAATATGGGTTTTTAATATCCCACCTCCTCGCTTCTGGTACCCCTTCTCTCTTCACCACAATTTTTTTCCCCCCACAGGCCATTAAATGAAATCCATGGTGGATATCTTAAAATCCCCTGAGATGTATGATATCATCACATTTGGGAAGTTCCAGAGACATAGTCTCTTGAAAAACCATAGCTCTAGAGACATTTATAACCTTCCCTCTAATTTAGCTATTGTTAATTACCTGATTTACCTGACAAGAGCCAGTTCCTTTGGGGAATACATTTCACTACCTCCCACGTGTGCACAAGAAGGTATGTGTGCATCTATGCATATATATTAGCATTTAAATACTACTGATCTAATCAGCCTTCAAAAGTGCCTAATGAATGGTAAATGAAGCTACCCAGAAACAGGTACATACATATATACACACAAATACATATGATTGTATATTTGGCTTTTGTTGTTGTTGTTGTAGTTGTAGTTTCTAATTTGTTTCAAGTGTCAAAATAGTTCCCTCTAATCCTCATACATAGCCTCAAACTTCTTTTCCGATTTTAACTCTTTCTGTTAAATATGACTTCTTTCCCATTTCCCTAAAGCACCCTTTCCTATTCCCAACTCTACTCCATCATCACCTGCCCACATCCCAACCCACTTTCTTGTACCTGATTAACCTAATATTTTATTCTCTTTGTCTTGTTCCTTCCGTTTCCCCTCAGCTTATCAATAAACCGACAGTGCAACAGTGCCCGGTTGATTTGTTAGTAATTATGAGCATACTGTTCTTGCGCACGAATCTCTAGATGAGTGAGATAGGTTTAAAACGACAGCAGGAAATGGTAAAGAAATGGAGCATAGCAAAACTCAGCGTGAAGCTTTCAATTCTTTACATGTTTACAATTTTCTGTGCATACATTAAAGCTGAGTGGTTTCCCCCCCTCTCCCCCAGTTCTCTTGGCTTGTACAGGCAACTTCAAGATTAAGAAAATACAAAAATACATTTAATCTAATCCTTTTTCTTCACATAAGAAGGGGCTGGGGAGAAATGTTTTATTAAACAATCAATATTTCATTACAGGGGTCAAAGCTTTATTTAAGAGAGGAAGAGGGTAGGGAAGTCAAAGGATAATATTACTTTAATGAACTACATAAAACATTGTTAATATTATAAATGTTA
Source organism: Antechinus flavipes (assembly GCF_016432865.1). Classification (NCBI taxonomy): domain Eukaryota; kingdom Metazoa; phylum Chordata; class Mammalia; order Dasyuromorphia; family Dasyuridae; genus Antechinus; species Antechinus flavipes. The sequence continues at coordinate 216,183,879 of NC_067401.1, read as the reverse complement.
CTTTTCAGGCGCTTAGCACAGTGCCTGGAACATAGTGGGTGCTTGATGAACGTTTGTTGATTGATTGGAATCTCTACTTTGGGTTCTTTTGGTTGACAGAGAAGTCTGGATTCATTTTAATTGTTCCTTGTATCAATTTAATACTGGAGATGGGAGAGTAAAGTGTATCTGAATGGGATATTGCCCCCTGGCAAAAGAAAAATCACCTGAAAGAAGCTTTTGCTATTAAAAATCAAATGGAGATGTTCCTAAAATTCAGCCCCTCTCTGAAACATTTATTCAAATTCTAGCTCCCTCTTTTCCCTATAACCGCACCACTTTTTATTCCACCTCAAAGACAAAATTGTATTCTGTTTCTATGGTACTTGAGAGGATCTTTGCCCAAAGGGGACAGTTTACTTGCAGAAGAAAATCAGATCCCCAGAAGGAAACATCGTGTGTAAGTCACATTTCACATTACAGGTATCTGTGATTTCATTAATTGGGTAGTTGGGATATGACTTTTTTTTTTTTTTTCTCTGAGAATGTGGTTATTGCGTTTTAGAAGTGTGTGTGTGTGTGAACCTATGGAGATGTATGTGTTGTCTATCGAAGGGATTGGACACTTGTAAAAGTATCGAAGGACTCCTGATGCTTTCACCTTTATGTAAAGTAAAATACTTTTACATAATTATGCAAAAATACCGTAGGCTTCTTTAGTGCTTCACGTTTTGCAAATCATTTTCACACCAAACCGCACAACCCAATAAAATCGAGGGGAAAGCGAAACTTGATCTCTTACTGTAATAGAAATCTAACTTCAGAGAGTGTTAACGTGACTTGCCCAAAGTCACACAACTAGTTAGAGGAAAGGGCAGAATTAGATTCTACATCTTCATCATTATAAATCCAATTCAATGCGCTTCTACTACACTTTGTTTTTCTGCTAAAGAAAAAGGCAGAGCGACAATTTTACAGTGGGGAGGAAGAGGGGAAGAATTGTGAATATTTTCAGCAGGAAAAATATGGAGAGGGTTGAAGAGAAACCAAGAAAATAAAACCCCAAAACAGATAGATGACTATGAACCATCGCAACGATATATGAATTTTGGATTTACACCCGTCACAAATTTCAGGGTGTCCTATGACTTGTTTGTTTGGTCTGGGTTTGGGTTCTGAATACTGGTAACATTGTAAAAGGATAGTTGAATTTTTTGGGAACGTGTTATTATAGTGGCGATTATTTCCATACACAGAGCCCCCCCCCCCCCAAACCTTCCTGATCTTAATGGAACTAAGAGTTAAGAATGATTTTTTAATGTCTCGTTGGATTTTTAGACTGTTAATGTACCGCATCCTTCTCATTATTACTTTATTGATTGCTCATTGACCAGCCCCCTTCAAATCGTATTAACCACCCTCTGCCAGTTTAGATTAGAAGAGTTTAAAAAGCACCTTTCATTATCGCACGTCCCCCCTCCCCCACAATGGAGTTCAGACTTGGCAGCTTAATGTTAGCTCTAATGGGGCAGCTCAGAGATGAGGGGCCACGGTCCCTGCCTATTGCATTAATAGCTCAAAGGGGGCTAATACAGAAAATTAGCCTTAAACGAGCTCTGGAGATCTTCAAATGAAAGAGCCATTTATCACGCTGGCTACCTTCACTCTACTCGTTTGCTCTCTCTACTGGGAACAACTCATTTCCTCTTAACTAAATTACTTCAGAAATGTCAACTAAGCCCAGATAGCAAATATAACAAGAGCGCAAGCCTAGAATCTATGGTAAGACAGCAACAGAAATGATAGATTTGATACCAAAAAACAAAAACAAACAAAAAACAAACAAACAAACAAAAAAAAACAAACACCTCATACTTTTTTTTAAATTACCATTATTCTAGGAAGAAAGAATGTGTGCAAAATATCCAAATTCATTAGGATTCAATCTCCTGTGATTTCCTAAACATAAAATCCTCGAAGACACTCAGTCTTACTATTCATGGAAACTTTCAAAAGTCTATTTGAAAACATATTAAACCACTCTTCCCCATGCTAATTATTAAAATTTAGTTTATCCAATTCAGAAATCCACCATTCTCACACCCTATATTTCACAATTAACCTAATAGACACATTCTTATTAAAGGTTATGGTATGGGGAGCCAGAGATGTGGGAGAGAAGAAAAGAGTACAGAAGAATAGAGTGAAGAGTAATAAAATCTTAAACCAATTGTTACATGGTTCTTTAATTCTTTTATAATTTATGTAAGATTAAAAAAAATAAGTTTTCTTCATGGTATCTTCTCTGCAGTTAGTAGGATGCAGTATTTATTAAATAATGTGAACAATAGACCTGACAGCAATTTATGTTCCTCTTTCCACAAATAAATTTAAAAATTGAGTGGTTGGAATGGAACAAGGGCATATGATTGTTTTGTTTTCTGTCAGAAGTTAAGCACAAAACTTTTTAGTATAAAAATTGTGCCAGTTTAAAATAATCAAAAAATTTTTAAAGTTTTTCTTTTTAAAAAAGTTATCCTTAATTTTTCCTATTCATTAAGGCATTTATATTTACATTCATACTGTATTAAGGTATACATATGTATTATATGATGAAAACACTGTCATGATATATAGCTTCTGTTGCATTAGCCTGTAAACTTTAATTCTAAATATTTTCAAAGGCTGTATATTATTATCATTTCTTATTATTCATCTCTTATTTTCCTTTTGCATATTCCACATGCTGCTATATGTGCCTACAGCCAAAGTACAAAGAAAGTGCTTTTCCTTAAACACACACACACACACAAAACCTAGCCTAAATCAAACAAAAAAAAAAATCTATGGGAAAGAGTATACTCTTTAGTATACTATCCTTACTATCATAGATATGAATTTAAAATGAGGAAAACTCCCTCCACAAATCACTCAGCAATTGCTGAGAAAGAGAAAACTCAAGAGATGACTATGTAGATTCGCTATCAAAGAGGGCATGCTTTACAAAAACTGCAGCATTCCAAGTCTGAGCATCCAGGTTGAAAAACATGGAGACTTAAAAGCAAACCAGCCAAAAGAAAACCAAGGTAACTAAATGGGGGGGGAGGGGTAGGGGGAGGACAAAATTTACCCCAAAATTTATCCAGCACTTCACATTAACAATTTTCTACCCAGTCCTGATACTTCACCTCAAGATTCTAAACCTCAGTGCCAACATGTCCTCATTCCAATATTTCCTCATTTCATTCTAGAGCAGTTGTTTTTTTTTTCCCTAAAGCTAAGAGATATGTTATCTGTACCATCCTAAAAGAAAAAGGAAATTTTGAATACATCACCCCATCTTAAATCTGTATTCCACAACTCTTTGAATGTTCTGGCCTTTTAGAATCTTTTATAGCTTTCTAGAGAATCCTTTCTTGTAAAGACTGTGAATTTCATTTGGATCAAATGAATACTAAACTACTGAGACCAGGCATTGTTGACATTAAGCATAAGTATAGACATTCTCCAGGCATTGCTAAAGAACATCCTACAGTATTTAACACTGCGTCCTGGAATAGCAGTCCTTTTGATAATTAAAGATCTCACTGTTTACACATTTAGATTTCTACATTTGTGGTGAGTGCAAATTTCTGCAGCAATCGCCACCGATTCTCCCAGTGATTATCAGAAAGAAAGGAGGGAGGGAAGGAAGGAGGTAGAGGGAGAGAGGAGAGAGAGAGAGAGAGAGAGAGAGAGAGAGAGAGAGAGAGAGAGAGAGAGAGAGAGAGAGAGAGAGAGAGAGAGAGAGAGAGAGAGAGAGAAGCAGCTGCAATACCTCCGAAATGAGTTATTGTAATTACACTTAATTAGTTTAATTAGTTAATTATTTTGCTTACAGCTGTATGAGAGACTACAAACATTTGTTAATATCACATGCCCTTTAACAGTATGGGGTGATTCTGCAGTCACATTAAATCATGTATGTGTATGTATGTATGAAGATTTTAAAAATGTGCATTGACTGCTTCTTGGGATATGTGTGGTTAGCAAACACTTTGAACACAATAGGAAAATAACAACCTATACTGCAATCTTCACCTCCCTAAAATTCTTAGTTGAGATAAAGAATTACTAAAGAATAAAAAGAGAAAATAAAAATGACCTAGGCATTTTGCTTGCAAACTCTGATTAGTGTATATTTTTCAAATAAGGATTTCTCAGCTATGCAAAGTCCTGTGATCGTGAGCACAATTGCAAGAACACATTTAAGGTCCTTTTCATTACCTTTAGATCAATCCTTTCTCTCTCTCTCTTTCAACCTCTCCCCCACCCAACTCAACTCCCACTTCCACACAGTCAGTCAAATCAATTACTAGGGTCATATCATTGTGGACATAGATTTGTGTCTCATAGGATAAAGAATTTCCTCAAAGTGAAAACATATTATAAAGTCATTAATACACAATAAAAGTTGGTCTGCTTTGGGAAGATAATCCATACCTTTTTTAATGACAGACTGGTCCAATAGATTCATGCCGCTGTTATTGGCATCTTCAACTGACTGTGAATATAAAAACATCACTATTCAAATTGACTGGATATTAAAGAATCACACACATAAATCATGTCATTCCAAACTGGAGTTCCTGTTATTTCCATTTATATTAATTCACAAAGGGAGGTGGTTTATTATTATTATTATTATTATCCCCAAATTGACTTGGAAATGAAATTCATCCAAATAATACAATCTTTCAGTGGAAGAAGAAAAAAGGTGAGAGCCATCTGGGATGCAATATTGAGTTTTGTTATCATATAATACATAGATAATCCATAGATGTTTTTGCATCCAATAAACCCTTACATCATTTGCTTTTAAGGAGTACAGCAATTTGAGAACAGCTGTAGTATCTATATGATTTTAAGAAGATTATAAAGGACGATTTTTCTTTTTACTATAAATTTATTCCTCTGCATCTAAATAACTCAAGGACAATTCTTTTTATGCATAATAGTTTACATTATGAAATTTTAATTAAAGTCTGAGCAATTGGAAGTGGAATGTAAACAGCAACACAAGAACACATTTATAAGCAAACAGGATCTCACAACTATTGTAGTTAGTACATGTTTTCTGTGCATGTGTGAGCATCTCCTTGCGCAATGAGAAAAATATGAGCCTGAATAATTTACTTGTTTTATTCCCAACAAGGGTATTCTTTCCCAGCAAGGAACACACCTGTTAGGAAGGTGTTCATTCTAGATGACATAAACCACAACTCTCTTCTTCCCCATCCCCAAATAAAACCTTAACTAAGTCAAGCAATTGCAAATAAAAGTATTCTATCTTACCTATAAATTTATCTCAGAAAATTAAGGTTGAATATAACTATTTGGAACAGATTTCTACGAAAAATAACATTGTCAACTTTGATTCCAGCACAAATATGTCTGCAGTAAAATCACCTTTGAATGTAGTATACGCTTAAAAAAAAAAAAGTATTGCCTATATTGATTGAATGGAAAATCACTATGGTCATTTACATGATTACCTGGATATAGGCATGATCTTTAAATTTGATCTTCTATAGGGAGAATCTCTAAATATATTTCTTAAACTTAGATACTTTTTTGGTCCCCGAATTCTCTTGTTTGGGTCCAATATTCCCTAACTCCCTTGGAGTGATATAAATAGAAAGGAAAATACTTTAGAGTAGGTATTTTAATAGTACCTTCATCATAGCACAATATATAACTGGAACTTCAATACAAATAAACATGTGTGTAGTGTCAAATCCACTAAAAAAACAAATGATCTAAGCAAATGGAACGGCATTATATAAAAAGTCACTTTTCTGTCACAGGAAAAATGAGCAAAGTTTTTATCCTTAGAAAACAAATTCAAGTGTTGCAATTGCTATATCATCATGTCCCTTTTCTCATGAAATATAAATTGATTTTAATCCCTCTAGTAATACATACATTCATGACATATCTATATATGTCTGTTGGGGGATTTATAAATTGGAAGAAACACATTTCCGGGTGTAAGTAAATATGCACACATATATACTTGTAGATCTATATACATATGTGCATATTTATATGCATATATGTGTCTTATATATATACATATATATTACGCTTCATCAGCAACGTGGGTTAGTTGTTGTAGTTAATGAGAAGACTCTTGTCTGATTTTCTATCTAATTACGGCCGCCTGCTGGGTTTTTGTACAGGATATTCACGCAGCATGCTGGCACTTAATAGTCACAGAGAGGATCGTAAAGATTTAATTAGGACTGCATGCGGAAACGTGGAAAAACAACTCAGACTTTTAATTACTAGACTTCTTTAGTTAAAAGTGATACCAGGGGTTGCTTTAAGAGACTAGGATGCTTTCTATACAGTCCTACCCCCCACTCCACCTCCAACTTAACTTCCTCACATGCTTAGGTAGTAGTGAAGAGGAAGGAGAGGAGCATGAAAATAACAGTTGTGTACAAATCCGTACAAATCAGGAAAAAAAAAGTTCTCTCTCTCTCTCTCTCTCTCTCTCTCTCTCTCTCTCTCTCTCTCTCTCTCTCTCTCTCTTTCTCCTCTCCTCTCCTCTCCTTCTCCTCTCCTCTCCTCTCCTCTCCTCTCCTCTCCTCTCCTCTCCTCTCCTCTCCTCTCCTCTCCTCTCCTCTCCTCTTCTCTTCTCTTCTCTTCTCTTCTCTCTCTCTCTCTCTCTCTCTCTCTCTCTCTCTCTCTCTCTCTCTCTCTCTCTCTCTCACACACACACACACAGACTGAGTGAAATGTAGCATACACAGAACCCAAACAACGATTTGATGGTTTAATAGCCCCTGAGAGTAAATTGAAATAGATATTGACAGGGTTTTATAGTTTCATTTAAAAATATATATATTAGAAGCATTTGGTTAATTAGCTCTCTCCCCGCCAGTCTGGGCGATTGCCCTTCGGGTGAGTCAATGTGTGTGCGTCTTTTCATTGAAACATCCCATACTTCCATCAGGTATGAAAGCTGGGAGAGGCAGGATTGGGAAGTTCGTGTCTTCATTTTTGGGTCTACCGCAATAGATAGATATGTGAAAAATGAATGATGCGATTTTCCGTTGCATTTTCCCCAGGCTAAGGCAGATGCTCAGCCTCCAGGGTAAAGTCCTGACCTTAAAGACCCTGTAATTAACCTTTTTTCAAAAAGAACAAACACCTACACCCTAATTCTCCGTGGTAGCTAGCTGTTGGAAGGACACACTTACTCATGAATTCAGGCAATATTTAACCATAAGATGGTATCTTTGTTTTGTTTTTGTTTGTTTGTTTGTTTGTTTTTCTTTTTTGCTGCAAACTCCATTCACAAACTACTCGGTAAGACCATGAACCGTTATAGAGAAGCACGAGGTTTGTTTACCTATAGCACTATAATTCTGCCCTCCCTTAGTTATGCTTCCTTATCTTTCGGTCTCTATCAACTGAACGGCCTCTCCCCAACCAATTACACACCTTAGGAAACCCAAGTCATCTCAGCTGAATAAGTGAAACCATTTTCCTCTGCCACCCTCTTCCTTCTGAAAGGGGGTGGGAGTGGCAGAGGGTGGGAATTTGGGGCGGAGGGAGGCAACTGGGAGAAAGAAGGAGGGGGTGCATCCTTTTTGGAGCAAATCGTTTTAGAGTACTGGTGTATCTCTGGCTAGCTATGGAAAAGAGTTTCCATGAGCTATTTTGCAACGTGAAAACTATTTTAAAAACTCAAAGAAGTGGGGAAGGAGTCAAAATGGGGGGTGGAAATCACCCCTAAATTCGATAATTGTTTAGATATCTCGATATAAGGAGCTCTCCCTTTGCAAAAGTGCTTATCTACTATCTATCTATAGTTCTATCTAGCTTTCTTTCCAGTAGAACCTTCAGCTTTGCTTCGATTTGCGAATGTTGATACAATTTCCCCAGTAGTTTTATTAATTCTAACTCTTCCATCCCAAGAATTCGTTCAAAGAGACAAATTTACTTATTATCCTGACCAAAACAAAAGGAAAAACAAAAGCAAACAACACAACTAATCTCTCAACCTCATCTCAATATTTAGGTGAAATGAAAGTATCTGCAAGATCTTAAGCTTCCATAGAAATATTTATAATATAATTTAAGTACAATATTCGTTTTAGTGGTCGGGATTGTGATTATCATCATCAATAATAAGTTGGTATTTACTTATTATTCAACACTTCGAACTTCATTCTCTCAGAAAGATTAATTTTAAAAATAATTTATTTTACACGATATGCTGGCTGATACGTTATAAAATTAAATATATTCTTTATTCTAACATTCTTAATGTAACTGGAGACATATAGTCAAAGTTAGATTAAATCAGTAAAACTACATAATTATTTTCTACCCACAAAATTCTTTAGAGATCAGAATACTAAAAGTCTGTGCTTTCTCCACAAATAATAAACAAATGACTGTGAAATTCCTTTTTTAAAAAAGCACCCAATAAACTCAATATTATGGGCCACACATATAGTCTTCGATGACGCCCCAACATGCAAAGCATTTAAAAATATACAGATTAAACAAAATGAGGGAAAATCATTTCACCCTCCTTTTAATTTCACTTGTCTTCAGAAGTTTTTAATGAAAGTATGCATTGTACATAAAACTAAGCTTAAGTATCTAAGTTCCAAAGCGCCACTTAAATATCGGACAGATTAATCTTTTCCTGAGACATTTCAAATGAAGGAAAACAGAATCCTGGGTAGAATCCCCTCAGATTGTTTATAATACATCACTTCTTGCCTGTTTCTTTGTTTAGTTTCACAAATTAATCTCCACAAATCCAGACTCTATTGTGTAGGTTTGCAGATGGAAGAGAAATTATTCTGAGGCTTTTGTTTTACTAAAACACATGATGTCTTTTCACATGGGAGTAATGGGATTGCAGGGAGAGTGTATTGGTCCTAGAGGTTGGAAATAGTGCTCCGAAAATTGTTGGTACATAAAAAAGAAGAGAATAAAAGACAATCCACAAGCTATCCAGGACTCCCCCAAACGAACTGACACTTTCTAGCCCTCTTATCATGCCTTAAATGTTTGTTTACCTACATTGCTCCTATTCCCAGAAATTGGTCTTTAATTTGTATTCCCAAATTACCTGAATCATTCTATATCCTAGAAGACAGAAAAAACCCGGCTTGGACATAGATGGACTTTTCACAAGACTACCTAAGATGTGTTTGCCATCAAAGCATCTTTAACTGCATCTAAATACAGGTATCAATTAGATGAGACTTCCCATCATTTCTACTCTGGAGGTCTAGTTTTGACTTACTAATTTTAGTGGGGAAGTTATTTGTTTCTGGGTGTATTTGGAAGAAAAACTGCCAGTGTTTGCTTAAAGAACTATAGAAATGCGCAGAAAGGGGGTATTAAAGAAGAAGAAAAAATCATAAAATATAATCTTCCCAACATCTATTTTCTTTCTGAAGACTTTCAGTGTCTGTGCCCAGAATTGACCACCTCTATATTATAAACCTCCGTGTATAACTTCTCTTTCTGTAAAGATTCCAAACTCAACACCTTAGAAAATGTGATGGAGATGGAGCAAACCCGCGACTCTCCCTCAGCCCTGCCCCTCTTTCCTTCCTGTGTACCCTCCCACTTTTCCCTCCCATCAGACTCTTCTTACCTGAACGTCTTCCATTCCTGGGTGTCCGATGCCATGCAAGGAGAGACTATCCCCCATGCCGGAGTCCAGTCCGTGGTGGGCCGAGTGTAACAGCACATCAGGCCGCCTGACTGAATGGTAGTCCCTCCTAGGGTCCAGTCCCGAGAGCTGTGGCAAGGCGGCCCGAGGCTGTGGCAGGAGAGAGCCGGCTTCTGACCCCACTTCTTGCCTCTGCCTCTGCCCCCAAGGATGTTGCTGGGGTTGGTGCAAGGGATTCAAGGAGTAGGGGTCATTAACGTGGGAATAAGGGTCCTGGCTCTGATGATAGGGAAGCGGCTGGTAGGGGGGTGGGAAATAGGGCGGCTGGAAATCCGAGGACGGAGTGTGAGACAACGGAGGGGCGCTTGAATAGGGTCCCTGGGACACTGAACCCAGCTGGGACAGCCTAGAACTGTGGCTGGGGACTCCATCATGCCGGTCCTGAAAGTAAAACAAACAAAACAAAAATACAGACAACAAACGGAGAAAGCCTGATTAAATATACTAATCACAAAAGAAAAAGGCTGAAAGAAAATAAATCAAAGCCAGAAACTTAGACCCAAAGTTCACTCAAATTGCACAAACATGTTCAAAATTTCCTAAAGGCAATGCACTGAAGGAAAGGAAAGAAAAATGAGAAGGAAAGGGGGAGGGGAGATGTGGAGACGGTGGTGGAAAAGGGACCAAAACAAAACCCAACATGTGAGCCTCCGAGTAGGAAACTAAAGGAAGGAGGGTGAGAGGAGTGGTGGTAGGGGTGGAGAAGGGGAAGCTACTAAATGCCATAATTAAAAATGTAGGAGTGCTATATATGGTATGTGCTCTCTGCAAGATTTTGAATCCTTTCTCCTAACTATTCAAGGAGCCCAAAGCAGGACAAAATTGAAGTTGAGACGAATATACATTTCGGCTCACCTTCTGTTTAAAATCTCTAACTTAGTCCTCATTGGCAGCTCAGTCCCAATGGCAAGTCGCTTATAATAGAACACAATAATGCTATATTCGCATACTAAAAAGGATATGATCGGATTCTCCACTTTCCCCTCCCCCGATGGAATTAAACAACTTAAATAGTGTCTGATTTAAATTGATTCTCTTTGAAATAATATCTCCAACCCGTGTTAAATTAAGTTGAACTGTGGTTTCTAGGAGTTATTCCTAAGACCGCTTTTCCATTTCAAACACTATTATACTCTAGGGTGTGAAAATGGAGGACTTGGAGTTGGGAAGGGGTGGGGGTTGGGGGGGGGGCAGTCCAACACAGCATAATGTGGGTCATAAACTAAACAGAAAGACTGGGTAAAAGAGGGAATTAGTAAATCCAACTTTCTTCTGTAAATATGCTATGCTAAAATAAACCAGTTTCCCTTTGTAGAAACGGTAGTTCAAAATTCTGACAGCAATGGCAAAAAAGTTTTTTCCTCCCCTGCCCCCCCTACCCCAGCTGACTTGTCCAGCTCAAACCGAGAACACACAATGCGAAAGAGAGAAGCAGCTGCAGCCTCCTCCAATTATTGTGCTAAATTACAAAGCCAAAGGAAAGAGAGAGAGAGAGAGAGAGAGAGAGAGAGAGAGAGAGAGAGAGAGAGAGAGAGAGAGAGCATGCAATTCTTGTACAACGTGGATCCGAACTCACCATGGCTGAATAGGTGTGGACTAACATCTGGAAAAAAAAGTCTGGTTACTGCTAAAAATAAAACAATGATAAAAATATATATATATATCAAGGAGAACGGCAGAGAAACGTTCTGGACACAGGAGCAGAGCTTGAGGTATTTCCAAGACTATCCATCAAAAAATCACCCCCGAAATCAGACTGGCAGTGTATGACAGACACAGAGATCTGTTAATCTTTCTTTTTATTTTTCTCTCTTTTTTCCTCCTTCTTTGGGTTTCCAGATACAATCCTCTTCCACCCAAAGCTAGGCTCAGACTGCTTCGGTGCCCCTTCCTCCCTCCGCTTGCCTACACCGCCTCATAATAATTGATATTCATGACTATTAATATTACACGACTACTTTAAAGGGAGAATGGAGGACAAATGGAGCGTGAAGCTGCAGCTAGCTCGAGAGCTCCCCTACTATTGTAAATGACGTTCATTCAGTGGAGAATTACTAGATGTAATCAGACGAGGGGGGCTGGCAAAAGCAGAGTTGGGGAAAAAGTTTAGCAGGGAAGAAGCATAACTTCAATTAACTGAGCCGAGGAGATGTGTAAACCAGACACTGCTTATTTGGAACAAGGAAGTCTGAGAGAGCAGCGCTAGAGGCGAAAAACAAAAACAAAAACATATTTCCTTCTTTTACATTTAATTATACATTCCTAATACGAGAAATTGATTGCCCTTGGTGCTTTGTAATGATTTAAAAAATAAAACGCCCTTCTCAATCCTTTCTAAGAAAATAAAATGTAACCGCTTTAATTTGTCTGTTTACAGTGGATATTAAGGACTTTTGCTAAACACAGGACATTACGTTTATTTGGTAAATCAAAGAGGAGAAAAGTGTGTAGTTGTCGTTCATTTCATTCCTATGTTCTAGAAGACTGAGGAATCCCCACATTTTCATCCAGATTTAAAATTTATGCAATGGTTTTGAAAGGATACTAAATTTATCCTTTCGAGGCAAAGCCAGGGGCAACATAAAACCTTTTTGGATGTTTCAGGAACCCGTTCAACTGGCCTGACTGCCATTTCTGTTAAAGTTCAACCTTCCTCCGTTCTTAAATAGGCTCATTCCAGAACTGAGGTTGTTCTCTTGTTTTCTGAGCAGAGAATTTTCTGAGACAGACAGAGTAATCTCTCTCTCTCTCTCTCTCTCTCTCTCTCTCTCTCTCTCTCTCTCTCTCTCTCTCTCTCTCTCTCTCTCTCTCTCTCTCTCTCTCTCTCTCATACACAAACACACACACGCAAAAATACATGCATAATAATTACCCATTAGTGTTTTATATTCGAAGGAAAAATATTTTTATCTCTTTTTAAAACTCAAAGAAATGTTTGATTTCGGGTTTAAACTAACCCTATATCCTTCTAAAATTATATGTATATACACATACACATATATGTTTACATATGTATGTATAGACATGTATGCGTTATTTATTTTTTACTATTCGGCTCTCAGCTCTCTTTAAAGACAGAAAAAGAGGTACAGTTGACAGAAACACAACTCTTGACGACCCATTGCTCTTAGTCATGGTAGCTGCAGGACCAGAAGGGGAAAAACGGGAGGGAAAAAAAAAAAAAAAAAAAAAAAAAAACTGGGAATAACATTCTACACAAGATTCAACAATATACTCTACAGTTTCTCTCTCTCTCTCTCTCTCTCTCTCTCTCTCTCTCTCTCTCTCTCTCTCTCTCTCTATCTCTCTCTCTCTCTCTCTCTCCTTTCTTACTCGTTCTCCTTCTACCCTTTCACTCTTAAAAAATTTAGGATCTTCTTGTCTGTCAGATGGAGCAAGACTAGATATTTTTCAACTTCGGTACAGGGAGACACTAAGGTTCAGAATATGGGACATGGGCAAGGGAAAATGTTGCTGGTTCGAACCTACCCTTCCACTCTTAGGAATGGAACAGAAAAATGGTCAAAGGCGGGGAAAGCCCGGTTAGCTCCATCAATACTAATTCTGCCTCTGTCGGATTTTGCCCATGTTCAGTTGATAATTAGCTTGACGGGAGCTTTTGTGAGTTGAATCATTCCTAGTATCTGGAAGGCGGCTTCCCGCCGGGCTTACAAAAGTCGTCCCAGGGCTGGCGGAATCGTATTTTCTTTCCGTCTCCCACCCCCACCCCTCGCTTTGATGGCCTTTGTACTTTAGATCACGATCACTTAATTTTATTAAATGCTTCCTGATGATCGCATAGGCTTGCCAAAGAGATGCTTCTCTACCCTTTGGCTTCTAACTTTGCCGCGTCACTTCTATTCTTCCTTTTTATGCCTCCCGTCCCTCTTATCAATCTCATCAATTTTTCTTTTTCCCGTTTTCTTCCGTAGACTTGATTCTTCTCCCTTTCTGTAAGGACTTTCAAACTGGCAACTTCTTAGCGGATTCTTAGCGGATCACTATAATCAAGTTCTGAAGTTACCCTTGTGCTGGTTCAGAGAGCAGCAATTTCAATTCACCGCATGGATTCGATCTTTCCCCTTCCCTTCAAAGTTCCTTAATCGCCTTTCCCGAGTTTTCGCATTTAGCTCCATAACCGATAATAAATATATTCTGAGTTGGGCAAGCATTAAGCGATTCCAGCTATCTCAGCAGAACTAGAGTTTCCCTGCAAAAAGCTCTTTTCATGAAAACTACACTGGTTGGGATAGGGGTGAGGGAGATAAAGGCATACAATTTTATTTTGATTTTTTGTTATTATTTTGTTTCATATTTTCTCAAATTTTTCTTTCCGATGAAAGGTTGTTGGCTTCAGTTATGAGGGAAAAAGCATTACATTTGAAAAGAAAGTATGATCTCCTCAAAGGCAAAATAAAAGAGCAAGTTCTTATCGTTGGAGAAACAAAATGTAAAGCCTGGGAAAACACTAAATAAGAAATTGACTTCTATTGAAACTTGACTCGCTGTGTGATCTATTTCTTTATTTATTTCTACCTACCTACCAACCTGTCTGTCTGTGTCTGTCTGTCTGTCTGTCTGTCTGTCTGTCTGTCTGTCTGTCTATCTATCTATCTATCTATCTATCTATCTTCTTCTCTCTTTTCCTCCCTCCCTATCTTCTTCAATCTCTTTCTCGTTCTAGAATGTCTTTTTTCTACATCTGTTTCTTTCAGAAATAATTTTGAAAATAAAAAAATGATAGAAATCTCAGTGCCATTCTCAAAATTCAAATAATTTCCACCATTCTCTGGCACCCAGCGCGAAGAGCCTTCCTTTCTGTGTTCGATGACATTCTGTCTATATTCAGCCACACTAGATTTCATCCTAGAGTCCCCAAATATTTAGGAGGGTTAAACAGAAGAAATTAAAAATAAACTTCTCACATTTAATTTTCCCCATTCTAACATTACAAGTCTTTTCCCCGACTGTTAAAGTCTCCCCAAACAAGCTTTGTCAAAAGTTAAGGGACTTGGAGGAAACTGAACAGATATTTGCAAGTAAATCTCTGTTTAAATTTATTTATTTGACTTCCAAGAATTTATAAGTATATATCTATAGATATAAGATGTATATAAGGATGTCTGCTTACCTCATAGATATCTTCGTACTTGACATTTTCAACCAGTTTCCAGAGCATGATGGCAGCCTGTTCTCTAGGAGGTGAGTGCATTCATGTGAAGAGCAGATGTCTGGATTCTCAGTACTTCTCTGTCTGAAATGATCCATCTATAATTGGAAATGGGGGATAGACACCAAATCCGGCGCTCCTCTCCCATCGCAACTTATATGTGTTGTCTGAAACAATAGGCTGGAGAAGTAAACCTCAGTCAGATAGTAAAACATTATCTGTTACACACAGAGGAGTTATATGCAACATATATATTTTAAATATAATATACATGTATTTACATCCATGCACACACACTCTTAGCTATATTAGCACTTCTGAATCATACATAAAAGAGAGGTTCAAAATGTTCATTTAATGAATAGATATCTATTCCAGGTTATAAATATTTTTAAAAACCTCCATATTTAAAATGATGAATCATCCAAGTCTATGCCTGGTTTTCCTATTGATAATGAGGAAAGAGGGGCCATTAGTCCCCTATTTCTATGTAGATTTTTGGGGAAAGAGACCCTCACCAGGGTATTTAAACACAAAAGCTTCTATTCATAGGGAGGGGAAGAGTGCTTTTTCTAAGATGGGTCTTGGGATTTTTAAAGACAGTCTCTCTATATTTATGACTCCCACTTATGTAACTTGGCTCCCCTTTCATTGCAAAACAACAACAAAAAAGCTCACTAAGGAAGTCAGTTTAATGCTTCCTGGCCATCTTTCTAAAGTCATTTGGAAACTTAAACATTGTATTGAGCTCTTGAATCTGAATTACTTGTGATTTCAACAGACGATGTCTCATTCATGCCGTTGGATTCTCCATTTTATTAAGCTTTATCAAAGGACTGGGCCATTAAAATATATTTTATTTTGCTGCCTTCAGAATGGCTGCAAAGACACAGAAGATAATATATTGACATATGCTCTTAATAGATACTTAACAAATGTTGTTGAATTAAATTGTTTATAATATGAAAGCTTCAAAACTCCAAATCAGGATTCTAAAATATTTAGATTTCTGGAAGTTTTTAGTAAGGCACTGCATAAAAAGAACTATATACATTCTTTCCCATCATTTTATCCTACAATGAAGCAAATCGTTGCTTTTTGAATTTAACAGTACCACAAAAAAGAGAACATTTAGGAAATAGAATGTCTCAGATTGGTACCCCAAAATTAATGAGAGGAATTTCACCCTGTTCGCCTTCCTCCTCCCGCCCACTTTTCCCCTTACTACTTCAGAGGATGCAAATGTCACAGCAGCCAGTGGGTGAACCCACAGGGGGCTCTTCACCCTTGGGGAAGAAAATAAATGACAGGCAGGAATCATAAGGGAAACAGGGCAATTTGGGGTGGAAGTTATTAAAACTGATAAGAGGGAATCACTGCAAAGGAGGATTGCCTTTAAATCTACTGCTGCGGTGTGATGCTGTCAATGAGGAGGCTTCAGCTGGCGGAAAGAGCTTCTTGTAACTGGGGGTGTGGTGTGATGGGGGTGTGGTGGTGGTTATTGATTCAATTGAAAAAGGGTGATAGAGTAGGGGAAGACTTTAGTGGTGGAGTAAAATAAGCGATTGAACAGATTTCTTTCTTTTTGTTTTGTTTTGTTCTTAGTGTATCAGTCATATGAAAAAAGAACACCCGGGTAGCATTACTGAAGGAAATCTAGAAATAAATACTTCCTTCACAAGCAAAGCTTTTGATTTTTATGACTTCCTTAACTTTTCCTGTGAAACACAGGGGCCTTATACAGGTTTACAAGCCTCGTTTCTCTGCAGATTTTCCCTTGCTTGTGGGAAGGCTTTTCTCTTTTTGCTCCCACAAGATAGCTTAGAAAAGGAAGAGGGCTTAGTACTTATCTTTCCTAATGTTATTGTCAATTCATCTAGGAAAAATAAAATTAGTCCCTTACCATTTTTTTTTTTTTTTGCTAGATAAGTACTGTAGTGTCGTAGATTAGGATTCACCAACCCTATATTTATTCATTAATGGGATTTTGGTCCTCTTGCCCCATTCAAATAAATACTTCAATTTCCTTCTTTATTTGCAGATAATTCCAAATCAATGTAAAGAGACACGATCTTTTTTTTTAATGCTTTTTACAGTTTTCAAATATATAGATTTGTTGAATAACTTAACATATTTCTAAAGCAAATAAAATCTAAAGGCTGTGGAAGGAAAAGATGGAATAGTTTCTGGACTGCACATTTCTATCTAGAATCATTAATAAAAAAACCTCAATGTATAATTAAAAAAACTTTTATTTACATAATATTTAAAACATTGTAAGAATTCTACAGTTAATTTTAGTTCATTTTTAAAGCTCATACTTTTTTAAATTGAAATTTCAAACTTCTTGGGATTTCTTGCAATTGATTTTACTCTGAATATTTAAATCAGGTTTTGTTAACACAAAAGAGATTAAAAATTCAAATATGTTTAGCCACTCAGAAATATAAGGGAATTATTGTGAGAATTAAAATCGAAATAATTATCCTTCATTGCGTCTATTTTAGAATTTTAGAAAGCTTTAAGGCAAAAAAAAAAAAAAAAAACGTTTGAAATTAGCCTTTGGAATGTCATTGAACAGGACAATAGCTCCCTCTATTGGGCTTTTATATAAGCTATTTTGTATCATTTGGATTTCTTTTACACAGACCTTTTTGGGTTTCAGAAAAATCAGGCCTAATGGAAGCTTCTAAGTTTGAAGTGTACTGTTACTACTGATCTTAGGGAAAGTGTTTCTATATGTGTAGAGCATTGTTCAAACACTTCAAGACCAAACAAATAAAAGTCTAAAATGTGTTGAATAATTTCCACAACTTTACTCTTTAAAAAATTTCTTTTAAAGATATTAATGTTTTCATTGTCCATTTCCCCTATTATTGTGCATTCAAGGGCATTTCTGAAAGTTCCCAATAATAAAACTCAAAACAAAGTAAAATAATAGATTTTTACTTCACCCAGAAAGTAGGAAACAATATCATATGTCTATTTGCCTAGTTATTTAGCAGGACTTTCTAGTTTCAGACCATAATTTTGTATCAAGGTATAGTCTCTTAATTGTATTTTTATAGTATTAGACTATATCTTTATGCTTGTTTGTTTGTTTTGAGATTGAGAAATCTTTAGGTTTATAAAAATCATCTAAAGAGGAGCCCTCTGCTGGTGGTTGTTAGCTTAGTAGAAGCCAGTGAGTTTTTGTTGTGGTGTTTTGTTTTGTTTTACAATTTTCCTTAAAAGAAAAAATCAAGAAATTAAAAATGAAAAATCTTAACTTAATGAATTCTAGTAACTTGCCTATCCATTTCTCTTTTTCCTTAAACTGAACTAACGATCATTCTTTTTAGACATTCCTTTGCTTGTTACTTCCTAAAACGACCAACTATTACATTTTTGCTTCTCCCATCTCATCCAAAATCCTCAGGCTTTAAGGGTTCTTTAAGTAGAGAAGATCTGAGGTGTGACCTCCATGTTTTCTTGCTTGAGTTTTTTTGTCTTTTTTGATTATAGACCACTCATTCTCTCAGTTTTCCTTTCCTTTCTGGAGAAGATCAAATTGTCTTTCAACAAAAAGAAAATCAGAATTCTGAGGTATTGTCCAATATCACTATCTCTTTAAACAAAATATAGCATCATCTTTGCTCTAAAAGCTCTTGTGGTTTTAAAAAAAATTCATCACCTAACCATGACTTCCTTTCTTTTTTCTACTTTTCTTCCTTGCTTGAGCTTAGATTTGGTACCCAGAATGCTAATAGTGGCATAACAGATGCACTTCTTATTATGATTATGACTCTTTTTCTTAATCTTTAACTTAAGCACATTTCAGGAGTGTCCTGGCCCTAGCTACTTACCAGCTCCTGAGAGCTAATTGTTAAATTTTCAGTGTGAACTTTTACATTTCGGAAATTGACAAGAACTATAAAAAGGGCTTAGTTTATTGTTTTGTTGATTTCTGGACTTGACAAAGTCTTGGAAAAAATGTTTAAAAAAGTAAGATTAGACTTAAAAGCATGTCATATATATTTAATGAAATAAATATAATAAATGTAAATTTAATATTTTATAATATCAAGTTTTTATTTTCTTCTGAAATGTTCATAAACAACCACAAAAATTCATTTGATTAGAGGTTTAATTGGGGAGAAACCAAATGAGGCTAACTCTGCAGATTAGATTCCTTCTTTTACCAGGGTTCTAGACACTCACCCAAAAACCACCTTTTTTTCTTTTCAACCAAGAAGAGAGAATGGAAACTATATTAAATTCTAAATACAATGACCTTCATGTTACTAATCTCCCTTTTCAAATTCCAGAGACAGGAAGATTTAGTGAATCAAAAGAGAAATAGGTCTGTTCCCCTCAGCTTCCCTAAAAGAATGAAGAACACAAGTGTGATAGAGTGTCTCATCTCCTTGTGAATGAAGCCTATCTAAAGGGGACCCATAAATAGATACTTGACAAGAAAAGTGAGTCGTGATGATTTTAGACTACCATTCTTATTTTGCCAAAAAGGATCAAGGAATAAATCAAGAAAAGATATTCTGAATTTCTTCCCTTATCATTAGGTACAGATGCACATGTGAGTGCTATGATTATTCCTGGAAGAAGTCATCTTGTTTCACGAATTAAGGCCAAATGTAAAACTTGTTGTACCCTGGGACTTTGTAAAGCAACTGTGGTTCAGGTCTCTAGCCCAAAAGGTCAACAAAAACTTCTTTAAAAGATATTGGGCAACCAACAATACCATCTTGCAAAGTATGAAATTTATTTGTGGGAGGTAGAGAGTTCTAGAAATAACACATATGCCCTCAACTGGATTAGGAAATTAATGAAAAAGCAGTGGCTAAGGGTCATTTCAATTCTTAGATGGAATAAGGAGCAAGCTATCTTATCTCCTCTTTGGGGGGTACACCTATGTTGTTGGAAGTGTGTCTACATCTGCATGCCCACATAGCAGAGAGAAGGACCTCATTGAGAGGCTTTTGGATAATCAATCTATGCTTCAATAAGTAGTATTCTTAGAAGAATGGATGCAATTATTTGATTTCTACAGAGAAATATATTTGAGAACATTTTTCATTGAAAACAGAGCAAAACAAAATAGTCTTGATAAAACTTATGACAACTCTTCACAAGTTATGGGCTTTAGATAGTGAATTCATTAAAGCATGTGTTGCATGCACCACTAGACCTCAGCTTCAGGTACATTGGGATCATCCCAGTGTTTTGCTCCCTTCTCCAGGCGCTGAAATGTTCAGACCAATCTCAGGGTAGTTAGATCCTTTCTCTTCTGGTAGAAGGAGAGATGTGGAGAGACTTGATGGTAGATTCTCTTAAAGCTTTTCTCTACCCAAGAAAATGAAATAATGTGATGAAATCTAGAGTCACTGAACTCTAGGCCACCACCAACAAGCTTAACCTCAGCAACCGTATGCTTCTCCCTTAGCATGTAGTCACAAACAACATTGTAAATACCTCTGTACACACTTAATAGATTCCAATTGTGCTATCTAGCTAACTTTGATCAGTCCACACTCAAAGACTACAGCAAAGCCCTGAGAGACTGTCTGCATTTAAACCTAGAATGTGCAAACCTGCAACACATTTGTTGTCTTTGACAAGGCAGACAATTTTGGCATACCATTTATTGTTTTCTCTTGAAGTTATTATCCATTCTAATGGCCAAAAGTAGTTATAGTAGACCTTTATGTTTTTTTCTCCAAACTTCTCAATGCTTTTCTCTTTAGAGAAATCATAAAGCCCCATATTTCACAGCGATTGGAATATTGCCATAGTCATACCTTACATCAGAACCAGTGTAAAATTGCTGAGCCAGCCGTCTCCCTGCCTGGATAATGATTGGTGTCAATTGTACTTTATCTTCTAAGACATCCCCAAAGAGATGGATGTAAGATATGTTGGTCTGTTCCTCATCATTGATTGATATCTTTTTACTGATCTTCACCCAGACTGTTTTCAAGCCAATTTTTCTTTATTTTTAATGGTATTTTCTTTTTTCACATTCATGCAAAAAAAATTTTCAAGATAGAATTTCACAAAATCTTGTGTTCCAAATATTTCTACCTCTCCTCCTCCTTCCTCCTTCCCCCTCCTCCAGACAACAAAATCTGCTGTAGGTTAAACATATGCAGTTTGAAGAATATGCAGTTCCATATTCATCATGCTGAGCAAAAAAAAAAAAAATTGGATCAAAAGAAAAAATGAGGAAAAAAAACAAGCAAGCATACAAACAACAACAAAATGATGAAAACACTATGCTTTGATCCATATTCAGCGAAATTCTGAACCACTTCTGTCATGCTTTTCCAATTATACTTCTTTTACTTCTTCCTTGATTAACCACCCATACTTGTTGGAGTCTTATAAAACCTGCCTCACAGATTCATCTAGTGCATGAATCAGTTGACATTCACTAATGTCCTTCCAAGAGCCCATCTATTTCCAAAAGGGTTTGGAATGACAGAATCCAACACTATCATCTTCTTGGCATTTCTGACTGCTTCCTTGTTAACAGTCAGGTGTCCAGAATTCCCTCCAATAATAATTAGGTCATAGTCTTGTATGACCCATTCATTCTTGACAGGTTTTGGCTTCTTTCTAGCAGGGGAATTATTATTTGCCATAGATTATTTCATATATATATATATATATATATATATATATATATATATATATTATATATATATATATATATATTCTTGGGGGAGGAGTGAGAGCTGATTATTAAAAATTTGCTGAGACACTCTTAAATAAATATTTCTGATTTACCTGACTATATTTACTAGTTTGATACTAACTAGATATTCAGGAAATCTATTGCCCACTGAAGTTTCTGTGACAGAAGTACAGATTTCATCCAAAATGTATAATAAAGAGACATTAATCAATGTTGAAAGATTATTATATCCATACAACTTTACCTGTGATCACAAGTGACATAATCTTGAATTAACTTGAAAAAAAATTGCAATTAACTTGAATGGAAGAACAATCTTTGCTGATGTCCTCATTTTTCAATAAAAAGAATTATCCCAATATCTTATTTTGCTAGTATGAACTCAATCAATCAATTAACACATATTCATTAAGGGCTGTCAGGTACTGAGAAAAATGAAACAGTCTTTTCCATCAAGAAGCTAATTCAAGTTCTTTATGCATTTTTGCTTTATTTTGGTTGCATTAGAAGATCAGCTTCAAAAAAATCTGAGATAAAATACTTGTACTATAGAAAAATAGAAGGGAATAAGCATTTATAAACTATCTATTATTTACCAGGCACTGTGCTAAATGCTTTTAGAAATATTATCTCATAATAACTATGAGAGGTAGATGCTACTCTTATCTCCATTTTGATACTGAGGAAACTGAGTCAAAGATTATATGCCTTGTCCAGAGTTACACAGCTAGTAAGCATCAAAGGCTCGATTTGAACTCTGACATTTCTGACTCTAGGTCTTTTACTCTATCTACTATACCACTAGCCGCCTCTATTGTTGATAGCAGTGTCCATGCATATAAATTATTTGCAGCACATTTCCAATAAAAATGAATGTTCTCCATGTCATAAAAACAAATGATGCATTTCTTCTAGTATGAAGGATATAGTTTTAGGAATAGTTTTCTATAGACAAGGATATATATATATACACACACACATATATATGTGTGTATATATATATATTATTTTAATATAATTATGTCTAGACTAAGTATTGCTTTTATTTGGGGGATGACATGGGGGAAAAGAATGAAGGAAGCAGAACAATGGATAGAAACAGAAATAGGCAGAGGAAGAAGAGAAAGAAAAAAGAAAGGAAAGAAAAAAGAGAAAACATGGGTCACAGAATTAAATAGTTAGACCTCAAGGTCCAACTTCTAGCTGAACAAGAATCTTCCATACAATATACCTACTAAGCAAAAGCTTTAGAGCTGATTGGGACCTTTAAGGTCATCTGATTATTTTAGATGAGATACTTCCTATGTGAGTAAAGTTAGATGATTCATTTACTTTTTCTAGGCTCCAATTTTTTTTAGCTCTTAAATGAGGAGATTGAGGATTAGACAGTTTTTGAGGTCTCTGACAGTACTTGATATATGATTTTATGAATGGACCAACAAAAATAGCAATAGGGAAATCAACTCTTGGAAGAATTTAGAGCTAAAATATAACCTTTAAATCATAATAAAATATTCATGATGTATGTAATCAAAATACATTTTAAGTTATTCTTCAAGAAAATTGTGAATTTATATGGAACATATCATATATAGAAAATGATCTAGGATACAGATAATTCATTCACATTTTCTGCATGTGCATTCTTTCATTAATAACTGTGATGCTTTGATGGAACTATGTTGTTATTTAAATGGGTATTGCCTCTGAAAAGAAAAATAAGTTGAAGCCTATCCACAACTCCTTATCCAAGACAATTCTTTTTCAATTCTTCCACAGCATTTGAATTAATATCTTGGGGCCCTTCCTGTATATCTCTTGATATTGTATGGAGACCAATGAAGTATTAATGCTGTCTACCCTTTATTTCTTGCTGTTACTACATGATCAACTCACCATTCCTTCATTCTTAGTCTATTTTAGTTTCTTTTCCCATTAATAATTTCCTTTATGCAACTTCTTCCTCATGTAGCAAATTGGGGAAAATGATTTAAAGGATGAAATATGATGGCAACATACTCTGAGAGAGGTAAATATATTAGAGAATTTTGACATCTTTTACATATTTTGTCATCTTACATTTGGTTTCAACTTAAAATGTTCACAGGATGATCTAACTTAATTGGGTCTCTTTCCAAACTTTCTATAAATTTATTTTTCTAACTATCATTTCTCATTAATTTATGAGATAATTCAGCTTATAGTCTTCATAATTTAGAAATAAATTAATGCTACAAATTAATATTACTCTTGGTTTCCTTATTTCTTTGGTGAGAAAGGAGGCCAGGTATTTACTGGTTAAAGGGGACCAAGGAATCTTTTGCTTTCTTCACTGTAGTGATTAATTTATATCAATTATACTCTTTAATGTCACTGAGTCCCTCTGAAAACAAAACAACAGCAACAACAACTATTCTCCCTCTTCTTCTCACCTCTTCATGAATCTTTAAAGTATGTCATGTTGGAGTTCTTGACACTGTGTATGCTCTATTTTCTTTTTACTTTTATTATTTCCTGTAATTTATTATTGATTTTTTGCTTTAGCACCCGAGGCTTTACGATCTGTGTAAGACCTTCAGCAAGTCACTTATTCTCCCTAAGTCTTAGCTTACACAGATAGTAAAGATTGGAATTAACCTCAGAGACAATCTAGTACAGGATTCTCATTTTTCAAAAGAGTCTCTGAGATTAATTCCAGATCAAAAGCTATTATCTTATGTTGATGATATGACTGGTAACTCATTTGGCAATGATTCTTACATTGGTAACCAGCCATTTTCTTTCAGTATATAACAAATTTCATTTTTTGTAGTGATATTTGGCACTTACCATGCCCAGTGCCTGTTAATTATCTTCTTAAAGAAAATATTTGTGGGGGCAGCTAGGTGGCACAGTGGATAGGACACCAACCCTGAAGTCAGAAGGACCTGAGTTCAAATATGATCTCAGACACTTAACACTTCTTAGCTGTGTAATCTTGGGCAAGTCACTTAACCCCAATTAACTCAGCAAACATATATATATATATATATATATATATATATATATATATATATATATATATATATATATATATATATATATATGACATAGAAATGAGTCTTTTAGTCTATAGGTTTTGAGCCTCTCTCATTTTTTTTTTTACTTCCGAACAATTTTTTTGCAAGATATTCTAACCTTGTTTTTATGATAGCCATCTTTTTATTGCTGTCACTGATTTAGCATATAGATAAGGGGGATTGGTTTCTTAAATTACTCTTTATTAATTTTTTTGCCTTCTTCTTTAAGAGAAATGCTGTAGTAAAAGCTATAATTATCTTCAAAATGATCTTACAAATGCTTATCATGAACACTAAAATAGGATGAATAAAGTGTCCCATGAAGTTGTGCTTCTCATTGCTTTTCATGGCAAAACCAACACTGCCAACTCATTTATTTGCTTCTCCAGTTAGAAGCTTTGAGCCATCCTTCCATTCAGCTGCAATTTTTTCTCTTTTGGTTTTATTGCTAAGGAAAACCTCAAAATTGCCATAATTCATTTTACTATTGATATGTCCACTTATTGGTTGCTACCAAAGATTTCACATTTAGCATAACAACAGTTGAAGTGATGCTTAGAGATGATCTAAAATTGTGTTATTCTTAGCATCCTTTGCTTTTGTACCACTCTATCAATATAGAAGTAGAAAAAATGCAATAAAGGACCAAGCATAATTATTTTTATTGGTATTTTGTGTCATAGGTTTTCATAGCCAAAAAAATTATCACCAATGGGATAGCCTATAAGGGATGAACCTTTCCATATTCATTTAGGCTGGTCTTCAGAAATCAGACATAGATATTCATTTGCTTATTTGTAATCAAATATTTAGAGGGAGATAAATTGTCCTTCACTAACATAGCTTTCAATAACTCAAGATCCCCTTCATGCTATAATGAAGAATCAGAAAAAGACTTTCTGGAAACATTTTAATAGAAATAGAAAAAACATAATTTTGTGGAGAAAATATTCTTAATAATATAATATACTCATTAGTAATTAGTTCATGGAAAATTAAAAATAAATTATTTCCATTTTCCCAAAGTGGTTCATGGTAACTTAATTACAATTTTGAATATATACTTCAAGCAAAATCTCAGCTAATGAGGAATCCCTTGTCAATAAATCATTCTGATTGAGTTTAGATATTTGTTTAAAAATGCTTAAGACAGCAAAAAAGGTATTTTTAATATATTTCTGTGAAAGAAGATGTCTAAGGACATCTTATCCTTGAGAAAAGATAATGCAATACTAAAAAAAAAAATGAAAAACCTAAATATTTTAAATTCCCATACTCAAATGCTTTATAGATAGTCAAATAGGATAATTTCATTGTTCTCTGAAACACTCCCCTTATTTTCCTCTATGTTTTTGCTCATTCTGTTCTTTCAAATTGAAATACACTCTTCTGTATATAAATCTATTAAAATCCCTCTTATCCTTCAACCCAGCTCAAATGAGTTTGAAGTCTTTTAATCCTGATCAGATGATCGCTATCCATCCCATGGATTTCCAAAACACTTTAAATACTATTATGGCACTCATTTTATTCTTCCTTGTATTGAGATTATAGACATATAGTCAATAATACTTTTGTTTTATTCCCACCCCACAAACTTATTTAGCTTTCTGTGAGCACTGACCAGATTCTAGACTTTTTCTAATTTTTTTTCTTTCCTGTAGCACTAAAGACATTGACTTTTATAAAGTGTTCATTTGGTAGATGCTAAATTGGATTGGATCCCAGATTTCTTAAAGAGCTTTTTGATTTGATTATGGAAACAATATTGGTAATCTAGGAGAAACAGTAAAAAATAGGTAGAGTGCCAAAAGATGGGAACCAGAGAAACTGTACTTCTTTTCAAAAAAGAAAATTAAAGGTGGATTCTGGGCTTTATAGATGGACATTTTCCCCTCCTAATTTTAATTTTGAATTTAACAAACACCAAATAGGATGCAAATGTGCATGTACTTAATAGGACATAAAAGAGAATTATACATAAAATGTCAACCTTCTTACAGAGAGCTTATTTTTCTTTTTAATTTTAATATTTTAATATATCCAGTTTTCTTAGAAGTCTCCTTCTCTTCTTTCATACCTTCAAATGGGTTATAAACTGTATCATTTGCATCAATTTCTTTTCTATTTTTCTTGTAAAATTTATTTTTGCATTAAAAGTTGAATTCAACAAATAATGCATATCAATGGTTAGAAAGTTGGTGTCAACTTTGAATTTCAAGAAGCATAGAAATTTGTTCCATTGAAATTGTTGAGTTTTGACATGAGAGAATTTAGCACAATAGGTTTTTCCAGGAACAAATTATGTTTAGAAGGTAGGAAAAGATTGTACTTTAATGGAATTACTTGAAGGCATTGAGAAATTGGGCAACTTACTTAGTACATGGGTAATATGTATCAGAAACAGGATTTGAACCCAAGTCCTCCTGACCAGGTCTCTGTGGACTTTGCTAGCTTTTTCTTTAACAATTGCCTGCAATGAATACCTCAAAAAATAATGAATTCCCTATTAATTGAAGCAGTCAGCAAGCGGAAGAAGAACCATTTATCAGGAAAGCTGCAAAGGGGATTCATGCTTTATGTTGGGCAAGATAATATCCCTTTCAATTTATCAATTCTAAATTTCTGTTGTCATTATTCTTCTTGTTTTTATTTGGATTGATTCCACATTGCTAATTTAATAGCTTAATCATTAAACATTATTATAATTTACAAAATTACATAAAAGAACACAATACTTTCAGCTGTATGCTATTTTGTATAGAGAAATTTTAATATAGTTAAAATAATGTTCACAATTTCCTGTAATGCATAATTTATCTAATTTCTACTTGCAGAAACAACTTACAAATGTATATTCAATAGTTTAATAGATAAAAGTTTCTCAAGTTGCCTTTTTATTATTTTTGCCATTATCAATTTATTTTTTCTGTTGAACTGTTTATTAGAAATAATAGGATAAAATAATAAACTCTAACAAAATAAATAAAATAATAGTGATAGTAATGATTATAACAGTCACACTAAGTTGTATAGTGAATTAATCACTGGTTCTCATATCAGAAAGACCTGTAATAATTGTATGACTCTGAACAAGTCACTTCACTCATTGTCTACCTCAGTTTCCTCAGCTATAAAATGGGGATAATAATAATAGCACTTCTCTCTTAAGATTTCTATGAAGATCAAATATAATAATATTTGTAATCTTGCTTAGCATAATGCATAGAATATTATAAACACTAAATAAATGCTTATTACCATTATTGTTATTATTTTAAATCATGGTTTATTTTAATAGTATTGTTATTTTCATGAGCAATTTTAAAGAAGATTCTATTTGTTGACTGAATAACTAGAAGTTCCCATTACCACCAGAGAGAGATATTTCCTTGAATCATGAGAGAAATATAGAGAACTTAAATAATGATTGAACTCAAAGTAAGGATTTTTTTTTCTGAACTTGTCAGAATTCTTAAACAATTGAAAGGACACAAAGATATCATGCATCCAAAATGCATCTTTAATAGCTAAGGGTTATTTATATTCTTCATAAATTCATGGATTTTGAATATTGATTTCATGGATATTGATAAAATAATTATAAAACATGTGTTTTCACAATGTTTTATATCAATTGCATTAGTTTAAGTCTAATTTTGTATTGTGGGATCATTGGAAGAAATTAGCATTTCAATGACTAAGTTACAATTGGCAATCAACTTTAGCTATCACTTCTTATCCATGCATTTAGAAATGTCTTGGTCAACTCATTTGAAATTAAGAGCTTTTACTCTCAGAAATTCCTACCATTCATAACCATGTTTAACTTTTGTGTTTCCTAAGGTGAAACAACATTTTATGTTATTCTAGATTTAGAATAGAACTATTCTAGATTATTAATGGAATAACTTGCATTTAATTATAAACAACCCAATACATTCAAGTTAGTAGTCAGGAGTAATGTTATTGTGTTTAGCCATAAGGTCAATTTTTCTTCTGTGTTTTCTTTTTCTTCTTAATCAAAGTATGAGAGGGTGAAGGTAAATAAAGAAAAAAGGATTTCAAGGTAGTTCCCAGGTTAGTAAGTAAAGCAAAGGAATGTCTAAAAAGAATGATCATTAGTTCAGTTTAAGGAAAAAGAGAAAGGGGTAGGCAAGTTACTAGAATTTATTAAGTTAAGCTTTTTTTTTTTAATTTCTTGATTTTTCTTTTAAGGTGGATTCTGTAAATAAAAATAAAAGAAGAGGAGAAGAGAAGAGAGGAGAGGAGAGAAAAGAGGAAGAGGAAAGGAGAAGAAAGGAGAGGAGAGAGGAGAATGAAGTGAAGTGAAGGAAAAAGAAGAAAAAGGAAGGGAAGAGAAGAGAAAGAAAAGGAAAGAGAGGAATGGAGATGAAAGAAGGGGAGAACAGAGGAGAGGAAGAGAAGAAAGAAGAAGGGGAGAAGAGGAAAGGAGAAAAAAATAGCAGAGTAGAAGAGAGCAGAGAAGAGTGTCTAGAACAGAATCTTGCAGGATACCTTTTGATTATGGGGCAAGATATAGGTAATGATCTAGCAAGGGAGACTGAAAATGTTTATTTAGATAAAAGAAAAAAACAAGAGAGCACAATTACACAAAAATCCAAGAAAAGAATATCTAGGAAGAGAAGAGATGATCAACAGTTTCCAAAACCTCAGAGAAGTCAAGAAAGATGAGTACTGAGAAGAGATCTTTGAATTTTGCAAGTAAGACATTCTTGACAGCTTTATAGAATTAAGTTGAGTTGTGATATCTGAAGACAGATTGCAAGTAATTGAGAAGTGAGTAGAAGAGGAAATAGAGAAAAAGAGTCCATATAACTTTTCTCAAAAGTTTACCTATTGTATTCTGATGGAAGTGGATTTCTTATCAAGCCATTCTCCAATTGATAAATGGTCAAAGGATATGAACAGACAATTTTCAGAGGATGAAATTGAAACTATTACCACTCATATGAAAGAGTGTTCCAAATCATTATTGATCAGAGAAATGCAAATTAAGACAACTCTGAGATACCACTACATACCTGTCAGATTGGCTAAGATGACAGGAAAAAATAAGGATGAATGTTGGAGGGGATGCGGGAAAACTGGGACACTAATGCATTGTTGGTGGAGTTGTGAACGAATCCAGCCATTCTGGAGAGCAATCTGGAATTATGCCCAAAAAATTATCAAATTGTGCATACGCTTTGATCCAGCAGTGTTTCTATTGGGCTTATATCCCAAAGAAATACTAAAGAAGGGAAAGGGACCTGTATGTGCCAAAATGTTTGTAGCAGCCCTGTTTGTAGTGGCTAGAAACTGGAAAATGAATGGATGCCCATCAATTGGAGTAAATTGTGGTATATGAATGTTATGGAATATTATTGTTCTGTAAGAAATGACCAGCAGGATGAATACAGAGAGGACTGGTGAGACTTACATGAACTGATGCTAAGTGAAATGAGCAGAACCAAGAGATCATTATACACTTCGACAACGATATTGTATGAGGACATATTTTGATGGAAGTGGATTTTTTTGACAAAGAGACCTAACTGAGTTTCAATTGATAAATGACGGACAAAAGCAGTTACACCCAAAGAAAGAACATTGGGAAACGAATGTGAACTATCTGCATTTTTGTTTTTCTTCCCGGGTTATTTATACCTTCTGAATCCAATTCTCCCTATGCAACAAGAGAACTGTTCAGTTCTGCAAACATATATTGTATCTAGGATATACTGCAACATATCCAACATATAAAGGACTGCTTGCCATCTAGGGGAGGGGGTGGAGGGAAGGAGGGGGAAAAAATTGGAACAGAAATGAGTGCAAAGGATAATGTTGTAAAAAAAAAAATTACCTTGGCATGGATTCTGTCAATATAAAGTAATTATTAAATAAAAATTTTAAAAAAATAAAAAATAAAAAAAAGGAAGTGGATTTCTTTGACAAAGAGACCTAACTCAGTTTCATTTGATAAATGATGGACAGAAGCAGCTACATCCAAAGAAAGAACACTGGGAAATTGTAATGGGCTGAGGCTTGAGTTGATGCACTGAGGTCCCAAGCACATGAGGCTAAATAGTAATTGGACCATACTCTATTAATATATAAGCTTGGAGAAAGAATGGCCCCCGCCCACTCTTTGTGCAAGTCCTGATGTGTTGTATAGGAAATGACGATTTTGGTGGGTGGAGGCAGGGGAGTGGAAAAGGAAGGGAAAGGAGAGACTTTTTGCATTGCCATTGCAACAGTTTGCTCAGCTCAGTTCTCTCTCTGTTAGCTGGCTTCCTGTCGCAGCTGCCCATATTGCTATCGCAATCCTTATTCATCTCTTCACTTCAATAAAGATTGAAGATTTTTCCCTTAACCTGAATTCCTGACTCCAGCTGATTTTAAATATGCGGTCATTATAGGAAACGAATGTGAACTATTTGCATTTTTGTTTTTCTTCCCAGGTTATTTTTACCTTCTGAATCCAATTCTCCCTGTGCAACAAGAGAACTGTTCGGTTCTGCAAACATATGTTGTATCTAGGATATACTGCAACATATCTAACATATATAGGACTGCTTGCCATCTAGGGGAGGGAGTGGAGGAAGGGAGGGGAAAAATCGGAACAGAAGCGAGTGCAAGGGATAATGTTGCAGGGATAAAAAGGGATAATAAAAAATTACCCTGGCATGGATTCTGTCAATATAAAATTATTATAAAATAAAATAAAATATTAAAAAAAGTTTACCTATGACAAGAAGATAATATTAGTCTGATAGCTTACTATTTTAAATATTTTTGTTAATAAAATCCTAGTTAGACCTTGAATTATCAGTCTCTAATGGAGTTCTGAATGCTAGTCATTAAAGGTGCGAGTCTGACATCTTTTCCACTCATCCACCATTCTTTTTTTTTTTTTTTTTAATCACCACTAACTATTTGAATCTGGGCACAAACTTGAGTTACCCTTAGTCTTTGTTCTGAGAATGATAAAGGTCTGGGTCCAGAAAGAAAAGCAGAACAAGCCTAGAGACAAGAAATTGCTGAAGGTTCTTAAACAAGAAAGAAATATACTAGATATATACTTATGACCTGGATTTTGTGCTTCTTGGTTCTCTTTCTGTCCACCACTTTTCAGTCTCATTTAAATCACATTGTCATGCAGAATTACTGGGAATATATTCTAAGAACCAGTTCTGAGCCTTTCTCTTCTTTCTTATTAATCTTTTTCTTTGTGATATCATCAACTCTCATCCAAGTCAATTGTTGTCTATCCAGATATCTTCTTAATGATTATACCCATTAATAAAGGTTACCTAGTGTTCCAGTCCTAACTGGTTGGACATCTGTCCTTGGAAGTCTTGTAGACAAATCAAATCTCAATATGGTCAAAAAAGAACTCATTATTCCCTTCTTCTAATAATACCTTTATCCAAATTTCTCTTATTTTTCTTGAGTATATGATAATTGTTCTAATCAACCCTGTTCACAGGTTTAGTACCAATCATAACTTTTCCCTCTTCCCCAAATTACATCCAATCAATTGTCAAGTGTTACAAAATCTAACTCCATAATGTCTCTTGCTTTTGTCCTCTTTTCTACAGTCATATAGCCACCATATTCCTTCAACCCACCATTACCTTTTATCTGAACTATTGCAACAGCTTTCATACCAGAATCCCAGATTCTAATCTCTCCCTTCTCAAATTCATCTTTTTTTTATCTCCAAATATATCCTTTATTTTTGTTTTTAAATTTTTTATTCAATTTTAAAACTAAGAAGTATTTTTTTCATACCCAGACTCAAATTAAAAGAAAAACAAAATCTGTATAATAAATATTCATAGTCAAACAAAACAAGTTCCTAAATGTTTAAAAATATGTTTAATCTTTCTAAAGCACAATTTTGACCATGTCACCTTTCTCAAATACTTTCAATACGTTTTCTCTGGACTAAAACACAAATTCCTCTGCTTGGCTTTTAAAGCACTTCAGATAATGCCTACAGTTTACCAATCCAGGCATATTTCACATTATTCATCTTCACATTATGTTCCAGATAAGCATTTTTACTTGCCATTCCCTAAATTCAACACTTCATTTTTCCATCTTCCATCTTCATGCTTTCCATCTAGAATGTCCTTTTACCCTTCACTTTTTAAAATCACTGCTTTCTCAGGGTTTGGCTCGTATGTCATCTCCTTTATAAAGTTTCTCTTTATCCTAGTTGATTTTCTCTCCCTGCTCAAGTAGTCTCATATAGATTGTTTAGAAACAATTTTGGAAGAAAGTCACCCAACTTGGAATATGGGAGTACCAAGAATGTAGTTACAATTCAGTAAATTACCCAGAAATCTGCCATTGGTATCATATTATCTAATTTTATACAAATTATTTGAAAAGAGAAATAAATGGAATGTTATCAAAGTTATAGGTAACATAAAGGGGCGGGGGGGAGTAACAGACAAGTAGACAGAAATTGAATTCAGAAAGATTCTTGACAGCTGAAGCACAAGTGGTAAAATCTATTATGACATGAAGTTTTATGCTTGGGTTCAAAAATCAACTTCACAAGTCCAAGAAGGGGAAGATACAAAACAATCGCTTTAGTTCTACAATTCCTTTGAAGAAGATCTGGGGCTTTTGTGAAGTATAAGATAAGTATGAAGCAACAATGTGATTATGGGAGTTAACAACTAATGTGATTTCAGACTATGTTGAGAAGGATATGTCAGGAATAAGGAGGTAGGTGTTCTATACTTTGCTCTAGTAAGGCCACATTAAAGATGTTGTGCTTGTTATTCTAGGAACCCCAATTTAGGAAAGACATTGATAATCTAAAGAAAAAGCCAAGATGCAACAAGGACTATAGACACATGCAGTATGAATATCAGAAGAACCAGTAATATTTTTAATATCTATAGAAGACTTGGGAGGGGAGAGGGCATGATAGCTATCTTCAAGTATTTGAAGAGAGCATGTTGAAGAGACATTAAGGTTGTTATATTTTGTCCCAAACACTTGTAGTTATTTGTCCTTAATTTCAAAGAGGAACAATAATATCACTGGTAATGTCTTGATTTGAATGTAAATTGGATTTAAGTGAGGCATAGATGCACACAGTTTGTCAACTTCACTCTCTTCCTGAGTCATCAAATTCTAACGACAGCATAAAAGTCAAAATGGCACATAATGGCCCAGGACATAGTGAATGACATTGGCATCTTAGGTGCCTGATCAACCTCTAAGTACTCCACAGCACCTGCTATTTTCATGGCCTTTGGATCAAATTGTTCTATTCTGCCCATTCTCTCAGGAGAAATCTTCACAATTTTAAATAAACATCTCCCTAATTCACTGCCTGGTTTGAGACCTATCAGTTATCCTCAAGCTGATTTATCCTGTTTGCTGAAACAATTTTATTGGGAGTGGCCACTGCAAATGGTACAACTTCTTGGAACTGTGAGAACTGGACAAAGGTAGAAGAGCAGCCCTGAAAAGAGGTTAGCCACTAAATCTCTATTGATCAAAGAAATGCAAATTAAGACAATTCTGAGGAACCACTACAAACCTTTCAGATTGCCTAAGATGACAGGAAAAGATAATGAAGAATGTTGGAGGGGATATGGGAAAATTAATACATTACTGGTAGAGTTGTGAATTGATTCAACCATTCTGGAGAACAATTTGGAACTATGTTCAAAGGACTGTCAAATTGTGCATACCCTTTGATCCAGCAGTGTTTTTACTAGGTTTGTATTCCAAAGAGATCATAACAGAGGGGAAAAGACCTACATGTGCAAAAATGTTGGTGGCAGTCCTTTTTATAGTGACAAAAAACTGGAAATTGAATGGATGCCCATCAGTTGGAAAATGGCTGAATAAGTTATGTTATATGAATGTTATGGAATATTATTGTTCTATAAAAAGATCAACAGAATGATTTTAGAAAGGCCTGGAGAGATCTACATGAACTGATGCTAAGTAAAATGAACAGAACAAATAGATCATCATACATGGCAACAGCAAGATTATACAATGATTAAATCTGATGGACATGGCTCTTTTCAAAAATGAGATGATTCTGGACAGTTCCAATAATTTTGTGATGAAGAGAGCCATCTATAATCAGAGAGATGACTGTGGGAACTGAGTGTGGATCACAACATATATTTTCACTCTTTTTGTTGTTGTTTGATTGCATTTTGTTTTCTTTCTCATTTTTTTCCTTTTATATCTTTTTTTGTGCAGCATGATATTTGTGGGAATATATATATATATATATATATATATATATATATATATCGAGAGAGAGAGAGAGAGAGAGAAGAATTGTACATGTTTAACATAGATTATATCTAGAGGAGGGAATGGGGGAGAGAGAGAGAGAGAGAGAGAGAGAGAGAGAGAGAGAGAGAGAAGAATTGTACATGTTTAACATAGATTATATCTAAAGGAGGGAATGGGGGAAGGAAGATAAAATATTTAGAGTACAAGGTTTTGAAAGGATGAATGTTAAAAATTACCTATGCATATATTTTGAAAATAAAAATCAAAATAAAACAATGAAAAAGAAAAGAGATTAGCAAGCCCCCATACTTGAGGTGCTAGTCCTCCCTAGAACACCCCACATACCCTATTCCAAAGAATAGAACTAGGAGCAACAGACAGAATATTGGAAACAGAGTCAAAGGACCTAGCTTGAAATTCTTATTTATGATTTATTACTTGTGTGACCTTGAATGTTATTGAAACTTTGGGGGCTTCAGTTATCTCATCTATAAATATGACTAGATCGATGGTGCCAAACTTAAATAGAAACAGGACCACTACATAATGTCCTCTTACATAAGGATCTCTTGAGGTATAATGATTTAGAAGATCACAATATAGCATTGTTTTATTGTATTTTTGTTTATTATGTTAAACGTTTTCCAATTATATTTTCATCTGGTTTGCTGCCACTTGCAGTCAATGAGTAGTAAATTTGATACCTTTAGGCTAGATGATCTCTAAAGTTTCTTTCAGCTCCAAAATCATGATATAATGGATTGTTATCAATATTGTTACAAAGAAGAGAATTTAGGATTGACACAAGAGAAAATATCTAACAATTAAAGGTATTCCACAGTGGAATTGGCTGCCTCAGGAGATAATAGCATTATTAATTACTAACACTTACAAAACACTTAAAGGTTTTCAGAAGTGTTGATTATATTAACTTGTTTGAGCTCTCATAATTCTATGAAGTAAATGCTGTTATTATCCAGATGAAGAAACTAAGGGTCAGAGAGATTAAATGACTTGATGAGTGTTTTATAACTATTAAGTGTCTGTGAGAGGATGCTAATCCTAACTCCCTGTCCAGTTTTCTATTCATTCTACCACTTGACTCTCTTTGGATAGTTGGATCCCTCATGATTGGATAAAAGCCAAATGACTAATTATTGGGCACATCAAATAGGTATATTCTTTTAAAGTATGTTTTGGATGAGATTATCACCTACCTTTGCTCTTTCCCAATTTTGAAATGTTGTGATTCAGGGAGTTGAGACATCATGTTATTGATCTTGTGATATGTTTCTGTATTTGAATTTTTCTTCAGTTATAATTGAAGCTCTATTTCTGAAGTCAATTAAGCAATAAAAATATAATTTAATGAATCCTGCTTGCTTTTATTTTATGAATTATCTTTTACTCCCCATAACCCTGCTCCTGGTACATATAACCCAAAACATCTCTGTATATAGATACTATAATGGAATATGACCAGGATTGAAGCTAGGTGCAGCTTCCAAGAATGTTACTGTCAGATTAGCATGTTGCATTCATCCAACCAGGGGAAAATAGACTTTAACTGAAATGAATGTATTCTTCCATTAACCTGGTAGGTTAGTTGCTTAGGAAGTTGATAATCTGCTCCCTGACTACAGTAATTTATTTCTCCAGTTAGGCATAATTCTAGAGAGGCAAGAATGACAAGTATAAGTCCCTAAAATACCAGGATGGTATATATGCATATATATGATTATGTAATTAATAAACAATTTAAAAATTTTAGCACATTAGAGCTACTATAGGTTAGCAAGAAGAGCATTGAAACTAATGCCAAGAGCCCTGAGTTCTAGTTTTGATAGACTTTCAGAGAATGGCACACTTACTAGTTGTATAATAGCTGGACATAGCACTTATCTCTCTGAGGTTGTTTATTGATCTGTAAAATGGTTATGGTAACAGTAATAATTACCCAGCAATTTTTGTAATAAAAAAATTTACAAATGTGTGTGTTATGGGTAAAAATATGTTCACACCAGGTGTTTTGACACATACCTGTAATTGTAATTACTAGAAAGGCTGAGGTTGGGAGATGTTTTGAGTTTGAAAATTTTGAACTGTGATGAGCTGAACAATCAAATATATGCACTAAATTAGGCATTGATATAGTAAGCCCCTAAAGTGGGGTTGTCTAAAGAGAGGTGAAGTGGCTGAAGTCAGAAAAAGAGGCCAAAGATCCCATGGTAATCAATGGTAGAGGACAAGTGTCAAGTGACCAGGCATATACTGGAACCAGTAGCCCATTGGAGAGTACTACTGATCATTAGGTTTTTAATGTGAGCATTTATTAACACCCCAGAAAATGACAAACACTATAGATTGTGGCTTGAAATGTTGTGATATTGATTATCTATACTTAAGAAGTTATGGAATGAAATGTTAAAATTACAGATTAAACTAAAATTATGTTAATGTTATGTAATGTAGATTAAACTAAAAGTATGTTAAGTGTACATTTTTACCTTTCAGAAAAAAAATTTTGTTAAAACATTACCAGCTCTGGCCTAGCTGTACCAGATCTAAAATTATATTATAAAGCAGCAGTTACTAAAACCATCTGATATTGGCTAAGAAATAGACTAGTTGATCAATGGAACAGATCAGGTTCAAAGGATAAAACAGCCAATAATTTTAATAATCTAGTGTTTGACAAACCCAATGACCCCAGTTTCCGGGATAAGAACGCATTATTTGACAAAAATTTCTGGGAAAATTGGAAATTAGTATGGCAGAAACTAGGCATTGAACCACACTTAACACCATACACCAAGATAAGGTCAAAATGGGTTCATGACCTAGGCATAAAGAATGAGATTATAAATACATTGGAAGAGCATAGGATAGTTTACCTCTCAGACCTGTGGAAGAGGAAGGAATTTATGACCAAACCACTATTGACTACAAAATAGAAAATTTTGATCATATTAAATTGAAAAGTTTTTGTACAAACAAAACTAATGCAGACAAGATTAGAAGGGAAACAATAAACTGGGAAAACATTTTTACAGTCAAAGATTCTGATAAAGGCCTCATTTCCAAAATATATAGAGAATTGACTCTAATTTATAAGAAATTAAGCCATTCTCCAATTGATAAATGGTCAAAGGATATGAACAGACAACTCTCAGACGAAGAAATTGAAACTATTTATAGACATATGAAAATATGCTCCAAATCATTATTAATCAGAGAAATGCAAATTAAGACAACTCTGAGATACCACTACACACCTGTCAGATTGGCTAGAATGACAGGGAAAGATAATGTAGAATGTTGGAGGAGATGTGGAAAAACAGGGACACTGATACATTGTTGGTGGAATTGTGAACACATCCAGCCATTCTGGAGAACAATTTGGAACTATGCTCAAAAAGTTATCAAACTGTGCATACCTTTTGACCCAACAGTGTTTCTACTGGGCTTATATAAAGAGATACTAAAGAAGGGAAAGGGACCTGTATGTACCAAAATGTTTGTGGCAGCCCTATTTGTAGTGGCTAGAAGCTGGAAAATGAATGGATGCCCATCAATTGGAGAATGGTTGGGGAAATTGTGGTATATGAATGTTATGGAATATTGTTGTTCTGTAAGAAATGACCAGCAGGATGAATACAGAGAGGCTTGGATAGACTAACATGAACTGATGCTAAGTGAAATGAGCAGAACCAGAAGATCATTATATACTTCAACAAAGATACTGTATGAGGATGTATTCTGATGGAAGTGGGTATCTTTGACAAAGAGACCTGAGTTTCAATTGATAAATGACGGACAAAAGCAGTTACACCCAAAGAAATAACACTGGGAAATGAATGTAAACTGTTTGTATTTTTGTTTTTCTTCCCGGGTTATTTATACCTTCTGAATCCAATTCTCCCTGTGCAACAAGAGAACTGTTCGGTTTTGCACACATATATTGTATCTAGGATATATTGTAATCTATTTAACATGTATAGGACTGTTTGCCATCTAGGGGAGGGGGTGGAAGGAGGGAGGGGAAAAATCGGAACAGAAGTGAATGCAAGGGATAATGTTGTAAAAAATTACCCTGGCATGAGTTCTGTCAATAAAAAGTTATTTAAAACAAAAAACAAAAAACATTACCAGCTCATCACTGAATGAGGCTTTTAAGTATCCCCTGTACTTCCAACCAGTTTACTTAAACAAAATAATAAATGAATGAATAAATGAATGAATGCATAAAACATATTCAGGTTGTATAAGAACCTCTAAAGTAGGCAAATGAATAATAATAGCACCTTTATTTTTAATAACATTTTATTTATTTTATAACTAACAATCAAATTGAGAATAAAGATGAAACAGACTTTACAAGCATTTGTAAAGCAATAATTCTCATTTTAGTCTTCAAATCTATAGGAACTCTGATCACATCAATAAAAAATTTATTTTAGAGAACGCATAAAGGAAACATGCTAACCATTTCCTAACAAAGAAGTGATAGGCTCAGAGTCCATATTGAAACATATATAGGTATGTATTTTAGATATAGATATAGATTTGTTTGGCTTTCTATAAATGTAATAGAAGTTTTGTTTTGTTTTTCCTTAATCAATATGGGGAGAGGAGAAGGAAGATGGCAGGGAGAGAAAGTACTTTTTCATTTAGTAAAAAAAAAAAAATAAATAACAACAAAAAAACAACACTTATTTTAAAATTTTAGTGAAGTATGTGATGTGATATAAATAATAGCTTTTTAAAACTAACTTTTATTTATTTTCGCTCTATCTTAGTAAAACAATTAAGAGAGCTATTATTAAATTCATTGTTTCCTCCATAAGGAGATAATACACAATAAGTTTAAAGTGACTGATTCAAAGTCAATACCTTATAAAGTCAATAGCAAAAATAGATACATAATTTATTTCATTAAGTGGTAGATGCTGTTGTCTTGAAAGTGTTCCATTTATGAGTATGTTCCTATTTGAACTTGCTAATTCAATGATTGCTTATTCTATTTTCTTTAACTTTTCCGTTTCATTTATTCTATTTACTCTTTCTCTATTCCTATAATTATAGGCCTATAGATTTAAGTTAGAATGAATCTCAGAAATCACCTAATCCAGACTTTTCATTTGAAACTGAAGCTCAGTGATACCTAACTAGTATCACAGATAAGAATTGAACCTATCTGACTGCTAATCTATATTTCACTATTTCACTATATCACTATATTTCACTATATCAAAGTCTCAATTATAAAAGGGAATTATTGGACTTTGTTGATATTCCTTGTCCATAAGCTGAAAATCTGTGCTAATTTGAGGAATAACTCATAATATAGTATCCTTAATATGGTATAAGTCAGATCTATAATTTGAAAGCCCATATTCAAGATTAAACCATGCTATATAATTAGTAAAATATAATATGTAGATATGGTAAGGGAAGAACCACATATACATGTACATTATATATAATGGCTTGGATTTTACCAGGAATGATACCTTTTATAGTTCATATAATTTAAATTTGGCTTACAGTACTATCAGACAATTAAAAAAAATAAAAAAGAACAAAGAGTACTAAAAATAAGTATCTAGATACAGGATTATAATAGTAATATAGAAAATATTACAGCGACAAATATTATCAGTACCATATTTTGGATACTTAGAGGGAAAAATGTTACCAATATCTTTAAATATTGATCACCAATAGTTTTTTTCTTTTTTTGTTTGATTAAAGTATAAACTTATTTTAATAATCACAAACAATTATGCTAGCTCTCTCTTTTGAGATTAAGAAGACACAAACTTACATACCATCCAAGCATGAAGAAAAGCCAAATCTTCTTTTAGAGAAAAATTTCTTCCTTGTTAAAATTGTTCTGGAGGATTTAATAAAATACTTGTCACATATATATATATTCCAAGAAGGTATAAGGACTTGTAAGGCCTGTGAGATTTCATGTACTCTCTGTTTCCATCAGATTGCATTTAAGACAACAGAAGAGATGCAGGTTCTTGAATTCAATATTCATTGTAACTTACTAGATGGTTTATTATCATTTAGTAAAAAGAAATGGATGCAGAAAAGGTGAGGGGAAAGATCATTCTGATTGAAGCATTTTAACATGTTATAAAAGAAAGAAAACCTCATTTACACAAGCTTCAAAAATAAGGTTGCAAAACTGAAGGCCTTATTTTTAGTACCTAATTATTTCTTTGATTCCTTGTATAAAGTTAGATAAATTATTTTAACATAATTTACTTTTCTCCACAATGTATTGTTGTGGAGTTGACTGATCATTGTGATTGGAAAGAGTATATAACTGATCAGTCATGCATTGCTTGGAATATTTTTTTCCATGTTAGTCAAGTTTAAAAAAAAATCAAAACTGAAACAAGAAAAATAAAGTGAAAAAAATATGCTTCAGTCTGTACTCAGAATTAATCAGTTCTTTCTCTGGTAATGTATACCATTCATCATGTGCCCTTTGGAATTGTTGTGGATCATTGTATTGATCAGAGAGTCTGTCAAAGTTGATTATCATTACAATATTGTTCTCACAATATGTGATTTCCTAGTTCTCGTGCTACTTAGCATATGTCTTTATAAGACTTTCAAGGTTTGTTTGTTTTTTTGAAACCGTTCTTCTCATCATTTCATTTCAGTTCTTTTTACAAGAACTGAGATCTTTAAAATAATCATACTTGAAATTCAAAATATAAGATGAAATTGAAGAAAATGTAAAAAGTAAAAACAAAACCACTGTTAGAAATAACCATATGATAAAGACACGGCACAGATTAAGTAAATTATCAAAATAAACAAGAGTTAGACTAACATAGCAAATCCATTCTAGCTGACACTGAAAGTATCATTATTTAAGAAGATATGTGTATATGACCTCAGGTTTATATATGGATCATTTGTTTAAGACCCTTCTCACTGAGACAAAGAATGAAATTTTTCACTTTGTGCTTAACTTGGAAGAAATAAAACCTTCTTTCTTCATTCGTCAAAAGAGACACATGATTCCAGAGTCCCTTTGGGGAGAAACCCTGGAGAAAGATATTTTTAAAATACCTTGGGAAGCTACAGAAATGACACAACGTGTTTCTGATTTCCAGTTTGTCTCCTTAGAAACTTTAGGGAATTTCCCCTTGGATGAAATAAAAGTCTCTGTCTCTGTTTCTGTGTCTCTCTGTCTGTCTCTCACCCATATCTGTCTCTCCCTATCTATCTGACTGAGAGAACTCATTTATTCTTTGTATTGACTATTATATTCAATTCTAATTTATATAACTGCTGTTTCCTATCAGTTTAGGAAAATTTTTTTTTATTATTTGGTAATTGTGATTTTGTGTGTGTCTGTGTAACTAGCATTTGATGGAAAAGAACTGTCTTTGGGTACAAATTACACTTCTTTTTCTTTCTTAGGGATAGTGATCAGGGAAATAGCTTGACTGTAAAAATAATTTTCTCCTAAACTAACACTATTTAGGGGGTAGATAGAATAATTCTAATTTGCTACTTCTCCCTCTGAGGAGTACAGAGTAGATGTATTTGAGCTTCTGTTTCTCCTCTGAATGGAGGAATATATATAAAGCAGGGTGGGAGGGGAAGCAAGCTAAGAAGAAGAAAGACACAGTTGAGAAATCTACCATTCTTAGCACATGTATTATTTCAAAAGGAAGATGAAGTAGAAAAGCAGAAGATAATTCTTTTTTTTATTCTTAAGTTAATAAGGGGGGGGGATACTTCCAAATACCAGCAGAATGCAAAAAAAGAGAATTCTGTATGAAATAATGAATCTTCATTTCATACCATTTGTTCATTTGTAAAAATATATAATAATTTCTATGTTATTCTCAAAATCACCCACCTTGTCTGTGCTTATTTCTAAACTTCCTTCTCTTACCATCTGTGTCTTAAAAATAAATATTACAATAATGTCTTCTTTTTCTTTTTTCTTTTCTTTTCTTTTTCTTTTTTTGGAAGGAATTACTTTTGCTAACTCCTCTCTGCATGGCCCCTTCCCAATTAACATAGAGAACAGAGGAAACCCAAACACAATAACTTTATAACAAATAAGCATAGTCAAGAAAAAATAAATCAACACAATAGGCAAATCCAAAAATGTATGTTTCTTTCTATCCCTTGACTCCATCACCTCTTTGTCAGGAATTGGGCAACATGTTGTTTATCTTATGTCCTCTACAGACATAGTTAGTCACTGCATTGATCAGAGCTCTTAAATATTTCAAAGTTGTTTTACTTTGCAATTTTGTACTTCTTGCATAAATAGTTCTCCTGTTTCAAAACAGTAGATAATTCAACTTCTTTTCCATTATGGGAATTCAATATTACTAAAATATCTTTTTAAAAATATAAAGTCTCCATTCAAGAACTAAAATTGGTTCATTATTTCATCAAATCTAAACTTCCCTTTCTCTTTAAGTTTCTAGAGTGGCTCTCTACCAAGCAATTCAGCCTTTTACTTTAATTTTAATTTAATTTTTCTCAGTTACATATAAACAATTTAAAACTTTTTTTTTATTTTGAGTTTCAAATTCCCTCACTTTCCCTTCTCTTCTTGAACAATTTGATATAAATTACATTGTAATTATGCAAAGCATTTTTATATTAGAAGAACACACAGACAAAAAAAAAACCCAATAATGATATGTAAAGTTTTTAAAAATTCACCAATTTACATTCATATACTATCAC
The DNA here is from genome assembly GCF_016432865.1 of Antechinus flavipes. Classification (NCBI taxonomy): domain Eukaryota; kingdom Metazoa; phylum Chordata; class Mammalia; order Dasyuromorphia; family Dasyuridae; genus Antechinus; species Antechinus flavipes. The sequence continues at coordinate 216,140,194 of NC_067401.1, read as the reverse complement.
TTCTTTTTCTAGAAGTGATTGGCATTTTTTATTCTATATTTATATCTTGGAACTGTCTTAGATTATTTCATTGCAGAGAAAAGCTGTCCTTTACCATGGATCATGGTATGATATTGTTGTTACTATGTACAATGTTGTCCTGGTCCTGTTCATTTCACTTTGCATCAATTTATATAAGTCCAGATTTTTTTCTGAAAGCATCTTGCTTCTCATTTCTTATAGCATTATAGTTTTCCACAATAAATATAAGCCACAACTTGTTCAGTCATTACCCAGTTGATATGCATTCTCCCAATTTCCATTTCTTTTCCATCACAAATATTTTTGTATTTTTTAGGTCTTTTTCCCTTTATCTTTGATCTTTGGGGAGATAGACTTAGTAGTGCTATTGCTGGGTCAAAAAGCTTTATAATTCTGTGGGCATAATTCCAAACTGCTCTGCAGAATAGTTAAATCAGTTCACAACTCCACTAACAATGTATTAGTGTGCCAATTTCCCCACATTATCTCTAACATTTTTCACTTACAATAGACAATAAGAAAGATATAAAGTTGTACCTCAGAGTTGTTTTAATTTATATTTATCTATTCAATAGTGAATTAGAGCATTTTTATATAACTATGGAAAGATTTTATTTTTCTTTTGAGAACTGTCTATTTAGATCCTTTGATCATTTGTCAATTGTGGAACAAGCTTTTCACTCTTAATTGCCCTTACTTCCCATAGTTTCCTTCTACTCCAACTTCCAAATGAGGATGTTCAATTTTGTCTTCCCTGAGGTTCTGTCCAGCCCTAAACATCGATAAATTTATGAATGTTCTTTGTTGTTATCCCTATGTCATCACTATTTGTAAGGCCCTGGATACTAGTTCCTATTTCCAGGATTTTGCTTCACTTTGTTTTCTTCTTTATCCAAAGTTCCATTCATCATTCAAGGTTTAATTCAAATTCTACTTTCTTTTTTAATCTTCGCCTGATTAAACTGGCCCATACTGCTTTTTGCCTTCACTATGTTTCTATTACATTTATAGCAAGTATTGTAGGTTTAGTACTTAATTGTTTTCTAATTATTCCTGTATTGTATATGTTCATCACCCAAGAATATTGTAATCTTGTATTCTAGAACATCTTATCTTGTTTTCTGTATTGTTTTGTAGCACTTAGTTTAGGACTTGGCACATAGTAAGTAGTTGCTTAATTATATTTATTGATTAATTCTTCCCACCATTACTACAAACTATGTACCTTCTATTCCAACTATAAAATGAAGGAGTTAGGCTAACTGGACTAAAACATTTATTTCATCTCTAAATGTTAGATCTTATGATCCTAGATGTTCTCTAAGGTCCTTTCTACCTGTGACAATTTATGAATCTCTGATTACTATCTGTAGGCTTGTAGGAGACCATTCTCTAACTTACATATTAAAGAAATAGATTAATTAACTTTACAGTTATGTCACACCTTTATTCTAAAGACATGATAGTTTTCATGTATTGTTGATATGTCATCAAAATTTAAAACATAATAAATGTGAATCAGGACAAGATTTATGAATACCCTTTTTAAACAAATGAAAATTGAGAAGTACAGACTAATTAAATATCCTGACTCTGTGAAACCAGACAATGAATACTTGTTAGAAATAGAATTTAAGTTCTCTCATTCCTTTAATAATCCCTCTTTTCATTTCAGTTCAGTGAGCTCTTAATGGATACCTATTATGTTCCAGGCACTAAAAATACAAAGAAAAAAAATGAAAGAGACCTGCTCTCAAGGAGCTTACATTGTACTAAGTTAGAGGAAGGTAAGGTAGTGACAACACATACACAGAGAAGTAAATAGGAAATTTTATATATAGGTATGTGTGCGTGTGTGTATATATATGCATATATATACATATATACACACGTATGTGTATGTGTGTGTATGTGTGTATATATATATTTTATATATATATATATAAAATATATATATACACACATATGTATGTATGTATACATATATTTAGGTACACACACACACATATCTTATTCCTGTCTCTAATCTTTCTTTCTCTATATTTGTTGTTTCAGTAATCTGGACCTATGATTTCATCAGTATAAAATGGGTTCTTAAGTTTTTTTGTGGATGTTATAGATCCCTATGATAATCTGGCGAAGCCTATGTATCTTCTCTCAGACTAATATTTTTAGTATATAAAATAAAATACATAGACTTACAAAGAAAACCAATTATATCCATCCATCTATCTATCTATCTATCTCTCTAATCTACCTACATATCTATCAAATCTACCTATGTATCCATCTATCTCCATCTGTCTAACTACCATCTTTCTTTCTGCTTATTTATCTATTTTTAAAATTGCTCCAAGGTCTCCAAGCCAAGAACTCTTGATAAAGAGGTCATTTATTTTAATAATGAAGCTTAACAACTAATAGTCTTAGGGATCTTCTTAATGCACTAAGAAGTTAAGTGACTTGTGAATCTTCCTATAGTCAATATTTATTAAATGTATAACTTGAACACTGACATTGAGAGTGGTTCTCTATTCACTACAAAATTCTTTCACTCATAGATGTACACTCTCAAATTAATACACAGATGGCATTCTAAAATGAAAACGGCAGGAAAATAATAGATTAGATTTTGATGTAGTTATAGAGAAGGGGAAGGAGAGAAGAGACTGAGACAGAGACAGAGAAAGCACTTATTATGTGTGTACTATGGGCCAGGCACTATATTAAATACTAGGAATTGTCATTCAGTGGTTTCAGTTGCATCCAAGTTTTTGTGACCCAGTGGTCTGTTATTTCCTTATTCAACTAATTTTACAGATGAGGAAACTGAGTCAAACAGTGTTAAGTAATTTATCTAGGGTCACACAGCTAGTAAGTGTCTAAGATTGCATTTGAATTCATGAAAATGAGTCTTCCTGACTCCTTCCTTACTACAAGCATTCTATCCATTGTATCACCTAGCAAGCTGCCTCTAATGTTAGGAATACAGATGCAAATAAAGAAAGCAGTCCCTATCCCTCAAGCAGTCTTTACATCACAATGATAGAAGACAACACATAAAGGAACTAAAAATAGGAAGAGTATTCATATAACATCATGTTTTGGGATTGGTAGTTAAGAATTGAAGTGGGCAGCCTGGTTCTGGGCAAAATGAAAATGTCATCTATGGGGAAGGAGGAGAATCCAAGAATATTGTAGGTCATAATTGAAGGGAGATGAAGATGATGGCTGGAGGGCAGGTATTATGTTTAGGAAATATTGTAAAGTGACTAGAAAAGTAGCTGAATTGAACCAAATATTAAAAGAGGACAAAAATAATTGTGAGTGTTTATACAATTTTCAGGGTTTTAAGAAACAGATGTCCCTAAGAATAGGGACATCCAAAGGAACAGAAAATGTCAAAGATGGGGAAAACATTTCATTCCATATTAAACCTTAAACATTCAATGAAACATCTACAACTACATATTTACTTTCTGATCTATACAAAATATTTATATATACTGGGGACATGCTTAATGCAAGATAAAGAACAGGCAAATAATAACATAACAACATATTATGCAATTTGCTAAAAAATATAGAGAAGACAAATATTATGGAAAAAAAAGCATTTGACTCAATACAGCAAAACCCAATCTTAAAGGTTCTCTTTCAAAAATGGTATCTACCACTCATACATCAATGTGTGCAGAATTCCTTGAACTGTGTAACAATAGAAATACTTTTTAATGGCTCTATGGTTATAAGTATCATCAAGGCATTAAACAGTCTTATCAAAGACATTAAACACTGTGATGGAGATCAAGATCAAGGTTAAAGAAGTATTTCCTGTGAATTGTGAGGTCATTCAGATAACCCCGTTAGTAGATGGCATTTCTCTGATTGAATTAAGCCTTAAATCACTGGAGAATCTCCTGGGAAATATTTATAACCATTTCCTAATTGATAAATGGCATAAAGATATAAACAAATAATTCTCAAGGAAAAAGACCCAGCCTATCATATATAGTCATATGAAAGCAAACCCCAAATTGTTATGAATTTGAGGAATACAAAGTAAAACAATTCTGAGATTCTACTTAACAACTATGAGTGACAATTGTAACAAAAAAGAAACTGATAAATGGTGTGGAGCTGTAAGGAAACAGACTTATTGATACATTGTTAGTGGACTTGTGAATGGGTACAATCATTTAAGAAAAACTATTTGTAATTATACATTGGAAGTTTCTAAATACTGCATACTCTTTGACCCAGCCATATCACTAATAGGCTCTTATACCCAAAAGAGATCAAAGAAAGAGGAAAAAAAATGTACATAAAAAACATTTCTTTTTATATTTTCAGAATTCCCCTGGAAACTAAAGTGATGTCTATCAATTAAGGAATGGCCAAATTAGTTGTGTTATGTTATTGTGATAAAGTACTGTTAAAAATGAGGAAAGATGATTTCAAAAAGACATGAAAATATTTAAATGAATTGATGCAGAAGAAAATAAAACCAAAGCAATTTGTACTAAAACATCAATGTTATAAATGAATAAATTAAAGTACTTTTATAAACTGATGAAGAATAAAATAAGGAGAACCAAGAAAAGCATTTAAGTAATAAGAATTGGAAACTTGGAAACTTGGAAAATAGTAAGAAATATGATCAGTACAATGCTCATTCATTATTATATAGCATTGATGGTGAAATATGTATCCATTATTTAGAGGTGCTAGATTTGGTGTGTAAAACAAGTGTAGATATTTTATATATTGGTATATATAATATTATGATATTTTAGTTCAATTTAGGGAATTTATTTTGCTTGGCTATGCATATTTATTAAAATAATTTAATATTATTTAAGAGACACACATTACTAAAGAGAGAGAAAGAGAGAGAGGAGGAGAGTAAGGGAGGGAAGAGGGAGAGAAAGAGAAAGGGAGGGAGATATGGAAGATATTACAGATGTGAAATGTTTCTTGTACTTTCACATGAGATTAGTCTGTTAGTCTTATTTAGCTGCTTCATCTTGTCCCCCAATATTTCTTTCAAAGTGAGAGTAATCTGTAAATGTTTAATAATATAAAAATGAAACACATCAACATTTTTTAATAGTTTGGCTTAAACATTTACAGAAAAGACCATACAGATGGGAAATGTCGAGGCTTCAAATCATGACATGCATTTGGATGCAACAAATAGTTTATCTATCAGTATGTATATATGGGACAGAAATGTACATGTAGGCCCAGAGTTAAGCAGAAAGATAGTAAGCTTGGTTACTTCCAAAAATGGTAAATCTCCCTTTAATAACCTTAGTTTTTTGGGGGGGGATCTTTTTTGCTTTAAAACAAATACTGCTATTCACTGAGTCTTATTTCATGACTTTGAGGCACTGAACAAATAATATTCAAAGAATTAAAAATGAATATAACACAAAAAGCAATAAAAATATATAGGATGAACCTAAGTGGGATATAGAATATAAATAATGAGGATCTTCAAAGGACAAGAGTAAAAGTCATTATCAAGGAATGGACTGGAATAAATCTTTAGGCATAAAAATTTAGCTAACTGTTTTTCCTTTTCTTTTTTTCTAGTTTTTGTTCTGTTTTGAATAGAAAGTACCATATGGGTTAGAATGTCAAGCTGAATAATATAATTCTTTCCATGGAAATTGGACCTAAATTCGTAGGATTATAGATTTCAAGGTGAATGAAAATTCTCTTAAATTCCAATTTAGTGTTAAAAATGAGTGAGTCACCAAAGAGTTCAACCATATACCATGAAATCTTATGGCTCACAAGTAAAGGATACTAAAAATGTTTTCTTCTGAAAATTGGAAATTTTTTTAGGGGGAGGAGGGACTAGTTTTTGTTCAGACAACTTGAATCTAAAGTTTCAGAGGGAACCAGCTAAAGAAAAAGAAAGTATTATTTTGTAGGGTCATATTAAATGATGGCTTATAACCAAGGATGTAAACGTTCTGTAGAAGGAAATGTGGTTGAAATATTATAACAGAAAGTTCAGAAGCAATGAAAATAGCTGAAACTGACCAGAAGATTATCTATAGTAAAAAGAATTAAATTACATTTCTTCTTTCTCCCCACTCCCACTCAGGTTCAAGTGAAGAGAATGGGTTAATATTTTACTTGTCTTAAGCCTTTAGTTGAAAATATGAAAAACTTTAGGTTGCATATTCCAGAGGTAGCTACAAACTACCTTTTTGCAAACAGTTGTTAATCATTTAAATTGTGGTTTATTTTTATTACGGTCAATTTTCTTGAATGAATAAAAGAGAAAGAAGGAAGAAAAAAGGGAAAGAAACAGAGAAACGAGAGAGAGAAAGATAGTGACAGACAGCGACAAAAAGAAAGAGACAGAAAGAAACCAAGACAGCAAGAGAAAAAAAGAGTAACTCAGTTCCAAAGATTGCATACCATATCAAAAATTTCCCTGAGATGCTCACAGATGCCAAAATTAGAATTTTATTCACTGTCCTTCTCAAATCCCAATTTCCCTTCATTGTTTCAGGTTTCTGCTGATCTCTAAGGCTTGGATACTTTTTTGTATCTGTTCCTTCTCTATGAAGAGAACATTTGTGGACAGTCTGCTGACTATAGTTTTTGACAGAACATCAAGGACAGAGAAAGGATTAAAGCAGAGAATGTGGGAGTGAAGTGATAGTATTGTACTTTAAAAAAAAAAATCCTTCCTTTTCTTCAGATTGAATTGGATTGTGTAATCAGTGGAAGTGGGGATGTGAATTTTTTACACTTCTCCTATTCCTATATGTAGAGGGATTTATTTGAGATTACTTCTGGTCAGTACAAACACTGCCCATGACTTAGTACAGTTGTTAGAAGGGAGTAAAGAAGGGTGAGAATAATGAGCAAAGTGATTTCAGCTCTTCTTAATGAATATTATACTATAGAAATATCAAGCATGGCCCAGAACTCATGCACTTCACAACAGTTTAGAATATTGCTCCAATTAAATTAAAATGTAATTGGGAAATATTTAACAAAATTAAAATACAGTAAAACATAGATGACACTAATATGTGGTTTTCTAAGTCAATTTAATGCCCGCAAAATCAGTATTTATGGTTTAGTAGCCCCCATTATGGTACTGGATTGGAAGTTTAAAAAAAAAAATATGAGTTTTAATCTCCTTTTGTATATCTGCTGTGTGACCCTGGGCATTAAGATGTATGTCTCTTTCCTCATCTGTGAAATGGGGATAACAACACTTGTAGGATCTACTTCATAGAGTTGTTATGAAACTTAAATGAGCCACATGAAACATTAGGAAAACTTGTGGAATGCTCCATGGAAAGGGTCCTAAATTTGGACATGAAGGATATAGTCTCAAATCTCAGTCATGATACTTGGTACCCAACTAAGATTGGGCAAGTCATTTATGTTTTCCAAGCCTGTTTCCTTATTTGTAAGGTTAAGTGACCAGTCTCAATGACCTTAAATATCCCTTTCCATTCTAGAGATATGATCCTTGTCCTTCAAACTGTGGAGAAAGCCAGAAGGCAGTTACTTCCTGAGAGTGCTCCATGAGTCAGCTTTAAACATTTCCCACTGAGTAAAATAAGCTTCCCCTCTTTTTATGTTTAAAGGTTTCTATTTATTCTGGAATTTAGCAGTGAAATAAAAAGCAATGAGAACTATAGCAGAAAAGCAAAATAATATAATATACATTTAGATTATTGCTGAGATTCTCTCTCCAGGGATAGATTACATTTTTTAAAAAATCTGAATTTATCAAACACCAAATATAATGAGTATTAGTGTACGAAAAAAAGACGGGAAAAAGAAGATTTTTGCATGAAACCATGAATTATTATCATTCATCTTGCTGCTTCTTTTCAGTTTATAGTAAATTATCCAGCTATGCCACTACTAGGAGTATGTGCCAGAGACATCAAAGAGAGTGGAAAAGGATCTATTTGTAAAATAATATTCATAAAAGTTCTTTTCATACTAATCAAAATTTGAAGCTAAAGGAGCATCTTTATTGCTCCCCCACCTTTAGTGAGGGTTGGCTAAATAATTAGGGAATGTGAATATAATTGACTTATCATGTCAAAAGAAATTACAAAATGGACAGTTTCAAAGGAAATTGGAAAGACCTCTACAAACTAATGAGTGAATCAAACAGAGCTAGAAAGAAATTATTCAATGACAACATCGTGGAGAAAAACAACTTTAAAAAACTTTAGAATTCTGATCAATGCAAATAACTGAAGATGAAATAGGCCACTCATCTCTTATTAAAGAATCTGGATAATGGAGAAATATGTTTTGTTGAATTATGTATATTTATTATGAGGGTTTTTATTATTTAACAGGGGATGCAGTGAGAGGAAGATATAATAAATGCTATAAAGTAAATAAAGCCACATGATAAATTAAATATATAACTTTCCAAATTGTCTTGCTCTTCTGTTTTTTTTTTTCCTGGTATTCCTCTCTTTTATGATTTTAAATTATGTGTTAATGTCCCTCTTTTATTTTATTTTATTTTGATGGGTAGGCAGTAACTCTATCACTAAGTCCTGAACTCTTTACCTTTGGAAGGAAGGAAAGGAAATGAAGGAAGGAAAGAAGGAAAGGAAAGTAAAGGAAAGTAAAGGAAGGAAGGAAGGAAGGAAGGAAGGAAGGAAGGAAGGAAGGAAGGAAGGAAGGAAGGAAGGAAGGAAGAAAGGAAGGAAGGAAGAAAGGAAGAAAGAAGGAAGGAAGAAGGAAGGAAGGAAGGAAGGAAGGAAGGAAGGAAGGAGAAAAGGAAGGAAGCAAAAAAATGAGAGGATAGAAAGGAAGAAAACAAAAAGAAGGAAGGCAGGAAGAAAGAAAAGAAGGAAGGAAGAAAGGAAGAAATAAAAAAAAGAAAGAAAAGAAGGAAGGAAGATAGGAAGGAAGGAAGAAAGAAAAGAAAAACAAACCTTGTATAATGGAAGCTATGTCAATGAGAGTTTAATCCTGGGAACAAACGGATGTTTGATGATTACCTGCTTGCCAACAGGATGCATAATGGAAGGCTTTGCTCATTAATTTCCCTGTTCCTCAGTTTCCTTATCTATAAAATGAGTAGAATGGACTAGATAATCTCTGTGAATCCTTCCACCTTCTGTATTAAGGTCCTACGTTTCCTTAGTTTAGTAGAAGCCAGTTAGTACATTGGATAAAATACTGGACCTGGAGTCAGAAAGATCTGAGATCAAATCTGGCCTCAGACACTTTTTAGCCCTGTATCCTTGACCAAATCACTTAACTCTTTTTGCCTCAGTTTCCTCATCTGTAAAATAAGCTGAAAAAAAAATGGTAATCACTCTAATAACTGTCAAAAAAACACTAACTTGGATCATAGAAGAATTAGACATAACTGCAACATGATTGAATTACTTTCCTCAATTTAATAAGGGTATTTATCCTATTCCAAAGTAATATCAAGATAAGAGCTAGTCCTTACAGAAGGAAACTTATGATTCAGAAAATTTTGAAAGGATATTAGGCAGCAACTTTCCATCCTTGCCTTTTCCTCTGAGATATTAGCTACTTCCTTAGTTTTTTTTAAAATTAATTTTGCTGAGGCAATTGGGGTTAAGTGACTTGCCCAGGGTCACACAGCTAGGAAGTGTTAAGTGTTTGGGACCAGATTTGAACTCAGGTCCTTCTGACTTCAGGGCTGGTGCTCTATCCATTGCACCGCCTAACTGCCCCTAAAAAAATTTATTAAAAGAAAAAAAATATATTCACACACTCCAGGTTTCTTCTGGACTGGGGAGAAGGGGGATGATTAGACTGGATGTTGGGACTGATTCTGCCATTAAATAGCTGAGTGACCTTGACCCAGACACTACACCTCTCTCAGCTTCCTCTGTAATAGTCAATAAACATTTATTAAGTGCCCACCATGTACCAAACTGTATGCTGTGTGCCGGTAATGTAAATAAAAAGAAAGACCTTTTGGAGTTTACAATTTGATGTAGGTAGAGAATACACAAAAAGAAGCTTAAAAGTGTGTCTGTGTTGATTCAGATTGAATGTAAATAGCAATCATTTCTGCTCTGGCCAGAAACCCTAAGGGTTTTCCCCTTTCAGATCTATTTTTTTTTTTTTTAGATTTTTTTGTAAACTAGGAAATAGAGGAGATTCTTTGTCTCAATTGCTAGCTAGCCTTAATCATTGAATGAGTGTGACTTCAGTCTAACGGAAACTGGTGGAAGACCTTAATTTAAAAAGGCCAAAGTCTCCCATTGCATGCAGGGCCATTTCCAATCATCCAGATCTATCTCTGTCCACTGGACTCAGATGGCTCTGGAGGGGAAAGTGAGGCCAGTGACCTTTTACAACCCTCCCTCACTTGAGTCCAATTCACTTGCACATTAGGGCATCACCTCCCTGATGTTATCACATCGCCTCCTATGGTTCTCTTCCATAATGGAAGGACAAATAACAATCTCTAGGTGCAGTGGGAGTTACCAAAGAGTACCCAGTATCAAGGCATGATGTTTATGGAGTTGAAATCAAGCTGTGCAGCTAATGAGAAATGATGAGCTATCTGGAAAATCCTTCACCTTTTACAAAGTGAGGTTTTGGAGGAATTCATTTCTCCACCTTCCAATCCTCCAATCAGATGGGAGAGACAACTGAAGTAATGATGAATCATTCTCTAGTTTGATGACACCTTAGGTGATGAACTTATTCTGAAGGAGTCATGATGTCTTCCTTGACTAGAAACAAACAAGACAGGTAATGAGAAATTAAAATAAATAAAATAAGATATGAACCTGAGAGCAATTCACCTTAAGAGTTATAAAATCCTTTGATTCTATTCTCTATGTAAGGAAAGATCAATGATACTATGACTGAGTCAAAACAACTATCTTTACATCACAGATTTAAATCTAGAAAGGACTTTATAAAACATCTTTTACAGATAGAAACTGGAGTCCTGGATAAATGAAGTGACCCACCAGGATCTCACAATTAGAAGGTAGCAGACTTGGTATTTGAACTCAAAACTTCTGATTTTGCCACTACATAATTCTGCCTCTCCTTGTTTCATAAATCTGAGAACACTAAGAACAGTGTCTTGCCCTTAGCACAGTGCCTGACACATAATAGGCATTTAATAAATGCTTATTAATTGAAAGCAGGGGGAAAGTAATATAAAATTGATGTTCTTGTTTTTCCTCTTGGCTGCCACTGAAATTTGTTTATGTATGACCATAGGCTTTCTCTTTCTAGAATTCATGTTCATCAACTGTAAAATGTGAAGATTGGCTTATGTCTTCAATAAGGTTGTTTCTAGCTTAAAATTACCAGATTCTTTGTTGTATTTTGGAAGGAGGAGAATCTTAACACAACTTCTTTGCCTACAGTTTCAACTGGGGTTTTGGAAGGAAAGTCCTCTTGAGAGTCCATCTAATCACTTGGTCATAGAGAGGGGGACACATTGGGAAATGCCGTAGTTGCAAAATCTACCATCTATGCTTCTGCTTTCTCAGCCTCAGCCTCTTCTGCTTTCTACCCTTACTCTTCTCCCTCCCTCAATCATGGGACTACATTCTTTATCAGCTATATCATCTCCAGTACTTCTTCTTTACTTCTAGACCTTCCTCACTCTAGAGCAAAAGTTGAGGTATATTTCTTGGCCTATTCCCATTTTTATATCCTCAATTTTAAAGAGCATTGGCCAGAGGTGGAAGTGCTTTTTGAAGCCTCTTACTGCATTTACCCTCTTTCACTGGTGCCACATGTTTGTTTATTTAAATGTTCTAAGGATAGGGTCCTTTTAAGAGTTGCTCTGCTAAAAACAAATAACAGCTCTCAAATTGAAATAGAATGTAGGGTCCTATAATCTAACCCATTTTGTTTTATAAAAGAGAAAACAGGCCCATTATGGTTAAATAGTTTGTCAAAAATCACACAGTTAATAAACATCAGAGGTCACATTTTATTCCAGGTTCTCTGTAGACCAGTTGTCTTTCCAGTAGCATACTATGTTACATTTAGCTACTATAGCTTGGTCCTTGAACAAGAAACAGCCAGATCATTTTTGCCCTATATTTGAAACCTTTCCAGCTTGATAGTATATGCTAGGGCTTATGTTCATCTGGCAAAACCTTCAAGAATCCAGTGTCACCTTCATGCCTGTTTGAGACATTTTAGAAGGATATTAGTAGAAAAAAAATGTGTATTATTAATCAGTGGGAAAAAAAAACCTGATGTTTCCATGGAGATTTCTTTACCTTAAGTCCAGACAGGAGTTATAAACTGAAATTCTACAGTGTCATTTCTCAAATTAAGGCAGCTGAATGAGTCACTCTTCCTTTAAAATTGCATGATAATGTAATAAACATAAATACTCTAGAAATGGAGTAGAAAAAAAAAGAAGAGGAGGAAAAAGGGGAGGAGAGAGGGGGGAGAGGGAGAAGGGGAGAGAGAGAGAGAGAGAGAGAGAGAGAGAGAGAGAGAGAGAGAGAGAGAGAGAGAGGAAAGAAAGGAGGGAGAGAGAGAGAGAGAGAGAGGGAGAGGGAGGGAGGGAGAGAGAGAGAGAGAGAGAGAGAGAGAGAGGAGAGAGAGAGAGAGAGAGAGAGACAGGGAGAGAGAGGGGGGAGAGAGAGAGAGAGAGAGAGAGAGAGAGAGAGAGACAGGGAGAGAGAGGGGGGAGAGAGAGAGAGAGAGAGAGAGAGAGAGAGAGAGGGAGAGAGAGGGGGGAGAGAAAGAGAGAGGGGGGGGTGTGAGAGAGAGAGAGAGGGAGAGGGAGAGGGAGAGAGAGAGAGAGAGAGAGAGAGAGAGAGATTGGAGAAGGAATTAGATGGAGATACAGATAGAAATATAATTCTCATTGGAAATGCTGGCTTTAGAATTATCCTTTGATGCCATCTATCCATCTTTGCTCTTTGCTCTGAGTTTCAGGGTAGTTTTCTTCAAAACAAACAAACAAACAAACAGGAGAGAGAAATTTGGAGTTAGTTCTCTTAGAAACAGGAAATCAAAGTAATTGATGAAGAAAGGGGAATGGCAGGTTGCTGCCTGTACTTACCTGACTTTGAAGTGTAATAAAATTATAAGAAAACAGTTCTCTTGCTCACCCCTTAGATTTGTTGAGAACCAGGATGGGTATTTCTTTTTTCCTCTAAGACTTTCTTATTGTTGTTGTGTAAGAATAAGACATCTTGGTTAGGGGATTGGGACTTACTAAATAGTGAATGAAACTATTTGGGATTTGACTCAAACTGGAGAAGTTTTAGCTTTCTGCTGGGATAGGCTATATCTAGAAAAGAGACTTTTTGAAAATATTCATTTGGAAGCATAATGCCTTTCCCTTCTTTGCTAATGTGTGTGTGTGGATTATGGATTTGGGGATCTTGTCAGATTTTATTGATATATGTTTTAATTTTGCAGAATTTTTTTCTCTCTCCCTCTGGTTTGTATCTGTTTTGTTTCACAAGGCTGTTTAGTGAATAAGGAATTAGAGAGGACACATTTGGACATAAAGGTGATGCAAAATGAATAAAAATCAAGCATAAATTAAAGACCAAATCACATGGTAAATCAATATCTGGCATGGGCTAAACAAATCAGGGACAATTTCTAAGCCATTCATATTTTATAGAAAACATTCACAAACCTGAGGTTAAATTCATCATCTAAATATGATATAAAATCATATAGAGATCCTACATTTTAAGAAATTCTAGAGTTCATTTATTCCTCCATTTTTCTCCAAGAATTTCTCTCTAGAGAAATAGAAATTTTTAGTTTATCAGGTAGACAACTGAGGCATAGATTCATGAAATTCTTTACTCAAGATGATATCCAGGAACTAGTCACTAGTTCTCTTGTCTTCTTATCTAACATTCTTTATACTAAACTGTGAGACTTCCATTTTTCTATGTAGTTTGAGGATAATGAGAGTGGTTGGATTTGTTATTTCTTGATATATGCAGGAAGTCCTGTATATGAAAATTCCCTGAACAAATGCATATTGACATTTCTGTAATTTATAGTTTTAGAGAATTATAGTACTGAAAATTTAAAAGGCTTTCCCAGCATCTTACAGTTAGTATCTATTAGAAAAGGGACTTGAATCCAATCATTCCTGACTCCAGAGCCAAAAGTGAGAGAAAGAGAAGCACGCAGAGACAGAGAGACAAATATAGAAAAAGATACAAAAAACAGAGACTGACATTAAAGGGAAAGTTTGAAAGACAGAGAGGAACAGATTGAGATAGAAACAAAGAGAGAGCCAGAAACAAAGAGTTTTTTTTTTTTTTTTTTGGAGGAAGGGGAGGTACAGGAAGGAAAATAATACATTACTGTTTATTCTAGATCTGTTTTCAATTGTAGAAAAGTTTAAGTTAACTTTGTAATTAGTCCCTATTTTGCTATTGAATAGATGAACTAAACTTCAGATAACTTTTTGGTATGTTAAAATGCAGCATCGTGACTCTCTCCCTCCCCGCAATGAAAGGTCTGTACTTACTATACAGTGCCTTCTTCACAGAAGATCCAGAGTACCATTTAAAAAAAAAAAAAAAAATTGTTCTGCAGAATTTCTTGCACAAGTTGGTCTGACATTCATGATATTCCAGTAGAGGGCAGTAGAATACACATTGTCCTTGACCAACTTGTTATAAATATACATTTCACGTCTTGAAAGGAAATCTCTCTGCTGTTTCAGAGAAAAGCATAAAAAAAAAGTTGCAATGTTAGATTTTTATAGAATTTTATAGAAAGAAAAAGGAAAGAAGGAAGGAAAGAAGGAAAGAAGGAAGGAAGGAGAGAAGGAAGAAAGGAAGAAAGAAAGAAAGAAAGAAAGAAAGAAAGAAAGAAAGAAAGAAAGAAAGAAAGAAAGAAAGAAAGAAAGAAAGAAAGAAAAAAAAGAAAGAAAGAAATGTTCACCTAAACTCTGCTTAAAGATCTCCAATGTTGGAGACATCACTATACTTTGATAAAGTTTAATATTCTTTTGTTTCTCTCTAATAGTTTGGATTTTTTTTTTTCTCATGGAATTAAAATATTTCTACCTGGTAGCTACAATCTTCTATTCTAGTTTCAATGGGGGGAGGGGGGAGAGAGAGGACGGGAGGAGGGGCGGTGAGGGGGGTGGTGGTGTCAAACAGGCAAAGTCTAACTATTCTTCCATATGACAGCCCATCATATAATTGAAAATAAGGGTGATACGTGTATACCATTCTCACTTTGTCTTATTTCTCTCCACTTCTCTAGACATACTTTTTCAAAGCCATTCCCCAGTCCTTCAACATTGTCTGTTAGATGAGGATATAACTTTGAGTAATTTCTGTTTTGTTAATTGTTTGGATCTTTTTTGGGGGGGGGGTCTATTGATTTTGATTACTATTTTAATTTGGGTGGCAATTTTTTTCATTTTAGGATTTCCTCCCTCAGAGAATTTAAAAGGAGAAAAAAAAGGAAAAAAGAGGGGAAAAAAAAAAGAAAAAGAGAGAGACAGACAGAGACAGAGACAGAGAGAGAGAGAGAAAGAGAGAGAGAGAGAGAGAGAGAGAGAGAGAGAGAGAGAGAGAGAGAGAGAGAGAAAGAGAGAGAAAGAGAGAGAGAGAGAAGTGAATGGGAAAGGAGAGAGGGGGGGAGGAAGGAAAGAGAGGAAGGGAGAGAGGGAGGGAAGGAAGAAGTGTGGTTATTATATAATTATTTATAATTTCTGTGTCCCCAATTGCAAAGCACTATGCTTGGAACATAGAAGATACTTATTAAATGCCTGAATGATTGAATTGAACCTTTTCTTCAGCCTTAACATTTGTTAGAGAGAAAGGCCAAATATCTTTTTTTCCTGATTAGGAATGGAATGATAGGACAAAGATTGGATCTACTGCCAGTAAAGCAATGTTTCCCAATACTCCCAATAATATGACATCTTTATAGACTCATCAGGATTTATAAAGAGTTTTTCCAACTCCCTATTCGCCCAACCAGCAATTCAATTCAAGGAAGATTCATTAAACACTAAGTACTGAAAGTTTTGCCTGAAGGCTCCATTGATTATTCCACCCACTTAAAAGGAATTACCTTTGTTAGGTAAGAACATATTCTACATTGATTGAATATATCAAAACCAAGTGTGAATGAGATCAGTAGACCTCCTTGAATCAATCAAAGTGCTTTAGTGAAAGACTTGGTCATGCTCTAAGAAATTTGTATAAAATGGAGGACTACCAAGTCATATAGAATTCCAAGGGTCAGAAAGTGAGCTAAGTAAAGGAGCTGAGGAACCTCTATGAAAAGAAGAAAGAGAAGTGCAAGAGTGAATTATAATAGAGAAATGAGATATCTCATTTGTTCTTTCCATTTGTACTGATTTAATTTAGTCTTCGTGTATCACTTTGTAACAGATCATGCCTCCTTGAATTATTCACTTTACTTTTTAATCTAATTTTAACAAACACTAAAAAAGAATATTTTCACATATAAAAGAGAACAGAAATTCAGATCAAATGTGAGAATTCAAATGTTATACAAAAAATATACACACATATAACACATTCAACAAATTATTTTCTAAAGATATCCTACTTGCTTGTTTTTCCTCCTAAACTTACTTCTATTACTTTCTATGAATTTTGCCAGTTACTAGGGGAGTGAAAAAAGGTTGTGTACTTACTCCCAAGGCATATTTTCAGCAATGTTGGCAGACACCTTCAATGAGGATGAACACAGCATCAAGATCAGCTACCTTGGAAAATTAATTGGAAAAATTAATGGAAAATTATTTAACTTCAATAAGCTACAAACCAAAACCAAAGTGGAGGGAGAGTTAATGCATGATTTTTTTGTTTGCAAATAATCATGTTCTCAATGCAGTTTCCAAAGAGGAAATAAAACAAAGTATTCGAATCTAGGCTGCTTGTGCTAATTTTGGCCAGACAATTAACATCAAGAAAATACAAGTACTCTTCCAGCCAGCACCACAACATCCTTATGTGAATCCATCAGTTACAGCAAATGGAGAATTTTTGAATACTGTGGATAAGTCAACTTACCTCGGTAATATACTTTCCAGGGTTGTATACATAGATGATGAGGTTGCTGCATACATTGCCAAAACTAGCTCAGAGTTTGGAAAGTTCTGAAGGAAAGAATGGAAGAGAAATATTAGACTGATCCCCAAACTGAAGGTCTACAGAGCCATTATGATGACCTAATTGTTGTATGTCTGTAAAACTTGAACAGTATACCATGCCAGGAAACTGAATCATTTCTATCTGAATTGTCTTAGGAAGATTCTGAAGATCACCTGGCAGGATAAGTTTCCAGACACTGAGGCCTTTTCTAGAACTAAACTGTCAAGCATTAAACTTTACTTCAGAATGTGCAACCCTGATGGGCTGGACACGTTGTTGGGTTGCCGAATGTATACTTGCCTAAAAGATTATTTTGTGGAGAATTCAGAAGAAATGATACAAAGACACTCTCAAGGTCTCTTATGAAGAACTTTGGAATTGATACGCTGATATGGAAGACACCAACAAAGGACCACCCAGTATAGTATGTTCACATCAAAGAAGGATCTCTGCTCCATGAGCAAAGCAGAATTGAAGTAGCTCAGAAGAAATATGAGACACACAAATTTAGAGAATTTGCCCCAAATGTTCACATGGGCTATTTATGCTCAACTTGTGGCAAAATAGTCCACAAACAAAAACAAAAAAACAAACAAAAAAGGCAAAATCTGGGTGGAGTTAAGGGTAAGAAATGACAAAGGTAATGGGAGAAATTGGAGCCAAGGAAGAAGAGGGAAAAGGAACAGAAAAGAGCTAAGAGGAAAACCAGGACAGGGCATTTTCATTGAATCCCAAAGATCAGAAAGTATCAAGAAATAAGTAGTGATTAATAGTGTCAAAAGTTATTAATGACTGGAAAAAAATTTGGTGGAATGGTGGGCACGAAAATCATACTGAAGGAGTTAAAACGGGCATTTTAGAGGTTGAGTTGGAGATTATTTTCTAAGGAATTTAGGAACAAGGGGAGAAAAGACAAGAGGATAAAGGGGAGAACAGGGTAAAGGAAAGGTATATATGTGTGTCTATGTATGTGTGTATATGTGTGTAGAGAGAGAGAGAGAGAGAGAGATAGGTAAGTAGATGTAGGTAGAAAGAATATCTGAACATATTGTAGATAAAAATAAAGGAGTCAAAAGAGAGGAAACTATTGGAGGTAAGAAAAAGGTCCTATGATGTGAAGGATTTGGTTGAACAGAAGAGGATTGCATCCTGCAAGGAGAAGTATCTTCTACTTTTTCTCATCTTTTTAGGGTCATGGACTTGTGAAATGTTAAGATCTGAATGGGATCTTTGAGATTGTTTATCCCAGCTTTATAATTTTATATATTAAACAAAATTAGAGTCAATTCTCTATATATTTTGGAAATGAGGCCTTTATCAGAACCTTTAACTGTGAAGATATTTTCCCAGTTTGTTGCTTTCCTTCTAATCTTGTTTGCATTAGTTTTGTTTGTACAAAGGCTTTTTAATTTTATATAATCAAAATTTTCTATTTTGTGATCAATAATGATCTCTAATTCATCTTTGGTCACAAATTTCTTCCTCCTCCACAAGTCTGAGAGGTAAACTATGCTATGTTCCTCTAATTTATTTATAATCTCATTCTTTATGCCTAACTCATGGACCCATTTTGATCTTATCTAGATATATAATGTTAAGTGTGGGTCTATGCCTAATTTCTTCCATAATAATTTCTAGTTTTCCCAGCAGTTTTTGTCAAATAATGAATTCTTATCCCAAAAGTTAGGATCTTTGGGTTTGTCAAACACTATATTGCTATAGTTGACTTTTGTCTTGTGAACCTAACTTATTCCACTGATCAACTAATCTATTTCTTAGCCAATACCAAATAGTTTTGGTGACTGCTGCTTTATAATATAGTCTTAGATCAGGTACAGCTAGGCCACCTTCATTTGATTTTTTTTTTTTCATTAATTCTGGGAAAACATCTTTACATTTAAAGGTTCTGATAAAGGCCTCATTTCCAAAATATATAAAGAATTGACTTTAATTTATAAGAAACCAAGCCATTCTCCAATTGATAAATGGTCATAGGAAATGAACAGACAATTTTCAGATGATGAAATTGAAACTATTTCCACTCATATGAAAGAGTGTTCCAAATCACTATTGATCAGAGAAATGCAAATTAAGACAACTCTGAGATACCACTACACACCTGTCAGATTGGCTAAGATGACAGGAAAAAATAATGATGAATGTTGGAGAGGATGCGGGAAAACAGGGACACTGATGCATTGTTAGTGGAGTTGTGAACAAATCTAACCATTCTGGGGAGCAATCTGGAATTACGCCCAAAAAGTTATCAAACTGTGCAGTTTGATCCAGCAGTGCTACTACTGGACTTATATCCCAAAGAAATACTACAGATGGGAAAGGGACCTGTAGTGCCAAAATGTTTGTGGGCAGCCCTGTTAATAGTGGCTAGAAACTGGAAAATGAATGAATGCCCATCAATTGGAGGATGGTTGGGTAAATTGTGGTATATGAATGTTATGGAATATTATTGCTCTGTAAGGAATGACCAGCAGGATGAATACAGAGAGGCTTGGAGAGACTTACATGAACTGATGCTAAGTGAAATGAGCAGAACCAGGAGATCATTATATACCTCAATAATGATACTGTTTGAGGATGTATTCTGATGGAAGTGGATATCTTCGACAAAGAGAAGATCGAACTCAGTTCCAATTGATCAATGATGGACGGAAGCAGGTACACCCAGAGAAGGAACACTGGGAAATGAGTGTAAACTGTTTGCATTTTTGTTTTTCTTCCCAGGTTATTTTTACCTTCTGAATCCATTTCTCCCTGTGCAACAAGAGAACTGTTTGGTTCTGCACACATATATTCTATCAACTGATACTAAGTGAATATCAACTGATGCTAAGTGAAATGAGCAGAACCAGGAGATCATTATATACCTCAATAATGATACTGTTTGAGGATGTATTCTGATGGAAGTGAATCTCTTCGAGGAAGAGAGCTAATTCAGTTTCAATTGATCAAAGATGGGCAGAAACAGCTACACCCAAAGAAAGAACACTGGGAGATGAATATGGACTGCTTGCATTTTTGTTTTTCTTCCCGGATTATTTATACCTTCTGAATTCAATTCTCCCTGTGCAACAAGAAAACTGTTCAGTTTTGCACACATATATTGTATCTAGGATATACTGTAACCTATTCAACATGTAAAGGATTGCTTGCCATCTGGGGGAGGGGGTGGAGGGAGGGAGGGGAAAAATCGGAGCGGAAGTGAATGCAGGGGATAATGTTGTAAAAAATTACCCTGGCATGAGTTCTATCAATAAAAAGTTATTTTAAAAAAATACCCAGGCAAATGTTCTGTCAATAAAAAGTTATAATAAAAAAATAGAAAATAAAATACATTTTAAGAAGTTCTCTGAGTAAGATTTTGGTGTATGATACTTATCTGACCTGAGTCTTTAGTATGATATTGCATAGCACTTTATCTTTGAGAAAGTAAATGAATTTCAGGAGTTTGGATTATTTAATCTGCAAAGAACATTCCCAGAAAGTCTTCCATATAGATTGTAATTTTGTAATGTATACATTTTTTTGAGGGAGGGTGTCCAGGGAGGACCTCCAGAAAGATTCTGTGGATAAATTTTACAGGGGTCATTTTAAATAAGTTTTATTGTTTTAGGTAGAAATGTAACTAGATTGGGATGACCGAGGTTTGATTGCAGAGTGCAGAAATTTAGAAGTTGCTGAAAACATTTTCAATCTTTTTCAATTCTCTAAACAACTCTTTAAAGACTATGAATTGTGAAACAAACCCTGATCTGAATTAGTAGAAGCAATTACCTCAAAAGGATTTGTCTATACCAATGAATCCTAGTGATAGAGAAAGGGAAAGAGAAGGAAGGGAAAGGAGGTGGAACAGAAAGGAAGAGGGAGGGAGGAAAGGAAAGAGAATTGTTACTAGTTTTTGGCATTATCTTAGAAAAATGTTGACTTTTGACGATGTTCATGAATAGAATTCAAAAGAAGTAAGTAAGCACAGTCAAACTCATTTTAGTGTTCTAGTTAGCATAATTGAAGATTTAGTTATCTGTATCTTAATTGAATAGGGTCTTTTTAGGAAAAGCTGGTTTCCCATCCTGCCTCTGTACTAAGCTAGTCTTGTATCTGAACAGATGCAAGTCATTCAAACCTCTCACTGTCAGTAACAATTATCTAAGTTATAAAGAATTAACAATTTGCAACTGTCAAATGAGACACTTGGAACGTCCTGTGATGAAATCACCTATTTGAACCAAGAAAAATCTTGTTTAACATAATCTATAAAGGTGATTTTTAGGCTATAGATTAGAAGCTCCACAATCTCTTTTATACTTCAATTACAAATAAATAAACATACACATACATGCACACAGGGCTGTTTATCTACCTTTGGTGTCCAACCTTTTACTCAACTTTCATTTGTGGGATCCAAGAAGCTGTAGCATGCACAGAAGCCACATTCCAGTAAAACTGTCTCAGCAGATTATGCATCAGTGAGTTAGGGGGACATGAACGTAAAGCATGTAAAGACTTCTTCCAGCATACTGGGTGGATGAGAACAATTTACTCCAATGGCCACGAAGAAGGCTGAAAGAGGTGGTGAGGAATGCGTAGGGCTTGGTTATACCTTTAAAATGCCAAGGTCATTTCCAGTTGTCTTAACTTTACCACTGGACTTTGATGCTTTTGAAGAGTAGAATGACTTTATGCAAATCTATCTCACTTAACACTCAAGTTAAAACCACCCTGTGATGTCATTAGTCTGCTTTGAAAATAAAAGACAAACAACATTTTGTATTTGTGTATGTGTGTGTGTGTGTGTGTGTGTTTGTGTGTGTGTGTGATGCCATTGTATAGCAATTTATTCAAAGAATTGACACACTGGGAGTCAAACTTCTAAAGGTTTTCTATGTCAATGTAGGAAAATTCCTCTTGTTACCTTTTACTTTCTTACAATAGCTACACCCAAAGAACGAACACTGGGAAACAAATGTGAACTATCTGCATTTTAGTTTTTCTTCCCGGGTTATTTATACCTTCTGAATCCAATTCTCCCTATGCAACAAGAGAACTGTTCGGTTCTGCAAACATATATTGTATCTAGGATATACTGCAACATATCCAACATATAAAGGACTGCTTGCCATCTAGGGGAGGGGGTGGAGGGAGGAAGGGGGAAAAAAATCGGAAAAGAAACGAGTGCAAGGAATAATGTTGTCATTATAAAGTAATCATTAAATAAAAAAAGAAAAAAAGAAAAAAAAAAGAAAAATCTAAAAAAAAAAAAAAAAGTAAAAACAAACAAACAAAAAAACACTTACAGAATTTCTAATATAGTATAGAACTTTAATGTGCAAGAAACAGTCCCAGGAAGATCATGATAGTAATGGTAACAGCTCTGAAACATGAAATAGCCTAATTCCAGTTTGAAATAACTATTTTCTAGCAGTGCAAATCTTTTCCAGTGCTCTCTACTGTCCTCAATATGGTGAGACTCTGGAGATAGGAATGGGATGGTGAGGGGTGCCACCAGATTGCCTAAGGAGTGTTATATGGACCTAAATCAGAAATGAAGCAGGTCAAAGTTTCTACTCCAATCAGCAATCAGCCCCATTAGTAATCGCTGCACTTCATTTTGGGTGATCTCCTTAGATTAGTCTTAAAAATACCTTCATGATAATAGATAGAGACATAGTGATATGATATGGATATGATATATACATAATTCTATATGTGTGTGTGTATGTGTGTGTGTGTGCATGTGTGTGTGACACACAGATCTATATGTATATATGTGCAATGTGTGTACAGGTTTTCTTTTTCTCTGTGGAAGAAGTAATTAGTTTTATCAGTAGGTGAACTTGATAATGAAGGTTCTAGGAATTAATTTTTATCAGTCAAAAATTTAAGCAAGTACAAAGAAAAGACAAATGGGCAAATGTTGAATATATTTCAGGAATTTTTTATCTCAAAATATTCTTGCATTCAATAAATGGGAGGAAAGAATTCAGGGAAATATTTTATTAACTCAATTATTCATAATAATGATTGTTATTGATACAAATGTACATGACTATTTGACCTTCAAATATACAGGGTGACAAACAGTCAATTTTACACCTTGAGCAGAAATCTTACTGCTATTAATGAGACAAAAGTCTCAGTCTATGTTGGTGAAGAAAACCTATTCCTAAAGGAGAGAAAAGAAAAGGAAAAGGATTCAGGATGCCAGGTGAAATTGTCTTTATTATTATTATTATTATTATTATTAAGGCATTTGAAGGAAGGGAGATGTGTAGACTGGTCCTCTTTCTAGACCCCTGCTTGTTTCCAAACAAGAACAAATATTTAATAATTTAAAAATTTAGGTTTTCTTTTCCTTCACCAAGCATGTCAAAATGTATCAATGCAGAGTACCTGGGACAGTGATTTCTAAAATGAGTACTGAAGTATTCTTAGAATAAGCCACCACCATAGATATTCCTACACATAAACATATAACTAACGAATATTTCTTGACTTTTGAAATAAGTAATTTAGATGAAGTGATATTCATTTTTCTGTATTAAGTACATGTAAGTATGATTAGATATCTTTTTGATGGACAAATGATAATTGACATTGCAAAAATTTACTTAATGTTTATATTAATAAAATATTTTTTTAATTGTCTAATGTAACTATGAGTTGAATTTTATGTTTCTAAATCTTCTTTCTTTTCTATTTTCATTTTTAGCCTAGTGCCAGAGTCTGTTCCTTTACTTCTACTAGTATCTGTCTGTATATTTCTCTGTGTATGTGTATTTCTTTTTGCTGGTCCTCCTTGAAGTCTACTTGCAATTAATGTGCTATATTTCCTTACTGAAGAAAATTAATTAAATAAATTATACATATATATGTGTGTGTGTGTATATGTACATATATACATACTTATATATGTATAATGGAATAAGCAGGTTATATATATCGAAACTATAAAGACTTACAGATTAAAGAACCTTTTGGTTGTTATAGGATAGGAATATGACACAAATGATTACCCAAATGTGATAATTTAAAAAAAGAATGAAAACATCATGGCCCAAATTCATCAAACAACATATCTCACTGGTTTGCATGGCTAATTAATAATTCCTGTCCCATTAGGGATTGTCAGTAAAAATGTCTGGCAGGTAGATCTGTATTTATATTTACTCTTATGTACCAAGGCTAATACTTTTTTTGTTCTTTGAAATGCTAAGAAAGGATAAGAGCAGTAACCTATAAGTTCTTTAAAGAAAGCATTACTGAAAACACACGTGCCAACACAAATATAATCTGTTAATTTATTGTCTGTTAACGTATAATTGGTGGATTTTTTAAATATGATATACCTATCAGAAATTTGCTTTGTATTAATCATATCAAATGCCTATGAAAAAAATTAACAGAGTGAGCAAGAAGGGGAATTAATATATGTAATGATACTTAGCAATCTACTTTATACATATTACACTGCATCATTTATAATTTTTGCTTCACGTGGGAATTGGAAATTTTTGGAATGCCTTTTCTGCATAGGAAAAAATGATAGTCTCTACTTTTGGATCAAAATTTAGGACTGCAGTTAAATGTATTTACTTTTTTCCATTTAATTGGGAAAAAAATAATTAATTCTTCTTAAACTTTTTAAAACTTTTTTTAAGCCACAAAATTAAAGAAAAAGATGAGAGTGAGAATGGGGAAAAGAACAAAATAGAATTATATTTAGTGGAGTCACACAAATGTTTATTTTAGCATTTCAATATTTCAAACTCTCCCTTTTTTGTGTGACTTTTGGGGCAATTGGGGATAACAAGATTTAATTTTGTTGTGTGGCCTATTTTCAATTCAAGACTTGAATTGTAAAGGGCTAAATACTTTTAAGAATTATTTGGTGTGTTCCTGATGTTAAAAGTGCTGATCAGTTTTTTCCTAAATTATATCAAGAACTACTGGTATGGTAAAAAAAAAAAAAAGATCATGAATTTTTGGAGGGAGCTGGGAAGCGGGCACAGTAGAATAAAAAAGGTTCTGACTTAGAAATCAGAAGCCCTGATATTTGTTAATCAATGAGCAAAGTGTTTGGCTCATAATAGATGCTTAATGGAATGCTTGTTCCCCTCTCCCAAATCTGAGCCTTACCTGTATCATTAATTAGCTATCTGGCCTCGGTAAATGACTTCCTCTGAGTCCCCCAGTTGCTATGTTCCTAAGTCTTCTTTCTTTTCTATTAAATATACATTTGTTTTCTGGTGCCCAATCTATTCTGTATTTTTGGCTAGGAATAAATGTTCCCTTTGTAAGCTTACCTTAATTAAATGGCAAGGGTAAATCATGTAATCTCATCTTTAAAATGGGTATAATACTTTTATTACCTACCTGACAGAATTGTTGAGAAAAATCAAGTGAGATAACATATAATGATAAAGTGTTGTTTAATTATTCTACTTAAAAGATATCCTTGGAACAGCTAAGCAGTGCAGTGGATAGAGCACCAGCCCTGAACTCAGAAGAACCTGAGTTCAAATCTGGTCTCAGACACTTAACACTTCCTACTTGTGTGACCCTGGGCAAATTACTTAACCCTAATTGCCTCAGGGGGAAAAAAAGATGTCCTAACTATTTTTTTTTTATATATTCTGTATGCACTGAAATAGATATATTTGCTGATATAAAGAATGTCCTCCATGCTCATTAGACTGTAAATCTCCAAAAAGTTCACAGCAGAAGAACAAATATATTATTAGATTTTTCTAAAACCTGGGTTTATCTAAACTAGATTTTCTTTCTATTAGCTGACAGATCCTATCATTGCTTTTTGGTATTGAATTGATTGAGGAATGCAGTTCTGAGTTTTGTTTTGTTTTGTTTTTAATTAAAGGACAATGAAGATTTAGAAACAAACCGAAAAAAGAAGGAAATATCTTAAAAGTAAAAGATCTCTCTAATCATTTCGTTTCTTACTTTTCTGAACATAGACATGAATATTTTTGTTCTTATGAAAGCTTCCGGGGTACGTTGGAGCTCAGGTATTAGAATGGAGGTTAGAAGGGTGGATGTTAAAAAAAAGATGAATTCTCATCTTGACTGTATGACCTTAAGTTACTAGGTTCTAATAGATTTCCAAAGGTGACCTTTTTCATTCTCCTATCTGGCAGGAGTTGCCACCGCGTGTTTCTTTATTATCTATCACATTCCTGAATATTTCTAGAGAAGGGGAGGCCAGGACTTTCCATTTCATTGTATATTAACTCAAGTATAGATAGGGTCTGTGTTATCCTTTACCCCAATCCTAATAGCCGGAAATTTTCTTGACTTCTTAGGTGCGGATATGAAGTAGTGTGTGAGAGAGGTTCTTTTTCACTTCAGTGTTACATTGTGTGATTCTCATGTTAAACCATTAGAAACTCAACCTGACTTTGGGGCAAGAGATAAAAGGGGACTAGATTTCTGGAATTTAAAAATACCACCAAGGCACTGATTGCTGGAGGTAACCATACTTTTAGAAAATATACTATTATTACACAGGACAGAAAACGGCATGACTTTTCCTTTTTCAGGTTTCCAAAACATTTATTGATGGATTGATTGCTGGCTTGGTTTGTTTAGTGGAATGAGGCACTCTTTTGTTACAAGATTAAAGTCAAGAGAATTGTTGGAGCCATAAAAGCTGGTGGTGGTTCCCATTTTGTACATGCTTCCTGATCCCTAACTACGCATTTGGTTGAAAAAGTGCATCAGTTAGCTTGTGAAAAAGCACATGTTGCCTCTCCAAAGTCCAGAAGTGCTTGCAACTGTGATGAGGATAATTTGGAACAATAAAATACGTGCACAAAAGGAGTTTATTGCAACATAAAATAAAAATAAAAAAAAGGTGACAATTTCATCACACGATTACACTGCTGTTTTCCTTTTTTTGTTGTTTTTTTTTTGTTTTGTTTTGTTTTGTCCTTTTTTTTTTTGTTTGTTTTGTTTTGTTTCATTTCCTTTTTTTTTTTTTTTTTTTTTTTTTTTTTTTTTAGAGGGGTAAGAGAGGGAAGAGATTTGGTCCACTGAAGATTAGTCACCCTCAATGATATATATATTAGAAAAAAATATCAGCAGCAAGACTCTGGAAATAGATTCTGTTTGATGTAGCTAGTCTGTCTTTTCTGTTTTGCCCTCTTTCACGGCAGCCTCTGAAGTTTTCCGCAGGGGGGCTTTCTCCGAGTTGGCATGTCCTTGGCCAGAATCCGCTGCTCCACCATTTTTGTGTGCCGTGTGTTTTTCCAGGTAGTTCAGCATTTCACTAAGGACAGTTTGGAAAGTGCTTAGGGCTGCACATATTGCTGGAGTCCCAAAGCCATGAGTGATCAAGCTACAAATGAAAAGAAGGGAAGAAGAAGTAAGATTTTCATCAGGATGGTGGACAATAGGTCTCCCTTTTAAATTTACCAGATCCAAATTAATAAATACTTATTAGTCAATTTACTTATTTTTCTTTTAGCACTCATTAGTGACTGTGATAAACAGAAAAATTCTAAGACTGCACCCTGTTCTTGAGAAGTGTATGATCTATTTAGACAATAGGAGGGCAGCTGTATTTAACACAAAAATGCAATTTTTATCTGGCTACATATTTATCTTTTTTTTTTTTTATTTGAGAAGATACTAACAACAACAACAACAACAACAAAACCCTTTCAGACATGGAAAAAGTGAAACCTCTCCCTTAAACTTGGACAATACATTGATCTTTTTCTATATGAATAATGCTTAAATATACAACACACACATAGCAGTAAAAATATTAAAACTATTAGTGGACATTCTTTAGGTGATTTATGGACACATAAGATAAGAATTATACTGGTTAAGATATGGATATATTGTAATCTGCTATTATAAAAGGTATATACACATTGAGAAGAACATGGACTCAAGGAAATATATGGATGCAGATATGACTACATGTATGTATGTGCCTTTGTATGTATACATACAACACATACAGGCACTCACATACATAATATACATATAAATATGTTTTATATAGAGATATTTAAACTTGTGTATATGTATATGTGGGGCAATGAGGTGATGCAGTGTAAAGTTCTGGGCCTAGAGTCCAAAAGACCGCTCTTCAAGAATTTAAATCTGGCCTAAAACACTAACTTGTTGTGTGACCCTGAGCAAGTACCTTAACTATGGTTTGCCTCAGTTCCTCATTTGCAAAATAAGATAAAGAATGAAATAGCAGGGTACTTTAGTATTTTTGCAAAGAAAACTCCAAATGGGGTCATGAAGAGTCAGTCACAACTGAAAAACAACTTAACAACAATATTTATCTGTGTGTATATGTATATATGTATATGTGTGCATGGTTGGAGCTTATTTCTCATTTCTGTTGGATACTTTTTAAAATTTAGGAACCTGAAATATTCACATAGTACTTTATATAACCAAAGGGCTAATCTGTTACTTCCTTCACTGATTGTCAATTTGGTTATTTGGACTCTAGGCCAAATGGTAAAATAGGTAAATTCTGGCTTTGATGCTCATTCTTTCTTTATTCATTTGCCTGCTTTTTTTTCTGGTCATTTTTTCTCCTTCAACTCCTATTGCCCTCTCTTTGGCTGTTTCAGGCTTCCTTTTGGAATATCTTAACAATCCTCCATTAGAATATAAACTCCTTAAGGACAGCGGCCCTATTTCTGCTTTTCTTTGTATCCCCAGTGCTTAGCACAGTACCAGACATAGACTATGTGCCTAAAACATACTTGTTGAGCAGTGAGGAAGCTAAGTGGTATACAGATTAGATGAATGAACTTCTTTAGTTCAACTTAAGCCCCAGATGCTTCTTAACTTTGTGACCAAGTCACATAGGCAAGTCATAAAACCTCTGCCTGCTTCAGTTTCCTTGAATATTAAAAAAAGGATAATAGCACCTATCTGACAGGGCTCTTGACATTTCTAAAGCTCTTAGCCCACTGTCTAGTATATTATAAGTGCTTAAAAAATTCTTGGACAGCTAGGTGGTACAGTAGATAAACTGCTGGGCCTGTAATTCAGGAAGACTCCTTTTCCTGAATTTCAAATCTGGTCTCAAGCACTTACTAGTAACTAGTCACTAGTGTGACCCTGGGCAAGTCACTCAACTCTGTTTGCCTCAGTTTCTTCATCTGTAAAAATCATCTGGTAAGGAAATGACAAACCACACTAATATTTTTGCTAAGAAAACCCCAAATGGGGTCATAAAGAGTTGGACAGGACTGATAAGCATTTTTAGCCTTTTTATGTTGACAGTTTGATGAAGAAATAGAACCCTTCTCTGAATATTTTCTAAATAAAGGCAGTGGATAAGATGTTATTATTTTCCCATCTAAATTTACAGACCTCTCTGAAATCTATCCATAGATTCCTTTCAAGCCCATTGTCTCCTGATTTTTAGAACATAAGCTCCTTGAGGACAGGGACTGTTTTGATTTTCTGCTTTTAACCCTAGTGCTTAGCACAGAACCTGGGATGTGATGTTTAATAAATATTTTTCATTCATTTATTCATTCATTCAAGAAAGGATGCTGGATGATGGTGGCATATAGCTCTTTAAGATTGGCAATGTCTTTTTACATATGTTGTCTCACTTGATGCTCGCAACAGTCTTCTGAGGTAGGTGCTATTAATACCCCTGTTTTACAAATGAGGCAGAGGGATTTTAAAATGACTTGGCTAGGGCTATGCAACTCATTAAGTGTCTGAAGCAGGCTTTGAAATCAAGTGTTCTTATCTCCAAATTCAGCACTCTAGTCAGTGAATCATCAATCTGTCTTTTTTTTTTTTTTTTCTTATTATGGCGAATTTTCTTTCCTTCTAGGTGGTATAGTACATCTAGCAGTCAGGGAACCCTGAGTTCAAATCCAATCTCAGACTCTTACTATCTTTGTCTACCTCTATTTCTTTATCTGTAAAAATGAGGATAACAATAGCACTTACCTTCCAGGGTTTTTGTGAACGGCAAAGAAGATAAAAGTTCTAAAGCACTTAGTCAGTACTTGGGACATAGTAAATGCCATATAAATGTTAATTGTCATTATCACCATCATCATCGTCATCATCATTACGTGATCCCTTTTGTATCTTATAGGTAGAACACTAAATTTCATTTAAAAATTACTCTTCTTATTAATGCATCTTGTTTATATTTTCATTTTAAGGAATTTTTAAGGAATCTTTTACTTAGCATTACCATCTCCCTCCCTTCCCCAAGTTTTTATACCTCCTGTTCCCAGAACTACCTTGCAATCCTACCACACAGTAATTTCAATCTGGCCCTATGATTTAACCTGGTTCTGAGGACAGCTTCTAAGAATTCGCATAATATTTGGGAGGGCATAAAATTGTTATATAATTAGTGTGAAAACTTCTGTCAAGATACTCCTTTTACCAATACAGAATTGAAACTGCTTTTCATTTTATATAGTAGTAGAGATTTGCCAGGAGGCAGTATCAAGTCACACACATTCAGTTCTGGGCAACCAGTATTAGTCAGAGATGGCACTTGAATTGGGGTATTCCTAGTGTCATGCCTTTAGTTGAACTAAAGAAGTTCATTCATCTAATCTGTATACCACTTAGCTTCCTCACTGCTCAACAAGTATGTTTTAGGCACATAGTCTATGTCTGGTACTGTGCTAAGCACTGGGGATACAAAGAAAAGCAGAAATAGGGCCGCTGTCCTTAAGGAGTTTATATTCTAATGGAGGATTGTTAAGATATTCCAAAAGGAAGCCTGAAACAGCCAAAGAGAGGGCAATAGGAGTTGAAGGAGAAAAAATGACCAGAACCAACAGTTCTGATGACAGAACTGTTCTGGCATCATATTGGACTTATCAATGAATATTAATGATATTTTGGTATTCAGAATCTAAGATAACTAACAAGGAATAGGGCTTGTAATCACGAATTTACATGATCGTGGCCCATTTTTCCATTTTGTTTTAATATTGCGGGTCTAATCTTAAAGTACAACTTTGCTTTTCAGATAGGTAAATCTTGATATGTGGAAGTTACAATTACTGAGAGATTTATAGTTGTCAAATTAATGATATATGCAACTCTGTATTTGTCACTATTGCAATGGCTTGGAAGCTGACTTCTATTCTCTATATTCCTGCTGACTAAAAGGGTACAATTCATTTCACACACTTGGGTCTCAATTTGCTCATCTGTACAATGAAACTCCTTTCTAATTTGTTCCTTTTGAACAAGATGAAGTCTTTTTGTGTCATATTCCACTCATGAATTTCATACTACAATTTAGAGGCTCTTTGGTTTTTGCTTTTTGTGTCATATTCCACTCATGAATTTCATACTACAATTTAGAGGCTCTTTAGTTTTTTGCATTAAGATTTAAGATTGACACTCTTTATTAGCTATACTCTTTATTAAAAACAGTGTGCCATATTAAATAGAGAACTGTCCTCAAGGTTAAGAAAACCTGGGATTAACTTCCATTTCTGACATAATGGTTGTATGAACCTGGGCAGGTCACTACTTCCTGGTGCTCTAGGTAGTCCCTCTCCAAGATTTTAGATTGCACATCAGTTGCTGATTTCTATTGGTAAGGAAAGTTGCCACAACACATCATACAACAGCGAAGTTACTGAAGTCAGCATGATATATAATTAAATAATCAAATGAATGAATGAATAAATAAATAATCAAATAAATGAATGAATGAACAAACAAATAAATAAAAGGAGATAACATTCCTACTGAAGGATCAGCCAGCCTCTACTTAGACACTTCCAATGACCGGAAATTTCACTGACAAAAGCAATTCATTCCATTATTATTATTAAGGGCTTCTTATATTAAACTGAAACCTACTTCTCTAACTTCCATGTAGTTCAAGCTTTTTTCTCTGGAGTCATGGGAGAGAAATCTCATTACTCTTGAGTGCTTTCCAGATATTTGAATATGATAGTCTTGTGTCTTTGCTCTGATATTTCCTATCCATCTGGACAAATCAGTAGATCTCTCTGCCCCTCTGTTTTCTTTCCTATATAGTGAGGATAACAATTGTTCTATGTATCCAACAGGGCTATTTGGAAGGAGAGTTTTTAATGGGCCTGTAATACTTTAGAAATATGGTGTGTGTTATGATTATAACTGATTCTTATATATTCCCACTAAATCTTCTCTTTTCCAAGCTAAAGATAACCAGTTATTTTTAGTTTCTATTCATACGGTATGGCTTTGAATCTCCCTATTTTTGGTCTCCATTCTCTTAACACATTTCAGTTTGTTAATGTCCCTGCTAAAATGTGGCACCCAGAATTGATAGTATTCTAAGAGAATTCTAAGAAGTCTAAGAAGAAAAACGGGATTATTTTCCATTTGAGGAGACATTTTTCTATTAATAGAACTCAAGGATACAGCATACAGTGAACAGAGTCAAGAGAACAATTTTTACCTTAAAAATACTTTTAAAGACCTCTGACCAATACAATAACAGCCCACTAAAAAAGTTATTATCCTCCTGAAAGAGAGGTGATGGATTCAAGATGCAAAATCAGATATACATTGTTAGACAGGCATAATAAGGAGGTTTTCTTCACTTGAATATTATATACATTTGTTTCGGAGTTTTGTTTTTCTTTTTTTTCCATCTTATTGGGAAAGATGGTGAGAGAAATAAAAAATACTTTTTAATTTTAAAAAGTTCAGAAAAAAACAAAACTGAAAGCAAATATTTGCCTTAGTTTCTTTTGATTGATTTAGTACACTGTTATGCCTATGTTGATATTATAGCCATTTAAAGAAAGAGCCATGTGGCTCTTTCACATGAATTGATGCCTAGTAATGACTTCCCACTCTTGTACTTCTTCTGTTGAGGGTTTTTTTTTTTAAACCCAAGCAAATAACTTTATAGTCATCTGCTTTAAATTTCATTTTGTTAGTTCTATTTCATAATTTCAGTCGAGATAATTTAGGATCATCATTCTGTCATCCAATGTCTCCTTCCCAATTTTCTCTCTTCTACAAATTAGTTAAACCTGCTTAAGTTTCTGATTTTTTTTTAAAGTTGAAAAGTTAGCCCCAAAGACAGAATCTTAATCAGGGAAGATAACATTGTATATAGAAGAAAAAAACAAACAAACAATAGATTCAGTGCCAAAGATTGGTTTGAATCCAAGCTCTGTCTAGCTGTGTGTGACACTGGCCAAGTTACTGTTACTTAAATTCTTTGGAAGGTCTTAGTTTCCTTATGTGAACAATCAAGGGATAGATTTAGAGAGTTCCCTTTCAATGTTAAAATATTAAAATCCCTATTTTAATAAAGATTTCTTTGCAGGTTGATATTAATCCATTAATATTTGGGGTTTGTCTGGTCATTCGAATAGTAGTAAATCTCTCTCTTGAATGTATATTCATATAGCATATACACACACAGATATGTATATAAATGTATGTGTCTGAATCTATGTATATGTATTTGTATATATATTTGTATTTGGTGTTGAGTCATTTCAATCATATCCAACTTTTTGTGACCTCACTGAGATTTTCTTGGCAAAGATACTAGAATTGTTTGCCATTTCCTTCTTCAGCTTATTTTTACAGAAGAGGAACAGGATTGTGATATGCCCAGGGTCACACAGCTAATAAATGTCTAATATTAGATTTTAGGTCAGAGTTTCCCTTCCCCAGGCCTAATAAGCCACCAAACTGCAAGCACAAACACACACGAACATACATATACACACATAAATGCACATACTTCTATACTTATATGTAAACACATGTCCACAAATATGTGTGCAAATACATACACACACACACACACACACACACACACACACACATATATATATATATATATATATATATATACGCAAACATACCTATCTTCACAAAAGTACTATAAACCTTGGTAAAACTCAAGACATATGAAGTTTGCAACATTTCTCTGGTCTGCTAATCTAGTATTATTATTTTTTTAAAAGAAATTTAAATTGGCTTGTCATGATGTTTTTAATTAACCCATGTGTCCATTTTTTTCCTTTCAGTCCTTATAGGTTTTAATAATAGGGAATGTATATAAAACTTATAAATCTCATATTAATCAATACATTTGCCTGTCTTCAGTCTTATAACACTTTTCTTGTTCCTTTCTTAAAGAATATCATCAGTAATAAATCATATCTGTATGTTTTTTAATACACTAGAATGTAATCCATCAAAGTCAGGAGAGGACCTCTTTGTTAGTTCCTAAATGTTCTCTTCCTTTTTTCCCTCACTCAATTTCAATTTTTAATTCCCGCTTAAATCATATTTATTCTACCCTTTTCCATCTGACAGTCATTAGCTTTGGCAAAGGGACTGTCTTTTGCATGTCTTTGTATTCTTAGCATTTAACACAATACCTGGCACATAGTAGATGCTAAATAAATGCTTTTTGACTGATTGTCAGAGAAGACAGAAGCAAGATATGAGTTGAAACAGATCAACTCTAAAGGCCCTATACAAAAAAAAAAAATCCTATGAAATATAAATGGATTTGCAGAGATTTTTTTTAGACATCTTATATATGGAACATGGACAAAAAGATTATATGGATTTTCAAACATATCTGTATAAAACACTTTATCTTGGACTTATTAAATAACTAATTTGTAATACATAGTTATGTACAGAGAAGTAAGTCTGGTCTTGAAGTGATAAAGATTTGTATTCATAATCTAACTCAACACACACTGGACATGTCACCATGGACAAACCTCTTCATTTTCTAATATCTTAAGAATTTAAAGAATTGCATTTCTAAGAATTTAAGTTGAAGAAGAGGTGTTGATCTTTACTAATAAGAGGGCTTCCTTGCCAGGAGTTCCCTACATTAAAAAAATTAAGTCTAGATCAAAAAACAGTTGACCATGGAATATCCTGTACAGATTCACATATGCAGTAATATCTTTGAATCTGAAGGGACAGGGACTGGGCCTGTGATTTTAATGATACAGGAAATTCTCATGATAATATTCCCTTTATTAATCTTGGAAAGTTCCCTGGTACATTGAGAAATTATGGACTTTGCTCAAGGTCACACAGGAAATATGGTCCAGGGTAGAAATTGAAATCAGGTCATTCTAGTTCTGAGGCCAATTCTTTATCCTTGATGCTACACGGCAGTTACATTTGAAATACGTTATATGAATTCAGCCTATTTTTTTTTCTTAATTACTTATGTTGTATACTCTGATGTCTTATTGGGGAACTAAAAGTGATTCTAATTTCTACAAGGTTATGGTAGGAGAGTACTAGCTCTGGCATAAATTAATCTTCAAGTCCAGATCCAGGTTTAATGATGTTTTTTTGTTTCTGTTAGTTTTTGCCTTGATAATTTGGCCATTATCTAAATGCCATTTGGAAATCATCATCATCAGAAAGTTGTCCAGGGGGAAATGAATTATTTGCTTATATTATGGAATGATGAAATGTAACTGTGGAGAGAGTCAGTCTGATGTAATTGATGGAGCACCATTCCTGAAATCAGTATCACAGCTATCAGGCTAGAAAAGTTCCCAAAAATCATCAGCTCCCTTCATTTTACAGGGGAAGAAACTACAAATGAGCATATTGGACACATAAGATCTTTTGTAGCATTTCTGTATAAAATTAAACAATACTAAATGTACTGAAATAAGGAAAGAGAATTATAGAAATTATTATTAAATATTCTCTTAGGAAAGAGGATAACTTATATAGGTATCTTCTAACTTCCACAATAAAGCCAGCTCTCAGATAGTATCAAGTATTGAGGTGAACATTAGCACAGATAATCACATTTCTGTCTCATATTGACAACCTCAAAGACTTTGAACAAATTATTTAAACATTCATATTTGTGTAGCTCAGTTTTCTCATCTATAAAAATGAGGGGGGTTACACAAGATGCTCTTAATTCCCTTCCATATCTTTCTCTGCCTCCATTTTTTTAACATCAACATTGTCCTGGTAATGAAACAATGCTTTATGATTTATCTTCCCTTTTAAAATCTCCATCAATTCATACCCAGAATGTTTGTATAATTATTTTCTTAAAGACATGTCCAATTTTTGTATCTCCCTATGACATTCTCCTGCACAGTTCTTCATGTCAATATGTTGTAGCCTATCCATGTCAAACCTGTACCTCTCTGTTGCCTTTCAGGATAATTTCAACTTTAATTTTTAGAGACTGTGATATTCTATGACTTGCAGCAAGGTTTCATTGCTGGGAAAATGCTGATTTTAAAAATAAGAATCTATGTTTTAGAGAAAAGCTTAGCTTCATTAAAAAGCTTTGCAATCACACAATCATGCTCTCTCTCTTCCTAATCATGTCTAGACTCAGCTCATTGCCCATACGTGATATTTGTCCAAGATATATAATTCATCTTCTCTCTCTCTCTCTCTCTCTTTCTCTCTCTCTCTCTCTCTGTCTGTCTCTGTCTCTGTCTCTCTATATTTCTCTCTGTGTATGTCTGTCTCTCTGTGTCTCTGTCTGTCTCTATCTCTGTTTCTCTGTCTCTGTCTGTCTCTCTGTGTCTGTCTCTCTCCTGTTTATGTCTCTGTCTGTCCCTATATCTTTCTCTATTTCTTTCTCTCTATCTCTATGTTTGTCTATCTGTCTTTCTTTCCAGATAATTGTTTCTTCATGTAAGTGGACTGTTTCACACACTTAAAGCAAATTTTTACCAAATGTAAAATTGCCCTTGGGCAGGAAAAAGAAGCAAAAAAGAAGGGAGGAAAGAAGAGAGGAAGGAAGCTGACAGGAAGTACAAGGAAATATGAGTACCAAGAACAGAGAAAAATTATAGGAGGAAGAACTCATGGGGGGCTGTGGACAAACACCCAAGTTCAATCCAAGGGAAGACAGATCCACTGAGTAGCCAGATGGGCACAGTGGGGTAAAGATCTCCTCTCTTAGAGCTCCCAGACATTGGGAAGAAAATCTTTGCCTTAGTATGGTCTTCTCCTTTCACTTGTAGAGAGTTTTTATAGGGTTGTTTCTGCAAGGAGGGGGAATTGCAGAGCACCTAGTTGAAGAAGAGAAGCAGAGAGGAGAGAAGAAAAAGAGAATACAATACTGTACCATAAACATAGTTTTTTTGGGGGGGTGAGATGTGTTTAAGGTTAGTCAAATCTTGCTTGTAATATGAAAAAGCATTGCCTTTCTGTTCTCTCTGTGTGCTTCTGAACTCTAGCTCATTAATTTCATTTTCTTATGATTAATGTCACACCAAGGAGCAGAAAAGCTCTGATAAATTATGGAAAGCAATAAAATCACCTGCTGAGAAATTCCAGATGAACTATACTTTATAACATCTGATAATTTTACAGAAAATTTGATTTAGATTTAACAGTTTTTTTTTTTTTCTTTACTCATTACTTCTATAACTATTATGGTACTTATCCATTTAATTTGTAATCCCTGTGCTTCATTGGCCTATTCAGAGATAGTTACAAACTATTCTAGAATCAAAAGTATTTCTTCTAATTTCTGTGTTATTTTAGAAGAGTGAGAGTGTACTTTTTCCTAAATTGCTGGTGAAAAGAATGTCAGAGGGAGGTGACTAAACCAGAAGTTTCTGCCTAAATTATTATGCAACACTGTATTATTGCTTTTTTTTTTTTAACTTTTACAGCATTTCTCTTTTTTATGTGAAATGGATTTTTAACCTCTTTCAGACCACTTATATTGATTAAAGAAATAGCCATAACATTTTTGATTTTTTTTAAGGGAAAATATCATAATGGTGCAAAGTATATATAACATATTCAGTTTCAGAATGCCTTTCATCAGCTACTATTATGTGGGAGTAAATAGATACCCAGAGATTTAAGTTGTAAGAGAATCTGTGACTCTATTTCTTATAGTGAAAAGGCTTTGGAATCAGTATATACATTCACTTTGTAAATTTTCTTCATGTATAAAGTACTTTGAAACTGTACAAGTGCTACACTGAGTAATAATAACCAATTTCAATGATGAGTGTACTATTCATTAAATAACAGTACTTTTGACATTTACTTTGATTAAAGGAAAACGAGTCTATTTTAAAGATATTTGAAAAACAACTTTTTAAAAAAGTAATCCCTTGTATGAAAACTTGTGGAGTTTCTATTTTTTGAGAGGCTGGACACAGCTGTCTCTTTTTAAGTAGGTCTATATGTGGATGGTACATTAGTGAGACCAATGAAACAACTAACTTTGGTTTCTTTGGTGGGTGATTCTCATCTTTCAGAACGAATCAACTAATTGTAATCAACTAATTGTTCTTATGCAGCATGATGAATATGGAAATATGTTTAGAAGAATTGTACATGCTTAACTTATATCAAATTGCTTGCTTTCTAGGGGAAGGGGGAAGGGGAGGGAGGGAAAAAATTTTGAAACAAGATTTTGCAAAGGTGAATGCTGAAAAATTTCTTTGCATGTATTTGGAAAAATAAAAAGCTATTTATAAAAGAACTAATCAACTGAGTGTTGAACTTTGTCAACTGTTTAGATGGAGTGATCAAATGAAGAGAATAATACTTATAAAGTTAGTAGGGGCACAAATCATTTACTTCCATCTCCTTATTTTACAGAAAAGCAAAGTGAAATCCAGAGCGGGGAAGAATTTTGTTTATATAGGTAGCAAGTTTATACAGGAGGCACAGCTGAGATTTGAACCTAAGTCCTTTCTATTCCAAATTCAACATGCCTTCTGCTAATTACATTGTGTTGCCTCCTTAAATTGGTGTTGGAGTCAGAACTGTTTTAATACTTAGTACTTTATGGGACACAGTACTTTGAACATTGTTAAGGCATTATACATGTGTATGCTACACTTAGTTTATACCTAATTTAAATGATTTGTGTATTAGGTAAGGGTACTTTTGACTTCTATTTTGCATTCAAGAAAAACAAGCCTATTCTTAAAAATACTTTTAACCATATTGCGTACACGGATGCAACTGCTATACCTCACATTCTCAGTGGAATTAGTAAAAATTGAAAGAAGAAGATTATATCTGCAGGAGAAGGAAATTAATAATGATATACCAGTGTGCCATAGAATGTAAAGCGGCTGTGCCCTGATGAACCAACAAATCTTGGAGAGAATATTACTATTCCATTGAAAAGAAGATAGATGTATTGAGCTTTGAAGGAATGGTATTCTTATCCATAAAATAAAGAGATTGGGCTAACTGATCTTTGAGATCCCTTCCAGATCTAAATCTATAATCTTATGAAAGTTAATGAGGCACTACTTTTATTATAAGGCAATGGCACAATTTTAGAATAGTGACTTAAGATAATCTATGTGGAACAAGAGGTCTTACACTTTTTTTTGGATTTCATGAAGTCTAAGGCTTCATTCTCAGATTGTTGTCTACATTAACAATCGAAAGAAATAACAAATTTCAATTAAATGTTGTTGAGAATCAAGATTTATTTTTTTCTACCCAAGTTTATGGACCCTCTGAAATCTGACCATAGACACCTTATGGTTTAAGGGACCTAAGGTTAAGAATTCTTGATATGGCAAAAATTCCCATCAACAAGAAAAAGGACAAATGCTAATACTTGCCTCCAGGGAATGCTGGCATATCTGATCTCTAAAGATATCCATGAATGTAGATTCTTTTCCCTTTTTTCCCCCTATACTTTCTTGCAAATAAGAGTTCTATAATTCTGTTCCTTAAATTCAAATACTAGGTAACGAGGTACTATGTTTTTGTAGCATATCTTAAATTTATTCTGTCACATTGTCCAACTTTCACTTAAAAAACAACTTATAATTTTAGACATTGTAGTTTTTAGTTTAGGGTTTTTGGGAATACTTACTTTTTTAATCAACCAAAAATTTAAAGAATCTGTGACCCAGAACTGATGTGTTTAAATATAAGGCTAAACCTGCTAGTCAGTACATAATTTATCTGATATAATGAAAGGATCTTCCCTTTGGCAGAAGATGCCAAAATTATCATTTCTTTTCCCTAGTCTATACTTTTTTTTTTTCCTTTAGTGAGCTTTGTTAAAGGATCACAGCATGGTGCTATAAAGCTATTTCAAGCACACTGCTGATTTGTCTTGTTGGGATAAGTTTTATAATCCACCTAAGTATTCTCTATTAGTTCTTTAAATTAAATCATGAAAACTATTGAATTAACTTTCTGCAGCATGTCAGCCAGCACATTCCACTTTCTGCAGCATGTCAGCCAGCAAACTCCTGTGGTTGCTCAGCATACCTGCATTTCTTTCATACTGATCTGGCAGAGGTACATTGTTCCTTTGCCATATATTAATGAATACATTAATAATTTGCTATCCACTAGAAAGGAAAAGAAAGTTCTACCAGGACTTTCCATTGGACATTATGTCATGCTATATTTGGCTATATTTGTTGAATCTGATTGGATTTTTTAGACCATCTTTTGGAGGTGATGGTGTTAATGGACTGAGAAAAGAACATACAAAATGCAGAAACAATAAGAGCATGTGGTTCACTTTTATATATATATATATATTTCTAGCAATTTATCTTGCAAAGTATCTACTTGTTGTTGGTAAATGCTTTAAAATAATCTCTACATATCTATCTTTCAATTAGATGAACATGCACCAATAAAATCCTGTTATAGTATTATAGCTATTTTTGCATTAATCTAATGAATTTTTATCACGGGACATCTTTCACTTATAATGCAGTGCCATTAGAGTTATCCTCTATTTTGCTAATGGATTAGTTGGTTATATGTCCAGTTGTAGCTGGAGGCTCAAGTCATACAGCATTAAATGACTGTCAGCAAAATGGTTACTACAAAATTCAAAGGAAAGAAACAGCAAACAATGCACTAGTGCAAAAAAAGGAAGCTATGATAGGTGCTCTGGGAATGCACATAGCAGCTCCTATCAGTCCAAACTGTTTTAGAACCAATATCATGAGGATTTGTTTAGACCCCTCATCACTGAGAAAATGTACAGTACTAAGGAATAAATCAGCAAGAATGTTCTCTATCCTGTGGAAAAGTGTTAAACATCTACCTTCCTTCCTTGTTACTTCCTCAGCCTTATCACAGTCTGTGCTGGTAGATTGGATTGGGGAAGGGAGAAAAACAGATTAAAGAGAAAATGGGTTAAGTAATGTTTACAAATGTCTATGAAGATAGTTAGGTAGGTTGATGCAGTACGGGACATGGAGTCAGGAAGATTTCTCTTCATGAGTTCAAATCTGACCTCAGATATTTATTAGCTGTGTGATCCTGGACAAGTCACTTAACTCTAAATTTCCTCATCTGTAAAATGAGCTGGAGAAGGAAATGGCACACCACTCTAGTAACTGCCAAGAAAAATCCAATGGAGTCAGGAAGTCAGATTCAAGTGCAAAACTGGCTGAACAATAGATTTCAAAATTTCAAAATGCAATACTTGTTTATTACAAAAAGCAGTGATTAGTTAAATTCAAAGAGACAAAGATTTGGAGCTAGAGGGAACCTGAGAGGTCATCTAATGAAATCCAACCCCTTCATTTTATAAATTTAGAAACTGTTCCTTTACGACCCAACACTTACCCCTTCTCCCAAGAAAAAGGGCCAGTGGGAACGCTCACTCCCAGACTGAGTATTATACCTGTCTTATTTGTTCTCCTCTACCCCCTTTCTATTTCCCTGCTTTCTATTCCTTTATAAACTCAATGAGATACCGAGGTAGCTATCACATTGACATATGTAAATTGATTAGAGATTTCCATTGCCAATGCAAGGGAGAAGCATGGAATAACTAACAAAAAATTAAAAAAACAAACAAACAAACAAACAAAAAAATGCTGGATTGGAAGTTTGCGGACCTAGGTTCAAATATCAGCTCAGTTGCTTGTTTCATCCATTTAGCCTAATGTCTCATTGTATAGATAAGAAGCTGAGAGCCGGGGACATTAAATGACTTGACTAGGATACAGTAAATACCAGGGATGGAATTTGAATTAAATATACTGACTCTATCCATTCTACATATTTTGATATCATCTAAGTATGAGGCTTTAGTCATCAAAGTCAAAATGACAGTTTAAAAAAATCTGTTTTCATCAATGCCAATTTAAGCCAGATTTTCTAGTCCATTCTGCCTCTTTACATATAATTTTTCCTCTATGCTGCTCTCTCCCTGCAGCCTCTTCCTCACTAAAGAGCCCCAGGTTCTTTCTTATTTAATTAGATGAGTAATACAACTATTTAATTAAACCAAAGAACATAAAGGTTAACTTAATCAAAGATCCTTTTCATTTATTGGCCTATTATCCCAGACTTGTGAGTCCTGATTTTACAACAAAGTAATGGAGCCTTAAGAATAAATAGTCCCCCAAATTAGGTCCTATATACAGAACCCATTATTTGACTCAATCTGATCCTTTTAGGATCATTTCTCTTTCTGACACTTCAGAGATATTTGCCATATCAAATAGCCTTTTCTCAATTCTTATCCTGTTTGGCTTTCTGAAGAAAATGACCAACTGTTGACGACTCTTACCTCTATGATAATTCCTTTTCCTTTGGGTTCCATTAATAGTATGATTTTCTCCAAGTTTTTCTGAATAATTGCTTCTGTTTGACTCCTTTCACTAAGTGAAATCTTCCTTGCCTACTAACTGAAGTTATTCACTGAAGCTTTGTCCTCAGCCTACTCCTTAACTATATATATACTTTTGGTGATCTCATCTACTCTCTCAGCTTCAATTATTATCTCTATGCACTTGACTCACAATCTAGTCATTTTAACTATTATAAATACACAAATTAAAAAGTAAAGGGCATATGAATAAAGATGCTATCATATCCAGAGAAAGAACTAATAAAAAGAAGTATGTATGGAACAATTGTACATAAATATACCCATTTGTGTCTAATAGTAGCCATCTCTAGGGTGGGAAGGGAGGGAGGAAGAATAAAATGAAAACAAAATTACATAATAATTGTTGTATATTTGAAGGGGATAGCAAATTATATACGGTAAATTTGCAGTTTTATACGCAATCATCCTATTTGTTGTAATATGTTATGAAAATGTGAGCTCATCATTTTCTACCAAGGCTTCTCCTCTTAAGTTCCCTATTTTTTGATGGCATCACTATAATGTTAATCACCTAGTTTCAAATCTTTAAGGTTATCTCTGACTCTTTTCTCTTTCTCTGAGCAGCCCCATCAAATCAGCTGTCAAGTCTCATTTATTCCATATCTAATATACAATTATTCCTTCTACACTGAGACTTTATCCATTATGTTTTCATGAGTTGGCATAAAAAATTAAATAAGAATTTTGAGGGAATTTTGCAGAAACCACAGATGACCCATGAAGGCCAGCAGACAACATAGAACCTATACAAAATACTTAATTCCAATTTTACAGTAAAGTACTCTAAACACTCCATAAAAGAAAAAACAAAACAAAACAAAACAAAACTTTTTTTCTGGTGTGAAAGGAGGTTCCAAAAATTTTACATGGATCTTCCAGATGGCCAGGGCTCTGTGCTTCTCACTCCTGTGATGTGGTAGAGATAACTGAATAGCTTATAATTATTTCCTGCTCTCTATTTACACTACTAAATATACTAGTTTGGGTCTTTATGATCATTTTTGCATGAATTGTAAGAATAGTTTCCTCCCTGACCTCTCTGATTCTAGACTTTTACCTATCCATCTATGACAGAACTTGCAAAGCTATCTTAATAATCCCTAAGTGTCACTAAAAACATTTATCAACTCTCCATTGCCTATGGTATCAGAAGCAAATTCC
Organism: Antechinus flavipes; assembly: GCF_016432865.1. Classification (NCBI taxonomy): domain Eukaryota; kingdom Metazoa; phylum Chordata; class Mammalia; order Dasyuromorphia; family Dasyuridae; genus Antechinus; species Antechinus flavipes. Next base: position 216,096,241 of record NC_067401.1, on the reverse strand, counting down.
CTAGCCTGGCCTTCAAGGATTTCCAAAATCTGTCTCTATTTATCTCCCAATTTGTATTCTATTTCTCTTCATGTTTTCTCTTTTCCAGTGAAAATAGACTACTAGCACTATCTTAGTCTCATTTTAGATCTTATTCTGCCCTCTCCTGTTTCTGTGCATTTGACTAGGACACATTCAACCAACCTTTTCAATTCTTTTTTATGAATTACTTTTTTTTTTTTTTTTTTGCTGAAGCAATTGAGATTAAGTAACTTGCTCAGGGTCACACAGCTAGGAAGTATTAAGTGTCTAAGGCTAGATTTGAACTCATGCCCTCCAGACTTCAGGGATGGTGCTCTATCCACTGTGCCATCTAGCTGCCTCGCATTTTCAATTCTTGAAATATTCTGTTCCTTAAAGGTCTAGCACTTCCTTGAAACCTTTCATGTTTCTTGCAGCTCAAAGTAATCTTGTCATTCTCATATTTTTGCTTCAAATTTTGTCTAGACAGCTTTATTCTTCCATTTTTATATTCTGCCTTGTAATATTCTTATTTTAATACATCTTATTACTCCAGTAGATTTTAAACTTGAAAGCTATGTCATTTTTCATCTTTGTATTCTCATAAATATAAAAATACAAATAAATTGCTTAATAAAGGCAAAACTCTAAGATTAAAAATTCAGAAAAGCTGTCAACCTACATTGATAAAGACAGTTTCTTCATATGGGAGTTCTCTATCAATGAAATCATAGGTCTGAGTTTCTATCTCTATGTCTAATAAATATTTATTGATTTGAATTTAAGGACTGCTTTTTTTTGCTTCATAGTTTTAATTTTAATATCTATTTCATATATTTATGAAGTCTTCCTTCATTTTGAGGGGAGTGGTGAGCAATTTATCAGATAATTTATATAACTTGTAAACCTGAAATCACTATATAATTGTTAGGTGATGATAATGATGATAATGACAAAAAAGATGATGATGACATAGTTGATAACTTCCTTCAGCAGAAGGAATAATACAGGAAAATTGCTATCTTTGTTGACACCTACAGAATGTACTTCTAGAGATTGTTTACTACTCAATTTATAGAGGGAAAAACTGAGGTTCAGAGAGATAAAAGATTAGAACTTGGATATAAACCTAGATTTTTGAATAGAGAACCAGTACTATTTCCTCTAATTCACAATATTTTCCCGATCAAATATAGAGCCCCTGAGGGCTGGGATAATTTAATTTTTGTTGTATCCCCAAAATCTAGCACAGATTCTGGTATATAATAGGCACTAGTATGGTAAACACTTAATAAGTTCTTGTAGATTGTTTGGGCTTGGCTTTCCAAACTTCTGAGCCAATATTTGTCCTTTCTACTAAACTGCCTCTCTAAGTAGCTTTACTAAAATACAAGGTGGAGGAAACATGAAAATTATGTGAAAAAATTATTAGCCATATCTGTGCCCACTTTTTACATTTCATAAAATAAAAATTTCATATGTCTAGCTATAACAAGCTGTGAAGTATGTCAGCATTTTATAGGACTAGGTTTGTGCCTGGAATTGGGCAAAATTGCCACCAGGTTTAGATCTATTGAGATGAAAGAGGCTCTTGAGGACTGACCTCACAAATCAAAACCAATAAATGGGTGTTGCACTGAGGGGTATCATATTTCTATTGTATTTTCCCTAGGCCATCCTGTATCTCATGTATGTAATAGTCACTCTATATTCTTGAATTACTGTCATGCATTCTTTCTCAACATATTCTTTTACAGTGTTTAGATGTTATTTAAAGTTGGGGGAGGGTAGTTTCCTTATTCCTAATGACAAAATATTCCTCTCTCAGATGGCTATTGATTATAAATCTGACTAATGACAGTCATACTTTTTACTATACTTTTTGGGAAATGGTCTTATTTTGAATTTGGATAGAACCATCACTTTTAGGCATTTTTTTTAAAGAAAAAAATTCTCACGAAGCCTGTCAGGTAGATTCTCCTAACATTTAATAATTTAACTTTCTCATAATCTATATCTATTTTATTTTGTGAGTCCCACTTGCTGTGGAAACTCACCCTACCAATACAACTCATCAACTAATCTCTAATTTATCATCTTAGAGTTTGTATCATGGATCTCCTTGGTGAAGCCTCTGAATCCCTTTTCAAAATACTATTTGTCAAGTGGCCTGGAATCTGATGATGTCCTGTCCAATGCAATACTGACATAATTTTATTATTCAATATAGTTGACTTAAGTTAGAACCTAGAAAACACTTAATAAAGATGCTAAATTGTAGCCCATTTTGGAGGGTGGATGGGGAGGATGATTATATTAGGTGATGAATTTTTTTCCTGTTCAATTAATCAATGAAACAATCAACCAACAAGGATTTAAGTACTTACTATGTAACAGATAAAATGATATATACTAGGTACACAAAGACAAAGTCATTGTTTTCAAGGAGCTTACATCATTCATTCATTTGTTCAATAAACACTTATCAAACAGCCACTTTGTGCAAGGCACTTAGCTAAGCATTAGAGTTGTTTTGGAATTTTTTTTTTTTTTTTTGAGGGGTGGTGGTAGTGGTGAGGCTCTGGGTTTATCTTGGTCTATGATTTCAAATCTTCATTGAAGCTAATAAGTAACTGGTTTTTAACAGACTTAGAGAATTTCATGGGAGTAAGAAGCTCTTTCTGATCTCTCCAAATCCAATCTTGCACCCAAACTACTTTGTATTTGTTAATTCTCTATTTATGCCTTACATACTTCATACATATTATTTCCTCCATTTTAACATAAACCCATTGTGATCAGGCATTATTTATTTATTCATTTGTTTATTATTTATTTGTTGGCTACTTGCTAGGCAGCACCTAGACATAATAAGTGTTTAATAGACTTGTTGAATTATTGATTGATGTGACAATCATGGTTTCATAGCTAATTCATCAGAGATAAGATTCTGATTTCCTACTTTAAATCCAATTCTGTATTTAATATAATCAGTGGGCATTAGAGAGGGATTAGATTGGAGTTATGATTTCAATGATATAAAGAATTTCCAGGTGGGATAACAACAAAGTACATTATTAGCTTTTCTACAAAAGTTTGAGAGACCCGCCTGGAGCTCTGAGAAGTTAAATTTAAGCAGCATCTCATAGCCAGCATAAACCAGAGGCAGCCCTTTAACAGGGATCTCCCTGACTTTGAGTCAAATTATCCATCCACTAGTTAAGCTGCCTACAGATTCAAATAACCCTGAAAGATCTACAATCTAATAAGGGAAATAATACTTACATACAAATGATTAAAATAAAAATTAGAAAGTGAGAAATGATAAGGAAGGTACAACATACTCTAAGAAAGTGAAAGAGTTCACTTAGAGTCTCCAGTAAATTTCTTAAGTAGGCAGAACTACCCTCATTTTTAAGAGGAAAGGTGGATACAACTACTTTGGCAACCAGCCAAGTTGTTTGGGCTAGTGAAAGCATAGAACCAGGGACTTCCTTTATTTGAAAAGAGGAACTGAGCACATCAAATTAACTCTTTCCTTTCATTCAATCTCATTCCTCCCTTATTAAACACCAGAAGTATAGATTTGGGATTGTAAATGCAGAAAGGTGGCAGAATATAGCTATTTCAACCACAGTACAGAAGGGAAGATTTCTTTAATTTTCTTCATTAATTTTTCATGGTCTACTCTAACATCAAGCTTATATAGAAGATTCACTGTTGTTCCTTGATCCCAGAAGAAATGAGTACAATATTCACTTCTGACTCTAGCTGAGTGATCTTGGGCAAGATCACATTATTAATCAGTACTGAACCTTCATTTCTTACCTGTAGAATAGGAATAATATTGCCTCTAGGTCAGAACTTGCTTGTGGCAAATAAATGGTTTAAAGTATGTGAAATACTTCACAAACTTTGTTGTTATTCAGTTGTTTCAGTCCTGTCTGACTCTCTGTGACTTAATTTGGGGTTTTCTTGGCAAAGATACAGAGTGATTTACTATTTTCTTCTCCTGATGAAAAAAAAACTGAAGCAAACAGGGTTAAGTGACTTGCCCAGCCAATAAATATCTAAAGCTAGATTTGAACCCATGAAGAGGAGTCTTTCTGATTCCATGTCCAGTGTTCTATCCACTGTACTATCTAGCTGCTCTACAGCTGCACTTATAGTTGCCTATAAAAGATGTCCCAAAAGTTTTAGTGTAATTTTTAATCTCTAGTAACTTAAAACTTTTTTTAAAAGTAGTTTTGCTGTGCTTCAAATAATTTTAATAGTGGTTAATTAAATGTTTAGTAAATGTCTACTAAAAATAATTTTACGTTCTAGTGGCTTAACACTGAACTAAGATTTTTGGGACACTATACATGTTAATTTTAATATTCTTTCTGTCAAGAGAAAGAAAACTAACTCTAGAATTCCCAACTCTCTTCTTAAGACTGTTTTAGCTCATTTTACTAAGCTAGTTCTGAATACATATTTGGGAGGAATCTTAGCAACTATTGAATTTAACCCCTTTATTTTAGAAGTGAGAAAAGTGAGGCCCATGGAGGTTTGGTGACTTTCAAAAGATTGCTGTTAGCATCAGAGAAAAGATTTAAACTCAGGTCATCTGACTCTAGAAGAGCCAATATACTTTTCTGTGTACCACATTGCCTTCTCCCTAACTTTACTTGTTCTGGGCCTCAAAAAGTGAACATAAGCCATAACAATAATAACTCATATATAGATAGAACTCAAAACTTTGCAAAACACTTTACCTATATCATCTTATTTGATCTTCAGAACAATGAGGTTGAGTGCTAGTATTATCTTAATTTTTCAGATGAGGAAATTGAGGCTCAGGAAGATCAAGTAATTTGTTCAGTGTCACCCAGCTAGGCAAGGTCTAAGGCAGCATTCAAAACCAGATTTTCCAGGATTACAATTCAACATTCTGATTCACCACATAGTTTCTCAGTCAACTCCTTCCCAGGAGACTGGAGAAAAATGGAGGGGGTGGTGGTGGAATAATTTGACAATTTTATAGAATTTTCAAAAGCTATATACAGAAAATAAAGCCTGTGTGTTCCCTCTATGTGTCTGTTCCATTTTTGGTGTTCTGATACTTTCTCCATCTAATGTGTACTATTACTTCTGAAATTTTGGAACTTGTGATATTTTCTGTATATTTCAATCCAGTCAGTTTTCTTTTGCATAAGTGTGATTTTCTGCATTTTGGAGAGTAATATGTAATTTTTTAACCATGCTCAGCAAATTATAAATAATGAATATCTGTTTCTTGTCATTTTGATTGAGATAAGCAGCTTTTTGTGTTATCTATGGATCATCAGGGGTTCACTGTGATACATGTTATTTCCATTAGCACCCTGTGATGGCAACTGGCATGCCCAACTGGAAGTAATATTGGTGGCTTGTCAGATCCATTCTTTCCTAAGCTGTGAAACCACAGGGTGTAGTGATCCAAGCCCTGGATTTGGAATTACAATATCTGAACTGTTACTGATAGCGACATTTACTAGCTTCATGGAAGGAGTGACAGAAGAAAGCAAACATTTATTAAGCACCTAATATGTACCAGGCACTGTGCTAAATGCTTTATAGATACTATCTCATTTGATCCTTATGAATCCCTGTTACATAGGTACTATTATTATCCTTATTTTCTGGTTGAGAAAACTGAAGCAGACAATGGTTGAGTAATTTACTTAACATCATACAGCTGATAAGTGTCAAGATCATATTTAAACTCAGGCTTTCCTAACTCCAGATGCAATCCTCTATCCCCTTGCCACCTTGTTGCAAGGCTTTGGAAAAATAAAATCTAAGTTTCCTCATTTGTGAAATGAGAATAATGATATTTATTTCTGGCACAGTAGAAAAGAGCCCAAGATATGGTGGCAGAGAAACTAGCTTCAATTATTTATATCTATATCTCCATAACTGAACAAGTTACTTCAGCTATCTAGGCTTCAGTTTTCTTGTATATGAGAGAAAGGAGGGAGTTGGACAAATGACTATTTCCTTCTTCCTCCAAGTCTATGAACTTATTTTTTTTTTTAATTGATAGTCAGTATAACCTGTTTGTTGTTGTTCAATCAAGTCTGACTCTCTGTGACTATTTGGGGTCTTCTTGGTAAAGATACTGAAGTGGCTTGCCATTTCCTCCACCAGTTCATTTTATAGATGAGGAAATTAAAGCAACAGAGTTAAGTGAATCACAGAGTAAATGTCTGAGACCGTATTTGAACTCAGGAAGTTGAGTCTTTCTGACTCTAGCCCCAATATTCTATTCACTGCGTCACCTGGTTGCCCTCTTTGCCTAAATTATTAGAAACATGTAAGCCTCAGAACATTTTGTTTTTATACTACTGTTCAAAATAGAAAGAATTTTGCTCGTTGTCTAATGATAGCATTATAATGCATGTGATTGAAGGCACCACCTAACAGCAGTGATGTAACACATGGCTTCCAAATTTTGCAGCATTCAAGAGAATCAGGTTGTATCCATGGCTCCAAAACTTAATGTAAAAATTCCTCAAGTACACTTTTGAACTGAAATTTGTCAATTAAAATTTGTATAAAATGTCTATCATGAACTTACAATCAAAAAATATATAACGGCTTGAATTTTAACTAATCTAAATATAGTGTGGTAATAGATATTAGTTATTAGCTATCTGTGGCTCCATCAGCTATCTCAAAATTACCGCAAAGAATTGACCAATGGTGAAAGAAGTAGCTTTATAATCAGAAATCTTGGATTCAAATCCTGGCTTTGTTACTTATTAAAGGTGTGTTATTTAGGCAAAATACTTAATCTTTATGGGCCTCAGTTTTCTTATTTGTAAAATGAGGAATTTGGACTACCTGATCTCTAAGCTTCTTTCAAGCTCTCAATCTATAATCCTATGAATATTCATCCCTAGTTTGCCTTATTAGTTATCAATTCAATATTTCATTCACTATTTCTATCTTCTCTTGATTTCTTGACAGAATTTTTAAAAAGTAATTATTTCAATCCCCAGGGCTAAATTTCATATTCTAATAAGTATTACAAAAAGCATTATCTGTTATGTGACACATTAGAAAATGATAATAATAATTATGATTTATAATAATAATAATAATAATAGCTCTGACTTGTTTACATAAGACTTTAAAGAAGACAAAGTACTTCTTTCACAACTCTGGTAGGTTGTAAAGAATTATTAGCTCTATTTTATAAATGAGGAGAATGAAATTCAGAGAAGGTAAATTAATTATATGAGACCACAGACCTAGCAAATAGTAAAACTGAGCTTGAAATCAGCTCTTCTGAAACCAAGCTCAGTACTCTTTGCATTAAATCACACTGCCTTTCATGAAAGATTCTAATTTATGTCTATGCATAACAATTGGTATGAGGAAATTAAGTCTTAGTATCTTTCTCATTTTATAAAAGGAGATATATTGCTCACCTACTTCATAGGCTACTAAGAAAGATGGAAAGCTCTCCTGACAAAATAAGTCACAAGTCTTTACCACCAATTTTATTTTAAAAATTATAAAATTAATTTTTTAATGGAGTAGTTCTTTCTTCCATTGATAAGAACCATTATATTTGATTTGTTTACCTTGGAAATTGCATTGAGAAATCAAGATCACCGAGTGTCTATAAGACTGGAAGTTATTCAAATTGATCAATGGAGAAAAATAAAAAGGGAATTCTATTTTATTTTTCTATGTGAATCTTAATACAAAGAAATACTAATTTTTCCAATAAGCCACCTCAAGGTCTATAAAGTCTAATGGTCAGGAAATTCTTTTTGGTGTCTAAGTTATTGATGTCTGATGCATCCATTGCCTTTGATGCATGATGCATGAATATATTATGATTTTCTGTCACCATACAATTGGGGGAAAATTTGTATATTCTTGTAATGTTAGGGTCTTAAATATCTTGTGAGATATGACTTAACTGAAATCAGAATACTCTTCTGCTTTATCATTTCTCAACAAAACAACAACAAAATGGAGTTTGTTAAATGGTGCAAGACCATGAATAGAAAAATGCTAAGTGCCCTTTGAAATTTTTATATTAACTTTCATGAGCATTGTCATCATCAACTATGCTAATATCCAGAATGAAGTAATTTTCACTTTTCCATCTAAAATCATTAGTTATGCTCCCAATTTGACCTTAGACAAGTGGAATTTTTAAAATGTAGCTACTATGACAATAAACAAATAATGCAACTAAAAAGAAAGTAGTTATTGAAATGGAATTACCTGATTTTATCATCAATAGCAGGAGTTATTGATGGGTTAGAAGAAATAATTAACAATTTAGAGAGACACCTGTAGAACATCTAACTCTACCAACATTATCACTCCAAAAGAAAAGAAAATAAGATCATACCTGAAGTGTGTTAAATGTCTCTGAATATCGAGGTCTAAAATTGGAGTAGGTCTGGATGATCCAAGCGGTGATCTATCTTGGCTCAAAAGATCCTGGAATTCTTTACAAATTTGTCTAAAAACAAAAAGAACAAGAATTGGAAATCAGATTCCAGAGAAAAAAAACTTTAATCTGAGTTCAAATGATTTAGCTCCTTGCAAAGATATCACATTAATTCTATGAATTCTTCGATTTTTATACATATGCTTTTATACATATTACTCAATGCAATAGTAAGTACAAAACTTGGCCTCTGTAATAGATGAGAAACTGATTCTGTTTTTTTTTTTTTTAATCATTGTTATATTCAATCTACAACAAATTTAGACTGTCTATGAACTGAATCATATTCTTCAGTGTCATCACTGATTTGACTTATGACTATGGTAATAATTAGGTCTAGAACACCATTAGAATCTATCACCAAAACATTTGAAGATTACCAAAACATGTGGATTTGTGAACTATGATGCAGTATTGGGAGCTATGACCAATACTATCCAGAATATTGAAGAATAGGACAGATCATTATAAGCAAGTGCTGCAATGTAGATTTGGATATGGTTCTGAACCCAATCCACCATTTTAAAGTGAAATAATATTTGTATTCATGTATCAAGGAGCTAACCAATTATTTATCATCATTATTTGTAAATAGGTAGTAAGTACAGAGAGTAGAAATGGAAAAATTAGTCCTTATCTAATGTAATGTGTAGAGGACCACAAATATTGGGGAACTCTAAGAAAAGTATACTTAAAGCAAAGATACTTACAACAGGGTGTTAACTCATTGTGATTGATGAGATACTGATTCTCTAGTTCATATATACTTAGTACTTAGTATGGTGATATAATGGTTTTCTAGTTCACCCATATTTAGTGTTCTGTAATGATGTAATCATACTGAGGTATTTAAAGGCTGAGAGGACTGGAAATAGAGACATTCCATCTTTGACCATCCTCCTGGGGGCTCTCCTGCCTCCTACTAAGATCAAGGTTGGTCCCGAGGTCCTTTAGAAAGCTAGGCTGGACATTACAGTAATGGAAGTGAGATATCATCCTTTAAGTTTTTTTTTTTTTTCCCCCTTGCCAAATGTATGTTTAGCATGCTACATTTTCATTTCTAAATTCACATTTCCTGGAAATGGAGATAGATTTTTTTCTCCCTGGTAGATATCAATTTTAAACTAATTACTCCTTTGTTCTTATTGGCAAGGTAGAATTTAAATCTAAAATCTTGGGATATTATAAAGATTAAACTTTTTTTCTAGTTGTTTTGTATGTGTTGATTCATCCTGTTACATGATTGTTGCAGATAATCGAATATATGGCCCAAAAGAAATCAGCCTCTCACAGCAACAGAGAACTCCTGTGAAAATGAAAAATCTGACTCTCAAGACATAAGACTATTATTTTTCAGTCTACCAATTTTATTGACTTCAGATCTTGGGAAGAGAATATTTTGGAAAAATCACATAAAGAGTCCTCAACTGATAACTCCAAGAAATTTATCCTTGATACAAAAGAAGCTGGAATGAGCAAGTTGTTTAGTCATTTTTAGTCATGTCCAACTCTTTGTGACCTCATTTGGGATTTCTTGGCAAAGATACTAAAGTGGTTTGCCATTTCCTTCTTTGGCTCATTTTTATAGACGAAACAAACAGTTAAATGGTTACACAGCTAGTTAAGTGTCTGGGATCAAATTTGAATTTATATTTTCCTGACTCTAGACCTAGTATTTTATCCACTGTGTCACCTACATGACACTTTCAATGCTTTAGTTTGATACTCAAACTAAACTGAACTATGTCCTTTTCTTTCCTTGATTATACAACTTAGTAAATTATTGTGAATTTATTTAAAATCATTGAACATTAGGAAAATTTATAATGCTGACAGATTTATTTTTACCACATGTGAAATCCTTCCTTTTTTTCTCTTTGTTTTCATTTCTTCTTCTTCTTCTTCTTCTTTTTTTTTTTTTTTTTTTTTTTTTTTTTTTTTTGGCTAGATGAAACATTCCTTTGTGAAATATTATGGATAAAGATGATCTTTATGAAACTACAAATTTAAATGTTACTGTTTCCAACTCTGTCTGGATAAAACATTCCAGCAGTCTTAAGATTATGCAACAAACAAATCTTTTGAACTGGATCCTAGCTGATGTTTGAACTGAAAATTTGATCTGTTTCTTTGGTCTGTGATACCATACTGTCATTTAATGAAGGGTCATGAATACAATTTAATTACTCCACTTTCCTTTGTTATAAGAACAAAATCACAGTGATCTAAATGGAGAAGAGGCCATTCCTGCACCTCACACAGTTATATATTCTCATCAAGACATAGACTAAATTGAACTCCTGTGCAATTCTGTATACAAATGTATCCTTACTTAGAAGCATTTTTAGAACTTAAAAAAACAAAAACAAAAACAAAAAAAACTCAGCTTCTATCTCCCTCCTAAAAGTGTATCTTAATTACACCAAAATATTTATTTCATCAACAACACATTGGAAACAAAATGGAAATACAAGACTAACTGCACAAATCAATGGGCCTTAAATACAATCATATACTTGGCAATATAACTGTATAAAACTGAATCTGCTATTCACTGAGGTGAAAAATAAATATGTGATCCAATCTGCTACCAATGCAAATCAGCAGTTGAATCTGCAAGCCAATGAATTTGGGAGATAGTTCTTTAGATTTGAATGCCCCAGTCTTACAAACAGAGGTGAGATAAATGCTAGAATTCAAAGACTCCTAATTTCAACTTTCAGTATCTGAATTGACAAAATATCCATTGATATTTATATTCCTACCTTTGAAGAACTTTGGAAACTACTCCTAATAGAATATTTCAGAGAACAAATGCTGAGTCTATGAATGTTATACTTTAATATATTGCAAAAAAATGTCATGCTACTTTTACATATATTCATAAATTTATTATATATTTCTGTTGTTTTATTATGCAGTTTATGTTGATTGTATATATTGAATGGATGACCTCCGGCTTTATGATCCCTATATCTCCTATTTCCCTTTTAGTCATATTGTGAGCATTCAAATCATACGCACACATCCTTAACTCCTGGCAGAAAATGATACTTGATTTTTAATAGTGCTTTTAAATAAAAGCCTGGGGTTATCTAAAAATGAGAGAAGGAAGGAACCTGAATAAGATTGGGAGACATAAGAAATAAACTATTCAATGTATCTTTCCTAAGGAATAATTTAGGATCTTTCCTCTAGCAGTATTCAGAAACTTTAGCAGTGTAAATTTTATCCTAATAATATCCTTCATACCTTCAATCTTTAAAAATAATTTAGTCATTGTGGTCTACAGGAATTCGTGTGTGCCTTTCTACACGATGAAGAAAGGAACTTGGCAAAGCCCTCTTCAAACCCTAAGTTAAATGTCCGAATTAAAATTTCCCCTCAAGAAAAAAATCAGACCTGAGTTGGGACTGAAGATCATATAGTTATATGTTCTTGCATATTTAACTGGAAACTGAAGATCATTTACTATGGTCCAAGAAGAACTAAAAATAAATATAGCTTTCCATTATTAGACATCTCCATCTTGAGTGACCTTACCCTGAATATCTTTGTCAATTTCTTGAAAATAATTTCTTAATCTTCTTCAACATCCACCCGTCCTTTATGACCTTCTTATCAATCTGAATGGACTCTTTATTACCAAGTTCTCATGACTTCTCCTTCCTTCAGTACAAATGAAGACATCTACACACATATACAATGATTCATCTTTCCTAAACTGATTGGAATACTTGGAACAGAGTGGCAGTTTCATAGTACTTCAGTAGGGACTGAGGTTAATAAAACAAGAAAAAGATAAGCCTTGCCTTCTCATTTAGCTTTTGCTCTGCTCTTTGTCATGCATTTTAAGAGGATTATGACTGGTAACCCATTTTCCTTTCTTTCAGCACTTGTCCAGGGAACTAAATATCTGGAAGTTATTTGTAGGAGATTAGCTGTTTAATTCGTTTCATTGCTCAGATTCTTTGATTCTATGTTTTTGGATTAAAAAGGCTAGGCATAATGCAGATACAGTAGTACTGTGGAAAAAGTTATATATATATATATATATATATATATATATATATATATATATATATATATATATATATATATATATTCCCATGATGAGAGTTAAAAATTATATTTCTCCCACTACTACCTGTGTAACTTTGAGCTAGTCATTTTACCTCACTGGACGTAAGTATCTTAATTTATACAATAGAAATGGCCTAAATGACCTCTGAGTTCCCTTCTACCTCTAAAACTATGTTCTCTTTTCATCTTTAAAATGACCAGGTCTTTTTAAGGGCTATATAAAATCACATTCTCCAGCATTCAACATAATATTGGCTCTAAAGAAATGTTAAATAATCATCACAAAGAAAAACCCATTGGCTATAGAGCTATTTCCCTGACTATCTCTATCTTAATATATAATATGATGGAGTCAACTATAAAATGTAAATAAAATTACTCTTTATTATATATATACTTAGATATTTATTTCTATCTTGGTATAGTAACTGCAATTTCTTTTCTAATGACATTATGTATATTCAAGTTTCTTGCACATGTTTATTTCCTGAAGGAACTCAATTTTATGTCCTGGAGGATCATCATAATGTTTTTACTATTTTATCTGATTAATGAGATTTTGAGGAATTTTAGATAATAAGTCACTTTTAAAGTTTTTCTTAGGAGTTCTGATTAACTCCAAGGTGATGCAGAAGGGAACATTAAAGAAAGAAAGAAACCAGTTGGATTGGCAGAGTATATCTAACACCATTTTCCTACCATTATTTTAGAATTAGAACTTCTTGTAGGAGTAAGATAGTTAGAGTCACATCTCATCTCTCCATAAAAGTCCTGTGGGTTGATAAGTTCTCAGTCCAGAGAATACCTTCTGAGAGATTCTATAGAATGAGAATTAGGAGGCAACTGGGCATTAACAGGTATTTCATAGGCCATATTACTCCTGGGTGACAGATTATTTTTTAAAACTCTTATGGGAGGAAAGTTAATATAATAGTATTCACATGATAGTGGTGTTGGATCTGGATTTTTCCTCTAGCTTGATCAGTGATTTCCTTTTAGGTTCTTTAGATTTACTAAAATACATTGTTTCTCCTTTTCTTGAAAGTAGGATAACAGTATCTGTAATTATTTTTTTCTAATAACATTATGAACAAATCACTTGCACATATGCTTAGTAACTGGAGGAAGGAAGCTGATATGTAATATCTGATGATCCTTCCAGTAGGCGACCAGAAGGATTGTTTAAAAATGAGAAGAAACCAGGCATAGTGGTGGACTATGTGGTGGTACACACCAATCAACCTAACTATTGTAGAGGCTGGAAATGATGGATTGCTTGAGTTTGGGAGTTTGGGGTTTTCAAAGAATGGGCTAATTGCATATCCAAACTAAGTTTTGCATTAATATGGGAAGCCCTTGGGGAAAAGTTTGGGAGGAGTAACAGCTTGTCTATAGTGGGGTGAACCAGCTCAGGTTAGAAATGGAACCAGTAAAAGCTGTCAGACTGATCACTAGATCAGCCCATAAATAGCCCTTAAATACAAATATATATGTATTTTAATGAGAAAAGGAAATAAAGCAGAATTAAGATAAATGGGGGTGTTATTATATAACATTCAAACCATTAAAGTATCTTTGCTAAGGAATTGTTTAGGTCCTTCTCCATAACATATTTTCAGAACCTTTAACAATAATTTTGTTTCAATAATATAAGCTCAGACATTATATCTTCTTTTTTTTTCCTCTCTTTTCTTGTCTCTTCTTTTTTCTTTTTCCAAAACCTATCAAGCTCTTTCTTTCCTTCTTTGTTCCTGTGACATTTTTAAAAAGTTGAGCAATATAATTTCTGGGTTATTAATAGTTTTATTAATAATATTACCATATGACCAATAAAACAACTCAGTGACACTTTTGAAGCCAAAAGCCCCTCATGGAATCCATTCAAAGTTTATATGCTCAGGGAAAGGTAGGTGTTCCTGGGGAAGACAATGACTCTGATAAGAAAGAAGAAATATTACAATGAGAGGTGGACTTATTCTAATGATGGGTTGGAGATACACATTTACTTCCAAATCACCCCCGCTCAGGGGAAATCTAGACAAAGGATCTAGATCCCCTATCCAAGCCTAAACAGAAGACAATTGGCTGGAATTTCCCCTTAGATTAAATTGCTTATAAAGTTGGGTGGGTTAGCAATTCCTAGATCTAGGAGAATGCTAATCTTCTCTGATATCTGTTTTTTTTTTTTTTTTTCCTTTAGAGGCTAAGCCTTGAAATGAGGAATTTAGAAAAAAAGGGGAACTCTGGATCTTTCCAAATCGTTGGTTATTAATAATCATTTCTCTCACTCTCATTCCTCATCTTTTTATCCTTTGGTTCCTGTTTTCCCTTTGCTTCTCTCTGAGATGAGATGGCAGTTTGGTTAGGGTAAAAAGTTTATTCCATTGACTTAACCTGTATATGGTTAAGTCCTATATGGTATAATAGTCTGTATATGGTGTAAAAAACAATAGTTCCTCCATCCAAACAGTGCCTTGCCTAAAAACATCACATGTACCAATCAAAGAAATGAGGAAAAAGCACATAATTTGAATGCAAGACTTTGGCTCAGATATTTACAAATTGTGTGAATTTACACAGTTAAAATTCTCTGAGACTGTTTTTTTCATCAATAAAATGTGTAAGTTGGACCAGATTAAAAAGTGTCTAAAGTGATGAGTTTATTTTATATGATGGCAAGATCTTCAGAGTCACCTTATAACTCTTCTTATAGCTATTTAAGATAGTATTTGATGGATAATTTTGATTACATTAAGAAGTTTTGTTGTTGTTGTTGTTGTTTTAACAAACAAAACCGATGCAGACAAGATTAAAAGGGAAGCAATAAACTAGAAAAAATGTTTTACATTCAATGGTTTGTTTATATATAAACATACATGCCTCATTTTTAAACTACATAGAGAATTGACTCAAATTTATAAGAATTAAATTTTCCAATTGCTAAATGGTTAAAGGATATGAATAGACAATTTCCAGATAAAGAAATCAAAAACATTTCTAGTCATATGAAAAGGTGTTCTAAATCACTATTGAGCAGAGAAATGCAAATTAAGAGAACTTTGAGGTACCACTACACATCTCTCAGATTCGCTAAATGACAGGAAAACACGACTAATGTTGGAGGGGATATAGGAAAACTGGGACATTAATACATTGTTAGTAGAGTTGTGAACTGATTCAATCATTCTGGAGAGTAATTTGGAACTATGCCCAAAGGGATATCAAACTGTATTTACCCTTTGATCCAGCAGTGTTTCTACTGGGTTTGTATCCCAAAGAGATCATAAAGGAGAGAAAAGGGGTCACATATGCAAAAGTATTTGTGACAGACCTTTTTGTAGTGACAAGAAACTAGAAAATGAGTGGATGCCCATCAGTTGGAGAATGGTTGAATAAGTTATGGTATGTGAATGTTATGGAATATTATTATTCTATAAGAAACAATTAGCAGGGTGATTTCAGAGAAGTCTGGAGAGACCTTCATTAACTGATTCTAAGTGAATTGATCATTGTACAAGGTAACAGCAAGATTATACAATAATCAATTCTGATGGATATGGCTCTTTTCAATGAGATGATTCAGGCCAATTCTAATAATCTTGTGATAAAGAGAGCCATTTGCACCAAGAGAGAGGACAATGGGAATGGAGTGTGGAAAACAACATGGTACTTTCACTCTTTTTGTTGTTTGCTTGCATTTAGTTTTTTCTAATTTTTTTCCTTTCCTTTCTGATTTTTCTTGGGTAGCATGATTGTGGAAATATGTATTGAAGAATTGCACTTTAACATATATTGGTGACTTGCCATCTAGGGGAAGGAGTGGGGAGAAAGAAGAGAAAAAATTTGGAACAAATTTTTACAAGGGTGAATGTTGAAAATTATCCATGCATATGTTTTGAAAATAAAAAAAGGAAATAAATAAAACATTTGAGGAATAGTTAGAATTCTATTTGAGAGCCAACATTTTCATCTACATCATATACCCAAATTATTTTAAGTGAATGACAATATTCATATTCAAAAACATATTAAAGTTTAATATAAATATAGGCCAAATGTGAATATACTCCAAGTAATTCATATTCATTTATATATATTTTCTCTTTCATTTTAAAATAGAAAAAATCATCTATAAATTCTAACAGTCATGGAGAGGCAAATATAAAGTAGGAAATTTGTATGAATATTATTATTTCAAAATGTCAAGAAGAGGGCCTGAACCTGAAGGGCCTATCTTTACATCTTCTTATTCTCTAATTGTCAATAACATTCTTGGCTATCCCAGACTATCAGGAAATGAATTGCCTTCCACTATAAATTTTTTTTCATAAATTTTCATAAATTTTCATAAATTTTTTTTTCATTCTAAATCAGAAAGGAAGGAATCAAATCCCAATATTTTGCCTTTTCATAACAATTTTTTCCTTCAAAGGTTTGCACATCTATTAACCCTTTCTTGAAGCTAATAGAATAGTCATTAACAGCCCTATTTGTCAGATGAAGTAGAGATTTATAGCAATTATCATGTCGCAGATCATGTAACTAATTAGTAGCAAAATTACCAATCCTGTTCCTTATGTGTATTACCTCTAACTTAACTGCATCTTGCTAATAATAATAGCAGCTAATGTTTAATGTTTTAAGGTTTGCAAAGAGCTTATAAATGTCATATCATGAAGAGTTCCATTTTGTAGATGAAAGAAAACTAAGGTACTGAGACTTATCCAGAGTCATCCAGCTAATAAATGCTTGGTATATAGTATAAAAGATTCAAAATAAGATTTTCCTGAATTTAAGTGTGGCACACTATCTAATGTACCACCTAGCTACTTAGTTGTTTGCATGTTATCTGCCCATTAGATTGTAAAATTCTTAAAAGAAGGGTATTTTTTGCCTTTATATCTCTAGCATTTACTAATGTGTCTAGTAAATAGGTGCTTAATAAATGCTTGTTGACTTGACTCTTAATGTGATGCTCTTTTCATTTTAACACAATGCCTCTGGGTCTTGATCACCTTCAAAAATCTCTGAGAATCCTATCAACATTTATTAAATAACTGATTGAATCATACAATAAACAGTGGCATAATTTTCAGAATTTAGTTCACCTAAAATTACTTTCTTGAACATTTTCTGCATGCATAAGAACCATCTTTCCTGAAACTTCTATTAATAGTAATGGTAGTTAAACAGCTCACTGAAAGCAGTTAATAACACTGCTATATTGTCTATGTTGTCAAGGGGACATTTCTTCTTTTATCTTCCCTATCTTTTATGCTTGAATGCTGCTTTTCAACCCCTACTTGATCCCACAAAGATCTCTTTTAAAATAGTTGATGCATCCCTAGCGTGTTTTCCCTTGTTCAAATATACTAAAATACTGACTATGAAAATGCCAGGTGTCTCCCCACATTAGACTTACTTTGTAGCTAGAATCATCTTTTTCCTAGCTGTCTGTTCTTTCTGTTCCATATGCTGTCTGGCAAGATGTTCTCCTACTGCCTTGGCAGGAAACTCTGTTTCACAAGTGTAGCCAAAATCCCGAGCCAAATGTAAAGCTTCTCCTGTTTAAAAAAAAAAAAAAAATCAATCCTCATATAAATTCTTAACAGAAGTATCATATATATATATGTATATATATATATATATTAAATATTATGCATGTTGAGATATGACCAAGTGGGAATTCTTCTATTTTTTCCCATCAATTCCTTATGGGAGGAGAGGGAGATAGTTTAATTTGGAAACAGATAAATTAATAATTAATAATAATAGCTTACATTTACATAACACTTGCTACTTGCTAACAATTTAACAAATTTTAATCTCACTTGATCCTCACAATAATCCTGGGAAATAGGTGTTATTATTAACCTTACTTTGAAAATGAGAAAACAGAGGTCAAGTGACTTGCCTAGCAACAGATAGCTGCTAAGTATCTGAGATCAAATTTGAACTCAGATCATATTGATTCCAGACTGTCTAGTTGTCTTCTTAGCCTAATTACTCAGAAAATTGGTAAAAGAACCAGGAATAGAAGCCAGCATTCTCAGTTTCCCATTGAAAGTTCTAGCCACTGGACCATATTACTTTCTTCATATACTCATCAGAAGTTCAACATATGAATATCTGGGGAAGACGTCTATTAATCTATTAATGCTATTTGATAAATGTATTAATGGACTTTTGCAAGAATTTGATGCATTTTGGAAAGTTTAATAAATGAAGTTATTTTCAGCTTGAGGAAGAACATATATATATATGTATGTGTGTGTGTGTGTGTGTGTGTATACAAATATATATATATATAAAATTGTATAATTTTATATATATATATTTGTATACACACACACACACACATATATATATGTATATATTATATTATTGTTTTGCTTTCAAGAAAGCTTTAGTAGGGGCACATAGGTGGTGCAGTAGATAGAGCACCAGCCCTGAAGTCAGGAGAACCTGAGTTCAAATGTGACCTCAGACACTTAATACTTCATAGCTGTGTGACCCTAGGCAAGTCACTTAACTCCAATTGCCTGGGGGGGGGGCAGAGAAAGCTTCAGTAAACTATGAAAGCTTTTATCAAACCTTCTTAACCTGCTAAAGTAATAAAATATAAAATTTTTCTTCTTAAAATAAGATAAGAATGAAATGTTCAAAAGACACAATATAAGAGAACATTTTTAGAAGACATATCATGTTTATAAAATATGATCAAATGAAACATTTTCTGGTAATTTAAGTTGAATAATTACCAACCATTGACTATATAAATCACAGTACTTGAAATTCTGGGTGATATAAGTATCATTGATACAAATATCATTATCCTTGACCACAAGAAGCTTAAGGTCCATAAATTCTTGCTGGTGATTGGCAATCATATGAAAAGATAATTAACTACATAATAAGAAAAGAATAGTGCAGAGAGTTTGGGTTAAAAGAGTTGGGAAAGAAAATGTTATCATTGGAGGCTTCATATAATAACATGATCTACTGGTTTTGATTATTAAGAAAACCAAATAGCTGCACCATGGCTAACAGCCAAATCTATGCAATTAACATGTAACAAATAAATTGTTGGGTGATCATCTCATGCATTTTTTTAAAATTAATACTTCTTGTCATAAAGAAAAATTGAAACAAAGGGTGATTTTAGGGATGAAATAGAGAACACATAAATTTTACTAAGAAAGCAGAGGGGGTATAAGATAGAGATAAGAGATATTACAGAGGAGTAAATGTTTTAAAACAAATTTGGAACAAATTTCATAAATAAATGAACAACTAAACCAAAAATCTCACAGTTTCAGACTGAGATGAGTAGTATTTGATAAATTTCTATGCAGAATGATGAAGTTAATTACAGAAAACACCAAATGAGAAAACAACTTAAGATCCAAGAAAAGATAATTTGGAAATAGATTTTTTTCCCTTTTAAAAGTCCTTGATTATCTATTTTCTTTTCTACAGCTCATCTTAATATTTTAAAAATTGATTTCCTTGTAACTTTAGCTTTATTTATTTTTTCCCTGTATATCCAAAATAACTTAAATATCAGCACTTAAGTAAAGTTTTTTTGTTAATTCTTCTGAAAAGTGAAGGATTTAGTCAGAAGATGTGAATTTAAGACTTGCTTCTGAAACTGTTATAAGACTGTCATCACTTCATTTTCTTAAGTCTTGGTTTCTCTATATGCAAAATGGAAGTAATACTTCAAAAGTGATACTTTCTCTTGTGAGGAAAAATTTTTGTAATTTATTATTATTGTTGTATCATAATTGTATATTGTATGATTAATACCTACAAAAAAAATGAAAATTTGTGAATTTGGTTTCTCTTTATCAGTGTACGATGGCAACAATCATTCAAGCTTAGATAATATTTTGCTCTGTTCTTAAGTAAGATTTGATGTTTAAATATGTGAAATTGTTAAGTGAACTTGACTCCCTGGAGTAAAATTTGAGGATAAATTTGCATAATTCATACAAATTCATAAAAGTTATCATTTACTGATATATAGTGATTTCAATGTGACAAAAATGAATATAAGCAAATTAAAGCAAATAATAATAACTGGACCCTAATTTATGAATTTGATCATTGTTCTTTCATGCTAGGATTTAGCAGCAGGTTTTTAGATTTAATAAATAACACATATTATGTGAAATGCTCCCCTCCCCATTTTATTTAAAAGGGTAAGATTGTAGAATGGAATTATTTACAATAAATTAATCTGAGACATTTAAGCTTTGTGATAAAGCTGTTATTTTGATATATTGATTTAAAAAGAAATGACTTTCCCTAGAATCTTGTGAAAATGTTTTGGAATTAAAATGTATTAGAGTATACCTGGCAGGAGAAATAGAACAAGATCACTATTAAGCACACTTAGAATCTCTGTGTGGAGTAGCCAGTGATTCTGGGCAGTGATATAAAACAAATTACTCTTACATGAAGTCATTGGAAAGGGGCTAGTTTAATGTGAGCCAAGATGATTGGCAGCTTCTAAAGAAAAGAGGAAGAGACATAACTGGCAAGTTTATAAAAAGCCTTAGTCACTGACACAGTTCTAAGACTTTCAGTCCTCTTCTGCGCATCCTCTACTCAACTGTCAAACTGATCTTCCTAAATCACAGGGTCTGACTATGTCATCCCTTCCCCTAATTCAACAAACTCCAGTGGCTCCCTATTACTTCCAGGATCAAATAAAAATCACCTGCTTAGCTTTTAAAACACGTAATAATCTTGGCCCTTCCTACCTTTCCAGCTTTCTTATACTTTACACCTTTCCACAAACTTTTTAATCTAGTTACATTGTCTTCCTTGTTGTTCTTCAAACAAGCCACTCCACCTTCTGACTCCAGGCATTCTCAGTAATAGTTCCCAATAACTTTTGTTCTTTCTCCTTATTTCTGCCTCCTGGTTTCCTTTAAACTCCAGCTAAAATCCCTCCTTCTCAAAAATGCTTTTGCTATCTCCCTTAATCCTAATGCCTTGCATCTAAATTTATTTTCAGTTATCCTATATAGTTTGTTTATATGGAGTTGTTAGCATGTTGCCTCTCCATTAGATAATAAATTACTTGAATGCAGAGAAGGTATTTTTCCTCCTCTTTTATTTGTATGCTCAGCATTTTGTATGCACAGCACTGGAAACAGTACTGTTGTTCAATTAATCCCATTGTGTCTGACCCATTCAAGTTATTATTATTATTATTATTTTTGCAAAGATACTGAAGTGGTTTATTATTTCCTTTTTCAACTTATTTTGAAGATCAGTAAACTGAGGCAAACAGATTTAAGTAACTTGTCCTGGGTTACACAGTCAATAAGTGAGCTATTTGAACTCATGGCTCTAGGTCCAGCACTCTGTTCCCTGTGTTATCTAGCTGCCCTAACTTAGAAGGTTAGTAGTAATATTGTTGTTTGTTGTTGTTGTTATTTATTATTATTACAGTAGTAGTAGTATTAGTAGTGGTATATGTATCATAGTGTATATATAGTGGTATATATATTATTGTAGTGGTTCTATAATAATAATTATTATTATTGTAGTAGTAGTAGTAGTAGTAATGGTAGTAGTAATGGAAAGAGTTCTAATGGAAAAAGTTCCAAATTTGGAATGATAAGTTCTGGGTTCAAATTTAGGTTCTGCCATTTTATACCCATGTGACTTAATCACCTGACTTCATTTCCTTATTTATAAAATGATAGGGTTTGACTAAACTCTAAAACGATGATCCAATTTAACCTAAAAGGAAAATTATCCTTATAACTCTTATGGACTTCAAGTTTCACATTGGTCTTTGAGATCACAAAATAGTACCATTAGTATGGTTATCTTTCAATAGAAAGTTTAATTTTTTTTCTGATTGCATAGTTACATATCCTATAAGTTACATGAGAAAAAAAAAACTAGCAGTGTTTAAGGGAAGGGTTGCAGTAGGACTGTTAGATTGAGTCTTTAGTATTTGTCCTTTTTCTAATTTGTTCAAAAGTGAAAGAAGGAAAATGGTGCAAACAGGATGATGGCAGCATTTTTTTTAAATGATTAAATCTCATGCTAAAATCTGCTTTCTGGAGATCTGGTCTATTTTATGCAACAATCTCACCGTGAGGTAGCTCTTAAAACAGTCTGAACAGAACAGCTGCTATTTACATTTACACTGACAACCAGATCTTTCCCTCCCCCAATTATGTTTACTGCTTTCTGTGCTTGTGAGATAACATTGTTATAGGATGTTCAGCAATGCTACATCAAATGGAATGGCAAGTGAAGACACACTGATACGTAGTTAAAATGTGTATATCAATCCACATAAACTTCGGATATAAGAACCCAAAGATGAAAGAAGGGAAGTGGGAGGGAGGAAGAGGAAAGGAAAAATAGATGGATGGATGGATGAGTGAATGGATGAAAATTATCCATGATATTCAAGATAAAGATATGATTAAACCATTGCTATCAGTTTTTAAAAGACTGGCCCAAAGATTTAGAAAATAGTCCTTCTAAGGCAAAAAGCAAAATGAATAATTTGCTGGAAGAGTTGATTTGTATGATGACATGGAGAACTTGTATCTTAGTTATTTCATAACCTTACATCATGATTCAAATGAGTTAAGTTCACTGCCCTGTGGGTAAAGAATGGCAATAAAGGAAAAATGAATGAAATAAGGATTTATTAAGTGCCTACAATATGTCTGATAATGTGTTAAACTATTTACAAATATTATTTCATATTATCTCATAACAACCTCAAAATAACCCTGAGACCTAGGTGCTATTATTATTCCCATTTTACAGTTTAGAAAACTAAAGTAGGCAGGTTAAGTGGCTTGCCCTGGGTCACATAACTAGTATTTGAAAATGGATATGAATTGAGATTTTCTTGATTCCAAGCCGAGCACTCCATCTACTGTGCCATTTAGCTTCCTCCCAAGAAGGAAAATCTGCTTATTTTCGTGGAGAAGAGAGAATGCTTCCCTTTATACATGCTCAAGGAAATAAGTTTAGATGCATAGACTACTTTGGAAGGGATAAAGTGGGGTATCACTTCCACTTCTTAAGAAAGGCTAATAGTACATGTTGATAAAAAGCTCTGCCTGATGATAAGCCATCTCACTTTCTAAAATCTTCCATTCATGCAATATCCAACTCAACTTACTGTCTTTTTTCCTCTTTTCAAATATGAACATTTGGAAAGTAGAATGAATAGATGTGTGTAAAGTTACTTATTTTTTTGGCCACATACCTGCAAATTCAATAAACAGATGCCTGTAATTTCAAGTGAGGGATTAATATTTTGTAAGCCCTCCAAGCTTTGCAGAAGGGACAGCTTAGTGGCACAGAGGATAGAACGCAGGGCTTGGAGGCAAGACTTACTAGATGTAATTTGGCCAAGTCACTTAATCCTCTTTGCCTCAGTTTTGGAGAAGGAAATGACAAATCACTGCAGTATTTTTTTGCCAAGAAAACCCTACATGGGATCTCAAAGAATCAGACATCACTGAAATGACTGAACAAGTTTTGCAGATTTTACTCAAAACCTGTGAGGCACGCAGTAGAAGTATAATTCATCTCTATTTTAGCGATGAGGAATCAGCCTCTCAAGAGGTTAAGTGACTTGGTTTTTAGGGCTGGTAAGTAACTGAAAGGGGATTCCAACCCATGTCTCTTGGGTACAATTCTAGGAATTTTTACTGTTCTGATTCTTTATGATCCTATTTGGGATTTTCTTGGCAAAGATACTGGAGCAGTTACTATTTCCTTCTTCAGTTGAGGAAATTGAGGCAAACAGGGTTAACTGACTTGCTCAGGGTCACGCAGCTAGTAATTTTCTTAGGCCAGATTTGAATTCAAGAAGAGGAATCTTTCTGACTTCAAACCCACACACAGGGGTCCTCAAACTTTTTAAATAGGGGACCAGTTCATTGTCCCTCAGATTGTTGGAGGGCCCGACTATAATAAAAACAAAAACTTTGTTTTGTGGGCCTTTAAATAAAGAAACGTCATAGCCCTGGGTGAGGGGGATAATTGTCCTCAGCTGCCGCATCTGGCCCGCGGGCAGTAGTTTGAGGACCCCTGCGTACTGTGCCATCTAGTTTCTCCTTCAAGTCCTCTTAAATATGGTGCCTTTCAATAATAGTTGACATTTATATAGTAATTAAGATTTTCAAAGAGCTTTATACACATTATCTTATATTCTGTGTTCTGGATGGGCAGAATTCAGGACTTTTATCTGAAAACACAATGTGAAAAATTTGGTAAATGATTACATATAGAATTTTAGATTTTTCATTTAATTAGGAATTAAAGTACTATAGTAAGATAAGTAAGATAGTAGTAAGATATCTAAGATATTATAATTAGGTTAAATGGAAGGAAATAGAGGCAAAGAAATGGAACTAAAGATAAATAATTCTGGATATCACCAATCTTTATATTATTTCACAGACTAAATTATAAATTTTTATTTGATTGTTAAAATTTTAAGTCACTTAGGGTTTTTCTTAAAGCAGGGTATTGTTTTTTTATATGTCATACTAACT
The DNA here is from genome assembly GCF_016432865.1 of Antechinus flavipes. NCBI lineage: Eukaryota > Metazoa > Chordata > Mammalia > Dasyuromorphia > Dasyuridae > Antechinus > Antechinus flavipes. The sequence goes on along the minus strand of NC_067401.1, from coordinate 216,071,101 downwards.
ACTGAGAGAAAAGACTAGTATGAATGTTTCCCAACCAGAGTTGTCAAATACATTGGAAGACCAATTTTAATTGACATCTGTATGGCCTTAGACAAATCACTTAATCAAATTAGCCCTCAAGTTTTTTCATCTGTAAAAAGAGGGAATTTGACTAAATGTTGTTCAGGTCCCTTTCAATTTTATTGATCCTATAACACTACAAGGACATCCCTAAGCAACAATTACAGGATAATTGACAATTGTCATAGTATCAATGTTACTTTATAAAGACAATTTTAGCAGTTTTTTTATTCTACCAAAGAGAATTAGTACAAATTTATATGTGCTTAAAATCCCCAAGATCATTAAAAAATTTGTTTTAAAAATCACATGTTTATGATCTTGAATTTTAAAGGACCTAAATGAGAAATAACAATTCCTATTTACATAACTGATTGTTTTTGAAGTGTACAATAAAAAGTCAGAAGTGTAAGTAAAATTTTACTCTTGACATGCTATTATCTTGAATGACATATAAAAATGACAATTTTTAAAACTTAGAAAAACCTCACTTTAATATTGATGTTGTAGGCATAAGGATATATATGTCTTTAAACCAGAAAACTTATATGCCTTAGTCATATTGCTATATAAAAGAATTAGCTTAATCAAATCTGTATTTTATCAAAACAAGTTATCCATACTTCCAAGCATTTAAAATATATTTTAATAGTTAATTTGAATAGTCTTTTTCACAGAAAACAGTATAAAAATTAAAAGGGACCTCTGCGACTATTTATTCCAATTTATACCCTAGCAAAACCATTTCAGGGAGATCTTCAAGTGGTCAGTCCATTTTTGCCTAAAGATTCCTAATGAAAACTGCCTCCTGAGGGATCCCATTCTGTAACTCTGTTAGCAAATTTCCTTTACTTTGAGCCTAACTCTTTTTTTTTTTTTTTTTTTTTTTTTACCTACTACACCTAGTTCTGCCCTCTGGAAATGAGTCTAACAAGACTAATTTTGTTTTCATGTAAGTCTTTCAAATACTTGAAATCAGCTGTCTTCTCTCATCCAGTGTAGAAATTTTTAGCTTCTTCTTTGTTTTTCATATATCATTTTATCATGGCCCTTCAAAATCTTGGTCACTTATCTCCAATTTGTCAATGTCTTTCCTGAATTGTCATTCTCTGAAGCAAACACAGACTTCTATATGTATAGTGACCAAAGTTTAGTGAGATCATTATCTTTCCCATTCTGAACATTATTCTCCTCCTAACTCAGACAAAGATTGTATTAACTTCTTTCATTGCATCATTACAAGTCTGTTATAGAGGATATTCAACACGAAGTCCAAATTGGTTCCTCATAAATGGTTAAGACTTTCAGATGCTCCTAATTGAAAATGACAGTGTAGGTTGCCTTAAGCTCTAGAAGGCCACAGAGACTTCTAAGAGATTCATAACCATCATCAAATCCAGGATGTTGGTTCATCAATATGTAGATAGACATTGAAGGGAGATGATAAACTGAGTCCAAAATTAAATAGAAGGAAAGAGGGAAATCTCATTTGGAAAAGTAGATAGCACTTTTTGATAATCCAAGCTTTCTCTTGAAACCAAACCTCATTTTATTAATACCCATCTTCTCCTAAGGATGTTCTATGGTTATCAATCACAAAATCAACAATCTTCTAAAGATTCAAATTTGTGCCTCACCCAAAGGGCAGTAGGTAAAAATTTATTGTGGTTATAAATATACTATAGCAAATTACCAATAAAATTTGTGCTCAATAAATGACATAAAAGACACCATCAAAGAGATGTATGATAGAAAAGGAGGTGGACATGACATAGTCAATGGACAAACAAAATGCACATTGGCACTATCCAATCTTTCTTGTGAATTACCTATGAAAATTTGTAGAGGAATATGGACAAAAGGTATATTAGATCAAAAGGTGAGGGAGATTTGCTACCTGCAACAATGAAGGGTTTACCTCTATTAACATAATTCCATATCCTTTTGATGAGGATTGTATTTGCGATTTTTATTGCACTCACAATTCATTAAGACTCCCAGACCTTTTTCAGACTAATTCCTATTTAGGCACCTGACTCTTCCATTTTGTTTTGGTGAGGTTAGTTTGTAACATTAATATTAAGATTAACACTATACAGGGGATAGAACATTGGGCATGGAATCAGAAAGACTAATCTTTCTGAGTTCAAATCTGGCTTCAGACACTTATTAACTATGTAATACTGGACAAGCTACATAAGCTGTTTGCCTCAGTTCCTCATCTGTAAAATGAACTAGAGAGGGAAATGACATTTAGTATATTTGTTAAGAAAACCCCAAATGGGGTCACAAAGAGTCTGACATGACTAAAAGATAACTCAACAACCACAAAATATCTATTTAAGGAGTAGATTTGTTGAAGTATAAACTGAATGAAAAGAATTTAGGAAAATGCAAGCATCTTTGTCCCTAAGAGATTAAAGAAGACATGTGTTTTAAAGAATATTTTAGAGTGAGTAAGTCAGTAGCCTTCAATGATAGGCAATATGTTAGGAACAATAGTGATCAATACATTAGTCCTTGGTCTATTACTAATATCTTCAATTCCAACTTCTTAAACTGTGATTTATGACCCCAAATAGGGTCTCATAACTGAATGTGAAGGTCATGAAATGATGATTGATCATCAGTAAATATTTGATTTGTATATCTACTTTATATATCCATATTCCTGGGGTCATATGAAAATTTCTTGGGCAAAAAAAGAGTTGAGAGTGGAAAAAGTTTAAAAATGCTTATGTTAAATGATTTCATACACATTTATCTTTTTGACTCAGGCACTCATAAACAGGATTTTAAAATATTCATTCAGATGGAAATACCTTTAGAAGAACTGCACATGTTTATAACCTACATGGGATTGCTTGCTGTCTAGAAGAGCATGAAGGGTGAAATGAGGAAGAAAAATTTGGAATGCAAAGTTTTGCAAAGGTGAGTGTTGGAAACTAATTTTGCATATAATTTGGGAAAATAAAATACTATTGAAAATAAAATATTATTTCAAGGCCACCTAGAAGGCAAAATGAAGTCAGGAGGACTTGAGTTCAAATGTGACCAGATACTTACTAGCTGTGTGATCATAGACAAGTCACTTAACCTCAATTGCTTTAAAAAGAGAGATTCATTCAATTACTTCTCTATTTCCTCAGTGTAGCAAAATGAGAAGAGTATTGACTCTAGTGTCATAGGACCAGGGTTTAAAAAAACTATCATCTTTGACACTATCTATGTGACCTTAGACAAAAGATTCAATTTTCCTAGATCTCACTTTCTTCAATTATAACACAAGGAGTTTGCTTTCAATTCTAGGTCTATGATCCTGTGAACACTCATTTATTTGGCAAAGATAAGTATTATACACTGTTTTCAGCCTATACCTCATTATTAGTATCGCTAATATGCCACAAAGTATTCATACCACTTTCCTCCCTCCACTTCCCCTCCTTCCTGGAAGAAACAAATCAGCTGTTAAAACAACTTTTTGTTTTAGGTGCAACGGCATGCCTAGGAATGCCATTCAAATGGAACTATATTAAGCAAGATTTTTTTTTCTTATAAATTACAAGGAAAGGGTTTGATAAACTCATTTATTGAGCAACTAGTATCAGCAAGGTGCTGCTAGAAAAACAAAGATATATAAAATATGATTTCTGCCCCTGAGGAACTTCTTTTTTTTCTTTTTCTTTTCTTTTGTTTTTCTTTCTTTTCTTTTCTTTTCTTTTCTTTTCTTTTCTTTTTTTTTTTTTTTTTTTTTTTTTTTTTTTTTTTTTTTTGCTGTTCAGTTGTTTGTCATGTCCAACTCTTTGCAATCTCATTTGGGGTTTTCTTTGCAAAGGTACTGGAATGATTTTCCATTTCCTTCTCCAACTCATTTTACAGATGAAGGAACTAGGACAAACAGATTCACACAGCTATCAAGTATTTAAGATTTAAACTCTAGTCTTCTTGACCTCAAGCCTGGCTCTCTATCTACTATACCACTTAGCTGCCCTAAGAAACTTCTATGCTTCTACACACACAGACACAGACACACACACACCTATAACATAAAACATGGTTAAATACCATAGAATGACAGGCTTTGAGAGTTTGAAGGTTAGAGAGAATACTTTGGCTAGAGGAATCAGTGAAGGAGTTATGAATGAAGTGGGTTTTAAAAGAAGTGGGTATTGACACATATGAGAACACTATGAAGATGAATATAAATAATGGTCAAGTATAAAGATGTAAGTTGCTATGGCAAATGGAGAAAAAAATCTCAGAGTAAGTATTGTCTCCCAAATTCCACTCCAGATAGCTAGGTGATATAGCAGAACTTTGAGTCATTAAAACCTGAGTTCAATTCCTTTCTCAGACATTTACTAGCTTGTGAATCTGTCACAGAGTAATCACTTAATAGTACTATTTATTGATTGACTGACCCTGAATGAATGATTGAACTTGAGTCTCATCTGTTGCAAAATGTAACAAACTTCCTTATAAAGTTGTGAAGATAAAATGGGATAATATAGATAAAACACTTTGCAAACATTCAAGTACTTTATAGATATTAGGTGTATAACATTAGCTGTATATTAATACCAACTGTGTGATCATTGGTAAGTCACTTAAACTCTCAATGCTTAAGACAACTTGAGATTTTTAAGTCTTATTTCAGCAATTGATCTATAGTAGAGAGAGTGTTTTTTTAAAGGAAACATCTTATATAAGTGAAATTGTAGGACTGAATCCCTTTCCCCCCCCAAAGTAAAGTAATTCATGGAGTTATGATGTCAGATCATAAGCTCATGAATTTAAAATGGGTTAAAATATGGAAACAGAAAATGCAGGCAATTGTATAACAAATCAGATACAGTTCTTATACTCAACAAATGTCAAAAGACTTTGAGGAAGGCCCCCAATTTTGTGTGGGTTCCTTATGAAGAATTTGTAGAAAGTCATGAGCAAGAATTATGGTAGATAAGAAGCTGTAGGAAAGTTGCTGTCTGCAACTGGGTTTGACAGGTTATCCAGCCTGACTGGAAAATATGCAACTGAAAATGAAATCTAGGATCTGATTTTTGAGGCCTTTCTCACTGCCATATAATCTTAGACACTTCAACCCCTTTACCTATAAGAAGGAACAAAACCAATAAAGAAAGATCATATTTGGTGTGGAGAATGGAAAGCAGGGAGAAGGAAAATAAAAAAGTTAACCACAGAATGCTATAAAATAGCATCTATTTTTTGTCCATAACACAGTAGGCATAAGACATCTCTTGAAGGCATTATGAAAATATATTTCATGATAATATTAATAAAGCATTTTCTGCAGGAAAAATATTGTAGTAAAATCAGTCAGATTATTTGAATTTTCACCCTAATGGAAAAGCCATTAGACTCCAAGGTATAAAAGCATAGATTAAAAAGAGTCAGAAGACCTAGATTTCAATCTTGATTCTTGTACATATGAGATATATGAATTTGGGGGAATCATATAATCCCCCTAAATTGTTTTCTTATAATGCAATAATGAAATGATCATATTTTCATTTTTGCTATAATTGTTCACATGTTTTCAATTCTATGTGACCCCATTCTGGGTTTTCTTGACTAAGATACTGGAATGGTTCGCCTTTTCCTTTTCCAGCTCATTTTACAAATGAAGAAACTGAAGCAAAAAGGCTAAATGACTTGCCCAGGGTCATACAGCTAATAAATATCTGAAGTTGGATTTGAATTCAGGAAGATGAGTGTTCCTGACTTCAAGTCCAAAAATCCATCCACTATGCCACCTAGCTGCATATTTTCACTATCTCAAAATTGAGGACATCGTTTTGTAAATTGTAAATTTCTTTATCTCTGTTAGCAATAACAGGATTGTTATTGATGATAAAAGACATTTCTTTTTTTGGTCTGAAGCTGAACATAGGTCCTATACCTCCAGAGTTAGTTCTATTTTTGTGATGCTGCATTTTATATTTTCCCTGGGTAGAGAAACACATCTTAATATAGCTTTACTTTAGAACAAAGATGCTTCTTAAAACCCCAAAATATCCTGTTTTGCATTAAATACAGAGATACTGTAAGGTTCAATAAGAGAATAGATACAAATCTATTTGCAAATCTCAGCTATGCAAAGACAAGTTGCAATTGTTGTAATCAGCTTGCATCCACTAGCCCTTCAGTTTGGGATAAGTTCATTTTCCTGAGCCTTCTATTCTATACTTGCTGAGTTCAAACAAAATTGATCTCCGGTAAGCATTGTCTCCTAGGAAACAAACAACTAACTCCTCCCTCAAAAAAAAAAAAAAAAGTTAGTCCCAGAAGCATTTAGGTAGCACAGTGGATAGAGCACCAGCACTGAAGTTAGGACCAGAGTTCAAATTGGACTTCAGACACTTAGCACTTTCTAGTTGTGTGGCCCTGGGCAAACCACTTAACCCCAATTGCCTCAGCAGAAAAAAAGAAAGAAAGAAAGAAAGAAAGAAAGAAAGAAAGAAAGAAAGAAAGAAAGAAAGAAGAAAGAAAGAAAGAAAGAGAAAGAAAGAAAAAAGAAAGAAAGAAAGAAAGAAAGAAAGAAAAAAGAAAGAAAGAAAGAAAGAAAGAAAGAAAGAAAGAAAGAAAGAAAAAAGAAAGAAAGAAAGAAAGAAAGAAAGAAAGAAAGAAAGAAAGAAAGAAAGAAAGAAAGAAAGAAAGAAAGAAAGAAAGAAAAGGAAAGGAAAGGAAAGGAAAAAAAAAGATTCCTGGTAGGAGAATTAAAGAAGCATAGCTCTTTCCCCTTAGACAAGGCTGGTTTTAGGCAATTTAAACAAAATTCATCATTCTCCCCTCTCCCAGGTCCTTAGTGCTTTTCAGAAAGACCTTACCCATACTAGGTGCATCATATAAGTCTTTCCTTCTGGGTATCATGCTCTCTTGGCCCCAATAAGTAATTATCAATTCATTCCACTCTCTTAGAGCCCTTCAAGAAAATCTGCTAAAATGAAAATCTAATTACAGTATCCCTTCCACATTGAGAGAGGTTAGGCATGTGGCATCCCACAATCTGGAAAATCTGAGTAACATTTTTGAACACTCCATTCATACTAGAGAAGTCTGATTTATTATTGTATTGTGTAATATATTGATATATAATGCTGCATGTATATATATTTATATATATGTGTGTATATGTATATATTTTATATATTTCTGAGTTTCTACACTTTTTCTGTGTCATTTGTTGGCATTTGTTGCCTGTGCTTTCTGCAAAAATCCCCTCAAATTCCCATTTAATTTTTTATACTAATTATATGTATACACACACACACACACACATATATACACATACACACATATATAAATTGAGATGAAGGAAGTTTCAATATGGAAGGGATAATTCTACACTCAAGGTGCTAATGATGACTACAGTCCTCTGTTTTACTCCTCCCCTCCCCACATACAACACCTTCATTTTAATATGTTAATTAAGGTAAGAGTTTCAGAAATTGGAGAATGGGAGTGAGGGGAGTTGAGATTTTTGAACAGTAGGAATTATAACATATCCAAATTCTTATTAATCTTAATAGCCGATATTAATGTGGTGCACTGCTTTACAAATATTATATCATTTTATCCTTATAACCATCCTCAGTAGTAGGTATTAGCCCCATTTTACATATGAAAAAAATGAAGCAGATAGGAGCTGATTGCCCAGAGCTATATAATTAGGAAGTATATGAGACCAGATTTGAATTCAGATTTTCATGAAGACAGGTGCAGAGCTCTCTACCCTCTACACCCCAACTTTTTAAACTATGGTTCATGACTCCATATAGCGTTTCATAGCTGAATGTAGGGGTCATGAAATTATGATTTATTATCAGTAGCTGATTTATATATCTATATACTTGGAATCTTGTTAATTTTTTTTTTAGGTGAAAAGGGGTCCAGAGTGGAAAAAGTTTAAGAAGTTCTGCACCATTTAGATGCCCATTAGCTGACAAATGATCCTAAACACAATCCTGGAGGACATAAAATCCTTTATAATCTGGCCACTTTCTACCTTTCTAGTTTTTGTATACTTTTCTCTACATAACCAACTCCACTGTACAGTTACAATGACATATCTCCTGTTCCTTATGTACCATGCTGCATCTCTCATTTCTGTTGCTTGACTGTCCCCTGTTCTGAAATATATTTCCTCCTCATCTCTCCCTCTTAAAATCCTTGGTTGCCTTTTTAGGCTAGCTCAAGCATTATCTTGTAAGGAAAACTTTTCCTGATTTCCTCAAATCCTAGTGCCTTTCCTGGAAATCTAAAGAATGGTACCCTAAAGAATGCATTGCTTATGCACTTATCACTGCAAAAAATAATATGTTCAGCCCATGTAATACCAGCCACAGGATAAAAAACACCAGACCTTTGAGCCATATCATGGTCTGTAAAAGGAGTGGATCTGAACTAAATTAAAATCTAATTAGAACTATCTAACAACATAAGTAAAAAAATAAAATATAAAATATAACACAGATGATGCTAATATGAGATCTTCTAAGTCATTATTGGGCTACAGAAATTCTTAGGTATTTTTAGTGGTTCTCATTTCTACTTGAGTTTATAGGTTCATAAGTTACTAATATTAAATATTTAGTGTGTATGAAAATTTCAATATAAAACTTATAGTAAAGTCATTTTTTAAAAATCTCTAGAAATCTGGGGGAAAGAAGAGGGTTATTAAAAAATAAACTAAATTTTGTGTCAAGCAATTTTCTCTTGCATCTGTTACTAATTACCTTTCTTAAAGGAGATTTTTATGTCAATGATGAAGTCTACATCCAATCAATGAGTATCATTTAGAGAGGTAGCCTGGCAGGAATAGATAAAATGCTTAAGTTGGAAGCAGGAAGACTTTAATTTAAAGTCTGATGGGTTTTTGTTTTGGTTTTGTTTTTGTTTTGCTGAGTCTTTTAATTTTCTGAATCTTAATTTCTTCATTTGTAAAATTGGAATAATAATTATCTGATATGCTTTTCTCATAGGATTATTGTGAGAATTAAATAAGATTTAAAAAATAATCATTTTAAAATAATTTAAGATAATTTTATAATAAACATTTTTAAAACCTTAAAGCATTGCATAAAATATTATTATTATTAAAATGTTCAAAACATTGGCACCTACAACTATTTTTTTTCACATATATATGTTTGTTTATTTATCTTTCAAGGTTCGAGGTCCACTTCTTTCCTGAAGCCTCCCTTAACTATTTTTTTTTCACCTACAACTATTAATAAATTTCCTGCCTTATTTAATTTAGAATCTACTCCATTTCTCATCTGGAGGAAAGAGAAAAGATTTGAAGTCATTTTCTTTTCTTCTTGCAAAACCTAAACTCAGCTTACGGGGTAAGACTTATAAAGCAGAGCAAACAGTATTCAATGACTGTTCTCCCTCTCCAGGTTGTCTGAGAACTGACTGAGACACTTTGCTTGATTGAAAGGGACAGTGTCTGGGAGTGACTGAATGGATGCAGACCTGGAGAAGCCCACTGAACAAAGTAGTTTGCTTACCTAGACAGTCATTTGCTGGAAGGAGCAAAAAAGGCATCTAAAGCCTCTCCTGGGTTTTCTGATGATATAGTGTGATCCAGAACAAAGGCAGAGATTATGTCTCAAGCACTAACCTCTTCCTCTCCACCTAGCTTTTCCCTTGATCAAATTCTGCAACCCAGAAATGCTAATATGCTGTCATCTAGAAATGCTATTTAAAGTAAATATCAGTGATGCCTGTCAGTTGCTATTTCCTCTGAGAAGCTTTTCCTGACCACCACCCTCACTCCAAATGAAAATGACCTCTTCTTTCTCAAACTCATTTCAAATGCCAATTGCCAATATGAGATTTTCTTAACCCTTCCCTCAAATTCTACCATTCTAGTGCCCTCAAATGACCATTCATTTATTTTCTAGATATTTTCTAAATATTTACGTGAATACATATTCTCTTCCTTGATCTAATATAAACTCCTTGTGGGCATGGACTATTTTATTTTTGTCATTGTATAGACAATACTTGGCTCAGGAATAGATACTTAATAAATTTATGTTGATTAGTTCTCAAATATTTCTTATAGAACTTTGGATATCTCCTTTGTCCCTTTCTACCTCAAGTCATATTTATTTGTACATGTTTGTTCTCCCCTTTTCCCTTTTACTTCCCAAAGGGCAAGTACTCCCTAAATTTTAACATTTATTTCATCTCTGGCACTTAGCATAATTCCTTGTACATAATAAGCAGTTAATAATGATTTGTCATATCCCAATGAAATAATCCAGAAATGGAGCAGCTAGGTGGTGAAGTGAATAGAGTGCCAGGTCTGGATAGATTCAGTAAGATTTGAGTTCAAATTTGGTCTCAGATATTTCCTAGCTAAGTGATCTTTGGCAAGCTATTTAACTTTGTTTTCCCCAGTTGCCTCATCTGAGCTGGATGAAAAATGAGCTGGAGAAGGAAATAACAAGTCACTCCGTATCTTTGTAAAGAAAAATCCAAATGGGATCATGAAGATTCGGGCCCAATTGAAAATTGACTCAATAAAACATATTGTATTTCTCTGACAGAAAAATGATAGGCAGTAGAGTTTTATGCTTCAAAAATTAAGAGTGAGATGGGAGGTAGTGGGGGAGCAATTCATTAAAGGGTGTACTTTCAGATCCTAGAGGCTGAGGGAGTTAGCTAAGGCAGTTTTGAGGAATTTAGTATTTAGTCTAAGGAAACAAACACACAATTGACCAATTTAAAAAAAAAAAAAAAGGTCACAAATACTGTTCTCAGCTAGTTATACACTTTTATGGCTGGGCAAAGTAGTTATTTTGCATTATATAGACCCCTCCCCCAAACTCTCCTTTCCTCAAAAAAACAAACAAACAAACAAAAAAACTATTACCAAAATCTACAAAGCAGTTTTTACTGATTCCCCCATTTTCAACCGCACATTTGAGCAGCCTGATGGTATAGTGGATAGTACAAGAGAATTAGAATCAAAACATATTAAATGTTTAATGATGGGATCTCAGGGTAAACTATGTGCATATATTTTTAAAAAGATTCATTATTAACATTTTCTCCACTATTTAAATCTAGAATTCAATAAAACCATAAACAATAATTAAAATAAATTATACTAAGTTAGCGCTAGCAATTGTAGACATTGACAAAGCAGAACCACATGGACATCACTATAGTACCACCAAAGTGCAAATGTCATCTACGTGCTTTGAATTGTATAAGGAATAGATGGGAAGACACAAGTTCTCTGGGTTGGAAGAAGATGCTAAATAGATTCTGATCCCCATGGATGAGCAGTTTCCTTAAGGGATTCAGGTTAAGGAATCTGATCAGTTATGTTCAAGTGAGACAATCAAGTACTTCTCCAATCTCTTTTTTTATTCCCTTAAAAAAATTAATTAAAGCACTTTCACAAAGTTTGAATTTTGAGCTTTACCAATATCTTAGTCCTATCTATGTTACTTCTCTCTATTTTTGCGATTGCTCTTTGGCCTTCCTTCTGACTTTGGCCAGAATTTCTCATTTCTGATCTTTCAATCTCCATGTTAGAAAAGGTGAGTCAGTAGAATAAAATTGATGGAAGAAGAGGCCAAAAGATAGAAACTTCAGGGTTATAGAAGAACAATTATTGAAAGTGCTTTCTGCCCTATTTTAATAGTTAAAAGTGCTTAAACACTATTTGCCAGATAGAATCAATTTGTCAACAAGGCAGGTTACAGGACATTCTAAGCATATTAGTAGAGGATTCAGATGATTGTAGGCAGTAGGATCCAGTGATTAACATAGTGTACCAATAGCTGCTTAAAAAGGTGACTTTTGATTAATCCATTGATTGATTATTCTCCTTAATGTTGTCTATGAAGTTTAGTCTATTTTATTAATTGTCAAGTAACTTGACAATTTCATGAAATAACAAGTTAAAGTAGTTATTTTGCATTATATAGACCCCTCCCCCAAACTCTCCTTTCCTCAAAAACAAACAAACAAAAAAAACTATTACCAAAATCTACAAAGCAGTTTTTACAGATTCCCCCCTTTTCAACCACACATTTGAGCAGCCTGATGGTATAGTGGATAGTGCAAGAGAATTAAAATAAAAACATATTGAGTTCAAATCTTGCTTCAGGAACATAGTAGCTGTATGACCCTGGATAAATTTCAACCTTGATTAGCCTCGGGTTCCTTATCTGTAAAAAGGGAAAATAATAACGACCTATGTGGTGAGGATCAAATGAAATGTGTATAAAGTACTTTGCAAATCTTAAATAAATACACATGCATTTTATTATTATTATAAATAATGGTTATCATTATTATTAATTATATGTATATATTTGTTAGAGTATATACAGATCTAAGCTAAATGAGTAAGCCCCTCTCCATTCAACTGAATTTAACAAATTCAGATACTGAGTTGAATCAGATAAAAATATTTCTTGACCATGGTAGGATCTATTAGATGGTTTTAAAGACATAGTCTTGGGACTCAGTGTTTATTGTTTTAGGAAGTGCAGCAATACTATATAGGGTATCCCAAAAATCTTGGTGCAATTTAATTTACCCGAACTCAAAATTGCATTAAGATTTTGGGACCATGTTTTTTATAGATATAGTGTGAATGTTCTTAACGCACTCCAAAAATGCTTTAAAAGAACTTTTGGAGAACTTAAAATATTTTAAGAAACAACTGGAAAATATATTGTTACTTGATAAGAATACCAATAGAGTAGAACTTAGTGATAACGAATCCCACTTAAGTAATTAATACTTAATAATAAGTAAATATACTGACAGAAGAAATCTGACAGAAAATTTATAGCAAATATGACAGCTGAAAAACATTAAAGTAAAGCTAATTCTTATCTTAGCAATAAGAAAGATTTTAGGGACTTTTGACATCATAAGGACATGGATATGTATCCTGCTTGAGTACCAGTTTACAATCTTATGTATATAAGGAAATTGTTCTTCCAACAGCAGATTTCCTAAGTGGAACTGCTCTGCTATAATGGATTAAGACTAAGTTGATGTGAATTAGGTTTGCAGTTTGTGGAGGGACCAATTTGGACTAGATTTGTGATTTTATTTGTGAATAGTCCTTCAATAAGATAATTCTCTTCACCAACACAGATCAACACCTTTTTTGTGATTTTTATTCTTGAAGAGCTGTCTGGGCATTAAGAGATTAAATGACTTGTCCAAGTCATACAGTCATTGTGTGCCAGAAGGAGCTTGAACCCAGGTCTTCCTTACTCCCTTCTATGCTACTCAACTTCTCAGATGATGTGTAAAATGATAAAAAATTAATGAATTTGCTTATGAAGTACTTTGCTATTCTATGGATCAAATAATGTCTCATGTACATAGATGAGCTCTCCCACTTTATCATGTAAGTCTGTTCTTACACAAATGTTATAATGGTCTTCTGACACAATAGCAAGGACAATAAAAATGTAGCAAAATTTTACCTATGGAAGTAGGAGATGAGGTCACTATAAGCTTTTGGAGGGACAAAAGGCATAGTGGTAAAGGTGAGGGTCAGGCCATCTATGTTCTTTAATGAAGGATCAAGTTAGCAAATAGAGTTGGCAGGGAATATGAATCTGAGTATTTGCAAAATACACAATAACTCACTTCTTTTAAATAATATAGAAAATTTGCATTACTTACTAGCATTGACTCCTGGGTAATGCTTTCCCCCCAATCTACACCCAAACCTACACTCTACCCACAATTGGTAAAAACCAAGAGGGAGGATATGTGTGGAGCATTCTATTTAATAATGGGTGTTGCTTTCTCTAAGACAAAAGTGCTTTAAAGAAGAGGATAATGAATGCTTTTGAGCTGCTATGCTAATAAATCTCTTAGTAACATCCTTGAGGGAAAAATATTTTCCCCAATGCTGTTACAATTGAGTTTTCAAAAGTTGCTAAAAAGTTGGTATCTTAAGTATAAAATCCATTTATAACTCAAGTCCAGAATAAGTGCTTAAGACTATGAATTAAAATAGAACCATCCAGGTCTTAAGAAAAAAAAAAGTATATATATATATATATATATATATATATATATATATATATATATATATATATATATATATATATATTATAATATAATATTCTCACATCTTGAATTTTGTCAGCTTTCTAAATTTGGACAAGTGTAGATCCTGACCATAATCATAAAGCTTTGGAAGGATTACCAATTTCATTATTGATCCCAGCATTCCTTTGAATATTTTAGACACTGTGATTTTAAGGAGATATGATCATAAGCAAGCCAAGATAATTGCAACAATTATGTCTCTAAATGTTATGTCTTTGGATGTCTTTAGCATTCAAAAGATATATGTGAAAACAGATAATAAGTATAAAAGTTTTTAGAAATTTAACAGACACAATTTAAAGACATCTGATTTAAGCCTATTGTCACCTCAGAAAATACCTAAGTCTTAGCCACATAACAAAGGGAGTGGATATAGTTCTGGGTCTGGAGTTAGGAAAAACTCAGATACTCCCTAGCTATGTGACCCTAGGCAAGTCCCTTAAATCTATTTGCCTTAGTTTCCTCATCGGTAAAATGTAAAAAGGAAATGGCAAACTATTCCAGTGGTTTTCTTTGCCAAGGTAACCCCAGATGAGGTTATGAAGAATGGAACAGAACTGAAAATGACTGAACAACAGCAAAAAGCATAAGTAGAAGGAGTACCTTTTTTGGGGGGGAAGAAGCAATCACTGTCACAATCAATGAACCCCAACCCAGGGATTAAAAAAAAAAAGATTACAAAAGAGTGTATTCAATAACCATGAAGGAGAATTTTTCCCTAATCTATTTTCAAATTTGAGCCTATTTTCCTTTGTCATCTCCTTGCTCTTCTCATTAAAACATTCTCATTTTCCTAAGAAGCCCCATAGAAAGCATAAAGTTCTTGTCCTAGACGTAGGTGATTGCTTGTAGGATAGAATAGGAAAAGTTAAAAAAAAAAAAAAAGAGTAAAAAAAAAGATCCTCTTGTCATCAGGATCTCCTGATGATCAATCTTGGCTTACCTAAGGCCTGGCAACCCATAATTACCGCTTTGCATCCTAAAGTTTTTCATTTGAAATTTATTTCATTTGTTCCATGAAGAGTACCACTCTCAACTTTAACACTTAAGACTTATTTGATAAATAATTAAGAAAAAATCTTGAGCCAAGACCCAAAGTAGGAATATGAGATCTGAAGTACCTTGAAATGGAAGTGAGAGAGTGACAATGGCAAACGTCTGAATGTTAATTTGAGTTTGGGTGGTACAAGTCAATACTTCACAAACAGCATTAAAGAATATTTTGATGTCATATATATATACAAATACATATAAAGATATAGGTTATTTGTGTATATGTGTTTATAAAGAGCTATATATACATATTTATAAGAATAGCCATAAAACATCCCTTTCATGTCTGAAAGTCTCTAGACAGGTCCTGTTTCTATGCTTTTCCCTTAATTTTCACCCTTAAATCCTTTTGTACGGGAATTGCCTTTACTATTTCAGTTCAGTATACACACATGTATACAAAACATTATCCTTGAGCATGAGTTGATATGTTTCTGATAACAAAATATCCTGATGCCAAAGGAAACGTGACTCACAATTGTTCTGTAACAATTTCTTTTTACATAATATGATCAGTCTTGCTCATTGGTATTTGCAATAAGCTAAGGTGTCATTAAAAAAGTAAATTTTGTGTGCTAACAATAAAAGTTTATAAACAATTGATTTAAGTTTTTCCCCATGTACTAATTCTAGTAGGAATTCTCAAAACTACTTAACATGCAAAAAATAATAATTAGTTTACATTAGGTTTGGAGAAAAGATTTAAGCCACTATTATATTTTATATATTTTTGGTAATCTTTCAAGAATACAACATAGAACAAAAATATGATATTGCGGTAACTTTGTTCTTTGAAACTCCAAAGTAGAATCAAGAGTAAGGAGTTTTTTTTTTTTCTTTGTTTCTAATTGTTTCAGTGATTTTTATGAGAATGAAATAGAAATCAAGGTAATAAGTAGAAAATAAGTTTTCTGTCTACCATCCTCTCCCCATCACGAAAATGATTCAAGATAAAAAATGATTGCCCAGAAGGGCTAAAGTAGCGACTGGATAATAGAATGAGGGAGACACTGTGGTTATAGTTATTATGGTTGTTATTGTTTTTCCTTTCTCTGCCAAGAATCAAGATCTTTGTATTGGAAAAGAGAGAATAAAAATAGGGGATAATTGAAACCCAAGTAAAGTAATAGTAAGAAAGTTCCTAACTGCCTTTAATGAATTCAGATTATCAGGCCTCAACAAATTACATCTCAGGGCACTGAAAGTTTTGTCGAATGAGATTCTATTATTCTATTACTGAATTCTACTAACATAACACTTAACAACTAATTAAACACTTGTTTATTTCCATTTACAAGTCCATAACATCATAAAATTCAACTATGCCAAAGAGTTATCTGCTGAAATTTAAGAAAATCTTTCTGCAAAGCATAGATAATTTTTTAGAAGTTATTACTACTTGTAATGAAAATAAATTAAATTCAGTTTTATCTGAACTATCAAATAAACAATGATAAATCTGCAATCAAATGAATTATTTAGGGAGGTCAATATGTATTGATCTTTTAATGTCTTCTCCCTCTATCTTACTAACTGAAGGGAATATTAGCCCTAAGTGGCAAATTCACTCTAATGAAGTTAAAAGATAATGGGATATAGAATTAAATGACACTTAACTGATAGCAAAATAACCCAAAAAACACACAAGTAAATGTATAATAGCATGTTGCCCAAAATTGTCAACCACCATTCCTCTAGCAAACCCCATTAACTTTTAGAACCCTAAATCCTACCTTCTACTAAGGAAGTTAGGAGGGTGACATTGGCCGCTTTCCTTCTCCCTGCTGGCAAATTCAAGCCCAGCCTATCCAATTTTTCTCTCAAGCACCGTCCCCCGTTCTTGGATTTTGCTCTGTTGGGAAACAAAACAAAACTAATATATGGAAACTCATCTGAGTTAATCCATAGAAAGCACTGATCACAAACAATTCTGCCAGGAAGAATCTTATCCATCAAGTGTCCATAAAGTGGAGAGATGGAGTAGACAGATGGGACTGAAGACTCTGAATACTATGAAATAGCCACCAAATAACTTCATCTTACCTTCTCAAAATGCCACCCAGGAGGGAAGCATTGAGGCATTCAGGAGGTGAGAGGCGTCTCTTGACCTCTGCTATGGTCACTTTGTATTTGGAAGTGGAACTCAGTAGTGACAATCGACCAGGGACAGAGCAAAATAAATCTGTGGGGTTAACCACACAAGTGCCACCTTGGAAAGAAAGAAAGGAAAAAAGACATCCATATATTAGTGATGAAAATGAAGGGCACATAAGCGATATGCATACTTTTTGTTAGACACAGTGGAGGTCATAGCTACAAGTTACATAGTTCATTTTTAAACAAAATTAATGTCTCAAGGACAACCCAGATGATCAGAAAGAAATAATTTCTCAAAGTTTATACTTGCAAACTTTTCTATTTTTAAAATAAAACCTCAACATTCCACCAATTAATCTTAGCTTTCTATTCATGACTAAATAATGACTAAGTACACACTTTACTGGCCTTCACATAGTCTAGTTTTTCATCTTGGCCTCTTTTTTTGTTCCATCATATCATCTCCCAGTTCTGGATATTGTCACTATCTGTTTCCCATTCTCCCTCCTCATTGCCTCCTGACTTTTCTGATTTCTTTCAAATCTCAGCTAAAGTCTTACCATAGTTAGGAAACCTTTTCCAGTTATTTTTAATCTTAGTGTCTTCCCTCAAAGACTACCCCATATCCTGTATAATACTTTGTTTCTAGATCATTCTTACAGGAGACTTTATGCTTTCCTAAGGTAACTGATGGCTCAGTGGATTCCAGGTCTGGAATAAGGAAGACCTGAATTCAAATCATCTCAGAAGCTCACAAGATGTGTGACCCAGGGCAAGTTATTTAACCTCATTTTCCTCAGTTAGGATAATAATAGCACTTACTTGAGAGGGTTGTTGTGAGGCTCAAATGAAATAATGCTCATAAAACAAGCCTGATGAATGATGAAATTAACAAATGCTTATTACTTTCCTCCTTGAAAGCAGCATTTTTTTTTTTGCTTTTTTTCTTCTATTCTCAGCAATTAGCAGCATATTTTGTACACAAAAGAAGATTAATAAATGCTTGTTGGCTCATTCCATCTCCCACTCTTTTCAGGTTTTTGAGGCTATAGTTCTCTTGAGGAACCAATTGCTCATTTTTAGGCACAACACAAATCTGATCTCTCCTCCTTCTCCCTCCTCCCTCTCTTCTTCCCTCCCTCTCTTCTCTCTTTTCTTCTTTTCTCTCCTTTTTTTTCTCTTCTTTTTTTCTCTTTTTTCTCTCCTTCCTTTCCCCTCCTCTTCGTGGTAGCTAGGAACTAATCACTAATTAGTAGAATTGCTAATTAGTACTAATTTTAAACTGTCCAAAGACTCTTTTTTGGATTCAAAGCCGATCTCTTTTGAGATTTACAAAATCAGTTCTTCAGGTTAATTTTTCCTTAGCCACTGACAGAAATACCTAGCCCCTGACAAACGTTCAGTAGATTGTGTAAAAGATCAAAGCCATGGGTCCTTATTACAACTCTGTCCTCATGTCCATTCGAAATAGAAGAGTAAGAAGATGAGGCTGGCAAAGAAAAAGAAAATTCAAAGAGCTCGGACCATTGCTGTGATCCTTGGTTATTCTAATCACAATGGGGCAAAACGTTATCACCTGAGAGCAGTTTAGGAATTATTCGGATTTAAATTCTGCATGCAAGATCCTGAGAATGTGTCTCCTTTCAGAGTCAATGAGGTTCTTTACATCCTATAACATCATTTTCTCAGATGGACAGGGGAGGAGAGAAGAGAAACCAGATATTAAAAAAAAAAAAAAAATAGAAAGGACAGGAGAAAGAGAAGCATTGCAACAGTAGCAAAGATAACAGATTTATGACTGACCAAGCCCTTAGATGTCACTCAGTCCAATTATCTTAATTTAAGGAAGAAGAAACTGAAGTCCAGGAAGTTAACTTGACTTGTTTAAAGTCTAAGGTAATACATGTTAGGGCTGGTCTTTGAAACAGAGTTCTCTAACTCCAAATACTGGATTCTTTCACTACCCCGAGTCTCTCTCTTTCCAAAACTTCCCAATAATGACATAAATGAGGATGCAATGACTAGATCTGTAGATGGTTGAGGATGTGGAAAAGTGCCTAATAAGAGACCTCTGGACAAATTAATCACCCTCTTTACAACCTGGGATAGGGAAATCATATTGACAGTGAGTAATCGAACCCGGAACTCTGGAAGACTATTTTCAGGAATTCAGAAATGAGTATCCTGAGCCCTGTTTAGGTGCTAACAGCAAGGTGTTTCCTAGTAAAGGAGGAAGGTTAAGGAATCATTAGTGATAAGGACTGAGAGAATGCCCAAAGTGAAAGCCAGCTGAGTGTAGTAGAACACCAGACGGTGTGAAGGCGCACTATGGGGACCTACTATAACTTCCTCTTCAGACCAAAGTACTATTATTTCCACTTTAAAAAGTACACCTGTGAATCCTGTTTCAGGATCATTTATGGAGAGCTTCCCTTAGTTTTCAACCGTAGATGCTTTTTTTTTTCTTTCAAAAACTAGTTTAGAATAGAACCTTAGGAATAACACAATGCTTTTTCTATTTGCCTCATCTGCCTTGAAAAGTCGTCATTCTTTCCTTACAAAATATAATAAAAAATGAAAGGATGAAAATCAGTCCAACATTTTTTTTTTTTTTGGGGGGGGGAATTTGTTCCTTGAGTCTTTATTCTGTTCTCTCACTCAACAGTGTCACTATAGAACAACAACAATAAATATATTTTGTGGGGTTAATTTTTTAAACTGATTCCAGAAAGAATCAAAACGAAAAGTGATTAAACTCATTTCTGTCGAGTCTTGCTTCTAATTATTCTTGGATATGAGTATTTAGTTATTAAATGGACATATTTTCCTGTTTAAAAAATCTAGTCATCTTAAAGATACAAATACAATCTGTCTCTCTCCCTTGCCTCCATTTACCTATCTTTTCCTTCTCTTTTCTGTCACCTTTGCCTCTTCACTTTCCCTTTCTTAATGTTTCCTCTGTTCTCTTTCCTTTATTCTCTCCCCACCTACCATTCCCCACTTACTTTATTTTCTCTCTCTTCCTTTTCTCTTCTCCATATCATAATAATAGTTATATCTGACATTTACACAGTGCTTTAAAAATCAGTAAATCTATTTACATGTATCACATACTTGTACACATCAAAAGAAACACAGCCTAAGAGCACATATACAACAAAGCATTATAGGCACATACCCTTTTTCATTCTCTTTGACACTTATTTGTATGTGCAGAATTGTGAACACAACTAATAAGACTGCTCATTTTAAGTTTAATGTGGGCTGGGAAAGGATACACTTGTATGAAACTTCCCAGCCATCATCTAAGAAAAGGAAATTTGTCTCAAGCATTTTCTCCAAATTTCTGTGGGTTATTAATACAGTTTTAGAAGAGTCAAATAGTTCTTTTGTCTATCATTTCAAATTTTTAAAAAATGCATTAATTTTGTGTGTGTGTGTGTGTGTGTGTGTGTGTGTGTGTAGAGAATGAATATTTCTACTGGAAATTTCTTTTGTGGGGCAGTCTGAACTCTATTAAATAAAATCCTGATACCTAATAAGCATGTTACTAGGCATATAAAAGCCAACATTTTACAGATTTCTATAATTTGTGTTTACCCCATTCCCTAACCAGGATGCAATGACAACGAGTTTGTACTATTACTTCAATTCAATGTAGCTCAGCAAGTATTTAAGTATCTATTATGTGCCAGGCACTATGTTAAGTCCTGGAGATAAAAGACCATACCAGATGCAGCCTTGTAGACGCTTCATACTATTTCATAGTAAGAGTACTTATTGGGTGGGCCATATATTTCTGATAAGATTATACTTTTAAGCATACATTTATTGTCTGAGGATTTACTTTGTATTCAGTATTAGCATCAACTTGAGTTTCTTTTCTTCTTCTTTTTAATGCTTCAGCATCTTTAAAGGGAATTCTTGTTGCTTTGATACTTGGCACTCTTGAAGTCTTTAGGGATCCCTTCAACCCCCATTGAAGATTTGGCAACTTATAGAGTTTACAGCAACATGGAAAATTCAGAATCTCCCCTTCCAACAATTTTCAGGGTGCTAGAAGAAATTAGCTGGTTGGTTTGTTTTAAAAAAAAATCTTTGTCTTAAGACTTATTAATATCTAGAATACCTGGGGTAGGACTCCTTCCTAAGTGATAGTTAAAAGTGAAGATTTGCAGACCAGTGCTTACTTACCCAGCACATTCACAAAATGACTCAACAGCATTATATGTAATTGAATTCCTTAGCAGAAATAATTACATTCTGGGTATATACAATAATTCTTCACCAAAACATAATAAATAGGGATTGGCTCTATGAATTAATTCATTATTATAAAGGAACTCCGAAGTGAGGAAATTTCCTCTATCACTTTGAGTTGGCATTAAAGTCTTTGCAATTTACAGTCTTAGAATTATGAAAGAATAAGTGAATTGCTCAGAGTCATAAGCCAATATTTTAGAAGTAGGATCTGAACCAATATTTTTCTGATTTTAAATTCAGCTTTCTAGACATGCTACATAGTGTCTTCAAAAAAAGACCATACACAGACATAATGAATCTCATTTCACTCTCTAGTACACAACAATGTTAAATTTTAGATATAGAGAACTTAGACATAGATAGGAATAGGACATCATAGGTTTGTCAATGGAAGGGAACTTGGAGAGATGATATATTTCAATTATCCCAAGTGACTCTACATAAGAGAAGTAAACCGGTATAGGCCATGGGAAAGATCACTTGAATCTGTAATTAGAAGTGCTCTTCATTCTGCCGCTTTCTAGCTAAGCACATCATTTAAATTCCTGGAGACTTGGTTTCCTCATCTGTAAAACCGAAATAATAGAATTTGCATTACCTACTACACAGTCATGGATTTATTTCAAGGAAAGCATTGTGAATTGTAAAGTGATGTGTAAATGTAAGTATAACATAATAACTACTCACATTTATCTAGTGCTTTAATATTTGTAAAATGTTTTACTTGCAATCTTGTGACATAATATACTATTTCCATTTGTGAAAAATGGAAACAAGTTAAGCAGGACTGACTTCATACTGAAAAGACTCTCAACCAACTCAGTTTTCATATGACAAAACCTGGCACAGATAATGAACTAGCTATTTCTATGTCTCACAAATGGAGTCAACAATAAGATTCTGATCCAAATCTCCTGACTTCAAGCCCAGTCTTCTTTTCACTGTGTCCTTTGTAAGTAAGGATAAGCCCGATTGCCCAATAGATAATCTCAATAATTACATTAAATACTCTCAAGTATAGCTTTAAGGAAGCACAAATGTTCAAAACTTGTGGCTAATCCCACCTGTTTCTTACACACCGTCTCACTTTCTCCTCCCCTTGATTTATCATCTTTGGCCCTGCTTGCTCGGTTGAAATACACACACTACAACCTTCCAATAGCTGAAGAAGACCTGCGTTACGGGAATAACTGGGAACATGCAGCCAAAGGCTAGAATTAAGATCCCTGCGAGCCCACTTAATATCCTGGAGGCTGGAGAAGGTTTTAGGGGAGATGGAGTCTGCCATAGAGATTGAGCCTTTGAAATGGAAAAAGCTAGAAATCTAGAGCTATCAGCTGGGAATTTGTGGTGGTGTACAGATAAGGTTGTCCTTTTAGAAGAATGTGGGAATGTAAATTGGGTCTGGAATTGGGCTGAATGTATTGCTAAATACATTCTGTGTTAAATTCTAACAGTGATGCCCTACCTTTCTCAGTCAGTATTGGCCTCAGCCCCACCTTCTAGAGCTTTGGCCCCAGAGGAAAGCTGATCCTGTCCAGTAAATCTCCCCTCCCCCCAACATTTAAGGTTCAGGAAACTGCTTGCCTTCCCTTCCAGAAGTGTTAACCCAACTCTCCTGAAACTTCTTCTGAGCTACACGGGTTTCGATTCTCCCTGCCTCTAAGGAAAACTACCCAACAAATAGCCCCGCTCTTCGCCCTTTCCAAGACAAGATCAATATTTCCTTCGAAGCTCCAACGAGCTTGGGTCTTCGTTCAGCGTTTGCAAAGAAAAAGCGCCCCGCTCCCAACAGTCTGTGCCGCGGTGGCGTCGGTGTTGACATAATTAGAGAAAAATCTTGAGAGCAAAATAAATGTTCTGTTCGCCTTACAGCCAAACAGATGTTTACAATTCAAATGAAAGAAATACAAACGGCAGGGATTTTCGTTCTCCTCCACCCTCCCCCCCCCCCCCCTTCATCTCCAGTGATAGCTCGTTTTCTCTGACACATTAAAAATGTGTAAGCGATTACTGGAGTTTCCTGTCCCTGTTTGTTATACAGTTGGAGTTGCAGGAGGTTCATCTGTATGAACTGGGTCTCCAAATGAGCTTCTTCCCTGTTTCTCTTTCCCTCCAGCTTCGCACTCTTTCCTCCTCTCCCATTAACCCTCCCCCTCTTCGCGCGCGTACCTATCCCCCTCCTCCCAGAGCCACCATTCCCCTTGAAACTGCAGCAGTTACTAATCGCAATTAAAAAGTATTTGGGGAATATTTAATTGGATTCCAATGGGCCTTTGGAAAAGCGACAGTAATCTTAATTGCGCTACATTGGTGCGCAAAAGTATTGTGGGATTAAGAGCGCTAGGCTTGTTTGCGCGTAAATAGGCTTCTCCTCATTAAAGAGGATGGGTAAAAGACAGAACAAAAGAAACAGAGATGGAACTCTTCCGGGCGGAGTCCGTAGATTGTTGAAGTATCCCCACCATTTTGAGGGAAAGCCCAGAAAGAAGAGCCACCCCAGAATGGAGAGTATGTGGTCTATGCTGCCATTGGTGTGAGCTAAGGCCTGAACAGATTTTGAGAGAGGATGTGCCAGCATACCTTAATCCATGAAGTTCATGGTCTACGCACACCCATGGGATGCGAATCTATTTGTTGCACAGGGAAATTGAGAAGGAAGAGCCTGGGAAGAATTAGTCATAGGATTCCAAAGCGGGAGAGGAATTTAGGGACCATTTAAAACAATCTACTTAAATGAGTGTGAAAACAGGTCTCCTGAAAGAAGTGAATGGCTCCAGATAACACAATGAGTTTATTTAACCTGTGATAAAGAGTAGCAAACAAAGCATATTGGAGTCGTTGGATCACGCATATTAGATGCCTTAGAAAAGAGCAACCATCCCTATAGATTATGTTATGTCCTTTATTTTGTAAGGTGACTGGGAATTTAATGTAAAGATGTTTTGGATTGTTTTTTTTTTTTTTTTTCGAAGTCTGACAGATTTCTAAGGATACAAAAAAAAGGGAAAGACTTCTTCCTCTTTTCTTTTTTTCACTCCTCTCCCCATCCCCTGTTGCATCCCAGCCTGGAGTTGCATAGACCAAAGTTTTCCAAGAGCAGATTTAGAGGGGGTTTAGAAAGTGGAAAACTATGTGACGCCCCCTAAACCCATCCTCTCTAGCTCCACTAGTCAACGCGCTAAAAAAAAGTCGAGGAGGCTAGCGGCCTGGGCCACGACGTTATTGGCAGACTTTTGGCGACTGAAGTTGAACTGCTTTTAAGAAAGCATTTTTTTTTTAATTAAATAAGATCTGACAATGTTTGTACCAGAGTATTAACGCCTCAGCCTTGGCATGTCAGTCACCTTTAAGCGATTTGACAAACTCAAGAGCCTTAAAACGTGCAGAGTTCAGATCATATTAATTCCCCAAAAATGTTTTGATTCAAAGTAGTTTGTATTTTATGTTGCCAAGGGCAATCGAGAAAGAGATATTGCCGGTAGCCTGGGCCGTCTCTCTTCGTGGCCCAGAGGCTATAGCGGTATTTAAGCTTCTGAAATTAGCCTGGGGCAGGAAGGCAGAAGGATCACAAAGTGAAACAAGAGCTCTTTTCCCCCTTCCCCCCCCGCCCCCACCCCCGCCTCGATTTTGCCAGCTGAGTTTTATAAAGAGATACATGGACCAAATGTCATCGTATTTGCCTTTAAAAATTCAAATATCTGTAGGTAAGACTACATTTCCCCAACTACCTCCATTTCAGCCAGAAACTCCTCAAATGAGGAGACTCCCTTACCTTACTATTCAAATGAAAGAACCCATCATGATCACTACAGTTAGTGTTAGGATTATTATAGTTCTTTTATTATTAAATGCGTCTACTGGGGGATGAAAGGTGAGACTTTTTAACAAAGAAAAGAAAGGGAGAAACCGAGAAGATTCTAGGAGAAAAAAAAGATTCTCTTTTTTTTTTTTTTTTTTTTTAATGATTAAAAACACAGACGACTCCTGTAAATAGGAGCTTCATTTCTTCAAGAGCTGTCTTTTGAAACTGGGAATCTGAATATTCAACTAAGGCAAAGCCCCACTCTGTATGTACAACATTAATATGATCTCTGCAGAGTTTGGTACTCAGAAATATTAACATATCAAAGCAGACGCCCGAGGCTAGAGAAGCTATCGATACGAGAGCGCCCGAGTAAAGTAAAGATTATTGGTTGTGATGGTTAGAATGGCGGAGCTTCGGGCGAAATCTTGCACACCATTAACTGAAAGTGATAGCATAGGGATAGCTGCATCAGATTCGGTGGCAAATATTTTATCTAGATAGTAATTACTTCACTACTGCCTCTGTCTTCTTGTACATTCTTTTACTTTCCGACCCTCATTAAAGGCAAACACAAACTAATTGCCCCGTCTATCAGCTAGACCCTGAAATGTCATTTTTTTTCTTGGGGAATAGAGAAAAAAAAAGGAGGGGGGAGAGAGAGACGTACAGATAGACAGACCTAAACATAGACAGAGACAGAGAAAGACAGAGAGACAGAGACAGGCAGAAGAAGAGGCATGTAGAGATAGAAATAGACAGATAAAGAGAGGCAGGGATAGAGAACAGAGACAGAAAGAGACAGAGGCAGATTAGAAAAAGACTCAGGCAGAGAGAGACAAAAACACTGACAATTACAGAAAGACAAAGACTGACAGAGACAGAAATGTTAAAAAAAAAAAAAACATTTAGAGATGGACACAGAGATAAACACAAAAGGAAGAAAACAGAGACAGACGGGTAGGGAATGAAAAACTAAATACAATTGCTGAATCTGGTGAGCTGAAAAATGGCACTTAGATTTTACAGAAATAATAGATGCATGATTAGGCTCTACCATGATAGATATTTTGGTGTCCTCTGTAAAGAAATCTAGCTTTTTAAAAAATATTATTATTTCTTTAACTTAGAAAAGAAGAGTTTCAAATGATCTTGGAAGACTTAATGGGCGACGAGGATGAATCAAGAAAAAGTCGCGCATTTTTACGCATTCCGAATTCATGTCACCCTTAAATTACATGTAAAAAGTAACACGAAAGTATGTGATGAAAAAAAAGCAATTTAAATATGAACTGTACCCAAATCGTGGAGTATCTACCCCACTTTGTAGTTAGCATCTGTCACCTGATCTATGAGAAGAAGAAAAAATCAAAACAAAACACGTTAGCCTAATGTTTGACATGGGGCTCTCCTGTAGCGTCTCAGTGACAGGAGGAAAAGGCTGCTTTTTTAAACCCAGAAAACAAGAAATATCATTTCTTCTCTCTGTTAGATTTAAAGCAAGGGCTCATAAAGCATCAGCTCTATGATTTAAAAAAACAAACAAACAAACAAAACAAACAAAAAACAACTATTTGAAAGAGGCAGGAAAAGCTTATCAAATGTAATTGAGCTGCATTTTTTTTGGGGGGGCGAGGAGGGGAAATCTTTAAATCCTTGAAAATTTTAATTGCTATAAAGGAAAATACATATGCCAGCACGCATACACCCTGGCTAAAATCTATTAAGGCAATAATCAGAAAGGGTTTACCAGCGCTTCAGAAATGGAATACACTCTTCAAGAGAAAACTGCTCGGAATCCTCTCTCAACTGGGAGATCAATCTTAGTATAAGAATCCCAAAGCATATTCCTCCTCTCCTTTTTTTAACGACTGAAGTGTTTCAAATCAGGGTTCATAATCTCAAGCTCGACAACCTTTACCAGGTGTAATTAACAGTACCATATTCAAACAGGAGAGAAACAATTAGGCACCCATGAAAACAATTTTCTTTACATAAAACTTTAAGAGCCAGCGCTCAGATTTTCTACTCCAAGAACGAAATTCTCTAGCAGGAAGACGACCCTGGATCCCCACATATCAAAATTTATGGAATCACAGAACTTTCTCACTTCCTTTTCCCTCACCCTTTCCAGTAACTTTTCTAATTTTCTTCGCTCACTTTTTCTTTCCAGTAACTTCCCCTAACTACTACAGGAGATAATCTTTTAAATTACAATTCCATTTAAAGCATTTAAAAATGATTTTTAGGGGGAAAAAGAGTAGAGAAGGAAACTTAAATATACAAGCAAAGACAAAAAGTCCTCCAAGAACAGAGTACAAGCGTCTAATTAGTGGCGCTGTCCTTCAGCACCATCTGCACCCTTAAAAATATGGTTGGCTCTCTGAATTGACTACTTTACCTTTAATGATCTAGCTATGTTGGTTTCATTCCTAACACGTTACCTGTTTGTAAATCCTAATGCTTTTTCCTTTAAATTGTCATTATCCTCAGGCCTATTCCAGGTTTATGCACTACTAAATTGATAAAGGAGTTTGCCTAGTTAACAAATTTGTGTTTAAATGTTGACCTACTGTTTCTTCCATCTCTCATCCTCACATCTTTTGCTTAGTGACCATGACATGTTTTAAAAAGAAAGGATCCTTGGGAACGATGAGTAGGCCTGTCTGAAGTTCCAAACTTCATCTTTGGCGTTAACCTACTCCTGTTATGTTGTCTGTAGTTCAAACACTGAAGGCCCCACTCATTTCCACCAATTCATTTCCCTTTCACAAAAAAAGTATACAGTCTTTCAATGAGCATTAAAGGGTTAGTAAGTGAGCTAAGTAAATTTAATGGCAGTTGGAAAAATGACTTAGTCTTTGGCATTGCCAGCCCATAATAATGATTCGGTTTACTAAAGAGAGCTGCAACACGAAGCGGAATTAGTCTTGGTGAATAGACTATGTCTTATTAATTCTTATGAAGTTGGATAACAGCTGGTCCCCTTTCCCTGGTCTGTGGCTTGGGTTATTCAGATCATTGGAAGAATAAGCTCAGACCACTAGTATAGTCAGCTATGATCTTTGACTATCAAATCCTAAGGGTCTCAAGAAAACCCAAGTTTATATGCCTTTTCTTTGTTGTGATGCAGAGATATGAACTCATAACAATGTATGAAGGGCACATTCAACCCTACCCCTCCCTTTCTCTCCCCCTCCATCACCCCATTCCTTTTTGAACTGAGTAACTCTGGATTCAGATGTTTTTGTTAACAGATGGGAACAAGAAAGCTTTATCCGGTACAGTTAACACCACCCCCTCCTCTCTTTCTCCCCCCTTAAAGAAAGAAATGTTCAGAACATTTAGGAAAATAGGGGTGGCTACAATATTGGCGTTTTATTACCCGCCCCTGCAGTTTTCCTGGACACCTTTTATACAAGCCCTCAAAGCTTCAACTTAACACCATTGCTTGAAATCTTACAGGCGGTGGCTGGCACATTTGGGAGTAAATGAAACCCGAAATTCTGCTTGGGGAGGTGGTATTTCAGAGGGGCGGAGGGTGTGAGAAGTTTTTTTGCCTTGAACTTCGATTTTAGTCATTATGACATGCGTTATTGGCAAACTATTAGGACATCATGATTGGCTTTTCTACCCTCCCTTTCCAGTCTCAGTCTTAATGCTACTTCTGCAGATTGTATTCTGTGTTAATTTCAGAGAGGGAGAGCAGCTGAAATTTATGGGAGCGTATGCACCTCCTGACAAGGAGGTGAAGGATTAAGTACAGAATGAGACATACGTCTTTTGGACATGGCCAATGTGGAATTTGTTTTATTTGATTATACATATTAGTAACCGGAGTTTTATTTTATTTTCTTTCTCAAATTGGGAAGGAGTGTTGAGGTGGGAGGGAGAGAAGTAGAATTTTTGTTGATTGAGTAAAATACAAAATTTAAAAGTAATACATAGGAGATTTTTAAAATGTTAATTCTTCTGGGTGGGTGGTGAGGCTTCTAATTTCAGAAACATCAGAAATAAAGTAATTTTTTTTTTAAATTTAAAGAAATAAATAATTTAATCTGATATAAAAGAGCCACCTAAGATAACTGGAAATCATGAAAGAGTGACTTATCCTTACCTCTTCTTATCACCCCACCTTGGCCATTGAGAACAAGCCCGCACTGGGCATCCACTGATCCCTTAAAAATAAAGAAAAGAAAAGAAAAATAAATCAAATACAGACACAAATAGATAATGGTTTGTCAGCCCCCACCAATCAGCATTCTCCTCCCTCCTAGAGGAGGAGAGAACATTTAGCAGTAGAAGCAAAAGACTAGCAAAATCACCGATGTCAGCAAATATGTTTTAAAAGGAAGGAAAATGACTTGACAATTCTTTAAAACTCAAGGAATGTATTTCATGATTCTATGTAAGCTAAAGCTTGTAAGAGCAATGCCTCCTTTTATCTCAACACTGAGTACTTTTTTATTTGAATTCCCTAGCTATGCATACATCATGTACACTACACCTACTAATAACTTGTATATTAAGCACCTACTGTATTCGACAAATGATACAGGCAATTCCAGCCCTAATAATGCACACCCATATTGGGGAGCTCAAAGGAAAATATCACATGCAGAACATTCAGAACATATTGGTTCTGTCGCCCCAGAGGCAGGAAAGCCCTTAGAAGCAACAGAAGTGTATCTCTGGAAGAAGGCACAGACACATGCTCCAGAGCTGCCCATTTGTCTGGGATCCCTTCCTGATTGAGAAACCTTTTGCGTTGGGAATGAGGAAAGGGGTTCTCCCCCCCTCATTTTAGGTTCAGAATAAAATAAAAACTTTTGCTCAATGGAAATGTGTTAAAAGCTCATTTTCCTTTACAAACAAACGAGGTATTGGACATGAAAGAGACCTTGAAGGGTGTTAACCTACCCAACAGCCCGTGAAGAGTTAAGTAAATGCGGAGAGAGTCGGTGCATAATAAAAACCCACTTTACAAAACAACCTTTACAGTCCTGGCTCCCTCTTTGCCTTCCCATTTTCACCATATTGAAGCAAGGCTGTAAGACCCCCTTTTCAACCCACTGCTGGGCTCTTTCTTATTTTAAATGTTCTGCCTTAAAGTGATTATCAAATCAATATGAAAAAAAAAACTTGGAGACTGAGCATAAATTAAAGCGGTGATGGGAAAAGGTGTGACAGTTTCCTTTGTTGGCCATAGCAAATCTTTTTAGGGGACTCAAAGATGGAACTGAAGCCCCAAGACTGTTTGCATCTGTTAGGCAGACTTAAACCGCCCTCCAAACTATTGGACTTTCACTTAAAATTCTGTTCAGGGAAAAGTATATTTACATTTGTTGCATTTGAAATGAGGCATATGCTGATGAACGTTTTAAAAAGGAAGAATTAAAAAGAGACTGGGTCTCCCCCCACCCTCCTTCCCTTTCTCTTTTTAAAACTAGCTATGACTCTTTTTCTCTCTCTCTTTCCATTCTGTCAACAAAGTCCAAGAGGGTGGAAGGAAGGAGACAGATTGCACAAACGTGCTTCCATGGGAACAGGGAAATATAGGTTATGCTTCTTTTAGTATCTCTGTGTTTGCCCCAGTTGGAGTAGAAATGAGTAAAGGAAGATTAAGGATATTTTAAAAAAGGTGTGTGTGGGGGAGAGTACGTGCCGAAGTATATGAAACGTGCAAGGTAATATGGTATAGACTCTCTCCAACAGAGCCTTTTAAGATTGTTTATTTTCTTAGAAGAAATGAATCTGGAACCCTCAGCTTTACAAACTCTTTCCCCCTCCTTTCCCTCCCCCCCAGTAAAACATGTTGTTTGGTCGGATGACATTGCATAAATGACCAGTTGAATGGCACTAAGTCGAAAATTGGATAAACTACGGTGTCCTTTTGCACAGGATTCGCTCTTTGTCTGGTGCTTGCAAATGTTCTAATCCCCTCTTTTGAAAAATGCCAGGCTTTGTGCCTCTCACAGAAAAAAAATTTGTACAGATACAAAAAAATCAGCAGCAGACGTGGTTATAAAAAGAAGTAAATAGGTTTTAGTTGAGCTAAGCATTGAATAGCAGATTTTTTTCCCTCCCTGAGACATAAGGGGATCCTTGTGGAAAATGTAAAAAAACGCCCTGAGCGTATAAAATTATTTAGTGAATTTAAATGTAGAAAGTCAATGTTTATGAAGCCAAATCTTTTCTCCTTCGTGCTGATCCTAGGGCTAACATTCTTTTGTTATGACAGCAAGGGCTTTTTCTTTAATTTTAAAATATTCCCTTGCTCGGAGGTAAATGAGGGGAAAAGCTTTTCAGTGCGTAACAAGGGATCTCCTACGTCTCCAAAATTCTGCTCTTACAATCTTTGAGCCCACAGAGTGGATATGGAAACCTTGGAGAACTTTGTGAGGATGAAAGAAAAAAATCAGTTGTTTAACAAGAGAAAGAAGAGTTGGAATCATTAAAAGATGTTGAAACTGTAGGTTTCTTTTTGTTGAACATTTTAATGTATTCATGAATTATATATAAATATATAGATAGATGACATGCGTTCAAGTGTATATATAATATCATGTGTCATATAAGTGTGAATAAAAGAAAGAGGGCAAGAATAATCTAGTATTATGATACTATGATACCATTAAAATATTCTGTCTTAATTAGAGATATCAATATATATATAGAATGAAACTGACATCTGTCTAGAATAAAATAAAACCAATTATTCTGTATCTAGTCCGGCAAGACAGTCCTTTCCCGGGGTGATGGAATAGAAAGAATGGTTACAGTTGTAAGAAACTTGTGAAAGGTTTATGTAACACTAAAAATAAGCCCTGTGTCTTATACTTTGTGAAATTTAAGTTTTCAGAGCAATTTAGAATGTTTGACCAAAGTTTCAATAGAGGTGAAAGTCACGGTATATACCTTTTTTTGGCCTATATTTTTCGGAGTGTTTGTGTCTCCAAATAAATTTCAAAGCTTCCAGAGACTAGAGTAAGACACACAGTCACACATACGAAATGAAAGATATTGGGGCTTAGATGGCTGTCGATTAATTTTAGTTTTACTTTAGGGATTGTTGGAGGAAGATGGGTGGAACCTTTCAATCCAACCTGCCCCTGCTTCAGAGTAAATGCAGGTTCACAGATAAGTCCTATTTAAACTGAAGGGGCACCCAGGGTTAATTGGACACAAATTCAGGTGAGGTGTCTTGTTCCAACGAAGAGGACTGGAAGGTCTTACTTCTTTGAAAACTGTTTGTCTAAAAGTTTGCGCAAGTTTTTTTTTTTTTTTTTTTTTTTTTTTTTGTGTGTGTGTTGTGTGTGTGTGTGTGTGTGTGTGTGTGTGTGTGTGTATGAGAGAGAGAGAGAGAGAGAGAGAGAGAGAGAGAGAGAGAGAGAGAGAGAGAGAAGAGAGAGAGAGAGAGAGAAGAGAGAGAGAGAGAGAGAGAGAGAGAGAGAGAGAGAGAGAGAGAGAGAGAGAGAGAGAGAAGAGAGAGAGAGAGAGAGAGAGAGAGAGAGTGTTATTGAAGAGGCATCAATGGGCGTTGGGGAGGGGAAGTAGGGAGAGGGTGGGAGTAAGGGGGGGAGGGGAAAGAATATCAGCTGCATGCGTATTTACCTGCAAATCGTCTGCTCCCGAGGCGGCCAGCCCCAGGCTGGGTCCTGGCAGGAGTCTTTGATCTGGATGCATCCCATACTGGGATCCATGGCTCATAAGAGACAGGTCGTGGCGGCGATAAGCATCGAGGCAGCCCAGCTCTCTCCTCTGCTCGTCCAAGCAAGAGGACTTGAGCGCCCGAGCATTGTGCAGATTAATAAAATCGGTGGGCTCCCCGTGGTGGATCTGCTGATAGTACTGTTGCGAGTGGTGGAGCGAATTCAGGGAGTAGGCGTCGGGGTTCACAGCCGGGTGACTGTGCTGGAACTCGTAGTGAAAGGACTGGTGATGGAGCGGGGTGTACTGGTGGTTAGTGGAGAAGTACGGGGAAGCAAACTCAGTGCCAGTGGTGGAGTAAGTTAGAGGAGAGGAGGAGGAATAGGCGACAGTGGAATTGGCTACGGACTCCAGACACCCGAGCTGCATCAAACGGTAGCTGTTTGATCCGTCGTGACGTATCTGGAAGGAAGAGGGGGAAAAAGGAGAGCAAAAAAACTTGAGGTTTGTCATTTTCAACCAAAGCGCAACTCTCCCTTAGCCCCGCTCTCCATCCATCTAAATCTAGATGTAATTATGGAGCTAGAGAGATATCTATATAGCCATCTAGCCAACGATTAGGAGGAGAGCCAGGGCAAGGCGACTGTGCCACCAAACCCATGAAAGCTGGAGAACTGAGGGTGGGCGGCCACGTCCTCAGTTGAGAAGGAAACATACACACACACACACACACACACACACACACACCGCACACACACACACACACACACACACACACACACACACAGAGACGTACCACCCTATATAGGTGCGGGTGACACACGCGCACAACCCCTTCTAAATGCGCTCTGTCTCTAGTGCCGCAAAGTCGGGAGTCTGGAACAAGTACATTCTATGGCCTCCGCAAGCGAGGTTGACCAGCCCTAAAGGACTTGATCTATCCAGCAGATCACCTTTCCGGCCCAGACTCAAAGACAAAAGCCTTCATAGATCCCTAAGGCCATTTGGCTAGTGATATTCAAAAAAACACCATTTATGTATATACCCTAAAAAAATAAAAGAAAGAAAGAAAGAAAAAGAAAAAAAAGAAAAGAACCCCCCCCCCAAAAAAAAAACAAAAAAAAACTATGCAAAAATGCTTAACTTTCTAAGCCTTCTTCTTTTTTGGGGGTTGTGGGGGGGGGCGGTGGGGGAGAAAACCAGTCCTCTGTTTCTGTCTTCCCCTACTTGAAAAACCCATTCCAAAGGGGATCGTTCTTCCCACCCCTTGTCCACCTACCGCCCCCTCCCCCCTTCCCAGTCTTTTTTACTTTGCCTTTCTGGCTATCCGTTATCTCTATCTCGTTCTCCTCCACCCCTCCTCCTCATTCTTTTATTATTAGGATTATTTTTCCCCCTTCCTTCTCATTATGGCAACTGTTTCTTAACGTGTCCGTGAGTTGCCCTTCCTGGCGACAGATGTCATAACGAACTTTCTCCTCTTTCCTTCTTTAAGTCCCCCCAAAGCCAGATTATAATTAAACTTAACGGTCCAATATAGATTAGAGACAGGGGAAGCTGCCACCACCGCTGCCACCGCCCGCCGCAGCAGCCACACACACGCGCGCAAAAGGAGGGGAAAAAAAAAAAAAAAGTAATAATACCTCGGCATCGTGGACTAGTCCCGGAAAGGTAGTTGACATGTTGGGTTTCTCCGAAAGCTTACGATGCAATTTCCCCCTCCAAAAAAGAATCAGGAAAAAAATCCAAACTTCTTGTATTTTCCAATTTTTTTTAAAGGAAAAACATGATCTATAGATAGAGTTCTAAATTGTAATAGCTTTGCCCGGATCAGATATCTCCTTGCCTTGTACCCACTTAAAAACCTGTAGGAACAAAATTTTCCCTCTGCACAAAAGCAGCTCCCTGGAACAGATTTTGTACTTGCTGAGTATTTCTTTGGCTGATGTCGTAGGTCCCTTGGTAATATAGAAGTTTTGAAAATTAAGCATCAGCACTGAGTACTGGGAGGACAATAGGCAGAAGAGATTTATCCCAGGAGACAAGGAATAAATATTGTATCTTCGCCTAATAAGGAACTGTAGGTTCTTTCAACATTTTTATCCATTTTTTCCAACCTTTATCATGCTTTTCTATACAGTCTATGGTGGGGACTCATCTCTATGAAGAGAATTTGCACACATTTTATTGTGAAGATAACAGATCTAGCCCAGAGACGCGAATATTAGAGACAGAAGTATATATATATATATTAATTAAAGCGTCCTTTTACATAGGTAAGTGTTCGTTCCGATTGGTTATACTCCATGGGAGCTGGAAAGCTCCCTTTTCCAACCTGCACCCAAACCAATATTACACACTTTGGGATGGCTGGCTCTGCCTAAGTGGAGACAATGTTGGTATTTCCTTATTTACATCGAATTTGGGTGGTTTCCCCCCTTTTGAAAGGCAACGTAGTACAGTGGCTTACACTTTGAAGCAGCTTTTAAAATAAATAGCCCTGATGGACAGTCCCAAGTTCTCATCATAAAAAAAAAAAAAAATAGTGTAACCGGTGAGATCTATCTATATATATTTAATACAAGCAGAATAGAGACATATGACAAGAGCTTGAATTTAGGTAAAACGTTATCCTCCACTCCCCACCCAACCCATTTTCTTCCTTTCTTTTGTATTCTCCTTTTTTTTTTTTTTTTTTTGCCTTTTTTTTTTTTTTTTTGAAATATCGCTGAATTGGGGGGTTCGTAGAGACCATTTAACGCTGACACTCGGTGTGTGAACATCATTAACCAAAATAACCTTTAAGCTTCTGGAAGTTACATTTTTCAAAGAGGGGGCAAGGAGGAGAGGATACACGTCCACATCCATCTTCTAGATGGATTTATCTATTTTCAAACAACACCGGAGCTCAAGTTCGTTCAAAACTCGGTTTCTCTTCCCCCTAACTTCTCTTCTACTTAGTTATCTAGTATCCCTGGGGGGTAGGGGGTGGGGAAAGGGATCATCATAGGGGAAATCTATCCAAACTATATACTGGGAACCAGTTCTCTCAGCTTCTCTATCCCGAGTTTAACTGATAAGAGCTGGTTATCTCCAAATTCTAATCTGGTAGATATGAAAGGGTTTGGCATTCTCTTAATTGCCATTTAATTTGGTTTGCTTTTAAGTGTTTAAGCTGTGAAGGTGTCTTAATAATAAGCCGCAGGCAAGCAGGCATGTGGCTTTTTTTTTTTTTTTTTTAAAGGTCCAGGTTGGGGAGGGTTTATTGGTATCTGTTCATGCAGGCTAACCCGAGCTGTCACTCAGCACTCCTTTCTTTATACAGATGGACAAAGGCACACGGCAAGAATTGAAATGCATTGTCTGAAATGGAAAACTGCTATTATCCAGTCATGCACAGGGGTCAGCAGCAAACACTTGCCACCTCTTATCATGGAAGAGTTTCTCCTTCCCTTCCTTCTCCTGATCTCTATTCCACTTCATTTTGGCCTAATAAAGACAGAGGTGTGTGTGTGTGTGTGTGTGTGTGTGTGTGTGTGTGTGTGTGTTGGAGAGGAGGGAACCCCATAAAAAAAAAAAAAGGAATAGAGTGAAGAGCATTTTTAAAATGGAAAGGAGGAGTTGTATAACTGAAGAGGGTTAGTAAGGATTATGGGCTAAACAGTGATCAGATGATTTCTGAAATATCTGTAAAAGGAGCCTTTGTTTGCCAGGGCCCGATTGTATTCCAAGAGTGGTTCTGAGCTCCTCTGCTGATTACATTTGGTTGTCACATGAATACCTTACTCAAAGCCATCAAGCAAAGAGATAAATAAATAAATAAATAAACCAAAACCATAGCAGATTCTGTGAAGGCTCTTGTCCATTACTATGCAGGAGAATTCTAAGCCCATTAAAATCATTTAAAAGCAGATAGATGTCCTGGTTAACTTTTTCACCTCTCCAGAGGTAGAAAGAACTAAAATTAGATAAGTAATATTTCCTCTTGGCTTTTAGCTTTTTCTAAGGTGTATAAAATAAATCTCTAGATAATTAGCATCATTATAGTCAACAAAAACTTATTAAGGATCTAATGTGTGACTGGAAATTATAAGAAAAACACAATATAATATTTCCTGTATGGGAGCTTTCTGGAATCTATCAGATTAAACCAAAGTAAATCCTCTTCCTTGACTCACCTTTCTCTCTCTCTCTCTCTCTCTCTCTCTCTCTCTCTCTCTCTCTCTCTCTCTCTCTCTTCTCTCTCTCTTTCTCTCTCTGTATATATGTATGTATGTACATATATGCATATATATGTCTTGAATGTATAAACAAGTTTATACTCATCTTTTTTCAATTCTCATGACAAATCCTTGTGATAGTTGTTATAAATGTTTCCATTTAACAGATGATGAAACTGAGGCTCAAACACGTTAAGTTCAGTGTCACATGGCTAGTACCTGACTAAAGAAGTGATTCAAACTCAGGACTTCTTGACACCAGACACAACACATTACATCAGGCTGCTCCTCAGACTTACTGCCACTGAGAGCCCCAGGAGACCATCTTACTCCTAGTATATAATACTTTAGATTGAACCACCCTTTTAGAAATTTGTAGTCCAACACTGCAAAAGAGGAAATGAGATGATTTAGCAATGGTAACACACTTAGTGAAGGAATCAGTACTGCAACTCTAGTTTGTTATGTCTCAATTTGATACTATTCACACTACAATACAATCCTTTGATATTAAAAGATTTACAGGGATTATTAAAAAAAATCCAAGAAGTATGGAGTTCTTTTGGATTCAGTTTGATTCAATAAAATTCAATTTATTTCAAGAGACAAGTACCTAGTACATACTTATTATCTCACATTGAATGCTTGTCTTCTGTTAAGGAGCTAGACCTTTTACTGATATTCTTGGGATTAAGTCCTGATCTTCATGATTTTTGTCTGGGCCAAGGGAGACTAAAGTCAAATTGCCTCTACTGGCATAATTTGAGGGGGGAAACTTTTAGAATGAGTGTTCAGATAGGCAGGCAAACTGTATCCACTTACTTTTGATTTTCCTAAGATTCTCTTTCTCTTTTGATTTTACATCAGGAGCCCTTTGGTTACAAAGGAGGATGGAGAAGAACCTGGGGTTCTGGGAGTACCTAAAGGTAAACATAAACAATAGCTTGGATTCATACTTTGGGAATGGAAAGCAGGAAAGAAGGCCTAATGGAAAGGGAGATCATGAAGCTATAACAGAAATTGGGAACACAGTTATATAAGGACTTCCTTTTGCTAGGTCACCCACAATTCATTTGCACATCACTTCCCTCACCTGGCCCCATCTTCCCAGCCAGCTCCAGAGGGATAGAAAAACCAACGAAACTGAGAGGAAACAGAATCTAATCACCAACAACTCCTCCCTCCCCATTACACACCGACTTAAAAAAAAAAAAAAAAAAAAGCTGTTTCTGTCTGAAGCAAAGTTGAGGAAATCAGCCATGCCATATGCACATACTGGTCAGTTCTCCTTTCCATCTGTCGTTATGTTTGTTTAGGTCTCCCTCCTCCCCCCCACCCCCAAAAACCATCTAGACAGTTGTGTGTGTATGTGTGTGTGTGTGTCTTTCAGCCCTCCCCCCCCCCCCCACTTAATAGCCTGAGTCAATCTGGGTTGCACTTATTAATTAATCCAAAGGCCTGTCTTTTCAGCAGTTAATTCCTATTTCTCTTTCCTCCCACTCCCTGTGAAAGACTGGCCACACATATGGGAGGGGACACATGGAATAATTGAATCCACTAGGTAAATCATTTGATAACCTTCCTGCTCCAAAGATAACAACTCTTTCAGACATTCTCCTCTTCTTGGCTAACCTTTGACTAATTCAGGAGCAATGACTCTTATGCTGTGGCTGGTGGCTTTTTGATGAGGTGGTAAGAGCTGGGCTGAAGCTCTTTCTAGTCTGAGATGGTCTGTTAACAGCACTTTCTGAAAGAGGGTACCTCCCATAAGAGAGAGGAGATTCAGGTTATTGGAAAAACTTACACACCTTGTAGTCAATGGAGCTGAAGGGTGATTGATATTGATTACTTGGGGGAATCATAGGATTTGTTGTCAGAAGGTACTTTGGAGAAAACAGCAAGACTTTAGTCCTTTGCCTATTTCCACACTTTCTTCCAGAAAGGATCAAATCTAAACCATTTTAGGCAGGCATAATGTTATCTTTAAGATATCCACATCTTCTTTATCAGAAACAATATCCGCCACCTTTATTCAGGGATAACTGTACCATCTACATAGGTACATTTTGCTTTTTTTTTTTTTTTTTCAAATCACTTCTCCATTTATATATGCTCCCCCTCCTAGTTACTTTTCCTTCTCCAAATGTTTTCCATCTTAGTTTAAATCCACACATTTCATCCAGTCCATGGTCATGAGAAGCATGCAAATTGAAATAGAGAACAGGGATTATTGTATATAAAATGTAAGAATATATAATAAATATATAGGACAGGAAAAAACAGCACTTCACCCCAAGCCCCCTACACCCTCCTCTGAAATATACAAATAAAAGATTAAACTACTCAAAATTCCTTTTGGAATTCTTGGATGATTTCCGCATGTGTCTTCACTTTACATGAGCATAAAGTCTGTCATTTGTGAAAATTTGATGTATTTGGGTGAATGTGTGGTCACTTGAATTCAAACAATGAGATATTTTTTCACAAAAACCTAACATTAGTGATATATTTAGGAGACCAGTGAGACCTTAGAAATATAAACTCCAGGATATTATTCCTAGCTGTTTCATATTCACATCATCAAATGAGGAACAGGCATATCAAATGGGATTCCAAACACATTTTTCAGCATCTTTCTTTTTCTCTTCATATGTAAATAAATATGTGTTTCAATAGATTTTTAATCTTAGGAAGTTATGTATAATCTGGAACACATCTCATAATGCATCCAGGTATAGAAAAGCAAATAAAAACATGCAAAATTAACAAATCGTTGAAAGAACTATTTTTTTTTCTTAACCCAAGTAGTTTCGAAGAAAGAGCAATACTAATTCGTTCTAAAATTTATTGAGCACCTACTACGTGCAAGGACACTGTGTTAATACTGAAGCAGCTTCAAAGGTGAGTGGCAATCCAATCCCTGCCCTCAAGGATTTTGTGTACAGGTTAAAGAGATATCAATTGCTCAAATACAGTTTCTAGCTGGAAGTTCAGAGTCCAGTGGAGAGGTACAAACAAAAGAGAATATTAGAAGAGAGAAATCCTTGGGGAGAAATGTTCTTGAAGAAGCAGGAGCTTGTTTCTGGGGCCAGAATGAGAAGAATATTTTCCTTCCCATTTGTCTTGGCCTTTGATGATTCCAAGGCAGCGATCCCAACTTCCACTCCCTCAGCTAGGCTTCATATAAGTTCCCAAAGGCCTCCAAATAACTCTCAGCATTCTTCCAAGAGTGGGAACTCAATCTCTTCACTTTTTAAAACCAACCCTAAAGAAACTAAAAGGGCATGCAGGGTTTTTTACTCCGCGCCAACTCCAGGCCGGAACTCTTTTGTTTGTAATTAAACCTGCTTTTCTAGGCAAGATACTTACTGGAATCTAATACACAAATATCTTAATCTTTCTTAATACTAGAATTTTCCCATAAGTTTTAGAAAACTAAATTTGGGCTAGAGATCTAGAAATTAACAGGGTTCCCCGGGCCAAGGAGTTTAGAATAAGAGCAAGTGTAGACATTTATTTGCTCAGTATGTAAGCGCTGGATTGGGGAAAGACTCAGCTCACTTCTAACAGGCGGGAAACTTTAAACAAAAGCTGACTTCGTCTCTTTCGAAGATGCCCACTTTCCCTTAGTATGAAGGGATGTTGAGGACCGATCTCCCATGGGTAATGCGACTCAGTTTTTTTTTTTTTTTTTAAGCCACCCCCCCCACCCCAGCCGGATTCTTCTACAGCAAGCGGAGAACTTTGCAGGGAAACAGAACATCACCTAATTGCTAATGGAAGAACGTATTCGGCTTTTTTCCCCTTTTCCTTTTTTTTTTTTTTTTTTTTTTTAAATAAGAGCTTTGGGGTATTTAGTGCAAATTAACATTTCTGACAGACTTTCCAGTCATTTCTGTTTAAGAGTTGTCATTGATTTTTTAAATTCCTCTTTCCTTTCTTTTTTTTTTTTTTTTCACCGCCTCCCCTTCCAAAAAGCGTGTCTGCTCTGTCCAATGCTGCTTTCCAGCCTGGCTGTCAGAAGCCTCACTTAGATCTGTATTCCGCTTCAGCGCTGCAGCCGAGAGGCAACACGGGTTCGGTAATGGTCCAAAGAAAATGCATTTGCAACCAATTAAAAAGAGCTACGAATATATTAGTAGAAAATTAAAGGGGGGCGGCAGATTCGTGTCTGAAATAATGTCTTTGATAACTGTAAAACTTTTAGGCGCCGAGACCCAGCGTAAGCCTCTGGTGCCAGAGCAAAACTGGTTGGTTCTAAAAAGGGCCGGCAGACCTAGCTTAGAGTAGGGCCTGGCTCTATGGCAGGCTTGCGTGGATGTTGGAAAGGCCCAGAGGACTGGTGGCCAACTTCCCTTCCCTTTTAATCAGCATGTGCGCACCACACTTTCACTTAACCCGGGAGATGGGAAGATGTGGGCTAAAAGAAAGACACGGAGTATGAAGCCCAATACTATCTTTCAGAAATCTAATTTAATTAGGTTAGCCCTGTTTTGGGGTATTCTCTATGGGAAAATCCTATCGGCATCTGTCTGTAAATAGATACTTCGAACTAATGATAATCCTCCCTCTTTCCCTAGGTCTTTAAATTATTTGCCCTTCTAGAAGATCCTTTGGCATAGACAGGCCAGCTAGCTGGTTCCCTGGCCTCTAGAAAACTCTCTTTCTCTCTCTTTCTCTCCTCTCTCTCCCTCCTCCCTCACCCCCCACCCCCATATTACACCTCCGGAAAGTCATTTCTCCCAAGACTTGCCTTGAGAACCATCTGGACTCCCACGGTTCTTTCCCTTAATACTATACAAATCCAGTCTCCTGGGTCCAGGCTTCATTTTCCTTCTTGCTTCCAGAGCACGACTATTAAGAGGAAAGCAAGTAGCTTCAGAGCCTTGTTTCTCTGACCTTGCTTTTTTTGGTGGCCAGACCTGCATTTGAGGCAGACTTTAGTTAGTTTGGTTTTAATTGCCCTAATTATAATGGGATCTTCCTTTGCCTCTCCCGGATGGTCTGGGGGAATTCAACACAATAGAAGTTTATTAAAAGCCTACTATGTGCAACGCACAATGATAGACGTTGTTGAGGAACAGGTAGGTGACTAAAACACTATCCTTTCCCAACTCCCTCTTCTCTATTAGGGAAAACCAAAATGTGTAATTCTTTGGAATGCTAAGGAGTGGAGCAGGTAGGTGCATACATTGCATTCAAATTCTGGCTTCTCTTCTTAGGATTTTTGAGAAAGGTTCATAGGTCCATAAATCTTAGGGTCATATGTTGACTCAAAATTGGAAAGGATCTCAGACTCCTCTCTCCTCACCTTTCCATTTGCAGGTGAAAGAATTGTGACCCAAGGTCAAAAGGCTAGTAAAGGTCTGAAACACATGTCAACCTGAGCCCTGATTGTTCTAGTGTTCTATACTGCTTTATATACTCCTCTAGTTCTTTCCTTATTTGCAAAAGGAAAAGATTGTATCTAGTTGATTTCTAATATAAGATCTGCAACTGGAAGTCCAGAAAGAAACTCAATGGTCTTTCTGGGGATCAAACTTGTGGTCTTGATGCATAGCTAAACCTGGAAAAAATTATTGAAAGTCACCTGCTTCACAGGTTTTGGGTTTTTATTGTCTTCATTTTGGAAAGTGGTAAGGTAAATAAGCATTGCCCTCTCCCTACCCCTTTAGTTAGTAGAGGTCTGTTTTATCATTTCAAGTGGATGTAATTACATTGGAATGATGTTTCCAAGTCCCATTTCCATCCTTTACACACACCCTTTCCCTTTTCCCTCCATTATTTGTGTCTTAGCATATCCTATGTATATAATTAGTTCACCTTGTGACTTTTTCTTACCCTGAAGTAGTAGAGTTCCTTATTCTGAATTGAACTTTAAATCAGATGAACCAAATAATTTCTTCTCCTTTTATCTCTTTTGCTTCAGGACACCTGGAAATGTCTCAAGTAACCATGGAAAGTGTGT
This sequence comes from Antechinus flavipes, assembly GCF_016432865.1. Lineage (NCBI taxonomy): Eukaryota > Metazoa > Chordata > Mammalia > Dasyuromorphia > Dasyuridae > Antechinus > Antechinus flavipes. The sequence continues at coordinate 216,027,852 of NC_067401.1, read as the reverse complement.
GTATGTGTGTGTGTGTGTGTGTGTGTGTGTGTGTGTGTGTATGAGTTTGTGTGTGTGTGTGTGTGTGTGTGTGTGTGTGTGTGATGCTTTTCTCACCAATTCTCCATTTGGGTGGCACCAAAATGGGAGATAGTGAACACATAAAATGAAAGATGGAGCCAACCTAAGTTAAAAGGGAGAGACAGTATGTTTGGAGGTTCTTGACTTGGAAATCTGCAGGGATACATGTGGCAAGGAAAGCAAAAGGAAGCAAGGTATCAAAACAAAGTTTCCATGAGGTAACAGCTACATACTCAACACAGAGCACTTTTGTTATTGGTATGAAAAATTTTTCTCTTTACTTTAGTCCTAAAACACTGTGCCTCTATGATTAGGACCTTGAAATAGTCTTTAAGACATCCTCTAATTTTCTTTTGTTCTTGGTTTGAGGACCTGACCAATGTTTCAAATATATTTATATTTTAAATGCTCTTCCAGACTTCCAGTCAACTATCTCACTAGCCTCTCAGATTCCCTCTTTATTTTTTCATTGACTTCTTCCTTGTGTACTGGTACAACATCTTATTATTTTATTTGTCTTATTCTCTGGTGCAATCACCCTTTCATTCTTCAACTTGGCTTTGCTGGTATTTTCTTTTACACTCTCTTGACTTCATTATGTAACCTTGCTGAGTCTTTACTCTCTGAGAATGTTGTTTAGACCTTACACCTGTCTTTCTTACTCTTGAATAGTTGTGTTTTGAAATTTTATGGCCCATTCATTTTAATCTTTTTATTCAGGTCTCTCTAGCTCTGTTTCTACCCTGAATGCCTCTGAATATACTGATCTTTTTTTTTAAATCATTCTTTTTTATCCTGATTTACCTAATATCCCATCATATCTCATACTTCAATCATTTCCCCTCCTCTCCTGCTAAAGTATCTCCCACTTGAGCCTCACCAAAGAATTATACAGTACTAGAAATGGATGAGGTCTTAAATATCACCTGGTCCAATCTTGCTTGGCTTGTGAAAAAAACCAAGATTCAAGTGAAACAACTTGACCAAGGTCACCAAGTCAGTGGCAAATTCAAGGCCAAAGCCTAATTCTCTAGACTCCCAGTGCAGTTATAGTCTCCTGGGTGGTTGTGTGACTCAAATGAAATAATGTTTGTAAAGTACTTTGCAAATTTTGAGCATAAATGCTAGTTGTTTTGTTATAATTGCTAGTATGTGAGTTTTTTTCTCTGCTTTCCAACTCAGTGGGATGAATCCCTGTCTACTCATGAAGAAAACATCTCAGCTGAGAGATGGAGCTGAAGAAATAAAGCAGACACTCTCAAGAGAACCTCCACTTGACTTTTAGACTCTTTTCAAATTGGGTTTACCTTAAAACATTTTGAAGTTATAGAATGAACTATACAAATTTACTTTTTTGGGGGGAAGAGAGGTGTGGGGGTGTACTTCCCTCCAAGGCATTTCTTAAATGTGGGGGGAAAAGACTTTCTCTGTTTCCTTTGGATTTGAGACAGAATCTAGTGCAGAGACTTCTCTTGTATGAGGAAACTAGAAACATCTGTAGGCTGTGATGTATTAAAGATGTACCTTATATTAGAATTATCTATAATAAATGCAGACATTCAGATAAATAATAAAGTATGATTGAACACAATCTACTCTTCATCTATTTATGCCTTAGCAGTTAGAATGAGCAATTTCTTTCTTTAGTTAAATATAGGCAGCCCACCTTGAAACAGCATTCAGATTGACTCTTTTACTGGAAAAAAAAGATTAACAATTTAGAAAAAATATAAACACCTAAACACAACTGAGAAGGTGGGGGTCCTGCTCAATACATTAATTTTTTTTTTTGAGAATGAAGGTGAGATTGGAAGAATAACATTCACTTGACTTAACCACATAAATGGAATAAGGAAAGATATTGTTTTAATAGCTCTTTGTCCTGACAAGGTCAGTAGCATCTCAGGTAATGAAATACACATAAGAAGTAAATAAAAAGTCAGGAATAAAATTCAAGAGAGGCACCATGATGTAACTGGAAGAATTAGGATACAGCAGATCTAGTAATTTTAAAAAGTGTTTTTTATACTTATAAGTGTAAATTATTTTGCTTCTTTGTGATTCAATTTTCTGTAAAATAAGAAAGTTGAATTAGGTGAATTGCAAAGATCCCTTCAGTTCTAAAAGTTCAAAGAATGATCTTTGATTTCTAAATCCTAGATGGAGTCATATTTTCTTCTTCTTTCTTTTTATTGACAGGATGAAGGCATGTCAACTATTCTTGGGCAATATGGAATCAAATCTCTTATATAGCCCTTATAAAGAAATAAAATATCCAGTAAGGTTCAAAAGAAAGAATTCATTAAAATTAAGACACATAGAATTTCTTGCACTGAAACAGGTTGAATGCCATATTTCATTTTTAGGATACAAAGATATGAATTTGGTTTCAACCTAGTTCAATAATCTGGCAGAGACCTAAAAGGAACAATAATTGGAGTACCATTAAATAATTGGATTTCCAATAGAACCACAAAGTCTAGCTCTGTTAAGATAGGTTTGGCTTTTCACAGGATCAGGACTTAAAGAGAATCATTTACTAGATTAGGCATTAGAAACAGAAACAGAGGGAATAGTGAAAGGTGGAGGTAGGGAAGTAAATATATAAATAGACTAAGTTGCTCCTTGGTTTTACCCATGTCCTTTGATGCCAGATTCTTGATGGTCCTTAATGAAACATCTAAAACTTCCATTCTTAGTCAAGTAAAGTTGTGGTAAAAATCATTTTTTTCAAGTTGCAATGAACAGATGAGGGAGAAAAGGAACACCTATATTTTTCTCATTATCAGAATTTCTAACTTTTGTCCAGGGTGAGAAATTGGTCACTTAATCATTAATACTTTCAGACCTTCAGCAATGTCCCAAGTAAGTGCAATAAGTAGAATTTCAGACCATCTGAAGCTTGAGTTTTTCCTTATAGAAAGGATCACATCTAAATTTAAATGCTTTTTGGGGAGACTGAGAGAGAACACACATGTAATTCATTTAATATAAACCTAGAATTTTCCCCTAAAAATATCCTGAATCAGATAAGTATTTAGAACTCAAGAGCAGTGTAGAAAATGCCCAAATAAAACTGACATTTTCAGATCCCTAAAATAACTACTTAAAATTTTCAAACACTCCAAATAGAATATTTTATGGCCAGGTGTCCAGTTATCCCTTATGCTTACTTCTTAGATCAAAACTAACTTCACAACTAAGTTCCAAATGCTAAAAGACCCTATGTAACTGCATTAAGTAGAAACAAAGTTTTTTAGAAGTCCACTGATAATTTTGGTTTCTTGATCAAGCAGAATGTGTGTGTGTGTTTATGTGTGTGTATGTGTGCATATACACATACTTGAATATATACACATAAACATATCTATAGTGCCTTTCTGACTACAGAACGAAAAAGATTCATAACATTAAAAAGAACGGTCCTTAAGGTTTCAATAGTTTGGGACCCACTGATCTGCAGGAGGGATTCCCAAAATGTAGGCTTACTCATCTTTCTCATCTTCAAAGGTCTCCCCCCAGCATTAAGAAAGTTGTTTGTAGTAAGCCCAAGGGAGGAACGGAGAGTCTGACAAGCTTTCTCCTCCCCTCTGTGACTGAATTGAGCAGGCTGCTAGTTTGACTAATTCCTTCAATAAAGATCAGTAGGTTAATTTCTGAAGGAGGAAAGCTGATGGCTGTGTGGGACTTAGGGAATGGACTCATTTCCTTTCTTTCTTCTCATCCTTGTTCCCTTCCTTCTTGGTCTGATTTTGCCCTCTGTAGCCTGCTCTCCCTTAGCGAACAATCCCAGCTAAAAGGAGCTGTCCATTCAGTACCAAGTAGCCACGTGTAACTGGCCCGCCAAAACACAAAGAACTGAAATATTAATTAAAAAAAAAAAAAAGCCAATCTGCTCAATCCTCCGCCTGCAGGCAGGCTCTAATGGAAAACTGCATATGCTTTTCTTTTCTCCTCAATAAATCTTCATTTGGGCATTAAAATACCTAAAAGGATTAGTCATTAAATACTTGTACATTTCATTTAATTCACTTGAAACTGTATGTCACAGGGTTACATCAGAACTGCAGTTTAATCTAATTTGTAGTATTTACGTAAATGCCTTATTTCTTTTGCTGTTTGTTACAGGGGATAATATTAATATCCCAAGTGTCCAGAGGGAGGTTAAAATACAATTTCACACACACACACACACACACACACACACACACACAACAGAGTAATGGCTGTAGGTATAAAAGTATCAAAGAACCTTTCAAGGTAAAAATAAAGAAAGAATGAATAGAAGTCTGGATTTCCCTACTTCTGCTCGCATTTTTATTATTATTAAGTTTTTTGATCCTGGTGTAATAAGAAAAGTGCTTTTTAATAAAGGATTGGTTTGATTTTGTTTTGTACTTCACTAGAATGTACTCTTCCAAATAGTTCAGTCAAAGGCAGTCTATAGGAAGACCTATGATACATTTTTTCAAAGGATTTAATTGCAGTACCATTCTTATTTCTTTTTGATACTCTTCCTTTGTAGCAAGAGCATTTAGTTACAGGACTCTTGAGCATTTCTCCCTCTTCTGAACACTTCTTGTCTGAAATATTCCTATGGTATTTATCATTTTTTTTGCTTTGTAATGTAACTGTTTATGTACATGTCATAAGGAGATAAAATTGAAAGAACATTTTAGAGATAATTTAATCCATGCCTAACTAGAGAGCAAACTTCCTGAGGGCAGGGATTTTGCTTGGTATTTTCCTATATCCTTAATAGTTTCTAGAATATTGCCTTGTGCATAACAAAAATTCAAATATTATTAGTTAAATGATGCATTTTAAAAGGTTCCTTTTTTTTTAACTGGGACAATTCCTTTTTTTGTCATTCATGATTATATTTTATTTTATTTTATAATAACTTTTTATTGACAGAATCCATGCCAGGGTAATTTTTTTACAACATTATCCCTTGCACTCGCTTTTGTTCCGATTTTTCCACTCCCTCCCCTAGATGGCAAGCAGTCCTATATATGTTAGATATGTCGCAGTATATCCTAGATACAATATATGTTTGCAGAACCAAACAGTTCTCTTGTTGCACAGGGAGAATTGGATTCAGAAGGTAAAAATAACCCAAGAAGAAAAACAAAAAGGCAAATAGTTCACATTCGTTTCCCAGTGTTCTTTCTTTGGGTATAGCTGCTTCTGTCCATCATTTACCAATTGAAACTCAGTTAGGTCTCTTTGTCAAAGAAATCCACTTCCATCAGAATACATCCTCATACAATATCATTGTCGAAGTGCATAATGATCTCCTGGTTCTGCTCATTTCACTTAGCATCAGTTCATGTAAGTCTCTCCAAGCCTCTCTGTATTCATCCTGCTGGTCGTTTCTTACAGAACAATAATATTCCATAACATTCATATACCACAATTTACCCAGCCATTCTCCAATTGATAGGCATCCATTTAATTTCCAGTTTCTAGCCACTACAAACAGGGCTGCCCACAAACATTTTGGCACATACAGGTCCCTTTCCCTTCTTTAGTATCTCTTTGGGGTATAAGCCCTAACTGGGACAATCCTTGCCATAATTTGTAATAGTCTTGAAGAAGGTGAAATTCAATTTAATTGTTTCAAAAATATGTGTGGGAATTTGAAAGTAATATTTTGATTCTTTTTGTGGAATTTACTAAAGGAATCCATGAGCAATATTTTAACATGAAGTCAAGAAATTGCCAACACTGGCAATTTCAGAAAGCATGTTGCATGTTTTAGAATGTTGTAGAAATTTCAAATCTTGTCATTACAAGAGACTGGGTCTTCTTTCTGAGGACCAAATAAGAAAATACGAGGAATTTGTCACCCTGTAAGAGGGATACCTGGTTATGTATAATTTTATCATCACAATCTATGAACCCAAGAAAAATACTAAATGATTCCCAGTTCTATATGATCTTTTCAGTTTCTTCAGTGATGGTGACAAAGTGGTAGAAAAGAAAGTAAAAAATCCTAAGAATCACACAATTTAGAGGATAATTATTAATTTTTTTAATAATTAAGTTGTTAAAATTTTAATTGTGATATTACTGTCCAATGACCAATAAGTGAATATAATACTGGAGGAACTAAATCAAATAACTATAGTATAAACATCTAGGTAGTGCAGTGGATAATGTATCAGACTGAAAGTTAGGAACACCTATTTTAAATTTCACCTTACACACTTAAATATTAAAATTAAATTCCAGGAAACTACCTAATCTGGCTAAGTTCAGAAAAACATCATCAGGTTGACAAAAAATATTCATGGGCAGTCCAGCAATTTCAGGCTTGAGAGTTAAAATGTAATGAGGCATTCATTGATTTGAAAATTCAATCAAAACCAACTTTATTTAACATGAGATTAATATAACTAATTTAAAAGGGTGTAAAGGTGTTAATGAAACAATGGATTTGTCCTCCACTTCTTTTTCTTTTTCCTTTCTTTTTCTTCCTTCAGAATCAGCTCAATATTCTCCCAAGGAATAGAAGAGTTTGAGTGAAATTTTTGACTCTTGTTTTCACTCATCTGAATATTTTGTATCTAAAAACATTTAAAAAGCCTCTTCCAAAGAACCATTCTGAGACAGCTTCTTATTATTTCTAAAACCCTTTCTGATATGTAAACTTGAGAAAGGTGTTGAGACAGGAAAACAAGTAGATTAATGTAAGGAGGAAAAGACTCCAACAGGATTGACATTTGGGTCCCAGAATCACAAATAGGAAATGTACGCCTGACACATCTAACTAAATTAATAACAAAATGAATGAAATTATAGATATGCCAAACAATCTCCTGCCACTCCTGAAGACCATCTGATAAGTCATAAGTGAATTACGGAGAAAAAAAAATCATGGACCTTTGAATTTTTGAAGCAGTAGTCAGAATTGTTCTGGAAATTACAATTTCCCTTGGCCACATATGTATGGACTATAAGCTTTGCTAAGCTTTGAAGCATAATAGTGCTTTCATCATGCTAAAGAAAATAATATTCAGCCAATTCTCCATTAACTTTCCTTTTATAAATGTTTATTTAATATGTTTGTATATTTGGCAACTTGGTGGTACATTGGGCAAAGAACTGATATTGGAGGCAGAAAAGACTTGAAATCTGACCTCAGACACTTAGTAGCTGTGTGCTCTTGAACAAGCCATTTAACTTTTATTCGCCTCAGTTTCATCCATTGTAAAATAGGGACTAAAATAGTAGCACCTATTTTTCAACACATGATTATCACTTTGTCCCTGACTGGAGACTTTTTCTTTCCAGGAAAGTTTATTTTTTTATTTTTTGCAAAGGAGGATATGGTTCTCACATTCAAAGCAAAAACTTAAACTGCCCCTGGGACTGCTTGGATGATAACCAGATAAGAGAGTTATGTTAGGGCAGAAATTTAGATCATAGTACATCAAACCACAAGCAAGAGATCAAAGTCAAGTTTTTTTGTACCTGGTCATTTTCAAGTTAACCTGATAATTTAGGAAACTCCTAAATAAGGAAGATTTTCCTTTCACCTTAGTAGCTACCATTTCTTATAATCCTATAAAGGGATGATTATATATGTCCACAGTTTCAGAAATGAGAAAACTCAGACTTTATAATAAATTAATCTTTGGGAAACTAGTAAAGGGGAAAAAAGATAAAAATAAAATGTATAGCTCATATTCAGTTGGATTTTTAGTCCAAGGCTGTTTCCTGCCATCAGGTGTGTTACTCCTAAAACATTGGCAAATGTGGGCAGAGACATTTTGGGGGAAGTTATCTACAAGGCTGTTTAATATCATCTGTTGTATACAAAAATATACTACATTTACATCTCATTTGTATTTTTAACAATTATTTTGAGAAAGTTTCTGATATGCTAAACACTTTTTGCTAATATATTCTGTCTGTTACATTTGAAACATATTTGCAAACTCTGAAAACAGAATTTAGGGCAAAGAATGCCATTACTGTATAAAACAGATATATAGCATGTGCCATATAGTATTTTGGATGATTTTTTTTCAGCTGTTCATCAGCATGCAAGGTACTCACTATCACAAACAGAGAAGAGACATAGATGAAAGCTTGAGTTTGAGCAAAGCATACATTACTATTTAGACATAACAGACAAAAAACAGCAGGTGATAACATTGGTCATAAGATAATTTTTTCATAAGTTATAGAAAAAGAAAGAAAAATAGCACAGACTATGTTGTAAAATAATGTGTGGGGTATAACTTTTTTTTTTGACTATTCAAGGTAAAAATTCAACAGGTTATGGTAGGTAAGACCTTATAAAGCTAATATGGCACAGTTTTCTATTATGATTTATCCTCTGGGTTATTTTGTCTCCACGTACATTTCATCCCATTGAATTTATGTTGAATTAATGATTATGAACTATAATTGGGAATATGAAATATCTAAGATACTTAAAAACACAGGATTAAAGGGGACATTGGAAACCATTTTATCCATACTTTTTACAAATAAGGAAAGACAAGAGGTCCAGAGAGGATCAATAATTTGCTAAAGTATTATGTAAGATAGGCTTGATTTGAAAGAAGGTTCTGGGATTTCAAAGCTAGAGATCTTTTTAACTGTATCAAAATGACCTAAATAGAAAGCCCTATCTCCAATTCTTATCTCCAATACTTACTGTTTGAACATGGGGAGACATGAGAAGAAAACAAAACATCATCAAGAAATTTTATGATAGGAAAAGAAAATGTGACAAAAATGAGGGATGATGTGGATAGCTGAAGTGCTACACTAGTATTATTGTGATATTAAAAGTAAATAATGAAGGTTTCCTGTGTATTAGATGGACTCTCTACGGCTAACTTAAAAGAGGAAATGGAAAATAATCACAAAGATGGGCAGGCATGGATGGGTTGTCATTTGCATGTTGGAAAGAAATTATAAATCAATGACCATTTGACAGGATCATTTGAGGATAACACACTTTGATATGCTTTCTGGATTGTACTTTTGAAAATGTGGGTATACCCTTCACCTATATGAACTACATCCCTTCTAATTACTTAGTGTGTGTGTGTGTGTTTGTGTGTGTGTGTGTGTGTACATGTGTTCACACAGCTTTGTAGTTGCTTTGGTTAAAAAAAACATTCAACACCCTGAAGTCAACTTGGTGATAAATTTCTTTCAACATAGCTAGGCCTATCCTTGAACAACAAACGTATATATATATATATATATATATATATATATATATATATATATATATATATATATATATATATATATATATATATATATTATAATATACATATATACACACATAATATATATATTTAATCAACTGGCCAGGTAAAAAAATTTTTTTTGATGAACCTTAAAACACATTTTTGGCCTTTACAATTGTTAATGCTCATTCCTCTAATCTTGCCTTGTACCTGCTTTATAGAGATTTGTATAATATATTAATAATTAAAATATAAATTCTTAGAGGACACAAACTTTTGCTTTTCTTTTTATGTTCCCAGTGTCCAACACTGCTCCTGGCACATATTGAGTATTTAATGTGAGCTTTATAGGCAGTTCAAAAAAAGTATCTAATGAAGAAATTTCAAGAATAATAATGAGTATCTATAGCAGATAATTTTGTACAGTGGTAGCCTTTTGATGTCCCTAAGGCCATAGTTTATATACAGAACTGGTTCTGAAATGAGGTGATGCACTTTTGGCACAATATACTAAAGATTCACTTTAATTGATAGACAAAATACATTCTACTTCATGTTGCTTTTGGTAAAATGCATCATAAATGTGTGTGTGTGTGTGTGTGTGTATATGTGTGTGTATGTGTGTGTATGTGTATTTGTATGGTAAGAGGGAGACAGAGACAGAGAGAGAATATAGAAAATTAATTTCTCTTAGAGAAGCTAAATTATCTTCACAGAAATATGATTCATTTTAAAGAGTGTGAAAAGTGTCTTAATTAGTTAACAATGTTAACTTGATGGTTAAAGCAGTTTTAGAATTGTGACTCCTAAGATTCCTTTTGTAATTAAATTTGAGTGTCCAGATTAACAAAAGAAGAAACAAAATACTTAAAAATCGTATCTTAAAAAAAAAAAAGAAATTGGACAAGCCAGAAATGGACTCCCCAAGGGAAAAAAAATCACTAGGTTTAGATAGATTTGCAAGTGAATTCTACAAAACATTTAAGGACCAATCAATCCCAATACTATATAAAACTATTGGGGAAAATTGGTAAAGTAGATCTACAAAATTCCTTGTATGACACAAATATTGTTTTGATATTTAAACCAAGACTATCTCTGGTTTATTATTTCAGCAAAACAGAGAAAGGGAAATTATAGTTCAATTTCTCTAACGTATATTGATGCATTTTAAAAAAATAAAATTCTAGCAAGAAGGTTGTTACATTACATTACAAAAATCACACACTATGATCAGATGAGATTTATGACAGGAATGTAGAGCTGGTTTAATATTAGGGAAACTATCAGTATAATTGACCATATCATTAAGAAAATTAATAGGAAATCTATGATTGTCCAATAGATGCAGAAAAGACTTTTGACAAAATATAGCACCCATTCTTATTATAAACACTAGGGAAAATAGAAATAAATAGAATTTTCCTTAAACTGATAAGCAAAATCTATCTATATATCATATAATCAGCAGCATTATATGTAATGGGGAGAAGCTAGAAGCCTTTCCAATAAGATTAGACATGTAACAAGGATGCCTGTTTTTACCATTATTATTCAATATAATACTAGAAAAGTTAGCAATAAAAGAAAAAAGAAATTGAAAAAATCAGATTAGTCAATAAGGAAACAAACTACTTTTTTTTTTTTTTTTTTTTTTTTTTTTGCAGATATTATACTGGTATACTTAGGGAATCCTAGAGAATCCATTAAAGAACTACTTGAAACAATTAACAACTTTAGCAGAGTTGCAGGATATAAAATAAATGCACATTTATTATCAACATTTCCATGTCTTACCAACAAAGTTCAACAGCAAGAAACAGAAAGAAAAATTCATTTAAAATAATTGCAGACAATATAAAATATCTGGGATCCTACCTGCCAAGACAAACCCAGGAAATATATGAAAAAAAATTGACACTCTTCAAATAAAGTTCTATGTACGACAATTGAAAAAATATTAATTGTTCATGGATAGGCAGAGCTGATGTAATAAAAATGACAACTCTACCTAAATTAAATTACTTATTTAATGCCATAACAATCAAGCTACCAAAAATTATTTTATATAGCTAGAAAAAATAATAAAATTCCTCTAGAAGACCAAAAGATCAAGAATGTCAAGGGAATTAATTATATATTTTTAAATTTTAAATTAAATTAAATTTTAATTTAAAAAATTAAAAATACAAAGGAAGTTGGCTCAATTGTGGCCAATAAAACTATATTAAAAAGTAGCAAATATCAAAACCATTGGCTTAAGAAATCAGTGGATCAGTACAATAGAATAAGTACACAAGACACAGTAGTTAATGACTGATAAACCCAAAGACCCAGCTTCTTGGATAAGCACTCACTACTTGACAAAAACTGTTGGGAAAATTGGAAACTAGTATGACATAAATTAGGCAGAGACCAATATCTCACACTCTATACCACTATGAAATCAAAATGAGTTCATGCTTTGAGCAAAAGCAGCTTTTATCTATTGGATCTACAAAGAAGGGGTGAATTTATAAGAATTATGATGAAACAAGAGATAGAGTACATTATGAAATGCAAAATGGATCCTTTTGGTTTTATTCATTTAAATGTTTTTCCACAAACAAAGTAAATGCAATTAAGATTAAAAGAAGAGAGCTTGAAAACAACTTTTTACAGCCAATATTTCTGATAAAGGCATAATTTCTAAAATATATAGAGAACAGAATCAAATTTATAAGAAAACAAATCATTCCTTAATTGATAAATGGTCAAATGATATGAACAGGAAATTTTCAGATGAAATTAAAGCTATTTATAAACATATGCAAAAAATTATCTAAATCATTATTGATTAGATAAATGCAAATTAAAACACCAGATATCTATTAGATTAGTGAATGACAGAATAGAAAAATGATAAATGTTGAAAAAAATGTGAAAAAGTTGAAATACTAATGCATTGTTGATGGAGTTGTGAAGTGATCCAACAATTCTAGGGAACAATTTGGAACTATACCCAAAGGGCCTTGAAACTGTGCATATCCTTTTATCCAGCAATAATGCCACTAGGCCTATATCCCAAAGAGAGCATAACAAGAGAAAATGAGCCATGGGTATGAAAATATTTATAACAGCTCTTTTTGTGGTGGCAAAGAATTAGGAACTGAGACCCAAAAATTAGAGAATGGTTGCACAAGTTGTGGTATATGAATGCATTAGAATATTATTGTTCTATATGGAATAATAAGCAAGCAGATTTACTGCTGCTGAGTGAAATGAGCAGAACCAGAAGAACATTATATAAGTAAATACAAGAGTGAATGATGAACAATGATGATAGATATAGTTCTTTTCAGAAATGCAATGATCTAAGACAATTGCAAAGGACTTTTGATGGAAAATGCTTTATGTAGATAAAGTTTGAATGCAGATTGAAGCACACAATTTTCACTTTTTTGTGCTTTTTGTTTTATTTTCCTTTCTTGTGGTGGTCTCCTTTTGCTCTGATTCTTCTTTCACAATGTGGCTAATATGGAAATATGTTTAATATGATTGTACATGTATAACCTATATGAGATTGCTTGCTGTTTTGGGAAGGAGGGGAGAGAAGGAAAAATCTGGAACTCAAAAGCTTACAAAAAAGAATGTTGAAATTTGTACTAACACATAATTAGAAAAAAAATGCAGAGTATTATTAAGCAAAACAAATAAATAAATAATTGAGATGAAGCAAGAATGTTTATTATCACTGTTATTATTCATTATTGTGTTAGAATTTCTAGTTATAGTAGTAAAAAAAAAGAATGAATATATATAATGAGGAAATACTATCATTCTTTATAAACTACATAATGATTTACTTAGAAAACTAAATAATTTACTAAAAATAGTTGAAAAAGTAATTTCAGCAAAAAAGTAGAAATTAAAGTAGATCACAAATAATCAAGATTTCTTCATATTTTCAACAAAACATGTCAGGAAAATTGAGAATGAGAAATTCACCTAAAATAACTATGAACAATATAAAATGCTGGAGATTTTACTTGCCAATAAAAACCCACTTGAATACAGTTACAAAACATTTTCCATACAAATAAATGCAGATCTAAATAATTGGAGAAATATTCAATATAAATAAAAATAAATGTTTTAAATATTACAAAGCAGCAATTATCAAAACAATCTAGTGCTGATTAAGAAATTGAATCAATGGTGAGTCAATGAAATAGATTAAGTAGGTAATGTACAGTAGTATATAAACACATTAATCTAGTGCTTGACAAACCCAAAGATCCAAGCTTTGAGAGCAAGAAGTTATCATTTGATGAAGTTGCCCAAAAAGGAAAACAGCTTGACAGAAACTAGATGTAAATCAACATATTGCTGATAATACTGAGTAGAATTCTGAAATAACATTCTGTTCTTTTTGGTGTAGTAGAAGGAGCATTGAACTTGTAGATCAAAAATCTGTATTTGAGTCTATCTGTCACTTCATTTCTGGGCTCCACTTTCCTGATCCATATAGTGAGGCATGTAGACTGCATCTTTAAGATTCTTGCCAACTGTGACATTCTGTGATTCATAAATATGTCACATACACACATAATTTTAGAGCTAGGCATAACATTGGTGGTCATCTAATCAAACTCCTCATTTTTACAGAAGAAACAAGATCCCATATATTTTAAATGACCTAATTTCACTTGGATTTAAACTCTTCTCTTCTGCTTCCAATTCAGTACTCTTTTCCACTGGTGCTTCTGATCTCCAACAGTAGCACATGAACTTAATATTTGTTTTAAATTGGTTTAAAGATGGATTTTGCTCTGAATTATTTGCTTTCTTCTGTATAGCTCCATTTGTGATCAAGTACATTTTTTATGAAATGGCTAAGTTTAATGGGCCACTGTGTGGTTTGCAAAAGATTTTCTAAGAGAGAAACAAACTGATTCTTATAGACTTCAAACTTATGACTTAGGTCTTAGCATTATGTTTTAATTGAGCTATTTGGCAGTGAGAATTTTTCTAAAATCTTGCAAGCTAAAATTTTACAAATTTATTTCCTTTTGCCAGAAAAACACAAAATCTTTACGTCTTCTTTTGCTATAAATTTCATATTACTGTAGTACTACTGCATAGTAGATGATTAGAAAAAAAATGACTTTTTTTTTGTTTGTTTTTAGAATGCAGATGTTGGAATCTTTACAAACTGCTAACTAATTAGAGTTGATCTGATCTTACAAGAAGATGTTTTGGGCTAGAACCTGAAACAAGGTACTAAGTAGAACTAATTAGTACAATGCTTATGTTTACACCTTTACTCATCGGAGTTTACAAGTATGCCAGATTCACAAAGTAAACTTTGTAACTTTGTGAATTCACACCTCCCTTAAAGCTCTTAGGACCAGAGAGCACTATGGGAGAAAACCCATAATCCCATTCTCTCAGAAGAGTCTTATATAAGGCCAGTGAAGAGAGCTCTATTCTAGAATATATTCCACTTGGCTGGCTGGTCGAAGAAGAGAGTTCAGCTGGATTGGAGAGAAGCACTCTGGTGCAGACACAGAGCACTTTGGGAGATTTCAGCGGAATTACGCCAGAAGCCCTCTCTCCGAGGCAAGGAGAATATTTTCCACTTGGCTGGCTGGTGGCAGAAGAAGAGTTTTCAGAGGAAGAAGCTACGAAGGCTCTCTCAGAGGCAAGACAGATTCAACTTGGTACTGGCTCTGGAGGCTGAAGAAAGCAGAGGCAGAGGCTGAAGGACAAAAACCTTTGGATTTGGAGACATTTGGAGGGAGCTCTTGGAACCAAGCAGAGAGATAGACCTCTAAGCTAACCGGGCTATATTAGAGACAATAAAAGATCTGAACTTTTATCACCTGGCTGTGTTTTGAGGTGATTATTACTTTCAACTGATACTAAAGCTGCCTCCAAGAAAACCTCCCCAAGAAACCTGCACCTCTCCCCCAGAGAGAACCATTCATCTTACTTATTTTAAAAGATCACCACATGCAAATATTTCCAGATTGCCCTCATTCTTTGAGAGGTCTCGTAACAAAGTAAAGTGATTAAGTAAAACTAATAATACAATGATCTCAATCTTAATCTCAAATATGCAATATTTCATATTTAAAGCATCTCTCCTATCTCTATTATTTTTTAATTAGCAGAAATCTATTTTTTCCTTTCCCAATCTACATCACATTAACAACAAAAAAATCTTTATAACAAATATTCATAGTTAAACAAGATAAATTTGCTTCTGTATGTATGTATATCCTTATCCAGTACCTTAAATTTATCACAACTGTTAAAAAAGTAAACAGTATGTTTCATTAATTGTTCTCTGGGAAGTGAGATGGAGCTAAAATGGAGTGGTGAAAGCAGGCACTTGCCTGGCTTTTTCCTTAAACCCCTCCAAATTTTTTTTTAAATAATGACTTAGGTAAATTTGGAAGGTCAACAGGAAAGGTCTGTTGCACCAGAGTGAAGGAAGCACAGTCTAGCACAACTGCAGATCAAGCCCCAGCAAAGTAGGAGCAGGCATCAGGTGATTGAATCAGTGGAGGCTTTGACTGTTTTCAAACCTCTTAGCCCACAGACATCAAAGACAACTTATAAGGGGGAGTGGAGCACAGTTCAGTGCAGGCTACGCCAGTACAATCCCAGCCACAGCAAATCAGGAGCAAGCCTTGGAGCTACTGGATTAGCATTAGCTGCTTCTGAAACTCTTAGCCCCAAATAGTAAGGGGTCTCAAAAATGCTAAGGTCTAAAAGAGATTATAAGGATCTATTTGCTAGCACTGAGGCAGGATTCTGTTGCTTTGCCCATACCCAGACCTGGGTGGCAGTCTTAAGTGGCAGTCCCAGGGTGAGATGAAACACTAGCATACTAGAACTTGTGGCCATAGTAGATCATGGTTCCTTTTCACAGTTCCAGGGTAGAACGTTGGTCACTCACAGATCAGAACATAAAGCAGGAGGAGGTAAACAACTGTCCTTAGAAAATATCACTTTGGAAGAACTGAAAACTTATCTGTCCCTGCAAGTTTCTCTTAAAACAATTGCAGAAAACTTACTGAAATTTGGGACAATTTGCCCTCCACACTGGAGGTAGAGCCCTACTTCACCAAAGAGTTAAAAATCAAGAAATAATTTAGGAAAATGAACAAAAAATCAGAAAAAAATCTGACCATAGAAAATTATCATGACAAGGAATACAAAACACATATTCAGAACATGTCAAAGCTCATTTATCCAAAGCCTCTAAGAAAAATGTAAATTGCACTCAAAGCCAATAGAAGACCTCAGAGAAGTAGAAGGAAAAGTCAGAAGAGAAATGAGAAAGAAGGAAAAAAAAATCATGAAGAACAAGTCAATTGTTTGGTAAAAAAGACATACAAAAATATTGAAGAAAATAACAACTTAAACGACTGGGACAAATGGTAATAGAGTACAAAAAGCCAAAGAAGAAAAGAATGATTGAAAAGCAGAATTGGCCAAATGGAAAGAGAGGCACAAAAATTCACTGAAAATAAATAATCCTTAAAAAATAGAATTATCCAAGTGAAAAAAGAGGTACAAAACCTCTTTGAAGAAAATAATTTTTTTAAAATTAGAGTTGAACAAATGGAAGCTATTGACTTTATGAAAAATCAAGAAATAATCCAACAAAACCAGAAGAAAGAATAATCCAACAAAACCTGAAAAAAGAAAAGAAGAAATGTCTCCATTAAAAAAAAAAACAACTGACCTGGAAAATAGATTCAGGAAAGATAATTTTAAAACAATGATATAAGAAGACAGATTAGGGAGAGGGTAGTCAGAAGCAAAGCATTTTTGAGGCAGGACAGGGTGAAAGAAGACAGAATAGAATAATTGGGAGGAAGAATAGGATTAGAGGGAAATATGGTTAATAATTTAAACAACTTTAAAACAATATCATGATATGTTAAAAAGATGCTAGACATCATCTTTTAAGAGATTATCAAAGAAAACTTCCCTGAGAAGCAATAAACTGGGAAAATATTTTTACAGTCAAAGGTTCTGATAAAGGCCTCATTTCCAAAATATATAGAGAATTGACTCTAATTTGTAAGAAATCAAGCCATTTTCCAATTGATAGATGGTCAAAGGATATGAACAGACAATTCTCAGATGAAGAAATTGAAGCTATTTCTAGCCACATGAAAAGATGCTTCAAGTCATTATCAATCAGAGAAATGCAAATTAAGACAACTCTGAGATACCACTACACACCTGTCAGACTGGCTAGAATGACAGGGAAAGATAATGCAGAATGTTGAAGGGGATGTGGGAAAACAGGGACACTAATACATTGTTGGTGGAATTGTGAATACATCCAACCATTCTGGAGAGCAATTTGGAACTATGCTCAAAAAGTTATAAAACTGTGCATACCCTTTGATCCAGCAGTGTTACTACTGGGCTTATATCCCAAAGAGATCATAAAGAAGGGAAAAGGATCTGTATGTGCATGAATGTTTGTGGCAGCCCTCTTTGTAATGGCCAGAAATTGGAAACTGAGTAGATACCCATCAATTGGAGAATGGATGAATAAATTGTGGTATATAAATATTATGGAATATTATTGTTCAGTAAGAAATGACCAACAGGATGATTTCAGAAAGGCCTGGAGAGACTTACATGAACTGATGCTGAGTGAAACGAGCAGGGCCAGGAGATCATTATATACTTCAACAACAATACTATATGATGATCAATTCTGATGGACCTGGCCATCCTCAGCAATGAGATGAACCAAACCAATTCCAATGGAGGAATAATGAACTGAACCAGCTATGCCCAGAGAAAGAACTCTGGGAGATGACTAAGGACCAATACATTGAATTCCCAATCCCTATATTTTTGACTGTCAGAATTTCGGATTTCCTTCACAGGCTAATTGTACAATATTTCAGAGTCCAATTCTTTTTGTACAGCAAAATAAATGGTTTGATCATGTATATTTATTGTGTATCTAATTTATACTTTAATATATTTAATATCTACTGGTCATCCTGCCATCTAAAGGAGGTGGTGGGGGGAAGGAGGGGAAAAATTGGAACAAAAGGTTTGGCAATTGTCAATGCTGTAAAATTACCCATACATATAACTTGTAAATAAAAGGCTATTAAAATAAATAAATAAATAAAAAGAAAACTTCCCTGAAATTCTAGGACTAAAGGGTAAAATAGAAATTGAAAGAGTCACTGACCACCTTTTGAAAGAAATCCCAAAAGGAAAACTCCCAGGAATATTTTAGTCAAATTCCAGAGCTCCCAGATCAAGTAGAAAATATTGCAAACCATCAGAAAGAAAAAATAAATCAAGTATTGGATGGTAATGGAGCCACAGTCAAGATAATATAAGATTTAACAGCTTCTACATTAAAGGATTGGAGGGCTTGGAATACAATATTTTGGAAGCCAAGAGCTAAATTACAACTAAGAATAATTTACTCGGCAAAACCCAATATAATCCTTCAGGGGAAAAGTGGATATTTAATGAAATAGAGGATCTTCAAACATTTTTGATGAAAAGACCAGAGGTGAAAATTTGGCTTTCAAAGACTCAAGAGAAATATAAAAAAGTAAGCAGGAAAGGAAAATCATAAGGGACTTGATTAAACTGTTTATATTCCTACATAGATGATCTTAAAAAAAATTTTCTCATTGTTAGAAAAGTTAGGAGTGTATATAGATAGAAGATATAGGTGTTCATTGAATATGAAGGAATAATATCTAAAAAAAATTAAGGGTTAAGAGAGGAATGTACTAGGAGAAAGGGAAAAGGACAAATAGAGTTAGGTAAATTATCTCACATAAAAGAGGCAAGAAAAAGTTTTTATATGAAGGGAGTGAGTGAACCTTACTCTCATCAGAATTGACTCAGAGGGAATAACATACTCACTCAATTAGATAGAGAAATCTCTTACCCTACAGAAAAGTAGGAGGAGGAGAAGGCAAAAGTAGAGGGGAGTGATGTAAGAAAGAGGTCAGATTAGGGAAGGGATAATCAGAAGCAAATTATTTTTAAGGAGAAACAGGGTGAAAGAAGACAGAATAGAATAATTGTGAGGAAGAATAGGATTAGAGGGAAATACAGTTAACAAAAGTAAATGTGAAAAAAAATTAAAGCAAGTTTCTCCGATAAAAACCTCATTTTTTAAACATATAGAGTATGGAGTCAAATTTATAAAAAATAAAGGCCATGGTCCAACTGAAAAATGAAGGGAAGGAGGTAGGAGGAAGAAAAAGAGAGAACTGGTTGTTTCATATCTCATGCTACTAACTCAATCTTGAATTGTCTTTTCTCCCACAGCCACCTCTCCCCTCTGGCTAGAAGGTAGAATATTCAACTCCTCCCAAAGCTTTACTTTATAGAGGGCAATACTTAGACTTTGAAACTCTCTCCTCTTCCCATCTGCAGCTCTACTCTGTTTCAGCTACCATGTTTCCCCAATAATAAGACCTATCCTGAAAATAAGCCCTCCCCTTACTGTGTAAGAATCCTCTAAAATAAGCCCTATTAAGATTGCTACGTAGTGAAGGTGATCCCCTGCGCTACACGCTACATTACGGTACCCTCTGTATGCACTGTTCCCCCCCCATCGGTGAAATGCACGCCGCACTCTGAGCTGCATCCAATCAGAGCTGCAGCAGTGAGCGCGTCATCCTGTTCTTCCCCAGTGATTTGCTTGCTGGCGCCATTGAGAGCAGTGCCACGGAGGAGAGCTGAGGCAGGACAACATAAAAACCCGGTATGTAAGCGGGAGTAAGGGGGCATGATGGAGATAAAAGGGGCATGATGGAGGATAAAAGAAGAACTCAGGGGGCATCATGGAGGATAAAAGAAGAACTCAGGGGGCATCATGGAGGATAGAAGGAGCACTCAGGGAACATGATGGGGTTAAAACATTATTGAGGGGCACGATGGAGTGAAAAGAAGGACTGATGGTCATCATTTTATTATTCTGTCTGCATGGGTCACCTGTGTTTTGGCAATTCGTTTGGATGGAAAGAAAGCCACACCTCTAATCATCAGTAAGGGCAAGAAAGATAAGATTGAACGTGTATCAGGCATTTACGTTCTTGAAACCGAAAAAGCCTGGTGTACACAAGCCATTATAAGAAAGTGGGTTGATTTAATGCTGCCACTTGTTATGCGAGGTAACCAAAGAAGTCTGATAATCTGGGATTCAGCCAGCACTCACTGTGCTAAAGAAATGAAGAACTTCCTTGCAGAGAGAAGAATAGATCAAGTCATGATTCCTGCAGGTATGACGGCCTATCTCCACACCCTTGACATTGCAATAAACAAGCCATTCAAGGACCATTTGCTCATGGAAGTCAATGACTACATTGAAAATAGAATGGAAAGAAATCAGCATGGAAACTTTGTGAAGCCCTGTCTGCAAGAAGTCTTGACTTGGGTGAAGAAGTCATGGGATAAAATTACTGACAGCTGTGTTGCCAAGGCACTACGAGCAGATTACCTGGACAAGACATGTTCATTTAAAGAGAGCTATATTGCTGGACATGACAGATTGGGTCTACTTCTTCTGAAGGAAATAGAGGCACAAGACATCCAGGATGGAATTCAGGGTATGGACACTTATGATGATGTTGTTGAAGAAGATGACATGATCATTATTGAAT
This sequence comes from Antechinus flavipes, assembly GCF_016432865.1. NCBI lineage: Eukaryota > Metazoa > Chordata > Mammalia > Dasyuromorphia > Dasyuridae > Antechinus > Antechinus flavipes. Next base: position 216,006,905 of record NC_067401.1, on the reverse strand, counting down.
AAAGGTACTTTTTTTTGTTCACATTTACCTGTTTATTAAAATTGCTGTCAATGTTCATTAAAATAAGCCCTCCCCTGAAAATAAGCCCTCTGGTGTTTTTCTGTCCAAAAAAAAATTTAATAAGACAGTGTCTTATTATTGGGGAAACATGGTATGTAGAACACAATGTTTCTCTGTGCCAAACAATGCCTTTCCCATACTCTTTTTATGTGTTGTCTCTGTCCATTATATTCTAATCTCCTTGAGGTGTGGACTGTCTTTTTCTTATTTCTATACCAAGTGCTTGGCACATAGTAGGTATTATATTGTACAATAGATTGTATTATAGAGTATAAATTGTTCTAGTTTTGCTCTCTTTGCTCTGTATCTGTGTCTATATTATGTCTTTTTGAAACAATCTACTTTCTCATTTCTTACAACATAGTAGCATTCTCTCATTCATATACTACAATTTATTTAGTACTTATTCAGTTGATAGAGGGTTTTTTTTTTGAAGCCACAAAAAGTTACAAATAACTTTTTTTTTATATAAATGAAATTTCCTCTTTTGATCTCATGCCTAGTGGTGGCATAGCTGGATCAAAGGACATGTACTGCTTAATGTCTTTTGTTTTTTCAGAATAATTGTACCCATTCATAGATCTGTGCCTGTTTTTCCACAGTCCCTCCACCACTTATCATTTTATTTTTATTTTTATCATTTTCCCCTGAATCAGAGGAATTTGAGCTAGAATCTCAAAACTGTTAATTTATTTTTTTTAATTAGTAGCAACTTGAAGCTTTTGCTCATATAGTTATTAGTTGAGTTTCTTCACTTAACAACTGTTTATCTTCAGATTATTTACTAATTGGGAAATGGGTATTATTTTTATATACTTGAGTCAACTTCTTGGAAATGAGACCATTATCAGAGAAATTCACTGCAAATCTTTTCTCAGTTAATTATTTTCCTTGAAGTCATTGCTTAATAGAATTTGTGCAAAAATAATTTTATATAACCAACATTATACGTTTTATCTTTTATGCTTTTACTTATTTCTTGTTTGGTCATGAACTTTTCTTTTAGCCAAAGATCTTATAAGTATTTCCCCTTTCCTTCAAGTTTCTTTAATTTGTTTACCATGTGATCTTTTCTATCTAGGTTATGTACCCATTTGAATCTTGCCTTTCTATAACAAGTGTAGCACTGGCCTAAATCTATTTTATTCCATTCTGATTCCAACTTTCATAATATTTTTTTGGATCAAATATGAATTCTTATCTCAGGACCTGGGCTCTTTGTGATTTCTAAGTACTATATCAGTAGATGCTTTTGCCTTTGTATCATATACACATAATTGGTTCCACTGATTAATCTCTATTTTTACAAAACAACTTTGAGCATGCCCAGTGATTCAGAGGAGTTATTTTATAATATTTAGTTCTCAGTGATAGCTTTTCTGAACTAGAAAATACCTTTTTTGACAGATTCTCAATAATTTCTAATGGTATAAAGATACTGAGAACAAGAATTTGAAAACAATTGATCTATAGTATTGCAATTGGAAAATACTTTTGTGATCTATTTATTCATGCCAACTAAGAAAGGGATAGGAGCAGATGGAAGTGCTATTATTGGTATAAGGAGGGAACAGATTAAGGATATAGTGGAGTAATATTGAATATCAGAAAGGCATAACTATGTTAGGCATTTTTTGCTGTACACAAAACATAATCAACAATGATAGAAACTCAAAATAGTCTCATATATATTTTAAAAGCCAAGATTTTGGAGAGGTAAAATACCTAGAGGATTAGGCTTTCACAGTGAATTTCAAGAATTGGAGTTTGAATCTGATTTTCCTTTTCTAAGATAAGGTCTGGGAAAAGTACTATTTGTCTTCAAAAGCACTATTTGTTATCAATGACTGGGTTCAAATTCAAGTCCTTTCTTTTTTCACCTTGTGAGAGTTATTCCTCTTCTAAGAATAGGATTTTCCTTTCTGTAAAAATCAGAAACTAGACTATAGATCAATAAAGCCCCTTATGATTCAAAAATCTCTATTCTAGATTTTTTCAAGATCTACATATTTTGCTCATGTCACATACCTAGAATGCCTTAATTTCATCTGTCCTAGTCTTAGTCCTAAAATCTAAACATCAAGGCAGAGATCAAATGTCATCCTATTCATGAGCTTCTGTTTTCTTCATTGAACTAGCATGACACATCATCTATATGTCTCTTGTTTTACTTTTTACTTCTGCCAGGTACTATAAGTATCTGTAAATGTTTTATCTTTGATGTTTCTATGTCTTAGTATTTTTCAGTTTTGTTCTACTCTTCATGACCCCCTCCTCATTTATTTTTGCAAGGAAGTTGTGGGTTAGTGACTTGTACAGAGTTACACAGCTAGTAAGTGTCAAGTGTCTGAGTATGGATTTGAATTCAGATGCTCCTTATTCCAGGACCAAGGTTTTATCTTTGTGCCACTTAGCTGCCTTTTTTTTTTTTTTTTTGATGAAGAAACTGCAGTGGGTTTTCAATTCCTTCTCCAGTTCATTCATAAATAAGGAAACTGAGGCAAACAGTGCCTTGTCCTTTTCTTTTGGATGGCTTTAATTATTGGAAAAATTTTACTTATGTTGAGCAAAAATCTGTGCTTGTACTATCAACTACTGAGTCATAATCTTCGAATTACAAAAAGTAGTATCATCTTTTTGTCCATGACTCTGAATAGGTGAAGGCATAGTAGTTGCTTTCATAATAATAATAAAATTAATAATAAATAAATAAAAATAAAATAATAAAATTATGTCTTTACTGGCTCTTCTTTTTCTTTCAGCCTAACCATCTAGCTCTAGTTTCTTACATTGATTCATATATGATGTGGTATGTACCCTTGTTCTATGAGGCCAGTGTGCTATAGTGTAAAGGTAATTTGATCAGAAACCAATAGAACATGTTTTTGGTGCAGATTCTATCACTAATTCACAGTGTAACATTGGAAATGTCATTTAATCTATGGATCCTAGATTTCCTCATCTATAAAATGAAGCAATTGGATTGAATCTTCAAAAATAATTTATTTGACCCATTATAAATCAATTAATTGAGACCAAGAGATGTTGTCAAGTAACTTGAATAAGGTTACATTTTTAATAAGAAGCTTCCCTGTTTTTCAATCCAGGTATTCTATCTCTAAAAGAGGTGTCCTTAATCTGTGGTTTATGAACTTGTTAAATATACACATTGATTTATTTTTATTTTTTATTTCGCTATAATCAATATCCTTTATAATATTGTTAAATTTATTTTGTATAATTACAAGCACTATTTTGAGAAAGGGTCCATAGATTTCACCAGATAATGAAAGAGGTCCATGAAACAAATGTCTAAATCCAATGTTTGCTCCACTATATTATATTCCTTTTAATGTTCCCTTTCATTTATAAGGTTCAATATTTCTATGTATCTTAAATAATTTTTCAGTACCCTATAATTGCCACAATGTCTCTAATTATGTTGAACTTCAGAACAAAATAAAATGCTATAAACAATGTAGAGGAAGACAGTATATAGAGTGTTGGATTTGGAACTAGCTGGATCTAAATTTAAATCTTTTTTCAGATAATTTGTTTGCTGTGTGGCCCTGGGCAAGTAATTTACTTCCTTTTGCCTTACTTTTCCTGTAAAGGAGAAATAAGGATAATATAGCACCTATATCACAGGGTTACTGTGAGATTCAAATGTGGTAATAGGTAAAAAGAATTTTATAAAATTTAAAATGTTATTTAAATGCTAATTATGATTAGTATTAATTATTTCCCCTTGATCTAGATAGTATCTTTCTATAAATTGGAAGATTGCTTTAATCTTAAGCAGCTATGATACATTGCTCAACATAATATATTTTGAGTAATTAAATCTTAATTACTGTTTTTTGAAGACCTATAAATTTTATTAATCTTAGACTTTTGGAGGAGGGGTGATCTAGAAGGACCACCTCAGCTACCTCTTACTCTAGATACCTGAGCAAGGTAGTAAGTTCATGAAAGGGGTTAGGGTACTTAGAAATTTGGGGATAGATCTATGTCTTCAGACCCCAGATCAGAGAGAGAACACTAGGCTTGAATCTGACTTACATCTTAGCTATTTAGACATTAGGAGGCCACTGTTAACTCTCAGTTTCTACAGCTGTCAAAATTCCAGGATATGATCTTATTATTAAAAAGGTCCTTTCCAGATTTGCTATTTCAGAGTTTAAAAATTCTTTCCATCTCTAAATCCTTTTGATTCCCTTTCCATGTATCCAAATTCAGAGTAGAGATGGGCTAGGAAATCTAAATTGTGCAAGTCCATCACTGGGAAGTCAGAATGCTAAGTCCTGTCCTTGGGGGAGGTCAATTGAATTGGTCAGAAAGATCATGGACCTTTGCAGGATGCGGAGCTTTAGTTTCAAGCCACCTGTCCCTAAGGGCAGGAATGGGGATAGTTTGTACTGGTCAATCTTCTTGAGTGAGTATGTCAAGGCTTCTTTTGCATTCCATTTAGTTTCAAGGTCCAGTAACAGCACAGATTGGTATAAACACTAGAAAACTTGGACAGAGTTCATTGTTCCATGCCCAAGACACAAGGTCCTGGGTGAGATACCAACAAACTTCTGGAGTCACCCTGGTAGATGTCCTTCTTGACTTTGGGGTCCCCAGCACAGATCATGCTTGGAATGATGGCTTTTGGATAAGTATTTCTGTATTTTTCATCAGCTAAGATTCTGATAGTCATACTGAAGAATGTTGGGATATCTGACAAAAAGACTGGAAATGAATCCTCAGATGGATACCATGCAGGAGGTCCCAGGATTGGCACAATCATTTGCAAGCTTAATGAACTTAACTTGGGAGGTTAGCTTTACTGGTTTCAGCAGGTAGCATAGGATTAGATCATTGCTTTTGATCCTGGGGGTATACTTGGAAGAGGATAGCTGCTGCTTTACCCTTAGTGCCTATCTTGAGGGCTCCAGGAACTGAAGATTATGTTTCCTTTAGAGATCCAATGGGTACAATGGGCATCTATGAGCACCTAACAATCAGATTAGAGGACATTGCCACAGTGGGAATGTTGAGAGGTAAACAGCACAGCCTGCCAGGACTGGGAGTAGGAAATGAATGCTTGACCATCAATGATCTTTTCCTCATTCCCTTTGGCTCTGACTGGGTCAGTGTCCCATAGAAGAAGCAGGAGTATTAACAGCACATATCTGAAGGGTTGTCAAAGCAGAATGGGGGAGGTCACAAGTGGAGATAGTACCCCAAATAGAAGACATAGCCAGGGTCCTAAAAGGAGGACTGTAGAGGCTGGGAGAGAGACAGAGTAAGGTGCCCCTCCCCCACCTTCCAGGTGTCTCACAGAAAATAGCTGGTGCAGGAGATCTCTTCTTTTGTCCCAATCTTAATTATTATTAAGTCAACTCTCCTTTGTGCCATTGAGAATCGCAGGAAGACTGGATCATAGCTTTAGAAAGTACACTAGAGGTCATTTAGCTCAACCTCTCAATTATATATATGGAAATTAAATGATTTGCTCAAGGTTCCACAGGAAACATGGCAGAGTATGGATTTGAAGCCAAGATCTTTGATTTTAAGTCTAGGGTTCTTTTCACTGCACCACATTGAAATTAATAAGTGCAGGAATTTTCATTTATCCCTTTTAAATTTCATTTTCTTAGATATAAGCCATTATCCCACTAGCTACTGGTAGTTTTCCTTGATTACGATTTTAGCCTGCAACATGTTAGTTATGATTCACAGCTTCATATCTTTCACAGATTTGATAGATATGCTTCCCATACTTCTTTTTGGACTAGCATAGCAAATTATCTATCTCTTAACTGTCTTACAACTAGAGTTTTGGTGCTTCTTTCTTCTCTGCAGCAAAGAATGTTGGTCTAACTACATGGCATCCAAATAGTAGATCTCCTGTGTCATGACCATGGAATTATGAGAAAATCTGGTTTTGTATGAATAAAGCAAATCTTGCTTAGAGGTTTTTTTTCCCCATCTTGAATTGATAATGAAATATCCATGCATGAGCTGATGTTGAAACACAGCATTGTCAGAACCATTTCTTGGTTCATTTTTGCTTATGTCTAACAATGATCCCTGCTTTTGAATAGAGACTCAAAAGTGATTTGCTAGCTGCAGAAACGATATCCTTTAAACATGTGTTATTCAGTATTGCTACAATTTTTCAGAGTCCAGGCTTAAATTATTTCTAAGGATGTCCTGTGGAAGGAAAATGAATTAGAAAAGGATGTGATAAAAAAACTTCATTTGCATCTCCTGTGTAGCAGAGAACCTGTTGAATGACATTTAAAAGAGGATTAAAGCTGATTTCTTACAAGCTGCAGGATGATCAGATTTCTGAGCGATACAACGGAATTAAGGTCCTACAATTCATCTGTGTAGCTGACTGAAGTGGAATCATGGCTTGGTAATTTACATGTCATTGACAGGGGCACTTGTGGTGCTTTTAACACTATAAATATGATCCCAACAGCTTTTGATCTCCTTCAGTGTGTTTGCAGGAACATATTATTGTTTCTGAGATTAAAAACAAAACAAAACAAAACAAAAAGACTGAGGTTTATACTAGAACTGGAAAACTCTTTTACAATGTCAGAGCCAATATGACAACCAAGGAGTACAGTGGGGCTTGTTCTTCTTAACTGAGCACCACAATCTCTAGTTTCATTGAGAGTTTGCCAAAAAATTGTTGTTTCATGGAACCAAGCATATTGCTGTGTGCCATTCATTATAAAGAAAGGACAACACTTTTTTTTTGAGGAGTGGGGTGGGATAAGGACTCAGTAAAATATAAAAGAGGGAAAAAGAGATGTTCTTTACTTTGGTTCTTTCAGATCACGGTGCCCATTATTCATCATTAGGGAGAGGCTGACATCATCATGAAGGTTCCAGATTTTATTATACAACCTAAGGTATAAAATTATCTTGTTCTCCTCCCTTCGGTAAGATACTTCTGAAGACCCTTTTTAAAATTATATTTCATCTAGTCTTCTGCTCACTTCCATGTTCTCAAATAGCTAAAATTCATTGAAAAAATATTGCATAGTAATAATGACAGGTGCCATTTAAGTGTTTTGCGGCATCTTATATACATTGTTATTTTCTTCTCACAACAATGTTATTGTTATCCCTATATTTTACCTCTGTTTCATAGATGGAAATGCTGAGGCTTAGAGAGGTCAAATGAATTGCTCAGTGTCATATCAATAATAAGTGTCTGAAGTATGAATCAAATGCATCTCTGCTTTGGAACCCAGATCATAGATTTAGAATTGAAAGGGGCTTTAGAAATCATAGACTCCAACTCACTCATTTTGTAGATGAGGAAATGGGTTATGGAAAAGTTAAAAGACTTTGCAAGAGTCACAGAGTTTGAGGTAGAATTCCAAATGAGCTCTTCCTAAATTCAAGTCTACTTTTCTAACTATTATTGCACCTAGCTATCTTCTCCTTCCATCAAAAAACCCCCAACCAAATAAAAAGGTTATAGCACCCATTATTGCCAGTCTTCCATGTAAGTATTAAAACATTTGATCTCACTTAGCTTCTGAGATTAAATGATTAATTTGAGTTCTTATTGTTCACATTGGAGAAAGTTGATTTTTTCCCCCGTAAGTCAAATTCTCTTAAATATATTAGGAAGAGACAGCATCATGTAATGGAAAGAGCAAGTGGAAAGAGAATTACAGATATAAGCCACTTGGAAGTCTTTCTGTATATCTATAAATACATACACACACATATATACATATATACACATATATTTTGTGTTCTGTATGTATATGAACATATGTATCCATATATACATATACATGTATAGAACATACAAAGTTTAGATATAAATTAGATTGTTATAGCCAGGTAATAGTTACACCAAGAGTTCTAGGCATATTAGCTCTTCAATAGATCTTTGATCTCCTTAATATGGATACTATCTCCAGTAGTCCCAATCATACCTTTTATTCCTCTATAACTGAAACTTTCCACCTCTCTAACTTATAGAGGCAAGCATATTTTATTTTCCTCTGTCCTCTAGAGTCAATATTGGTCTTTGCATTGATCTGAGGTCAGATATATTCTTGTGTTTTCCTTTACAAAATCTTCTATTGGTTCTGTTTAATTAACTTTCTATTAGTTCACACACATATCCTCAAATTTCTCTGAATTGTCATTTCTTATGGTGCCAGACTATTCTATTATATATAATTACATGTAGTGGGCTATCCAATCTACAATCAATGGGCACCTTTTTTCCCAGAGTTTTTCTACCATAAAGGTTCTATTAACTATGAGTGTCTTCATTTCTTTTTGAATAACCTGTAGTTCTACAGATGGTACGATTAAAAAATACTATCCCTTCAAAATATTAGTATTAAAAAATGGATATTTGTTTCAGGGATAAACTTTTGGGACCCTCAATATTGCAACAAACAATTTAATTCAGCAAATTTTATTGCAAATGCAATGTCTTGAACCAACTTTTCCTTTGATGTCTCATTATGGTGTTGTATAACACTTGGTTCCATAAGACTATGCCAATAGAATGCAAACCCTGGCACTTCCTACCAAGTTGGGAGTCAGATAAGATATGACAATCTGCATGGATGTTGCCAAAGATTAATCAAGCTAAGTTTAGACAGATTCATCATTAGGTTGTTTGCAGATGGAATTTTTCAGCTACAGAAATTGAACAGAGACCAGGGGTTGTGCTCTGGGTAAGTAGAGGAAATCACTCGATCAGTCAAGTCAGAAAAATTTAAAGCAGATGTTAAGAGCAGTACCATGTGCTTGATCTGAAGGGGATGAATGAATGAGAGAGATATAGATATAAATGACACAGATTATTATTTTTATGATTAAGATTTAGTATTGAACACATAGTTGTTGACAGTATAAGACAGAATATGATGTCAGAAAAGTGGTAACAGTGTATTTCTGTGAGGACTACTGTGTCATCTAGTTGGGGATATTCAGGAAAAATCTTATAAAGGAGAAGGGCTTGAAAGTGAGGAAGATTCTCAGGTGCAATATGTCTTCTGAAGCAGAGGAGGGGAAAACATTAACAAAAACAGAGAAAGGAGAGCATAGAACTGCAGGACATGTTTTGAAAAAGATGATTACTTCAGTTTGTCTGAAGTATAGAAGGATGTGGAACAGAAGAAAGGAGATTAGGAAAGAACATTGTTTTGTGGCCATATTGTGAACAATTTTGAGTGCTGGGCTGAAGAATTTGAGCACATTTTTTTTTTCTCAATAGTACTTTGTTTTTCCAACTACATGTAAAGATAATTTTAAACACTGATTTTTGTAAGATTTGAGTTCCATTTTTTTCTCCCTTCATCCTGCCCCAAACAGCAAGCAATCTCATGTAGGTTATAAACGTACAATCATTTTAAACATATTTCCATATTTTTTTAAGTTGTGAAAGAAAAATCAAAACAAAAGGGAAAAAAAACATGAGAAAGAAAAAAAGCAAGGAGACAAAAAAGTGTATAGTACACTTTCATCTGCATTCCCTCTCCATAGTTTTTCTTCTGCATGTGGATGTCATTTTCATTTCCAAGTCTATTGGAATTGCAATTCTGAGAAAAGCTAAGTGTATCATAATTGATTATCATATAGCCTTGTTTTTACTGAATACAATATTCTTCGGGCTCTTCTTGCTTCACTCAACATGCAAGTCTTCCCAGGCTTTTCAGAAATCAGTCTGCTCATCATTTCTTAAAGAACAATACTATTCTATTACATTTCATAAACCATATTTAGTCATAATGATGCATTTCCTTAATTTCCACTTCCTTGAATTTGGACCCAATGAAGAACATTTTTTTTTTAAAGAGGAGAGTAACATTGTGAATCACTTGTTCTCCTTGCCCATATTTCCATTTCGGTACCAATGTAGGGACCCCATTCATACTGAAATTCTAGTACATAACTAGAGGAAGAATAATAATAACTAGCATTTATACCTTAAGGTTCTCAAAATATTTTACATATGTCATTCCATTTGATCCTTGAACAACACTTTGAGGTACATGCCTTTATTATTTTTGTTTTACAGATTTGGAAATAGGTAGAGAGTTTAAATTACTTCCTCAGGGTCACATATCAAGTAAATATGATGAAGGATTTAAACTCTTCTTCCTGACTCAAAATTCAACTCTCTCTCCACTGTACTACTTGGCTGCCTCTTAGATAGGGCACATAATTGTTGCTTAGAAAGTAAATGGTGATAGCATGATTTGGCTTTTAGATTACCCTGAAAATTGGTGGAAGGAATAAAAACTAAAGCTTCTCTCTCTCTCTCTCTCTCTCTCTCTCTCTCTCTCTCTCTCTCTCTCTCTCTCTCTCTCTCTTTTTCTCTCTCTCTCTCTCTTTCTCTCTCTCTTTCTCTCTCTCTCTCCCCATCCTCTTCTTCTTTTGTTGAGGGCCACAGATGGTAGATATAAGACCCTTTTGTCCTTGGAGAGCTGTGCTAATGAAGTTTAGTTTGGCTTCTCCATCCCTGCTGCAGGTGTCAGGCCTTCTGAGAAGTCAGGAGATTTGTTTAACATTGCTGATTACTAGTATGTTTTTGGAGGAAGGCAAGATTACTGACTTCTAAGAAATGCATCTGGAGGATATCTGCCAGACATTCTATTATCTGTTATCTGAATACCTTTGTGTATGATGTTTTGACTATTGTTTAGAATACAGATGTAGTACTAATCTAACTGAACACTTAGGCATTTGTGACCAATTACATAAATCTTAGGTATATTAACTCTGGGGTAATCCTGAATAAATCAGATTCCTGTTTCACTACTCCTCTTTTGAGTTTCTCCTCTTTACTCCTTGTCCATGAATCAAGGCATGGGGCTGGCCCCCATAGCTCTCCCATGAGCAGATCTGGACATTCCTCCTCCTGCTGCTCTTCCTCCTCCTCTTCCTCCTCCTCCTCCTCTTCCCTCCTCTTTTTTCTCCTCTTCCTCCTCCTCCTCCTCCTCTTCCTCATTCTCCTCCTTCTCCTCCTGTTCTTTCTTTCTTTCTTTCTTTCTTTCTTTCTTTCTTTCTTTCTTTCTTTCTTTCTTTCTTTCTTCCTTTCTTTCTTTCTTCCTTCCTTCCTTCCTTTCTTTCTTTTTTTCTTTCTTCCTTCCTTCCTTCCTTCCTTCTTTTTCTCTTTCTTTCTTTCTTTTTTTCTTTCTTTCTTTCTTTCTTTCTTTCTTTCTTTCTTCTTCTTCTTTCTTTCTTTCTTTCTTTCTTTCTTTCTCTTCTTTTTTCTTTTTCTCTTCTTTTTTTCTTCTTCTTCTTCTTCTATCTTCTATCTTCTTCTTCTTTGTTCTTCTATCTTCTTCTTCTTTGTTCTTGTTCTTCCTCCTTCTTCTTTTTCTCTCTCTCCCCCCCTCCCCCGTCTCTCTGTCTCTCATTCTTTTGTCAAAGGTTCCATATCTTTGATATGTATTACTTTGTCAATTCACTGTACCTCATCTCATTTCAATTAACCTTCTGAGCCTTCCTGTCAGGAATTATCCTCATATGTAAAATGATAGAGTTGCATTAGATGTCAGAATAGATGGATCTGAAATCCCTTACAATCTTGACCTATGATACACTGGGGAAGTGAACTTTTATTCTCAAACACATTGTAGGGATTAGGGAATAATTATGAAACAGAGTATTAGACTATTAGAGTTGAAGGAGTACTACAAGATTATCAAGTTCAACTGCCTCTTATTCAGAAGGTGCCTTATGGTATGTAGAGAAAAGACTAGGTTTATAAATCTGGGGGCAGCTTGATGGTGCATTAGATAGAGCAGTACCTATGAAGTCAGGAAGATCTGAGTTCAAATCCACCCTCAGACACTTGCTAATTTTGTGAACCTGAGCAAGTCACTTAACACTGAGTGTCACAAAAATAAAAACAAAAACAAAAGATAAGTAAATATGGGACACTTTATAGCATTTTTCCCCCTTGGCACAAGTTACTTAATTTCCCCTTGCCTTAGTTTTTTTTTTTTAATTTGTAAAATGGAGCTATTAATAATAATGTTAGCATTGTGATGATATTTAAAGCATTTTATATAGATTGTCTCATTTATTTGTAACGATAATACTTATAGGATCATTATGATTATCAAATGAAATTTCTTTTTCTTAATTCTGAATTTAAAACCAAATAAAATCAACTTTTTCATGTAGGGAACAGAATACATCAGAAAAGTACATTGTATATGAAACTGTCCACCACTGTTTTATACACTTTTTTCTTTTTGATTATCATATGAGATAATATATATGACAATGCTTTGTATTCTGTGTTGTATGATATAAATATGAACTGTGATGTGAGCTATGCTGGCAAGTGTTTAACAACTGAATCTTTAAAAATAAAAGCAAGAAGCACTTGCACATTTAAACTTTATTACTGTCATTTTCTCCTTCATTTTCTTAAGTCTGGACAAGCAATAAAACAATATATCAAGATCTAAGCAACTAATTGGTTCAATGAATAGATAGATCATCAAGCCTGGAATAAGACAAGTTCAAATCCAGCTTCAGAACACTTACTAGCTGTGTGATTAGCAAGTCATTTAATTTTGTTTACCTCACTTTTCTCATCATAAAATGAGCTGGAGAAGGCAATGGTAAGCCATTACAGTGTCTGCGAAGAAAGCCCCAAGTAGGGCTGCAAAGAATAGGATACAACTGAAATGACTGATCCACAAAAAAGTATAAATGTTCACATTGAAAAATTATCAGCTTTCACAAAACAGATCCCAGCATACCCCTATAGTATAATTAATATAATGCAATTAATGAGGATACTGTGCATAGTAAATACCTGATATATAAAAGGTGTTTTTTGGCTGACTCCAGAGATGTAAAACTATTTGTCCAAAGTGATAATGGAAGAACTTAACACTAGAGTCCAGTTCTCTGTGTCATCTAGTCTTTCTTTCTTCTAGATTTACTTAACAGTAAACATCAGCATGGTGCCAAGTAAGTAGTAGGAACAGGATAACACAAATAGCAAATGAGTAGTTAGCAAAACAACTTCCCACTTCCTGAAAATATCAGTGAGCATTCTACCATGTAAACAGAATAACAGAGTCTTTTGCTTCATCGATCCTAATATAATATCTCACCTGAAGACAAGAGCATTTTGGCCCACTGCATTGTGAGCTAATTTCACAGATCTTTTTATAGTCACTCTCTTTATATTGCAGATTCCCTTTTGGCTCTGCTGAACTTCAATTCTCTAATGTTGCTCCAGAAGTTTATATTGAGAAACTTCCCTTCAGGCTAAGAAATCATCAGAAAGTGACCAAACTTTCCCCCCCTTCAAAAAAAAAAAAAAAAGATTGCATTTTCCTTAGTTTTGAGTTTACTTACATTAAATAATGAGATAGTTTCCATCTCTAAAATTTGGGGGATAGTTAAAATTCTGAAATTTCCTCCCCATTGTTTTGGCTGTTATCTCCAGGCTTCTCAATGCACTATTAAAACAGATTGTATGTTTCACAATAATCTCAGGAAACAAGGAATAAAATCATCACTCAGAAGAGAGTGAATAAAGAATTCTAAAACTAATTTGTGCTTAGTGGAGATATGCCATTGTATTATAGTCATAGATAAATTTAGTCTGTGCTAAAATATCTCTGTGTTTACTTCTTGTGGTGTGGAGGAAGTTCATCCTAGATTTGTGGAGTCTATGACAGTCACATACAAACTCTTAAAAAATCCTAGCAAGCTAGGAATGCTTTAGGGACATTTCTGCTCTCAGTTGTCTTCCCTATAATAATTTATGACTTATTAACTACAATCTAGGTATTGGGAAATAAAGGAATTAAGTTATTGCATTATTTAAGAAAATGGTTTTCTGAGAACCAGTCAAGTTAAGTTCAGATAGACTAAGTTCAGATAGATATATTACAAGAGAGTTAGACACGAGGTGATGGGTTTCCTTGTCTTCACCCCACCCAGTAGCTCAATTTTATTTATATTTTAAATTATTTTTTTCAATTTTGTTAATTTAATTTTGATCTTAGTTAGATCTCCATTTTTTTCCTCCTCCCTCTCTCACTTCTTCCCTAATCTCATGGCTAAAAATAAAGAAAAATGTAGAGTATCACAGGCAGTGGGAAAACTCTGGGTGAGATATAAGACCCTTTAGCCCAGAGGGACCCTGATAACATCTGGTTCTGCTCCCCATCTCCCTTAAGGGCTCTCAGCTTTCCTGAGAAGTCAGGGGGCAGTGACAAGCTGTGTTGTGAAGCAGAGTGATACCAAGTGGCAAACTACATATAATAGCAAGTTGTTTATATGATTCCATGTGCCCAGTGTATACTAGTTGCATGCCCAGTGTTTTTGTTACATAAGGATATGAGAATATAAAAAGGGGAAAGTCCTTGAAATAAACAGACTCCATTTTCCTACCATCCTCAGGAATCCCACCTCATCACTTCTCCACTAGGAAAGTACATTTTAATCACCCTGGCATGGGGGTTCTAGAAAGCAGGACACAACATTTGGCACCCAAACGTGGGGCTTTAGGTGAGGTCCTATACACATCAGCTCAACTGACTCGATTAGCCGAGTTCAGTGGAGAAGTCCCTGTGACCCAGAAAGGTAAGTATAGAAATAGGGAAGTGGTAAGGGCTAATCTAGTCACTGTCATTTTTCAGCCCAAAGGAGGCAAATACTAAGAAATTAGCTTCTCTTCCAAGGGAATTATGAAGCATGCCTAGTTAGGTTAACAGAGAAGCAAGATTTGTTGGTAACTCAGAAGCAGATCACTGAGTTCTTAGATGTTCTGGAGTGTGAGTCTCTGTGGCTTTGCAAGAAGGAGAGTTTGGAGCCAGAGATGTGGAAGTGAGTGAGAGAACAACTAACTAAATACAATGAACTAAGGAATCTCGCAAGTTTTAAAAAGAAAAAAGATTTTAACTTGGGTAGCCAGACAAGGAAGTATGAGGAGAAAAGCAAGTAGAGAGTTGATGCCCATAGCCCTGGTGAGTACAGCACCTGGGGCAGAGCTAAGGGAGTCCTTTTTCACATTTTCCTGATTTATATAGCTTGTTGCTGCTAGGAGATCTACAGTGCACTGCCAGTTGGGTGAGAAGAGAGTTAAGTATCTTAAGTACCATTGCCTGTTGGGCAGAAAAGAAATTAAGTATCTTAAGTACTTGTTGATGAACTTACTTTTCACCTTCAAAGCTCATTTTCAATTCTGCCTATACCTGAGCATGCATCCTTAGGGATATTCCTCATCTCCTGACCCTCATCCCTCAACTCCGTCTTCATGGGTGGGGGGTGAAGGAGAAGGAGTGAGAGGGGCAATGACATCATCACTACCACTCATGCGGCAATTTTGACCACCTCTTATGTCCTCATTGCAAGAGGTGGGGGTCTGCTCCAGGGCCCCAAGCAAAAACACTTGGGGCATGATGGCAATTGCTATTATACCCAGAGAGTCTTTAAGCAAACTGGTGAGGGAAGGGGATAGCGATTAGGGAGAATAGAACTGTATCCCACTGGAACTACTGAGATATCCCCTGGAGAGCTGAAATCAGTCCCTGTCTGGCCAATAGACCCCTTGCCTTCACACACTGTAGGCTTGATCATTTCACTCCTGAGAGTGCTTACAAAACAGTGTCTATCCATACACTGATCCAGGAAACTGGGGAATGTGTAGCTAATATCTCAGTCATTGGCTAAAGATTACAGCAAACATACATATGTCTGACATAGGAGGATCAACAGCAGCTGAACTTAGTGCTATCCCTTTGGGGTGAAGGTTTAGGGATGGAGCAGGGATGTTTGTTCCTTTTGTAGTTAAAAAAGGGCTCCCCATCAATCTATGGGTAAGTGACATCAAGATGTTCCTCCAAAAATAAGAGGGGAACCACAGGTAACCCTAGAGAACTTTTAAATTTAACTATGTATTAATTTTTTTTGATTTTTGATGGGGATACACTGGCTCTGGCAGACAGGTTTTATAATTTGCTGAAAGGGCAGTGTCCAGTGTGAGCAGCTCCAATATCTTTAGATGATCGCCAGGTGATGTGGAAAGATCCAGAAAGTGATGAACCTTATGGGTGCCAACAAGCTGTATCTGCCTTCTTCACTGAAGAGAGATGGAAAAAGAGAAGACCCAAGAAACATTGGATGGTTCCATCCTGACTGTACCTGGCAATTAATCCTTTTTGTATGTCCATTAACTCATGAACATCAAAAATAATTCTCACTGAGACTGATGCAGGACTTCAAAACCTGAAGAAATCATTAGATTTCCTGAGATATGAAATGATGGACAATAGATTGATTTTGGACTATCTCTTGGTTGCTGAAGGAGGTGTATATGTGATTGTGAATTGATAATTACTTTTTACACCTTCCTTCTGGGATTCAAACAAAAAAAATATTTTGTTTATTCATATTTGTTATGTTACTACTTGCTTGTATGATATTACAACTTACTTGTGTGATTCCTTCCATGGTGATGGATTTAACCACTGATATATAACTGCTTCAATTTAAACAAAAGAAAGGGCAAGATATAGAGGGCCACGGAAAGTAGGGAAATTCTGGGTGAGATATAAGACCCTTCAGTCCACAGGAAAACTGCTAACAATGTCTGGTTCTGCTCCCCATGTTCCCTAAAGGCTCTCAGCCTTCCTGAGAAGTCAGGGGGTAGGGACAACTTGTGTTGTAATTGAAGTAGAGTGATATCAGGTAGCAAACTACATATAATAGCAAGTTGTTTATGTGATCCCACATGCCCAGTATATAGTGGGCGCATGCCCAGTGTTTTTGTTATATAAGGATATGAGGGTATAAAAAGGGGAAAGTCCTTGAAATAAATGGATTCCACTTTCCCACCATCCTCAGGGGTCCTTCCTTATCATTTCTCCAGTAGGAAGGTATATTTTAATAACCCTGATATAGGGGCTCTAGAAAGCACAGTCCATTTTGTCACCCCAACTTGGGGGCTTCTAGAAAGCAGAAACAGAAAAATGAACATTTTTGTAATAAATATATGTGGTCATGCAAAACAAATTCTTGCACTAGCCCATCCAAAAATAGTATCTATCATTCAGAGCCCTGGGTTTATCATTTCTTTGTTGGGAGACAGGCAGCATGCCTTATCATAAAGCTTCTGGAATTGTGAGTAGTCATTACACTGATGAGAATTCATGTATTTCAAAGTTTTTTTGTCCTTTCAGTATTGTTGCTGTATAAATTGTCATCCTTGTCCTGCTTACATAAATACAGTGGTTCATTAAAAAAAAATAACACTTTTTGGGACCTACTATATACCCAATGCTTTGTTAGGTTATGTTGTTTTAAGTTTATACCTAAAACTAAGTAATCCAGATAATTTATTCACTTATCTACTTAGGGATAGAGAGAGTTATGACTTTAGTGAGAATGCTGAGGATACTGAGAGTGTTAACATGGATGAAATTATAGATCCCTGAATTACCGAATAAATATAGCATAATATAATTATTATAATTGTAACATTCATAAAATACTTTTTTTGTACAGTACAACATGGCACTATTGAATTTCATACAGTCAACATGGCACTTGACTATCAGAGTCAAGGAGAATTGGATTCATAATCTACCATTGGCATTCTGGCTTTGTGGCTAATTAAATGACTAATTTCTCAGCAACCATGAAAAACCTAAGACTATGAAGGCAGAAAAGCCATAATCTTGAATTGATGAAAATATTTTCCTCATGGGCAAAATTCAAGATAGCAAATGGAATAAAATTTTTCATAAACACATATTATAAAGGAATCATTCTTTCTTAATTCCTTGGAAATTATGCCATTCAATTTTAATATTAAAATAGCAAGAGTAATTTAGTGACTGGATATGTCTCTTGATATGTAATTATAAGGATTCATAACTAATAAAATTATTGTACTATTAGATAGGCAGTGTGGCATTTTGGAGAAAGGGTTGGATTTGGGGTAGAGGACTCTTGTTTGAATGTCCTTTTGTCCCTTTGTTCTTTGCTATCTGTACATCCTAGCATAATTTATTTAAATTCTTTTGCCTCAGTGTCATTGTCTTTAAAATAAGAGAATTGAATTAGATAACCTTAGAAATTCTTTCCTTAAATTTATGATCCAGTGATCTAAAAAATAGTCATTATGGGTAGACTTGGAAAAAGGTCTCTAGTGGCATTCCACAGGACTTGATTCTCAAACTTATTCTGTTCCAGACTTGTGAGACACATTGCATGAGAGGAAGCATAGTATAGAAAGTACATCTTAAAGTCAAGAAGATCTCTGACATGTACTGACTTTATGATCCTATGCAAATCATTTACTTTTTCAATGCTGTAGGCAACTCTTTAAGATTATAAATGGCAAGAGGCAGCTAGGTGGCACAGTGGATAGAGCACCAGCCCTGAAGTCAGGAGGAACTGAGTTCAAATCTGGTCTCAGATACTTAACATTTCTTAGTTGTGTGACCTGGGCAAGTCATTTAACCCCAATTGCCTCAGGAAAGAAAAATTATTAATTTCAGAGGAGGTGAATTTATTAGAGAATTTAGTCTTGCTTTAGCACACTAGATTTCACATCTACAGTAGGGTAGGAACAGTTCTAACAGTTCAGAGCAGAAAAGAATGCCTGTGGTCAGACCCCTAGAAGGATCTCTATAAACAGCTGCACAAAACCTCTGAAACTTGAGACAATGCACCCTCCACTCTGGAAATAGAGCTCTCCTTTAACAAAGAGTTAAATGCTGAGTAATGGCTAGGAAACTAAGCAGACAACCAAAAAAGTTTCTGACCATAGAAAGCTATTATAATGACAAGGAAGATAAAAACACACACTCAGAAGATGATAAAAAAGTCAAAGCTCCTACATCCAAAGACTCCAAGAAAAATAAGAATTGGGCTCAGACTATGGAAGAGCTCAAAAAGAATTTTGAAAATCAGGTCAGAGAAATAAAGGAAAAATTAGGAAAAGAATTTAGAGTAGTGCAGAAAGAAATTCAAAAAGGTAATGAGAAGAAGAATGCCTTGAAAAGCAAAATTAACCAATTGGAAAAGAGGATATAAAAGCTCACTGAGGAATTAGAATTGAACAAATGGAAACTAATAGCTTTCTGAGAAATCAAGATAGAATAAAGCAAAACCAAAACAGTAAAAAATAGAAAAAATGGGAAATATCTCATTTGGAAAAACAATGGACCTGGAAATAGATCCAGGAGAGATAATTTTAAAATTATTGATCTAGCTAAAAATCAAATAAATAAAGTAAATTTAAAAAAAGAGGGGAGAAGCAAAAAAAAAAAAAACCTCTAAAAACCTCTAAATATGAAACTTTGTTTTCCTTTTACAGATTTTAATTAATATTTCATTTTATATCATCTTCACCTCTAAATATTTACTTTCCATATCCTGAAGCCACCCCCCTAATAAAGAATAAAAAAAGAAAAAGGTAAAAAAAAATACTCAAACAAAACCAACCAAAACATCAGGAAGTTTGACAGTATAGGAGATAATCTTCCTTGATACATAAGTTTCCATCTCTGAAAAAGGAAGTATCTTTCCTCCATTCTTCTTTTGGGTCAAGCTGCTTGGTTATTATAATTATTCTTTATTCAGGTGAGTTTTTTTCCCTCCATTTACATTGTTGTAGACATTGTATATATTATTTTCCTGGTTCTGCTTCATATAAGTCTTCCCATGCTTTTCTATATTATTCAAATTCATTGGTTTTATTGCACAGTAACATTTCATTGAATTTATGCACCATAAATTGTTTTGCCATGTTTCCAGTTGATGGGATTATATTTGTTTCTACTTCTTTGTTGTCTAGAAAAAACACTCCTTTATCCCACAAACAATTCTGTTGTGAATAGCTCAGTGTACATTTGATCTTTCTCTGTTTTTTTTTTTTTTTTTTGGAGGTTATATTCCTAAGAGTAAGGAATCTGGGTATAATAGTATGAACATGTTATTTATTTATTTATTTATTTATTTATTTTTTTATCATAATGCCAAATTGTTTTTCAAAGTGGTTGGGCCAATTCATAACTTGAAAAAAGTTTTTTTTTTCCCCTGTGCCAAGTATCTGTAACCCCTCCATCACTGATTACTCTCATCATTTGTCATTTTGTCAATTTGCTAGAGAGAAGCTGAAGCTTCAGAGTTTTCTTGATTTGCATTGATCTTTTTATTAGTAATTTGGAAATATTTTTTGTTTGTTAGTAGTTTATGATTCTTTTGAAATGTATTCATATTTTTACCTTAAATAGCTATTATCTTTAGTTCTTTGAAGAGCCATTTTAGGTTCTGAATTTAAAATTCATCTGTAGGAAGAATTTCCTAATAAGAAGAGACTTCCTATAATGAAATAGATTCTCTAATGAGATAACAAATTTTTTTTCAAACTCAAAGTATTCAGGAACAGACTTATCAGAGATCTTACATAAGGAATTTATGTATTGAATAGACATTCAGATAGATGAAATCTAGTGTGTCTTCTAATCATAAGACTACATATTAACCTGTTTGCAGAGAACTTCTTATTATCCATCAAAAATATAACCATTGAAGTTCTAGATACTGTTATATATGATGAAGAATCTGTTTTTTTCATATATATGAATTTTATTTTTACTTCCATTTAAAATATAGGTATCCATATATGTGAACAAGCTTTAGTAAAGAAAATGTAAATGTGCAAAATGAAACAACAGCAAAACAGTACCAAAAACTGTAAAATCCTTGTCTCGGTGGTTAACTTTCATTGTCTATCGATTATTAATCCCAAACTTAAAAATAAATATATGTTCCAAAAGCCTTAAGGAAGTTTTAACTTTTAATAACTTCAGAAGTATTAGCATATCAGACTTTTGTTTTGTGGTTGAGTAACTTATTCAGGATCACACAGATAACCAATGTTAGGTGTTTGAGATTGGATTTGAAATCAGGTCCTCCTGCCTCCATGGCTGGTGTTCTATCCACTGCACCATCTAGCTGTCCCATTAATGTGATAAATGTGATTAACATCATCAGTTGGAATATAAATTTTTAAACTTTCTTTTATACTTATTTATTTTTCTGAGCCTTGAATTCTTAACTTTAACTTTAAGAAGAGATGGCATCCTGTCATTATGGTTTCTCTGTGTGCCAGTTTTTGTATTGCACTTTTTCAGATCACTGGATATGCAGAAGAGGTCTTCATGCTTGGCCATTTCAGTCACTTAATCTATCTCCATTACACTTTTTCTTCTGGGCTTATGTTAAAGCTGAAGATGTATATACTTGCTTTATGTATATGTATACAAAGCTTTATGTATATGTAAACATGTAAAGCTATGCATCAAAACCTCATCCTTTGGATAAGTTTAAGGTAAGGATTATAAATACAATTCTTCAATTACTGAATAGTAATTGATGAACATTTTATAAAGTTTGAAAACTGACTAAAGCAACATATACCACAAGATGCTGATTGTGTTGTTTAAATTTTTTTTTAATTATTAAATTTTGAAATATTAGTTTTGTCTATTTGCGGCATTCATACTTCTGACATTATTAACTACAGTATTATTTATATTGTTTATATTTTTATGATTTGTTTTCCTCATTTTCTTCTGAATTACATGGATTTATTGTTTTTATTGGTGTCTTTCATTATATATATCTTTAATTATAGTGATAATCAATATGTGTATCATACTTTGGTCCAGTTTCTTCATTTAATATTATTTTACATGTGTATTAATGACAAGAGTCCATAGGAGTCCATTTGAGCACATTTTATTCTCTGCCTTGATTAAAGTCATTCAGTTTCTTTCTTCTGTAGTTTTGTGAAAAAAGTATTACTTATCAGTGTAGAAATAAAAAAAAAAAATACCACACACTTAGGTATTCTTTGTTTACTTTATTTCAGCAACATTGTGCCTACAAGTTCTGAAAAGTAGTTATTCCTGACCCTTTCCCCCAATTTATGTTTACATCCAATTTCTACAGCTGCCCATTTTCTGTCCTATATCTTTCACTGCACAAAGCATCTTTACTTTTGGGAAGTATAACATGAAAGATGATTTCTGTGCTTTTTATATCTTGGGAAACTACTTGTGGGGATATTATATTCTGTTCCTCACTTCTGAGTTTCTGTTTTGGACTTTGCTTTAATCTGTAAGAAAATGTGATTCTATCTTTTGTCTTGCTTGTGAAAGTATGACTTGGGCTCTATGGGCATTACAACTGGTCAAAAAAGGGAAAAGCAGAATTGGTTCTTCCCATGACTTATTGGATATAAGGATATTATACACTGAAAACATATGAATATGTTATATAGCCTTACAAGTAGCTATCACATGAGAAAAAGATTCATGAGATTTAGAGACAACAGATAGGCATATATATGTGGGTGTGTGGTGTATATTTATATAGTTTAAATATATATCTATTATTCAGCATTTAACAAATAAAAATCCCACAGAAATCCATATATGCATACATTTATTTATTTATTTTTTTACTTAAAATATACTTTACAGGGGCATGTTCTTTTGTATATAACATTACAAGTATCTTACTGGAACATATAGCTGAGTTAATACTCATCTGGTCCCCCTAATAAAATGTTTTCTTATATTTCTATGAATTATTCATATTCATTTTTAATAAGCCACTAATAATTTCAGTACGTTAGTTTATCATAATTTGTTTAGCTATTCCCTGCTCAAAAGAAACTTTGTTTCAATAAATAGCTCTCTATAAATTCATATAAGTACATATGCAGATATAAATATGTATATGCATATATTTACATACACATATATGTGCACATATGTAACAAAATATGCTGTTAGAAATAGTTTTGTTTAGATAAGTTTTCATTTTCCTGCCAAAACTTCTGTGGAGCATAGTTCTAGGAATTGGGCATCTGGATCAAAACCTATACACATTTTTCTAAATCTCACTGTAGATTTCAATATTTCTTCTATTAAAAAAGATTTGATCCATTCTTAACTCTCAAAACAGGGTACTTGAATGTTTCTTTTGATCACTGTTGCATTAGTGTTTAATTTTGTTTTCTTTTATAAGTTGATAGGTATTAAGTGGAATTTCAGTTTTAAAAATTCACAGTTCTCTAATTAGGTTTTTAAAAATAACATTTTTCATGATTGCTAAAACTATTATTTTTCTTTTGAAAAATGATCAATTTATCATGTTTTTATCTCTTGAAGAATCTCTTATGCTTAAATATTTACTTTAGTTCCTTATAAATTGTAGATGATGATTTTTTTCTTATACATATTTCCCCCATAATTCGTTAGCTTCTCTCCTTTTGTTCTATTCATAATTTTGGTTTTGTTTAAAAATCTTTTTAAAATTTTACGTATAAGAATATTGTGTTTAAATTCCATCTCCAATACTGACTATGACTCTGGACAAATCCTTGTATGCCTTAGGAAATTCTCTATGGTTTCTCTGCTAAGTTATACATTGGAGTTGGAAGTTCCCATGCTGGAAATTACTTGTGCTGATAAAAATGACAAATCATTCACATCATTTATTTAATTTCCAGTAAGTTAGTGCTTATTAAGGACTTATGCCTTTTCCATATTCTGTGAAAGTTACATGCCCTTGTCATGTAGGTTTTTAATTAGTTACCTTAAAATTTTTATTGATATATTTTATTTATATGTTACTTACATTTCCCAAGAAAACCATATCATATGAATATTTATGTATATATTTTTTAATTTAATTTTTAAAATTTTAAAATAATATATTTTTATTTTCAAAATATATGCAAAGATAGTTTTCAACATTCACACTGTGAGTGAGGGGACAATAGGGAGAAAAATTTGGAACACAAAATTTAAACATTTAAATGTTCCAAATTTTTCTCCCTATTGTCCCTTCACTCCCTCCCATAGACAGCAAGTAATCTAATAAATGTTAAACATGCACAATTCTTCTACACACATTTCCACATTTATTATGCTGCACAAGAAAAATCAGATCAAAAAGGAAATGCAAATAAGAAAAAAAAACAAGCAAGCAAGCAACAAAAAAAGGTGAAAATACTATGTTATGATCTATATTCAGTCCCCATAGTCTGGGGATGCAAATGGCTCTCTCCATCACAAGTCTATTGGAATGCACCCTAATCATTACATTATTGAATAGAATCTAGTCCATCAGAGTTGATCATCACATAATCTTGTTGCTATGTATAATATTCTCTAGGCCTTAGTATCAGTTCATGTAAGTATCTCTAGGCCTTTCTAAAATCATTCTGCTGATTGTTTCTTATAGAACAATAATATTCCATATTATTCATATATGAATAAGTTATGACTTATTCAGCCATTCTCCAACTGATGGGCATCCATTCAGTTTTCCAGTTCCTTGCCACTACAAAAAGGTCTGCCACAAACATTTTTGAACATATGGGTTCTTTTTCCTTTTTTTTTTATGACCACTTTGGTATTCAGACCCAGTAGAGGGAACTGCTGGATCAAAGGGTGTATACATTTTGATAGCCCTTTGGCTGTAGTTCTAAATTGCTCTCCAAAATGGTTGCATCAGTTTGCAATTTTACCAATAATGTATTAGTATCCCAGTTTTGCCACATCCCCTCCAACATTTATCATTATCTTTTCCTTTGTGGAAATAAATATTAACTCCCCCCCAGCAAAACCACCTAAAAACCCCAAAAACTATCAATCAGGATGAAAGTTTTGTGAAGTGTTTCACAGCTATAGTTCCCTACATCTGCAAAGAAAGAAGAGAAACTCATTCCTAAATCTCTACTTTAGAATTAAGCTTAGCATTTGGCTCCTTTGAATTTATTTGTATCTATTCTTTTTATATATAATCTGTGTACAATTTATGGGAATAATTTCCTCCTGAATTGGAATTCACAAATCTTTAAGAGGAGAATTTTTTCTTTGTATTTGTTTTCCTGGTGCCTAGAATAACATCTGGCACATACTAGATACCTATTGGATGCATTTTGATTGACTGAAGAATAAAAAAAGTGACCATAGTGAATGAATGAAAAACATTTATTAGACACTTGCCAAGCTCCATGAAAACAAAATGAATATAATGTTGAACTTGGAGTCAGAAGAATCTGTGATTATATCTGTTCTCTGAAGGTTTCTAGCTTCATGTGTGACCATGTCACTCAACCTTTTTGATCTTCAAGGATCTATTTAAAATTATGTTATTAAGTGTTTGCAATCTATAAAGGAAGGAAATGTCTTCTCTAAAAAAGTAATAGTCATAAAGGTACTAACATATTGATTTTTCAAGTATATATGTTTCATAGTTAGCTGGCCCTAGTAAAAGTCCAACTATAGGACTACTTTTGGTCCCAAGATATATGCTAATATTTTACACTCTTGGACCTGTGTCTTTTCTACATTGATATGTGTTAGCAAACTTGTGAACAGGGAGGAAACACCAAGAAGAGATATTTTTCAACTTCTGCTTATGTTGTGGAACATTTTGTCATCATTGTTGGGGAGTGGAGGGAATGAAAAGAAAACTAGCCTGACAAACAGTTTAGTTTTGAAGGTTATCACATATAGCATATATTGAAGGATGTGTGCTTACATGCGCATCATGGGGCCTCTTCTGTCCCTCTAAGTTCTAGGGCCAGGAGTCCTCAAACTTTTAAATAAGGGGCCAGTTCACGTCCCTCAGACTGTTGTAGGGCCAGACTATAGTAAAAACAAAACCTTTGTTTTGTGGTCCTTTAAATAAAAAAACTTCATAGCCCTGGGTGAGGGGGATAAATATCCTCAGATGCTACATGTGGCCTGCAGGCCGATAAGCCCTTTAATGTGGTAAGACTTTTTGAAATTTCAGAATATAGCAAACAAGCATAAGTGTTATGTTCTATTTAATAAATCACAAATCTATTCTTTATGCTCTTCTAGAAGGGGTAAGCTTCTTGGAGTCATAGCACATATCTAATCTTGATGTATAGCTCACTTATCAGTCACTCATTTAGTCTATAAAGATGTCCCTTAGTACTGAGGCACAGAAGTAGCTTAATACAATGTTTCTGTCCTCAAGATAATTATGTTGTATAGGATGTTCTTCTAATTCCTTCACTGCATTTCTCTTCTTTTTAAAAAGTCTCCAGAATTTCTCCTCTTCTTCCTTTTCCTCTTTCCCCTCTTCCTCCTCCTTCATCATCATCATTTTGCTGTTCACCTCCTCCTCCTTATTCTTCCTCTTCTTCCCCTTCTACTTCCTCTGTCTCCTCTTCCTCTCCTCCTCCTCTCCCTCTTTGTCTTCAAACATTATTATAAACTTTTGTATCTGCTCATTACTCCTTTTCACCCCCAAATAAAAATTCCTACATGTAAAAAAGAAGTACCTTCAAACAAAGCAAAGCTTTACTTATTTTTCTGCTATGCCTTACTGTGACCCCATTTTTTTTTTTTTTTTTTGGCAAAGATACTGAAGTGCTTTGCCATTTCCTTCTCTAGCACATGTTGCTAATTAGGAAACCAAGGCAAACAGGATTATGGGACTTGCCCAAGGTCGCATAGCTAATAAGTATCTGAGATCACATCTGTCTTTTGCCTCTAGGTGTGACATTCTATCCATTGTGCCATCTAGCTGTCCCAAACAAATTTATATGTTTATTATGCAACTTATAGTCTCAGAGAGTTGTCAAGAGCACTATATTACTTACTTAGGGTCATGTGGCCAATATGCATCAGAAGCAAGACATTAATAAAGTCTTTCTGATCCTAGAGTTGGTTCCCTATTCGTATATGATATTGCTTTTCATAATGTCCTTTAAGGTATAGGAAACTCTTTCCTCAAAAGAGCTATGTGACATGGATAGTATAAATACCATTAGTCCTTGTTTACAATAAATATATATTGAATACTTATTTTGTGCCAGGTACTACAGTATTGATGAAACATAAGAAACCTTCTCTCTTCTCCCTAAGAGCAGAGCTGAGCTGATTTGTCCAATATCATATTGATACTAAATAGAAAACCTGGAGATCATATCCAGGTTCTGTGATTCTAGATGTAATTCTCTTGCCATGGGATCTCACACTTGCTCAGGTAGAATACCATTAAGACAAAGGAGATATTTACCAGAGGCAAAGTATCCAAAGAAATACAAAGAGGCAAGGATTGATATTTTATGAGGGAGTAAGAAGATTTCTTGGAGAATGGCCTCTCTTGAAAGCAGGAAAAGTTTTCAAAAACTAGAAATGAATATAGTTGTAGTATTTATGGCACCCCTGTGAACTGCCCTATCATATTTTTTGATATGTGAATTTATACAATGATATATATTAACATATATACATATTTATATTTAATCTACATTTGTTACAAAGTTTCCTATTCAGGAATTTTGTATTAATAGGTTTCTATAAATAGTTAGAGAGTACATAATAATGTAAATGAGTTGAGAGTATAAATGACTTCCAGGTGTTTCCAAATGGATCATCCTTCCCATGATCATGATCATGATCATCACCATTATCATCATCACCATCACTATCACTGTTACATTTATATGATGCTTTAAGGTTTGCAAAGTGCTTCCCACCCTTCTCCCTTTCTGCCTCATTATATTTAACCCTCACATTAGCTCTGTGTAATTGTTTCAGGTAGGATTTAATTCTGGTCTTCCTGAATCAAAGTTTACTCTTGTCCTCTGAACTATCTGCTTACCTCTAAGACAGTAAGATAGCATTCTGAACTTGGTACCTAATCTGCCACTGATGAGCCTCTTTCTACCTACCTAGACAGCTTTAAGGCATAAAGTGCAGTTTTTCACTGAGACCGTATTTAAAGATTTTCCAGCTTAATTAGGCTAATCAGAAATTATACTCTTTTGGAATGACCTTTAAGGACCTATAGTCATCTTCTGTGGTGTTCTTTTCTTTAGTATAATATATGATGGTTCTCTCTAGGAGCAGGTTTCTCAGGGGAGGTTCTCTTGATGCAGCCTTAATTTCAGTTTAAAGTAATAATCACTTCAAACGCAGCCAGGAGTTAAAATCCAGTCCTTTATTGTGTCCTTCAAAGTCTTGATCTTCAGCCCCTAGCTCCCTCCGAATGTCTCCAGCCAGCACAAAGGTAGAATATGGAATGAATCTGTCTCTGCCTCTGAGAGTGGGCTTCTGTGTCTGGCCCTGAGAGCTTCTTGCATATATGCTGTACATTGGGTACACACCAATCATTATATCACTGGGAAAGCATTATTTGTTGTAGGATTAAATCAATTCTAAACTAGATTTAAACATTGTCTCCTCAATTCCACTTAGTACCTTGTTTCAAGTTCTGGCCCATAACATCTCCTTGTAGGATCAGATCAATCATACTGAACCATGCTAAATTAGATAATTGTCTCTATCAATTCTAATGACTTAATACTTTGTAAGGATCTTCATGTCATAATAAGAACTGGAAGAAATATTTGGGGATGCTAAGTCAAATCAAGTAAATAAGCATTCAATATCTCCTATATGCCAGGGACTGGGCTAAACAATGTAATAGCGTGCTATTTTTGAGATAATGAATGTGGTATAAAAAGCATTCAGGGCATAGAAATTAGAAAAGGAGATAAGTTGGTTACAGAGTGTGAATGAGAGATAATGGCCAATATCTGTCATGGACAAGAACAAAGTTTCTAGAATTTGGAGATCTTCCAGAAGGATTTATATAAAGATATAGACAAAAATGAGAAGACATGTTGAGAAGATATAAAAAGGAGGTACAATAATTCAACAGATTTGGAAATAGAGAACCTAGATAATCATTAATTAGCTCTTGCGGCCCTATTTTCTGGGATGGGGAGAGAAGGAGCTTAAAGGGAAGGAGGAACAAAAGACAGGCTCTGTTGTAATTTTTTCCCCTTTTTTGATTTTGAATAAATGTCAGTTTTTTAGTCAAATAAAAAAAAAAAACTAACCGGTGTGACTTTGAAAAAAATTAAATTCCCTCTCTGAGACTAAGTTTCTTCCTCTGCAATGTGTGGTAGTTGAATGAGATAATTTCTAAAGTCCCTTTCATCTCCATTTTATGATCTTTGACCTATGGCCACAATTTGCATTAATAGAGGAAATTCTCAAATCAATGAGATAATAATGCATCAGGGTATCAAAGCGTGTGTGTGTGTGTGTGTGTGCGCGCGCGCGTGTGTTTGTACACAAATTATGTGGGACAACATGGAGTCATGGCTAGAGAACTCGCCTCAAAGCCAAGGTAATGTGGATTAATTCCTTTCTGTGATGCATAGTAGCCATGTGACTCTGGGCAAATAGCTTACCTCCTCTAGATAAATCTCTAAGACTATAAATTTCAGATAAAATACTGACTTGGATTAGTAGATGAGATTTTTCTTACTTAGAATTTCTTTATACCAATGAAATCATGACTCTTGTCTTCTCTATAATATAAATTATAAACCAGGACACTATAAAACTGGAACAGTTAAATGGCACAATAAATAAAATATCAGGTCTGGAGTCAAACTCATCATTCTGAGTTCAAATCTGTTCCCAGAAACTTTCTAGTTGTGTGACCATGGGTAAGTCACTTAACCCTTTTTGCCTCAGTTTACTTTTCTGTAAAATGAACTGAAAAAACAAATGGAGAAATTTATGTGTAAAATGAGCTGTAGAAAGAAATAGCAAAGCACCCCAGCATCTTTGTCAAAACAAATAAAAAGAAAAGAACAAATAAACCAAAATGAGGTTACAAAAAATTGGTCATGTCTGAAATGACTGAGTAGTAACATTATGGTTAAGATAGCTTTCAATATTTTTCTATCAAACCTAATTCTGAAACAAACAGTTATTTAAAGTTCTTTCTGTCCAAACTTTATGATCTTCATTTCATTATTTTTGTCATGTGTTGCTCAAAAACTAGGACTGAAGTAAATACTGACTCCCATTTATAAAACACTTTAAATTTTACTATGTACTTTCCTTACAACACTCTGCAAGGTGAGAAGTACAAGTATTTTTGGAGGATTAAAAATACAAAATATCATGATGGAAAAGTATCAGATAACAGTGGGCATCTAGCAGGCACAATGGGTAGAATGCCATGCCTGGAATAGAAAGAGCTGAGTTCAAATCCAAATTCAGACACTTACTGTGAACCTGAGCAAGTCACTTAACCCTGTTTGCCTCAGTGTTCTCATCTGTGGAATAGTTACAGAAGGAAATGGCAAACTGCTCTAGTGTCTTTGCCAAGAAAATCCCCAAAGTGGGTCATAAAGAGTCAGATGCTACTGAAATGACTAAACAATAAAAGTCAGGGAATAGAAGGAATGAAGTGAAGGATAGCTATAGCCTCTGAGTCAGGACAGCCTGAATTTTCTTGTATGACTAAAAATATTTGCACTAATGGGGTATTTTTCTTTTCTCCTTCTTTCCCTCCCTCCCTCCCTACTTTCTTCCCTGTATTCTTTCTTTCTTCCTTTCTTTCATTAGGGCATGATGTCTCCTGATCACGGCACAAATAGGAAAACTAAAAAGCAGTGCTCATCTTTCAGCACACTTCCTGCTTTTTCTTACTGGTGAACAATCTTCCTGAGTTCTCCACTCCTTTAATTGGTCCTTGGAGAGTCCTCACAAACCTTTTACAATGACATCCAGTGAACATTTCTGAGTAGTGCCAAGCCACAGTCTCTGTGATAGCTCACAAATTACAGATTGAATTCAAGCTGTATTACTTCCTTTTGCAATGTTTAATACATGAGTTTTCTTATTTGGAACCACTAAGCTGATGACATACACTATCTCCCCCCAGATGCTCCCATCCCCAAGCATGATGAATTTCTGAAACTACTGCTTGAAACATATTCTTCTTTAAAAAAAAAAAAGATTATATCACAAACAATTCCTTCGATTGTCTCTTCTACTCCTTGTTGGAAGCCAAATGACTATGTCTGTATGGGATGTTTCTGAAAATGGAGGAATATTGCAAAAATAGCTTTAAGACACTTACAAGTCACTGATTCTGCTTTGACAGCTTTCCACAAAGAAAAGTTGGGTTTTGGAAAATTTTCAGATCTCCTTACTCTCATAAGAACAATTGAATTGCACTATGTTACAGTAGGATTAATTCTATTTTTAAAAAGATCTCATTCTAATGATAATAACAAAAACAATATTAGTATTTATATGGTGCTATAAGTTTTGCAAAATGTTGTCTCATCTTTTTCTCATAACAGCCCATGATACAAGAGCTATTATTAATCTCATGTTGCAGATTAGGAAACTAAGGCATAAAGAAGTTAAGTGGCTTGCTGGGGGTCACACAGCTAATATCTGAGACTAGATTTGAACTCAGATCTTCCTGACCACAGGAGACAGGCATGCCACTTGAACAGACTTTTGTTTTAGAAGAGGGAGGGTATTTGAGTAATAATCTTTTTTTTTTGAATAATATTCTTGATAAATAATTGCTAATTTGTTGATATTTTGACCACATGGAGAAATGGATGAGAAAGAAGGGACAATGTGAAGCAAAAATCTATTCATCAGATCTTAGTAGATCAGCTAATATGTGTATAGAACTCTTTTAGTTAATGGGAGTGGTGGTGGTGAAAGGTCTACAAAAATAAGTAAAATATGATCCTTTTCATAAGGATTTTATAAGCTAGTTGGGACAATGATTCTTGTCGCCTGCATACAACAGTCATTTTACCTTTGAAATAAATCTTGTCTTCTTCCTCTTCTTACTTCTATCAGGTTCTTATTAGCTCTTAATTGGATTATTATTATAGTTTCTTAATACATTTTCCCACTTTGGTTTAAATCCTTTCATTCTCTCTAATATTGCCATTGTCAGAATAATCTTCTTTATAAAAATATCTGATCATATCTCTTCTTAGCTCAAAAGTCTTTAATATTTCTCCATTGTCTATTAAATTCAAGTTCATATTCCTTTGAAAGGATATCAAGACCCATCACTATCTCATGATACCCCAACTTTATTGTCTTTTTTCATACTATTCACCATTATATACATTCTGTTCCATCTACCCTGGATTATTCAACCTTCACCTGCTATGCCAAGTATAGTGTGTTTTACTGTTTTCTTGCCTTTAATCATAGCTTTATAAATATCGTGAATACCCTTTTTTGAAATCCTTCCAACTCTTTTTAGTTTTAGTCAAAACCTCTTTAATAGTGCCTTCCCTCATTTGTCAGAATGATTTTTCCTCCCTAAGATCTTTTTGCATTTTGCTGATGTATTTTTATGGTATAGTTTATGGTCATATTTTTTATATACATGTTATATGTCAGTAGTTACATATTTATAGTTAAGTTTATTTCATATTTGTTTTACTAGGCTCAAGAGAGATTAGAGGTCATTTATTTTATATTTTCTCCAGTGAGAGTATGGAGAATAGTACATGTACTATTTAAGTTATTTTATTCTTGTCTGAATCTTTGTGATACCATTTGGTGTTTTTGTGGTAAAGACCATGGAGTTTGCCATTTACTTCTCCTTCTCTCATATGAGGAAACTGAGGCAAACAGGACTAACTGACTTGGCCAGGGTCACACAGCTAGTAAGTGTCTGGGGCCGAATTTGAACTCAGGAAGAGGAATCTTTCTGATTATAGGACTGGTGTCTATTTGCCATACCACCTCACTGCTCTGCGTATATTAAGTATTTAAAAATGTTTGTTGAATTTAATTTCATTGACAAACAGTGATATGGCATGGGAAAGGGCATTTCAAAGAAGGAAGAGATCATAAATAGACTGGCTCTTAAAAGAAGAATTTTATCAGGATAAATGCTGAGAAGAGGATGCATTCTAGGCAAGAAAATAGTATGAATAAAGGCCTAGAGGGATACAAATGAATAAGCATGTTTAGAGATTGGAGGATAGTCCAAATTTGTTGAATCACAAATGTGTAAAGGAGAAAAGTGAGATCTAAGACTGGAAAAGTAGGATAAGGTTATGAAGAGCCTTGAGTGCTAAACTAAGGAGATTAATTCAGGAGGGAATGGGAGCCATTAAATATTTTAGAAAAGGGAAATTACAGGATCAGAACTGTTTTTTTTTTTAAATAAAGAATAATCTTATAAAAGTGTTTATATGTTGACTGGAGTGGGGAAAAAGAAAGGGTGGAAAGACTAATAAAAAAGTTATTGAAATAATAAGAGGCTATTGGAGAAGCCTATTTGGGGAACTACGGGGAAGAAATCTCAAAGGCTCTCTAATCCAAACCTCTCATTTTTTAGATGTGGAAACTGAAGTGCAGAAAGTTTAAGTGACTAGCCACCAGTAATAAGTAACAAAGGCAGAATTTGAACCCAAAAAAGTCTGTTTCTGAATTCAGCATTTTTTTCTGCTCTATTTTCCAGGTAATAAGCGAGGTGTTGGCAATGTGTCAATAATTGAATGGATGTGAGATATTGCCAAAATTGAATTGATGAATCTTGGCAATATGAGTGAATGGGAGCAATGAGAGAGAGCAATTCTGAGCCTGGGAACCTGGAAGAACCAGCAATAGAAATAGGGATATGAGGAAAATGAGGGAAGGATTTAATGAGGGAGGATTCAATATGGATCAAGATATGATAAAAACACAATGATGAAGACCTGGATAACAAACCTGAGCTAGAAAATAGTGTTGGACAATGTGCTGAAATGGGGAGGTGATAAGACCAATGTTTTCCTCCTCTTGACCATCTGGCTTTCTGCACAGCTTTTTCTCCTTCCACCATCCCATGGTCATTACCTCTGTTGTTCACTTCCTTTGTTGTTGAATCATTTAAATCATGTTTGGCTTTTCATGGTGCGATTTGAAGTTTTCTTGATAAAGATATTAGAATGGTTTACCATTTTCTTATTTACAGATGAGGATACTGAATATTTCTGATTCTAGCCCAGTGATATCCACTGCATCACCTCCCTTTCTACAAAACTTAATTGGTCTTCTTCTGGTATGCAGTTTCCCGACATAGGTCCAATAAAAGCCCAATTTTTATAGAATAGGTCCCTCTCAGACTAGTCATCATATCAGACTAGCAAATGACTTTCCAGGTACTATCTACCAAAGCAGAAGTGCCAGCGGTAGCCTTGATGCATTTGGGTAAAGTAAAATCTCTTTTGTTAAATGATCATTGACTCACAAGTGCCTCATTTGTCCCAATGTCAGGCTTGAGTTAAGAGGTACTGGTTTTAGAGACAGGTCTTGATTTCCCCCACTCATATGGATTTCAGGTGATGGAATTCCACAGTCATCAGCCTCATTCTTTCTTCGGGAGTCACTGAAATATGTCAAGACAAAAGTCAGGACTATTGGTGATGGCTTTGGATGCAGTAGATAATCTTGATATCTTTGGTGCCTGGCCAAGTTTTGAGCCTTTCACGGTGCCTGCTTCAGCCACCTTCACTTATACACCAATTCTGCAAAAGAAAGTCTTCACATGCTTTGGGTAAATATCTCATTTAATTCACCTATGCGTTTGAGACCTATTGGTTTCCTACCTCCTGGTTTAGCACATCTGCTCAGTTGAATTTACTTGGAATATGGCTAATGTTCATATTACAGTTTCTTGGAGCCACAGGTGAGAGTGGTTGATAGTGGATACCAACAGTGGATAAGTATCTACCAAAAGTGGAAAAGCATTGGGCAAACTCTCACATCAGAAGTGCTAGTTCTATCTGAACATCTGCCCATGTAGTCAACTCAAAAGGAAGGGAACTGCAAGGAAGGGATTGAAGCTCCTAAGGAAAGAAGTCAGATTGATTAGATATTTATGCAGTTTCTTCAAAGTCAGTCATACCTTTGATCAGCCAACCCGGGAAAAGGGAAAAGTAATTAGGTTCCACTCTTTGGATACAGCCCTGTCAGGATGGACCTAAGATTTAGCAATAGGTCTCCCTTACTGAACACCATACAGTTCTATGCATAGCAATTGGAAATCTGAGCAGAAGATTTGCACCAAACAACAAGAGATTTCATATATGCTTCCTTGCCAAATAGACAAAGGTGATAATACCTTCTCTCAGAAAGATGTTTGGGTAGATATTCTGAAACAGTTCTTATAACATTATGGGTCCATGTTTTAGATGCCCCATGATTTCAGAAGTCAAATACCTACAGAATGGAATTTCCAGAAAGTATCTGGGAGTGGCTAGACCAAACAATCATTAGGTTTCTGGAACTGAAAGCTCTCCAAAACTCGATCTATTATTTTTGAAAAACATTTTCTCTCTTCCTTTTGGACTTTAGTTGCCACTGGAGAAATGACAAAAAGGTCATACTTACTCCCTCTACCCAAAGTTGCCTATCATGAGTTGAGTGATGCAACATGGCCCCTCCAATAAGATGTATTGGACACAAAGGACTTCTATTGTGAAATGGAAATGGTATTCACAATTGAGTCATCCAGGCTCCTCAGGTATTGGTGCCCTTCAGGAAAAGATTGTGATTTTATCAGACACTTAAGGCTTCTAGCTGCAGCACCTTGTCTCTTTTATTTTTCTTCCTTGCTGACAATCTGATCTCTGAAGAATATAATTTTGTTTGATTTATTGATGATTTTGCCCATTATGACTGAGGTATACAAATCAGACTTCAGGAGCAATTAACCAATTAACAGGAGGGTAACCTGTGAGACATAGGGGTCCTGGCAATGCTTTTCAATGGGCTAAATTATGAGCTATATGACAAATGTATGAGAAGGTCTTAAGGGATAGGGCAGATAAAATCTTTATCTACAATGATTCCATAAACAGTTTTTTTAATGGGTTTGGCAGAGTGGTCTGGAGTCTAGAAGGAATAAGACTGGATAAGTAAGGACTCACCTCTCTCCTTTGGAGTCAGGACCAGAGAAGGAATTTAGCTGATGATTTTCACCACATATAATTATTGGTGGGGGCATGTTAGTGCCTATTAGAGGCATCACACTTGATTAGTTGCAATAAATACAAAAATTTCCTTATAAGAACAACAGAAACTGGGGAGTGAATTCACTGATGATTGGAACATGGAGGATATATAGCCCTGGACTTAGGACTATATGATTCCTCCACACAAAGGATGAGGCAACTAATTCTTCTCAGTTTTCTTTCTCATGTTAATCAGAATGCCCACTTCTGAAATAACAGCATGACATGAATCCTCAGGATTTCCAATATATCTCTGGATGTCAAATTGATTATATAGGTACCCTTTGCCATCTCAGAGCAAGAAGTCTGCCCTTATTGAAGCTGATACACATCCGTTGACATACATATGTCATTGCCATAATAGTCAAATCTATCACGGTAAAAAGCTTTTATAGAACATAACCTCCCTCCCTATGGAATTTTTTACCATTGCCTCTTATTAGGGCATCCACTTTACATAAAGGATAAAACTGGAGTTTTCAATATAATATCTGCTTGATTTTTCGCCTTCTATATGAAGAATCTTTGGAATAGGCCCTTGAAACAACAGCTTAGGTTCTTAGCCCCTGACTATCATGGTTGGCTGCTCTGTCTCCCAAAAGCTGTTTTATCTCAAGAAGGAGAGGTCTCTTTAGTCCAGTGATTTCTTGGTTCAGACTTCCAGGAAAAGAATTACCTGACAGAGCTGACATTCGACAATGCTCTAGAGGCAGCTTATACCTTAAATAGCAGTTTTGATTCCTTACTTCTTTACCCCTCATTCTTATCCAATCAGTGATTGAGTATCTCTCATATATTCCTTCTTCTCTCTGAGGACATTTTAACCACCCTGGTACAGGTTCTTGACATCACTTTATTCCAATTGCTTGCTGATTGGTTTCCCTGCCACAAGTCTCTCTCCATTCTAAGCCAAGCTCCATTTAATTGTAAATTGAATTTTCTAACATAACAGTCTGACCCTACACACACACACACACACACACACACACACACACACACCCTTAATAAATTCCATTGACTCCTCCAATAGGCTTAAATATAAAGATTAAAATATAATGTTCTTAAATTGTCATTCAAAATCCTGCATAACCTGGCACTTTCCTATCTTTC
The DNA here is from genome assembly GCF_016432865.1 of Antechinus flavipes. Classification (NCBI taxonomy): domain Eukaryota; kingdom Metazoa; phylum Chordata; class Mammalia; order Dasyuromorphia; family Dasyuridae; genus Antechinus; species Antechinus flavipes. Next base: position 215,969,833 of record NC_067401.1, on the reverse strand, counting down.
CACTTTTCTTACACCTTGCTTCTCACCATTGGCCTCTGAGAATACTACATTCCATGTACAGAATGATAAACCTGGAACAATCTCCTTCCTCATCTCTATCTTCTAGCTTCCCAGGCTTCCTTTATGTCTCACATGAAGTCCATTGTTCAGGGAGCTTTTCTATGCCATTCATAATCTTAAGGCCTCCCCTCTGAGATTATCTCTGATTTATCCTTTATATATGTTGTTTGCAGAAAATTTTAAAGAACTTATGATGAAAAATACCATCCATCTCCAGAGAAAGAACTGATGGAGTCTGGATGCAGATGAAAGCCTACTTTAAAAAAAATTTCTTGTGTGTATGTGTGCTTTTTTGTTTTTTTGGTTTGTGTTATTTCCAAATATGACTAATGTGGAAATATGTTTTGCATTATTGCATATAATACAATATGCAATTGTATTTAGAATAGTGTCTAGCAAATAATAGGTGCTTGAATAGTTTAAATATAGCTAATGTTGATTGCCTCTATAACTTTTCCATACTTCTCTGAAGTTTTCATAGTCTTTATCTCTTATGGAATGTTAATATACACAACTTATTAAATTTATCACCCATTGATGGGCATCTACTTTGTTTCTACTTCTTTGTCACCACAGAACAATATATTTTGCTGTTTCTAGTACCTTTTCAAACTATGGAATCTCTGAATCAAAAAATATAGGGTTGATATAATCTTTTTTTAAAGCATATTTATAAATTATTTTTCAAAATGATTAGGTCAATTTGCCGCTCCATCAACTGTATATTAATATTCCTGTCTTCCTATAGTTTCTCCAACATTTAAGATTTTCTTTTGTCATCTTTGATAATTATATGTATGTAAGATGTAATCTCAGAGTTGTAAAGTAGTACTCTTTCTTTTAAAAATTTGAACTTAACAAATAGAAATCTAAGTTAGATTACATTATAGTCTAAAGTACCATAGACAAAGAAACAAATAACATTTTAAAATATGTGTGGACAAAGAATATGGATGCATAAATAAATAATTGAAAGATAAGTAAATTGGAAAAAAAGTAATGAAACTGGATACAATTGGGGAAAGGGACACTGGTAATAATATTAAGATATTTTAATGTTTCTTTTCCTGGGATAGATAAATCTAACAGAAAGGCAATTAAGAAGAAAAACATGGAGCTGAAAAAAAATGTCAGGGAAACTAGTTATGAGTTACTTATAGGGATTATAGGGAAAGGATCTCCCCCATTGAAGAAGAAAAGAAGAAGAAGGAAGAGGAGGAGGAGGAGGAGAAGGAGGAGGAGGAGGAGGAGGAAAAGATGAGGAGGAGAAAGAAAAGATGGGGAGGAGAAGGAAGAGAAAGAAAAAAAAGAGGAGGAGGAGAAAGCCATGTAAGAGAAAGAAAAAAAAGAGGAGGAGGAGAAAGCCATGTATGGTGTAACAATGATATGGCTGGCTGTCTCTTGAGTTTGGGAGTTCTGAGTACCACTTATCAAAATTGATCAGATATCTGAGCCTTCAGTTTACTGAAGCAGGGGCAAACCAGCCTAGACTAGAAAAAAAGGAGATAAAAGTTCTTGCAACAAGAGCAAAACTGGATTCAGTACCTACTGCACTTCCAATATGGGAGAGATGTGGATATTGTCTTTTAAAAAATATTTTGGAGCATTATGAAATACTTTAATGAAAAATGATAATGTCTTGGCATAAATATTTCATAAACAAACAATTTTAGACCACAACACAATAAAAGACAACATGAAGAAAAGATAGGGCCAAATGACGGCTAATTATGCACTAAATAAAAAGTAGATCAAAGATGAAAACATATATATGTATATAGATACACATATAATTTTAGGGAACAATATCAATGTGACAATATGAAGTAGAGTTTATCTAAATAAACTACAGAGTTTAATGACTGCAAGTTTCATATGAGTCAACTATATGATACAGTTTCCAAGAACACATAATCACTATCTGGTGTGCATTGAGAGACGTAATGTCCAGGATAAGGGATGAGAGAGTGTTTCTGTAGTTGGCTTTGATTAAACTGCAACTAGAGGATTGTCTACAACTGTGGATACCATGATTTTTAAAAGAGAATGAAAAACTTGAGTAAATCAGAGGAAGTGTCCTAGATGGTGGAAGAATTAGAGATTATATCATAAGAGGATCACCTGAAGGAATATATATTCTCAGGATGAAGAAGAAACAAAAAGGAGATATAGAATATATTCCTTCAAGTTTTTGAAGAATTGTCATGTAAAAGAAGTCCCATAAGGGCAGAAGAGGAGTATTTAGTACGAACTTCAGAGAGAAGATGGATTTAGGTTTCTTTTCTTTAGGGAAAAAAGTAAATTATCTCAAAGGGTATGCTGTCCCCTACCTCTGTAGGTAGTAGTTTTTTCTTTGCTAGTCTTCAAAAAGAAGTTGAATGCCTGAGATGCTATCTAGAAGATTCCTGATAAGATATTGACTTAAACAAATAATCTCCAAGGTCTGTTCCCAACTCTGAGAGTTTGTGATCCTATAATTTAATAATTTTATAGATTATTATTTAATTATTTTACATATGAGAAAACTTAGGCAAACATGATTAAGTGATTTGCTCAGCATCAAACAGCTAGTAAGTGTCTGAGATTTGAACTCAGGAAATAAGTCTTCTTGACTTCAGACATAGCACACCACATGCTTTGATGAAGAGAGTAATGGTTAGGGAGTGTTAAATAACTTGAATTAGCTTTTGGGAAATTTATTCTTTTCTACCAAGAGAAGAGGAAGAAAAAAAAACCACATATTAAATGTCTAATGTTACTTAGGAAGTGTTTTGAGTAAGCCCATTCTCCCGCAGAGAATACATTTTTGCCGATAAGCATATGAGACAGAATTTGAATCTAGGTCTTCCAGACTCCAAATTGAGAATGCTATCCACTATATCACACAACAGTTAATTTTCTCTTTATACATACTGCTTAATATTTTGACTCAGTCCTCTAGGGCCAAGACTTTCTACATCAAGGTTCTGGAGCATACTGAGAGTTTCTATTGCCATCAGTTTGAGCACCCACCAGCTGTATTTTCTCTATACACACTATTAGCGGCAAATCGGTAGCATCTATATTTCATTTAACACTTATTAGCTTCTCCAGAGAGATACTTTCAAAAATGGAATAAGAAGGAAAATATATTCTTCAGAGGATAATAAACTCATTTTAAACAGTTACTAAATAATAGTAGTTCCTCTGAGTTCATTTCCAAAGGCATTGTTACTGCTGGATGTCTTTATCTTAGCTAATCCTGGACTGGGGTACCAAAGCTTTCCCCCAAAAGTCTCTTATTTCTCTGGTCATTGATCCTAACCTAGCTTCAAAATCTGTCCTGGATTCCTGTGGTTCAGTCTTCTGATTTTTAAATTAATCTCAGTGGAAAGAAAATAACAAAAGGAGGACCCAGATTGAGACTGATACCTCTGGACTATGGTCCTTTAGAGGAAAGAAGGCTTCAAAGTTTCTTCTATTATAACTTTGTCTTCACCATATGCCATGAGTGAAGAATTTCATCCACAAACACAGCAAACAACTAAAATGATTGAGGCAAGAGAGATGACAGAAGCTGCCTCCAAAGTCATTCAAAGAACCTTTTGTTCATTCTTTCTTTGAATTTGTAATAACAGCTAACATGTAGATGGTGCTTTAATATTTGCAAAGTGCTTTACATGTAATCTCATTTGGTCTTCATAAAAACCCTATGAAATAGGTTGTATTATTATCTCCATTTTAATGATCTTTAGTTGTTTTCAATTGTGTCCAATTCTTCATGACCCCCTTTTAGGTTTTTCTTGTCAAAGATACTGGAGTAGTTTGCTATCTCCTTCTTTATATTATTTTACAGATGAAGAAACTGAGGCAAACAGGGTGAAGTGACTTGCCCAGAGTCATACAGATGGTAAGTATTTGAGGCCAGATTTGAACTTAGGAAGATGAGTTTTTCTGGTTGCAAGCCTGGCACGCTATTCTTTTTACCATTTACTTGCCTATGCCCATTTTACAAATGAGGAACCTGAACTTGAGAAAAGCTAAACAACTTTCCCAGTCTAATAGCTCCTAAGTTCTGGAGACTGTATTCAAATCTGGATCTTCCGACTTCAAGTCTAATTCTATATCCACCATACGACCAAAATGTCTCTGTATCTTATAGAAAATAAAACTTTTTGTGATACTATTATGGCATATATTGTACATAATATATGACAATTTTTTTCAAATATTGGGCAAGTCATTAAAATTCTCTAGGACTCAACTTTATAATTTCTAAAATGGAGCTAGTGATACTTGCATTGACTACTGCTTGTAGGATGAAATAAAACTTCTCCAACCAGACCAGTTTAGGTTTTTGGAAATATTTTAAATTATTCTTCTTGAATTCTAAGTTCCAGACACACTGGTCTACTTGCCATTTTGCACACTTGCCATCCCACCTCCCATGCCTTTGTAAAAGTTCCCTTCTTGCCCAGAATACACTACCTCTTCACATCTCTCTCTGAATTCTCTGCTTACTTCAAGACTCAATTCAGGGCCCATCTCTTTTGCCTAATCCTCCCAGCTGTTACTTAATCATCATTATTTAATCATCACTGTTGTTGTATTCCCTTATTCCCCATATTATAAACTATTTGAGGTAGCTGTTTTAATTTTTTTTTTGTTTTTGTACCCCAATGGCTAACACAGTATCTTGTATATAGAAGGTACTTAATAAATGCTATTTGGCCATTGGCAAATAATTTCAGAACCTGTTTCCTCAGACCTGACATGTAATAATAATTCCATGCTACCTATTTCACAGGGTTGAAGGAAAACTTAAATAAGATAAGCTGTGTATAGTGCTTTGGAATCCTTAAAGGCCTACAGAGATATTAGTTATCATTAGTGTCATTGCTATTATTATTTGCTTGATGTATTTGTTGTAAGAAAATCACTTGTTTTACCCTAAAAGTACAACAAAAATACAGAGAAACACAGAGATGATATCTCTAAGGCAGTGTTTTCTGGGAAATGAAAGATATCTTATAATTTAGCATTTCCATTTACTTTTTATGTAAGAGAGAAATAAAGCTTCACTAATATTTAACATATGAATTGAAAGTGAACTCTCACTTGATCCATATGTCATGCTACTTATGGTATATCAAGTCTCTTTAGGGAAGAGTTGAAGCTCTACAACTTGGCTCAGTTTGTAGTTATGCCCTAGCTCATCCATTCCCTTTCAGTGTTTTGTAACATATTGCAATCTATGTGTGCTTGGTCAAGTGGATTTACATATTATATTATCTACTTTTAATTAAATGAACCCTCACAAAATGGACAAGTGACTTTAAAAGATTCCTGCAAAGAAACTACAGATTGAAAAATAATACAAATAATACAAGTACCAGCAAACAAGAAAATGGTGGAGCTGACACTTTTCTTCCCAGTACAAGGTTTTTTGTTTTTTTGTTTTTTGATTTTTTTTTGTCAGCCTCGCAGAGGTTATTATTTGAACTTCATTTTTGAAGGTGGCCACAACATCTGGGAGGGAATACCATGACATGCAAGTGAATTGGATTTAAGTGAGGGAGGACTGTGCCAGGTCACCTGCCTTACTTTCCCCTCCAGAGCCATCTGAGTCCAGGGACAAGAGGACTGGATATAGCACTGCAGGAAATGGAAGACCTTGGCCTTTTTAAGTTAAAATATTCAACAGATTTCAGTTTTGACTGAGGCTGCCACATTATGAAGTCAAACATTGGGAATCTGGTTAGAGCTGATCAAACCTGGTTGCTGAATGAAGTGAACAGAACCAAGACAACATGGTATATAGTAATAGCAACATTATGAGGTGATCAACTTTGATACACTTAGCTCTTTTTAGCAAAACAGTGATCTAAGACAATTCCAAAATACTCATGATGGAAAATGTCATCCTCATCCAGAGAAAGAACTGTTGATTCTGAATGCAGATTAAAGCACACTTTTTTTCCTTTCTTGTTTTTTTTTCCCTTTTATTCTGATTCTTCTTTTACAATATGATTAATGTAGAAATATCTAAGGAAAAGAGGAAGGGAAAAAACTGGAACTCAAAATCTTATAGAAGTGAATGCCAAAAACTATCTTTACATGTAATTAGAAAAAATACTATTAAGTAGAGGAAAAAAAGAAAATGTACAATGTGAGAGAGTGTACTAAAACTAGAAAGCAAGAGATTTATTTGTCAAATCATCTGTCCATATTTTTCTTCTAAAAATTGCATTTATGTCATTATAATTATGGCAAAATCTAACATTCAAATAGTAATTTAAAGTTTACAAAGTATTTCGCTTAAGTATCTAATTTAATCTTCATAAGTTGTGAGGTAGATGTTATTATCATCCTAATTTTATATTTAAGGAAATAAAGGCTGAGTAAAGTTAAATGATTTGTGTAGGATCTGTTGTTATTGTTCAGTCACTTTAGATGTATCTGACTCTTCATGATCCTTCTTGTGGTTTTCTTGGCAATGATATAAGAGTGATTTGCCTTTACTTCTTCAGTTCATTTTACAGATGGACAATTGAAACAGAGGGGCAAATGACTTGTTCAGGGTCATATAACTAGCAAATGGCTGAGGTGAGATTGAAGACTAGGTCTTCTTGCCTTAAGAGCAACAATTCAACCAGTTTGGCTTAAACAGTATTTAATGGTTGAGTATTTCCCACTCACTGGAGGTAATACAATATAGTACATTACCATCTCACCCACTAATAATGTCAAGGAAGTTTGAAATTAATAGCACTACAGGCCCAACTTCCAAAGAGAAAAAACAGTTCATCAGAATTTAATTTGGCAAAGACCACACATTTAATTAATAGGATATAGCACAAATTTATAGAATGTAATGAATAAAAGCAGAAGATATGGGTTAGGGTTAGATAAGAGGTAGTTTAAATTCTGAACAAAAGTAAAAGTAACTAAAAAAAAGATCTAAGCTGATAAAAATGTTCAAAATGAGGACAATTACTTTAAACATGGTTTGATATACACTATTTTCAATACTGAACATCAACCTAAATGTATATTATGATTTCAGATAATATTTAACAATTGTATGAAGCCATCTGGACTAGTAACATAAAAACATATTACAAAAATGATCTCACCTATTAAAAAGTTTTATAGCTTACATTTAAAAGACATGGGAAAAAAAAACTTTGCAACCTGTTTAAAAATCTTCCAAAAGAAGAATTTCACTGAATTTTGGAATCCATTTGTCAAAAATACAAAACTTTTGAATAAATTTCAAGAACAATTTGCCTTATAACAGGAGAGGCAGAAAATTACTACTCCATTTCAACAAATTCTATTGCATAAACGGTTATGAGACTGAAAAATGAACAGTGTAATTTAGTAAACATAGCCAATGATGTACTTTTACCATTTGGATTTATGTCTTTTTGTGCTATGATTGGCATTAAAAACAAGCATTAAAACAAACAACTTAAAACAATTTTTCAATTTCTATGACAAAGTATAAAACCTAGATTTTCAAAAATAATGAAGTATATTTAAAACAAGTAACAATGTGAAAGCAAAAAAATTTATTATTATTAAAATAAAAGGTTAAATTACTTATTTCATCTTTTTTCATCCATTTTAACTTTATGTGTGTTTAAAATGTGAATATCTCTCAATTTTGAAATTAGTGCCTTTGCACATAGTAGGGGATCCATTAAGGGTATTAAATGAAATAACCAATGGGAAAATGCAAGATAACTGCTAACAATTGATAACATCCACAACAGGTGCCTCAGTCTGCCCAAATGTATTACTGATTCATAATGGAATTAGTCTTTCTTTGTGCTAATTAGATTGAAAAGTCATCACAAAAGCATCCATATTTTGTAAAGTCTCCCAGCTCTCCCAAATATCTTTGACTTTCTTCTTTTGCATTTTCAGAGCTAGGATGATTTGATTCTTCAGAACACAAAATTGCATATTTTAACTATTTTCAATAAGCAAAAAGCTCCCTCCTCCCTCCTCGCTTTCCACTTCTAAAACCTCACAAGCTGTTAAAATGCCCATCCCTTCTGCTCCATTTCCTCACCAAAATCCTATCACATACCATATGAATTTTTAACCCCAACACCTGTCCACCCACATGGTTATAGGGAAGTGGGGGTGGGTAAAAAGGAAAAAAATCTGAGACAATCAACATTTTCTGAGAACCCACTGTATGCAGAATTTGCTCCCATGATCCTTGTGAGATCACAGATAATAAATACATGGATCAACTCTCACTCATTCATTTCTGTCCTTAGCAATGATGCTGCTGCCTTCTCAATTAGTACATCTTTAAAATTTTGGGCCAAATGCTAATGCCTCAGGATCTAGGCATCTGGGCTCTGGCTCATTCTGTTTAGACTAACAGCCTATTTGTGGCATTTGCTATGTGACTAAAGTGGTGTTTTGGAAATGGATTAGGGGAATAATATTTTGTGCATGGCTACTGAATTTGGTTTGCTGAATAACTTGTACTATAATGTTTTTCTTGCTTCTATTCCAAGTTTAGAAGGGGAGATCTTAGAAAAGAATTGGTGAGAAATAAGTGATATTATATATTAACTTTTCAAATTCAGTGTGATGGGAAGGCAAAATGCCATTCATTAGATGCTCCTGAGACAATTGATTAACTGTCTCTATTCACAGACTTCCCTATTCCCTCTATATTCCTTTGAGTTCTTACCTTGTACCTGTTTAGCCATTGCCACAGGTGGTATCTCTACTGAGATAAATAAAATAATCAATAAGGATTTATTATATATGCTAGTTAAGCAGTGGTGTGAAACTCAAATAGAAAAGAGGACCAAAGAACAATATATAAGGGTAAGCCATGTATTGACTCAGAAAATCACAGGTGAATATTATCTGTGTTCCACTGTATTATTATTTAATTCAATATTTCCTGATTAAATCTGGCTCAGGTCACACTTAGCAGTGTTGTGGACCAGGCACAGTCTACAGGACAATTGTTTAACAGTAGTGTATAGAATGCTGGTCTGAGATCCAGATATACCTTCCATCAATTCTACTTCTTAAATATACTGGGTCACTTCATTTCTCATTACTCTACAAAAATGTTATAGAGAAAGTGTTGATTTTACTTGGTATAGTGATTGTTGTTCAGAACTTTTGGTCAGAGCAGAAACATTGCTATTTAAACTCATTGTGAGACATCAAAATCCAAACAGTGAGCCAATGAGGCTTGAGGTAAAACCTATTATTGTCCAATCAATGAGGTAGCTCCCTTCTACTAAGGAAATCACATGTCCAGACATAGTCCCTATTCCTATATGTCATTAGATGTAAAGACAAACAAGCAAACAAACAAAAAAGCTGCTCTCATGTAGCTCATATATTCTTTGTAAGGGCTCATCAATTGTGGGAAGATGATTGTGATGCAAAAAGTAAATGGAGATAAGGAAAGAAATACCTTCATCCTACTTTTACAATCAACTTTGTCCAAGAAAAGTAATCTTGTAATTTCCCATTCACTTCCTTTTTCTCTACTCATGCTTATGACCTTAACTGAAAAATCTGTATGAGAAGGTGCTACAAAAGACAAAGTTAAGTAGGAAAAAAAAATCCTATCTATCTGCTTAGTAATTAGTTAGCATAACACACTATACAAGGTGCTATGGAAGATATTAAGAAGTATAACACATGCAACTTAAATCAGGAGGGCTGATGTTATTTTGGAAACAATGAATATCTGACGGATTAATTGGAGCCTGGTACTAAGAATGAACCTGTGGGTTGACTTTCTAATTGGGATCATTATCTCTACTTTAATCCTTGGATAGATATTGCATTCCTAACATTAAGTAACTGAAACACAGGACTTTGAGCCAGAAGATGAATCTTGTACCTGGACTTAACCTATATTATATTACTAATTCTTAGTAGAATTAGCCTGTAACTGAACTAATCATATTGATGTCATTCTAAAAGCACATATAAATATAATGTATATGTATACATATGCACACACACATATATTATATAACATGTAATATATGTTATATATATAGTACAATGTCCAAGACTGAGATACCCTTTTAAAAATAATTCTAGATTTATTAAATTAAAAGCTTCTTTTTCTCAGGGAATCTTTTCATGATTAGAGTAATTTGCCTCATTGTCACTTAACTGAAGACTACTAAACTAGGATTTGTGATCACTAAATTAGTAGGTGGAGGGAATGCTATTGCTATGGTTTACCTGATTTTATCAATACTTTCAAATTGATAAGATAAACATATCTTATAGAATTCTTGTGGAGTAGGTAGAAAGATATGGATTAGAAAATAATATAATCAGATCCATAGCTGTTTTTTGGTTCAGATTCAAAGTGTAGCTGTTTATTTTTCAATATTAGCATGGGAAAAAATCTTCAGCATAGTATCCTAGATATTTGTGCTTGTTTTTTTTTTTTTTTCTATTTAACCCCCCCCCCCCTTTTTTAAGTGACTTAAGTAAAGACATAGTCCTTGTCCTCTGGCACTTTCCATCATGAATTCTTTCTCCAACTGATACTGACATCAAATCACTTCCTTTGGGCTCTTTTGATTGGATCCTATGACTAGAAGCAAGGCCCATGGGCTCTGGGGCCTGTCTCTATTTAAAGAGAAGATGAATAAAATAAGATGAAATTGAATTGGAATTAATGTAAAGTTGTACACTTTGTTATAAAAAATAAACTTCAAAAGTATAATGACAGCATAGTTAGAAAGAAGTTACTCAAAAAAAAAAAAAAGATCTGTGAGCTCATTGTTATTCAGTAGGGTGATATGGCAGTCTTAATGAGGTCTTGGGATACATTAATAGAGCAATACAGCTTCCAGAAAGATGGAGTACATGCTGTACTCTGCTCTCATCAGATCTCATTTGAAGTTATGTGTTCCATTCTGGGCAACACAATTTAAGGATACTGATAATCTGGAGAGTGTTGAGAGATCTGTACTCAAGATGGTGATAGATCATCAATCCATGAACTGGCTATGACTAGTTAATAGAAAGGGGAAAAAAAGATTCAGGGGACCATGTTGACTATTTTCAAGTATTTGAAGTACTGTCATATCGATGAGGAGCAAGTATTTGGCACAGTAAATAGATTGCTGGATCTGGAGTCAGGAAGATTAGTCTTCTGGAGTTAGCCTCAGACACTAGTTGTATGACCCTGAGTAAATCACCTAACTCTTGTCTGCCTCAGTTTTCTCATTGGTTTAAGAAAAAAAAAAGAGCTGGAAAAGGAAATGGCAAACCACTGTAATATCTTTGCAAAGGAAACTCCAAATGGGTTGACAGAGTCAGATATAAGTGAAACGACTGAATAACAAGTGATTTTTTTCTGTTTATTCTGTTTAATACCAGGCAATATAACCAGGAGCAATTGGTAGAAGTTACAAAGAAGTGAATTTAAACTTGAGGTATGTGTGGTATGTGTGTGTGTGTGTATGCACATTATATATCTATATTCATTCATGTATATATATCATACTCAATGGAGAAAAAATAGGAAAATAGATAAATATTTGTTTAAAGATAACTTGAATATCTCTGCATCCTAAGAGCATGGCTCAATCCACTGTGAGCATCCCCTCCTTTTTGGAATCTTCCTCCTTTCCCTAATATAGTATGAAAAAAAAGACTAAAACTATTTTGTTGTCCTTAACTTTTCTATCTGGTCTCATTTTATTCTGAGCTTCAGAATATCTGATGTTATTTTTCTAACACCTGCCTTGCTTCTGTATTCATCTTCTATTACCTGCTTTTGCTTCCATTTTCTGTACATGTCTTTTAAAAATCTAAGTTGGTCTATGCATTTTTATGCATACAATTGTTCTCAAACAATTCCATATTTTCCTCCTTATTGGAATTGCTTCTTTTTGTTTCTACATAATTTCATCCTTGAACATTTATCATCTTTCTTGTAGTAACTTTTTCTGTAGAATTTCAATCCATAGGAATCCACTAAGCATTTTTTTCTGATCCATTCATTCAATATAACACATATTGCATTGAAATAATTTTTTTCATTTTTTGGTATTAAAGATTTTTATTTTCAAAACATACACATAGATAATGTTTCAACATTGACTCTTGCAAAATCTTGTGTTCCAAATTTCCTTCCTTTTCCCCTCATCTCTTCCCCTACATGGCAAATAATACAATATATGTTAAATGTGTTAAATTCAATATTGATATCTATGTATATTCATACAATTATCTTACTGCACAAAAAAATCAGATCAAAAAGGAAAAAAAAATGAGAAAGAAAGCAAAATGCAAGCAAACAACAAAAAGAGTGAAAATGCTATGTTGTGATTTAGATTCAGTTCCCACAGTCTTATCTCTGGGTGTAGATGACTTTCTTCAGTACAAGATCTTTGGAATTGGCCTCAGTCATCTCATTGTTGAAAAAGCCATGTCCATCAGAATTGATCATCATATAATCTTGCTGTTGCCATGTTCTGGTTCTGGTCATTTCACTCAGCATCAGTTCTTCTAAGTCTCTTCAGACCTCTCTGAAATCATCCTCTTGATCATTTCTTATAGAACAATAATATTCCATAACATTCATATGCTATAACTTATTCAGCCATTCTCCAACTGATGGGTATCCATTTACCATTACAAAAATTGCTGCTATGAATATTTTTTGCATACAGGGGTCCTTTTCCCTTTTGCATCTTTGGGATGCAGGCCCAGTAGAAACATTGCTGGACCAAAGAGTATGCACATTTTGATAGTTCCAAATTGCTCTTCAGAATGGCTGGATCAATTCACAACTCTACCAACAATGTGTCAGCATCCAAGTTTTTCTGCATCCCCTCCAATATTCATCATTATCTTTCCTGTCATCTTAGCCAATCTGACAGGTATGTTGTGGTACCTTAGAGTTTTCTTAATTTGTATTTCTCTGATCAATAATGATTTAGAGCACCTTTTTATGTGGTTAGAAATGGTTCTTGATTCATTGTTTTTAAAGAACTAATAATCTATCAAGTAGGGTGTAAATTTTTTATGGATTAAGACAATATGTTGTATTTCTCATTATAATAACTAACATTTATCTTCTGATTTAAAAATATTGTTTCTTTTGATGTTTGCTGCTCTATGAAGCAGGAGTGACATCTTAGTATTACTGTTTTATAGAGGCTCAAGAAGTTATTAATTGCTAAGATCAAACAGATATGCAGAAGTATCAGGTTTTTCCTGATCAAGCATCATTGACCTATGATCATCCTTATACTGTGCTGCATCTTTCTGTTCCCTCCATCAACTCATGTAACACCTTACATATAATAGATGACCCAACGTGAATGAAGACAATAATGTATGTGAGATATAAAGATCAGCTTGAATAGAATGAAAAATATATATCATGAACTAGGTTCTGATTATTTTTGAATAGACAAAATGAAATCTATTTATTGAGGCTTTTGGAAGTCAGATTGAGGAGTTTAGATTCGATACAACAGGAAACAAGGAAATGCCAATTTTAATGCTTGGGATATGATATGATGAAAATGCTGCTGAAGGCATATTAATCTGGTTATAAAAAGAAGATTGGATTAAAACAAGTAAAGATTAACATCAGGGAAGTCAGCTAGTGGGCTGTTGATGAAAGAACTGAAGTTGTGTGTCAGGGTCCCTCAACACATTCTATAGAAGAGGGAATTGCTTCGAAGATGACAAGGATGAAGCTTGTAAGACAGATTCATCACAGTTAAATCTCTTCGGTGATTCTCTTTGCTTAAGACCTCAGGCAGTTCAGCAGCCTAGCCTTATACAAAAGATCTTCCAGAAGAGTACTCACAGTATAGAGGAAACATAATCACAGATAGAAGGGGAAAACACCATGGGACACTTAACTTGCACATCTGTGATGCTTTAGTACAATGAGAATCTACTTTCTTCTTGTTTTCTCTTTTCTCGAAGTTCTGTAACTTTAATTCTACATAAGTAGGATGATGAAGGGCAATTTCTGAACATTGGCAATAAAAGTACTGATTCTACATGCTTTGGTGAACTGGTTGCAGGCTTCTTAGTGCTATTGACTATCACTGCTGCCTTCCTGTCCACCACACTTTAGCCCTTGCACCACCTACTCCTGCTGTGCTAACAGCCAGAGAAGTTTATGTCATAACATATTTAGTGAAAGGTTAGGTGGAGATTCCACTAAATTACTAATCTGCTATCTACCCTTTCCTGCTTAGTTGATTGCTCCTCTCTTTAAACAAAGACAATAGCTATGCTTTTTGACAGGGCAGACTGTGGAGTTCTGTTTGTTTATTCTTCACATGCAAATGAACTTTTGTTTTCAGCCAGTCTGCTCATGGGATAGGTGGGAGGCTTATGGCATTGAAGCCCCAAATAACTATAGAATGTTAAAGTTTCTTCATTTTTAGAAAAAGTCCCAGGTGGTACTTTGCATACTATGATGCAAAGCTGTGACTATTTGGTGTCAGTCTCTATGGACATATGGATTCTGACAGATTCTCAACACCCATGGTAGGGAGTCATGGGTTATCATAAACTTTAAAGGTCACCCGTGGCATCTCTCCCAACATGTCCACTTCATGTCAATGCGTATGTGTGTGTGTGGGGGGGGAGTTGGAGTCCAGATCTTATTTCACAAAAAATATAGCTGAATTTTTAAAAAATTCAAACCATTTTCCAATAATTCTTCCCTCTATGATGATCCTAATATATCCTTGCCTGTCTTGGTAAACCCTCTAAATGACCCGTCATTGTATCCTATCTTCTTGGGGTTTGCTGACCATATATTCCTTCCCTTCTTTTCAATGTCTCCTCCCCAAACTCTCTATATACAGACTGACTGTGCTTTGATAGTGTAGGAGCTTTGGTCCATACTTTCCAGACAATGATTGTGATGACCCAACAAGGAAGATTTGAGCAAATATTATTAGGCTCATTTTATAGATAAGTAAACTGAGTATTAGAATGGTACAGGTATTTACCCAAGGTCATAGAGATAGTAAATGGCAGAATCAGGACTCAAATCCATTTTTTCCACTCCGAGTCAAGTATTCTTTCTATTGGTTTGCTACAATATATTTTCCCTCCTAAATATAGTCCTCTTCCAAACTACCCTGTATCTGGTGAGAACACATGATCCAAGAAGTCAGCAAACTTTATAACTTGATTGATCTTTCTCCTTTTTCTATTTTCAATCATCAGATTGATCAGACAACATTTGTCACTTCCATGTTCTTTATTTTCACATATCTACATATTGAGACACATATTACTCTCAATCATTATAATCTAGATCATTACAATAGGCTTTTCTGTGTTTAGATTCCCAGATTCCAGCCTCTACCTTCTCCAATTTATTCTACACAAACCTTCCAAGTCAACCTTGAAAAGCCAATCTCCCTTCCTTGGTCAAGAGCTTTCAATGGACCAAGATAAGGTCAAAATGGGTTCATGACCTAGGCATAAAGAATGAGATTATAAATAAATTGGAAGAGCATAGGATAGTTTACCTCTCAGATCTATGGAAGAGGGAGGAATTTATGACTAAAGAAGAACTAGAGATCACTATTGACCACAAAATAGAAAATTTTGATTATATCAAATTGAAAAGTTTTTGTACAAACAAAACAAATGCAGACAAGATTAGAAGGGAAACAATAAACTGGGAAAACATTTTTACAAGCAAAGATTCTGATAAAGGCCTCATTTCCAAAATATATAGAGAATCGATTCTAATTTATAAGAAATCAAGCCATTCTCCAATTGATAAATGGTCAAAGGATATGAACAGACAATTCTCAGATGAAGAAATTGAAATTATTTATAGACATATGAAAATATGCTCCAAATCATTATTAATCAGAGAAATGCAAATTAAGACAACTCTGAGATACCACTACACACCTGTCAGATTGGCTAGAATGACAGGGAAAGATAATGGGGAATGTTGGAGGGGATGTGGGAAAACAGGGACACTGATACATTGTTGGTGGAATTGTGAACACATCCAGTCATTCTGGAGAGCAATTTGGAACTATGCTCAAAAAGTTATCAAACTGTGCATACCCTTTGATCCAGCAGGGTTTCTACTGGGCTTATACCCCAAAGAGATACAAGAAAGGAAAGGGACCTGTATGTGCCAAAATGTTTGTGGCAGCCCTGTTTGTAGTGGCTAGAAGCTGGAAAAGGAATAGATGCCCATCAATTGGAGAATGGTTGAGTAAATTGTGGTATATGAACATTATGTAATATTATTGTTCTGTAAGGAATAGAGAGGGGACTGGCGAGATTTACCTGAACTGATGCTGAGTGAAATGAGCAGAACCAGGAGATCATTATATACCTCAACAATGATACTGTTTGAGGTTGTATTCTGATGGAAGTGGATCTCTTTGTTAAAGAGAGCTAATTCAGTTTCAATTGATCAAAGATGGGCAGAAGCAGCTACACCCAAAGAAAGAACACTGGGAAATGAATATAAACTGCTTGCATTTTTGTTTTTCTTCCCGGGTTATTTATACCTTCTGAATCCAATTCTCCCTGTGCAACAAGAGAACTGTTTGGTTCTACACACATATATTGTATCTAGGATATACTGTAACCTATTCAACATGTAAAGGACTGCTTGCCATCTGGGGGAGGAGGTGGAGGGAGGGAGAGAAAAATCAGAACAGAAGTGAGTGCAAGGGATAATGCTATAAAAAATTACCCTGGCATGGGTTCTATCAATAAAAAGTTATTTTAAAAAAAAGAGCTTTCAATGGGTGCAAATTACTTTTATGATAAATACAACCTCTTCTTCTTGACATATAAGGATTCAATGCTTGCAGAAATGCAAACTTCTTTTACCAACCTTAGAATCAATCAGAATTCATGGATTGCAAGTTAGAAGGAAAATAATAAAATTTCTAAACCCAAGAACTATTTTTCTCTAGTTTGATGATCTAATGATCTGATTGGTTTAAATTTAAAAGAAATATTTAAATCCTCTAGAAATCTTAGGAACATTATATAAATGATTTCAAAAGAAAAAAAATATATAATTATTATTTTGGCATGTCCTGATCACCTATAACATCAACATTTACTATTTAAAAAAAATTACAATATAATTCTGGACTACTATTCCAGGCACACATACACACACATATATATCCTCATGTACTTTGTGCTCCAGCTGCAGCAACCTACTCCCTTTTCCTCACACCTGGGTATTCCATCTCCCACATCTGTATTTTTATCTAAGCTATCTCCATGCCTAAAATGCCTTAGGTGCCACATTTTATAGGAACCTTGCCTGACACTCTTTAATAGTTATGGATACTCTCTTCCTTCTTAAATTAACATTCACATACTAATCTCCTTTCATACTTTATCTCCATAATTATTTGTAAGCTCCTTGAGAGCAAGGAGCATTTTTCATTTTTTTCTTTTTGTCCCCACATTTAACACAATGCCTTGAATATTGTAGATGTTTGACAAATTGTTTTTAGATTAAATTGAATTCCTAGTACATGTCCTTATTTTTAAAAAATGCATTCAAATATATTCAAAATTTTATTCAAGAAATACATTTGTTTAACACTTAAAACTATTTTTCATCTCTTATCTCACTTGATCCTATTAATAACCTGTGTGAAATAGATAATATATTACTATTGTTCCTAGTTAAAGGATGAGAAAATTAAGAACCCAAATGGAATTCAGTATCATATAGCTATTTCAGCAGCATACCCAGGACCAAGTGTATTGTTGATTTCATTTCCGAATATTTGAACAAGATAAGATATCAGAATACTTTTTTTTTGGTGGATGAGAGGTTGGAATTGTAATTTCATTGTCATAAAGAACTTCAAGCAAGGGAACTCTACCCCTTACTAGAAGTTCTCTACTAAAGTTTATCAAAGCAGATAAGCAATCATTTAGAAACATAATCTTTAAAGTTTCTTAGAGCATTGAATTGTCCAAGGTCACACAGCCAATAGTGTAGTAGAAGTTGACAAAGTCTTTCTGATTTCTTAGTTAGCTATATCTCCACTATGATATATTTTCTCTCCTGGGAATACTTTTAAGATGTGTGTACTCGGGTATGTACATATACATATGTAAAGCATATTGAAAAAGCAACATAGTAGATAAATTATTCCTAGAAAAGGCATATTAGGCCAGATAAATTCCTTTTGCCAACCTCAGAACTCCCTCATAATTTGGGGGCTTCAAGTTTAGAAAGCAGGCATAAAATTTTTCAACCCAAGAGTTCAGTTTGTCTCCAGTGTAGTAGCTCTTGCTCTGATTGCCAGCCTGGTTTAATTTTTTCTTTTTATTCAAATCCCCTGGCAATCCTAGAAGCAGGACATGAATTACTTTCAAAAGAAAAAATTCTTTGTTCTTTGCCTAGAAGTCTTCCATTCAGATGGAAAAAAATTACTAAAATTTCCCTTGAAAAACAATGATTGAAATGTTCTAAAAAATTCAAAGAACTTTTTTGAAAATGAAGGCTTCAAAAAAAAAAGTTCTCAAGGATTTTATGAAACTCTTAACACCAAAAACACTGATGGGTGATCTCTTTTCTCTAGTCCATCTATATATGTTCAGTTTATCTGACTCATTGAATATCTCTGGGAAAAGGGAGGGGGTGGTTATTACATAGAGCCAGTCCTCCTCGGTGCCTGACACATTGGGAATTAGGTGACTTTGCAAACACCACTGACTACTTCAGGCATTAGGGCACCATTTAATACATGAGTAGGAAAAATATAATATAAATACCAAAAGGTTGCTTAATTTCACAATGATTACCAGGAAGTTTTGCACTTAGGGCAGTTCACTTGGAGTAGAGGTATAGTGTAAGAGGTACAGTGTATTAGGACAGGGAATCATCAGTGATATGCTGGAAAAATATTTAACAGCTGCATCTTCAAAAAAGCAGAGCATACTTTTTTTTTTTTTGGCAGTTTGGACTTTTAAAAAAAATTAGTTATACATATATTTAAACTTTTTTTTATTATAGCTTTTTATTAACAGAACATATACATGGGTAACTTTTCAACATTAATCCTTGCAATCACTTCTATTCCAGCTTTTCCCCTCCTTCCCTCCACTCCTTCCCCTAGATGGCAGGCAGTGTCATACATGTTAAACATATTAAAGTGTAGCTTAAATACAATATATGTGTACATATTTATATAGTTATCTCATTGCACAAGAAAAATCAGATTTAGAAAGGTAAAAATAACCTGAAAGAAAAACAAAAAATGCAAACAGTCCACATTCATTTCCCAGTGTCCTTTCTCTGGGTGTAGCTGGTTCTGTTCATCACTGATCATTTGGAACTGTATTGGATCCTCTCATTGCCGAAGATAGCCACTTCCATCAGAATTGATCCTCACATAGTATTGTTGTTGAAATATATAATGATCTCCTGATTCTGCTCATTTCACTTAGCATCAGTTCATGTAAGTCTCTCCAAGACTCTCTGTATTCATCCTGCTGGTCATTTCTTACAGAGTAATAATATTCCATAACATTCATATATACCACAATTTACTCAGCCATTCTCCAATTGATGGATGTCCATTCAATTTCCAGTTTCTAACCACTACAAGAAGGGTTGCCAAAAACATTTTGGCACATACAGGTCCCTTCTACTCCTTTAAGATCTCTTTGGGATATAAACCTAGTAGTAACACTGCTGGATCAAAGGGCATGCACAGTTTGATAACTTTTTGAGCATAGTTCCAAATTGTTCTCCAGAATGATTGGATCCGTTCACAACTCCACCAACAATGTATCAGTATTTCAGTTTTCCAGCATCCCCTCCAATATTCATCATTATCTTTTCCTGTCATTCTAGCCAATTTGACAGGTGTGTAGTAGTATCTCAGAATTGTCTTAATTTGCATTTCTCTGATCAATAATGATTTGGAACACCTTTTCACATGAGTAGAAATAGTTTCAATTTCTTCATCTGAAAATTGTCTGTTCATATCCTTTGACCATTTGTTAATTGGAGAATAGCTTGATTTCTTATAAATTAGAGTCAATTCTCTATATATTTTGGAAATGAGGCCTTTATCAGAACCTTTAATTGTAAAAATGTTTTCCTAGTTTATTGTTTCCCTTCTATTCTTGTCTGTATTAGTTTTGTTTGTATAAAAGCTTTTTAACTTGATATAATCAAAATTTTCTTTTTGTGAACAATAATGATCTCTTGTTTTTCTTTGGTCACAAATCCCTTTGTCCTCTACAGGTCTGAGAGGTAAACTATCCTATGTGCTTCTAATTTATTTATAATCTCATTCTTTATGCCTAAATCATGAACCCAATTTGATCTTATCTTGGTGTATGGTGTTAAGTGTGGGTCCATGCCTAGTTTCTAAGGCAAGGCATACTTTTAAATTTAATCTGCTTGTTAGCCTTTTCTCAGCGCCTTTTCTCAAATCTCTCATTCAACAATTTTGTAGCAGTTACTAATTTCTGATGTGTAAATGCTCACAGTGAAAATTTAACAATTGATTCTTGAGCCTGTATGAATTAAATGCAGCATGATCCTGAAACAGTATATAGAGGTGAAGAAAGAGTGCATTTTAGACATGGGCATAGTCTGCACAAAAAGAAAGAAATAAAAGATGGAATTCTCAAGTCCTCTACCACATATTATTCAAGCTTTTACCATCTAGCCTGTAGTCTGGGGCCCATAGAGAAGGAAGTCTTAGTCACAAAACGCTCAACATGGTGAGTCAGGGTAGGACAGAATTCCAGGACTACTGTAGGGAGGAAGCACTCCTATATGCATGGGTGCACAACAACATGTCAGCACTCTAAATTCAAGCACTGGTTCTTCCATGCTAGTTATTCCAGGAGTTTAATTCAGTTACATCAAAAATAGCATTAGTGACTCCATTTTGTCTTTATCCATTACTTTGTGAAGCAAAGATTCATCTGCTTATAAGTCACCTGATTTTAAAGAAGTCACAAATTTACTCCCCAAGATCACTTGACTTAAGGAAGGCTACTCCTCTGCCTCTTACTTCAGGATATCTCAACCCCTCTATCAATAAGAAACCAGATGTTTCGATTCTTACATCCTATTTTTCTTGTTTTTTTTTTTTTTAACTCCCTCCAATTTATATATTGTGTTGAAGCCAATGATTATTGTCCTTGACTACTGAGAGCTTTGGATCTGGCTTGTTTCTGTAATTACATGCATTGTTAAATAAAGTATCATTTGGACATAACTACTCTTTTCATGATTCCATCAACAGTTATGGTATCCATGAAGGGATTGAGATTATGAATCACTGTGCAACAACCAGATTTTCCCTGAATAGCCTTGTGTCCTCTAATAAAATTTCTATGGATGGAATCCTCAATGAATGACCATTTATCCCCAAGAACTCCACATCCTCAGGATCCACATCCAGATAGTGATCTCCTTAGAAGTGGGAGGTTCCCTGATGAGAGTATTCTGGGGTCACCTCTAGTAAGCTGAAGGACTTCCCTTAAGGGAAGTTTTGGCAAAGAAACAGGATAAATTTTCCATTCAAAAGGAGATAGTTAAAAATAGAGGTATTAAATTATGCAAAGATTGGTCTAAGACATACAAGAATATTGATGGATTCTAAATTTGGCCTGATGAAGGGAATTTGGGTTACTACAGATTAAAGATTTTAAGATTATTTTAAGAAAACTGTTCACAATGACTTTTTGATTCTGTGTATTTGTCTTGTCATGTTTTCTGTATATTTTTGTCTTGATAAATCTAAGTACATTTTACCTGTGGCCTGAGCAGCCAAAGTGTGTATGTGTATGTGTGTGTGTGGGAAAGTAAAAACTTTCCTGAGAAATTTTCAAAATTTTCTAAAATATAGTTTCTCTCTCTCTCTCTCTCTCACTCTCTCTCTTTCTTTCTCCCTCTCTTTCTCTCCCTACCTTTTCTTTTAATAGGAAATTTCTATAATTAGGGCATGAAAACAATAGAAGTTTTTTATCATTGTAATGTTAAATCTATTAATTAATATTTTAATTTCTATAATGGAATGCAAATATGAAAAATCTTGCTGTTGTTACTCTCTATTTGTCATCAAATCTATATCCAAAGTAACTAGGAAATGAGTTCTTGGCTTTGCCACTTACATGCTACTAGTTATATTCATGTATAAGAATATTCATGTGTTAAGCCTTTGAAATATCTCATTCTTTCAGGGTGATATGGAAATAATGTCCTCCAAAAGGGGGAGTAAGACACATATATTTAAGCATATAAAGGTTTTCTAATTAAGTGGAATAGTAAATTTTGAGAAAAAACAGAATCAGACTGTTTTCTCTAAAAACTAGTATATATATATATATATATATATATATATATATATATATATATATACAGACATATACAACTAGCATATATATACACATATACATATACATATATGTATTTAGGTATATCTGTATAAGAGAAACAGACCAACAGAGAAAGCGACAGAAAGAGAGAGAGAGAGAGAGCGAGACAGAGACAGAGACAGAGACAGAGACAGAAACAGAGAGGCATACAGACACAGAGATAGAGACAGAAATAGAGACAGAGGCAGAGAGACAGAGACAGAGATAGAGACAGAGAAACAGATACAAAGAGACACAGAGATTGATTTCCACATGTTACTAGTGGGATATATAGCTCTTGAGTATGTTTTAGTTATGTCCTCAAAATTAAATAAAGAATTTTACATATAAAATTGCACTGATAATTTTAAGAAAGTGAATTTTTTTTCCTATTTTGAAATTTCTGTCTGAAAATTTTAAGAGACAGAAGACTCAATTTCCAATTAGACCTTCTGATTTTTTTTTTGATAGGAGTGTTCATATCAGTTATAGGGTTTGGGTAAAGATAGAAACAGCAAGGAGTATGTTAAAACTGACATTCTCTGAAGTTTCATGTGAGTTTTTATGGATTCTTTATTTGAGATTCTTATATCTCTTTTGTTAATATCATCAGAAACATATGGCTTAAATTGGTCTTCACCACATGACCTAGTTACTGGAAAACCAAATTTAGGAGGGTGTACTAAACTTTAGTGAATCTTGTACCTGTCAGATTTTAGTAAAATTACCCAGGAATTTCTGCAAATGACTCGGAACTAGAGAAGCAGATGTGCTAGGAGGAATTTCTTTCAGAGTTTTCCTCAGAATGACCCCTATTCCAGAATGTTCAATGGAAAATGTTTCCAAGTACTACTAAAGTAAAGTATTGGGAGTGGGTTACCAGTTTACAAAGGGACTTGATGCTATTTAATATTGATAGTTGTTATATTGCTTCAGTTATTGGTTCATGATGCTGATGTTTGTATAAGTTTTTTGGTAAAATTTCCCTTTCAAATTAGTCCGTGGTGCACTCTCTAAGTTTGACTTGTAGCTGAACTTAGTTTACATATGGAGTCTATTTACCAAGCTTTATCTTCTTAGGGAATGTATGAGATTATGATTCTGCTTGTACTCTTTATACCTTTCACCAGAGGTTTTCTTTGTATCTCTTTGATGGCTCTTAAGATTGACTATCATTCTGTCCAGAAATCCCTAATGGATTTTAAAGTAAGTAATCCTGGGTGTTGAAAACCATAGGATAAAAGGAGAAAATATTACATTAAAAATATCATAATGAATCCACTTTGCCTTTATCTACTTATGTGAAACTAAGTTTCAGCTCCTTTTAAGTCATCTGATTTTGGAGAAGTCACTTTTATTATTCCCTCTCCCAAAAGTCATCCGACTTAAAGAATGTCACAAGACTAACTTTCTCTCTCTTCAATATTTTCCAATCCCCTCCACCAATAAGAAACTTGATGTCTTCATCACTACATTTTATTTTTCTTGTTTTTCACTTCCTCCAAATTGTATATTAATTGTGCTGAAACTAATTGTCGTTGTCTTTGGCTATTGAGAGTTTTAGATCTGTTTTTGTTTTGTTTTTGGTGCACCTGCATGCATTACTAAATAAATCATTGTCTAAATGTAATCACTTAATTTCTTTATTCAATTATAATCTTCATTTTACAAATGAGCCATTTGAAAGATGTCTTTGTTTTGGGGTTCTAAAGTCAGGGTATTGGGGTATTTATATTAGCTTGAACATAACATTCTATTGATGTAGGATAAAATTTTACTGGTGTCTCTTCATTTTCAAAACCAGGATGAAAATGTCTGTTCTCTACCTCAAGGGGAGAAAAAGACAAGCAAAAGGATATTTGAAGCCTGTGGGAATGTGTCTTTGTTATGCTTTTTCCAAAAAAAGAAATAAAAGGTGCCATATCAATTTACCAGATGTGCACAAATGATAAAGTGAAAAGAGGTAGGTGGGGAAGGGTGCTTGTAAGAGAGAAGGGTATGAGAAAAGTAAGACAGACAGAGAAAGAAAGAGAGAGAGAGGGAGAGAAGGAGAAAGAAGGAGAGAGAGAGAGAGAGAGAGAGAGAGAGAGAGAGAGAGAGAGAGAGAGAGAGAGAGAGAGAAAGCGCAATACAAACAGACAGAGACAGAGACAGAGAGACAAAGAGAGAAAAAGAAAGAGATAGAGAGATAGAGAGGGAGAGAGGAAAGGAGGGAAAGACAGACAGAGAAACACAGAGAGAAAGAGAAAAACAGAAAAACAGAGACAGACAGAGACAGATAGAGAGGTACAGAGAAAAAGACATAAAGACTAACACAGAGAGACAGACCTAGACATATATAGACAGAAAGAAAAAGAGATAATAGAAAAGTTAATTCATGAAGAATGCACATAGATGAGAGAAACATATTGCAAATATTATTTTATATTTTTTTGGATTCATAATTCATTATTTTAAATTATATACTCATTTCACCTGAAGAAAAGTTAGAATATATGTGGCCCTTTCCCCAACTCTGGGTGCTAGACAAATAAACACTAATAAGCATTTATAGTAAGAGGGAAGTTCTTTAATGCTACATTAAAATGCATTATAATTGAATCTATGATTAGAGTTAATCTCTCATATTTCTAAGTTGTTCTTTGGTCCTATTTATCTTATGTCTAATTTCAAATATGAAAACAAAATGTCCTCAGTCTACATAAATGTACTAATCAGATTGAGAAGCTCAGATAATACTTAATAATGGCCCACTCTTTTTTCAGAATTAACATCTATGTGCTGGAAGATGCTACTTCACCCAGCCTTAGAATTTTACTTCTACCAAGTAAATGATTATTAATTATCTGTTCACTTTGGGTGGCTTACAATGTGATTGGGTAATGCCTTCAGTGAAATCATATTTAAAACTCTTTGGGATAAAATAAATAAATGTTTTTAATATCCATTAATATCAATGCTTTCCTAAGCATTAATATCTTTCATCTAATCGATCCACTATGTGTTTTGCCTTCATTTTCTTTAAGTCTTCTGGTTCCTGACTTCTGCATGACTTTTTCCAACCTACTTACTCCTTTGACTTTGGTTGTTAACTGTGTTCCTGAATTTTGGATCAATTTCCTTGATTCTTTGCTATCCACTTGGTTTTTGACTCAATTATTATCCTAATCCTCATTCATTTTTTTGTCTACCTAATTTCTGACTTTGCTCTTACAACTTTGCTACATGCAGGACTTTGTGGGATGGCAAATAAAGCTGGAAAGGGAGACTGAACCAAATGATGGAAGGTCTTAAATTCCTGGTTAACCTTTTAAAAAATTTTTATTAAATTTTGGACTGACTTGTATTAATAATCATTGGTACCTGCTCTGCAATTTATATAGTTGTTACATAGTCAGTTATAGACTTAAGTATTTGTAATTCAACCAGTAATATTCAGAAGTAGGACTTGAAAATTTATCTTCCTGCCTTTCACATCAGTTTTCTCTCTTTTGCCACACTGATTATGAGGTTAACTATAATATTTGATTAATGCTGTTCATGCTTAAATGTTTAAATAGATACAATTCTGCAAATAAGTGTGAAGATTTATAATTGTAATATAAATTTCACATGATTCATGTGAATGTATGTACCACTTGACTGAAAGACTTCCATCTGGTGTCAATGTACCTGAATTTCAGGATGAGTTTTTGAGTGATAAATCAACCCTCAAAAATGAAAACTCAAGCATTTGACTTCAGAACCTTTGCTTCAGAATAGCCTCAGCTTCTGTCCAAATCAATTTTAAATTGTCTTTGGATAAATGGCTGTTGATTTTAAACATCACAAAATTGTCACTGCAAGTAGCAGGGTGAAGAGTATGGCCGGCCAGCCAGCTTGTAAGTGCCATCCATCCTGATCACCTTTAAGGAATTTCCATTGCATTTTGGTCCACCTATTTTCTGTGTGTGGTTGGCTTTTGAGTGTGGAAAGAACAAGGGCCAGCTTGGACATAAAAGCCAATCGAATGTAGTTGAAAAAATTATCCCTAAGGCTTTGTTCAACTTTCAATCAAATAATGCTATCTCATGGAGACTAATCATTATACATAATATATAGCTGCTTTCAAAACTAACCAAAAAAATCAGTCTTTTGATAATTAACTAGCTGCTTTGATTCTGTTGCTCATATCTTATGTGTCTGTGTGTTGTGTAGCAATTGGGGTTAAGTGACTTGTCCAGGGTCACACAGCTAGTAAGCATCAAGTACCTGAAGTCACATTTCAGCCTAGATCTTCTTAACTCCAGGGCTGGTGCTCTATGCACTGCACTACCTGGCTGCCCCCTCCCAACCCTTTGCTCATATCTAGAGCATTTGACTTATACTTTCTATAGTTTGAAAACCTCTGGTTCCTCTGAACTCTATTTTGGTGGTGTTGTTAAAACTTTGTTCTTTACAGTTTTTTTCTAGGTCCTCCATTAGCCTTTATGCTCTTGCTTGAGTCTTCCCCAGTATAACATGACCCAGACTGCCTCAAGATTTTCCTTAATCTCGTTGTGAAGGATTGCTCCATCATTATGGTTTATGCATCCAGAATCAAGATTCCATTTCATTGTTCCTATCCCCACCCAATCCCTCTCTCACAGCAGTATTTTAATTCATTGAAGGCAAAAGGTAATTAAAAATTGTCTTTATATAGCTTAGCACTTATGAGAGTGCCTTGTACACCTCACTGAAAACAATTGAGACTATTTGCTAAAAGGTTCCTTCTTTCCTCCATCTATTTTATCTCATGTCATTTAGATATTTTCCCCCACTATCTTTTATTCACTATAATATCAGATGAAATGGCCCTTCAATTTGCTGGAGAAAAAAGTTCTACATGCATCCTTAATATCAACCAGTCCCTCTGGATTTCTCTGAAAAAATGCCCTCACTATTATCCCCACTCTCTCATCTTTAATCTTGTATCCTATGAGGATACAAAGAAAAAGCAAAAACAGCTCTAGCTCTCAGGTTTCTTATATCCTAATGAGAGAATTAAATTTCATAGTCTCACTAACAATTTAGATTTTAGGAAACTATAGTTTTTGTATTCAGAGAAAATACAGGTAGTATCCCATACTTCATATTCTAGAGAGAACATGTTCCCAAGAAGGAGAAGAAACTCTGAAGAATTGAACTTCTATGAAAAACTGAAATGTTCCAATGAAGAGGAAAAGGGGGAAATGCTTAAAGTAACTAATATGAGGAAACTTATATATCAATTTTATTTTAAAAGGACAAGAACAGAAGATGGAAACAAGGCACATAACAGCATAAATATATATATGTATATAATTTTATTTTTATTATAGCTTTTTATATATAAAACATATGCATGGTAATTTTTTCAACATTGACCCTTGCAAAACTTTCTGTTCCAACTTTTCCCCTCCTTCCCTCCATCCCCTCCCCTAGATGGCAGGTAGTCCCATACATGTTAAATATGTTAAAGTATATGTTAAATACAACATATGTATACATATGTATACAGTTATCTTGTTGTACAGGAAAGATCAGATTTAGAAAGAAGATAAAAATAACCTGAGAAGAAAAAACAAAAATGCAAGCAAACAGTAACAGAAAGAGTGGAATTGTTATGTTGTGGTCCACACTCATTTCCCAGAGTTCTTTCACTGGGTGTTGCTGGTTCTGTTCAATACAGATCAATTGGAGCTGATTTGGATCCTCTCATTGTTGAAGAGAGCCACGTCCATCAGAATTGATCATCATATAGTATTGTTGTTGAAGTGTATAATGATCTCCTAGTTCTGCTCATTTCACTTAGTACCAGTTCATGTATATCTTTCCAAGCCTCTCTCTATTCATTCTGCTGATCATTTCTTACAGAACAATAATATTCCATTACATTCATATACCACATTTATTCAGCCATTCTCAAATTCTTTTCAATTTCCAGTTTCTAGCATAATGGCATAAATATAAAATAATAGTATAGCTCTGTAAATAGGGTCACATTTGTTAAAATCCAGAATGAGTTGAGAATGATAATAAATGCTAAAGATAATATAAAGGTTGGTTGCTTTTTAGTTATACTTGAGTCAAGAGAAAAATAAAAGAAGGAAAATTCATTGCTAGGGAAGATGGTATGATGATTTTGGACAATGGTGAGAAAATCCAATTTTTCAATTCTAATTTTCCTTTTGTTTCCTCTTTCAAAGAGGATGCTCTTTAGACTGGGAAGCATAGACTAAAAATAATTAATATAATTAAAACCCAAAATTAAGAAGAGATTGTGAGAGGTCAGTCAGCTGGTCTCAAAATCCAAATCATCAGAACAAACAATATGTTAGCTTCCCAAAAGGACAATCTACATGGTTGGTAAACTGTTTTAAAAAAAAAAAACCTTTGGAAGTTCTTATATAGTTTAGAAGAATTGCACATGTTTAACACATATTGTATTATTTGCTGTCCAGGGGAGGAAGCTGAGGGGAAGGGAGAGAAAAAAAATGAAATATAAGGTTTTGCAAGGGTCAATGTTGAAAATTGTCTTTGCATGTATTTCGAAAATAAAAAGGTAATTATTTAAAAACAAAAAACAAAAAAAGAAAGTTCTTATTTGGAGGTGCCTTGAAAATGGAAAAGAGCAAATGAAGAGTTTGCAATTTTTAGAATATTAGGCCATTGAGCTTCAGTTCTATTGCTGGAAAAATATAAGTGTACATTATTTAAGAGATGGCTTATGAACATTTTGAAACAAAAACAAAAATCACTAAATCCTAGTATGTCTCCATTAAGAAAGATGAATTAAGGGGGAAATATCAGTTCTTGAAGTGTTATTTGAATGAAGACTGCCCATTTCATAAGAGGAGAGAGAGAAAGAGAGAGAGAGAGAGAGAGAAAGAGAGAGAGAGAGAGAGAGAGAGAGAGAAAGAGAGAGAGAGAAAGAGAGAGAGAGAGAGAGAGAGAGAGAGAGAGAGAGAGAAAGAGAAAGAGAAAGAGAAAGAGAAGAGAGAGAGAGAGAGAGAGAGAGAGAGAGAGAGAGAGAGAGATCCAAAGTCAGCTTGATCAGTTTGGTTAAAAAGAAAAAAATTAGTTTAAATCAACATTTTATTTTATATGTGGCACATTGTATTTCTCTCTCTCTCTCTCTCTCTCTCTCTCTCTCTCTCTCTCTCTCTCTCTCTCTCTCCATCTGCTTGTCTTTCTATTAAAAATTGAAGGAGCAGAATAAAGTCAAGATGGCAAAGTAAGAGGTAGATGTATAGTGAGCAGTTCCCCGCCCAAACAAAGCTAAACTAAACTACAGTCAGTACAAAACAAAACCTGTTTCCTCCAAAGAAATCTAGAAAATACACTAGATTGAATCCTTATGAGGAAATCTGGGGAAAGTTATGGTGAGTCATATTTACAGCCTAGGTCAACATAGAGGGAGACAGAAAAGTATATGGATAATAGGAATGAGATCTACACAGGAGTAGCCCCCTGGAGCACTACAATGAGTAGGCAGAAGCTGTACACTAGGAGAAGCGAAGGTCACAAATCAATACTGGGGCAGCACAACAGAAACAGATGACAACTAGCATGGGTTTGTGCCTTAGCATCTAGTCCTATTCTTATAGATTCAGGGTGGTCTGAAGAGATGATCTATGTCTAAGGGTGGCATTCTAAGTTAGAGTGACCAGAGAGTCTAGGCATTGTATTGAGATAAGGGCAAGTTTAAAATCAAACAGTAATTATGTGACTAGGCTCCTATGAATACAGTGAGGTTTCAGATCCAATTCTAGCCTAATCTAAAGAATGCAAAGTTACCAGGGCAGGAATTATAGACTAAAAGGGACCCAATACTTTGTTCACTCTGAACCAGCAGAACTTAGATGGCTAATAATGTCTGAGTCCATCAGTAGTTTTTTATAACCCAGATGAGGAACTGACCGAGCTCAGAATAGGGGGACAACAATTAGAGTTTGGTCTGGATGATTCTTTGGGAGCACTGAAAGCTTATAGGCCTCCGAATCTAAACTATCCCTGAGATGAGAATAATACAACTCTTAATACATTAAGAAGACAGCTGTATGACCTGCCTAGTTTCTCCCTTCAGGAGTGCACAGAGCCTAGACCCAAAATTACAGTTGCAGTCAGGAAGCAAACTGGAAGGGTGAGAATACAAAAAATGAATAAAACTATACATCCATACATAGTGATTTTTTTTTCTGAGGCAATTGGGGTTGTTTGTCACATAGCTAGGAAGTGTTAAGTATCTGAGTCCAGATTTGAATTCAGGATCTACTGACTTCTGTCCATTGCACCACCTAGATGCTCCCCATAACTGTTATGGCAGTAAGAATGCTCATGATGCAAATGAAGAAGAAAAAAAGATTCCAAAACAAATATAAGTATAATCTTAAAGAAAAGCACAGTGTGGGAATAAATTAAACTAAAACTCCTAGAAGAGCTTAAGTAAACAAGAATTTTAAAAAGTTAAAGTAGTCTTTATAACAGAAGTGAAATTGCTATAAGAAAAAGTGTAAAATGAATGAAAGGTATAAAAGAAAGAATTGGAAAATGAATTAACAGCTTAGCACAAGAGGAAAAAAAAATCTCCCCCAAGCAATAAACTCCCTAATGACTACAATGGAAACAAATATTAGCCAATGATAGCACAAAACAATAAATATTAAGAGTGGTCAAAAGACTGAAAAAATGGAAGAAAATGAAAGATGTCTCATAGCAAAAAAATAAAAAAATGACCTATAAAAAAGAGATCAAAGTGAAAAAAATTTAAGAATACTCAGACAATCTGAAAGTCATTCCTCAAACCCTTCTTCCCTCCAAAAGAGCCTACAAATTACATTTCAAGAAATCTTAAAATTAAATTTCCCAAATCTCTTAAAACTGAAAGATAAAAAGGTAATAGAAAGAATTTATTGGTCATTTCCTGAAAGAAATAATCAAATGAAAACTCCTGGGAACATTATTAATCAAAATCCAGAGCTTTCTTGTCAAAATAATATATATATATCTCACAAGCAGAAAGAAAGAATTCAAGCCTCAAGGAGTCACAGTGAGGCTCATATATGATGTATTAGTCACTTCTATAAAGGTGTATAGATCTTGGAATATAATATATTCCAGAAGGCCAAAGATATAGGCTTACAATCAAGAATAACTTACCTAACAAATCAAGTATAATCCTATAGGGATAAATATGAACTTTTAATGAAATAGAGGATTTCCAAGCATTTCTGATGAAAAGACGAGCTATGCAGAAACTTTGAAATTCAAACACAGGTGATAAGAGAAACATAAAAAGGAAAACATGATAAATATAAAAGACTAAACAAGGATAATTTGCTTACATTCTAATATGGAAAAATGACATCCATGTAGCCTCTGAATCCTATTATCATCAAGAATAAAAGATTAAGTCTAATTAGAAAAGATCTGGGGGTGTTTCTATTATGTCTCAATGATCAGAAGAAAGAATACACACATGTAGAGTTAGGCACAAAAATATATTTCACTCAACAGAGAAATGTGAAGAAAAAAGGGCAAGAGGAAAAAAAAAAGAAAGAAAAGAGGGCAAGAGAGAAAGGAGAATTAGAGAAATGGTACATTAAGAGAGAAATCATTTTTAAGCAAAACAAACTCTAAGGATATAAAAAAAAATTTATAGTTCCTTTAGAGGTAGAAAAGAATGGAAATTTGAGAGAATGTCCATACATGAGAGAACAGCAAAATAAGTTATAGTATATAAATGTGATAGAATACAATTGTGTTATTAAAACAAATGATAAAGGTGCTGTATTCAGAGAAATTTGAGATTTGTGTGAATTGATACAGAACAAAATGAACAAAAGAACCAGGAGAACAAAATAAATGATCTCAACCATATGGAAAACAAAAATAACTGAAAGAACACTAATCACAGTAATGACTAAATTGCATAGGATTAATGGTAAAATATATTAACCACAATTTACCAGATTTACCAGTAAAATATATTAACCACAATTTACTTAATTGGAGGACAAGATTGGAGTAGGAAGGTTTTTTGCTGATCAAATACACACACAATATATATTTAAAAGAAAATGCAAGGAGTTACTTTTCACAAATCTTGTTAGAAAGATATTTCTTACCTAAATAAAGGGTAGAGGAGATCACAAAAGTTAAAACAGATCATTTTGATGGCATGAAATTGAAAAGTGTTGGCAGGAATAATATCAGTGCAGCTTGTTTAAGAAGAGAAACTCACATGGGAAGTTTTAAAATGTCTCTGATTAAAAGTCTAAGAGACAAGATATATAAAAAAGATTACATTAACAATATATATAAAACTAATAGCCTTTCCTCAATGAATGTATTAAAAGGATATGGACAATTTTTCCAAAGGACAAATCACTAAAAAACACATGGAAGATTATTTCAAATCATTATCAAAAAAGAAATGCAAATTGGATAAACTTTGAAATTTCATTTATTACTCTTCAAATCAATGAATCCACATTTATTAATTTTTGGGATGTTCCAGACACTGTCCTAGTAAACATTGGGAATGCAAAATTAGCTTGAGCTTGATTTCAACAAGTTTGCATGCTATTATAGGGAGACAATATGTACACGTATAAAAATTTGCAGATTAAATATTAAATTAATAATAATTGCTAACATTTATATAGCACCTATAATGTTCCAGGCATTGTGCTATCTAGGCATTCTATACATTGTCTCATTGAATCCTTACAACAACCCTAGGAATTATTATTTTCCCTATGAAACCGACACAGAAAGAAATAAGCAAATTGTCCCAAGTCATGGAGCTAGTAAGTGTCTAATACCAGGTTTTTCTGAGTTCAGGACCAGAGCCCTAATAACTGTACACTTTGCTGATCCTAGGAGAGGTATATATTCAGAAATTATTATGATATTTAAAAATGATATCGATTTTTAAAAGTAGACAGTGCTAAGTCATTCATTATCTTGAGCAATTTAATTGCTCAATATAAATAATAATTTCTGTGTGTGATGGAGGCTTGAAGCACAATCATTTTGTTTAACATAGAGACACACTGCTTCTCTCTTTGGATAGTGAGGAACACGTTAGTTAAGATCACATGTGAAAACAATCTAAGTGTTTTAGTGAATTCCAAATTAAATGCATCCATAGCAGTGAAAAAAGTTAATGCGTTCAATTAATTGTTTTAAGAAAAGCCCAGAACATTGGAAGCATATTGTTTTCCACATCTGGAAGGGAGCATCTTTTATCCAGAAGAGAATGATCATGTTGGTGAGTGGTTTAGAGACCATGTCAAACAAGATTCAGTTGAAAGAAATGGAAGTGTTTAACCAGAAGAGAATTGTGGGAATGAGGGAGGCTGGAATGATAATGAAAGTTGTCTTCAAGAATGGCTTTCATATGGAAAAAAGGATTAGTGTAATTCACTAAAGCAATTGAATGTGTGTCTCACAATAAAATGTGGCAAGTACTCAAAGAGATGGGAGTACTAGATCATCATGTCTCCTGCCAAACCTTTAAAAAGCCAAGTAGTTACCAATAGAATTAGAAGTGCAACATCTGATTGATTTAAGATCATATTTTCACTTTATTTACTTAACTTATATGCATAATGAATCAGGCAAAACACCAGGCTTGATGAATCAAAAGCCAGAATTAAGGTTTCTGGGAAAAATATCAACAATCTCAGATATGCAGATGATACTACTCTGATGGCAGAAAATGAAGAAGATTTAAGAAGCTTCTTGATGAGCGTAAAAGAGGAGTATAAAAAATGACTTGAAATTTAACATCAAAACAACAACAACAATAATAACAAAACTCTAAGATCTTGGGAATTGCTCCTATCACTTCCTGGCAAATACAGGGAGAAGAAATGTCTGATATATATTCTTGGGATCAAATTTCATTGCAGATGGTGACTATAACCATAAAATTAAAAGATGGTTGATCCTTGGAGGAAAGCTATGGCAAATTTGGACAGCATACTAAAAAGAAAAAGATTGTACCTTGCCATCAAAGGTCTATGTAGTTAAGGTATGGTTTTTCCAGTAGCAATGTAAGACTATGGGAATTGGACCATAAGGAAAACTGAGCACTGTAGAATTGATGCTTTCAGATTGTGGTTCTGGATAAAACTTAAGAATCTCTTCGACAGCAAGAAGATCAGATCAAATACCTAAAGAAATTAATTCAGACTATTTACAAGGTCAAATATTGAAGCTGAAACTTAAAAACTTTGGCCACATAATGAAGACAGAACTCATTGGAAAAGATCCTTATGTTGGGAAAGATGGAAGGCAAAAAGAAAAAAGAGACAACAGAGGGTGGTATGGATGGATAGTGTTACACCAACAATAAATATGAAGTAGGACAAACTTTGAGACATGGTGGAGGTTAGAAGGGCCTGGTATGTTTTGATCCATGAGGTCATAAAGAGTTGGATGTGACTGAATGACTGTACAACAGTAAAATTCTTCTTGGTCCCATATGATGAAATTAGGAACAATTGATTAAAGTTCTAGAGAGGATTTAGACTTAAATTACTGAAAACAAACAAATGAACAAAAACTTCTTAATGAGAAGAGCTATATAAAAATGGAAAGTCCAATGGGCAGTTTAGAGATTAGAGAATTCCTTTCACTGGAGTACTTTAGGTTCATACTAACTGGCTTTATATTAGCTTTGTCACACATAGGATTCTTGAACAATTTAACTAGATGTTTTCTGAAGTCCTTTATAATTGTGATTCTTTGATGGCACTATTCTGCAAGGTATCTAAGTTTTAAACTCCACAGTTGTCTTCAACTCTTCCCTTTATCACCAAATCCAATAAATTACTGAGATCTCTGACTTTTACCTCTATAGTAGCTCTTATTTGCAAAGAGAAGTAAGTAAAACTAAGAAAACAATATTCACATTAATTAAAGCAATATAAGAAGCAAGAGAAACAAACAATTGAATGCTATGTAATTGCAAACAATACTGAAAGTTTTTCTTGAGAAAAACTGAGAAAATGGGGCTTCTTTTCTTTACAAAATAGAACATTGTATATACATTCAGACATAATTAAACTGTTGATTAGTTTTACATTGATATTTTTTCCTCTTTTTTTGTATTTTACTATTATAATGGAGAACTCTACAAATGGGAAGCAGGGAAAGATGTATTCAAGAAAAAAAGTGATAAAAAAGCAGAAGATATAGAAATGTTTGAAATTGTTTACAATCTTTTCTCTATAATTTAAATAATTTATCATTGCATTCATCCTTGACTCTCTTGCTTTCTTCTCTTACTGTGATTTATCGTATCAGTTTCATTTTCAATTTAGTTCTAATAATTCACCTTTTATGTTTATATTGAAGAAATACAGAACACTAATAGTATAAATTATTTTGTATTCTAGATCCTTTTAGAAATTCATCTGTTTCCTCACTATTGCACAGAAATAATTCTATTTTCTGATGCCCTATCAGACTCACTCTCTGTAAGTGATATTTCTTTTTTTGTTTGTTTATCTTTTAATATACATTGTTTTATGAATGATGTTGGGAGAGAGAAATCAAAGTAAACAGAAAAAACCATGAGAGAGAGAAAAATAAAAAAAAAACAGAACAAAAGAATTGAACATAGCATGTATTGATTTACATTCAGTCTCCTTAGTTTTTTCTCTGATTGCAGAAGACATTTTCTGTCCAAAGCCTATAGGGATTTCTAGCCTTTCATAATTGATAATTGCACATTTTTGCTGTTATTAAGTACAATGTATTCCTGCTTCTGCTTGTTTCACTCAGCATTTTGTGTAAATATTTCCAGGTCTTTCTATAATCAGCTTGTTCATCATTTTTTATAGAACAATAATATTACATTACTTTCTTGTACCCCAATTGATGGTCATCCACTCCTTTTCCAATTCTTTGTTAACAAAAAGAGTTACTACAAATATTTTTGCACATGTGGGTCCTATTCCCTCCTTTATGATTTACTTGGGATATAGACCCAATAATGTCACAGCTGGGTCAAAGAGTATGCACAGTTTTATAGCTCTTTGGGCATAGTTTCAGATTGCTCTCCAGAATAGTTGGATCATTTTGCAATTCCACCATCAATGCATTAGTGTCCCATCTGTAACTGATATTTCAAAATTTCTCTTTTCTCCTTCAGTTTTCTACTGTTCTTATACCATTTTCCCCAACCAAAACTCACAATTTCTAGTTTACTAAAAAAAAAAAAAATTAAGACCTTCCATCCTGAAGTTTGCTATTATTCCCCATTTCAAAACTCTTCTACAACTTCACTAATTCTCACCTCTTTTACTCCTGTCTTATAGGAAGAGGGATCCTTTCTCCTTGAAAAGACAAGGATTACACTCTAATTGTTTCTTATGAATTTTCTCTATTGATATCTTCATTTTCTTCCTTTATTCTAGTTCTTTCCTCACTAATTGCAAACAAATTTTTCAGTTCTATTCCTTCCTTTAAAAGGTTTCAATTGATTGTGCCTTTAACTCAATAGTTCTTCTCATATCTTCTCTCCCTTTTACTACCAAATTTCTAGAAAGAATGAATTATTTGTTCCCTTCAACTTTTTCATTACCTGTTCCTCAATCCTGTACAATTTGATTTCTGAATCTACCACTAACCTGAAATTGCCCTCCAAAGTACCAGTTTGTCAATCTATATCCTGCCTTCTTTTGGACATTTTTTTTCATATTATCCATTTCAAACAAAGCTCCCAGCCCAGCTATGTCTTCATTCTTCCCTAAGTGACATTCCTAATTCTCCAAACTTTAACATGCCATAAGAACCTCATTGTACTATATGTTCACTTCATTCCTGAATTTGTCATGCCTAAAGCTCTCATAGTCTATTTCTTTGATTGGTTCCTCCTAGAAGTTCCATTTTATAGAAAATAAACAAGCTATAACTTCATTCCTCTACAGACCCTATTCCTGACATTTTGGACTATATCTTCCTCTCCCCAAATCTCC
This sequence comes from Antechinus flavipes, assembly GCF_016432865.1. Lineage (NCBI taxonomy): Eukaryota > Metazoa > Chordata > Mammalia > Dasyuromorphia > Dasyuridae > Antechinus > Antechinus flavipes. The sequence continues at coordinate 215,932,385 of NC_067401.1, read as the reverse complement.
CTTTCAAAATATAGTTGCTTTCTCTTATTATATTTTCAGGGTTTATATTTGTATTCCTAGTTCTTTGTAGATGCTTAATAAATCTATTTTGACTTGTTTTGTCTAAGACTTTCTATTTCCATGGCTACTTCTTCGCTTTAATTGTTTATTAACTCTTATCTGGATGTGTGTGTGTGTGTGTTTGTGTGTGTGTGTGTGTGTGTGTGTGTGTGTGTGTGTGAAAGAGAGAGAGAGAGAGAGAGAGAGAGAGAGAGAGAGAGAGAGAGAGAGAGAGAGAGACAGTCTTTTCATTTATCTCCCTGTTTTAGGTCTTTTTTTTTTCTCCAATGCATTCTGCACATGCCAAAGTAATTTTTCTAATGCACAAATCTGATCTCAAAAGAGTAAATTATACTCATTTTTATGGGCTTTTGAAGATAACCTTCCATTAACCTGGCATATTAAAACTTTTATATTCTGACTCCAACCTATCTTTCTATCCTTATTTTATTAGGACTCCCCTTCATGGTTTCAAAGTCTAGACAAAATTTTTGCTAGTCTTTTTATGCCTTTATTCTGCCTCCATGCCTTTGCAAATGTGACTCCCTATGGAGTCACTCAGAAGAAGTGACTGAGGAGGAGATAACATACGTTATATTAAAAGATAGTTTGACTTATACAGAATCTACTGAATTCTTTTATTGTGACAATACCTTATCCCAGGCCATGTTCAGTTGTCATTTTTACTGTGGTCCCAGAAATTGCTGACAGAGCTTGAGAATCCTGAGATCTGCAATGGTTCAAATGATGTCATAGAATCAAAGGAACCCTGGATTTGGAATCAAAGGAACTGGGTTTGAATTTTTGGTCTGCCACTTATTTTATATGTTATGTTGACATCTGCGACAATCTCCAGGTGTGCTGATCTATATCTTGCCACTGGAACCAGGTGGCTCTGGAGGAAAAAGTCAGGCTGATCACTTTGCATAGTCCTCCATTTAAATCTGATTTACTTTCAGGTCATATCTCCTTCCTGATGTTATGGTCCTTTTTGAGAATGAAGGACAAAAAAAGCAGCAATAGTAGCTTGAAGTCATTGATTTATTTGGATCTTTCATTACTTATGTATAAAATGGGGGAGTTGAACTAGAATTTCTCTAAGTTCAAATCCTAGGGACCTGCCTCTTGTCTTAGGCATTAGCAAGGTTAATGAAGCTCTGCCCCTTGCTAGCCTTGTTACCTTGGATAGAAAACTTTGCTTTACTGGGCCTTGGTTTCTTCATCTACAAAATAAGAATATTGATTTAGATCCTTTCATTCAACAAGCATTTACTGAGTATTATTATGCACCAGATACTATTCCAGCTTCTAGGAACATTAAGATGAAAATGAATATTCCCTATTGTTCGGTAAGAAATGACCAGCAGGATGAATACAGAGAGGTTGGAGAGACTTACATGAACTGATGCTGAGTGAAATGAGCAGGACCAGGAGATCATTATATACTTCAACAACAATACTACATGATGATCAGTTCTGATGGACCTGACCATCTTCAGCAATGAAATGAACCAAATCATTTCCAAAGCATTTCCAATGAAAGCAGTTACACCCAGCGAAAGAACTCTAGGAGATGACTAAGAACTATTTCATAGAATTCCCAATATTTTTGCCTGCCTGTATTTTGGATTTCCTTCACAGGCTAACTGTACAATATTTCAGTCCTATTTTTTTTATACAGCAAAATAATGGTTTGGACATGTATACTTATTTTATATTTAATTTATACTTTAACATATTTAGCATGTATTGGTTGTCCTGTGATCTAGGGGCGAGGGTGGGGGGAAGGAGGAGAAAAAATGGAACAAAAGGTTTGGCAATTGTCAATACTGTAAAATTACCCATGCACATAACTTGTAAATAAAAAGCTATCAAAAATTAAATTGTAAATAAAATCTTTATAAAATAATAAAAATAAAGTTCATTAAAAAAAAAGAAAATGAATATTCCCCCCCCCACCCTCAAAGGGCTTGCATTTGATTGAGCAAAACAACATCTATACAGATAAGTAAATTATGAAATACACAAAAGTAAATCCAAAGCATTTGGGAGAGGTGGTCCAGACAACTGGTAATGGGAATCAGGAAAGACCTTGTGAAGTGAAAGGAAAGTAAGGATCTTAAAAACAATGTTAAATAAATCTGGACTAGGTATATATCCATAAAGGTTGAAAGAACTTATATAGATAAACAACAACAACAACAACAACAAAAAGCAACAGTTTTTAAAGTAGCAAAACCTTGGAAACCAAGAAATTGCTTATCTATTGTGGAATGGCTAAACAAAATATATTATACAAATGTCATGGAACATTACTATCATTACAAATTATGATATTAATGGTTTCAGAAGGAGATGGGAAAATCTGTATGAACTGATACAGAGTGACAGGACAAGTATGGTAACATAGTAATGATAATTATATAAAGGAAAAGGATTTTGAAAAACTTCAGAACTGTTTTGAAGACAAAACAATTCTACAAACTTAAAGATAGAACATAGTAATCCATCTCTTAATAGAGAAGTGATGGACATGAAAATGATTTTGTACATGGCTGATGAAGGAATATAAGCATACTTTACCTTGCATATAATTCATAAGGGTTTTCTTTTTTCTTTTCCCTTATCTTCCTCTTTTCTGCCTGCCATTCTCTCTGTTTCTGTCTCTCTGCCTCTGTCTCTGTTTTTCCACCTCTGTCTCTCTGTCTCTGTCTCTGTCTCTCTCTATCTCTCTCTGTGTCTCTCTCTGTGTCTCTCTCTCTCTTTCTCTAAAAGAAAACAATTAACTTCTTAATTAAAAAAAATTAAAAGAAACACATTTGGAAAACTAGGTTAGAAACATATTGAAAAAGAAAAGCTTTAAATGCCAAGAGAAGGACCTGTTTTTTATTAAATAATTTTCTTTCCCATGGCAAACTAATATTCTTTTATGTGAAGGTTTTTGACACTACAATTCAGGAAACTCATGCAAATAGCTTGACCCAGTTAAGCAGCTGACAAGCTTTCTCTACTGGATATTTGCAAGGATAGATCTTAACTTACTAGGTTCAATTCTGATGGGGGCACAGTGGAAGGTAATATCACTACAGGCTATAAATAATGCTTGATATATATATACATACATATATATACGTATATATATATACATGTTCATATGTATATGTATATGTATATTTGTATGTATGTATGTATTTTAAAATACAGGAACTGTGGTAAAGCCTGATCCTACTATCCTTCAACTATATCACCTAGAGAGCTGATGGACAGACAGGCTCACTATGTTCTCCTATCCTCACTAGAGGGTTAGTGCTGCCAAGTCACATCTTCTGATAACATGACATCCAACTAATGGCCAGCCACCATAGTAGATCACTAATTAGAAAGTCCTCCTTCCAGTGACCAGCCTAATCAATTGAAACCATCATGCTGTCAGAGCTAGGAGTTAAGCCAAGGCCCTGCCGGGTAGCAGCTTTGCCAGGTGGGTCAAAAGAGAAAGAGCCAGCCATTCCTTTTCTCCCTCCCCAAATTGAGAAGGAGCCTGAACTAAGCTCCTTGAAGCTTGGAATTCACTCTTGCATATCTTATGCCTCTCAATGATACCTCTAAGGATTTCATTTCTTTAGACCTTAAGAGATCTTTGAGGAGATAAAGGGTATGGATTATCATACAGGCTCTTGAAGAACATTGAGACCAAGGGAGACGCACCAGAGCACATACCAGTAACTATATGTACATCAATACCTTTGTTAGGATGTCAGATCATGGGTAATTTTCAAATGCTATAATTTGGCAAACTGAATCTTCAAATAGGTGAGGAAGTTCATCTTTTTTTATTGTTGTTATTCAATAGCACTTCCTCTCTAGAATTGATCCCCCCCCCTGTTTTGCTAGTTCCTATTCTTCTCTCTGTGTGTTATGCAAGTGTTTAATAGTATACCTTTTGTTTCATAGCCCTGTAGAATCTCTGCATTCCCCACTAGTATTTTATCACAGCTTTGTTCACTGAGGCAGAGCCACAACTAAAACTGTTCAATACATCCAACTGGCAGCTATCCTCATGTGTCACTTAAAGACCCTGAAAATATTCTCTTACCAACCCATCTCTCACTCCAGCTCCATTTCCATGGTAGTCTAGAATTAATTGTCATAAATATATTAATTTAATCCTTTTGAATTTTTTTTTGACAAATTTATTTTACTTTACTAACATTAAAATGATAAAGGAGTATTTTTGGATAAACCTAAATAATTAGCATTATTTATTATCTAGGTAGTCAAATTCTAAATACTGAACACCACTATATCTGCATCTATATGGATACCAATTATTGAGCAAAGAAAGATAAGGTGAAAGAGTAGGACAAAGCACATTCAGTTTAAGGATCTGTATGGAAAAACTGGCTCTGCTATTTACCATGTGAGCTTATAAATGTAGAGATGTCATCTCCTGCCTTGAAGAGAAAAGATTAATTCGTTTTTGTCTTTGCAACCCTAGCATCTGACACAGAAGTTGGCAAAATATAGTTCAGCTGATTATTTATGTGTATGATTTTTGTAAAGTATGACAAACTTTATTTTGAAATGTAAAAAAAAAAAACAAAAACATTTTTAGTTCTTCTGAACAAGAACAAGCAGTAGACTTGATCAGTCTTCTTCTGATCTACCTGGTACCTAGTAGGTGCTTAATACTTACATGTTGATGTAACTGCTAGTTTTCACTTAGATTTTGAGGTTTATCAAAAAAAATAGCCACCTAGCTAATTTGGTGATTAAAAAGTAGACAGAAATTCTCTGAAATATGGCATGTGACAATTGTCACATGCAGTAGACATTTGAGAAATGTGGGATGGTGATTTTCAAATCATCGTGTACATGTAAGTTTAACAGAAAATAATCTGGTTGTCAGAAGGGACCACAATGACCTTGAGTTATCAGAGTCTTATTTCTAAAATAGGACGTCAAGATATACATAATTCTAATAGGGAGAGATTGATCCTACTTTTCTCTTTCCACCTGAAGGCTCATTTTCCAGTTCGGTATGTATAAAGTTATACAGCATGTTGTAATCATCAAATAATATTAGTCAAGACTCATCAATTCTATATGAAATGAACACTGTCAGAACATCAGTCATCAATGAATTTGTCAGTACAGCAAATACCACAATTTTTCTATGAAATGGTAGGTAACTTTTGAGAATTGGTATGACAAAGAAAAAAAAAAATCACTCCATTGTGAAATTAGTGATGTGACACTTCAAATCAGCATAGGCTGGTTCTCAGATGTCAGACATACAATCTGTTGCTCAGCCTTTAGTTGGAACTTTTCTTGCTTTTTAGGATATGCAAAGAGATTGTTCTCCACTAAAATAATCTTCAAAATTCTGGTAACCTCAGCTTCTTGGTGAGGCACTTGAGGAAATGGTATTAAAGTATACTAGTTTAAATATGCTACATGTAGCATTCTCCCTTCCTTCAGTAGAATATAAGCTCCTTGAAGGGAAGGATCTATTTCACATGGGTCTTTCTATATCTTGTATCCATTATAATATCTCATATATAGTGCTTAACATATGCAGTACTTGATAAATGCTTATGAAATTGAATTTTTGAGCCTGACACTTGATATTGTTTTTTTTTTTTTTCTATTTCTCTCAAGGTTTCTATGTGGTTTTAGAAATTGTCTTTAAGAAGCCCAGCTTCTTAAACTGTGGTTTGCAATCACATAAGGGGTCCTGTAACTGAATGTGAAGATTGCAAAATTATGATTTATTATCAGTAAATATTCATTTTGTATGAATTTTTTATATACCTACATACCCACTGTCATGTAAAAATTTCTCAGGCAAAATGGGATTGTGAGGGGAAAAAAATTTAAGGAACTCTGTTTTATAGAATAGAGTGAGGATAGATCATTTGATGAGATACAAATCATAGCTTCCTTATTACCTGATTAATAGTTTCTTCATCTGTAAGATTGTTTTGTCCTGGTCTAAATCTATGGTCCTTAAAAGTTAGGCAGCTATGTGTGAGGAACAATTATATATAACTACCCAAGTGATGAGTACTTCAGATTGTCCTTTTGCTGCTGATAAATCAGTAGAGTAATAAAGGATAGCTAACATTTATATAGCACTTTAAGATTGTAAATTCACTTTACAAATATTGTCATTTTATTGTCATAGAAACCTAGAAAGGTAAGTATTATTATTTGTCATTCTTACTGTTGTACAGATAAGGAAACTGAGACAATGACTTGCTTAAGTTCTCATAGTAAGTGACAGAAATATGATTTGAACAAGTTCTTTCATGGACATATTACTAATTTCAAATATCACAGTGGACTTAGAGATAATAAGAGGTACTATGAAAATCTTGTGAAATTTTTCCACTTCCTCTGTTCAGTTCAGACCAATAAACTTGGATCTAAATTATAATACACTTTTCCAAGGCAGAAGAAAAAAAAAGACTTTTTGCTTATGCAAATTTGATTGGGGAGAATGGCATATTTACTTTAAATGTCATGCTTGTCTGTTTATTTCTGAGAAATATGTTCTTGTTTCACATTTGTAGTCATATCTCCCCCAACTAAATTATACATTCTCAATCTCCATTCCCTTGTACAGGCTATTTTCCAATCCTCAAGTGAATTTCTGCCTTAGTTTTTACCTTTTAAAATTTTAGCTTCCTGTAAATCTCTGCTTAAGTGTCATCCCATCCAAAAGACCTTTTCTGATCTGTTTGCCCACCTCAGAAACAAATACCCTCCACATGCATGTATATATATGTTGCATGTGTGTATATATTTACACATACTTTGAATATCTTTTTACTTACTTTTCTGTGTATACGTTCTCCACTACCATCATCACCCAGAACTACCTCTACCCAGAACCACCAGTAGAATGTAAGCTTTTGAGGACAGGGATAATTTTTTGTGTATATGTGTGCACATATACGTGTGTGTGTTTGTGTGTGTGTGTGTGTGTGTGTGTGTGTGTATGAGAGAGAGAGAGATAGAGAGAAAGAAAGAGAGACAGAGATAGAGAGAGAGAGAGAGAGACAGAGACAGAGACAGAGCGAGACAGAGAGAGCTTTCAAATGAAAATCCTTAGGCTAAGTGGATTAGGATTTTTCAGAGTATTAGAGTCCATAGTATGTATGTACATATACATACACATACACACATATTTATGCATAATGGTAGTCATTGCTAAGGAGGAAAGGAAAAAAGAAAAAAAATATGACAATTTTATTATAAATTTAAAAGAAATAGCAAGTTGTGTATAATAGATTTGTAGTTTAATTATTTTTTATTATATTTTATCACAGAAATTCTTGCTTTATTCTATAAATAAAAATATAATAATAAACGTGAAAAATAATAGTAGTAGCATTTATATAGTACCTTAAGGTTTGCAGCATACTTTATAGATATTATGTCTGTGAGGATTCACAATTCTGGGAAATAGGGAGGAGCATTATTTACAGATGAGGAAACTGAGGCTATGGGAGATTAAGTAGCTTGCCCAAAGAGTAACAACTAATGAATGTCTAAGATAGAATTTGAATTCAGGCCTTTTTGACTCTAATCTCAGTACTCTGTTTCCTTTGTCACTCAGCCCTGTGGTGCTATCCTTTATGGAGAAGTCTTGACAGAAGTTTATTTACATGGGCATGAGGAATTTACCTCCCTATGATAAGAATCAGCTGGAGCAGCCTTTCAAATGATTGCTATAATGGATGGCATGTAAGCAAGAAGTAGAACAAGAATTTCTAACTCAGCCTTAAAGCATATCTCTGCAAATCTATCAGAGATGTGAAAAATATTATTGGAGCCAGGGGGTGTAGACCAGGGAAAGCAAGTGATCTTACCCTGAAGCCAAGCATAAGCTTGAATACACAAGTTCCCTCTTCCTACTGCTTTTAGGTAAAACCCATTCTCTGGTGTTCTGAGGAGCACTGAGCTGAATAATGATTACTGGCACAATCCTGGACTTACTCTGCAGGTATACCTGGACAACAATGAATTTTTCTGCATTATTTCCCTTCTTCCTCACCCAGTGCCATCATCAGTCTATCAGTCTATTAATCTATTATTAAGCACCCATTATGTTCAAAGTATCATGTTAGATTCTGAGGATACAAAGTATAAATGAAATTCCTTCCTTGAAGGTTTTATGAAAGAGACAACATGGATATAACTACAAGTTGATTTGGGGAACAGAAAAAACACTAGAAGCAGGGAGGTGGAGGGTAGAATCAGGAAGGAATTCATGTAGGAAATAGCACCTAAATTTTAGATTCTAAGGGAAGAGGAGAATGCATTGCAGGCATAGGGGACAGCTGGTATAAAGCCATAGACAGGAAAAGTAAGAGTGTTGTGTAAAAAATATCAAGAAGATTAGTTTGACTAGACCACAGGGAGGGCAGAAAGAAGATAATGTATGGAATTGTAGTTTGGAAAGATAAAGTGGAACAGGTTGTGAAAAACTCTAAAAAACAGTATCATATCGATTTTTAAAAGCAATAGGGTGTCCTTTAAATTATCCCTTTTCTGTTCCCTGCTTAAGGAAATACGTTTCACTTCTTGTCTGTTCTGCATTTTATTTCTTTAAGAGTCTCTCCTCTGTAAAAAGGCAAAGGCTAATAATGGCTTAATATGCTAATATCATTTTCTGCTAATACAATAATTAACCAGGATATTATCTTTTCAAAGAAAATAAAAGTCTCTATTAGTTAAAATATAACTATATTATATATATATGTATATATATATGCACATATATATAATAACTCTTTTTTGGAAAATTTTAAAAGAATGAGCTACAAGGGATATTTGAAATGTTATAGAAGGTGCTATTTATGTGTGTGAGTGTTGTATATTTAATGTGTCCAGGGGCCTCCACATGATGAAATGGATAGAGTCAGAACTGTAATCCATAAGGCCTCAGTTCAAACCTAACTTTAGATAAATAATAGCTATATAAACCTCTTTCAGCCTTAGTTTCCTAATCTATAAAAAGGAGTCAGTGATAGCTACTTCACAGGGTTGTTGTGATGATCAAATATGTCTCAAGCAATATGTAAATATTGATTATTATTACTACATGATTAATAAACTTTTTGAATGAGAATCTTTGTGATCTTTCAGTTATGACAGAATGAAATGAAACAAGCATTTATTACATGCTTATTACAGACAAAGCTCTATGCCAAATCTGAGAATAAAAATAGAAAAGACAGTTCCTGATTTCAAGAAATTTATATTTTTCTGGTTTATACTTCATAGATATGATACAAACTCAGATATAAAGAGTTTTCTTCAGATTATATGCCATGTGATAGATATAAACATACAGCAAACTACAAACAGCTGAGAAAATATCTCTGTTTGACATTGCTTTCCATTCTATTGAATGGAACTTTTGGGCTACAGGATCAAAGAATGTATCCATCCATACACACATATAGGCATTTACATATATCTAAACTTGTTTATGTTATGGCGGTTGTTCAGACATTCTTTCATGTCTGACTCTTCATTATCCTATTATCCCATAGGTAGAAAATGTCCAACATAGGACTTTATATGACCCATGAAATCATTTGGTCTGGCCCTGCCAAGGCAACTATGTTAAATGATGAGCTGAAACCTAAGTAGAACAGCTTCCCACTGCTTGAGTTTTTAAGTTGATAATTTTGTATGGACTGCAAAGGATGTTATATATATATATATATATATATATATATATATGTCTATATACTTACATACATACACACACACACACACACACACACACACACACATACATATCTCCAAATGGCCCCTAACAGAAGGAAGGTTTCCCACCCTTGCTATAGACCACAGCATGACAATACTGTCCTTAAGGATTTTCTTGACAAAGACACTGGAGTGGTTTACCAATTTTTTTTTCCAGTGGATTAAGACAAATAGAAGTAAAGTGATTTGCACATTGTCACACAACTAGCAACTGTCTAACGCTGGATTTAAACTCAGATCTTCCTGACTCCAGACTCAGCTCTTCATTAAGTCATCTAACTGTCTTACGTATTCATATAGGATAGACACATGGACATAAACACATGTTTATTTGCAGGCACCCCTACCCCAATCACACAATGAGTCTTCCAGATAAGGGCACTCTAGATTCAAGGTATTATGTGGGTCCAATGTTCACTCTAAACCAAAGCTCTTGAGACCTCTGGTACCAAGAAAAGAAACTTCTGTCCTTCCTGTTCTGTCCACCTATGGACATAGGTGTCTGCTCCTGTGTGTCTGTCTTCAAGCTTGGTTACTACAGGTACCATGTGTTTGTCCCCACCTCATTTGTCATCCATTCTCTTTTTTTGTGTATCCATGTCTGCCCTTCACATATCTACCACTTGTATTCTTCCTCTCTGATTGGTCAGGCCCACACTTGGCTGGCTATCCCAACATGTCCTTCCTACTCTCTCTGTTCTGTACCCAGCTCTGATGTGTTTCTGAATCATATACTATTCATTACCCTTGGCATGCAACCCCTTTCATATCTTCTTCCTTCCTTCCTTTCCCTAAATTTACAGTACATAAAAATCACTTTATGTAATTGTCTGTGGAATAGTCCACTTATATAAACCATAGCATTAAATATACATACATTTATTCATGTTATTTGCATATATATATATTTACATATACATAATACACACATTGTATATTGGGTGTTTGCATATGTATGTATGTACAAATGTACATTACAAGGTCATAGCATATATATAAGTAACACACATCCAAGTTTTGTGAATTTAGGGCATATCTCGCTTCTAATGCTGTAGGGTCACTAATATCATCTGGTGATGTTTTGTTCTTTTTTTTTCTGGACATGATTTTCATTGATATCTAGTCTTTGCTAGGAAGGTAGTCTTTGGCAAATGTTGTGCTGTGTCTTCTGTGATTACTACTTGATGGTACTTCACTGGATTTTGATATCTGATGGTTGTTGCCAGTTGCTTCTATATGTGACTTCCTGGCAATATCTTGTGAAGCATGTCTCTCCACTTTCAAATTTTGGTTTCATCTGGAGCCCTAAGAAATACAAACTATTTTCAACTAAATAGGACACTTAGATTAATTAAAAAAAATTTCTATTTCTGTCCAAATTAAGGCAGGGCCTCTAATAGCAACTTCACTTTGATTTAGGATAAGAAATTACTTTTACCTTATTGTTGCACATTGCCTTGTTAGAGGTTATTTATTTTTTTAAACAACATGCCAGTGGTTTTCAGGATCCAGGAAACTCTAGCCCTTCAACCCTCAAATTATTTTGTTATTTTTTTCAAATGAATGAGAAAGAGAAAGGCACAAGAACAATTTCTTAAGTTCAGAGAGAAAAAAGTATTCCTTCTTCCTTGTTGTTCTTCCTTGCCTTTATTATATTATTTAGGAAATTAACTTTTTTAAAATCACCTCCTATATACTAAGACCTATAGTAAGTGTCAGAGATATAAAAAGAGGTAAAAAAAAAATTCCCCAAACAGCAAAAACAAATCTGCCCTCAAGAAATATACATCCTAATTTGGGAATCAACATGTAACTAAGGGTATACAAATACATATAGAAAAATATAATATGAAAGGAGAATCAACTAACGGAACCAAGAAAGGCCTCCTGTAGAAGGTGAACATAAAGGAAGTCAGGGAACAAAGAGAAGCCAAGAAGGGAACAGAGCATTCATGGAGAAGGTCCAGAGATAGGAATAAATATACTAATGAAGATGAATCATGGAATGTGTAGAGGAAACTTAGGTGCAAGAAGGTAGGAAGAAGTCAACTAATGAAAAGCTTTAAATGACAAATGGAGGGTTCATATTCTGTAGGTTATAGAGAGCCACTGGCAATATAAAGTAGAAATGTGAGTGTGTGTGTGTGTGTGTGTGTGTGTGTGTGTGAGAGAGAGAGAGAGAGAGAGAGAGAGAGAGAGAGACAGAGAGAGAGAAAGAGAGAGAGAGACAGAGACAGAGACAGAGACAGAGACAGAGACACAGAGAGAGAGAATGAGAGAGAGAGAGAAAGAGAGACAGAGAGATAGAGAGAAAGAGACAGAGAGAGAGAATAAGAGAGAGAGAGACTGAAAGAGAGAGACAGAGAGAGAGAATGAGAGAGAGAGAGACAGAGAGAGACAGAATAAGAGAGACAGAGACAGAGACAGACAGAGAGAGACAGACAGACAGACAGAGAGAGAGAGAGAGAGAGAATAGAGAGAGAGAGAAGAAGAAGAAGAACGAGAGAGAGAGAGAGAGAGAGAGAGAGAGAGAGAGAGAGTCCTGTGGTTAGATTTTTGTTTTAGAAAAATCACCTTGGAATCTGGGTGGAAATCAGATCAGAGTAGGGAGAAATTTGAGGGAGAGATAGCAGTGAGAAGGCTATTACAGTTATCCAGGTGGGACATGATGAGTGCCCAAATTAAGATTATATAGAGAAAGGGACATATTAAAGAGATATTTTGAATGTAAAAATGACAAGACTTGACAAGTTTGATTATATTGGATGAGTAAGAGAAGAACCAAGGTTTCAGAACTTGGTTATTGGGTGTATGTATTCAATAGCAAGCTGCTACTAAGTATAAATCATCCAAAAAACAGCTACATATACAAGTGGTCCTGTCTTCTGTTAAATTCCTACCTTATCCAGGCAGCCTTTCCTAGTACTCCTTAATATTAGTGCCTTTCTTCTGAGATTACCCTCAATTTATATTTTAGATAACTTGTTTATAATAGTTATTGCAATCAATCAATAAACACTTATAAAGTGCATATTAAGTGTCAGGCACTGTGCTTAAGTATGCATTGAGAATACAAAAAAGAGACAAAAGATATTCCCTACCCTTAAAGAGCTTATAAGCTAATGTGAGACAACATGCGAACAAATACATGCAAAGCAAGCTAAAAATAGGATAAACAGGAAATTATTAATAAAGGGAAGTCATTGGAATTAAAGAGATACTAGAGAAGGTAGAATTTTAGTTGGAACTTTTAGGAAACCTTGTTTTCCTGAAACTTGCTTATATAATATATGTTTGTGGTTTTCTTTTTATGACATATGTAAAGATAGATCTATTATTCAGGGTTTTGTAAATAAAAGCAACAATATCTCTTTTGTGATAGAACACAAACTGCTATTGTCTGCTCAGTCTTATAGCCAATTATATATGTGTGTGTGTGTGTGTGTGTGTGTGTGTGTGTGTGTGTGCGTGTGTGTGTGTGTGTATTTAAATTCAGAAAAGAAGAATGAAGCTTGCAGTTGCAATATCTTAAATAACAGATTCCCTTCACATTAGGGAGAATTAAAATAGTCAGTCTAGGCTTCTCCAAAAATTGGATTCGTGTGAAATATGGCTGAAAAGCTAGAAATGTTGTGGAACTTTATTGCTAGAGAAAAGGGTTTCACTATATTCACTAGGAAATTGGAAATCAGAGAAAGATTTTGAATAGAGTAGGGATATAATTAGAACATTGGTTCAGGAAATTGACTTGAACATATTTATATATTTATTTATTATTTCTAGGACTTCACTCACTGCCTGGCACGTAGTAGGTGCTTAATAAATGGTTATTGATTGTCAATTAATAGATGCTTCTAGATATCTCTTCCTGTGTTTCTTACTAGTTCTTAAAATTCTGTATATATTAAACAAAACACTTTATTCCCTTCTCTTTCTAGGTCCACTTCTTCATTTATATTAACAAGATCAACTTTTTTTCCCAGTTATCCAAACTCAAAAACCTGATGTCAGCTTTGACTTTTTTCTTATCTCTAGAAGTAATCAATTGACAAGAACTGTGTAATCTACTTGTACAAAGTATTTAAAATCTAATTTTTATTTTATTTTCTCATCTCCTGTTGCATAGCCCTCATTATCTCTCTCAGCCTCTCTGTGTTTGGGCCTTCAACCAATTCCTGACATTTCTAGTGCAAATTGCAGTCTACCATTAGAATAACTACGAAATCTGGAAAAAAATCTCTTTCCATATTGATCTCTTCTTACTCCACTTAGACTATTTATTTCTTAATACCTATACATACCCTGTGCTTCTGCTTACCATTCCCTCCTTTATTTTTGTTTATGACATCGCAACTGTGTATGTCCTACACTCCTCCTTCTCTGTTAGAGACCAACCCATCCTTTTTACATATGAAAGCTGGACATCTCCACCATGAAAATGTTCCTGATTCTTTCCCAACTCTTCTCTATCTCTGAAAGTAGGAAATAAGCATTCATTAATCTCCTACAATATGCCAGATGCTTTGCTAAGAATTTTATAAATATTAGGTCCTTTAATTTTAATAACAATCCTGGAAGACGAGTACTGTTATCATCCTCATTTTTCAATTGAGGAAACTGAAGATCAAGGTTAAATGACTTGATGTAGGTAATATAACGAGTAATTGTTTGAGGTTAGATTGTAATTCAAGTCATGTCTCCAAGTATAAGGCTCTACTCACAGAATCACTTAATCTCATTGTTGGACGTGATCTCTTCCCATTGAATTCCAATTGTACTTTGTAGCTTCCTTAGAACATCCATTAAATATAAATGTAATATTCATAAAACAAATATCATAATACCTGGAAAGAGTGCTAGATTTGAAATCAGAGACTCTAATACTTATTCTGTGTAATTTTGATCAAGGCACTTCAATTCCTTTGGTTTTAGTTTTTTCATTTTGAAATGAAAGAACAGATGATATTCTAAGATGCCTTAAAATTCTCAAACCATTGTTACTATAATAGTGATGTTTCTACAGCATTTCTTATTAGATCATTAACTTCTCAACAGCAAAAATCATATTTTATTTATATCTTGTTCTAGGTGTCATAGTAGATGGAGTACCAGGCCTGGAGTCAGGAAAACATGAATTCTAGTCCTCAGACATTTGCTAGCTCTATGACCCTGGACATTTGTCCTCTTTTTTTTTTTTTTTTTCATTTGCACAATAGGGTCAATAATAACATCTAACTCCTAGTGTTTCAGTAAGGAAAAATGAAATAAATGTAAGACTTTACAAACCTTAAATAATTATATAAATACTAGGCATTATCATTATTATATCTCTCATAATAGTCAGATGGTACCATATGTAGAAGGTATTCCATAAACACATATTTAATGCAAGAATGAATCTCAGCTCCACCATTTATTTGATGTAAGGCCACTTCCCCTCCATGGTTTTTGCTAATTAAATAATTTTAACATTCCATTCCATCATACATGAATCTCATCATGAAATAACATCTGTGGGAAAAAAAAAAAACTTTCCAAAAGTGAAATTAGCATAACAACAACAATAATTTGGTCCAAATCTATTATTTCTTTGGTTTAGGAAGACAACTTCCACTTAGAAAATACTCATTAGAGAGGAATCTAGGAAGATGATAGTATAGATCAGAAACCCTTTGGCTTTCAAAACTGCCTCCACAAGAAAAGATAGAATATTGCCTTAGAGCAGCAGACATAAACATGGAGTAAAGCAGTTGTTCCCTTAAGAAACTTTGAGAAGATTTCAGGAAAGATCTGATCTCCAGGGGTGGGAGGTTTGTTCTGAGCAAAGTACAAACATTTCCAGGTCCACTCTGTAGAATGGACAAACAACAAGTCCTGAGGACAGCTAATGTTGAAGTCTTAGAAACTTTCCTTTTGTAGACTATGCCGGGGTCTGATGGCTAAGTAGTAGAAGCTTGAAAGACCTTTCATTAGCTGCCAATCATAGTTGTGGTGACCATACTCATCCTGTGCTGTGGCTGTGAAGAGGAGTTAGGAAAAACCTGGTAAGTGCAGTAGTGAGGGGTGGGGACCTTGATGCCTTTGAGTACTTGTAGGAAAGCAGAGTTTCTGGTTTTTAATTCCAGGGCAGACAGGACAGATGTAGTTTGCATCTACCTGAAGAGATCGCAGGATCATTTTTAGATCAGAGTGGCTGGGAGTCTTAGTTGTGATTTAGGAGTGGAAAGGAGACCCCAAGAGTCCTGAGACAGACTTCAGAAAATACCAGACTTGGGACATCATTCCCCATATCTTGGTACTACAACTTGATTACACTAAAAGTTGCCAAACAATAAACAATAAAACAAAGTGAATAAATAAACAACTAAATAGACAAAGACACAAACAAATAAATAAATTAAATGGGTAAGGAAAGGAAAAAGAACCAAACCATAGGTAGTTACAATGGGAATAGAGAAGATCTGGGTTCATATGCAGAGAAGATAGTGGAGCTAAAAAAATACTCATTTTTTCTTTTTTGTAATTCCCCTACTTAATTATATTTTATCCCCCTCCCCCCAATTACATGTAAAGATAGTTTTCAGCATTCACTTTTATAGGATTTAGAGTTCCATTTTTTTCTCCTCCCTTTTCCCCCTCCTGAAGATGGCAAGCAATCTGATGTACATTCATATTAAGTAGATTTTCACACTAAATGTGTGAAAACACATGTTTCATATTGTAAAAGAAGAGTCAGAACAAGAGGGAAAAACCATGGCAGAAAAATACAGTGAAAATAGTAAGCTTTAATCTGCATTCAGACTCTATAGATCTTTCTCTGAATGTGGATGATATTTTCTATCATGAGTCTTTTGGAATTGTCTTAGATCATTTTATTGCTGAGAAGAGCTAAATCTTTCAGTTTATCACCACACAATGTTGCTATTAGTATGTACAATGGTGTCCTGATTTTATGACTCTCAGTATCAGTTCATTTAAGTCCCTGCAGATTTTTCTGAAATCTGCCTGTTCATCATTTCTTATTGCACAACAAGTCACTCCTTTTTCAATGAGAAACATCAAATAGTCCCACAAACAAAAAAGAGTTATTGGAAGGGGATAAAAAAAATCAAAATAAGAAAGACAGAGGGGAAAAATTAGAAAAAAAAGGCAATTCAAGAAAACCAAGAAAATTATGAAAACAAAGTCAGCCAACAGGAAATAGAAAATCAAAAACTTAGAGAAAATTTTTTTTTAAAACCTAGAACTAGGCAAAGGGAAACTAATGATGTTTTAAGACATAAAGAAATCATAAAACAAAAACAAAAGAATGAAAAAAATAAAAGAGAAAGTGAAATATCTAACCAGAAAATCAATTGATCTAAAGAACAGATTGAGGAGAAATGATATAAGAATAGATGGACAACTTGAAAATTATGATGAAAAAAAGAATCTCAAAACAACAGTGAAAGAAATTATCAGGGGAAATTGCCCTGAAGCTCTAGAACAAAAAGACAAAGCAGAAATAGAAAAAAAAATACAGTGATCACCACATGAAATAAATCCCAGAAGAAAACTTATAAGAATACGATAGTCACGTTTCAAAGCTCTAAGATTAAGTAGTGAATATTGGAAGCAATAATAGGAAATAAAAACAATTTTAATATCATGGAACTACAATAACATTAAACTATATCTACTATGTTGAGAGACCCTAGGTCTTAGGATGCTATATTTTTAGTAGCTAAGTATTTGTGATTAGAACCAAGGGTAATTTACCCAGCAAAGTTATGTGTGATCCTAAATGGAGAAGAGGAAAAGAACATTTAATGAACTCAAAGTATTTCAGGTTTTTATGAAAAAAATCCCAGAACTAAAGGGAAAATTTGAATTATAAACTTATAACATTTAAGCTTATAATAGCTTATAACCTAATCATTAAAGGTCAATTAAAAGGGACTCAATAAGGTCAAATTGATTACTTCATATATGTGAAAATATTAACAGTATCCATGGTTGTCATCCTTATTTGGGTAGTTTGAAAGAAAGGTCTCAGCTCAAATAAGTATGATGGGGTGATTTTACAAAAATAAAACTGTAGGAAGAGATAAAAAGTAGTAATTATTTCACACAAATGAAGCATAAAGGGAAAAATTGATACAGAAGAAACTAGTAGAGGGGAGGACAGGTAGTGCTTTAACCTTATTGTTGTAGTTACTGTTTGTCCTTTGTGTTTCAAGACAACCGTGACATCAAGGAGCTGATGGCATTATATGCAAGTAAATTGGATTTGAGAGAGGGAAGTCTATAGAAGGCCATCAATTTCACTTTCTACTCTGGAACCATTTGAATCCAGTGGCCAGATGTAGATCAGTACTGCAGGAGATAGCCTTGGATTTAAGGGGAGACCTTAGTCTTTTTAAGCTAAGCTCTTTAACAAGTGTCAGTTTGATTGAGGTATTAAGGCTAAGTAAGGAAAAAATGAGTCAAAGTATAATCTTTTTTTAACTCATCATAAATAAATAAACAAATATTGTTTTTTTTTTTTTCTTTTTATTCACAATCCTTAGGGTTTTCACTTCTCAGCTAGAACCTAGCTCTCATTGAAAATGGATTAAAGAGAAAAATACACATACTTACATATATGTATAAAAATCTTGCAAATTCAGAAGGAAATAAGAAGGCGAAGAGATAGAGTTGGGGAGAGAGTATAAGGAAGAGACTTTTAAAGAAGTAGATTAAATAATAGGAGAGCAAGGTAATAAGCAGGTAGCAGAGAAGTGAGGAAAGAGAGTAAATAGGGAAGAAGGTTTGGTGAGAAAAATAGCAAAAAAAAAATACAAATATATATATATATATATATACATATATATGTATATATGCATGTTGTATGTATATATGTATATGCTTATATATAGCTTAGAATATGAATGGGACAAATTTACCCATAAAATGGAAATGCCAATTAAAAATTTGAATTCAACAATATGGCTCTTTCAGGAAATATTATGAGACAATATGCAAAAAAATAAAATAAGGCGCAGAAGTAGAGTTTATTATGTTTTTCTTTCTTTTTTTATTGTTTTCTTTTTCTGGTTATACATGTACATTAATTTTTTAAAACATGTTTTTCTTTACAAATAATGTTGGGAGACAAAAATAAGAACAAAGGGGAAAAACAATGAGAGATAAAAAATAGAAGAAAAAGAAAAAAGTGAATATAGCATGCTTTAATTTACATTCAGTCTACTTAGTTCTCTTTCTGTTGCAGATGGCATTTTCTATCCAAAGTTTATTGGAATTGTCTTGAATCCCTGAACCACTGAATAGAACCAAATCTTTCATAGTTGATCATCATACAGGTCTTTCCAGAGCTTTCTAAAATCAACTTGTTCATCATTTTTTTTAATAGAATGATAATATTCCCTTACTTTCATATACCATAACTTATTCAACCATTCCCCAATTGATTGGCATCTACTCATTTTCTAATTCTTTGCCATCACAAAAAGAACTACTACAAACATTTTTGTACATATAAGTTCTTTTCTCTTCATTTTGATTTCCTTGGGATCCAGACCCAGTAGTGGCATTGCTGAGTCAGAGAGTATGCACAGTGTAATAGCCATTTAGGCATAGTTTCAAATTGCTCTCCAGAATAGTTGGATCATTTCATAACTCCATCAACCATGCATTAGTATCCCAGAATTCCCACATTTCCTCCAACATTTATCATTATCTTTTCCTGTCATCTTAATCAATCTGACAGGTATGAAGTAGTATCTCAGAGTTGTTTTAATTTGTATTTCTCTAATCAATAGTGATTTAGAGCATTTTTCACAGGACAATAGATGGATTTAATTTCATCATTTGAAAATTGTCTGTTCATATCCTTTGACAATTTATAAATTGGGGGATGACTTATATAGAATTTATTATGTTAAGAAAAGTAGGGATAGTAATCAGAATCTCAGATAAAATTAAACTTAAAAGATTTAATCAAGGGTGAAAAATAGAGAAACTACCCTAAATGTCAGCAATATTATTCAATATATTTTGGACTGTTTAAAATACTATATGGTCTACATATATTCCTATGTATATACCTGACAAAAGAGACACAGGAACTATATGAACATAAATATAAAACACTTTTTATACAAATAAACTTACATCCAAATGAATGATTGTTCATGAGTAGGTAAAGTCAATATAATTTTAAAGCAGTTTTACCTAACTAATCTATTTATTCAATGTAATTCTAATTAAATTGCTAAAAATAATTTACTTAGTTAGAAATAATAATAATAATAAAGTTTATTTGGAAGAGCAACTTCAAAGAAACCCGGAAAAAGACATAAAGGAAGTAGATCCAGTAGAATCAGATCTCACACTATATTATAAGGGAGAGCACTGTTGAAATCTAAAAAGGATAAATTAAAATTTTCTTATTTAAATAGAGAGTATGTAGTCAAGAATAGAAGAAATATAGGAAATCGAGGTGGGGGACTTTCATAGATAGTCTCTCAGATAGGATGTTATTTATTTTTTTTTATAAACCAATTATTAAACATTTATTAAGTGACTACTAAGTGCCAGACATTCTGCTAAGGTTTGGGAATACACAAAGAGTTTTAAAAAATAAATAACTCCTGATGTCAAGGAGTTTTCAATCTAAAGTAGAAGCCTATATACAGGCAAATTTATGTATCTATCTGTCTGTCTATCTTTTTGTTTGTTTGTTTGTTTTGTTTTGTTTTAGGCTTCACTAGACTTTTTATTTATTTATTTATTTTTAAAATAACTTTTTATTGCTAGAACCCATGACAGAAACCCATGTAATTTTTTACAGCATTATCCTTTGCATTCACTTCTGTTCCAATTTTCCCCTCCCTCCCTCCACCCCCTCCCCCAGATGGCAAGCAGTCCTTTACATGTTGAATAGGTTACAGTATATCCTAGATACAATATATGTGTGCAGAACCGAACTGTTTTCTTGTTGCACAGGGAGAATTGGATTCAGAAGGTAGAAATAACCCGGGAAGAAAAACAAAAATGCAAGCAGTTTATATTCATTTCCCAGTGTTCTTTCTTTGGTTGTAGCTGCTTCTGTCCATCTTTAATCAATTGAAACTGAATTAGCTCTCTTTATCGAAGAGATCCATTTCCATCAGAATACATCCTCAAACAGTATCATTGTTGGGGTATATAATGATCTCCTGGTTCTGCTCATTTCACTTAGCATCAGTTCATGTAAGTCTTGCCAGTCTTCTCTGTATTCATCCTGCTGGTCATTCCTTACAGAACAATAATATTCCATAACATTCATATACCACAATTTACTCAACCATTCTCCAATTGATGGGCATCCATTCATTTTCCAGCTTCTAGCAGATAGGATGTTATTGAGTTGAAATATTGTAGTGGTGTAGGAAATGATGAACTGGTTGATTTAGAAAAACACTGTAAGATTGAACCTTTGAAAGAAGATGCTATCTACCCTCAGGGAAATAGATGACAGAAATAAGCATAGTATGATTTTAGAGTTTTGTTTATAGACATCTATATCTGTTTCTCTGTGTACATACACATACACACACACACAAACAAACAAACACATACATGCCCATGCTTAATTGTAACCTTCTTTGGGCTAGGAGGGGAGGAGGGGGAAAGAAGTGAAAAGTGCGCAGCAGAGATTAAAAGAAAACTAACAAGAAAACAGAAAAAAGCTGAGAAGCTTTGAAAACAATGTGTAGTGTTTATTATATAGGTTTTCTTGAAATGGAAATTTATTGTTTTATAGTGAATCCTTTTTTATACTCTGCAGTATATATGGAAATTTTATTTGTGCATTTTGTATTTGTTTAAAATTAAAATTTTACAAAAATAAATAACAATTGTTTATTACCAATCTTTGTCATTTTTTCAATTTATAGTCTTAGAAAGAATAACCTATAGTACTGACTTGCTCAAGATCAAACAGCCAGTATGTGTCAGAAGACTTGAATCTTATGTTTCCTACCTCCAAAGCTAGCTCCATCATACTATCTATGATAACAATATTGGAATAAATATAATAACTAATACAGAACTTTAAGTTTTGCTAAATACTTCCTATGTACTATTTCCCCCTCTCTTACATTGCATTTTGACAATTCCTTTCAATAGATAGGACATAAACATATTTTTAATGAAACTTCTTTTACCCCATATTACTTCAGCATGCTAGGACATTTTGGTTCTTGAATTCTTGCTTTTAAGTACTATATGGTCTTGGAGCTAACAGTGACCATTTCATTCATTACCACCCTATGCTGGACTGGCCACTAGAGCTGCTTAAGGATCTTGTACAATTGTTTGATGTTTTATTGCTTCCTTTTTCATGTTCAGAAGCCTGTTGGTAAGCTCATAGCTACTCAATAAGTAGGCTGTGGGGTTTGATTAGGGAGAAGAATCAAATGATTTTTTTTTCTCTTAAACTTCACCTTTGGTCATCTATGCCATTAGATCAGACTTTCAGAAGCTCATCTATACCTCTCTTTCCTCTAGGCTAGATTACTACAAATCTCTACTTGCTTGCCTACTGAATAAATTGTTCTCAACTTGCAGGGATTCTCTTCTCCACCTTTTTTCCCCAAGATGTTCAATTGTTGCTCTGTAAAAAAAAAAAAAAAAGGCATTCTCATCTTGCCTTAAGTGATATGTACTTGGACTGGCCATCAGAAAATCTTAGCACAGAAATCAATTCGGAGTTTTTGTTTGGCTTTTTAAACTGTACACTCATTCAAATGTTAAATAACTTAAAAGAGAATGCAAAGTCTAGTTCTTTTTCTTTTCACATTAACCAGTCACATTAAGTTTATAATATCCTTTATACTCCCCAGGGTCCAGACTATGTGGAATGACATTTAAACTATGAATAAGCACATTAGATATCATCTATGAATCCTTACTCCCTTCTCACTCCTCATCCAATCAAATCCTATTCTTTTTGCTTTTGTAACATCTATCATATACACCCCCAACACTGCTCCATGTCTTCTCTCATCTGACACTACCATCATATTGGTATAAGTCTTTATTATCTCATATCTGGACTATTTCAGTAGTCTTAGTTGGGGTCTCTTCCTTAAGTCTTTCCTCATTGCAATCCATTCTCCATGAAGCTATCAAATTGATCTTAAAGCATAGGACTGATTATTTCAACCCCACTCTTCACCCATTTAACAAATTTCAGTAATTCTCTATTATTTCCAGGTACAAATATAGAATCTTCCATTTGGTTTTGAAAGCTTTTCATAACATGGGCTCTTCCTACCTTTATAATTATCTTACAATCTTCTCTCTTGCTCCAATCTAGCTTAAAACAGGTATTCTCTCTGTTTCTCTCACATGGCATGTCATATCCTGACTGTATCTTCTTTGGTATCTATTTGGTATCCATTCTATCTTATCCAGGAAGCCTTTCCCAGGTCTCTTTAATCTTAGCTCCTTCCCGCTGAAATGCCCTTAAATTATCATTTGTGTTTGTATATGTATACATATTTGTGTATCAATATATCTATGTGTATACACACACACACACACACACACACACACACACACATATATATATATATTAATCAATAATTATTAAGTGCCTACTATGTGTCAAGTACTGTATTAATCACTGGGGATACAAAAAAAAAAAAAAAAGGCAATGAGACATTTCCTCCCCTCAAGGAGTTTACAAATTAACAGGAGAGATAATATGCAAACAAATATATCCAAGAGCTAGTACATAAAGGGACAATAGGAAATAATTAACAGAGGAAGGACACTAGAATTGAGGCTGCCTGTAAAAAAATAAAAGGGATTCTAATTGGGATTTAAAGGAAACTAGGGAAGTCAGTAAGTGGAAGTTGAGAAGTGAGACTATTCCAGGCATGAGGAGCAGCAAGAGATAATCCCTGCAGCAGAAAGATGAATTGTCTTGTTTGTGGAACAGTGGCTAGTGTCATTAAATCGAAGAGCACATGGAAGGAAATAAGGTGTAAGAAGATTGGAAAGCTAGGAGGAATCTGAGTTATGAAATACTTTGAATGCCAGACAGAGAATTTTGTATATAGAGGCAATAGGGAGCGCTAGAGTTTATTATTTGTCAGTTGCCTCCTTCATCAGACTGTGAAGTGTTTGGGAGCTGGGATTTTTTCCTCCACTTCATAGTATTTTTTCCAATTATATGTAAAAATAGTTTTCAACATTCATTTTGATAAGATTTTGATTTCTAATTTTTCTCCCTTCCTCCCGTACCTCTTCCTTCTCTAAGATAGCAAACAATCTGATAATATAATTATATATGTATGGTCATATTAAACATATTTCCATATTAATCATGTTGTAAAAAAATAAGAACAAAAGGAAAAACCACAAGAAAGAAAAACAATGAAAAAGAGAAAATAGTATGCTGCAGTTTATATTTAGTATCCTTAATTCTTTCTCTGGATATGGATGGCATTTTCCATTAAAAGTCAATTGGAATTTTCTTAGGTTACTGTATTGCTGAGAAGAGCTAAGTCTATTAAAGTTGATCATCACACAATGTTGCTGTTACTGTATGCAATGTTTTCCTGCTTCTGTTCACTTCATTTAGCATCAGCTCTTGTAAGCCTTTCCAGGTTTTTCTGAAATCTGCCTGCTCATCATTTCTTATAAAAAAATAATATTCCATTACACTCATATACCACAACTTGTCAATCTATTCTGTAGTTCATGGACATATCCTCAATTTCCAGTCTTTTGATACCATAAAAGAGCTACTACAAATATTTTTGTGAGTCATTTACCACTTTGTAATGATCACTTTGGGATACAGACCCAGTAGTTGTTTTATTATATTAAAGGATATGAAAAGTTTTATAGCCCTTTGGGCATAGTTTCAAATTGCCCTCCAGAAGGGTTGGATCAGTTTACAGCTCCTCCAACAGTGCATTAGTGTCCCAATTTTCCTACATCCCTTCCAACATTTATCATTTTTTTTTCTGTCATCTTAGTTAATCTGATTGGTGTGAGGCAGTACCTCAAAGTTGTTTTAATTTGTTATTTAGAACATTTTTTTCCCAGATGACTAGAGATGACTTTAATTTTTTCTTCTGAAAACTGTCTATTCACATCCTTTGACCAATTATTTCCTGGAGAATACCTAGTATTCTTATGAATTTGACTCAGTTTTCTATATATTTCAGAAATGACAATTTTATCAGAAACACTGGTTGTAAAAATTGTTTCCCAGCTTTCTGCTTGCCTTCAAATTTTGACTGCATTGGTTTTGTTTGCACAACAACTTTTTAATTTAACATAATCAAAACTATCCACTTTGCATTCCATAATGTTCTTTATTTTTTGTTTGGTCATAAATTGTGGTATTTTTCTTTCCTTTCTTTGTATCACATTGCAGGTATACAGTAGGCACTTAATAAATTGACTGACTATACTATCCCACTTCTGCCTTTGAGTGCGTTGTCTGCGCTTTTCATGTTATCATAACTTTGTTTTTCTTAAAGCCCAATTCAAATGTAAGGTGATAGAGAAAGCTTTTCCCAGTCCTTTCCTATATTGTTATATGTTGCTATATTGTTAATGTTCTTCTCCTTCAGAATTTAGTTTACACAGCTAATAGTTAAAATTTATGTAACTTTTGGAAGTTTTGTAAAATGTTTTTTATACATTGTTTCCTTTGATAAACATAATCAACTTGTAAAATAGATACTATTGTTTTCATATATTGGAATTGAGAGAACTAGGATTTAGAGAAATTAAATGACTTACCTATGATCGCATAGCTAGTGTCTAAGGCCACATTTGAACTTGGATCTTCCTGATTCCAGATTCCAATTTAACTGTACTACCTAATTATTCCCCAATAAAGGAGTGGGGGGAGTGGCAGGAACACATCTAACCTTATCTGCTAAAATAAAGGAAAAGAATCATAAAGACTCACTATTGGTAGTGATTAACTTCTTTAACCAAGCCTTTCAAGGCTCTATCCTCTTAGCAAAAGTTTGGGAAACAGTTTTGCCATAATATTTCAGTCCATTCTCCTTCCCTACCATGTAGTAATTACTTTCTGAAAAAGAAAAAAGCTATACAATGGAACATAATGCCCACAGGCTCTATCTTTACTTTGGCAAAGATTCCAACCTGGATGTTAAAGATACCAAATCTTAAAGCTCTACAGAATTGTCCCAACCAACTTTTTCCTCCAGTCATCCTTACTCTCAGCACTTGGCATGGAAAAAGTCAATGCATACTTTAATAGGATATTGTTTCCTTTGCAATGACAAGAAGGCCAACCAAAGACTTCAAAGGAAGACAGATTAAATCTTTTGTTTTCCCCTTGTGATGTGAGTAAAATAATTTTTCTTGTTTGGGGAATCAGATGTATTGGTTAATCAAATATGGGAAAATGCAAGCAGAAATGAATTGAGAAGAAAACCATGGTTCAAATCCCATATCTGATCCTATATGTGTGATCTTGGCAAGTTACAGAAAATTTCTGGGCCATGTTTTCTTTATTGGTGAATTACTGGAGATATATTATGGTATAGGTAACAAGGTTGCACAGTGGATAGTGTGCTAGGTTTTGTTTCAAGAAGATCCTGATTCAAACCTAGTTTTAGAAACTATGTGAATCCAGACAAATTTAACCCTGCTTCTTCAGTGTCCTCCTTTATAAAACTAGATGGAGAAGGAAATGACAAACCACACCAATATCTTTGTCATGATATCAAATTATGTCACAATGTGTCTGAAATGATCGAGCAACAGCAGCAGTTTGCACTGGGTGTCCTTTGATATCTTTTCTAGCTTTAATATTTTGTAATTCTGTGAAATACATTTTGGATATTAAAAAAGTCTTTGATTCTTCAACAGGGCAGATCAAAATCTGGGCCTTCTCTTCCTGTGAATATCTTGTGAATCTTTACATACAAGATAAATCTATTGGTCTCATAATTTCAGAAGTTCCCTCCAATGATACAGATGATAATCCATCCATGTCTTCTCATCCTATGACTCTCTCATGCATTCATGTCCTCCTCAGACTTCACCACAGAGGGGCACTTAATGCCCTATTGACCTAACTCACTTTCTCCCAACAGAAAGAAGATACCAGTGAACACTCTGGCTGACCATTAAAAAATAACCAATCCATCTTCTCTTTGTGTCTTTCAATTCCTTGATAACAATCTTTATTCTTGTTCTTCATAGTTCCTTGCTGGTTATATGTAGTAGTCTGCAAACATCTATCATGTGCCTTTCTATTTCCCTTTGGGATGATGTTCATTTATAGTTTTTTAGAGACATTAATATTCCATGTCTCACTTTCATTTTCCCTTTGCCCTTCCAAAACTCCTCCACAGAGCCACAAGTTTATTCTGACATTGCTTGAATACCAATAGAGCACATGGACTTTCCAATGGTTAGTCACTCTTGCTATATGATTGGTATTCCTAATTTTTCATTCATTTTCTTGATATTTTTAAAGATATTTACTTCCACACCGTTCTTTGTTGACTATGTGTTGCAATCTATTCATATCTATTGTTTCTTTGTTTTTCTTCATGATTTATATTAATAGTTATTCAAAGTTTTTGTGAACATAAGCAACATAGGCAGTGAGGAATTGTTGAATTTGGAGGCAGAAGACATGGGTTTTAATCTTAGTTCTATTATTTACTATTTATATAACCTTGAACAAGTGACTTGACTTCTCTTTTTCCTCATCTGTAAAAGGAGCAAATTGGACTATGATTGGAAGGTGATTTCTTGGATCCTTTTGTGCTCTAACAAATATTATATGATTTTTCTTATTGGAATTACTTTTAGAAGTACTTATGATTAGATAATAGAGAAATCATGTTTTTACAATGGAACATGTGCTATATTTGAATAAAATGAATTAGGTTTAAATTCTATTTCTGCCACTTACTACCTGTTGTGTTGCACAAATCACTTAATAATTGAGCCCCATTTTCTGGAGATGGTTGGACTAGATGGTCTTTCAAGTTATGGCCAATTCTCAATCATTGATCTTATGATGCCAACAGGAAAAATTGTCTCATTACTTCATAATTTTACTCTACATAAAGAAAGAGAACGACTGACAAATTTCAAATAAATGGGTGAGCATACCCATTCTCCAGTGTGTACTCCAGCACTAAATTAAATGCAGGCTAAATTCTGTCAAAATCCAGGGGAGATAGTGAGATTAATGGAGGCTAAATTGTCAATGCTTTTTCTCTCTGTTTATCTTGTTGCTCAAATCTGTGTCATTGTAAGTCTATGGTTGTTACTGTCATTGATAATGAATTAGTCTCCCTTAGAATGCAAACTTTCTGAAGACAGGTATCATCATTAAAAAAAAAATAAATGTTGTGTATAACTATGTAGCATATACTGTGATACTGTAGTAATGTAGTGATGATGAGAGTAGAAATGGTTTTTGGATTTGTTCTCATGTTGTGTGCACTTCTTTTTAAAGTTATCTTTGCCCACAATAGATAACGTGATGCCCAACAATTCACATACCCTATAGTTTGTTCATGTTGAGAGGGGCAAGTTGTCTCATTACTTAACTTTAGGTAATACTTTGGGTAAAAGCACAAAGTAAGAAAAGATGTTTTTTACTATGTGCCTGTCCCTTTATTCCTCCTACCCAAACCCTTCTGACACACAATATCATACAACTTACTGACTGGCCTGGATTTCCAAATTTTTATCTCAGTGATGCATGATTAGACTGCCTAGTGCTACATTTAGCTTGCTATTGTCATAGAGAACAATGTAAATCATTTTGTCAGCTTCAGAGGAAGTTGGAGTAATGGTTGGGATATAAACACATAAACCTGCCTACAGAACAATGTACTAGAAAGCTGAGAAAACTCTTTGTCAAGGTTGACACACAATTTATCTTGAAATTTATTTTCAAACTTATTACATTCTTTTTCTCTGGCATTTTGATCTGGTCAAACTGATCTAGTTGGTGTTCCTTATTATTCTGTCCATCTTTCCTTCCTAAGCACTTGAACAGGCTATTTCTTTTGTCTAGAATATAGTTTTTACCTCTGCCTTTTAGAATTCCTAGCTTTCTTAAAGGATCAGCTCAACTGCCACAACTCATGTGAGATTTTTATAGATTCCCGCTCCCAGACCTCATTAGTCCACACTTCTCATAATTATCTTCTATTTATTTTGCATTTATGTATATATGTACATATAATTGTCCCTGATAGAGTAAAATAATCTTGAGGGTAGGGGAAGCTTAATTTTTATTTTTGTAATTAGCTAGTTTAGCAGCTAATATGTTTGTCAGTTGTTTCAGTCATGTACAACTCTTTGTGACTCCCAAATTGGGGAGTTCTTGGAAAAGATACTAGAATGGTCTGCCATTCCATCTCCTGATCACTGTACAGATGAGGAACCTGAGGCAAATAGGGTTAAATGGTTTGCCTAGGAGCACACAGTTAGTAAATGTCTGAGTCAGATTTGAACTCAGGAAAATGAGTCTTCCTTACTCAAGGCCCTGCACTTTACCAACTGTGCCATCTAGCTGTTGTACATATAACATTATATATTAATTAAAATAATAATAAAATAATAAATCAATAGTTCCTGGCAAGGACTACCTTTTACTTTTTCTATATCTCCAGAGTTTAGCACAATACCTAGTACATTAGTGTTTTCAATTGGAGTGGTTTGCCATTTCCTTTCCCAGCTCATTTTATAGATGTGTAATAGAAACAAATGGGTTAAGAAATTAGCCCAGAGTCGTACAGCTAGTACCTATCTGAAGCCAAAAGTGAACTCAGGAAGACGAGTCTTCCTGATTCCAATCCCAGTATTCTATTCATTGTTCTACCTAGCTATCCATATGGAACATATAAGTGGTTAATTAATGATTATTGATAGAATGCAGCTGTCCCTCAATTTTTTCTTTGTTACAATGATTATTTTGATCTGGTACCTCTAACCTTTGTATCTCTAGTTATATATATCAACTTAGTGGAATCATGATTCTGTCCCCTATTTGCACAGAAATATTCTAGCTATTACCAAGCCATCAGGTCCAGGGTTAGGGGGTGGGGAGAATATAACAAAAAAGAAAATTTATTTTGCATAAACTTCTTAGAGTACACTTTTGGATCTTGCAACCAGAATTATTCCAGAAAATCTAGATCATTTGTTTTATTATCTCTGCTTCATTCAAACCTAACTCCTAACCTGTTGGATTATCATATTGATATCTCTGTACTCATTCCTTCAGGACTCTGTTCTCTATTCGGTAATAATTTATGTTAACAGTGACCTAATCTATGCTGACATGAATCATAGAATCAAAGAATTTTAATGGTATACAAGACATTAGAGATGATTCAGTTTGACTTACCATTGGTGTAGATAAAGAAACAAAGGCTGAAACAGTTTAAGTAATTTTCTTAGTTAAGAACTGGTTAGTAGTAAAGTCAGAACAATGACACAGGAATCTTAACTGTCAATTCAATGCTCTTTCAATTTAGTGAAGTTTACCTAAAAGGCTACTAATGGCTCTAATGATGGGAATTGTACTCACTAGCAAAGGGCTGCTTAGGGAAAGATTGTTCGATATATGAGCCAGTAGAAAAAAAATGTTGGCTCTGAAATTAAAGTCAAATCCTATCTTTGATGCTTCTTATCTTATTATTATGTGCCAATGGGTCTCAGTTTCTTCATCTATATAATGAAGATTAGATTTATTAACCTTCCTTATATATTTATGTTCCTTTTTGAATCTCAATCAAGATCCTATAGGTGGTTATCTACTTTGTTAAGGTCACAGAATGGTCCATTTTATGTGCAAAGAATCCTCATTATAATATAACATGTGACAAGTGGCCATCTAGCATCTGTTCAAAGATCTGCAAGCAGGAGAGACCCACTACCACTTGAGGTAACACATTCCATTTTTGGATAGCTCTCATTATAAGAAAGCTTTTCCTGACATAAAGTTGAAATTTGCCTCTAAAATTTCTACCCATTATTCCTAGTTCTGTGTTCCAGGACCAGACAGAATAAATCTGAGTACTCTTCCTGATATTAGCCCTTGAATACTTGAAGATTGTCATTCCTTCTCCTCTCTCTCTTTCCCCCCATCCCATCCCATATCTTCTCTTCTTTAATCTAAATATACTCAGGTCCTTCAACCAGTTCTTGTATGGCATGCACTTAACACTCTTCATTATCCTGGTCCCCTTTATTTGACTTCTCTTCCACCTATCAATGTATTTCTTAAACTATAGAGCCAAGAACTGGGACACAATACTTTACATAAAGTCTAATAAGGACAGAGTACAATAATACTATTGAATCTTATTTCTGGAAGCTGTTGTTTTCTTAGTTCAATCCAAGATTTTATTTGTGTTTTTAAGTAACATTTTGATGACATTGTTGACTCAAGTTGCACTTGCAGTCAACTAAAACATCTTTCACTTTCTTTCACTTTCAAAATTAAAAATTTGAAAACAAGTGTGTAAGACTTTACTTTTATTCCTATTCAATTTGCCTTCCACTGTTAGCTATAGCTCCCTGTTTTGTGTCATCTGCAAATTTTATAGATGGCCATCCCTGTCTTTATTCAAATTTATCATCCTTAAACAATAGTTTGAAGTAGTTGCTACAGATATTATTATCCTCATTTGCACATAAAGAAGCCAAGAATTAGTGGAGCAAAGTGCCTTGTCCGTGTTCATATTATCTAGAGAGTATCAAAGGCTAAATTTGAACCTGTTTCTTCTGTTTCTTCAAGAGCAGAAGCTTTAGTTCTTATATAACTTCTTCCTTCCCTCCCAGGATAAATGATTGAATTGCTATTGGGTATCTTTTATTAGTGCTATTTCCCCTCATAGCTAAACATTTAAACAAGTCAGCTCTTATGCGTTTTTCTGGGTTTCTCTTCTCTTATCACTCCTCACTTTTAGGAATGGGTGAGCTCAAATGATGATACCCCAAACCTTATCTCCTCAGAGAGGTAATAGAAAAGTCTAAGCAAGGATCCTTTCAAATTACTCATAATGAAATCTGAGCAAAGGAAGTGCACTTTAAGTAAACTCATATCCATGGATATGTTTCTTACCCTCATAGGCTTATCTTTTGAGTAATAGATTGTAGGTAGCCAGAGGGGATTGTGGATTTGAGTCTGTTGTGAAACAATATAGACAAATAGCAATATCCTAAGGGACTGGAAAATGTGCATTGTGATAACTATCCATCCAATAAAAACTGATAAAAGGACTCATAATTAGTCAGCTACTTTAGTCATTATCATTCTGTGGTATTAAAAAAAATGTGCAAATGACTGATAGGCCTGTTAAAGGCTGACCCAGAGGGGAGATGTGGTGTAATTAAGATTGGCTCTATACTACCAAAATAATACTATTGTCAGTTCAATTAGAATAAATTATTTCCCTTCAATCCAGATTGGTTAAATATTATTTGTGTGTATTAATACATTGTTTTTCGCCTATGTTAAGGAATTGCTTATATTTTGCTAATGATTGATTTCCATCAGCAGCTCATCCAGTCAAACCAAATAATTAATTTCAAGTTTCTCTAAGTGAATTTATTGGTCTAGTTCAGGTCTGCATAAAGAAGACATTTAATAATATAATATGAATCTATTCAATAGAAATAATTTTTATCATTTGCTACATCTTCCAACAGAGTGACAAGTTGCTTTCTATGAGTGAGACTGGCAGAAATTATATCATAATCTCTAAGAAGATATAATAGGTTTAGAGCTCTTTTCCATTTTGGAAGTTATTGATGCATCATGCCTTCTCTCTGCCACTCCTTCTGTCTGGGAAGTGTGAACTCATGTCAACCTTCATTAGTCCCTCACTTTGTCTCTGGATAACCCCATATAGTACAGCAGGTTACCAAGCAACCAACAGCTGTCATTGAGAGTGTCTGTGGCAACAGCACCTCCTGATATGTCCTGTCATGATGTCTCCTGTTAAGTTGTCAAGATAAGGGAAATAGTGTGGTTGCCATAGTCACTTCCCGAAATGGCCTTTGGTTGATGGCCTATGAGTGTGTTGCTTAGCTTCCTAGGTTGAGTGAGCAAAGGGCTGATATGGCTGCCATTTCTTAATTAAGCAAGGTACAGCCTGGTGGAGATGCAGTAATTGGGGCATTACTTGTTTAAATATTTCATTCTTCTGAAAGCTGAAAAATTAGATCGGAAATACTATTCTACACATGTTGGTTTCATATGGACCTCATTCAGAATTTTTTTTTTACCAAGTTGGTACATCATTCCTTTAAAAATATAAATCATATTCCTTGCTTTTAAGTGAATTCTTTCTCATAGAATCCTGGGTAAGGAAAATATTTCTATTAGATTGCATGCTTAGGGACATGATTTATTTGAAGACAGAGATTTCTTCATTTTCATTGTTTTCAAGGATAAGAGTGGCCCAGTAGCCTCTTCTTCAATAAGGCAGGACAGCATAGATGCACATGTGTACCATCTGGTTCAGTGGCTGATCATAGGAACTGATGCTGGTGATGGGGAAAATAGATTCAGAGATTAGGTAGAACGATTAGAAATGAGACTAATTTTGTACTGATGAGATATTACTGTATGGCATTAAAGGGGAAAGTGTAAGCTTAGACTTTGCTGAGAAGACTAGGGTATGCAGTCTTTAATACTTATAAAATCAGACTCATATCTTGTCTTCAATTCCACTTTTATTCAGTGATACCACATAGATCATTAAGTTAATTGATTAACATGTATTTTTAAAGATCCTACTATATTCTAGTTTTTATGATAAGGATATAATGGTAAATATGGAACAATTCTTATCCTGAAGGATTTTCTATTCTCTGGATCAAGATAAAATATATACATTCAAATATGAAAATGTGTACCAAAGGAAGACAAATTAGTTTCTCAAGAGAGGAAGAGGCAACTTAAAGGCTTAAGAAAGATCTAATGTAGGAGATAGTGCTTGAGTTGAACTTTGGTAGAAGAAAAGTAAACATTCTAACAGTCTGAGATGAGGGTACATTCCAGCCTTGGGGAATAACTTGTGCAGAGATAAGAGAGGAGAGATTGAATGTCATGTGTGAGGATCAATAAGAATCACTGTTTGTCTGGACTATGTAGTGCATGAAAGACAGTAGTACATAAAAAGAATAGAAAGTAGAAGAAGTTAGGTTTATTGAATATGGTATATGCCAGACCTGCATTTTAGGGCGAATACTTTGAACCAAATTTAGCTTTGAAACAAAAAAAAATGTCTAGGTTGATACATCACTATATTTCTCTGTCTCTCTCAAGTCCCTTTTACTTTCTATAGAGGGATATTTCTATTACAGTTCTAACACACTTATGTAATAATGACTCATCATTGATTTAATGACTCATATGGCCTATAATTTCACCTTTTCACTCCCTTATACAAGTTTTCTGATGCAACAAGTTACCAAGGAACTGTTTTTTAAAAATAATAATAATACTAATAGCTTTTTATTTTTAAAAATATATGCAAAGATAATTTTCAATATTCACCCCTGCAAAACCTTGTGTTCCAAATTTTTCTCCCTTCTCCCTCCCTCCCCCTTCCCTAGACACCAAGTAATCCAAGATAAGGTAAACATGCAATTCTTCTAAATATATTTCTACATTTATCATATGCACAAGAAAAATCATACTGAAAGAGAAAGAAAACAAAAAACAAGCAAGCAAACAAAAGTGAAAATACTATGTTGTGATCTACATTCGATTTTCAGAGTCCTCTCTTTGAGTGCAGATGGTTCTTTCCATCCCAACTCTATTAGAATTGGCCTGAATTACTTCATTGTTGAAAAGAGCCAAATTAGTTACAGCTGATCATCACATAATCTTGTTGCAATGGACAATGTTCTCTTAGTTCTACTCACTTCTCTTAGCATCAGTTCATGTAAATCTCTCCAGGTCTTTCTGAAATTAGCTTACTGATTGTTTCTTATAGAACAATAATATTCTATTACATTCATATAGCATAAGTTATTCAGCTACTCCTCAAATGATGGGAATCCACTTAGTTTCCAATAATTTGCCGCTACCAAAAAGTGCTGCTACAAACATTTTTGCACATGTGAGTCTTTTTTTTCCTTTTTTATGATCTCTTTGAGATACAGACTCAATACAGACACTGTTGAATCAAAGGTTATGCACAGTTTGACAGCCCTTTGGCATAAGGGGAATTGGTTTTTTAAATCTTTTTTTGCATTATAGTTTAAACAATAACTGTTATTGTCTAAACAGCAGGGCTAAACTTATGAACAATAAGAAGACTGAAAAAAGGAAAATGTCAAGTTATTGACTAGTGAGCTAGGTAAGATGCCATATTTGAAGGACTCAAAGAATTCCCCTTCCCTCTCACTTGAAACTATTTTCTTCCTTGGATTGTAATGGCAATGAAATTCCACCACTAGATTTTTGATGGCTTTGAGTTATGACTTTGAGTTTTTAGGAGACGTTTAATAAAATTCAAATACCCTATCATAGGAGCAGAATATTTACTTTGGGAAGTGTTTCCAAAGTTCCCAGGAAATTAAGCCATAAACAGTTACACTCAGTGCTTTTAAAGTTTATGAAATTTTTTTCTCAAACAACAGTGTGATATTGTAAATACATTATTCTCATTTTATAGAAGAGGAATCCAATTTTGAAAGGTTGGCTTATCTGACATCATGCAAATAATAATTGTTAGAGATAGGGCTTGTAATTGGGTCTTCTGACTTCATATCTATCACACTTCTTATTAAATCACTTATATATGCATTTATCAGGAAACAATATGAAATTGTGCACATGACTCCAAAGAATCATCTATCCATTCACATCCACTGGGAATTGTAATTGAAACATTTGGATTGTCAATGTTATCTCATATTACCTATTAGACCTTTAGAACTGGATATCCCATAAGCATTTTAAACTTAACATTCTCCAAAATGAACTCATCTCTCTGCTCTTCTTTAAGTCTTTCTCTTTTCCTAAATTTCCTATTACAATAGAGGAAGGCCACTATCTGTCTAGTAACCCAGCTCAAAATGTATCTCATTCCTGGCTCTTCACCATTTTTCACTGAACTCTCCTATATCCAATCAGTTGTCAAGTCCCATTAACCTTTGCAAATTTCTTATATATGCTCTCTTCTTCCTAACACTATCATCATGCCGGTGCAGGTGTTCATCATCACCTCATGTCTGGACTATTGAAATAGCCAGCTGGTTGGTTTCTCTGCCTCAAGTTTTTCCTGCTCTAATCTAATGTTATCTTTATGCAACAATTAAAATGATCTTAAAATGCAGATCTGACCTTGTGACTCCTTTACTCAATAAACTCCAGATATTCTTTATTTCCTCCAGGAACAAATATAAAACCTCCTATTTGGTTTCAAAGCCCTTTATAACTTGACATTTTTCTTGTTTCAGTCTTCTCACAACTAACTTCCCTATTCCATCTCTACAACCATGTCCTCTCCCTCCTAATTCTGTAATCCAGCTTCTTTGTAGGTCCTCTTATATGACATATTATTTTTCTCCTTCCTTTCTTTTTATTAATTGTCTCTGCTCCCTCTCTCTTCTCTTCCATGTGTCCTAGCTTTTCTAGCCTCCTTCAAGTTTTAGACAAAGTTATACTTTATGCAAGAATCCTCTCTTGAAGCTTCATTAATGTTAGTACCTTTTTTCCTTTTTTTTTTTTTTTTTTTTGCTTAGTCAATTAAGGTTAAGTTACTTGCCCAGGGTCACACAACTAGGCCATGTTAAGTGTCTGAGACCAGATTTGAACTCAGGTCCTCTTGATTTCGGGGCTGGTGCTCTAGCCACTGTGCTAACTAGCTGGCCCAAGTCCCTTTTCCCCTCTCCCTCCCCAAAGACTATCAAAAGACTATCATCAAGTTGTTCTGGGTATATCTTGTTCATACATATATTTTTTTTTTTCTATTGTCTTCACATGAGGCTGTGAACTCCTTTAGAGCAGGAACTGTTTATATGCTCAGCAATGCCTATCACATTGTCACCTTTCTAAATATTGTTGATTTGACTCAATGACTGACTATTACATGATTGACCTACCTTTTTTTGTTCATACATGATGTTGTTTTTTCCTGCTATTTTTCCATACAAATCTCTGTTGGTAATACAATGAAGTCTGCTCATATTTGTTATTCATCTTTTTTTTAAATGGAATTTATGATTTGGGTATTTAATAATATAGAGAGCAGAGATAAAATTCCTCTCTACCAATGCAGGTTGACATCTTTGCAAATTATAGCTTTAGAAAGCTGTCTAGAGCAAAAGCATCAAACTCACCCATCACAAGTAGGCTGCAAACTCCAGTGCGAATTAACCAGATTAAAATGTAATTGGGATGAGAAGACCCAATTCCATTCCAATTGATTAGCGATGAACAGAATTAGCTACACTCATAGAAAGAACGCTGGGAAATGAATATGGACTGCTTGCATTTTTGTTTTTCTTCCCAGTTTATTTTTACCTTTCTAAATCTGATTTTTCTTGTGTAACAAGAGAACTGTGTAAATATGTACACATATATTGTATTTAAGATATACTTTAACATGTTTAACAGGTATGAGACTGCCTGCCATCTAGGGGAAGGAGTGGAGGGAAGGAAGGGAAAAGTTGTAACATAAATGATTTCAAGGGACAATGTTGAAAAACTACCCATGTATGTATTCTGTCAATAAAAAGCTATAATAAAAAAAAGTAATTGGGAAATGTTTATTAAAAAATACAACATAGATAATGTCAATTAATATTTTATTCTGTCAGTTTGCAACATGAGGATATCATTTTTATTTGCCATTGACTAGTCTAAAGCACTGAGAAGTTAAGTGACTTTCCTAGAGTCACAAAGTCAGTATATTTTAGAGATGGGAATGGACTTTAATTCTTTCTGGTTTTAATATAATCAGCTTGCCATTCACTATGTCACACTGCTAATGACCATTTTATTTTTGCCATATGCAAACGTATTTCTTTGAAGAGTAACATCGTACATAATTCATAATTATAGAAAATCATTAAAAGAACATACAGTTTTTAAAAATGGATTTGAAATGAGGAATAAATAATTTAAAACATTTCAATATTTTCCCATATTAGAGCCATATAATCTTTTTCCTATTACTTTGGACACATTTCAGGATACCTTTATAGTGTCACATACACACATACATACAGAAATAGAAGATATTTTCTATTTTTTTTTTCTTTGGGGGGGTGTTTTATTGTATCTTGATTTCTCAAGAGTCATTAGCTAGCTTCCATTTGCTCAATTCTAATTTTTAAGGAATTATTTTCCTCTGTGAGTTTTTGTACCTCCTTTCCCATTTGAATAATTTTGCTTTTTTAAGGCATTCTTCTCCTCATTAGCTTTTTTGTATTTCCTTTTGCATCACTCTCAATTCTTTCTCTATTTTCCCTCTATCCCTCTTACTTGATTTTCAAAATCTCTTTTGAGTTCTTCCATGGCCTGAGACCAATTCTTTTTTTTTTTTTTTTTTTTTTAGAGGCTTTGGATGTAGGAGTTTTTATTTAATTATCTTCTTCTGAGTGTGTATTAAAGATTACTTCATTGCACCATAGTAACTTTCCATGCTTAAAATATTTTCCTGTTATCTACTCATTTTCCTAACCTATTATTTTAATTTTTTGTTAAAACAGGATTCTATTTCCAGGATGGAGGGTGCATTTTCCCATGCTTCAAGGGTTTTATGCAACTGTTTTCAGAATTCCTTGAAGATACCTGATCACAAGCACTCTTTTTGTCCTGGAATTAGGAGTTAGGAGTGTCTCCACCTTACTGTAGTTGTAAGATCTAGTGTTTTAAAGCAACGAAATCTTTCCTCAATACTAGTAGAGCCTGTGAGCTGAGGCCTCTGGAAGTTGCTGATGCCATTATAGCTCACACACAGCTTTGTATGTTAGTTTGCCAAGGCCCTCTTAATCTACTAACAGATCTTTCCTGCCCAGCTTTCAAGTTATTTTTGTTTTTTGAGGGGCTGAAAAGTCTGGAAACTGCTAATGCTGATTCAAAGATGCCTCTTTGGCCTCCAGGTCACGGCAGGTACTGGGGCTGCATGATCTGGGATTGCATCCTGGGCTCCCACCTTGGTTCCATAAACTTTTTCTGCTGACTTTCCAAGTTGTCTTTGGTATCTTTGGCCTGAGCCATCTGGACCCACTAGTACTGCTACTAATTCAGTTACATACCCAGGGCCAGGACCTCATTGATATGGTCTGCACCCAGACTGCTCACTGGATTCCCTTCCTGATGCTACAGATCTTTCCTACTGCCCTTTTAAGTTGTCTTCAGCTAGATAATGTTCTATTCCATATTTTTTAGTTTTTTGATGCTCTAAAATTTAAAAGAATTTGGAATGGTTTGGGGGAGAGATCAATAAGTTCCCACATTTATTCCACCATCTTGTCTCCATCTACTCATTTAAAATTTTTACAAAACAGTATTTATGAGAATGGTCAACATTTTTGGCATGCATATATCTTCCTGTTTTAGTTTGATACGCTATTTAAGACTTCAAGTAATTATCCCTTCAAGCTATTTTTTTTTAACATATCATTCTATCAAGGAATTTTGATCTTGACACATGTACCTAAAATATCTTGTTGAAAGGGAGTTTTTAAGTACACAGTTTTTGCTTTTTCAGATAATTGATTTTTTTAAACAATCAACAAACATTAAGAATAATGTAATATTTTATTCCTTATACTTCTTAGTAAAGTTTGAAATTGTGAAGCTGTGGTCTGCTGGAAAAAATTTATTAAAGCCCCATCAAGTTATATGAGTTTACAATCCCATGTGCATATTTGGTGAATAAATAACTGTCTAGACTAGCAAAAATTTAAAAATACTTATGCTTTCTATTGCTTCCTTAATTTTCTTAAAATAGTTATCAAATTTTGTTAGATAATATGTATTAGCAGGAAACAGAAAGAGTATCATCTATTCTAATGATCCTCAGACATTTTGGCTTCAGGACACCTTTATAATATAAAAAAAATTAATAAGGACTTATTTATACTCTAAAAATTATTGAGAACCAAAAATAATGTTTATATCTATAAATACTAACTGCATTTTAAAAATAAGTCTTTAAATATTATTAATTCATTTAAAATGACAA
The DNA here is from genome assembly GCF_016432865.1 of Antechinus flavipes. Taxonomy (NCBI): domain Eukaryota; kingdom Metazoa; phylum Chordata; class Mammalia; order Dasyuromorphia; family Dasyuridae; genus Antechinus; species Antechinus flavipes. The sequence continues at coordinate 215,892,342 of NC_067401.1, read as the reverse complement.
TAATAAAGCCATAACATATTAGAATAAAAAACATTTTTATGAAAGATAATTACATTTTTTCAAAAAAAATAGTGAAAAGGATGGTATTGGCCTTCATATTTTTACATCTCTTTCATTTGTGTCTTAATGGAGAATAGAAGGACTGCAATATCTGTTTCTGCATTCAGTTTCTTAAAACATGTTGTTTTGGTCGAAGTATAAAAAAAATACACACATATACATATAGGTACACATATACATATGTGCATATATGTATATTGTGTATATGTATATATATATTCAGAAAAAGAGAGAGAGAAGAGAGCGAGAGACAGAGAATTGTTGACCTCATATCTTTATAAGTGTTACATTCTAAATTACATTTCTTTTTTGATCAGGTAGATTTTAATAATATATAAGTAAAAATAATAGCTCATGTATATATATATATATATATATATATATATATATATATATACACACCTACGTAATATATACATATATATGTATAGCTTTACCATTTAAAGTGCTTTTTTCACAGCAATCAGGAGAGGTAGATAATATAAAGATTTTTATCCACATTTTATAGAGTAAGAAACTAAAGCAGGAAATTAAGGGATTTGTGTCATAGTTACATACTAAGGTTCAAAGCCAAGAATGAAACCAGCCCTAATGATACCAAATCCATTATTTTTTTCATACTCTAACTCTAATAATTTGTACCCATTAACTGTTTTCTTTTTTTTTAAAACTTAAAAAAAAGTACAAGAACATGTATATTCATCTCTTATTAAACTTCCTATTCAAACAGGCAATATGGATATTGGCAGGCTGGAAATAAAAACAAACAAACATCTCACATATCTCAGAGGCCAGATTTATCTTTCAGAGGTTAAAAGGATTGGGCTGCTTTAAATAGCTCCTTGAGTAATGTCAAAAATTGCTTTAGATCTTTTACCTCCTTTTTGGATCACTTAAGAAATGAATGATGCATGGAAGGACTTTTTTTTTTTTAATACACAAAGGCAAGTTTTTATATACTTATGTGCTTAAAAGTCAGCCTTACCAAACAATACACTTATTGTTTGAATGGTTATCCTGAGGCAGAATGAAAAATATAAGGAATCTTTCTTCATTATGCTTGGAGCATTTTTCTTACTCTACTTGAAAGTGGATTAATAGCCAGCATTGCATTATTCTCTCTCTTTCTCTTCCAAAGACTGTTTTTAGGAGAATGCTAACATATTGACAGTGACTCTGTCTATAGAAAGGATTATAGATTGAAAGCTGGGAGGGATCTTCAAGGTCATCTAGTCAGATAACCTTGTTTTATAAGTAAGGAAATTGAAACCCAGAAAAAGGAAACTATTTACCTATGATCATACTGGAGTGTTGGGATTTGAACACAGGCCATCTGATGGCAAATACATTTCCATTTCCAATGTGCCAGGCTATGAGATCTGGCAAGCTAAGTGCCCCACTGCGTAAGCATGCTGAATTTGGAGTTAGGAAAACCTGACTTCAAATTCCACCTTAGATACTTGCTATTTCTATATGACCCTGAACAAGTAACTTAATCTATTTCAGCCTCAGTTTTCTTGTCTATTAAATGGAGACAATAATGGCACCTATCCCACAAGATTGTTGTAAGATTCAATTCTGAAATCATTCTGCTGATCATTTCTAATAGAACAATAATATTCCATAACATTCCTATACCATAACTTATTCAGCCATTGTCTAACTAATGGGTATCCACTTAGTTTCCAATTTCTTGCCATTACAAAAAGAGCTGCTACAAACATTTTTTGAATACATAGGTCCTTTTCCCTTTTTTATGATCTCTTTGGGATGGAGGCCCAGTAGAAACACTGCTGAATCAAAGGGTATGCACAGTTTGATAGTTTCAAATTGCTCTCCAGAATGGCTGGATCAATTCACAACTCCACGAACAATGTATTAGTGTCCAAATTTTTCCACTCCCCCTCCAACATTCATCATTATCTTTTCCTGTCATCTTGGCCAATCTGAGAGGTGTGTAGTGGTACTCTAGACTTGCCGTAATTTGCATTTCTCTGATCAATAATGATTTAGAGCATTTTTTCATGATTAGAAATGGTTTTGATTTCTTCATCTAAAAATCATCTGTTCACATCCTTTGACCATTTACCAATGGTTTGAATTCTTATACGTTTTAGTTAATTCTCTATATATTTTAGAAATAAAACCTTTATCAGAAGCCTTGAATGTAAACCATCACTCTCCTCTGCCTTTCAGTTTATTGCTTCCCTGTTAATCTTGTCTGCATTTGTTTGTACAAAAGCTTTTAAACTTAATATAATCAAGATTATCCATTTTACATTCCACAATGTACTCTAGTTCTTCTTTGACTGCAAATTTCTTCCTTCTCCACAGATCTGAGTAGAATATCCTTTGTTCTTCTAATTTGCTTATAATATCACTCTTTATACCTAAATTATGAATGAATTTCGATCTTACTTTGATATAGAGTTTTAGATGTGGGCAATGTCTAGTTTCTGCTATATTAATCTCTAATTTTCACAACAATTTTTGTCAAATAGTGAGTTCTTACCCCAGAAGCTAGAGTCTTTGGGTTTTTCAAACACTAGATTACTATCTCATTGACTATTGTGTCTTGTAAGCCTAAGCTGTTCCACTGATCAACTACTCTATTTCTTAGCCAGTACCAAATGATTTTGATGACCACTGCTTTATGACACAGTTTTAGGTCTGGTACAGCTGGGCCACCTTCATTTGCATTTTTCATTAATTCCCTTGAAATTCTTGATAATTTGTTCTTCCAGATGAATTTTGTTATTATTTTTTCTAGCTCTGTAAAATAATTTCTTGGCAGTTTGATTGGTATGGCCTGGAATAAGGAGATTAATTTAGGTAGTATTTGTCATTTTTATTATATTGGTATCACCTATGCATGAACACTTGATATTTTTCCAATTGATTAGATCTGACTTTATTTGTGTGAAAAGTGTTAAGTAACTATGTTTATATAGTTCCTGACTTTGCCTTGACAGGTAGATTGTCAAATATTTTATATTATCTACAGTTATCTTAAATGAAATTTCTCTTGGTATCACCTGCAATTTAGTTTTTCTTTAGATCTGTCTTTTCATCAATGTGAGAAATTCTCTGAGTGGAAGTGCCCTCTACTTATGTAATGGTAGTCTTAATTTTCTGAGTGAGAAGGGGGAAATAAAAGCAAGGTTGAGAGATTATGCCATTTGTCCCTGGTCACATGACTAGTGTGTCAAAGGCAGAACCTGACCACAATTCCTCATGATTTCAAGGCTATCTCTCTAATTTCTATATCACGCTTTTTCTATTTGTTGTTATTTGACATGAAATCTCATCAATAACCTATATGAATCATCATGGCCTAGAAACCAAGTGTTGTGTTATAATTGAATTTTATGAAATGATAAATAAGGCACAGTAAGGTCAAATGAGATCATATACATGAAATTGTCTATCTTCTTTAAATGCAATCACTTCAACAACAGGGTAGGGATGTGGCCACTATGGATAGAGAACCATGCCTTGAATTAGAAAGACAAATTTAATCTGCCCCCAGCCACTATCTAGCTGTATGGCTCTGAGCAAGTCACTTAATTGCTGGTTTCCTAATCTTTAAAATGGGAATAATAATACTACCTAATTTGCAGAGTTGTGAGGATCAAATGTGATAATAATTGTAAAGCACAGTATCTAGAAAGTGCTATGTAAATGTTGGCTTTTACAATTGTTCTGAGGACCAAAAATAATTGTAAAGTGTTTACAAAAGATTATGTAAATGTTAGTTATTATTATTAATATTTAACAAACATCTGTGTGCAAAGCACACAGAGAGGAGCATTGTGGGAAGTGCTTAATTTAAAAACACATGGTCTTTGCCCTCATAAAGCTTATCTTCTGGTAGGGAGATGACCCAAACAGAGATAACCATAATATATGCATGAGAAGGATAATAAAGAATGCTAAGACAATTTTTTATTTAAAGTGGGGGTGAACAATGTAAAGGAAAAATAATAATTGACAGGATGATGAAGAAAAGCTTGATGAAGAAGTAAATCTATTTAAGTTCTGCTTTTAGCATGAATTATAATTCAACAGGCAAAAAAAGAAAAAGAAAATATTTTATATAGAAGAAAAATCATAATGGAAGTGATGAAGATAGGAAAATATAGGGCATGTTTTCAAGGAGAAAATATTCAATGTGGCGATATAAGGATGTGTTGGGAGATGATGCCATATTGTAGAAATCCTTGAATATGAGCTAAAAAAGTTGGAAAAATGTTTTAGATAATTTGAAAGTAGTACTATTTTATAAACTTCATACTGTCTCTTTAAAAATTCTTGGTACTAAAAGATAATCAGGAGGGAATGCTTAGAAAATGCAGGTCAGAAAACATATTCATTGAAGAAATCTACAGTTAATACTTAATTATTCAGAGACTGGATAGCTAGACTTGAATCATACAGACCCCTTACTTTTCCTCCTTTCTCATGCTCCCTGCCCTTGTGAACCTTGACTAGACAAGGGAAATAAAAGGCGGAGAAACTCAAATCAGTCGATTTTGTTTCTTGTTAATATTCTTGGCAAAAGGTGATGATGAGTTATTGGGGTTAGGGTGAAAAAGAAGTGGCTTGAAACTATTGGGTAAAGTGAGATTTGGTAGGTTGTTTGTAGAGTTCAATGACTGTTGTCTCTGCCCTCCATGACTCCTCATATCACAGAGAGCTCTTATTGATTAGGAACTAGTTGGGAAAACAAGAATAAAGTACATAAAAATCAGTCTTAAACCACACTCTTTAAAAAAATTCAAAAGTAATGAATCCCACTGGGAAAAGGAAGAAGAATTAAAAGTCGAACATATCTAATCCAACTGCACATTATATTCTCAGGAAATAGAAGTATCTGTTCTGACCCTAACACTCAGGATTCCATCTCCGATCTCCTTGCCTTTGTACTGGTCTTGTTCCATGATTGAAATGAATTCCCTCCTCATTACCTCCTCATAGAATCCTTTACTTCCATCCTGGTGTAGATCTAGTATTCTTTCTGTCTTTCCTTTTCTTTCCTCTTTGTATGTGTGTGAGTGTATTAGGATTATGTGACTTGTCCAGGTTCACACAATTACTAAGTGTTAAGTGTCTAAGGCCAGATTTGAACTCAGGTTCTCCTGATTCCAGGGCTAGTGATGATGTAGCTGCTCCAAAGTATCACTTTCTTTATGAAACTTTTTCCTTTTAGTGCCCCTTTTTTCTAATTACCATGCATTTATTTTGTACTTACTCTATATATACTAATAAATTTGCAAGCTGTCTCTTCTATCATAATGTAAGTTTCTTTTTTTTTTATATAGCTTTTTATTTACAAGATATACGCAATGGGTAATTTTTCAGCATTGACAATTGCAAAAACCTTTTGCTCCAACTTTTCCCTTCTTTCCCCTTCCCCCTTCCCCCAGATGGCAGGTTGACCAATACATGTTAAATATGTTAAAGTATAAATTAAATAATATAAGCATACATGTCCAGTTATTTTGCTGTACAAATAGAGTTGGACTTTGAAATATTGTACAATTAGCCTGTGAAGGAAATCAAAAATGAAGGTGGACAAAAATAGAGGGATTGGGAATTCTATGTAGTGGTTCATAGTCATCTCCCAGAGTTCTTTTGCTGAGTGTTGCTGGTTCAATTCATTACTGCTCTCATAATGTAAGTTTCTTAAGAAGAAAGATTATTTCCTTTTTTTTTTTTTTTTTTTTGTCTTGATAGCACCAAGGCCTAATATAATCCCTGGAACATATTAGCCACTTAATAGATATATGTTGATTGATTGGCCCCATTGAGCAAATCTTGAACACTTTAGCCTCATAGGACATAGATTAGCAGAACAAGAAGAGACCTTCAAAACCATCTAGTCTTACTTTTACAGAAGAGGAAACACTCCCTCCTCCTGGTTAGATCATTTATCTTAGAGCATGGTTCTAATGAGGCCATCAGTTACATTCTATTTTTGGTGTATCACTTGAGGTTGGTTCTGTGTACATTTCACACACATGTTGGTTAGTCCTCTTGAAAATGTTTGCCACTAGTCATAACAGAATACAAAAAAATAGAATTAGAATGGACCTACCTTCATGATCACCATATAGTCTATTTTATGTATTTATTTTGTGCTTTATATATACTAATAAATTTGCAAGGTATCTCTCCTATCATAATGTAAGTTTTTTTTTTATTATAGCTTTTTATTTACAAGATATACACAATGGGTAATTTTTCAGCATTGACAATTGCAAAACCTTTTGTTCCAACTTTTCCCCTCCTTCTCCCCCCTCCCCTTTCCCCCTGATGGCAGGTTGACCAATACATGTTAAATATGTTAAAGTATAAATTAAATAATATATCTGTTACTCTGAGTTCATCCACCTTTCTCCAAGAAAGTTTTTCCCTTTGATAAAATAATTAGAGGCTCAGAACTGTGTTTTTCAAATATATTTATCTATATAAGGTTATTGGTCTCTAAATTCTAATATCAGAATTTTTGAGGATATTGAGAAACAGGTTAGTATCAGAGACCATTCTATATTCGTGATGTCAGCTCCTGGGCTACTGCCCTTTCTCTAGATCAGGCAGCCTATTCACACACTAGCAATTAGTTCCTGAAATACAGGAGTCATTGTGAGGAAAAAATGGACAACTCTGCACAATGATGAAAGGACACACTGTTAATTTAGATTCAGAAACCCCAAAACACACTCCCTCTCTTTCCCTCCCCCCTCTCCTTTTTCCCCATCTTCTCTCCCCCTATCTCTGATAGTTTTCTTCCATATTGCCTCCTATTTCAAAACCATAGAATTTCCACCTTGGAAAGGTCATCTCCCTTAACCAATATTTGAAAAAGTATTCCTATCACAACATATTCAATAAATGGCTATCTAAGCTTTAATTGAAGACTTTCAAGGAAGGACAATGATAATATCTATCTCCCAAGGTCGTGGGGATTATGAAATAATTTAATATTTATAGAGTACTTAAAAAATCTCAACATACCATGTAATTGCAAATTATTATTATTGGGTTCCTCCTGTTTACAGATGAGAAAACTGAGGTAGACAGAGGTTAAGTGACTTGCTTAAAATCACGCAACTAATAAGTGTTTGAGATTGGATTTGAACTCAGTTCTTTTATGATTCTAGGCCTAGTACTTTATCCATTGTATCATCTAGTTGCCTTTCATCCAGGTGCAGGTTCTCATCATGTCATGCCTGAATTATTACAATTATTATTATTATTATAATTATTAGCTGAGAAAATTGAGGTTAAGTGACTTGCCCAGGGTCACACAGTCAGGAAGTGTTGAAGGTCTGAGGCCAGATTTGAACTCAGGTCCTCCTGACTTCAGGGCTGGTGCTCTATACACTGCACCATCTAGCTGCCCCAATTATTACAATTATTATAATTATCTGTATCAAATCTCTGTATACTCAAATATACTTTACATTACTAGAGATCTCCTTCTAAGTTGATATTAAAAACAAAACAAAACATTAGTGTGTTTTCTTTGGGTCTGACAATTCATCCAATTCCAAAATCATTTAGCTATACCCATATCTTCATCTCTTTAACAAAGAAGGCACAAGAGACTTTTTCAAATGCTTTGTTGACTCTAAGTAGAATATGCCCATAGGATTGGCTGGAAACTTTTTAACTTTGGCAGAAGTAGAAGTTAATCAGGAACTAATTACTAGTGTATGAATAGGCTGCCTGATCTAGAGAAAGGGCAGTAGCCCAGGGGCTGACATCACTGAATACAGAATGGTCTCTGATACTAACCTGTTTCTCAATGTCCTCAAAAATTCTGATATTAGAATTTAGAGACCAACAACCTTATATAGATAAATATATTTGAAAAACACAGTTCTGAGCCTCTAATTATTTTATCATAGGGAAAAACTTTCTTGGAGAGAGGTAGATGAAACTCAGAGTAGTAGTATGTGTATTATATGTATGCTTTTTCATGTCTGTGTGACAACTTTGTATCTTAATCATATAAATCAGTTCCCTATCGTTCTCTGACTCATAAATCAGTTTCTCTGAGTCTATGACTCTGAGTTATTTTCCAAACCCTTATAGTCCCTATAGTCCTGAATCTGAAGCTCATTCCTCATGATCCACCAGTGTACTTTCCCACTCCTTAGATCTCCATACAGAACTGACTATGTGACTCCTCTCCTCAGTCTACTCTAGTGGGTTTTTTCCCTATAGAATAAATATAAATGTATATTTTTAGTTTTTATTTCACTTTTTAAAGTTACTTTCAAAGTTTTATATAAGCTGTCTCCACCTATCTTTCTATATCTTTTGAATATTATTCCCCTATTTCATAGTCCAAACTAAACTCTCTGTTCTTTACAAATGAACTTTCACCTCCCAGTTATCTGCTTTTGCACTGGATGTCCCACATGCTTAGAATGAATTCTCTCTTTATTCATGGAGCCCCTGCCTTCATTTCAGATATAATTCATGTCATCTTGTACAAGATTTCCTTGATTTCCTCCAATGGCTAGTATGCTTTCTACCAGACTACCTTGGAGTAAACATTGTATACAGTAACAGCAAGATTATATGGTGATCAATTCTGATGAATGTGGCTCTTTTCAACAGTGAGGTAATTCAGGCCAGTTCAAATGGATTTGTGTTGAAGAGAGCCATCTGCACCCAGAGAGAGGACTATGGGGACTGAGTGTGGATTACAACATAGTACTTTCACCTTTTTATTGTTGTTTGCCAACAATAGGAACTTGCTTTCTGTCAGAAGAGCATTTTTCAGGTGAAGGATTGATCTAATAAGGAGGACTCTGGCAAGGATTTTACAAACAATGACTAAGAGAGAGATCCTTTTATGATTGCCATTGGGAAATTTATTCCTTTTGCATTTATAAAGATGAACAATAAAGGCATCGTTGAGATGGCATGAACTCTTCTTGTCATATAACCCAGACATTTTCAGTCACTTCTGTATGAGCAATAGACCTCTCTAACCTTGTACATCTCATCTCTGCTGGATTAGAATCAGCAACAGATAATTTGCTACATAAAAGGATCTTAACGCCATTCAAAACCTCTTTTTTAGTTGGGACTTCAGCTAGGGACGATTAACTTCAACCTGAAGTAAAGAGTCATTGACTTCAGCATTGATTGATGATGGTCTATTGAGAACTTTATGGAAGTGTTCTGCCCATCTTTCTAAGATGATGTCCTTATCATTAAACAATGTGTCTCCATCAGCACTAAGAAGTTGAGATGCACCAAAAGTCTTTGGTCAATAAAAAACCTTCAAGGCTTCATAAAAGCTCTTTAGATTGTTATTATCACCATAAAGCTGAATTTCACCTGCTTCTTACTGAGCCAAGAATCCTGTATCTTAGTAAGCTTCACTTATACTTTACTTTAGATGGAATTAAAGCCTGGTTTCTTAGACATGGAAGAACTATCTTGCTAGTATATCCTATGGAGTTCTCATTTTTCATTTAGCTTCTTCTGAATTTCCCCATCCTTTTCATCAAATGTTTGTGTTCATGAGCATTTTGTGAGTATTTGTTTGATGTAAGTATTTTGGCCTAGATGAACAAATGGAGTGTTGTGTACCAAATCTCTGAAAGTTACGCACTCTTTTTCTGCTCCACTGTTGGTAACTGTGGATCAACTTTTTAAGTTAGCAACAAACTATTCTCACTCAGAGAAGCTCTCCAATCAATAGACATAATTCTTCTCATAGACTTTTTGTCTTGAGGCAACTGTTTTTATTGAATGTGAATATTTAGCTTGGAGTGCATAAGGCTATGATCTGTACAGCTCCATTACTCCCACATCCTATATGTCTTTCCTCCTTACAGTCACATAGTCTATTAAATGCCAGTGTTTACTGCATTCATGAAGTTTTTTTTTTTTGTTTGTTTGTTTTGCATTTAGGTAAACAGAAAACAGTGCTGGTGATGAGAAGGTCATGAGATGCACAAATAGCCATTGCTGTTACTCTTTCTGACTTCCTTCCTCACAATAACTCCATGGCATGTCTGATAGTCTAAATCTACTCTAGCATTGAAATAACCCAGAATTATGAGCTGGTCCTCTTTTGGCCCATTGATAATAAGGGTCTCCAGGCCTTTATAACATTTTTCTTTAACCTCATCAGGGTTCATCATGGTGGGAGCATAGGAACTGATAATGATGATATGGTGATTTGTTCTAAAGTGCAATCACATTGTCATGGGCCTGTCATTCATTCTTTTTGGTAGATATAGAAGTTTGTTGACTAGATTAGTTTTGATTGAAAAACTGATGCCAGTTTCACAGGTGCTCTCATTCATCATTACCACTCCAGAAGAACATGCATCCATTTTTAACTTTAGGAAGCTAACTTTCATTTTTTAACCTTGTTTCACTCAGGGCTGCTATTTGGATGTGATACAAGCTGAGTTCTCTTGTAACAAAAGATGTTCATCTTTCAAGACTAATAGTTTTTATGTTGCCTATAAGTGTGTGCACATTTTTATGTACTGATGGTGAGTAGAATCAATTTTGCAGAAGGTTTAGTATAAGTGTGTGTATATGTGTGTGTGTGGGGTGTCTGTATTTGTTTCATCTGCACAGTGGATTCCCTGCCTGCCATAGAAATCAGAATAGAGTGGGGAAAGCAGAAATTTTTCAGGACATCTCTTCTAGCCCCTTCCTTGCACCAGGAGTTGAGCAGTGAAATCCATAAAAAGATTACTCGGACAGCAAGGGGGATGCTGAATCTCACTGCTGCTTCCAGTGCTTCTTGGACTGTCTGTGTGCAGGGCTGTGACTACAGCTTCAAGTATATCCACATATACTGTTTTGTCCCTTGTCTGTTGTCACAGAGATTTGACACAGGTAGAAATAGTAAAATGTTATGAGTGATATCTTTTGATTCATGCTTAAACTGGACTTAAATGAAGCAGAATTGCACGAAGTCATCTGTCTCATTTTCTCTTCCAGAGTCATCACTGTCTGGGGCTGAGCTTAGATAGCAGAGAGTATTCAGGACTTCATTTGAGCTTATCCTGGCTTCCATAGAAGCCACAAATATTTGGAGTATGACAAATTTCCAGCAGAAGTTATATTGGAAGGACTTCAGGAAAGATCTGTCTCAATTGGGTTGGGAGGGGAAGGGAAGAGTGGCCAGGGGCAGCGCAGATATGGTGAAGAGAGGCCAGGGAGGAGGGACTTCATGTCTGGGGAATCTAGTGGGAGGCTCTTAACCAAAATACAGCAGCATTGACTACTCTGTCCCGATTCAGAAGTCAGTGGATCAACAGATTAGCTGTGAGACCTCCAATGCAAGTACAGAAGGCAAATAGTGAGTTCCTGACCCCTAGCATAACAAGCAGGACTTGGCCATGTGCACCCAGCATAGGAAGCTGGTAGCACTGGCCCCAGGGCAGTTTGAAATCCCTGTCCACTGTAGAGAAAGCTTGGGACAATTTCTCCTGCACCCTTTGAGCAGACCTCAACCTTTAAAGATGAGCAAGAAACCCAAAAGAGCTCTGATAGCTATTATGGAGAAAGGAAGAACAGAACTCAAAGCTTGAGGACAATAAAGGCAAAATATCTCCAGTGAAACCTCAAAGAAAGATATGGAGTGGTCTCCAACTCAAAAGTCTCTTTTGAAAGAATTCAAAAAAGAATCTTAAAAAAGGTTGAGAAGAAATAGGGGAAAGAAATGAAAGCTTTGCAGGAGAGTTGGAAAAGGAAACATAGAAATTGACAAAAGAAAATAACTCCTTAAAAATACATTTGGTGAAATGGAAAAAAAAATATATGCGGAAGAAAACAATTTCTTTGTTTTGTTTTTTTGTTTAGGCAGTTGGGGTTAAGTGATTTGCCCAGAGTCACACAGCTAGTAAATGTCAAGTGTCTGAGGCCAGATTTGAACTCAGATTCTCCTGACTCCATGGCTAGTGCTCTATCCCTGTGCCATCTAGATGCCCCAGAAAACATCTTCTTCAAAAAATATATATTTGGCAAAATGTAAAAAGAGAGCAATTCCTTAACAGATAGAATTGGTGAAATGGAAAAAAAAATCTAATGAACAAAACAATTTTTAAAAAAGTATAATTGACTAAATACAAAAGGAAGTAAAAAAGCTAACTGAAGAAAATAATTCACTAAAAATTCGTGGACAAATGGAAGTGAATGACTCAATAAAACATCAAGAAGCAGTAATACAAAACAAAAACAAGGAAAAAAAATAGAAGAAAATACAAAATATCTCATTGAAAAAACACTGGTGATGTTTTTTTGATTCATGTGAAAACTGGACTTAAATGACTGGAAAATAGATACAGGAAACAATCTAAGAATTATTGGACTAACTAATTTTTGGAAAACCATAATAAAAAAGAGCCTGGATAATATCTTTCATGAAATCATCAAGGAAAACTGTCCTGATATCTGAGAATTAGAAGGTAAAATAGCCATTGAAAGAATCCACCAATCACTCCCAGAAAGGAATGCCAAAATAAAAACTTCAAGGAATACTGTAAATTCCAGAATTTTCAACTCAAGGAGAAAATACTGCAAGCAGCCAGAAAGAAACAATTCAATATCAAGGAGCCATAATTAGGAGTATTCAAGGATCAAAGTGCACAAATATGATATTCCAGAGGGAAAAGGAGCTTGAACTGCTGCCAAGAATTAACTACCCAGCAAAACTAAGCATCATCTTTTAGGAGAAAAGATGAACATTCAGTGAAATAGGAGATTTTCAATTATTTTTGATGAAAAAACCAAAGCTGAACAGAAAATTTGTTCTTCAGATACAATACTTAAAAGAAATATAAGAAGATAAAAAGGGAAGGGAAAAAAAGAACTATGTTTTTTAAAAGTTAAAATATTTACAGTATCTTTGTTAGGGATATACATAAGGGGTATAGGTATAAATTAACTTTACTATGATGATATTAAAAAAAGAAACCAGAGGTGGAAGTGGGATTGTACTGGAAGAAGAAAAAGAAAGTGAAATGGGGCAAATTATGTTACAGGAAGAGGTACAAAAGATCTGTTACAATTGAGGGAAAGGAGGGAGGATATGAGCATTGCTTGATTCTTAATCTCATCAGATCTGGCTGAAAGAGAGAAAATCATACACATTTACTTTGATATTGAAACTAGTCTCAATAGGGATGTATAGGGAAGTAGGAGGGAAAATGGGGAGGCTAATAGAAAGAAGGGCAGAAGTGGAAATGGAAAGGGATAAGAAAGTGGGAAAGGCTGAAAAAAGGGAGACTAGATTGAGGGTGGTGGTAATCAGAAGCAAACCACTAATGAGGAGGGAAAGAGGGAAAGGAGAGAGGAAAATATAATGGGAAAAAATAGAATGGTGGGAAATACAGAATTAGTCATTTAAACTGTGACTGTGAATGGGATGAACTCTCCCACAAAACAGAAGTGAATAACAGACTGGGTTAAAAACAAGAATCCTATAATATGTTGTTTACAAGAAAAACATTTGAAGCAGAGCAATATATACAGAGTAGAAGTAAAAGGCTGGAACAGAATCTATTATGATTCAGCTAAAGTAAAAACAAACAAACAAACAAAACAAAAAAACAACAGGAATAGAGATCCTGATCTCAGATCAAACAAAAGCAAAAATAGCTCTAATTAAAAGAGATAAGGAAGGAAAATATATCTTGCTAAAGAGTACTATAGATAATGAAGTAATATCATTACTATACATGTACTAAGTTAAAAGAAGTTAAGAAAGTTGCAAAAAGAAATAAATAGCAAAACTATACTAGAGAAGGATCTCAACCTCCCTCTATCAGAATTAGATAAATATAACTACAAAATAAATAGTCATCTCTGTCCAGTGATAGGACTTAGTCAAAAAGACTTTTGGGAGACAGTAAATAATCTTGTATCTTTGGAGAATAATCAACCTGTAAGTACTCCACAGAGCCCATTTCAGCTGCCTTCATGGCTGTTGGAACAAATCATTCTCATCTGCCCATTCCACCAGAGGAAATCTTCACATGCTTGAGGTAGACACCCCCTAACTCACCATTGGGTTTGAGATTCTTGGGTTACCCTCAACCTGCTTTAGCAGAAAGTTTACCAGGATATAGCTGCTGTGTATGTTACAAGTTCTAGAAGGCACAGGTGAGAATTGGGCAAATCAGGTGGACACCAAAGATGGAAAGCAGCTTTTTAGGCTGCTAACCCCTTATACCAGAGGTAATAGTCTTCCCTGAACACACCCTATATATAATGAACTCCCTATATATAATGAACATACATATATGTACACATACATGCACACAGATGCATATATATATTTATAATGCAGTTATATATATATCTAGCATGGTATGTCCTACATGGTAGACATTTAACAAATATTATTTGTTGTTTGATTGGACAGAAGTCTGAAGAATGCAGTTTCCCATGTTCCCTTTGCCACTAACTCTCTCTCTGTATGACTTCAGATAAATTATCATACATTCCTGGGCATCAGTTTCTTTATACTAATTTCAATTCATACACACACACACACACACACACACACACACACACACATTACTTAAATACTAATATTATCTTCCTTACAACTGTCCATATCTGTAAAATCAGGGGATTAGACTAGATAATTTTAAGTTCCCTTCTGACTGTAAACAGTTATAATATCAATATTACCAAATATTTCATTTGCTGTTCACTTACTACTGGGAATCTCTCCATTCTATTCTATCTCATTTCCTATTATTCAAAAGGCACTACAAAATTTTTATGTCATGTTCCGCCCAACTTTTGATATTTCTGCCTATTGTCTAATATTGTATCTTTGATATTGCCAGTCTATTTGTCTGCATTTTTTGATATTATCTGTCTTTACCATTTTCCTCTGTTTTAAGTCTCTGTGGTATCTAATTTTTGAGCATCCTCACAGAAGCAGAAGATTTTTCCATTGGCTTACTCTGTTGACTATAGAACTTTGGTTTGTTATCACTATATACACACATGTACAGATATGTATATACATATATGTCTTTGTAAATATGTATGGCTGTATGTATTCATTTATTTTTTCTAGGCAAGTCTTTTGGTATCATAAATAATAGATTTTGACCCAATTCTTTTTCATGCAGTTATTCACCAGTGTATGGTAGTATCTATATATGAATACTTATATCCCACTTCTTGGCATGAAGCTATATTTTATTCAGGTTTGGGGTAATGAATTATAAGACTTCAGAACAGGAAGAAGAATTCCAAGTTTCTGTGAAAAGTCTCTGTCATATAAACACCATGAAATGACTGATTTTTGACACTACTCATTTTTATCAACTTTCCTCTTTTTCTTACTGTGCCCAGAGAGCTTAGGTGTTTTCTCCATGACTTCGAGCAATAAAGATAGGGGAGAGTTGTAGAATTATTGTTTATGTCTGACTGATGTCTCTAATAGACAAATAGTGGACTTTCTGAGTTAAAATAATGATTTTGAAACCTAGACTTGAACTTGCTCTCCCATCCCAAGTCATCCCATTTGACACTGCCATTTATGATTTTTTTTTTTTTAATTTTTCCCTGTGTTTTTCACCTCCTAGCAAGTAAGGGACAGACTCGGGTCATCTTGTTCACTTACTCTGTGCTCTTTTGGCCCCTTTTTAAATTTATGGACAGTTTCCTGATATTCTTAGCTTTTATCACTCTACCTATTTGTCTTTTGGTATCCCTACATACAAGAAGTCAAATAGAGTATTACATTTTTTTTTCCCATTAAAGATATACCAGTGTGTAGAATTGTAGTTCTTATACTGAGGCTTATGATCTAGATTAAAGCATATCTTTATAAATGAGTTTCAATATTATTGAAATCTTATGTATTTTATTTAATCCATTAAAATGTTCTTAGTAGGGATCATTAGGATTCATTACATTGCCAAAAATCTGTCACACAATGCATGTGAGGCATAAATTTGCCAAAATCTATGCTTTAAAGAATATTATGTTTAATTTATTCTTCAAAAAATATTTTTACATTCCCCAGTTACATGTAAAACAATTTTTACATTTGTTTTTAAAAATTTGAGTTCCAGAATCATTCTCTTCTTCTTACCTTCAGCCATTGAAAAGGCATATGTAAAGTTATGCAAAATATTTCCACAAAAGTCATGTTGTGAAAGATCCCACCCCCCACCCCCAATTTTTCTTAATAACTTTACGGAAAATAAAGTTTTATTTTTTAATGTTTTTCAATCTGCATTTAGACCCAATCAGTTCTTTCTCTGAATATCCACATTTTCTCCTGAAGGATTATATTCAATTTTGCTGGGTACAATGATTCTTGGTTGTAATTTTAGTTGACTTGCTCTCTGGAATATTATATTGCAAGCTTTACAATCTTTTATTGTAGAAGCTGCTAAATTTTGTGTTTCCTGTTTGTGGCTTCACTATACTTGAATTGTTTCTTTCTATATGTTTGCAATATTTTTCCTTGAACTGAGAATTCCAGAATTTGGCTATAATATTCCTGAGAGTTTTCATCTTAGGATATTTTTTTTCAGGAAATCTTTTTACCATCTTATTGTAAAAATATCAAGACAGTGTTTCTTATTTTTTTGCAAGATGATATCTAGACTCTTTTTTTCATTATGGCTTTCAGGGAGAGCAATAATTTTTAAATATCCTTCCTGGATCAATTTTACAATTCAGTTTTTTTTTAATGAAATATTTCACATTGTTTTCTTTTTTTTTAATTTTCATTTTTTTTACTTTTGTTTTATTATATCTAGATTTTTCCTAAAGTCATAGCTTCCATTTCCTCAATTCTAATTTTTAAGGAATTATTTTCCTCAGTAAACTTTTGTACCTCCTTTCCCATTTGGCTAATTTTGCTTTTAAAAGCACTCTTCTCTTCAGCTTTTTGTATTGCCTTTTGCATTAGTTTCATTTCTCTTTCTGATTTTTTTTTCTCTCTCTTACTTGATTTTCAAAATCCATTTTTAGCTTTTCTATGGACTGAGATCAACTCTTATTTTTCTTGGAGGCTTTGAATGTAGGAGCCTTGACTTTGTTTTCTTCTTCTATGTATTTTTTTTTTTTTTTTATGTTATAGTAGCTTTCTGTGGTCAGAAACTTTTTCTATTGTCTGCTCATTTCCCTAGTATAGTATTTGACTTTTAAAGCTTTGTTAAAATAGGACTCTATTTCAAGGGTAGAGAAAGCAATGTCCCAACCTTCAGGGGTTTTGAATAGCTATTTTCAGACACTTTCCTAGGGATCTGTATTGTGAGACAGAATGGTCTCAACATTGAGTATGGGCAAGACAAAGTCCTGCCTCCATATCACCAAAAAAGCCCTGAATTTGCCCTCAGACTAGCTCTTGGGTCCACCAGCTGAGATTTTCAGAAGCTGCCACTATCATTACTTCTATTGTTGATTCAGTGGTTATCAAAGCCTACTCCTAGTTTGCTAGGGTTCCCCTTACAACTTAGTGTGACAAACCTTTCTTGCTGATTTTTCAAGTCAACCTTCATATCTGTGAAGGGAGAGATCTGAAAATTACTGCCACTGCCACCATTCAGAAACCCCCAAAGCCCATCCCTGGCTAGCTGAAGCCTGAGTTGTGCTGGCATGAATTGTACCCAGTTGTACTCCAGAGCCACCTGATGCAATAGACTCCTCCTGCTGACCTTTCCAACTGTCTTTGGCTGGAAAAAGTGTTCCACTTAATCTTTTTGTGAGTTCTGATGCTCTAAAATTTACTTAGAGTCATTATTTAAAGGTATTTTTGGAGGGGTTTGGTGGAGAGCCCAGCCAAGTCATCTGCTTACCATCTTGTTGTACCTTTCATGTTTAATTTCTTTAAAAAATAATCTGATAGTCAAGATCTAGCTCCTAGTAATACCATTTAATAAAGCCCTTTTATCTTTTCTGTTTTGTTTTCATTTTCCAGAAAGCTTCCCATTTTCAGAAATGAGCTAATATGGCCAATACATGCCAGTTTTTCATCACCATAAAATTATCCAAAAGCTAAATGTTATTATATCATGAATTACTTGGCATATGATATTTTCAAAGTATTTGCTTTTGCTTTCATCTGTGATTCATTGATTGTTTTGCTCAGTTTCTTGACCTGGCTTTGATGTTCCTAGCATTCCATTACATCACTCTTTCTTGACTCTGAACTGGTGCTCATTTCATTCTGGATACCGCATTGGTACTCTTTGTTATACAGTAATGATTAGCAAACCTTAGAAAATTCTTCATCTTGCAAGATCACCTCAATCTCAGATTTCATACATTGGAAGTCCTCTACTCTTGTAGCCTCCCCGTCCAATTGTATGGCTCTTCCAGAATCTCCATTTAAGGAGGCATACAAGTTTCATTCCTCTCTAAGACTGAACAATTCTAGGTACATTTATTCTCCCCATTTCCTTCAGTGTCTTTTTCTGTGTTATCTTTCTTTCCTTAAAATGTAAGCTGCTTAAAGGAGAATGACTGTTTTTCATTCTGCTTATATTTGTATTCCCTGCACTTAGCAGGCATAATGCTTGTAAATTCATTGATTTGGTTACTCAGAGAAGTTCTTTCATTTATTTATTTATTTATATTTTAATGTCAATTTTATAACAACATGCTTGTATGAACACTGGATAATGGGAGATTTTCTCAAGTTGTTCCAGTCACCAATAGAGTGGATATTGTGTGCTTGATCCCTTGCTTTCTAACATATTTTTAGTAATGTTAGAAGCCTTAAATTAAGGCAAAAGTAGCAACAAAGTCAGCTACCACAATGACAGTAAATTATTTAAATTGAAAAGGCTACAAGTAAAGACTGAAGTGGAAGAAAGATTGATGAGTGACTTGTTTACAGATGACTGTGATCCAGGGCAGCCTCTGAAGCAGAGATGCAAGCATATGGATTGATTCTCTGCTTCTTTTACTAATTTTAACTTGACAATAATGCCAAGAAAACAGAAGTTATCTACCAACCAATACTACATTATTTATAAGTAGAACTTTTGATACAATACATAGAGAACTTATGCTTAGATAAATTCACTTATTTTGACAATATACTTTTTGAGGATATGTTCATAGATGATGTTGATAGAC
This sequence comes from Antechinus flavipes, assembly GCF_016432865.1. Lineage (NCBI taxonomy): Eukaryota > Metazoa > Chordata > Mammalia > Dasyuromorphia > Dasyuridae > Antechinus > Antechinus flavipes. The sequence goes on along the minus strand of NC_067401.1, from coordinate 215,873,169 downwards.
ACATCACTACAGTTTGGGAGATTCTGAAAGAAAGTGTGGGAGGAAGAGGTATTAAGCCACTTAAGCTAAAGGCTACTGATCCATTATGCTATCCTCATTTTTATAAAAATACCAGTGCAATGCCAGGAAATTGAATTGCTTCCATTTGAATTGTCTTAGGAAGATTTTGAAGATCACCTGGCAAGATAATGTGCTGGACACTAAGGTTCTTTCTTAAGCTGAATTGCCAAATATTCAGACTCTATTGTAGAGAACACTACTCTGATGGGCTGGCCAAGTTATTTGAATACCAAACAAGTTTGCCTAAAAAACTATTTTATGAAGAACTCACACAATTCAAGTGTCCACATGGAGGTTAGAAGAAACAATATAAGGACACTCTCAAGATCTCTCTGAAAAACTTTGGAATTGATTGTGAGATACAGGAGACACTGGCACAGGATTTCCCAGAATGGCATTTCTGTATCAAAGAAGGCAATGTCTTCTGTAAGCCAAGGAGAATTGTCATAGCCCAAAAGAAAAATGAGATGTGAAAATTTAGATATTTTCATCCCAAATGTTCTTGTGGACTATTTGTGCCTGACCTGTGGTAAAGTCTTCCAAGTTCCTTTTGGTTGGATCAATTACAGTCAGACACATACTAACTTGATCCCAGCATAGTGGCCTTATTTGAGTCCCCTTGGAGCACAAAGGACAAAAAGTAATGAAATTAATCCCTCACAATTTAACTCTTTACACAGTTTGATCACTTATATCTACAACTGTTGGGCAGTTTCCTGGCTCCTGGACTATATGACTAATTATTGATATTATCTAATTGCCACCTTGATGGCACAATGGATAGAGTGCCAGGACTGGAGTCTGAAAGATCTGAGTTCAAATCCAGACTCAGATATCTATTAGCTGTATGACCCTGGACAAGTCACTTAAGGAATGTGACATGTGAAAAATTACAAAGCAACAACCAAACTTGCCACCTAATACTGATATGTAGCATTTTCTTGAATATGTCTTTCTCCATTTCTCTAGCTTTCTTACTGCATCACTATCTTATGTCTACTTTCACAAGCTACATTAGTATCTTTAATGCCTTGCAATCTAGAATTTCATGATCTGGAAATTCATACAACCTTCCACTTACCACCTTGCTTCATCACCAGTAATAAACTTTCAATTCAATTCAATCAATATTTATTGGAGTTACTTGGAAAATTGTGAGCCCTCTAAAAAGGAAGGCTTTGAGAAGAGTTTAATGCTTCACATTTTACCTGTCTAATTAGAGGCGAGAAACAACGAGAATGAATGCAAAAGCACTAAATTTCAGAATCTGAGTCAATGTGGTGATGAGATCCATGTAATCCACTTTATGGAGGTGTAATGGGGCCACAGGAATGATGTTCCATTGCTGATTCAAAATAGAAAATAAATATAAATGAGATGAGAATTGCTGGCCTCTTTTTCTAGAATGCTTCCTCTAGCATTTTATCTATTTAGAGGGAGTTTCTTGATCTCTTAAACTTACATCACTTAGTGACTCATATTTTTGGATGAAATATAATAGATATCATGTTTCTGAATAAAATATAAACCATCACACTTGTGAGAATATGCTTTCTTTCTTAATTATTTATTCATCTATTCATTCATTCATTCATTTATCTATCTATTTTTGTATCTGGCATCCTATCTCCTTGACCTCATCCTAGATATCTAATGAGTTAGAAAAGCTTACTGTCCACCTTGCTCACTGGCTAGATAATTTTTTTGGCTTATACTTCTTATAGGCAGATATGGATAGGAAGATATGACTTTATGCATCACTCCTAATGATTTACAACCTAGTTGCTTTTGACCAGCTCACTTGACATGTATGGTTTCTGGATCAGTGACCTACTATACACATATGTTTCATTTTAAGAATTCAAATAGAAAAGTAAATCATTACCTGCTTGCCTAAAACATAGAAGATTTCAACTTAAAGTCATATGTAAAGGTTCCATTGTACTTAGGATGCAGCAGTTGATAATACTTTTTTCTTGAATGTCATTTCCACAGATAAAATCATATCAATTTTCTGATGAGAAAACATTTCAACTGAAGGATAGAAAAAAATAAGAAAATGCAACATATCTCATGTAAAAATAACTGATTTAGAAAACAGGTCAAGGAGAAATAAGGTATATAGATTCCCCCAAAATAATGACCAGATGACCTTAATATCATATTTAAGAAATTATAAATGAAATCTGCTCAGATTGACAAGAACCTACAATCAAAGTGAAAATAGAAAAAAAATTCATCAGTTTCCTCTCCTCAAAACTCCAAAATGAAAACTACCAAGAATATCATAGTCAAAATACAGATCTTACAGGTCAAACAAGTGTGTATGATTGTATCTATGGGTGTATATGTATATAATTGTATATATATGTGTGTGTGTGTGTGTGTGTGTGTGTGTGTGTGTATAAATAGATAGATAGATAGATCTCAGATATTAAAAATCAAGTAGCAAGGAAGGATCATAGAAGATTTAACAGTAATTGATATATAGAAAAGAAAATCTTGGAGATCTATTCAAAAAATCAAAAAATATAAAGGTTTATAACCAAGAATAGCTTACCAGGTAAAACAGAATGTAATTTTAAAGGGAAAAAATGAGACCTTTAACAAAAGAATTTAAGCATTCTTGATGAAAAACTAAAGCTGAATAGAAATTTTAAAGTGCAAATGCAAGAGCCAAGAGAAATCTTTAGAAGTGAATTTATTTGAGCCTTGGAAAGGAATAAATTAAGAATAAATGCTTATAAACAATTATCTTCATGGTCTTTTAAAAGATGTTTATCTTGAAAATTGGTGCATATGAGGTATTTAAGGAGTACTGATACCTTTGATGTGAGGGTTTGCTGAGCTTTTTCTTAATTGTTCATCTACCTTTGGTGCCTACCTGGAATTAAACTCTCACCAGTGGTTCCAAGAAGCTGTAATATGGACAGCAATCATAACCCAACAAACCAACTTGGCAGACAAGCTAAGCCAGGTTCAAACTAACTGACGAGCTTCAAAATTATTGGTAGTTATGGTGGGGGTGAGTGTGTCTATCATAAACATGTGACGACTTCCTGCAGATAACAGAGAAGATAAGAACAATTTATTCCAATGTGCATAAAGGTGCTATGAAAAGCTGGACTTGGATGACTATGAAAAAAAGAGTGAGGCTGAAGATCCTGTGCAGCTCTGCCTCATTACAATCCAATTTATGCATGAGTCAAAACATCATCCTGTGATACTATTGGTTTTCTTTGAAAATGAAAGACAAACAACATCTTGAACATTGCAACGTGATGCATTAAAAGAAATGAATTTGGAATTACTTGTATCCCCTCCTCCACTTGTTTCACACCAATAGCTTTTTAAAAAACTGCCACTTTATTAGAAGATTCATCTCTCCAGTTCTAATATCAAGATAGTTTTCCTTCTTCCCAAATCTGGATATCAATAGAGGCCTCAGGATGTTTAAGATTATTTTTTTTATATGTTAGCCAATACAAATATTGAAGAAGCAATCCTTATATATGTATTTCTGATACTATTGCTCTCTTTTATATTTTCCCTAAATATCCAACATTCATGGCTAATGTGTTATAGACTTTAGCTGTATCTTTTTTTTCAACAAAGAAGGCAAAGTATATATCTTGGTAGTAGGAGTAGTAGGAGTAAGAATAGTGAGAAGACCTGTGATATAGTGAATTGTGACATTTGAAAATCTTGAGATATATAGTTTCTGGATAATTTAATCATTTTATTAATAAGGTCAGCTGATTATTAATAAAAAAGATAATGATTTAATTTTCTCTTTGACACCAAAGATAATCATGGTGGTAGACCACCATATATAATCTTCAAAACAGTAGATGTTCCATCAAATAGCAATCAAATCTAATTCATTAAAATAATTGGACATGAAATTTATTAAAATGAGGTTGAGTATCTTTTGGATAGGGCAAATATCTCCATACCAGATCGATTTCTGTGTTGGGCTATCTAGATAAAATAATCTATTTCCACCCAAGCTTAGGTAGAACACAATGGGCTTCTCCACCTTACACCAATTTTCCTTTCAAAGTTGGGTGAGTTCTACCCAAAGATATCAAGCATGAATGCAATCTCCTTATTAGTAATGTCCTTCAGGAGGCTGAATAATGGCTTGTCATTGGTTTCAGAGTTAGCAAAGTCTTAACTAGGAATTTGTTCAATTCAGTAAAATGCAACTAGTGCTTGTATGTATGGTTGAGAAAAACTGGGCAGAGATCATTTTCATTGAGAAGGCTGGTGAAGCAGGAGGCCAGAATGTTCAAAGAAGGTGAGGACTGTAACAAAAAAAAAATAAATTAGTAGGCAGGAAAGACAGATCATAACAACAAAGATCTGAACAAAATAGGATGATTTTTAAAAAAAAATTAAATTTAATTTAGTTCAATTGATTTTTTTTTTCTTTTACTCATTCTCACATTCTACTGCCTCAATGGAAAAAAGAAATGAAAGGCAAAACTAAGCTCTTGAACCAAATATACCGAGTGAAGCAAATATCCACACTTGTCCTATTCAAAAGAAATGTTTCAATCTTTGACCCTACCTCTTAGTGAGGAAGGAATCATGTGTTTCATTGTGAGTCCTTTGGAATTAAGATTTGTAATTTTATTAATGTTCTTAATTTTTGCAATTGTTTGTCTTTATATTTTTTGTGATATTGTTTAAATTATTCACCTGGTTTTCCTGACTTCATTCTGAATCTATTCATATAAGTCTTTCCATGTTTCTCTGAATTTGTCACCTTTGTCCTTTTTTATAGTAATAGCATTCCACTCTATCTACATATCATGATGTGTGTGTGTGTGTGTGTGTCTGTGTGTGTGTGTGTTCATGTCTATGTATATGTATGTGAATATACAGGTTCTTTCCTTCTTTATTTGATCTCATTTGTGTGTAGAGCTATTATGGAATTACTAGGTCAAAAGAAATGTCAAATTTAGTAACTTTTTGGACAGAGTTTTAAATTGTTTTCCAAAATGGCTACAGAAATGCGCCTTTTTACCAAGACTGCATTAGTGTGCCTGTTTTTCATAGTCCCTTTGGCATTTGTCATTTTTATTTTTTTGTTAATTTTTTCAGTCTAAAGAAAGTGAGATAGAACCTCAGAAATGTTTTAACTTGCATTTTTACAAATTATCACTAATTTGAAACATTTCCCACCACATAAATATTAATATATACATATATATATATATATATAATAATTTCCTCTGAAAACTATCTGTTTGTATACCTTGATCAATTATCAATTGGGAAATGACTTTTTTTCTTGAATAAATTTGAACAAATTATCTATGTATCTCAATAATGAATCTTTTATCAGAGAAATTTTCTGCAAGTATTTTCCAATTGACAGCTTTCCATCTAATTTAAGCTATATTGATTTTTGTTTGTGCAAAAACTTTCAAATTTTATATACTCAAATTTGTTCACATTATTCCCTCAATCCTTTATTTAGTCATTTATTCTTCTGTCCATAGATATAAATGATAATTTCATTCTTGTTGTTATATTTATGATATCCCTTTATAACTGTCATGTGCCCATTTTAAGCTTAGATTTGTATATGGGGCAACATGACAAGCTATACCTAGTTTCAGCAAGGATGTTTTCTAGTTATATCAGAAGATTTTTGGTTTTTGGTCAAAAAATGAGTTCTTAACTAAACAGCTGAAATTTTGACAACCATACTCCTTTGTTTGCATGCTTGTTCTATCCTATTGATAGAGCTTTTTTATTCTTAATGAACACCAAATTGCTTTGATGATTACTGCTTTATAGTAATAGTTCTGGTATTGAGAGATCTGCTATTGTTAAACCTCCTTCCTTTTTACTTTTTCTCATTAATTATCTTGAGATCTTTCACCTTTTGTTCCTCTAGATGTACTTCATCATTATCATCATCATTATTACTATTAAAGTAATCCTTTGGTAATGTAATTGATATGTCGCAGAATAAGTAAATTAATTTAGGTGGTATTATTACTTTCCTTATGCTGGCTTAGTCTAACCATGAGCAATGAATAGTTCTCCAATTATTTAGATGTATTTTTATTTAAGAAAAGACTAATTTGTTCTTGTATTCATGTAGCTTTTTTGTGCATATTGACAGAGGGGGAAAATTCATATTTTGTCATTCTTTTAATGGAATTTTCCTTTCCATTCCTTCCTGTTTAATTTTGTTAGTAATACACAGAAATGTTGATGAATGGTATAGATTTATTCTATATCTTAGTAATTTTCTGAAGTTATTAATTGCTTCAATTAATTTTTAACTGGCTATAAGATATTCTAGGAAAATCCCCATATAATCTACAAAATCAATAACTTTCTTTTCTATTTCTTCTTGATTATTCCATCAATTTATTTTTCTTGTCATATTACTTTACCTAACATTTAAAATATTATATCAAAAAATATGTTATAATAGAGATCCTTCCTTTACCCCAATCTAATTTGGAAAGGCCTATTATTTATTCCCATTAGATTTAATGTTAGCTCTTGGTTTTAGATCAACATCAAACATTTTAAGGAGAAATCTGTTTATTCCTATGTTTTCTACTATTAACAAGATGATTGTCACACAATTTTTTTCTGAAATTGATAGGATCATGTGCTTTTTTTTTTGGTTAAAGATGGAGTGAACTTTAAAAATGAAGTATTTGCTGAGTGACAGGAGAATTAGGGTTTTAAAATCAGAATGATGAGCATTGAGTATACCTTTAACCCTGTGAATCAGAGAATATAAAAGAAAGAGCAAATCAGTCTTGGAGAGGATGAAAAGAAATGGGGTATCTTCAAAGAAAAGTCAGTACTAGAAGATATAAGGAATCAGAGAAGATAAAGGTAAACTTGTTACCATTTTAACTGTGTTCAAAAGGGCCCATAACAAAAAGGAGGATGATGAACATAGGGATTTGGGAAGACTAGAAGTGAATTGCATAAGGATGAGAGGTGGCATGGGGATTTTACCTTAGAAAGAGGCTCTAAAGCAGAGACAAATTGGCTAGCAACAGTGAAAAGTGAACACCAAGTAATAGAGAAGCTCCATCAACTCTAAATTAGTGTGGTATTTTGAGTACATGTTGAGGATGAATTATTTCTTTGAAAGGGATTATATCAATTGTTATCAAGCACTCAATATAATTTACTTACTTTTATGAGGACTTAAAATTTATTTGTTTTAATTTGTAGAATAAAACAAGCTTTTTCAGAACATAAAATGAGAATTGTACATAAAACTACAAATCTATTATGTAAAACTCGTTAATACTTTAAAATATATAATAAAGTTATCATGTAAATTTCTTTACTTTTTTTCCTTTTTTTTCCTTGCCTCCTTCACCTTAAAGATGTTTACTATTGGACCCAAATATATATACATATATAAATCATCTAATTCACACTTCTATTTATCAATTCTTTCTGTGGATGAAGACAATATTTTCCTTCATATGTCCTTTGTAGTTAATTTGGGCATTTATAATAGTCAAAATGACTTGGTTGTTCAAAGTTATTTTTAAAATAATATTGGATTACTGGATGAAATATTCTCTTGATCCTGCTTATTTTGCTAGTCATTATTTTGTGCAAGTCAATTCATGTTTTTCTAAGATCATACTGCCCATCATTTTTTTTTTTTTTGGAGGAGGTGAGACAATCAAGATTAAATGACTTATCTAGGGTCATACAGCTAGTGTCAAGTCTGTAAGGCATTTAATCCTCCTGACTCTAGTGCTGGTGCTTTATGCATTGCACAACATAGTAACCTTTTATTCCATCATAATCAAATACTACAACTTGTTCAATCATTCCCCAATTTATGGACATCTCCACAGTATCCAATTCTTTGCCACTACAAAGTGAGCTGTTTTAAATATTTTAAAACATAAAGAGTCTTTTCCTTTTTTCCTAATCATCTTGGGAAATAGATCTAGTAGTAGTATTGTTGGGTTAAAGAGTATAATTATTTAATAATTTGGGGGACACAGTTCCATTTTTCTCTACAAAATGGTTAGATCAGTTCACAATTCCATCAACAATGAATTAGTGTCCCAATGTTTCCATATTACCTCCAACATTTATTAAGCTTTTCCTGAATGCCAAATGTATTATTAATCACTGAGCATTCAAAGACAACAAATGAAAATCCAAATTCTCAAGGATCTTCCATTCTAATAGAGGAAACAACTACTTATATAAACAAATATAGATTTAAATTATTCTGAATAAATGCAAAATGAATGGGAAGGTAACAGGAGAACAAAGGTATTAGCATTTGAGGGAATTACAAATAATATAAAAAGTTGCTTGATCCTCCTCTTAAAAGAAGTGAGGAATTCTCTGAGTTGCAGGTTAGGAGGGAGTTATTTCAGGCAGGGAAGGGAGCTAGTGCAATGGCAAAGCTATAAGATAGGCAGTGCGGGGTGTGTGTGTGTGTGTGTGTGTGTGTGTATGTGTGTGTGTGTGTAGCAGAGAGAAGGCCAATTAAGCTGGATCATAGAGTATATATGGAAAAGGAATTAATATATAATTAATGAGACTGGAAGGATAGGTTGGAGCCATCGTATATAGATTTCTAAAAGTCAAAGAACTTTATATTTATCTTAGAAGCAACAGGGAGACATTAGAATTTGTTGAGCAGGCCAGTGAGTTGATCAGGTTCACACTTAAGTAGTATCATTTAAAGAGATGTGTAGAAAATGGACTGCTATAGGGAAAGACATTTATTGAGTGCCTACTGTATGCATGATACTGAACTCAGTATTCATGAGATCTAGGGAGGAATAGAAGATATAGTATTAGATAACAATGAATTTTATATTGAGAATGGGAGTGAAGTAGATCCTTAGCATTTGTTGTGACTCAAGTCCTGACTTTTGTTGGCATAATAGGACTAGATGTTACATTTAGAAGGCCATCCTGGGTAAGGAACATATAGTCAGAGTGCTACATGAGATATTAAACACAAAAGGACACACTTATCTAGGAGTGCTACAAATAAAGCCCTTATTACCCTATAATAGTGCATGATAGCTTTAGCTCTCTAAGTTAAAAGTCTCCTGATTCTACATCCTGTATTTCTTTCACTACATTATGGTTCTGTGTTTCCATGATAACACCTCAGGTAGGACATTTGATCAGAATTGCCAAATGACATTTATAAGAGTATAAATTCAAATACTGACAGCACATATATTATACCACTTGATGACAGTTGTATAGATTGGAGAAGACTCATTGAAGTTTTGTGTTAGAAGATTTTGTTTGGTTGGAGTCATTTCTATGGATTCTCAAAGCACTAGAATTTAGTTTGATTGTCAAACATCATTGTTCCAAATGGACCCAGGCACAGCATGATGTCTTTTAAAAATGGGTATTTTGTGTTTAGTACTTGATCTTTAAAAAATGGACATTGCACAAAAGTAAAAGTAGGTGCAAGCAGGCTACGATATATAACCAATCTGGAATCTGAAGAAGATCATGAATCATCAAAAAAAAATGTATCACAGAAAGATTTGATGGGGTGGTCATATGGCAAGAGCAAAAGATGACAGATGGAGAACCAGAGTGCTGTGCTGGTACCTTTTAGAAATGTTGGGCAAAATTGAGGAAGACATCTAACACACTGGGTGTCTCCTTATAGTAAACTCCTGGGAGAATGTGGAAGATCATCACATAGAATGGACAGGCTTGGGTACATTTCATTCTGCAACATTGGAAGGATTCCTAAAACAATGAGATAATAAATCATTTTGAGTATTATTGTTTGTATAATAAAATTTAACTATTAGTCATTTAAAAATGAAATTTGCTTAAATTTTAATTTTTAAAATGTGTTTAATGAATTAAAAACAATGCTTTTTTGGATTGGATATTCAATATGTGTTCATCTTTATAAAAATAAATAAAATTCTATGGATATGTATACTAATGAGATGTTTGGTGCAAACCTATGTTATTAAATCACAAGTGCTTTAACATAATAAGAATTAGAACTAGTAGACAATTTAAAAATCATCCAGTTCAGCTTTCTCACTTTAAAGAAGAGGAAACTGAGGGGCAGACAGTGAGAGTGATTTGACAAAGGTTTATAGTAATTAATGTCAGAAACAGAATTTGAACTCAAACCTTTTCATCTCTAGTCCAGTGCACTGTCCATAACACCATCTCATATATATTAATATTTCATGCTTAGCAACAATAAATTGAGGTAAGTCAGGCAAACATGGTAGAATAAGATGAACACTAATTTTGGAACTGGAGAATCTGAGTTGGATCCTACCAGTTTTTACCTTTATGATCTTGGATAAATTAATTTACTTATCTCACTAAATTCATATGTGAAATAAGGATATCAGTACCTGCCTTAAAATAATTGTTGCAATCATTAAATTTGGAAAATTCAATGAAAAATTTTAGAAAAGTTAGGGAAATGGGTAAATTTCAGAAACCATAGGATAAGAATAGAAAATAAATTATTGTGCTTTGTTATTATTATTATTATTATTACTATAATAATCATTATTACTATCCTCATGGCTTAATGGGGGCAATATTTTCAGCAATAAATATTCTCTTCTAAGAGGATCCCTATAGTGCCCTGTCTCTGCTGTCTCTGTTAATACTATTCGCTACTATTTTTCCATGGCAATGTGTGAATGTGAATACATGAATCAATCTTTCCCTATAGCTCTTCTTATTGGGGAATACAGAAAATGAGCACTTTTGGACTCATATACCCAAATTTCTATAATAGATACAAAAAATCATCTCAATTAAGTTAGCAAAGTATAGGTAATTGAAATTTGGGATTTAAAATATTGACTTTTGATTAGATGATTCTTTGCCCTTTAAAAATTTCTGTAATTGAAGTGCCTAAGTATACCAGTAAGTGGATAAATATTCTTCCTCATTAAGTAGAAACACAAACTCGTACCTATAGCAGAACACACGCACAGACACACATTCAAAAATCTTAAAGATATGTTTTTTTCTTCAAAAGGAACATGTTGAACTAATGATAGAGCATTAAAAAATTCATATTGAATTTTTTCTGTCACAATTTCTGCTCCCTAAAAACTGTATCTGTCCATGTCAACTCTAACCCCTACCTATTCTTTTAAAGAACCTCTTTACCAATGATTGTGATTCCTTCTGGAAATGTCCCCAATTTAGCATTGCTATGGTCTGTTAAGTATAGCTTCTTATGATGTTTATTGATTAAAAATAAAGGAATCATTTGAAGTAATGATTCCTCCCATCATTTTCCAGGGAGGGATATCGTAGCATAGTACTTGAATTGTAATATTCGTTCAGTGGAACTGTATCTGTCCATGTGTATTTTAAATTCTGCAACTCCAAATAAAATGAGAGTTTTTGCCTGAAAATTGGGCTTCCTTGGGAAAAAAATAAAAGAAGGTAAACCAGGCTGCTATTGGAGAATAATTATATCTTTCAATTTGCATGCAAATATATTTAAACTTAAAAAAATTCTAAATTATTCATCACATAAGGTTGATTTTGTGTTGCTATTTTCCTCCATAAATTATAGGAAATAAATCATGCTTTTAATGTAGAAAATAACTGAGGTAAAAGCCATCCCCCACCAAGGATGTACATAATGTAACTGAATATTCTATATTGAGAGAGATAATTCTCAATTACAACATATTGGAATTACTTGATCATCCATTACATAGAAGTAGTTTAAATAAAATGTGCCTCTTTACAACAAATTAGCTTTTTTCTCTGTCTTCAAGAGGAAGTATTTCTCCTTCCCTTGTAAGGTAATAACTATTTATTTATAAACTATAAAACATATAGTGCTGCTGTGCCTACAGCATTCAGAAATTACTAGGCTATATATTCATTAAAGAGAAGTAATTACCTTCCAGATAACTTGACTACAATCTTTTATTGACCTCATAATATACTTACAATGCCTAATAGATTGATGCAGCTGTTTACAAATTCTTTTTTTCCCCCTAACATATGAGTTTGCTACACAAGTTCAATAATAATTCAGACAGGCTTTCTCTCGCTTAATAAGCTTAACAGTCAGGAACATAGAGCTTGCTGCACTTAGGAGAATATGATTTGATAGCTAGCCCCAAGGATATGGAAGAACAGGATAAAAAATAATAGACATGTTTTTTATAGTAATTGATTTGTTATTGTTGCTGACCACATTTGGTCCCATTGAAAAGGAAGGAAAAAAAAGTCTGACAGTAACTACTACAGTCTTTCTCATTCTAACACGGAGAATACAGTTAAAAATTCATTTTTTTTTTTTTTACCAAAATCACACACACACACATACACACACACACATACTGCTCACAGATTACGAAAGGCGTAAAAATGATGGAAGAAGCACAATAAAAGTCCAAGACAGTGATATTTCTGTATTCTCTTTTCCTTTGGGGGGCATTTCATATTTTCAAATAATTATCATGGTATTTTATAGACCCTTGGTCTATTATACTTCTGAAAAAAAAGGGAAACTTTTGATATGAATGAACAAGTAAAGTTGGCCAGAAAATGTTGATTGTATCCCTTTCAATTAAGCAACAATGTAAATCTTGGAGAGACTGGAAGTGACAACAGTATTATGTAAATATTACATAATGCCAAATACATTAGAAGCCTTGAAGCATTCATATGAATGTGTATATATATATATATATATATATATATATATATATATAGTTATATAGCTATTTACAGACTCTCTCTCTCTCTCTCTCTCTCTCTATATATATATATATATATAATTTGCATGTTAATAGTCAGGACAAACAGGGTTGAATGAATAATAAATTGTGGGTTATTTCACACAGTTGAATTTTGAAACAAAATATTACTTATGTTTTTATTTGAGACACCAAAATGAAAATATTCATTAGATTGTGTGTTTCCAGTTTAATTTTTTCTTTTCTGTTCTTTTCCCTTTTTCCCCTATTGTTATTAGAACCTACGTGAAGGAAATATCTGAGTTAGGAAAATGTCCTTTTCTAAATATAACCTTTCTCAAGACCAAGTAATACCGATTTTTAAAAAAAATCTGAAAGAAAACAGATAGTAGATATAAGAGTTTTTGTTTATTATAAACATAAAAATATTCAAATGATATTCTTCTGTAATATATATGAAAACTATTTCATAATAGAAAAATCACATTAATTTGGAGCCCTGTTTAAAAAGCCCATGCCATCTCCTAAGAATAAGACTGAAATAATTGTAATCAGTTTCCTCTGCCTAGTATTAGCTTCATATGGTAATATCATTTTTTATTAACGTAATACAAATATCCTGTGCAGTGTTATACCTTTCATTGCTAGCGGCTTTAGAATCAAAATGTCATAGCCGATTTTATTTTCACTAATAGATTAAGACTTATACATTGCATTAGCAAAAGTGAACAGTACTCTAGTATGATACTAAAATTGTGGAGGAGTCTGGAGTGGGTCCCTGGCAATCTATTAGATGGCATATGTCTTACTGTTCCCTTTCCCTCCACAATGATAACAAATGGTTGAGAAGTTTGAGCAGGTAGTTTATTACCTTTTGGAGAAAGTTCACCTTTTAGGAACTTCCCGATATCCATTGTCAAAATATCACATTATACAATTCACTGGAAGTGAACTTATTGCTAAATACCCATTAGGTTCCCAGGAGATGCCTAACATTAATTGTTTAGTGGAAGCACCCTTAGGCTATCACTAGGGAAGCACATTAAATGCATAAAAAGAAGTTGACAGAGATCCCTGTAGAACAAAATGCATCTACCAACTCAAACCTTCTCCATGAAGAAGCCTATGAAACAATGTTAAGAATGGTCATTTTCTTTCCTTTTTTTTAAGAAGGGGGAGATATGAGGGGATTTTTTTTTACTATTTTTTTCTGTTGTGTGTGTAGAGAAATTGATGTACCACTGGTGCAGACACTTTAAAAGGGTTACAGAAACAATATAGTAATGGGAATGGGAAACAAGGTTAGTCTATGTGCTTGAATTTAAAAGATCACAAGAAAGGAAAAATAGGAAAAATTATAAAGGAAAAACATTATCCATATAATGATGTTATGAAAGGACAGTGGCATAAAGGATTGACATAAAAAGGAGGAAACAAAGGTTTTAGAGAAAAATAAGTGTGGGAAAATCATTAGTGGCAAGGTTTTAGGCTAATGGCTAAGACCACTGATATGGGGGCAAAAAAATCAAGTTACAAAATGAATGACAGTGAATTTTGGCAAAAAAAAAAAAAAGAAAAACCCAACATGCTTATATATGCTTGTCTGTCACATTGCTCTTAAAAGTGCTGTCTCTCTCTAAAGATAACATAATTTAAAAAATCATTCTCTTGTTTAATTACAATTGCTGGTAAAAACCATTGTGCATCTCTTATATATTATTATGTTTGTTTATTTCACATAATTTTGTTTAGAACATTTCTAAAAAGAACATGTAATAAGCAAACAAAATATGTGCTGGCTGACATAAACTCTGTATTTTTTTCCTTTGGTCAGCATTACTCCTAAAAGTCCACTAGAGGGGGTACTAGTTAAACAAGAAACATGCTTGTTACTTAGCCCTTTACCCCCCTCTTCTGTGGATTTTTTCTTTATACCTAGATGAAAATATTCATTTTTCTTCCTAGTAGTTATATAAGTGAACTAAAGCTACTATATGAAAGGCATTTTATGTTCTTAAAATTATTTCCCTTAGCTTAGTCATTTTATTAAATTGTAAGTTGATTATAATGACATTTCAATAACAGGCTAGGAAAAATGGTTAAATTAATGGATTTTTTTTACATACTTAGATTATAATCATTGAAGTGATAAGGAACAGACATATAAGCTATATGCTTTTTTCATATAGTACAATTTCACTTATCCATGTAATATAGGGAAGAAGCCATTCTGCCCATTGTCACTGTATATGCCATTCCATCACTCAATGCTGTTATATGTCCTTTTTTTTTTCCTTTCTGAACCTCCCACAGATAATCAAAAGGGAACCTGGAGGCCTACTATTTAGGAAAATGTCCATGACTTTCCATCATACTATATTACAGATAAATGTTTAGTTTTCCTTCTTTCTGGCAGATTGTTAATATTTCTTGAAAAATTAGATGTTTTAAGAGAACATTTTTAAATTTCCTATGTTACCTAAATTTATTTAGCATGTTACTCTCCATACATTAACAATAGCTAGTGCAGAATTGTTTCTTTGGTCTATAACTAATTAATAAAATCCAGGAAGCAACCTCTTTCTTTTCTAATTTTTTTCTTTTCCTGTCAATCCTAGGGAAAAAAGATTCACTTGAAGATCTTGGGAAAATGTATTATTTGTCCTTAGTAATATTTATTGAGCATCAGTAATATCCTATGCACTATGGTAATAAGAGAAACTTATGTCTTTCTTCCCCAGGCCTGAAAATTTGATTGTGTTTCAGAATGAGTAACAACTCTGCTCTTCTTGTTCATTAAATTAAAAAAAAAAGAAAAAGAAAAAGAAAGAAAAGAAAAATAATCTCTGAAAATTGATAGAGTCAATATTATAGATTCAGTCCCACAAAGGACTATGTATCTAATCTTGCAGAATTGATGGCAACCACTGTCCACTGGAGCTTTACCAATGACAAGGGCTTTTCTAGCTAAAATCAGTCTTCATTTTTTAATTTTTTTTTATTCTTCTCATCACAAATTCACAATAGCTGCTAAAAGAGTACTTCATATTAATTTCAAAAAGTTGAAGAAAGTGTCATATTTCTTTCAAATCATTCCATCCATTGCTTTTTGTTTGCCTGAATTTCATATCATGCCATTTCCTGAAGTGCTTCTTTCTCAATTGTACCTAAAATAGCTACTTTGAAGGAATTCAGAGGTCTCCTGATTGTGGGTATGTCTATGGCTGTCTATTCTTATTCATATTTTATAGATACATATTTTGTTGACCTTATTCCAGTTGGATGACTGGTATTTCTAACAAGGTTTTAGAAAATTGACATCTAAATTCCCTTTGATATCTAAATTTTATTGTCTTTTTACTTTATAAAATTTTTGAGTTTGTAAATTGTGAGACATATATCTTTGTGATATTAAATTCATAATCTGAGTGCAAAAAAAAATCAACATGTCCCTCGGTGGGGAACACAGAGTCTCAGAGCTAAAAAAGAGCACAGTAGGCATCTAGCTCAATCTATACTCAAAAAAAGGAATCTCCACCCCCCCTTTTTTTTTTGATGAGGCAATTAGGGTTAAGTGACTTATGAATCACACAGCTAGGAAGTATTAAATATCTGAGGCCAGATTTGAACTCAGGTCTTCCTGATTTCAGGGCTGGTGCTCTATCCACTGTGCCATCTAGCTGCCCTGGAATCTAGTCTTTAACATACTGGAATAGTTATTCAGCCTCCACTTGAAAATGAAGAAAGATGGGGAGAAAAAAATCTGTTGAGGCAGCCCATTCCATTTTTGGATACTTATGTTTGGAATTATTTCTGTATGTTGATTTACACAGTGTGCTTCTCTTTATCTTCCATCAATTTCTCCTAGTACTTCCAAATAAAGCCAAACAGAAAACAGCTTCAGCTATTGGAAAACAGTTAACATGGTCCTCTAACTCATCTGTGCCATAGACTAAATATTCCAAGTTCTTTCAATGATAGGATCTCTAATCATCTCACTATTGTGATTTCTCTCTTCTGGGGGCTCTTCAGTTTATCAATGTTCACTCATGCAATAAGCATTTATTAAGCATTTACCATTTTCCAATCATGATGCTAGGTATTCAGAATAAAAAGACAAAAATGAATAATCCTTGTTGTCTAGAAGCTAATATTCTAGTGTGTGTGTGTGTGTGTGTGTGTGTGTGTGTGTGTGTGATGCAACAAAAACAAAAACGCAAAATAAGCAGACACAAAATAATTTCAGTTGGGAGGGAAGTAGATTACAATAGAAAGGATGGGTGGAAATGAAGAGGATCACAGATAGTGGGGGAACTCTGGGTGAGGTATAAGACCCTACAGCCCAGCCAGGGAATCTGCTGATATATATAGTTTGGCTCCCCATCCCTCCTAGGGGAGTCTCAGCCTTCCTGAGAAGTCAGGGGATGTGATAACCTGTGTTATAATTAAAGCAGAGTTACACCAAAGTGGCAAAGAGACATCTACACACAATAGCAAGTTGTTTATGTGGTCCCCCATATGCAGTATAGTTAGTGTATGTGCAGTGTGCTATAGTTATATAAGGGTATTAGGGTATATAAGGGTGAGAAAATTTGAAATAAATGAACTCCATATTTGACCATCCACATGAGTTCTGCTCCATCACTCCTTACCCATGATCAGGATTTGGGCTAGTACAGAAATCCTCCAGTGAGCAGGCCCAGACATTATATGGGAATCAGAATAGACGATGCAGGAAGTAGCCTTTGAACTGTACCTAGAATGAGGCTGGGTATATTGAACATAACATTCAGTACAATTTAATCAAGTCAAAGGATACAGGGCCCTATTAGATGGAAATGATTTCTAATCACCTTAATAGAATATATTGTATAATGGAAGGAACACATGACTAGATTTCAGGATGTCTAGATTCTAGTCTTGACTTTGCCACTGAGTTCTATGACTTTGTGTAAGTGATTTAAGCCTTCTGAATTGCAGTTTTCATATTTGGAAAATAATAAGTTTGTACTCTATGATCATTAAGGTCTCACCCAGCTCTAAAGTTTTATGATTTTTCTATGGAAAACTACATCTCTCAATCTTCTCATTTTGGGGAAAATACGAGATATGTAATCTACAGCTATCAGAGAGTTTAAGCATGATGAATCTTTTGAACTCAGGAATTCTGAGCTACACTGGTTAGGCTGATCTAGTATCTGCAGTAAGTTAGTTATCAAAAACAATAAGCCCCAGGAAGGTTGAAGAAAATGCAACCAGGATACCTAAGGAAAAAACAAACTTCTTTAGATCAGAAATAGAACAAGCCAAAACTCAACCCCATCAGTGATGAGATTAAGATCATAAATAACTCTTGAATTTCTGGCCTTGGAAAAATAGAACTAAAGGACAGAAGTAGTGTGGATTTCATATTTCATGCATATTTAACACAAATGAATCTGGTTCTATTTACTGGTAATATATATGTGTTTATATATTATTTATATATAACATATTTATATATGTTTAATATATAGACACTTTCATACACATATACACTTATATGTGTATATGTGCATAAACAAAAACCTAACATAAATAAACAAAACAAAAAAAAAAGAAAGAAAGAAAAGGCAGGAAAGAAGAGAAAGCAAATAAGAGGAAGAAAATGTAGGAAGAAAAAAAGGAAAGAAGGATGGAGAGAAGGAAGGGAGATAGCTTCACTAAGGCAGGGGATTCTACTCATATTCCATTGGATTTGACCCAAAGTGACAGATAGGTAACTGCAGTTTCATTTGTCTAGAAGTTCTATGTCTCTCAAAATGGAAGCATCTTATTATATTGAGTGTGATTCCAGATTCTTCTATCATAGCAATACATGATCTATTCATTATGTTAAGTCAGTAGAGCTAATGGAAGGGACATCTAATTTGCCTTTCTTCATATTCCTGCTTTCAACTTGGAATTGTCTCCCATCTTCCTTTTGATTGACTTCTCTTGCTTCATGATGCCACAGGAAGAAGAAACATTTTCCTTACTATTCATTAATTTTCCTGGAAGATAGATTTTAACCTATATTTCTTATCTTCTATCTGAATAGAAATCTTCTTTCTTAGTCAAGAGATTATTTGGATACTCTGAAAAGCAAAACCCACAATTTACATCCCACTGTTTTCATACCTACCATTTCAGATCCATCTGCTGTCTGACGCTGATTGCTCTCTTTTAAGGACATCATTGCCCCTATCCAGCTTCACTTGTTCACTGTACTATATTTTAGGAACTATTTAAGGGATTTTCAATAGTTATTTTGACTATTTTATGCACTGATATCCAAACCTAGCTATCTGACCTGGTCATGCATTTGTAAAACAAGACCAATTTACAGAAATGGCAGTGCCCTATCCAGGCATTCCTTGCTGCAAGCCATGATATTAATGTATCTACAATGCCCAACGTGTTCTATAGGAAACAAAGTTAGAAATATCATAAAAGAATAACTGAACAAATTGTGATACAACAATGTTTCTTTATAAATGTTTATAAATATACCTTCACTATAAGAAGATTCCCTCCCCCTCTCCACTTTTAGTGTTGCTCTGGTAAATAGCTGAACAGACCCCCTTCCATAGCATTCATTTTTTTTAAAGCTGTAGAAATCACACAGTTCAAATACATTTATTATTTTATTTTCAGAACACTACATAATTATTTTCTCTTCATTTATAACATATTCTCAAAGTTCCAAAATCATCATCAAAAAAAGTCTTAAGAAACACATATTAGAAAGGGAACTGCTGTCTTTACCAATTAAGTTCCTGGTCTCTCTTAGCTAATGCTTGGCATTAGTAACTTTGAATCATTTCATAACGTGTTTTTCTGAGTTTAAATCTGGCCTTGTATACTTTATAGCTGTGCGACTCTACGTAAGTCACTTAGTGCTTTTACCTTAACTTCCTCATCTGTCAAATGAGCTGGAAAAAAAAGGGCAAACTATTTCAGACTCTGCTCAGAAAACCCCACAAAAGAGTCTGAAGAATTGAAATATTTGAAAAAGCTGAACAATCACCACATTCACAACTATGTATCATGTATGTCCTGGATTCTGGGGATACAAGGATAAAAGTGAAACATTTATAAAGAAACATTGTTGTATCACAGTTTGTTCAGTTATTCCTTTATATTTCTAACTTTATTTCCTATAGAACATGTTGGGCATGGTAGATGCATTAATATTATGGCTTGCCGCAAGGAATACCTGGATAGGGCACTGCCATTTCCGTAAATTGATCTTGTTTTACAAATGCATGATCAAGTCAGATATGATAAGGAAAATACTGGTCGATATTTAACAACCTGCTATTAGGGGAAAACTTAACCTGCAACAATAACATCTTCTGCATTACTTTCTTAAGTCTAGACAACAAACAAAACACCAAATCAAGTTCTGATATGTAACTTCTGAGATAAAAATGCCCACTTGAAAATTTATCATTTGATGTTATGGAATATTATTGCTCTGTAAGAAATGATCAGCAGGATGAATACAGACAGGCTTGGAGAGACTTACATGAACTGTTGCTAAGTGAAATGAGCAGAACCAGGAGATCATTATATACTTCTACAACAATACTGTATGAAGATGTATTCTTATGGAAGTGGATTTCTTTGACAAAGAGACCTAACTCAGTTTCAATTGATCAATGATGGACAGAAGCAGCTACACCCAAAGAAAGAACACTGGGAAATGAATGTAAACTATTTGCATTTTTGGTTTTCTTTCTGGGTTATTTTTACCTTCTGAATCCAATTCTACCTGTGCAACAAGAGAACTGTTCGGTTCTGCACATATATATTGTATCTAGGATATACTGTAACCTATTCAACATATATAGGTCTGCTTGCCATCTAGGGGAGGGGGTGGAGGGAGAGAGGGGAAAAATCAGAACAGAAGCGAGTGCAAGGGATAATGTAAAAAAAATTACCCTGGCATGGGTTTTGTGAATAAAAAGTTATTATAATAAAAAAAAAGAAAATTTATCATTTGCTCTGAAAAGCTAATATAAATTGGGGCCAGCATAATTCTAACTTAGCACCTGAAGAACATGATGTTATCAAGAGTCTGAAACAATCATTTTCCTTCTTTTCTGGAACTTTTCTTTTTAATGACCTTTTTCCAAAACCTGAAATCCATTTAAGACCAAGTCCTTTGTCTTTTCTCCTATTAAAAGGAAAATACACTGAGCTTTCTCATTTATTCACACTTAAGTGTGAATGAGTTTATCAGACTTTACTGAGAAGATTTCTGATAAAGGAAAAGAAGATGAAATGAGTCTTCAAACACTGAACACAAGGAATAAGGAGAAAGTTCAGGGA
Source organism: Antechinus flavipes (assembly GCF_016432865.1). NCBI lineage: Eukaryota > Metazoa > Chordata > Mammalia > Dasyuromorphia > Dasyuridae > Antechinus > Antechinus flavipes. The sequence goes on along the minus strand of NC_067401.1, from coordinate 215,852,029 downwards.
GGCTAAGGAATCTGAAAGGAAAGAACATCTTTAGCAACTTTATTATTTTGCCTCCCTTCAACTGTCTCTGAATCAGATATTTGTGATGCAAGTTAGATACATATCAATGACTGTGAGAGTGAGATACTTTAGTATGAAGGTCTTTGACCAAAAAACAAAACAAAAACAAAAAAACCTTTGTATGAAATTTCTTTTTGCCTAATTGATACAGCCAACCGTAGACAAGAAAAATTAGATCTCCACTCACCCCCAAGTAATATGACTTGTAAGTTATTGGGCTAAAAGATCTTTGTCTCCCTAATCAATCTGCCAATATGTTTGGAGTTTTCTAACTTTTGTGCCATTAACCCTTAATGGATTTAAGTGAATTTCAGTGAAAGGAAGGGGTTGGTTGATTTAGTTAGTTCATTAGTTAGTCAATTCTTTAGGAAGGCTTATTAAGTTAGTTGATTAAGGCATTAGCATCAATTTCCATATTTGTTGAGATTTTAAAGAGGAGTTTTAGCATTGCTGGACTTTGGGGATATGGCTTTGAATCCTGGCTCTGTTCCTTATTCCCTTTGTGATCCCAAGCTAATCACTTAGTCCCTTTGCACTTAAATTTCCTCATTTATAAAATGGGAGATTAGACCAACTGGCCCCTGAGGTCCTTCCACTATAAATCTATGAATTTTAAAGTTCACTTCAGTTTAAGATCTTGAATTCTGGGGATTGGACATAAAATGGTTGAAAAAAAATATTTTGAATGGTAGGTTAATATCATCTTATTCTAGTTTTAGGGTACTATGATTAGGGGGAGGGACAGAGAAAATGATTGTTTCAAAAGTGAGGTAATATGAAGGATTATAATACTAGCTTGGCAGTCAAGAGTCCTAAATTTAAGATCTGGCTCTGTATTCGACTTGTATAACCTTGAATAAATTATTTCAACACTATGAGCCTCACTTTCTCCATCTTTAAAATAATTCAAGCAATGACTTCCTCACAGGGTTATGGTGAAGTTTAAATGAGTTCATACTATAAATCTACTTTGTTAGTTATGTGATGCTTTCCAAATGGAAATATCCCCCCTAAAAGGAGGTTGATGAGGTTACAAATATAGAGGACAATGTAAGGGGAACAGGAAAAAAAAACTTTGCCCTCATTTCTCTCTCTCTCTTCAAATGTAAATATAGATACATCTATATATCTGTATCTATATACATCTATATCTATCTATTTAAGTATCTATCTATCTGTAGAGAGAGACTATTCAGTTCAAGGGGTTGGGTTGGGATGCTAGACCTGACAACATAGTTGTGGAAGTTTTTATTTTCATTCATTCCAGTAGTAAAGAAGGGAAGAGAGCCAGAAAGAAGAGAGTAAGCTGAGAGAACAAAGCCTAGGAAAAGTAGGTGTATTTTTCTCACCCTGCAGGCAAAATCAACACTGCCTATTCCCACCTTTCTTCAGTCTGTTCCTTTCCCTCTCTCGGGCTGTTTTTTGTTGGGGACATCACTAGAATGAAGGAGAGCAGTAGCTGAGGTGGTGAACCAACTGCTCACCAACCCCCTCCCCCAAAGTTATCAACAGGTGTGTGCATAGCATCTGTGCCTATGTGGGAGCTGACAGGCAAGGCACCAGCTGTGACTTGTACTTGAAAATAATAATAATTTCCACTTAGGGATATGGAATTATTTATCACTACTGGTGGAATTTTTTGCCAAAGGCAAAAAATAAAAACATCCGATGAAAAATATCCTCTCTCTCTCTACAGCCTGTCTATCTCACTCACTTAACACAGGAACTGATTGAGCCTGTGTCCAAGAATAACTATCATTATGATGATTACTATTATGATGATTTTTCTTTTGGGTTGTGGGAATTCAGGAACCAAGTAAACACTCTCATCAGCCTTGTCCGGGAAAGGAGGATCCCTTAGGTATAACTTATATCCTTGTAGATCATGAGAGGAGAAGAATGAAGGTTTGGACAATGCAAAGAAATGACCTTTCTACATGCATTCAAATATGACAGATCAGACCAATGTAGCCTGGCAGTGCATCCAACATCAGAAGAGCAAACAATTGCAGAATGCCTTTTATGATTTAAATCTTGGTGATCATGAGTAAGTTTGTTAGGTGACCTTGGAACCCATTATTCTGCCTTGGCCTCAATTTCTCCACAGTTCAGGGACAGAAACTGGGGACCCAAATTGAAGAGGTGAATGATAGACATTGTGGATTACCCAAATATACTTTCATTTCCTTAAATATAATATTCTGTCTTCAATCTCTGTGCCTTTAGGTATCTAGTTGTCTACATATTATGTCTCCTGTAAAAATGTGAGGTCCTATAGAATAAAAACTGTTTTTGTCTTTCTTTGTATCTCTAGAACTTAGGACAGTGAGTGCTATATATTAAGCTCTTAAATGCTTATTGACTAACTTCATGAAACCTGGAAATCAATTCTATAATCACATGCTGAGATATATGTGTGTGTGTGTGTGTGTGTGTATATATACATATCTATGAATATATAATGTATATATGTTTGTGTATATATGTATAATATATCTAATTGTGTGTATACATGTATGTATGTATGTGTATGTGTATATATTATATATATATGTGTGTATATATAATATATATATATATAATCCACAAAGTATATATACACATATATACATACATAATTCACTAAAAATCTATATCTGGGCTGACAAAAACATGAAATCAATATAGGTGGTCTTGAGAGGCAGCAAATCTCATAGAATTGTTATAAGTGAACATCATGGCAAGTCTCTGTGACATTATGATGGGGCTTGGTTATGACTATTGGCCAATGATGCTTCATTGCTTTAGGGGATACCCAATGTATCTTGTCTGGTTACAACCTATGTGGAAGCCTAATAATTTTGCTTTTAGGCATGCATGATACATGAGACTTTATTCCCATTTTAGAGTAAATGCAGGTATCCTGCATATTCTGTTGTTGCTTTATTATGTGGTAATGAAAAACCTTTTAATTGGATGCTTAATTGGAACTATCTGTGCATACCAAAAGTTCCAGTCAATAATATCTCTGTCTCTGTCTGTCTCTCTGTATGCATGTGTATTTACTCTCTGCCTTCTGCCTCTCTCCCCTTTTCTGGAAGAACTATTATAAGTCTCTATGTAAAGGGAAGGGCAGAACTTTCAGTTTTCTTATCTCCCCACTGAGCAACAATGTGTGAGTGAATACATGACATCTATTCATGATGTGATTCTTCTCTCTTGATTTTGAAAATACTGAGATGGGAACATCCAGGTTGCTAATCAGACTAGAGGATTCATCAAAGCTATTTCAGTTTCCACCAATAATCAGAGTCCCACAGTCAGTCATGGCAGCAATAGCTGAACACAATGAGGAGATTTTGCAGCAGGGCTGAAAATCAACTTGCTTGAGCCACCCCAAGAGGTGTGTACTCAGATGAATAAGGGAGTAATTATCCTTACTACACTAAGCAGTGAGGTTGGCATTAAGGATAAAAAGGCTCCCAAGTTAGAAAAGATTCCAACCCCTCCAGTTTGGAGGAGAGAAATGTTTTTAGTAACCACTTTAAGCTTGAGTCCAATCTCAGAAGCTAAATAGTTTTATAAAAGGGAAATTGTATCTAGAGGTATGTTATATTTTTTAAATCTTTGTTATATTTACTCAATAAACAAACTTTGTAAAAGCTAACTGATATTGAAATCAGCTAATGGATAATGAAGAGGTGTGGTTAAATGATAATAGGAATGACACTGGCAGGGGCTCATGAATAGTAGTAAAAAAATATATATATATATATGTATATGCATATATATATATAACATATACATATATATATGTATATATATATATATATAATATATATATATGTATATGCATATATATATATAACATATACATATATATATGTATATATATATATATATATATATATATATATATATACATATATACATATATATATCCTTCAGGGTTATCTCTAGAATCCTGAGAAGAAAATAGTCAGATATCCTTGGGAGACTTGACCTGCTAATTTAAGTAGGAATAGAGAGCATGAGTGCTGAGTAGGAGCTACAGTTATAATATACCAGCAAAATCTTTGGGAAAATAACATTGATCAGAGTAATGTGAGTTTATACTTACAATGAATTACATGGGACAGAGCCAAGATGGTAAAGACAGAAATTTGTGCAACCTCTCCCCAAATTGCTCCAAATTCCTTTAAATAATGACTCTAAACAAATTTTAGAGGTCAAAACACCCAAAAGGATGGAGTAGAACATTTTGCAGCTGAAGTCATCTTAGAAGATCTGCAGAAAAGGTCTGTGATATCAGAGTGGGAGTCCAACATATAGTCCTGGTGTAGGCTGTGTTGGCAAGCCCCACGCCCAGACCTGGATCCAGCTCTAGACATAACTCTGAATCAGTACTGGCAGTACTGGTGGCTTTCAGACTTCTCAGTTTAGAGACACCAAAGCAGAGTTGGAAGTTCAGCAGAAAATGTCTGTGGAATCAATCAAGGGGAGAGCCTATCGTGTAATCCCATAGCAGGCTGTATCATTGCAGACCCAGCCCCAGCCCCAGCCCAAGTCAGGACCCCACTGTCAGTGAGGTGGGACCTCTGAATCAGTAGTAGTGCTAGAGGTTCCCTCAACCCAGGGAACACCAGGAAAGATTTGGAAGGAGTGGAGAGGGTCTGTGGCACCAGTATGAGAGCCTAGTGCACAATCCTAGCAAAAGCCCCTTTAGCAAAGACCCAACCAACAGCTCTCCCTCCGTGCTTTAACAAAGAGTTAAAAGGTAAGTAATAGACTTGGAAAATGAGCAGACAACAAAAAAAGTCTGACTATTGAAAGTTATTATGGTGACAAGGAAGATCAAAACACATTTAGAAGATTATAACAAAGTAATTTCTCATCCCACCACAGAGATGGTATGTACATCTTTTGCCAGTTCTAATTGCACAGTAAATTTTAGGGGCATGCTTTGCTTATACCTCTAACATCACAGAAAGGATTGATATTTTACATTTATTTCTAGAGACCATCTATTAGCTCTAAGTCTCACATGTCAATGCAGAAACAATGGGGTATCTGTGATTGTACGTATGGACTAGAAGTCAGAAGGCATGCATTGTCTTATATATTTTGCCATCTTAAGTAAGTCACTTCACAATTCTGGCCCTTGGTTTCTTTCTTTCTTCTTCGTGTGTGTGTGTGTGTGTGTGAAGATATATACTTTGATTCACATTCAGTCTTCATAGTTCTCTTTCTGGATGCAAATTTGGCTCTTTCCATCACAAGTTTGTTGGAATTACCTTGAATTACCTTGTTATTGAAAAGATCTAGGTGCATCATAGTTGATCATCACATAATCTTGTTGCTGTATACAATGTTCTCTTGGTCCTACTTACTTCACTTAGCATCAGTCCATGTAAGTCTTTTCTGGCTTTTCTGAAATTAGCCTGCTCATCATTTCTTACAGAACAGTAGTATTCCATTACATTCATAGACCATAATTCATTCAGTCATTTGCCAGATGATGGGTATATATTCAATTTTCAATTCCTTGCCACTACAAAAAGGGCTGCTATAAACATTTTTGCACATGTGAATTCTTTTCCTTCTTTTATGATCTCTTTGGTATGCAATCACAATAGAGGTACTGCTGGATGAATGATTATGCAACAGTTTGAGAGGCCTTTGGGCATAGTTTCAAATTGTTCTCCAGAATAGTTGGATCAATTTATAACTCCACCAATAATGCAGTGTTCCAGTTTTCCCATATCCCTTCCAAAATTTATTATTATCTTTTCCTTTCATCTTGGTCAATTTGAGAGGTATGAAGTTGTCAGAGTTTCCTTAATTTTCATTTTCTAATTAAAAGTGATTTAGAAAATTTTTTCATATGACTAGAAATGGTTTTTAATTTCATCATCTGAAAATTGTTTGTTCCTATTCTTTGGCCATTTATCAAATGAGGAGTGGCTTATAATCTTATAAATTTGAATTTTCTCTATATATTTTAGAAATGAGACCTTTATCAGAAACACTGGCTATAAAAATTTCCCTAGCTTTCTGCTTCCCTTCTAATCTTGGCTGCATTGGTTTTGCTTGTATATAAATTTCTTAATTTAATGTATTCAAAATTATCCACTTTGCATCTCATAATGTTCCCTATTTGCCTCTGGTTTCTTGATATATTAAATGAAAGGTATAGATTAGATTATTTCATTCTCTCAGATCATACACTCTATTCATACTGTCTTCAAAAATTCTAGAAAGAAAGATTTGGAATCTATTAAAAATATCATTGGTATCATGGAGATGTCCACTAGTCATCACAGAGTCAACTCATTCATAGATACTGTTTCAAAGAAGAAACATCAAATCATAATAGCTATATACTTATTAAACTCTAAGTATAATGACTATTTAAATTAAGGTAAAAATAACTCTTTCATCTGAACCTTCCTAGATGGAAGGAAAATAGTGCAAAGTGACTTGGTTCAGTGAAAAGAGTTAAATAGTCAGAAAATAAGGACCCAAATTCTAATTCTTTTACTTGATACTTTTGTATTCTTGGGCTAGCCCCTTCATTATTCTGGTCTTCAGTTGTCTTCTCTGTAAAATGAATGAGTTGGATAAGATGAATTTTATGGTACTTCAAACTCTAAATTTCTCCTTTGGAGAAAAATTTCAGACCAAATGAATTGTAAAAATTCTCCTTGTTAGGTTTAAGTCTATATGCATTTGTAAATTTTATTTCCAATTAAAAATGATTTATTTTATCACTTTCCCATTTCCTTTCCCAATTAAAAAAATGAAGAAAATCAAACACTAGTTACAAATATGCCTAGTCAAACAAAATACATTCCTATGACTAAATTCATTCTTGTCAGAGAGTCCATGTAGATATCATTTTGGTCCTAAATCTTGCAACTTTATGAAGGCATTCAGGTGTCTATAGGAATGTTCATATAGAATTCCGTGATATCAATCAGATTTTACAGACATGCAAAGGGAAATGAATAAGCAATATTGAGACATTAGAAGTAAAATGTCATGAAACTTTTATTTATAAGGTAAAGGGAAAAAAACAAGCTGAAATGGAGATAGTGGATTCTATTTACTTGAGGAATCTATAGAGAAAAATATAAATGTATTCTGATGTATCCCATATTCAGCAGTCATGTTGTATATGAGGAGGGTCACCATCTGTAACTAACTCATATTAGTGAAAGAAGAAAAGAGCCTTCAAAGATAAATGGCAATTTAACCACCATATAGATTGTGAAAAACAACAGTAATGACAACACTAACATCAACAACATTTCATTGTTTCGTGGGCAAGTTTGTTACAAGCTTACAACCATCTATAACTAGCTCATATTAGTGAAAGAAGAAAAGAGCCTTCAAAGATCAAATGGCAATTTAACCACCATATAGATTGTGAAAAACTACACCAATGACAACACTAACACCAACAACATTTCATTGTTTCATGGGCAAGTTTGTTACAAGCTTACAAAAGTTTCAAAAACCAACTTTCCTCCTTCCTTCCCTTCTCCCTCTCTCCCTTTCTCTCCCCTCCCTCCCTCCATTCATTCATTCATCTCTTCCTTCCTTCCTTCCTTTCTTCCTGCTTTCCTGCTTTCCTCCCTGCTTTCCTGCCTTCCTTCCTTGCTCTCTTCTTTCTCCATTATCTCTCTCCTTTTCTTTCTCTCTTTGTTTCTCTCTCTCTCTCTCTCTCTCTCTCTCTCTCTCTCTCTCTCTCTCTCTCTCTTCCTTCCTTTCTTTCCCTGGAAAGCAAATTACTGCTCTGATCATCCTGGCTTAGTCTTTCAGCCACTTGTAAAGGCCAGAGGAACTTCCATATGATTAATCAAATGTTTCCTTACACAAAATCCAATCATGAAAATATCTGATTGGTTCTCATAAGGGCAAACTAGAAGGGTTTGATCTCTGTGTGCTCAGTTGAACTTAATGCCTCACTACAGATAACTATCAATATTCAATCTATACTGCTTTCCTTTCTATAAGCCAGAAGAAACTCTAGGGATCAAGTTTTCATGAGTACAACAACTACAAGTCCTTAATTTTTACTGCCTTCAATGAATCTGAGTTACTGCCATTGAATACAAAGTACTTCCATATTTCAAAATAATATCTTTAATTTTAAAATAAAAATAGGGGCTTTTTGTTGTTGTTTTGTTTTTGACTTCTTATTCTCAGGGCCTAGCAGTGTCTAGCACAGAATTGATGCTTAATAAATGCTTGTTGATTCACTAGTAACTGTTGTCCATGGAATAATTATCATACAGGATTTACCTATATTGTTTATGTTTCAAAGGATCTCCTGCTCAAAGGTATTTCACTAAGCAATTCCTTATTCAAGAGGAAATTGATAATTTGTAAAATGCATATTTCTAATCAGAAGTGAGTGTGCCAAAGTTTTACAATTAGTGAACATTTATGAGACTCATTCCTTTCATCACTTCCCCACAATTTTTATTCTTTAGAGCCCAACTGAAAATGCCACTTCCTCTGTGAGGCTTCCCTGATTTCTCCTGATAATAATAAGCATTTTTTTTTTACTTTGAGTGTTATAGAGTACTTTTTTTTTTGGTTCTTTAATTGCACTATGGTAATAGTGCTTTACATATATATCAAACAATATATTTACATGATCAAATGAGAACATATGTTTGGCACTTTAAAAACCTTAAAGTTCTATATATCTCTTATATATAATATTTATCACTAACAGCATACTTATATAGCTGTTATCCTAATAAATTGCAGACTCAGTCTGGGCTGCATGGATAGATTTCAAAGGATTTGTGAACTTGGATGGGAAATATATATATATATATATATATATATATATATATACACATACACACACATACATATATTATATGAACGTACACACATATGTAGTATATACATAAATATTAATATAATACACCTATATGTATATATGAATATATACATACCCACACATACATAAATATATATTCCTTATTTTTAAAGCATAAGCAACATACATTATTCTGAAAAGGGATACATAATTTTCTCTAGACTATCAAAAATCTATGATACAAAAAAGGTAAAGAATACCTATGAATAGTCTACTATATTCTATTCTCTTACTATTATCTTATTACAACTCTGTCAAAATGGAGGCCTTATAGTTCAACTTTTGTGTTTTCTCCAGTACTTATCATGCTTCTCTATTAAATAAGAATTTAACAAATGATGATAAAATTAAATTGAATTGTAATTTGTATATGATGTTTGGTAGAGAAAAAATAAGATATATTAAATACATTTTAAAGCTTTTTTTCTGACAGTATTATGTAATTTGTTTAGAGTGGGTAGATGGGAATCTTACTTGCATGCTATCTTATAACTGACATGTATTTTGTTTATTCTATATTACCTTAGTAGTTTCATGCTATCATAGCCAATCTATTGACTATGAAAAATATATAAAATAATGAATTTACGGCCATTGTTACAAGTTTATAATGTATTTTCTATCTTATTTATATGTATATTATATAATATTAAAAAATAATTTTTTTCTGATTGAGAAAAGGACATAAAATACAAACCCCACAATTTTGATAACTGAAAATTGCTAATTGTTTTGCAGTACTTTATTAAATTGAGAGTGTTGTCTTTCTTGGGCTTTTAGTTAGCTACTGAATGAATATATTAGACACAGTTGGGATTTTACAGAGCTTGCATTTTAATGTTTTGGATCTTTGCTGTTTTTATTACCCATAGCATTATTTCAATAAATGATATAATACCAACCTAAAAAAAGAGAGAATAAATAAGACACATAGTTATATGCTTGCTTTCTAAGAGTTTAAATTCATTAGATAATTTGTAACTTTGGTGTAATTTTAATCTCTAAAAGTTCAGAAAATATTTTTTGGAATCAATAGTCTATTTCTTTTCTGAGAGTTTCTTAAATGGTTAAATGCTAGTGATTATATATGCATATATAAATATATATGTATATGTATATATACATTTATACATATACACATGTGTGTATTTATATCTATCTATCTATTTAACTATCCACAGCTAAGTGCAGGGGATAGAGTGCTGGACCTGAAACCAGGAAGACTCATCTTTGTGAGCTCAATTCGGTTCTCCTGTGTGACCTTGGGCAAGTCATATATCCTTGTTTACCTCAATTTCATTATCTGTAAAATGAGCTGAAAAAAATAAATGGCAAATCACTCCAGTGTCTCTGCCAGGAAAACGATAAATGGGATCATGAAAAGTTACAAATGACTGAATGATTCAGCAATATGTGTGTGTGTGTGTGTGTGTGTGTGTGTGTCCAGAAAGAGGAAGAGAGGAAGAGGGAAAGAGAGAGAGAAATTTCCTGTTTAGAAAATATTTTCAAATGGTCTCATTTGATTCCTTCAACAACCTTGCTGAAGTAAGCAGGAGAGCTATAATGATGATGATTTTAAGGATGAAAAGATCGAGGCTCAGGTTAAATACCTTGCAGCTAGGTGAATAAAACATTAGATCTGGAATCAGGAGAAACTGGTTTCAAATCTAGCCTGTAACACTTAGTAGCTATGTGACCCAAGGTAAGTCATTTAACCTCTTCTTGTCCTAATCTTCTCATCTACAAAATGGGGATAGTAAAGACACCTACTTTCCAAGATTGTTATGAAAATCAAATGAGATAAAGATAATTGTAAAGCATTTTGTAAAGTAAATATGTCTGGCACATAATAAGCTCTTTATATATGTTATCTATCTGTTATTGTTATTATTATTATTATTCCCACAAGATCATGTACCCAGTATATGGAAGAGGTATAACTCTGAGATGAGCCCTTCTAATTCCCATTTCAATACTTTTTTCAGTGGAAATAGAACTTCAGGATAATCAAGTAAATGTGCCTCTATGATTTTTAATAAAACTCAGACATTTAAAATAAAAATCTAAGGAATTTTAGAAATATGATGGCAGGGACTGTATTTTCTAAAGCCTGTAATAATAGAATTTAACTAATTTTGATCCAACACATATTTACCAAGTGCCTATTGTTTGCAAGATACTGTGCTTAGAATAAAACAATAAAACAACAACAAAAACAAACATAGTCTCTGATTTCAAGCATTTTATATTCTGGTGGGGAAGATAAAGAGGACAATTAAAAGTTTAACTCAAGTATTTAAAAAGAATGAATGACATTCATGTTAACTTTAATGTTGATAATCCAACATATGTCAGTCACTCCATGGACTATACCAACAATCACCAATCCCTGCCAATCCTTTCTCTAATATGTTTTAAAATTTCAAACCTTGTGCATTTCCATGGCCACTTCTTTTAACTTGATTCTGATAAATTCCAATCATCATTATTGCCCCAGGTTCTTCACTAATCTCTTATCTTCTATCCTTCAAGCATTTAACAAATTTTCAAACACATCTCCTCAAATTTCTATTCAAGAATTTACATAGACCCCAATTGCTTATTGTATCATAGCTAAATCTTGAAAGTCTTACCCTTCAAAAAACTAAATAGCCTTCCATTCTCTGAAGCCCCCATTTTCTCTTAACTCTTTTTTTCTTCATAATAACTTTCCTATTTCAAATATGCTAGTTTTCAAATAATTTACAAGATATGTCACACTCATTTCTTTCTCTTTGCCTTTGCTTCCTCAACCTAGAATTCTGTTTATTCTTTTTCTAATCTAATGCTGATACACCACTTCTTTCAAAACTCAGCTAAATATTAGTACAAACTCAGTTCAAGTAGAAAAACAGTTGGGGATCATGAATGCACAGGATGGGTCTTCTCTCTTTTAAGACTCCAGAGGATTCACTGTTGCAGTCAAGATGAGGGAAATCAATAAAAGAATCCTTTTTAATTTAGAAAGCATAATTTTATTGAAAATGGTAGAAATTTTTCATTTCCCAATTGTTTCCTCTCACCATTTGTCCTTTTAATGGCAGAGGCGGGGGGTGGGAGTTCCCAGAACAACAGGATTGTTTTATCTAAATCATAGAAAGATATTTTCCCCTTCAGAAAATGGCATCTCACTGGGTGCCTGTTGTTACTTGGGAGAATAGTGAAATCTTAATCTATTAACAATGGCATCACTTTTATTTTTCTGTGATAAAGGGGCACACTAGGCCCTTTTCTAGCAGCTGGGAAATTATGCCACAACAACAACAAAAAAAAGTGGCATTCTGTTTCCAAATACAAAATTTCCTCTGAGATTCTCAATCTGACTGTGATTACGGGACGTATAATAGTTTGGAGCCCACAGTGCTATTGTCCCCATGTGCCCCTGTGCAATCTGTTCTATGTACAGCCCTTTGGTCTGGATATTTTTAGATTATGAACTGTTGAATTTGATTCTAGGCCCAACTCACCAGAAACTGAGTAAGTTAGGTTATGCAATATTGACTTGGTAACAGTGCTAGGAAGTTTGCTTGTAAAGAATAGATTTCTGTAGTGCTCACTTTTGGAGCACTGTCAGTTGCAGAGTGAGATAATCTCTTAAATTGTTATTATGGGCATTTGTCATTGATGTCCTTGGAAATGTCTCCCATTTGGAAATGAGGCTCCCATTTCTTCATGCCACAAATGAAAGGAAAAACTATTGAAAAATTTTAGGGTGCAGCTTTCTGAGGCTTTTCAAGGAGAAAGACAGTAGGATTGAAGAGCATATATTTCATATAATGTGTGTAGTCAGAATCACTTTATGTATACAGATTCTACCAGCATTCTCTTTTTTTAATATTTTATTTTATTTTATCTAATAATAACTTTATATTGACAGAATCCATGCCAGGGTAATTTTTTTTACAACATTATCCCTTGCACTCGTTTCTGTTCTGATTTTTCCCTTCCCTCCCTCCACCCCTCTACCAGCATTCTTAATATGGCCAGAACTCATAGTATGAAAGGTTTTGAGGACAGAGCTATAACTAGGACTTTTTGCATCTGGGACAAGTGCTACAAATGATGCTATTAACAAGTGGTGTAATGTATACCTTTAGTTGAAGGTGGGGTAAGTACATTCTTCTATGTGTAGAAGAAGATGGTATTAGAGACCCTGTAATATGTGCAGGAGGGCGGGAGAAACTTAACTCACCCCAGTAGTTCTCCATCTGGTACCTTCTTATTATCCTTAATTATTGTGGTTAATTAGTCTGCTTCTTCAATGCTGAACAGTTGGAATTTTGTCAGCACTCTTTTAAGTTTGGTATCCTGGGACAAAGCACTGGTGGTCCCACTATAGTTACAGATCTGTCAGAAGTATCAATAAGGAGCACTTAACTTAGCAGCTCTTCTGTAATATTTTGCCTTTGCCCTCTGCCCTTTTTAAATTCACATTTCTATGTGCTTTAAATAGATATGCAAGAAAGAATTTCCTTTTGAAATTACACTGTTAGGAGTAAGACAGTAATGGTGGCTGAGCTTTTCTTGTTAGGCTGAGAATAAGCCTAAAATTTTGAGAGGCACTGAGATGGAGACAAGAAGGATATTTCTCTTTTCTGTGCTCGTAAGTACATTTTGGTTGTTCCTTTAAAAGTAAAAAGGGATAAGAAGAGATGGAGGCATCAGAAAGGTAAGTGACTCGAGTTGTCAGAGACTATATAAAGAAAAAAAAAAAGAATTTGAGCCCAGAATATTTTATTTCTTTAGGTGGTAGTTAAAGCTCCTAAGTGAACCTAAATGAAGAGTGGTATCATCACTCAATATAGTTTGAAGCAGTCTAAGTAAAATCATCCTTTCAGAGAATTTATGGAGTAGCTTAGCTAAAATGTATCAGTCTCTTGTTCACCTGCTTTCCTATTTGGTCTAGATCTCAATGTCATCAGTTTTGGGGACTCTCATTGTGGAAACTCCTTCTAACAAAACATAATAATTATTGTTCCATATTGCAGTCTGAGAGAGTCATTGGGGGGTCCTGAGAAGTAAAAACACTTTCTCCTGGATCCAAAGTGAATCTGTACCGGAGGCAGGACATGAAATTAGGCATTCCTGCTATCTGTCTATTCACTGTCTCCTGTCTTAACTAAGTGGCTTATAATTCAAGTGCTCAACTCAAAGGGATCTCAAGAATCCAACTGGTCTAGTATCCTGCCTTCAAACAGAAAAAAAAAAAAACCCTTAAGATCACCACCTCATAGTTAAGGTAGCATAGAGTCAGAAAGATTATGTAATCTCTCTAAGGTTACACTTCTAGAGATAGTCATTATCAGATATAGTCTTTGGCAAATCACATTTCTTTGTACTGGGAACCTTCTGTTATATCAGATTATCACTAGATGGTCATTGAGGATGACATCACAAAGTGTCTAAAGCATTGAATCATACGTCTCCATATCAGAAAATGAATCTTACTGTTCAAATGAAACACAGGAGAGGGTTAAAAAAAAGTTTTTTCAAGGCACATTCCAAGGCAGCTTTACATTATTACTATTGTTGTTGTTATGTTATTTTATGTAATATATTTTATTACTTCACACGACAGAAGAATGCAGCTTTATAAGTTGTATTTTTAAACACTGGTCTATTTTAATGAATAGAGAGTTGGACTTAAAGGCAGAAAGATCTGAATTCAAGTTCTGTGACTGATACATACTATCTGTGTAACCCTAGGTAAATCATGAGTCAAGGATAGGAAATTACTCATAGTATTGTAGGTAACTCTCTTCCAACATAAATTGCAGAGAAGTTGCGGGCTTGTATCGATATAGGTAATTTTCCTCATTTGGGAATTTCCTATACAATAAAATTATGTCTAATCTCTATCCCCTATCTTATTTTTATTGAGAAAATATTATTTTTATATTACATTTGTTTCAGTTCCTTCCTCCTAGTCATCCAAACTGGTAACAAAGATTAGAAAATAAAATGAAAAAAAGAGGTTCAGCACAATTAAATAATATATTACCTATGTCAAATAACATATACAGTATTTCATATCTGCAGTCCTCTACCTTCTCAGTGAAGAGAGAAAGGCAAATTTTATCAACTGTTTGCCAAAGCCAAGCATATTTATTATAATTTAATTTTATAGCATTCTCTTTTGGTTATTTATTATTACTATAATTATTTTAATCACAGTGTCATAGTCAATATGCATGCTATTTTCTTTTCTTTTATTAATAGATTTCCTTTTATTTTTCCAATATATTCAAAGATAGTTTTTAACTTTCATCTTTGTAAAACCTTGTGTTCCAGATTTTTCTCCTCCTTTCCCTCTACTACCTCCTCCCCTAGAAAGTAAACAATGTGCAATTCATCTAAACTATATTCATCATGCTGAACAATAAAAATTAAATCAAAAGAGGAAAAAACACAATAAAAAACAAGCAAATAAACAACAACAATAATAAAGATGAAAATGCTATAATTTCATCCATATTCAGTCTCCATATTTCTCTCTCTGGATGCAGATGATTCTTTCAATCATGTCTTTTAGAATTGCTTTGAATCATCTCATTGTTGAAAAGAGCCAAGTTTATCATGGTTGTTCATGATATAATCTCATTGTTATTGAGTACATGTTCTCTTGATTCTATTCATTTCACTTAGCATCAGTTCATAATACATCTTTCCAGGCAATATGCCTGTTACTTTTCTAGTCATGTTTATTTGTAGGAGAATATTTTGTTAAAAATAGATTGGTAGGCTCTGAGTTTCTCCCTTTAGGATAATCTTCCTTTTGAAGAAGAATCCAAATTACTTCATTTTCCAGTTCTTTATCTTTTTAGCATATAACCTTGTTAGTTTGGTGTAAAAGATACTTTCATTGTCATTTTCAAGTGTAATTGGATGCATATACTTTTAATTTTAAAATTTAATAACTTTAAAAAATATTTTGAGTTTCAAATTTTCTCCCTCTCTCCTCCCTAAAACAATAAACAATTTGATGTAGATTATCTATGTGCAGTCATGCAAGCTAGTTTTCCATATTATTTATGTTGTGAAAGAAGAAACAGAATGAAAGGGGGAAAGTATGAAAAAAATAAAGAAAGTGAGAATAGTATGCTTTGATTTGGATTAGAATCCCCATGAACCTTTCTCTGTATATGGATAGAATGTTTCATCATTAGTCTTTTGGAATTATCTTAGATAACTGTATTTGTTGATGAGAACTAAGTCAATTATAGTTTATCATTGTACAATTTTGCTGTTACTGTGTACAATGTTCTTCTGGTTCTTCTCACTTTACTATCAATTCATGTAAATCTTTCTGAAATCTGCTTGCTCATAATTTCTTATAGAGGATAATGCTCTCCAATTATAACACGATAAGTTACAGTATTATTTGGTTTACATGTCCTAAGGACATGGGATATATGCAGGAATTTTATGCCAGTAACATTGTCCGAAGAGTTTTTGTGTCCATGCAAGTATATGTATACAGCAACTGTACTGATCATATATGTCTTTTTTATTCTCATAAAAATAACATATCCCAATAAACTTGGGATTTGGACTTCATCCTCATCCTTTATTATGATGATAGTAAAATCTTTATCAGACAGTGGTCAAAAATTATTTAGTGAACAATTTGTTCGGCTTGAAGTCAAGAAAATTTATGTTCAAACTTCCTGTCTGACACTTTTACTTGAACTTTCAGAGTTTTAGTTAACTCCCTAAGATTTATCAATTAAATATATCAATATAGGAACTTACCTTACATCCAATATTTTGTTATATGGAAGGAAAGTCACCTTTGCTTCTGTTCCTCTCATATAGATACTTTGATCTTGAGCAGAGGACAAGATTATAATATTTTCATGATGACTATCCTAATTCTAGAACCAATTAAACATCAATGACTGGTGGATGACTTGATCATGAATAATCCATTTTCTATCTCCTTCCCTCCCCTCATCACCACTGTGCAAAAGTTCTCTTCAGAAGGCTCTAAGATATGCTTTCATTTTTTTACCAATTGAAAAAAAATTCTATAGGTGTCTTCTTTTTTTAAGGGCAACAATAAACTTTTCTTGAATTCAATTCAACTCAGAAAGTCATAATTAATACAAGAATTAAAACTTAAGAATACCTCAAAAGACCAAGCTGCATCATTTGATGATTTCCTGCGCCCTAATCTATAGGCAAAAAAATGGAAATAAAATGAACATTTTTATTTCAAAAGAAAATTATAACATCTACTGCAGTAATATGCATTTAAAGTACATTTGCACAGACAGGAGAAATTCTAGTAAAGTATCTTTCAAAATATGTGCTGTGTTGGACCTGATCTTTCTAATGTAATTTCTTACATGCCAAGCATTATCCTAGGGATTTGAAGCTATGAAGGCAAAACCTTCACAGTCTGCCTGTTGAAGTTCAATCTATAACTGTATTGTAACATTTTTTTCTATAGTAATTTAACAATGTTAAAATTGGTCCTGAAGCAAACTTCTGCTAATTTGACAGGAGCCTTGATTCCATATTCCTAGAGGGAGGCAAGATGGACAAGGCTAAAAGCAGCTTTTTCATTTAACTCCTTATCCCATCATTCCAACACAAAGGATAACTTTATAGCTTTGTGAATTTTGTGTCCACCAATTGACCTGTTCCAATGTCAAAGGAAGATTGTTTGTGCTTAGCAAAATTCTTCCCATTAGGGATGTAAGGTGAAAAAGCAAATCATTTGTTTTTATAGAGCTATGATAGTGGAACAGGTGTTAAATACTGTAAAGTTCTGATTCAACTTAAATGCCAATTCAATTTGAAACCATAGAATCTGGAATTTATTTTCTACTTGGAAGTTTCATCATTATTTTATTTCCTTTTGAAAAGTATTTTTAAAAGTATTCATTTCCATACATTAACAAGGAGAATACTATTTCTTACAAAAGAGACACAAAATACTGGCAGTATGGATATGGAATTGCTCATCCCAATCACACACAAGAAGATATGACTTACTATAAATTGTTAGCCCTATCATTATTGGCTGACTTAATGTTGATTAATGACTCAGCTGACAGGTTACTGAAGTCTCTAAAGTATTAGAAAATCAGATCATAAATTGAGAGCTAGGATGGAACCTGAGAAGCCAACCCCCTCATTTAAAGATGAGGAAACTGAAACTCTTAGAGACTATGACTTTTTCAGGGTTATACAGCTAGTAAGTATCAGAGGCAAGATTTGAACTACACAACTGCCTCCAGTCTTGCTTGAACATGAGATGAAGGCTAATGACAGAAGAAAGTTAAGATAGGTCAAGACCTGGAAAGATTCAGCTCCTTCCTTTTCCAGAAGGGTGAGAAAATAGAAAGGATTAACTTGAAGGTCAACTTGACCCTTCACAGCAACACCCATCTTTAGAAATGGGACAGATTCTCTTCCTCCAACTTCTTACAGGTGATTCAACAGAAGGTACCAGGTATTGGTCTCAGATTGCAGAAGGTATTCAACTCCTCCAGAAATGCCAGTTTTCTGGAACAAGAGACATACCTAAATCCTTCATTTAATTTTGGTTTGCCTCTCTCCAATTGGATAAGTAACAAAGATGGAGGGAATTTTCACTTAGGGTCTGGACAATACCAACTGTGGGTCATGGTTTGGAGTGTCATAATCCTTTCTCAGCATTTAAAAAATAAAGTCTGAGGGCAGAGGCTTCCTGTGAATTACCCACTAGGACTAGTACAGTGCCTTGCTCATGATAGGCCCTCAGGGATACATTTTGAACAGAATTTGCTGAATCCTAATTTGTACTGGAGACCCTTAGTATCCATGTACTGAAGAATTTCTTTGATATAAAGTGCTGAATTGCCATGAATGAGCAAAATTGTTTCTATCTGAGAACCATGCAAATAAAAACAAATATGCCTTTATAGCCAAGAACCTTTTAATTCAACTGGAATAGAAAGAATGCTGAATCTGAAATCAGAGGATATAGATTTGAATTCTAATTTTGTCATTTACTTAATGTATGATCTTCAGCAGGTCAGCAAGCCATTGTCTTCACACATATTAGTATTTAAATGCTAAGAACAGGCTGTGAATATACTGACTCACAGCACACTTTTGGTGATGTCTAGCCCCAAAATGAATGTTCTTTCCATCCTCGTTTATCCAATTAGAGAAGAAAATAAAAACAAATAAACAAAAACAAACAAAATCACGCCCCAAACAAACAAAAACAAAACAAATAAAAAATCCAAAGAAGTTAATCCAAAGAATTGTTAGTGCTTTTTGCTACACTGGGTCTCAGTTTTCTCACCTATAAAATAAAAGTATTGGGTTAATTTCCATTTATGGTTGTAGAAAACATAATTTTAGAGTTGGAAGGCATTTTAAAGATAATCAGGTTCAATTTTCTCACTTTATAAATGAGGAAACTGAAGCCCAGGGTGGATTAATAGGTTGGCAAAGATCACCTAATGAGCAAGTAACGGAATGGCTTTCATATCTATGTCCTCTAACTTCAAATCCAGTAAAATTAGAATTATATGATCCTATGAACTAGGTTCAGAGTCTTCAAATAGCTTCCTAGGATAACCTGTATTTAAAAGGTTTTCAAGATCATTCATAAACAACCCAATATAGGGGAAAAACAACGGATCTGAAAACAAAAGGGTTGGGTTAAATTTTTAATTTTGCTATTTCTTACATGTTTGTTCTTAGGTAAGTCAAGGTATGCTAATTTCTTTATAAAATGAAAGAGTTAAACTAGATGATTTCTAAAGTCTTATTTTTGGAGAAGTCATTTGCTGGGGCTATGCTGGATGACTCTGAAATCCTTTTAAGCCTTAAAGCTATTCTTCTACAATGTTAGAAGCCATCTAGGTTAATATTCTCAGTTTACAGATGAGGCATCAATTTTTCTCTCTGGATCTCAGTTTCCTTTTCTCTAAAATAAAGGGAGTGGTCTAAGATGGCTTTTAAGGTCCTATCTAGCTCTTGACTAGATTCATTGATTATTCATTTTATTCATTCCCTGTTTCTATTGCTAGTTCTATAAATGAATCCATTCTCCAAAGTTCTGGGCATCCTAAGCAAGAAGTCAAATATTCTAACTTTTGCAGATCACAACCAGTGGAGAATCTCTTGGGGCATTCAGGTAGTAGATATCAGAAAGTGTATTCTGATGTTCGAAGCTGTCTCCGGAGAAGGGTAAGTAAGAATGATTCTAAAATCCTGGAAATAGGACAATCCCTTGGCAGTATCTCCTGAAAAAGAATTATTTCTTGGTGCAGGGAAGGAGGGTTAAAAAAAATCCTTGCAATTATCCAATGCCAGACAACTTCTCGAATCCAGCTCACCTAAGCTATTTTTTTTTTCCACTACATGAGCAAAATGAATGCTGCCAGCAGTCAGAGTGCTAATGGTCTTTTTTTCCACATTGTTTCCCATCCTCCCTTCCTCCCTCCCCTGAACCCGAAGCAAGGGACTGCAGAGACTTCAGGAGCCTCTTCATGCTCTCACTTCACAGGCTGGAAGGTGACAGCTTCGCCTGGGACTAATGCAGGCCGACATAATTGAATGTGGCCTGGAGCAAAGCAGCTGCCGGCAGCCACTCTTGATTGTAGCTGTCATCAGGTAGAGAGCTCACTGCAGTGAAACCCATTCCAGTGGAATGCCATTCCCTCATTCAGTGCCATGGTGATAGCTTATTTACCCTTAGACTGAGACCATCATTTTGTAGTTAATCATTGTCACGATTACACTGTTGAGCCAGTGCCGAGTCTGGGTCCTTGAGTTATCAATAATCTTTCCAGTGATCTCTCTCTCTCTCTCTTTCTCTCTCTCTCTCTCTCTCTCTCTCTCTCTCTCTCTCTCTCTCTCTCTCTCTCTCTCTCTCTCTCTCTCTCTCTCCCCTTTTCTGAAATTAAAATCACATTCCAGTGTTCTTTTTATCCATCAAGATTTGTTCCATTCAAAAAAAAATCTGTCTCTTCATTTTATTAAAATATTCAACTAAAGATAGTTTCGATCCATATATGTTTTAACATCTCAGAAAAAAAAATACAGGAAAATAATCTCACATGTTAAACTTTAAAATGTCATTCAAAGGATTAAATTCTCCTAGACCTTTCCTTCAGCAAATATCAGAGTTCATTAAAATTCTGATAATAATAATAATAATAATAATAATAATAATAATAATGTTCCAGGGCATTGTATTGCAATACATAGATTACACTTGATAGTTGGGTTAAACTCTACAAAGTTTGTCTTAACTATCTAGTTAAATAAACAAATTCAATCATCTATCCATTGCCATTTGGATTTTTTATGGGCAGAAATGCTTTTTTTTTTTTTAAAGAAAATTTATTTTACATGAAAATTTCAGAGTTCGTGTTGATTTCTAAACAGAGGAAAAGGTGAATTAGTCAGGAAAAACTTATTCAGTACCATTTGGACAATATCAGTAATAATAGACAACATTTGCATAGTGATTTAAGATTGGCAGAAGAATTTTCAAGTTTCTTTTCCTTTATATTTGAAGTGGACTTTACCCTGTTCTTTTTACTGACTTTTTAAAACCCATGAATAGTTAAGTATTTTGCATATTTTTTGTTATAATGAATAATTTTAGATAGTTTTCATAACATTCAATTATTGATTCTTCTCATACACTTATATCAGTGAATAACTAGTATCTTGTTGAATAGAGATGCATTAAGGAAGTAAAGCAGAGAAAAAAATGTAATAGGGCAAGATAAAAGATGTATGATAGAAAAACAGAAAGCTGTTTTCTTGAGCTCCAGCCCCCTCAATCAATGAGTCATCACATATATCTTTTCAAAAACAAAACAAGCTGATGTTTCTAGAAAAACAAATCAAGACAACTTACCATAGTATAATCAAAGTAAACTATAATCTCTGGTCACTTGGATTTACTGAAGGACATAATTGTACAAGAGTATAAATGGTAGGAATTGTGTTTTCAGGCTTGGCCATGGAGCTAAGTTGTATATAGATAAACAGATCAACATGACTATCCATATCCGAATGTTTGTGTTTATATAACCAAAGTAAGTGAATTATTTTAAAACCAAGAACTCTAACTATGGAAAGTCAATCTGGATTATTTAGGACAATAAATCTACTTTAAGATAAGGATTATCCAGAATGCCTTTTTGAGGGAAGAGGAGAAAGGAAAAAGCTTGAAATTATCTTAAGCCTGTGATTTTATCATTATTAGGAACACTCCATGTGAAAACTTCTTCCACGATGTCCATTAACAACTCTATAATTTGGAGTTTTAAGGAGCTTTCTTAGTACTCACAAATTAAGTGTTTTATCTGTGTTCACAAAGTCAGTTTGTGTCAAAATCAAGACTTGAAATCTATTCTATAGTCTCTATTCATTGTACCACACTGCCTCTCATTGACTGCCCATACTAACTGAATTTCTTGTGATGTCACAGTTTTCTTTCTAGATAAGCATGCATGATATAGATGACATAGCATTGACTTGCAGTTGGGAGATCTGGGTATGGATACTGACTATATGATCAAGCGCAAGTCGCTTAATTTGTGTGATTCTTAATTTTCCCATCTGTAAAATAAATATCCTAATACTGGAAATATCTATTTGACAGGATTGTTGGAAGAAAAGTGCTTTGAAAACTTTAAAGTGCTCATATATGAACTATTATTATTTTTTTATTTAGCTTTTTTCTTTTATTTCTAACACCCTACTTTTACTTCCTTAAGACACACTGTCTAGTATTAAATAGATAAGAAGAATAGGTGGGATTCAATTGACCAAATCCATAGAATACTTGATATTATAAAAATCAGAAGAAAAAGAACACCTGGATTCAAATACATTAAAATAGAAGTTCCTGCATTTATAGTTTTTTAAAATGGAAACACAATTGGTTATTGATTAACTTCTATCATAATCTTGAATAAAGTTTCCTCTCCTTAAATGTGATTGATCCTTACTTTTCTTAGAGACACAATAGAAGCACAGGGTTGAGAATACCTACAAAAGTAAAGCAAATTTTTGCAAAACTCATGTTTCTGGTTCTATTATTAAGCTACTTGTCTTGTTTATCTATGTAGTGAATTTCAGATAATCGAAATCCACAATTCTGGAACTGAGAAGAAAGAGGAAAAAGTACTTCTTGAATAATTCAGATTAATTTTTTAGATGGTATTATTATCACCATTCTCTCTTTGTGAAATTTGTAATATGGTATAGCTGAAACCCCAAGTATTGAGAAGCATACCCTGGTTTTATATATATATATAGATCCCTAAAATATTGGTGAATTTATGAATCAATTTATGGGCCAGAGTGCAAAGCATAGCACTTTCAAGGGAAATTCAGTGTATACCTGAAAGTTTGCAGAACAAGAGTAGAAGTATACAGTGATATCAAACATAGGACCCACTTCCAAATATTATAGAAGATAAAATCAAGATATAGAGAGATCCTGTCCCAATCACTCCATTAGCTTGATAGTCACCAAAGGGAGAACCTTACAAAAATTCACTATAATTCCTTGCTTTTAAATTTACAAGGAAAGCAAGGGGGAAGAAGGTTGAAATGGCATTGTTGTTTACAATGGCTAAATTTTATGAATGACTGTTCGTGTATACTACTCAGATCATCTCACAAAATGATAATGAGCTCTCAGGATCCCTGTTTCCTCATCTATAAAATGAGGGAAGAAAGACTTTTTTATGTGTCATTGATGCTTTGAAAATATATGGACCTCTTTGCAGAATATTTTCTTCCCTTTTTAAAGTTATAATTGAAGGAATTGCTAAATTTAAGTTGACTTTAATTATATATATATGTATATATGTATGTATCTTATAATAATTCATGGACTTTATATTAAGATCCTCTGGATTAAAAAAATCTGTATTCCACTTCTAAATCAGTTATCTTCTAATGATCTGGTCCTTTCATTTCCCCCTAGGTAAATATAAAACCAAATGTATTGTAAATACTAATGGTGATATATCAATTATTTTCATATGCATATACACAAAATAATATGATGATTGAATAGAATTCAGTATCAAAAGTAAGGATGCACATTAAGAAATCAGCTAACAAAAAATTAACAATGATAGTAGTAAAAGATAAAAAGAGAGAATATTGTCTTAGTGGATATAGGCTAGTCTTGGGATCAGCAAGACCTAAATTCAAGTTCCATCTTTCATAATAGGCAAGCCATTTATCTTTCAGTATTTCAAGTGACTCTCCAAAGGTGCAATTTGCAGTTGCAGAAGGAAGAAGCTAGAACATTAAGAATTCTCTACATGGAAGGAAATTCTAAGTCCGTTTTTTAAAAAAGAAAAAAAAAAGATAATTGCTGTTAGTATTTGAATTGGGGACTGTTCTCAGGCTTGTTTATAAGGACAGCACTAGATATAATAAGATACCACATTTCAGATCAAATCACTTTATCTATGGTCTATTTATTAAGTGTATTAAGTGTCCCAAAATTCTTAGGACAGTTTTATGTTTTAATAAGTTCAAACTGCCCTAAGACTTTTGGGACACCCTGTACCACTAGGTAGGTGAGTAACAACTGATTGTATCAAACAAAATGCCAATCAAAATTATTTAGTGAGAGTTCTTTCATAATCCATATGTAATAATTTTAGTTTAGAATATGGTACATTTTATCCCTTACTTACTGTTTTGGCTTAAGGTGGACAGGAAAGGGTTATTTTTGATTAATAAATTAATTTTCATTTCACCTTCTCAGGTGAAATTTAGTTTAGCTGATCAATTATTCTTTCTTTCCTTCTCTCCTTCCTTCCCTCTCTCCCTCCTTTCTTTTTCTCCCTCCTTACCCCCTCCCTCTAACCCTAACCCTCCCTCCCTCCCCTCCTTCCTTCCTTCCTTCCTTCCTTCCTTCCTTCTTCCTTCCTTCCTTCTTTCCCTCCCCTCCTCCCTCCTTTCTTTCTTTCTTTCTTTCTTTCTTTCTTTCTTTCTTTCTTTCTTTCTTTCTTTCTTCTTTCTTTCTTCCTTTCTTTCTTCCTTTCTTTCTTCCTTCCTTTCTTCCTTCCTTCTTCCTTCCTTCCTTCCTTCCTTCCTTCCTTCCTTCCTTCCTTCCTTCCTTCCTTCCTTCTTCCTTCCTTCCCTTCTTCCTTCCCTCCTTTCTTTCTTCCTTCCTTTCTCCCTCTCTCCCTCCCTCCCTCCCTCCCTTCCTTCCTTCCCTTTCTTTCCTTTTTCTCCCCTCTCCCAACTTGTCACTGCAATGAAGTTGGCTCTTGCTCCAGGGATCCCTCTGCAAAGTACAATGCCCTGGGCTATGGGAGACTGAGCCCTCAATAACCGATATGAAAGGTCCTTAATTAAGCACTTAGCATTTCAAGGCAGTCAGCGCAGCTCGCCCCCAGCCGGAGCTGGCAGGCCGTCACCGTCTATCGGCCACCTAGACTCCTAACGTGAGTTGAGTGGAGTCTTTTGTACTGGAGGCGAGCCGCCCGAAGGCACAGGCTGATCTGGTGACCCTCCCCGAGCCACCTTCTCTGCCGGAAGGGACGGGATATCGGATGTGACAACATGGCAGCCCAGCCCGGGGAAAGGATTCCCTAATCCTCTCTCCTCCTACTCGGTTCACCCCACCCCTCCCAAGTCCTTCTTAAGAGCAGGGTTGGAGGAGAAAGTTAGAATGACGGTGCCATATTCTTGGCTCAGGAGATCCGCCTGAATATCCCGCTCCCCAGGAATGAATAATGATGAATGTATTATGAGGCAACTGGGGAGGGGGGGGGAGCAAAAAAAAACCCAACACCACCTTCTTGGGGGGAGGGGGGGAGAAGTACATCAATTATTTTGTAATTATACAGGGCCTCGGAAAAGTTAACAAGGAGAGAAAACCGTTCTGTCTGTTTGGCAGCGCGTGCTCTCTCTCTCTTTCGCTTTCCCACCCACTGTCTATAATCCTCTGGCCATGAGAAGCCAGAATCAACACAAATGTTTGGGAGGTGGGGAGAAGTTTATCTTTATATTAAGGAGTTGGGAGACTTGGTAGCATTAAAATGGAAAGGGTTAATGGAATGAGCTATAGATTAAATTGTAAAGCAATCAAAGAAAACCAAACAGTTTATAGCAGACAAACCATCTTCTGGTGTTTGGGTCTGTGTCAAGCCATGGATGTGGAAAATTAAAGCCATACTGAGAAGGGAAATGAACCATATCTAATACATCCCCAGCAATAAAATGTTTTCACTAGGACTGTAAAATTGTGGCTTACATTAGGAAAAAGAAAATCAAACTATATGTCAATTCCACATCATGGGACATGAAGTGTCCACAAAAATTTATATTACTATTTAGAAGTGTTTCATTCTGGTGTTTTATAGTGATTGGATGCGCCCTCCTCAGTATCTTTTGACTGGTATGAAAATGATTTGAACTACTTTTTTTAGCATTTATTTTACATCTATTACCTGTTCTATTACTTTTTATTATTTTATTGTGCTTGTGTAGAGGGTTTTGCACAGTTTCCATTATAATGTAACATTAAGTCAATTTATTTGTGTATTACATGCTGTATAATTGCACCTTTTTCTAGGACAATTTGGGTTTCATTATCTAACAAATCAGCACTGTTACATTTCTAAAAGCTCTTGTTTGAAATCAAGTGCATTTTCAAAGTGGGACTATGGAGGTCAAGTTTGCACCAGAAAGAGTATGAGATTTCTGACTAATGCTGCAACCATTTGTATGTTAGGTGAAGGTCATATTGGAAAGAGAGAAATACTCTTTTCTTTGAGAAAATATTTAATTACTTGGTATTGTACAGAGTTGAGATCAATAGTGATCAATACTGCAAGAAAAGAAATATTGTAGAACAAAGGATTCTGACATGGAGCAGATAAGAGCAAGAGATAGATCACACGTGAACAGACTAGGATGGGAGAAAATGTCAAATGTAACAGCATTTGGTTTATTATTATTTCAGATTTTAAGATAGCATTTGGCTGCTTAATTTACAAGTGCCATAAATTGTATAACTACCCAGCAAGATGAAATGTGCATCTGTTTTTGCAAATCTATTTTCGTAAACTGATCTAAGCTGAAGAGGTGGAATAAATGAGTGCAACATTCTTTCTCATAGGTGAACTGAGAAGCTCTTAAAAAAAAAAAAGGCAATCACTAAGAAATTGATTAAGATACCAAACCATCAACAGAATGTAGAACTATGTTTAAAACTTATAATTATATTTTATATCCAGTGAGTTAAGAAGTACAGGCAGTGAGTGCTGTTAGAACAATCATGGCCTATTCGCCTAATTTGCTTCTTAACTATTTAATGCTTTACTGACATCTTTCAAACTAACTTTTTACATGGACAAATCAGCTTTTGAAATGGATTGTAAGTTCTTTGAGGGGAAAAATCTTTTCCTCCTATTTCTTTATATTTCCCAAAACACTAGCTTAGTGCTAAACACTTAACAACTAAAAAAAAAAAAAAAAAAAAAAAAAAAAAAAAAAAAAAAAAAAAAAACTTATTTGTTAAGAAGTTCTTGTGTGCTATGGATACAGCTTCAAAGCCTCACTCTTCTACTTGTATTCTCTTGGGGGAAATTCCTTTATCTTTGGTGGGACTCTGTTTTTCTGCCAGCAAAATGAGGAAGGATGGAATAGAAGATCTCTTAAGTCATTTTCAGCTCTTGATCTATGACCTAAGTAGGAAAAAAAAAAAGATTAAAAAAAATTATTTTTATCTAAGAGAGGGCAATTAGATGCTAGTATTTTTGCTTAAGATACTGAAGGGCCTCTTGTATTTGTGCAATAAATTAAAATTGTTTTCAGTTGAGATTTGCACCACATTATTTTTTGATGAAGTTAGAGTGAGATAGGCATGATTCATGACTAGCTGATCTTGGAGTCAAAACGGTCTCTGGCACCTCCTCTGGCTGTATGACCATGGCCAAATTACTTATGCTTTCAATGTCCCAAGATATTCTTTGAAAATATAAGTTGCACATAAACTGATGTTTATTAGTAGGGGAGTCCCAGTTCTTATTCAAATTCCCAAACCCCAAAGCCAAGTGGAATTATATAAATAGGATGTAGTAATTTTTTTCCCCTTAGGCAATTGGGGTTAGGTGACTTGGCCAGGGTCACACAGTGAGAATATGTTAAGTGTCTGAGCCCTGATTTGAACTCAGGTTCTCCTGACTTCAGGGCCAGTGTTCTATTCACTCTACCCTTGAACTACCCTGGATATAGTAATTTTTAAGGAATTCATTGTAAAAGAGTGAAATAACTTATTCTATCTGAGGTAAAACATTTGTATTTCCCTAAAGATTTTCTAACATATTTTCAAAGAAATTTACTAACTGCCTCTATATACTAACTTCTACATAAATATCTTATTTGATCCTCACAACAATCTTGTAAGCAGGTACTATTGTTATATTTATTTTACAATTGAGGAAACTGAGGCAGAGAGAAGTGAAATGACTATCCTACTTAGCCACTGACCTTGAATGTAAACTTAGGTTTTCCTGACTCCAAGTCTAATGCTCTATCCCCTGCATTACCCAGTTCCCTCCAAGAGATGTATGTGATTATTCTCTCCACTTGTACAGAGGACAATTCCTCTATAATTTACTGGTCAGACTTCAAGCACTGATGTAGTTGAAAAGTTCATTCCTACATATTAAACCTTACCAAAGTTACCTTGGACAATGAATATCACTGGCAGAATATGCTTAATTTCTTAAACTCCACCATCATAGCTTCTGAGAATTGACAGTGTATAAATATACACAAACATACACATACATGTTATTTTATTTTATGAGAAAAAGAAGATGTTTAGAGGTTCTTTACCCCAGTGACTAAAGGAACATGTGAATGAAAGATATAATTGATTTGGTTATTTTAACAGGAAAAATAAAATCCAAATCTTGTGAATAATACTATCCCTTCAACCCTAGGGCTATTGTACCAAGTTGTTATCTTCTCAAATGATGTCTCTCAGTTGCATTTGTAAGAAGTGCTGCCTTGTTGTTCTCATATACAGCAGCTGCTTAGTGTGAAGAAGAAGAAGAAGAAAAACTCGAAACACCAACTCACAGATGAATGCTAAAATGATAAAAGAAACTTTTAAGAAACAAGTCCTCAACTTTGTACCCCATCTTTTCCCCCTGCTTCCTCATTTCCCTTTTCATAATTTCAGCAGGGGGGTTTTAATGGCCCTCATTCTCTTCTTTTCTTTTTATGTGACACAATATAACACTTTTCTCTGAGCAAAATTGTTTAATTCATTCTCTCATTCTACATCAGTCAATAAACATTTATTAAATATCTATTATGTGCAGGTACTATGCTAAGAAGAATCAAAGTATAAAAATGAAAAAAAAAAGACAGTCTCTATCCACAAAGAGCTTACAATCTAATAGAAGAAGACAACACAAAAAAGAAAGCTGAGAAGGACTGGAGGGAAGGTATCTTTTAACAACCACATGTTGAAAGAACAAGGAAATCCAAAATGATTTCAGCAGGAAAAGTCAAAGAAGTTCAAAATAAGTGTAGCCAATCAATAAATATTTATTAAAGTGGTCCATATGTGCCAGGAACTCTGCAAAGTACTGAGACTACCAAAGAGGCAAAGTCAGTCCCTTGCCCTCAAAGAGCTCATGATCTCGTAGTGAAGAAAACAAAGCAAACAAATATATACAAAGATATGCAGAATAAATAGGAAATAATTAACAGAAGGAAGGCACTGGAATTAAGAGAAATTGGGAAAAGCTTCATGAAGATGGAATTTTAGTTGTGATTTAAAGGAAATTGGGAAAGCCAGTGAGTGGAGATAAAGAGGAAGAAAATTCTTGATATGGAGAAAAGCCAAAGAAAATGCACAGAACAGAAAGATGGAGTATCTTGTTCATGGAACAGCCAGGAGACTTATCACTACATTAAAAAAATACATGTTGAGGAGTAAGGTGTAAGAAGACTGAAAAGATTTTTCCAAGGCCTAGGGGATGAATGGCTTTCAATGCCAAACACAAGATTTTATATTTTATCTTGGAGGTGATGAGGAATCACTAAAGTTTATTGAGTTGGGGTGATAAGATTTGATGTGTATTTTAGAAAAATCACTTTAGTGGTTGAATGGAGGTTGGATTGGGGCAAGAAGAGATTTGATGCAGGCCAATTCAACAACAGGCTAATGCAATAGATCATATGTGAGATGATAAAGGCAGGTACCAGAATGATGACAGTGTCAGAGAAGAGAAAGATGTATATTCAAGAAATGTTGCAAAGGTGAAATGGAGGGATGCTGGCAAAAGATTGGATATGGGAGGGTGCTGAGAAATAGCGTGGAGTTGAAGACAACATCTACATTGCAAGCCTGAAGGATGGGAAGATGATGTTACTCTCTATAATAATGGTGAAGGTAGGAGATGCAGGAGAATTTATGGGGATAGATAAGTTTTATTTTGGACATGAGTTTAAGATGTGTACTGAGTATCCCATTTGAGATATTTAAAGGGCATTTGGAGATTTGAGAGTTGTTGGGAGATAGCTGAGAAACTGGGGCAGGAAAGGTAAATTTGAGAATCAACAGTATAGAGGTGGTAATTAAGTTCATAGGAGCTGATAAGATCACCTAGTATAGAGGGAGAAGAAAACCCACATCAGAACTCTGAGAAATTTATTGTTGGAAAGTGTATCTGGGTTAAGGATAGCACAGAAATCTGTGGAGTGATCAGGTAGATAGGTGGAGAACAAGGAAAGAAGGGTAACCTGAAAATCTAGAGAGAAAAGAATGTCAAAGAGGAGAGAGTAATTAATAGTGTGAAATTTTGCTAAAAGGTCAAGAAGATTAAGAATTGAGAAAGGTCAATTTCATATATCAACTAAGAGATCACTGGTAATTTTAGAGAGGACAGTTTCTGTGGAATGATAAGATTAGAAACCCGATATTAAGTGGTTAAGAAGATAATAAAAGAGAAAACAGGGAGGTATCAATTGTAGATAATTTTTTTGATTAGCTTGACCAAAAAAAGGCAGAAGTAAAGAATAATAATGGAGTGAGAAAGATCAATTGAGAGTTTTTTCAAGATTAAGAAAATCAGGTTATATTTGTAGTCAATAGTGAATGAGCCACTAGACAGGGAAGGGTTGAAGTGATAAAGTAGGAGCAATCTATTGACAGAGATGGGATAGAATGTGATTACTTCATGAGTCTTTAGAAGAACCACTGTGGAGAATGGGAAAATGAGTGGATAAGGAAGGTATGATAGATTGTCTAGCATCAGGGAAGTTGATAATCTAAATTTGTAGTGGACTCAGAATGGTTGTGAGATTTTTTTTTCCTATCTTTGTTCAGCTTTATGTGGTAGATACGATCCAAAGCTGAGTAGTAGAAATAAGTAGAAAACCTGGAAGTGGCAATGATAGTAAGGAGTAATCCCACTCCCCAGGCTCAATCCACATAATCAGAAGATTGAATGAAGGTACAGTCATTATTAGAAAAAATGATGAGGGAGTCTGTGTCAAAAGATGGGAATCAAACTTCAGTAATAACGAGTAGATGGAAGGAGTGGGAGAGGAAAAGATTCAGGGCGTTTGTTGTGTTTAGATGATTTAGAGGATTTCAGAATCATTAGGATGTGTAGGGTATGACTTGAGAAGGTTCATCATGGAGTGAAATTGAGTGGAAGGTGACATTTTAGTTCCCAAAGGAGGTTGGAGATCAGACTGGAGACAAATGTAGTATTAAATGGGGGACACACAGTCAGATGGTCAGATGGAGGCCCCACTTTACTATCCCTTTTCCCTCAAAAGGTTAAAGATTTAGTCAGGAAAGAGCAAAGCACGAAATGGAAGTGGGACCTTTACAGCAAGAGAAGGAAGTTCCATTCCCAAAGACTTTCTTCTTTTTCCCTTAAGGGACTGAGATAGAATGTCTGAAGTTAAAGGGAAGTTTGCTCCTCTTTGTAGCTAAAGTTTTCCACATCCCAATTGAAAGATTAGACTGACAAAAGGAAATGAGATTTTCCTTGGGCTGGCACAGATGGAAGATGACTAGTTTGAGACAGATGGGGCAGGTGCAGTCAAGTAGGAAATGAAGAGATAGATCTGTCCTATTACCTCTCTTAAAAATAGGGTTTGAGGAGTTCATGCTTCCATTCTCCAATCAGAATGTCAGATGATTTCTACTGGAAAAAAAATTTGTTTCCCTATTATGGATGTGAAGAAGGTGAAGTCAAGATAGCTGAAAATATAAAGTTTTTTTTTTCTTACTGGATTCTAAGGGGCATGAGTTAGATTCTCATTAAGGATAGAGAGGGAGGATTATTCTTCCTGTTTATTATCTCCACCTCAACCACACTACTTCAGCTGGGCTTATCTGGATGAAGGAAAAAAAGCTCACCACACTCAGAAGCCCAAGAAATTCTAGCTCAATCATTATATCAAGGTAGGTTTGTGTCAAACTGTACAAATTCAGTAAAAAAAGAAATGTTTGCACTTGGGTCATGAAGAATGAATCATCATATGCTCAACTTAAACTCTAAAAGACAAAAATATTTGTGGTAGATTCAGTTTGCTACTGAAGTAACCATGAAGCAAGGGGGAATAAGTTGCAGCTAAATCGAGGAGGATTCTACCTGGGATGTGAAATCTGGAAGGAACCTTAACAACTAGTCATCCAGAATATTTATAGATTCCACATAGAAGCTAAAGTTGTAAGGAACATTAGAGGTCAAAACTCTTTATCCTTCCCT
This sequence comes from Antechinus flavipes, assembly GCF_016432865.1. Lineage (NCBI taxonomy): Eukaryota > Metazoa > Chordata > Mammalia > Dasyuromorphia > Dasyuridae > Antechinus > Antechinus flavipes. The sequence goes on along the minus strand of NC_067401.1, from coordinate 215,819,299 downwards.
TGCTTATTAAATGAAGCTAAAACACCTTTTCTTATCACTCAAAATCCTCCAGAAAGTGGCAGAACTCTAGTTTTATCTCAATAGGGCAAATGTTCAAAGAGATTCAAAGGAAGAAGACAGTGTGACCCATTGGAAAGAAAAATGGATTTGGAATTAAAGGGTCAATATTCAAATCCTAAACCTTTGCCAATTACTAGCTGCTTGGTTTTGCAATTATTTTCTCTAGGCCATATTTGTAAAAAGGGCAGCTGAATTGGATGAGCTTCAAGGTGCTTTCTTGCTCTATCCTATAATATATAGTCTCCTTTCAGAAACTTCATATCTCAGCCTAATCAAACTAGGTGGATTGAGAAACATATGGTATAGTAGTAAATAGAGTGCTGGATTTGAAGTTAAGAAGACCTGGATTAAAATCTGGCTAATTTTTTTTTTACTATCTATATGACCTGACCAAAATATTTAAAGACTTTGAGCCTCAGTTTTCTCCTCTGCAAAATGGGAAAATTGGAAATTCCATTTTTGACATCTATGATTGCTGGTCATATTACTACCCTGATTATGTTCTGTATTTTAATATTTTCCCATATGCAAAGAATAACAGAATCTTTGAGCTTGCAGGGACATGAGATATTTCTTATCCAACACACAATTGAAGTTGGAATTTCCTTTATAACATTCCTGAAACTGGTCATCTAACTTCTAATTGAAAACTCCCACTGACCATTAGAAAGGTTTCTTTATGTGGAACTGAAATTTATCTCACTACATTGATTTTTATTCTTCTTCTGTTTGGGGCCACTCAGCACAAATTTAATCCTTCATCCATTTAATAGTTCATCTAATATTTGAAGACACTCATCATACTCCATCATCATCATCTCTACCCTTGCCCCACAATAATGGCAAGAAAGAAACTTTGAAAATGAGGAATAGGGAGGATTGAAGAGTTTTTTCTTCTCCAGGTCAAACTCTCCCTTGACATGATTTCTGAATATAATCCATTATTATTATTGCATTCTCTTTCTTTTATCTGTTGAATTTACTTCCTATACTATAAATCCTGACCCAAATTACATCTCCTTTTCAATGAACTTCCAGTCATCTTGAACCTCCTCTATACACATCTCATCGCAAACTGGCACTTCTCCACATAATTGGTAACCTGTATTGAGATTTTTTTTCTAGAATGGATTTTATAGAAGAACCTCCTTCACTTACAGCCCAGGTGACACTCTTTTACCAGGAAAGGGAAAAAAAAATCACCCTTCCTTAATATAGAACTATATTGTAATTGTGAAGAGTATGGTTTTAGAATAGTAAGAAGATTGACCTTGTTAAAGAATTATTATAGAGAGATCATTATCCAGTGTAACTCTCAAATGGTGGCACTTACAGATTCACTAAATGAAAAAAAAAAAGTTATTCTCTTTTGGTGAAATATTCCTCTCATTTTTGTAGAAGAGTGCAATTATCATAGCAGAAACTTATAAGTGATGCAAGAACATGTATCTTTCAGTTCCCATGGATACAGAGATAATTGATTTTAAATGGTGGAAAAGTAAGTCTGGTCCAGTATAGAATGCAGTTGGTACCTCCTCACTCTAACATTCTTTAACTAGAAAGGATAAGGAGATAGAAGTAGGTCACCAGAACAGTTATGGGGAAAGGATTTGCTTTTAGTAGTTAAGGGTACTTTATTAGAATATTTTGCTTTACAAAGGCCAGCCCAGACTTTGCCATTCACAAGGTTCTCCCCTAAAAAAAATTTGTTTCTCCCTAGTTGTTCAGGAGAAAACTTTTTACCAAGTTCTTTCTTAGTGTCACCTTTTAAAGGAGCAACAACAACAACAATATGGGGCAGATAGGTGTCAGAATGGTTAAGGCCTGGAGTTAGAAAGACCTGAATTCAAATCTAGACTCAGATACTTATTAACTCTGTGACTGTCATAGTCATTTAACCTCTCTGTGCTTCAGTGTCCTTATCTGTAAAATGGGGATAATAATAGCACCTACTCCCCAGGTCTGTGAGGATCAAATAAGATGATAATTGTAAACCACATAGCACAATGCCTGGCATTAAATGCTATATAATTGCTAGATAATAATCATAAGAGCTAACATATAGCTCCTAGATAAACATAAGGATTATACTAAATGCTTTACAATTATTATTTCATTTGATCCTCATAACAGCCCTTTGAGTTAGATGTATTATTGTTTTCACTTTACTATTGAAGAAACTAAGGCAGAGGTTAAATGACTAAGTTTGAATAGCCAGTTAGTATCTAAGGCTGAATCTGAACTCAGTTCTTGTGACTCTAGGCCCAGCACTCTATCCATTGTGCTGCCTAGCTGCTTAAATCTATTCAGTTATTAGGTTTTATCATCTGTGCACTTTACAATAAATGTTTATTCTTATTAACAAATAGATCTATGTTCTCAACACCATGGATAGTTCTACCCCAATTTAGACAATTATTTTTTCATCATGTACTTACTAAGTGCCTACTCTGTACTGGGCATAGTGCTAGGGACGAAAGAAAGAAAGAAAGGAGGAAGGAAGGAAGGAGGAAGGAAGGAAGAAAAAAGAAAGAAAGAAAAAGAAAGACAAGAAAGAAAGCAAGAAAGAGAAAGGAAGATAGGAAGGAAGGAAGAAAGAAAGGAAGGAAGGAAGGAAGAAAAGAAAAGAAAAAATGAAAAGAAAGTCTTTTCCTTAAAAAACAAACAAACAAACAAAAAAAAAAAAAACCAACACAGCTTTGGTACTCCTTCCCCATCCTATGCATCTTTTTTTTTTTCTTTTTTCTCTGAGTCTTGAAATGTACTTGTCCTAATGGGTCCATCTACTGTGCTGGGGGTATTTCTCTCTTTCTTTGATGTCAGAGCACATGAGTGTTCCAGTGGTTAATTTTTGTTTTTGTCATATAAACTACCTATCTTCTTTTTCACTCATGCATTTCTTTCATTCTATCCTTGACTCTATTTCTCCTTAGTAATTCCTTATCCATAACGTTTTGCAGCCAGCTCAAACCTGCCATGTAACTCTCATTTGCTTTGGGTGATTATACAATCACCCACTAGCAAGCACTGGGGAAGATATAAAAACAACAACAACAAAAATACATGGCCTTATGGCTCTTATGAATAATACTGAAATAATCACAAATGCATATTATGAATAAGTAAATAATAGATTTGTATACAAGGTACAAGAAGGAAAAGATCATTTCTGACTGGATATCAAGGAAATCTTCCTGAAGGAAATAATATCTGAAATAAATCTTAAGGATGATTTTGGTTTCAATAGGCAGAACTGGGGGGGGGGGAATTTTAAAAATAGAGAATAACATTAACAAACTATTGGTGGGAATGTACATGATGTAGAAAGAAGACTAAGAGTGTAGGATAGCTTAGAGTACATGGAAGAGTACTGTGAAATAAAGCTAGAAAATTAAACAGACAGATTGTGGAGGATCCTGAATAACAGGCTGTTGTCTTTGGAGTTAGGGCTCTTGCACAATGAAAGGAGTATAAACAATATACATATATCTTAGAGGTGCTAGTTCTGGAACTCTGGAAGAGGTCAAGGAAAGGTTTGTGAGGACGAGCAAGGTTGACCCAGGATGTATTTTATGAGACTCATAAAGTTTTAGAACTGGAAGAGTCACAAAACCTCTTCTAGTTAGGCTTCCATATAAAGTTTGCTTATCTAATATTGGTACACATGAAAAAGCTGAGGGCAATCACTTCATTAAAATGATGGAATCAGAAATTCAAAATGTTTTTGTCAGACTAGTATAATGGTGTTAAAATGATGATTGTTAACAGATATAATTGCAAAGTTCTGGGCTTATACTTACAACAAAACAACCACCAACATCTAAGTCATCTCCTGTCCACCAGCATCAAACTTTATCTCCTCCACTCTGATTAGTCTCCCTACAAAAAGCCTTAATATGTGTGTTTGTTGGGGGGAGGGGACTGGCAGGAGTCTGCTGCTCATCAAAGTGAAATAGGGTCTCCAGATTTTGATGATTATAGCAGAGGATAGGATATTTAGGAAGTCCTAAATAGTGAATTTTCACATGCTTCTTGTAGCTATTTCTGTGCTAGTGTGGTTGTAATATCAGAACTTTACATAGTTTATAGGTAGCCTCCAATGTATAGGTAGTACTCTCAAGCATTTTTTCAAAATTTATTTTGGAACTTGGAATGCATTTTGTTTTCATAGACACAATGACAAAAAGGATGAGGATATTCTAAATATAGTCTACAAAACTCTATTTAACCCATAATGCAGCTGAAATAATAATTGGATCAATCAGTAAATCAATCAGTAGACATTTATTAAGGGAAGAATTTATGCAAATGAGTCCCTGTCCTCAAAGAGTTTACATTTTACTAGGGCCCAAAGAGAATGGGCTTAATGAGTGGCTCTATGAATCTCAGGTAATTGATCATTATGCTGAAGTGATTGGATTAAATCATCTCTAATGCTGTTTCTAGCTCAGCTCAGAGGACAAAGCTAAAAATTTAGATATGAGAGCTATCTATGCATCTGAATATATAATAGCACCTACCTCTTATTGTAAAGATCAAATGAGATACTACTTTTCCAAATATTTTTTGCAAATCTTAGATGCTAGTTATGATGATGATGATAACTGAAGTCGTGGAAGTAAATGAAATTACTCAGAGAAAGAAGATAGATAGGGAATGATGACCCTTGGGGATGCCATCTACTTTAAGAATTGGGGAAGAGGAAGAGTTAATAAAGGAGAAAGAAGGATTGGTTAGATATCTTGGAGGAGTCAAGAAAGATAAAAAAGAAAGTATTTAGTGGAACAATGGTATCAAAAGAGACAAATAAATCAAGAAGCATGAAGGATGAACAAAAGGCTTTGCCAAAGGTCATTTAAGTACTAAGTGCCAGAGTTGGAATTCAAATACAGATTTTTAGGAAATATTTTGTATTTGAAGTTACTACTCTTATTTTAATAATCCTTTCTCTAGTTGAAAGATTTAGTTAATTTAAGATTCTTTGTAGTCTGTATACAATAATAAGTTAGTATTTGGAGAATAATGTTTAAAAAATATGTTGTTTTATCCCTATTATTCTGAGCTTTCCATAGCTCATTGAAGACCAATGTCCCCAACAGGAGAATCCAAGGTAATATCTTATATTATATCTTATATTACAACCACTTTATATACTTATATTTAATGAACACTTTTCTCCACCATTTTAAGAGACAAATACAGAATGAAAAAAAATAACAAAAAGATGTATTTAATTTGAGACAGCAATACAAATTAATTAATTAGTGCATATTTATTAAGCACCTCCCATACACCAAGAGTTGTATTGCTTGCTGGGTATACAAACCACCAAAAAATTCAAATTATTTTTTCTTCTTTTTAGGAGCCTTCATTTTCTTGGAGGGATAGAGAATGTTTCCAGGCTTATCTGGTGGTCTGCCAGTTTCCTAAGGAAGGAAAAAATCCATCATGAATTTTATTCCATATGTGGTTATACATATATAATATATGTCATTTAAAATTTTTTTGTATTTAAGTATGTGTGTATATATTATATATCTCTATCTCTATATAGGATATAATATTCAATTCAAACTCCTTAGTTTAAAAAATGGGTGTAGATGAGTACAGAAGGCAAAGCATCAGTAGGTATTTGAACTCTTGGCTCAAGGCTTTAGTGTAGAGAAAAATTTAAATAAGAAGACTATTTTCCCTAAATTAAAAAAAAAAACACCTTTTCTTTCTTCCTTCCTCCCTTCTTCCTTTTCTTCCTTTTTTTCCTTTCTTCCTTCCTTTCTCCTTCCTTCCCTCCCTTTATTTTCCTTTCCTCTTTTCTCCTCTCCTTTCCTCTCCTCTGCTCTCCTTCCCTTCCGTTTTCTTCCCTTCCCTTCTCTCCCTTCCCTTCCCCCTCCTTTCTTCCTTCCTTCCTTTCCTCCTTTTTTCTTTTCTTTTCTTCCTAGAACAGTCCCTTCATTTTCTTTTATTATTATTTTTTCTTTCTAGGTCTTCACATCCCTAGGCACTTAGTAAGTATCTTGCTATAAAAATAAAATTTCCATTTTTCTCCATCACTCGAGGATTTTTCACTCACTAGTTTCAAATAGCCCTGAAGCCAAGAAGAAAGCTGGTTCTAAAATAAGTGGAGGAAACTTAGTCTAGATGGAAATAAGCAGGATGTCTATTGTCTGTGTTAGTGGTATAATGTGTGTGTGTGTGTGTGTGTGTGTGTGTGTGTGTGTGTGTGTATAGATGGGCTCTTCTATAGATGGGTTTTTCTGAAGAGATTCTGACCACAGAGGCCATATTAGCACATACTAGCACTAGAGATGTTTCTTTTCTAGTGAGAAAGATGGAAACTGACATGTCAGTGCAACTCTTTGTCAGAAATATACATCTGCATGAAGAGAGTAGAGTTAAAAATTTAATCTGCAAAGCTATTTAGAGAGTGGATAGGCCTTGACAGCCCTCCCAAATGTATTAAAAGAACAAGAAGAGGGAAGTTATGGGAAAAAAATAGCTGTTGCAGCAAACAGAATGAAGCTAAGCTTTCTTGACAGAATCAGTTTGCCAAATGACTTTAAAATTGCACTGTCTTGGAGGATTTTTTTCTTAAATAGACTTTAATATATGAGTCCAAAGCAAGAGGACGTATGCTCAACCTTAATGATTTGCATGGCACCTGGTAAACCTTTATAGGGCCCCTAAATCACCTGTAATTAAGATATGTATTGTTGGCACACATAGGGCTATAAGTAGGGAAGTAGGCTATACTACCAAACTAAATGAAAACCATCCACTAACCAACTAAGTGTAAGTAACTGAAACATTACAAGTCCACCAAAATCCTCTTACTCTAAGTTCTTCCAATATCCTCCAGGGTCAAAAATACTTCCCACAACTTGAGTTTGATGTGGAATAAACAGAGCAAACATTTGAAATAAACTTCGATTAAATGTCTTATGGCTTTGAGGTGTCATGTTTTAAACATTACCCCATTTGTTTAAGGTTTCCAACTCTGTTCTCCTCCTCCTCCTCCTCTTCTTCTTCTTCTTCTTCTTCTTCTTCTTCTTCTTCTTTTCTTCTTCTTCTTCTTCTTCTTTCTTCTTCTTCTTCTTCTTCTTCTTCTCCTCCTCCTCCTCCTCCTCCTCCTTCCTCCTCCTCCTCCTCCTCCTCCTCCTTTTCTCCTCCTCCTCCTCCTCTTCCTCCTCCTCTTCTTCCTCCTCCTCCTCCTCCTCCTCCTTTTCTCCTCCTCCTCCTCCTCTTCTTCCTCCTCCTCCTCCTCCTCCTCCTTTTCTCCTCCTCCTCCTCCTCCTTCTTCTCCTCCTTTTCTCCTCCTCCTCCTCCTTCTCTTCCTCCTCCTCCTCCTCCTCTCCTCCTCCTCCTTCTACTTCTCCTCCTCCTCTTTTTACTTCTACTTCTCCTGTTTCTCCTCCTCCTCCTCCTTCTCTTCCTCCTCCTCCTCCTCCTCCTCCTCCTCCTTCTACTTCTCCTCCTCCTCCTCTTTTTACTTCTACTTCTCCTGTTTCTCCTCCTCCTCTTCTTCCTCCTCCTTCTTTTCTTTTTCTTCTTCAATGTGGATTTATTGTGAAATGTAAAATTAAAGAAAATCAAGATATTTTTAAGAATCCCTGATATTCTAAATATCTGTAGTTGCACTCTTATGGATCATATCTTGAGCAGCTCTTTGTCTTGTGTACCTCTAGTTCCAACTTTGGTGGAAAGTCACTTTTTCCTTTTCATTAGTCAATTGCCACTAAACTAGACCATAGTTTAGCAGTGTCTGGAACTCATAAATGATTTTTCTTCTGACTTTCACATCTGTCTAAGACATAGCTTGGGCAAAAATCAAAGGTCTGCAGCATTATGCATGCCTATTAATATTGTAGAGTTTTATTCCATTAAAGTCTTAGCTCCTGAAGCACAAATCCAAAGCCTTCAGAAGGCTGACTATCTTGAAATGCTGCTTTAAATCTTTAATATCAATTTGTTAAATAAGAGCTCTGATGTAGCTATACCCTAAACCATCAAAATTGTTTTTCTAAACTCATCACTCAGCTAATGAGCGGACTCAGTACTAGGTTATATATACTATATAATTGTATCCTTTAAGAGAAAAAATGACTAACAGTGATCAGATTTTTTATCTAATACCAAACAAGTGACACTTGTTTACCTTGAAATACCTTAAGTATTCTAGGGGTTTGGGGGGAGACTACAGATTTTGACCTCAATGCAGTATTGCCCTGAAAACACTCATCATGGACATTAATAAAAGAAATGGATTAATACAAAAGTTAATTTAACGAGCTATTATTGTCCTTTCTATGTAGTATCTCTGTGAATTGATATAATTTTAGTGTCCTACTTCTATAGGTAAGGAAAATAAAGTATGGGAAATGGGGCAATGTGTATTAGAACAGAGAAGGAAAAACTGAAATGAGAAGTAATTATATCTGAATTAATGGAGACAGATAATAAATAACCACTGACAAGAGTTAGAATTAATTAATTAATGCAATCAGATTTGTGTATGAGTAAGATATGAGATTATGAATGAACAAAAATATTTTAAGGATCACATGTCTGGTAGTTTATTACTTAGAGATGTATCATCATGGGACTCTAGTCTTCTAGTGTCACAAGAAGACATAAAAGGCAGTGGTACAGGTATTTGATGAAGTGAATACTCCAATCTAGAATTCAGAGAACTGGGTCTCCATCTTTATATCTTCTTGTTATTGGGCAGATTCACAGAAACTGTGTGGGAGGAGGATCTTAGGGGCACTCAATATGAAAGCTGAGGGAATAGGCATAAATTTCAATCAATCAAATAGGCATTTACTAAGCAATTATGACATTCTAGGCATTGTGCTAGACACAGGCAAGGGGTAAAGGGAGAAGGATACAAAAGTAAAACAATCTCCACTCAAAAGGTGTTTAAAAGTTGGCAGATGAGACGAATCTTTGGGGGTTGGGGGCGGGGAATCAGACATTCCAAAAGGCAAAAATAAGGAGATAGTGAATTGATAGCAAATGGAACAGCCAAGATAAAAACATGGGAATAGAAGATGGAGTAGGTTATGTTTGGGATAGCTTGTAGCTCTAGTGGGTTAAAGAGTTCAAGGAAGAACACAAAACTTCTTAGCTCAAAGAGGTAAAAAGAAAGGAAACAGGTTGTGAAAAGATTCAAGTGCCTAGAAAAGAAGTTGATGTTAGAGTCAATAAGAAGCCACTGCCATGAGATAGTGCTCTAAGAAAATTGTTTTTATGAGGGGCAGCTAGATGATACAATGGATGGAGCCCCAGCCCTGGAGTCAGGAGGACCTGAGTTCAAATTCTGCCTTATATACTTAACACTTACTAGTTGTGTGACCCTTGAGAAAGTTATAACCCTAATTGCCTTGCTTCCCCCCTAAAAAAAGCATTTATGGCTGTGTGGAGGATAGATTAGAGACACTCTAGGTGAGGAGACCATTAAGAAGACTATTGTGATAGTTCACACAAAAGGTGATAGTTTCTACTCAGGTGGTGGCTGTTGAATGGAAATGGGAGACACATAGAAAGATGTGGAGAAAGAAATGATTAGAATTTGGCAACTTACTAGAGACATGTGTTAAGTGACAATGAAAAGTTATGAATGATGTTAATGTTGTGAGCCTGGGTGACAGGGAAGATGTTGATCCTTCAATTGTGATAGGGAAGTTCAGAAGAAGAGTGTGTTTGGTAGTAATTATAATGAATTCAGTTATTTTTTTTTAATTAAAGATTTTTATTCACAAAGCATATGCATGGGTAATTTTTCCAACATTAACCCCTGCATAACCCCCTGCCACAAAATTTCCCCTTCTTCTCCCCATCCCCTCCCCTACCCAGCAGGAAGTCCAATATATGTCAAACATGCCAAAATACATGCGAGATCTAATGTGTGTGTGTATATATATTCAAATAACCATCTGGTTGCACAAGAAAAATCAGCTCAAAAAAAGGAAGAAAAAGAAAAACTGAGAAAAAAGAAACAAAATGCAAGTAAATAATAACAGAGTGAGAATGCTATGCTGTGTTCCACCCTCTGTTCCCATGGTTCTCTCTTTGGGTGTAGATGGTTCTCTTCATCACTGCACAAGTGGAACTGGTTTGGTTCATCTCAATGTTGAAGAGAGTCATGTCTGTCAGAATTGATCATCATAAAATCTCATTGTTGCCTGGTATAATGATTTCCTGGTTCTGCTCATTTCACTTTGCATCAGTTTACAAAGGTATCTCCAAACCTCTCTGAAATCATCTTGCTGGTTGTTTCTTACAGAAAATTAGTATTCCATAGCATTCATATACAATAATTTATTCAGGCATTCTCCAACTGATGGGCATCCACTCAGTTTCCAGTTTCTTGCCATTACGAAAAGGGCTGCCACAAACATTTTTGCACATGTGGGTTCCTTTCCCTCTTTTAGAATTTCTTTGGGATATAAGCCCAGTAGAAACACTTCTGGATCAAAGGGTATGCACAGTTTGACAACTCTTTGAGCATAGTTCCAAACTGCTCCCCAGAATGGTTGGATCCATTCACAGTCGCACCAACAATGTGTCAGTGTCCCAGTTTTCCCACATCCCCTCCAATATTCATCATTATCTTTTCCTGTCATCTTAGCTAATCTGACAGGTGTGTAGTGGAATTTCAGAATTGTCTTAATTTGCATTTCTCTGATCAATAGTGATTTGGAACACCCTTTCATATGAGTGGAAATAGTTTCAATTTCATCATTTGAAAATTGTTCATATCCTTTGACCATTTATCCATTGGAGAATGACTTGAATTATTATAAATTTGAGTCAGTTCTCTATTATTTTACAGATGAGGCCTTTATCAGATCCTTTTGGATGTAAAAATATGGTCCCAGTCTATTGCTTCCCTTCTAATCTTGTCTGCATTAGTTTTGTTTGTATAAAAACTTTTTAACTTAATATAATCAAAATTATCTATTTTATGATTAATAATGAGTTCTAGTTCTTTTGGGTCACAAATTCCTTCCTCCTCCACAAATCTGAGAGGTAAATTATCTTATGTTCTTTTAACTTGTTTATAATATCATTCTTTGTGTCTAGATCATGAACCCATTTGCCCTTATTTCGGTATACGGTGTTAGGTGTGGATCTAGCCTACTTTCTGCCATGCTAGTTTCCAGTTTTCTCAGTAGTTTTTGTCAAATACTGAATTTTTATCCCAAAAGGTGGGACTTTTTGGTTTGTCAAATATTAAATTATTATAGTCTTTGGTTATTTTGTTCTGTAAGCCTAACCTATTCCACTGATCAACTAAGTCTATTTCTTAGCCAATACCAAATGGTTTTGATGACTGCTGATTTATAATATAGTTTTAGATCTGGTACAGCTAGGCCATTTTAATTTGCTTTTCTCTTCATTAATTCCTTTGAAATTCTTGCCCTTTTGTTCTTCCAGGTGAATTTTGTTGTTATTTTTTCTAGTTCAGTAAAATAGTTCCTTGGGAGTTTGATTGGTATAGCATTAAATAAATAGATTAGTTTATAGAGTATTGTCATATTTATTGTATTTGCTCTACCTATCCAAGAGCACTTGATATTTTTCCAATTGCTTAGATTTGACTTTATTTATGAGAAAAGTGTTTTGTAGTTTTGTTTATATAGTTCCTGACTTTCCATTGGCAGATAAATTCCCAAATATTTTATATTATCAACAGTTACTTTAAATGGAATTTCTCTTTGTATCTCTTGCTGTTGGATTTTGTTAGTGATGTATAAGAATGCTGATGATTTATTTGAATTTATTTTGTATCCTGCAACTTTGCTAAAGTTGTAGATTATTTCTAATACCTTTTTAGTTAATTCTCTGGGAATAAATTCAGTTTTAAATAGACTGAATTTGAATGGAATTCAAAGATCCTGGTGGAATATTAGGGAGTTTGTAAAATGGGATCAAAGTTCAGGAGAGGGACTAGGGCTGAATATATAGATCAATTGTAATCTGCATAGAGATGGAACTTTGGAAGCTGATGATATCCCCTAGTGAAAATATGTAGAGAAAGAAATGAAGAGGCCTCAGGACAGAGCCTTGGGAGATACCTGGGATTAATGGGCATGACTTGGAAGATGAATCAGAAAAGGGGATTGTCACACAGGTAGGAAGAGGAACAGGAAAGACCAGTATTATGAAAACTCAGATGAATGTCTACTAGAAAAAACCTTAATTTATATAATCTTATGATGCCACAAGGCCTATTCCTAAGCTGGGCAACAGTAAGACTTAGGATTCTTTTTTGCACCTGATTCTAGAATAATGATTTTTTTTTCTATTCTATTTTTAAAGTCACCACTTTCCCTAGATTTTCTGAGTATTTTAAAAATTCAACTTCATTTTTTAATTAGCAGAAATTTATTTTCTCTTCATCCTACCCTATTGAAAAAGACAAAAATAAAAGCAAAATCCTGTTGCCAACATAGTCAAAATGAATCTCTTCACTGCCTCTTTTCAAATGCATATATGTATGTATATGTATATATTATATGTGCGTGTGTGTGTACATGTGAATTTGTTTATATATACAGTTTTGAATCTTGAGTCCATCACCTCTGTCAAGTGGTGGATAACATGATCCAAGACCCTCCCTGTTCTTCTGTTCTATCACAGTACATAGGTCTTAGATATTTAAGAACACCATGTTGAAAAACACAACTAGAACTAGAAATAAATGGGATAGGAGTAGACACTATCAATATCAAAAATGGAAAAGGTAACTGTTTTTAAAAAGCTTTTCTCATGTATTCTTTTCTTTTAGACCCAACTAGATAGCACTTGTCTAACTCATCTTTCACTTCTTTATATCTAATTTCTTACCCATACTTGGCCTGGATAATAATACAATTCTAGTCTTCATTTGGATTTGACTGGCCAGGGCCCTGTATCTCAAGCTTCTGAAATTTGCTTCTCTAGCTTTCAATTATGAAGTGTAAGAATTTAAACCTAGCAAGACATTTTACTCCCACATCTATCCTTTCCCCATCTCAGCCATTCTTAGAATACTTCCTCCTACCTACTCTGCTTCTTTTTCCTGCCTGCTCTTAACATACCAAACAAATCAAAAACCATAAAACCCCCCAAATCCAACCTCCTAATTAAGATTTATCCATTAAGTCCCCAAAGTTCTCTCTTTCTGGATTTTAGATCTTGGTATCTTTGTCTTTATCTAAAGATCTGTGTTCTCTAGCTTCTGGAAGTTGTTTTAATATCTCAATCTATCATTTTTATTCTGATTGTTTTATGAAAACCAAATTATAATACTTTGTTATATTCTGGTTGGGTTGGATTAGACAAAAAATATGGTCTCTTTCATATTCTCTTCATATGTGTAATGGACTTAGGATAATGATGTTCCTGGCCTGGGTACCCATAATACAATGTTGCATGTACTATTCTCCTCAACTAATGTACTGTTTTGTTCTGACTTTGAATCAACTGATGATCCTGACCTACCTTTCCACTCATTGACTACTAGTTATTGATTGTTATGGACCATAACTCTTATATTTAAAACAAGGATTCTTACAAGGTGCTAATTCAGTGGAATTGATGAGACAATGGTTATCTAGTTTAGCATGGTGATTAATAGTTCTCTAAGTTCAATATGATTGATTTAATCAACAAATACTGGTTTCCTAGTGATATAATGATCGGTTTCTACTCAGTATAGAGCATGTAAGCTGGGACAAACTTAGCCAGGGACAGAAAGCCAGATTCATTCATCCCATCTCACACCACTATGGTGGCAGGGCTCTCCTCCTTAGCTTCTTCACTGAAACCAAAACCCCAGAAGACTTGTAAGAAAGCTAGCCCAGGCCCCAAGCAAGGAAACTAGACTGTGAAGGAGATAATAAAGAATTTGTTCTTTAACACCTGGCTATTCTTGTGGTACTTACTGAACTGAAACAAAGGTTGGTACAGAGACCTCCAGAAAACCAATAAGAACATTACAATTGATAGAGACAGGATACCTCTTCTAGTTTTCAGTCTACAATCTGGTTACTTTACCAAATTTACTTAATAAATTATTGCTTATGATGGTGTCTTTCCTCCTTTAGGGGAGACCCTGAAGACTACATCTGTTTATTTTATTTAATTAAAAAATTTTAAACAGCAACTATCAACAAAATGTAAGGTTGTAATCTAATATAGTGGCATCTAAGTGGTACAATGGATAGAGCACTGGAGCTGGGGTGAGGAAGATGTGGATTTAACTTTGACCTCATACATGTATTATCCATGTGAACCTGGGGAAGTCATTTAATCTCTGTCTACCTCAGTTTTCTCAACTTTAAAATGGAGATACTAATTGCACTTACTCCTCAGGAGTGTTGTGACGATCAAATGAGATACTCTTTGCAAATCTTACAGTGTTATATGAATATTAGCCATTATTTTTATAAAAATGAAAACAAATTCACAAAATTATAAACTTTTTTATTTATGGCTAAGATGTCAGTTTTATTTTAAACTTACCACCCAAAAAACCCTTCAAAACATTAACATCATTGCTCCTTATAAAACTGTACTTTGGGTTTTTAAGCAATGCTCAAAATTGCCCTTGGCTAGTGGAATATCAGTAAATGAATGATCCACTTGGTTGTTTGGTTCAAGAGAGAGGGATTTAATGAGAACTAATAAATAATAAAATGGTGGAAGAACATTTCTAGTTTAGGAGAAACATGGAAATCTATCAAAGATGATATTTATGAATTAAGAAAATAAATAATAAGAATAAAATCACAAGATACATAAGCAATTCTGCCTTTAAGATGAAATTATCTCTGTAGGCCACATATACATCAAGAAAAGTAAAAGAAGATAAGGGGAGGGAAGAGAAACAGACACACATACACATAGACACAGACAAAAACAAAGAGACATACACAAAAAGAGACAGAGACAGAAAAAGACAAAGACAGAGAGACAGAGAAAAAGAAATATAGAGACAGAGAGACACAGAGAGACAAAATGAGACAGAGAGATACACAGAAAGAGAGACACACAAAGAGACAGGGAGAGACAGAGATTGAGAGACAGGCAGAGAAAAAGAAAGAGACAGAGAGAGAGAGAGAGAGAGAGAGAGAGAGAGAGATACATAAAGACACACAAAGAGACAGAGGGACAGAGAGACAGAGGCAGAAGGGCAGGGGAATAAAGGATAAAGGCATAGAATAAAGACAAGAAAAAGACATTGACCGAGACAAAGAGACAAATGACAAAAATATCATTGACATTGATAGAGACAAAGAGAGCCAGAGAGAGAGACAGGCAGAGAGATAGAGACAAATAGACAGACAAATACAAATATAGACACAGAGACACACAAGTTTAGAAATAAAACCAGTGAGAAACTGAGAGCCAGAGATAGACAAACATAAAGACAGAGACAGAGATACACACAAAGAGACAGTCTTAACTCTATCTATACCCATCTAAATGTTTGAATCTACTTGTTCAAATAAGAAATCCTGAGTTCAAATACCACTGTGATACTTACTAGCTATATATCCTTTTGGCAAATCTTTTAATTTCTAACTCAGTTTCTTTAACTGAAAAAAAAAAGGTGCAAAATGTAAAAAGCACCTCTTTCCCAGGGTTGTTATAAGGATCAAATGAGATAATAAAATGTTATCTAAATGCTATTAGTAATATTTGGATTACTAATATTTTATGACCTTGGGAAAGTCAATTAACTTCTCAGTTTTCTCATCTGAGATTAATCTAATTAATCTAATGAGGGTAACAACAATAATAATAGCTAGCTTTTATATAGAATTTTTAGGTTTGCAAAGTGCTTTAGAAATCTTATTTTATTCTCACAGCAATCCTGGAATGTAGATACTTTCGTTATCTCTATTTTGCTGATAAGGCAGATAAGGTTTAGGATGTTCAGATGTTCAGGTGTTCAGGATCACACAGTGTGTGAAGTCAATTTTGATGTTAGATCTTCTTATCTCTCAGTCCAGCACTCTGTGCACTATGGTGCCACCTAGCTGTGTTGGGATGGGTGACTAAGGAAACTTTATCGAGAAGATTGAAATTTGTTGAGAATAATCTTGTAGCATTATTCAGATAACTGACTTGATTGGAATTCAAAAGAATAGACATTCAGCACTACCTTCTGAAAGCCTGCCCTCTCTAAAGGAGAACATAATGCCAGAGGCAATCGATCAATAAACTTTATGAAGCATCTATTATGTGCCAATGATTTGAATTCATGTCTTCTTCACTGTATAGCTCACTCTAGCCACTGTCTTGTTACCTTTCTAACTACACAGGAGGCACTCAGAAATGCTTACTGAATAGCCAAAAAAACAATAAACAGCATTTCATGACTGACATAGTACTTGGCACAAAGTAAACTTATAATTTGGGCACTCATTATGTCCAAATTGCTTTCTTCTTTTACAAATTTAGAGTCTGAGGCAGATGACTTCTTTCCCACGTAATTCCTTTTCTATATTCCCACTTCTCTGTTTTTTCCATCCCTTTTTCACAAATTAAAAACAATATTTTTAAAATTGCTGAGTCAAAAGTAGAAGGATCTCTAAACTTGTGATTGATTGGATTCTTGGTTTCCACTGAGCAATGAGAAAACATTCTGTTCTCCATTCAAAAGATAGAATACAATAAGCATGAAATTGACAAACAGCAAGAGAGAGAGAGGTTTCACATTATGGCAGTGCTGAATATCAGTTTTGCTCTAATATGCTCTTTAAAGGAACTAGTTCACGTAGGAGCCCAGCATGATGCACACACATTCATTAAAGAATAAACACCACACTGTGAAGGGAAAGCTATGTTTACCTTGTGTGGAATAAAACAATGCAAGCCCTCTATATATATTGAGGAGTTGTTTAAGAACACTGGAGCAGTGTAGAAACATGACTCTCCTATGCCTGGGAAGGTCAAAAAAAATTTAGGGGTAAATTCTGGGGGAAGAAGTAGTCATGTAAATTAAAAGCATCTACAATCTTATTGTAACTAAGATGTCCATTTTTTCTTTTTTTGTGCTTCTGTGCAATTTTTTAATTTTTAGAGCTTTTTATTTTCAAAACATACACACAGATAATTTTTCAACATTGACCCTTGCATAGTCTTGTATTTCAGGTTTCCTCCTCCTTTCCCCCATCCCTTCCCCTAGATGGCAAGCAATCCAACATATGTTATACATATTAAAATATATGTTAGATCCAATATGTATAAACATATTTATACAATTCTCTTGCTGCACAAAAAGGAAAGAAAATGAGTAAGAAAACAAAATGCAAGCAAACAACAAAAAGAATGAGAATGTGATTCACATTCAGTTCCCACTGTCCTAGATCACTAGAATTGGCATCAATCATCATTGTTGGAAAGAGTTACATTTATCAAAATTCATTACCCTATCAATGATCTCCTGGTTCTGCTCATTTCACTTTAGTCTCAGTTCATATAAATCTCTCCAGGCCTTTCTAAAATCATCCTCCTGATAATTTCTTATATAACAATAATATTCCATAATATTCATATACCATAACTTATTCAGCCATTTTCCAATTGATGGGCATCCACTCAATTTCCAGTTTCTTATTATTATGAAAAGGGCTGCCAGAAATATTTTTGCACATGGGGGTCTAAGTGTTCATTTCCCCTAAGATTATTGCAAGGAGAATAATGGAGGTAGAGTTGGGGGAAGGCATCTCCTACTATGCTTTTGGTCTCTGTGTTTCTAATACTTTTGGTTACTTTTTAGATTCCTGGCAAAAATCTTTAGAAAGGTGATGTGGTAACAATATTGATTTAGAACATCACAGCTGGAAAGTCTTTAATTCATCTTATCCATCCCCCTGTCTCCATGAAGGAATACACCTGAGTATGATTCTCCAATTATTTTCTCAATTGGGAGTCTTATTAGTTTAGATTATGAGCTCTTTAGACCATAAAACATAGGTCTCTCTTTCAGAGATGTGATTTTAGAATTTGTTGTTAGTGTTCTATATACTTCTAAAATTTCAATCTCTGAAGATTAGTCTATAAACTAAGTCATGATGATGTACTCCAAAACTATCAAATAGCAATGGGCTTGAAGTTTCTCTTTTTTAAAATCTTGAATCAATTCCATTTTCTCACTTAAATGAGTGTATAGAGAAGATAAACTTAGAGGGCAGGGTCATTGTCACTATTATCTACTTGCCTATCCTTCTTCCTCAACTTTTTGCAAGGGTAACTATCCTAAAAAGAAATCTGAGAGTGGCTTTGCCTCATAATTTTATCTCAGCATTTATTCCCTTCAAGTTAGCTTGCTTGTCTGTTTGCATGTTATATATCCCTAATCACCATGTAAGACTTGTTTTGTTTTACTTTACTTTATATCCTTAACAATTAACACAAAGCTATATACATTACAGGCACTTAATTAATGCCCACTGGATTGAATTATCATTGAAACACCCCAATTCTAAGAAGGTGAAGAATTTAACAGAAAGAGTGAAGGATATGGAAAAAGATGTCTCATATTCATTTAGTCTAGCATTTGTGATTTGTTAGCAGAACCAAACCATTATTGAACACTCTATAATTCCAGGCTTCACTCTAACTTTTTAGAATTCTTTTTGATCCTGTTGGGTGATCTGACATCATATTTGACAAAAACCAAGCTATGTTGTTTCAGATGGATGAGCATTCTGTTCTTAACTATTGCCAACAGAAGAGATTTCATGTTTTTTTTTTTAAACATGCTATTTATTTTTTAAAGATACACTTAAAATATTATCAGCTATTACCTAATAATGTCAGACTATTACTCTCATTAGGTAAGAATGATGAACAATTTAACATTTGAACCTTAATCACACAACTATTACAAAAAACTAATCATTTGTTTGATCAAGATCTTCTGCTTTAAGAACACAAGTCTAAGCCCTTGTTCTATCCAGGATAGGAATATAATCTAAAACCCTAAAAAGCTCAGAGCTTTTATCCCTATGCAACTACAGTTACTTTTTTTGTGTACCTATAGGTTTAGAGTCACTCACATTCCTATGAAGTCTAAAGGATAAGAGACAAAAGCCAAAAGAACAAACAAACAAACAAACAACAAAACACCCTATCTTTTGTTCTCCAAATTAGGCTTATTTTATAGTTTTAAAACTGGCACTATATTTTTGTTCTATATGATCTTGATGTAAGGAATTGTGGGAATTGAAGGAAAGGGGAGTAACTAGAAAACTAGAATAGTCAGGAAAGATTTCATAAATATTATTGTGGACTTGAAGTCAGATCTTGAAACTTATATCTTACCTATATTTGCATGGGGAAAATGATGGAATTCTAGCAAGGGGAACAATATGAGTGAAAACATAGTGAAGACAGCAATCAACCTGGTAAGATAGTGAGCGTACCTTTTTAAGACAGAGAGAGTATATTAGGGAATGGGGGGCAGGGGCAAGGCCAGGTTTTAGAAGCTCTTTGAAATTCAGCAAAGTTGTTTTAACTTAGTATAAGAAGAATGGGAGGACTCAATATAATAGATAGAAAATGGGTCTCAGCCTCCAGAGGATTTGGAGCATCCTGTTTCTGACATTCTAACTGCATGATCCTGAGCAAGTCACTTCTCTCAGTGCTCCTAGGTAATTAAAACCACAAATTAAAGAGGTGCTGCTCAGAATTTCTAGGAGTTTCTTCATTAGAAGTTTCTTATATCAACAAAGTTGGAAATCTGATTTTTAAAAAAGGGGAGAAAATAAGGGGTCATTTTAAACTTTTTGAGCAGGGAAGGGCGTGATAAAACCAGAACATACTATATATTATTTGCACAGATTTGCAGTAGATACACCATCTGGATTTCTAATGGAGAAAGCATAGCAAATTTTGAAGTCACTATATCTGAATATGAAATAGATGATGGAGACTGTAGGAGATGAGAAGATTTATTTGTTTTTTTTTTTTAAACTCAGACCATTTATTTGTAAACAGGATAACCCTAGCACATCGCCACAATGGCTTGTCACATGCTCTTAATTTCACATAAACTACTCAATAGAAGCCTTTAAAAATTACATGGAACTAATGTTTTCTTTCGCAAATTGTATTTAACAAATACTAAGAGTAAATAACAGTATCCTAGGTAGTCAGTTATTGCTTATAGACACTGTAGCTTTGGATTCATTAAAATGACCCATTAGATATGCCTGAGTTATCAAACTGTACTGCTAAAATCAACTCAGAAACTGGGTAAAAGGCTGGAGAACACACATGGTTCTGGCATACCACACAAGCCACCTTCTAGAACTTAAAAAAATAGACCTTCCTCATAAAAATTATGTGACACTTTTAAATTGAGATGAGAAGGTTTAATGTGTTTATTTAGATAAATAGAAAAGCTCCTGTGAGAAGGCAAGAAGAAGAACCTTACTTTAAAGAGCAATCTTCAGCTTAAGGACTTTCTCAATTCCTCCTTCTACTTTCTCTAACTTTCTTCATGTCACCTTCTATGAGAAGACTTTCCCAGTCTTCTTTAGTCTTTATGCCTTTCCTTTTAGATTACCTCCGATTTTTCTGCCTCTTTTTATTCAGTGTCTACTATATACCAGGTACTTAGCATTAGGGATACAAAAAGAGGAAAAAGCTAGTCCCTGTCCTCAAAGAGCCTACAATCTAATGGGAGAGACAATGTGCAACTAAAATATAAACATTGCAAGCTATATACAGAATTAACAGAAATAATTAAAAGAAAGGAACCATTGGAATTAAGAAAGATTAGGGAAGATTGCCTATAGAAGATGAGATTTTAGCTGGAGTTTAAAGGGAAGCCAGAGAGATGGCAGAAAAGTGAGAGCATTCCAGACATGAAGAACAGCCAGAGAAAATTCCTGGAGATGAGAGATCAAGTGTCTCATTCACGGAACAGACAAGACCTGCTAGATTCATTGGATCAAATGCATATTTTGGAGTAAGGCATAAGAAGACTGGAAAAGTAGGGAGGGATTAGTTATGAAGGATAGACAAGCAGATTTCCAGCAAGCAACAGGGATCTACTGAAGTTTTAGTGGGGGTAGATATTTGTACATAATTGTTAAATATTTTATCTACCCATCAAACTCCGAACTTTTTGAGAGCAAGAATTGTTTATTTTTGTCTGTCTTTGTATCCCCAAACAATTAGTACAATGTTTGGCATATAGCAGGCACTAAATAATTGCTTGTTTATTGACTGACTAGCATTGTATTATAAGTATGTTAAAGGAAGAACTGTGTCTTCCACCTAAGAACAGAAATTCTGGAATATATTTCTTAGTAAGGGTAATGTGTTTCCAACCTAGTTTTTCACCCGAAAAAGAATTATGCTGTATATAGTGTGGGTAGAGTGGAAGAGTAACTATTATTGCCATCTGCTGGTCGGTGTTCCATACTACAGGAAGAACTACATTGGGTAATAATAAATAATCATCCAGGACATGCATAAGAAGCATTTAAAGACTATTAGCTCTGAAGTAAATTGAATAATTGGGATTCCATTCTAGGCCTTCTGACTAAAGACAGTGGTCCTGTTGTTGAATTATGCTGCCTCAAATATCACATATACTGCCCCTTTACACAAGTCATAGTCTCTTTGACTACTTCCCTTAGTAATGCTTTATAGCCTGTAACGACCCTCACAGATAGTTTTTTCCTATATTTTAAAATGTAAACCTATACCATTGGCATAAAAGCTTCATCGTTACTTAAGACTAATAATGGAAGGGAAGAAAAACTGAAAGGTAAAAATGGAAGTGATAGGGCATAAAAGATCTGGGAGGAATACCTTCCTGTTATTTTTATTTATTTATTTTTTTAATGGCAATCTACTCCTACCCAGAGAGAAAAAAAGTGATTATGAATCTTGGAAATTCTGTGACTTATTTTGAACTATCCCTTTATCTATATTTAACTAAAGAAAGGATTTCCTTTGTTTACTATACTTTTGAATTATCCCTTTATTTATGTTTTACTGAAGGATTCCCTTTGTCTACTATATCATTTTATTTGTTTAATTGCCTTTAGAATTGTATCACTACAAATAGATCTTTCATTGAAATCAGAGGTTCTTAACTTTTTTTTTTTTTTGTCCCAGATCTCTTTGTCTATAGATTTCTTTTAAAACTAAGGTTTTAAATGCATGCAATAGAATACATAGGATTACAAAGAAAAAAAAAAAACAATGTTGAAGTAGTACTATATACATGCATATATATAAAAGCATACATACATAAATATGTGTATATGTATATAAAATTCTTTGGCCCCAGGTAAAGAACCCTTCCTTTAAATGCTTAAAGATAAGAGATTCTTCAGAACGGTCAATCAGTCTATAAATATTTTTAAGGTACCAATTATGTGACAGATATAGTACTGTAGCAAGAACTCTGATCTAGATTTAGAAGACTATGTGATAAAATGGTTTTTACATTTTTCCAAGATCTCAGTTGCCCCATATGCAAAATGAGGGGGCTGTACTAGTTGGCCTCTGATGGCTCTTCTATCTCTGGATCTATAATATGAAAATACTCACTTTTATTTGACTTCATGAAGAACTTTTAAAAATAGATAAAAATGTGGGACATGGTACACAAAAATAATTCATGCTGTTGTATATGCAGGGCATGTGAATCAGCATCAATGATTCATTGCTTGTTAATATCAAGCCCAAGGAGAAATGCTTGATTTTGTGTAATAAGAGTTGGCTGTGAATTCAGCTGCCAACAGTTATTGGATTTATTATTCTTTGGAGATCTGGAGAGATGATTATGTTTTCAAGAAGGCATGAGTTATGTATTTTAGCTTTTTCAAAGGTTTTATCAAACTTGTGATACTACAATAATGATCAGATTAGTGAAAGATAATAATTACCTTGTATTGATGGTATCTATTGTTTGGTGCCTAGGACATATGCTTTTCAACCATACATAAGACCTTTTTTGATCCCCTTGATTGTGAGTGCTTCTTTCCTTCTTCCCAAATTATCCTTATATACTTATTCATTAATGCATTTTATCTTCTCAGTAGAATACTATGGAACTTAAAAAATTCTTTGCATCCTCAGTGCCTAGCATAGGATCTTTTGCATATGGGTGGTACATATTAAATGTCTGCTACATTGGCTTTACTTGTACCAGACCTATTGAACTGACATAATTTATGCTTTGAATATAAATATTACTGCTTCTTTAAGACATACATGGGAATATAGTCAGGATTTCTGACACTTTGACAATTTCAACAAGACTTACATCACCAAGAGGAAAATCACTATTTTTACTTGAACATAGTTCCTAGACAAATAATCTTTCCTCTAGTTTCTTGATGCCTATATATAAATATACAGGGTCACACCAAATAAAAAATCACATATTTTATATAAAAAATAATAAAAAGAAATAAGTGGCAGGTTTTTTAATGTAGTTGTTTATTTATAATGCTACACTATAATGAAATCCAAATGATAGCTCATAATTGCCCTGTCAGGGAGGAAGACTTATAGAACTCTATTGTTCTCTTTTTATTTCATAGATCATTTCCTATAGGATCTGAAGTGCAATTTTGATTCAAAAATGCAACTCCAGGAATGACTTTTATTTTGGAATTGGGTTGTGCACGTCGCAATCCTTGTGAGCATGGCATGCCCATCTGATCAATAGACTGATGGAGCGTGCATGGCCTGCTCTGTCCAACCCTCCTATTTTCAACCTAATTAGCAGCTGCTCAAAGATGGGAAACAGGTGCAGATCCAGGGACAGACCAGGGAAGTCTGCCTGTAATTAACAAGGAAAAAAGGGTCAGATATTGGGAAGAATATCAAATTTCAGTCCACTGGGGCTGGCATGCTGGCCTCAAAGGCAGAGTCACCTGAGATCTTAAGCATGCTAATGTAAATTATGCAAGCTTTCCAACAACATGGCTGCATAATCAGTTGGCAGAGTGGAAAAGGCTCACTGTCTGGGAGGCTGGGGGTGGGTGGGAGGAAGCAGTTGTAAGACTTAGTTTTTCTCATGTATTGTGGAATTGGGGAAGGGGAGGAGAAAATCATTTAGGTAAGCGAGGGTTTTCCCTTTTGGCAGTCTTGCAATTCTTTAAAGAGAGGGCTAACATTTTATTGCACTTCTAATGGTAGAAGGAGGGAAATTTCAGAATGTGTTAATATTGACAGTTATCTAACAGGACATTTGGTCTAAGCAGAAGCATGATGGGAATAGGGCTCTTATTTCTAATGGGTGTGTCACCTTAGGGTTGATCTGCTAAACTTTATCCACAGCCACTGATTTTATATGGAATTTTTAATGGAATGGTCCATTTAAAAGAAACAAAGAGAAAGTATACATAGTCTACATTGAGAAGGTAACATGATAAATAAGTGTGCAATAATAATAGTTAAGGCTTATATTATTCTTGGTGTGTGCTACGCATTATGCCAAGCACTTCGTAATTATTGCCTCATTTAATTCTCACAATAAACCTGGGAAGTAAATTATTATTTTTATTATTACTATTATCCCCATTTTACAGATGAGAAAACAGAGGTAAATTTAAGTGATGTGTCGAGGGTCATACAGTTAGTAAGTGTCTGAAATAAAATTTGAACTCATCTTCCTGACTCCAGAACTAGCAATATATTCACTGTCAGCTAGTTGCCCCGTATCACATTTCTAACCAGCCATTGAGAGACAAAGACCAAATGATCTACCAAGCATCTACGTTCCCAAAAAACCATAGAAGATCAATGTAGGTTCAACTCTTGTTCATCCCTGTACAGATGAAAAACTATTATTTCGCCATCATTCCTACTTCTTAATACCCATTTTTGTTACATATACAAATTTGTGGGTTCACAAACTATGAGAACAAATTCAAATGAACACTTGAGGTCTTGGAATATATTTAACCTTATCATTCTATCCTTATTCTTATATGCATGACATGCCAAACTACAGGAGCAAGGCAGAAGAAGGAAGGTTACAGTGAAAAAGTAAAACTTTACCCCCTCTGCCAGTTGATTATGGTAGCCTTGTTGTTGGACAGTTTTCATAATTTACATTGGCATGTAGGCGGAAGTAAATGGTCCCTTTCTCCATGATCTCTATAGTTCCCTGTATTCTCAAGATGATGTTCTGGGCTTTGGGAAGGGGATTGGAGAGGGACAATATTAACCGTCTGCTTCAAAATTTTCCCCAAATCAAGTTCTTATAGGATTCCTTTTTTTTAATGAAACCAATTCAGAAAAAGATCTAAGTAGCAATTTTTCCACTTGGAAAAATTTCTCAAAATGTTCTTGGGCAAATAAGTTCAAATGTGCCCTCATGTTGAGTTTTTAAGACAAATTGTATGGAGTTGAGACATCCTGAAGCAAAATGCATCATAGAGACACTACAATTCAGCTAGTAAGTGTCTGAAGTCATATTTGAACTCAACTTCCTGATTCCAGGAGTACCATTATTTGCTATGCCACCTAGTTGCCCCTGTGCCACCTAGACCATATTTCTTTGGGTAGATATCTTCAGTCACTTTGAAACTACATCTGAGAAGGCCAAACTGAAAAGGAGGTGGAAGAGGGCTATGAGCCAGTGTCCTATGTTGTAATCATGATTCTTGCCAACTAGATATCAAATTTGGTTATTCTGTGATACTGAAAGATTATGAGTGTTGTCAATAACCTTAAATTTTGGTATCTTGTGTTAAAAAGCCCACCTTAGTCATAGTATGCTCTAACTATGGAAAAAGGGTCAAGGACACCAAGTTGTGTGTGAATTGATAAAATACTGTAAGTCACTCTATGAATTATGAAATGATCAGATTTGTTTATGTAATTTACATGTTCCTCAATTCCTCTATAGATCCATACTAGAACACTTGTTTTCAGAGCAGAGGAGTATGTGGTCTCAGGAAAAGAGTACTGGATTGGGAGCCAGAAGATATTGTTTCTAGATTTAGCCTTCCCATTTGCTAGCTGTGTGACCTTTATTAAATAAGTCAGCTAGGTTCTCTGAAGTTCAGTTTCCTCATCTTTAAAATGAGGAAAGGGCTATAGAAATGTGAATTATCATATACTTTCAGAGCTATAAAGAGCTTTTGAAATAATACACTCCAACACCCTTATTTTACAAATAAGGGTATGCAGGTGTAGATGATTAAGAAAATGGTTGTCTATAAGTAGAAAAGGACTTAGCCAAGATCAGAAAGCTAGGGAGTGGCTGAAACAGAATTAGACTTGAGATTACCTGACTTACAATGCAGTTCTCTTTCCATTACACTAAATTGCTCTCATCTCTCTTAGACTTATATATTCTTGTGTTGCCTTCTGAGGTCAGTGGATATAGAATGAATATTGTCCTAAATACCTGAATCAAGATCTTGTTTTGGACATTTGAGATTCTGCAGTGATCCTGTATCAAGGTATGGAATGTGATGTGCTTTCTCTCACACACACAGATGATTAAAGTTGGAAGAAGTTCAAAAGATTCCTAGTCCAATACATTCTTCTATAGCAGGGATATTTAACCACCTCTTTTGTCAGTTTGGTGAAGTCTAGGCATTCCTTTTATATTCATAAAATAAATGATATCTTTACAAAGAAAACCAATTATATTGAACTATAGTTATCAAAATGTAATTAAAAACCCCTGCCTTACATTAGTGCTATTGAACTTAGAAACACAGACCACTAAACTATACAGAAAATCTCTATAGGTCCTATGTTAGCTTAATTTTAAAATGTAATATTTTCTTTGTTTTTATTATATTTTTACTTATTTTGTTAAGTATTTCCCAATTGTATTTTCCTTGAAAGTGAGTATTGCAAGCTACGTATAACTCAGGCCTTGTATTGACATCGCTGCTTTATAGAATCCTTGGCCACTGGTTTTCCAGTCTAATAACTGGCCATTCATTGTTACGACAGGGTTCCATATATATGTCTCATTCTGTACCTTAAATCTCTCACATCTCTCTCATGAATAACATGTTTCATCATTGATCTTCTGGAATCATGGATGGTCATTGTATTGAGCATAATTTTTATGTCTTTCAAAATTGTTAATTTTTACTGTTTATTGTACTATTGTTATAGTACAATGTGTTCTCCTGATTCTCCTCATTTCAATCTTCAAAATTTTATAGATTGCTGTTATCTTTCATTCTCAAAGAAGACCATGTCATCAGGGAAGTGATGCCATGACTTACAAATAAATAGAATTTAAGTGAGGAAGTGCAAAGTCATCAACCTTACTTTTTCCTCTGGAGCCATCTGAGTTCAGTGGCAAGATATAGATTAAGATGACTAGAAATGGCCCTGGATGCAGAAGAAAGAAAGGAAAGGAGAGGAGAGAAGAGATGAGAAGGGTGAAGAGAATATGGGAGAGTAAAAGAGAGGAGAGAGAAAAGGAGGAAAGGAGAGGAGGAGAGGAAGGAGCCATGTTGCCCAACTGGCCAGTTCAGTTGGGTTCCCAATGATGCAGCTGTTACTGCTACTCAGAAGTTTGTTCTTCATTCTAGAAAAAGGGCCGTGACATCATTAAGGTGATGCCATGACTTGCAAATGAATTGGATTTAAGTGAGGAAAGGTTGGGAAGCAGATTCTACCTCATTTCATGGAGGAGGAAAGAGACATATATCATTATTGTCCAGCATCACACAGTGAACAGGAGATTCAAACCCAGATTTTCCTATCTCCCAATCCAGTATAACAATGGTGTCAAACTCAAAAATAGGGGCCAGTAAACCATACATACAAATTCTTGCAGGCTGAATATTGACTTAGAAGACCACATATTAGTATCATCTATGTTTTACTGTATTTTTATTTTGTTAAATATTTCCCAATTACATTTTAATCTGGTTGGAGCAGCATTCTGGAGTGCTGGGAAGTACATGAGTTCTGGGCCATATGTTTGATACTTTTGCAGTATAATATTAATTAAGATGAGCTGAAATCACTCTGTCTCATTAGTTTCCCTGTTATTTACCTCTTTTAACTACTATACTAAGTTGTGGGCAATATATGAGTTGACCAGAAGTATCTCAGGTAAATCCCCTATACACATAGGAATGGGAGAAGATGCTAATGAGAAGTGTCAAAAGCTCACATACTCATTCCTACTTCTTACACAGTACAATCTAATTTGAAGAAAAGAAAGAGAAATCAAAGAAGGTACAGTGCCATTACTGACTTCCAGGTTTTCTGTCAATCCTTTCTATGCCCTTGATGTACCATCAGAAATTTGTAGTCAGCAGACTGCCCACAAATGTACTATGCACAGAGAGGGACCACATACAAAAAAGGAGTCATGCCTGAAAGACCTCAAAGCAGAAACCTGAAGGTATGAAGGGAAACTGGGATTTGAGAAGGACAAATAACAATCTGTGAGTAGCATTACCAGCTGTGTCACTGGGGATCCAACTGAAAGTGGTCAGTTGGAAAACACATCTCCTCCTCTCCTGCTTTCCTGTCCTTCTTTTCCTCTCCCCTCCTCTCTCTTTTCCTTTCCCCTGCTCTCTCACTGAACATAGGGTATCATACCCTTATCTATGGCTTATCTTATCTATGTACTTATCTATGGGTACTCTGTCCAAAAGAATTAATTTATAGAACTGCTCTATTTTTTTTTAATATTGATGTTATAGTGTTTTTATGTTTCTGCTCATTTCATTATGTATTAGCTTATACAAGTCTTTATGTGCTTCTTTGAAACTATCTTTTTGTTCATATCATAACATAATAGTACTCTACCACATTCATATTGTCATCCTTTTTTTTTTATTTTCCACTTTTTGTTTTGTTTTTGGTAAACACAAATAAAGCAACTCTAAATATTTCTCCTCCTGAGTTGATCCTTTTTTTTGTGTATAAGCTTAGAAGCTGAGTCAAAGGGGAACATAGAATTTAGTTTTAGGAAATTTATCCTTTTATCTCATAGTAGATAAAGTATTAGATTTGGAGTCAGGTAGAGCAGAGTTCTATTTTTGTTTCTGATGCTTGCTGGCTTTACGACTATAAAAATATGCCGCAGGATTGTTGTGGGAGTAGATTTTGATTTTACATAGACACACATGCATGTGTGTATATATATATGTGTGTGTGTGTGTCTCTATATATGTATGTCATATATAGGCATACACATATTTACCTATAGACATACACATACATACACACATTTTAAGAGAGAGAGCTTTTCAAACTTGAGTGTAACAAAATATAAATTCCTTTTCTTTTCCCTTCTTTTTCTTTTCATTTTTTGTTTTGACTAAACATCTGATTTCATTGATTCATTCATTTTGTAGGTAATTCTCACTGGGGAAATTCCCTTCATCAATGGCAGATTTGTAATTACTTTGAAATGAATGAATGTGTACACGTATGCATATACTTATGCAACATATATATACAAATACACATGTAGACATGTGCATCTTCATTGCCCTTTCCAATGGTCTACAATCTAAATTTTTTGAATACCATAATATTCCAGGATTTGCAAGCACATAAAATTCTCTGGAAGAATATTAGTGTCAAAAGTTAGAGTTCTGTTTAATGGAGAAACTAGAAGTCATTTAAATCACTGTAAAATTTCCCAAATTTTTCAATTCAATTCTGTTCCAATCCATTGTCTGGGAATAACTATTAAGAATTGAGTTCCAACTATGCCCAAGAGCTATCAACTGTGCATACCCTTTGATCCAGCAGCATCTCTGCTGGGCCTATATCTCAAAGATACATAAAAATTACAAAAAAAGAAAAAAGGACCCATGCATGCAAAAATCTTTGTAGGTGTCCTTTTTGTAGTGGCAAAGAACTAGAAACTGAGTGGATGCATATCAATTGGAGAAAGGCTGAAAAAGTTATGGTATGTGAATGACATAATATTATTGATAGGAAATGATTGGCAGAATGGTTTCAGAGAGACTTGGAGAGACTTACATGAACTCATGCTAAGTAAAGTGAATAGAATCAGGAGAACATTGTTCACAAAACAATAAGAGTATATGATGATCAATTCTGATGGATGTGGCTCTTTTCAACGATGAGGTGATTTCAGGCCAGTTCCAATGGTCTTGTGATGAAAAAATCCATCTGCATCCAGAGAGAGGATTGTGGGGATTGAGTGTGGATCACAACATAGTATTTTTAGTCTTTTGTTGTTGTTTGCTTGCTTTTTTTGTTTTCTTTATCTTTTTTTTTTCTTTTTGATCTGATTTTTCTTGTGAAGTATGTTATTTATGCAAATATGTATAAAAGAATTGCACATGCTTAACATATATTGGATTTGTTATTTAGGGCAGGGGGTGAGGAGAGGAAGGGAGAAAAAATTTGGAGCATGAAGTTTTGCAAGGGTGAATGTTGAAAATTATCTTTGCACATATTTTAAAAATAAAAAAAAAGTTTTAAAAAAAGAACTGTGTTCAAAGAAATAGGAAGAAATTGTTGGGTACTAGTGATATGGGTGCCAA
Source organism: Antechinus flavipes (assembly GCF_016432865.1). Classification (NCBI taxonomy): domain Eukaryota; kingdom Metazoa; phylum Chordata; class Mammalia; order Dasyuromorphia; family Dasyuridae; genus Antechinus; species Antechinus flavipes. The sequence goes on along the minus strand of NC_067401.1, from coordinate 215,788,745 downwards.
GAGTCAGGAGGGTTCCTATTATAGACACATAGAAAGATAAATATTGCCCTTAAATGAAATTTAAGGAGATAAATTGGGGTTTAATTTATGGAGAATTTTGAAAGAACTGACTTATTTAATACTTTGAATTTAGCAAAGAACATTGGTAAGTGTTCTCCAAATTAAGATCTTAGAAAGTTGTCTTGGAGGGCAGCTAGGTAGAGCAATGGGTAGAGTTGAGTAGAGTTCAAATCTGGCCTCAGACACTTAACACTTCACACTTCCTAGCTGTGTGACCCTGAGCAAGTCACTTAACCCCCAATTGCCTCAGGAAAAAAAAAGTTGCCTTGGGGGCCCTGAGATCTGTCCAGGTTCATGTGGTCAGCATAGGTCTTAAGTAGGACTTGAATCCAAGTTTTCATTCCTCCAATGTCAGTCTTCTCTTCACTCTGTTATGCGTCCTCTTTCAGTGTCTACTTCAATTAAATAATTGTCCAAAGATAAGAATATTTTTTTCAATTATTGGTTTAGAAAAAGAAACTACTAGAAAGTCAGTTTTCCCCTTTAATCTTACCTCTTTCTTTTGCTGAAGAGTTCTTTTCCTGAACTCTGAGACCACCCTATTCTTTGACAAGTCTGATAATTTCTTTTGAGCAAAGCTCCCTAATCTGTTCCCAAATTTCCTGGGATGGCTCATGTCAAATCTGGTAACTCCTAGACTCACCAACTTCTACAAGTCTGAGACCAATTTATGAAGAGGAAAGAGAGGATTATAGTCACTTGTTTTGCTCATGAAGAAGTGAAAAAATGATGGAACAAAGATAAAAGAAGAACAGAGTCAATAGATAAGCAGGAATCATAAAACAAATATTTATTAAGAATGTAATGTGGGCCAGACACTGTATTAAGTCTTAGGAATATAAAGAAAAGTTAAAAACAGTCTCTGTTTTCAAGGAGCTTATAGTCTTAAAGGAGATAACATGTAAACAGCTATATGCAAACAAAATATATACAAGATAAATTGGAAATAATCAGCAGAGGGAAGGCATTAGAAAGAAAAAATGAGAAAGGTTTCTTATAGAAGATAGGATTTTTTTTCCTTGGGATTTAAAGGAAACCAAGAAAGTTAACAGGCAGCAATGAAAGAGAACATTTAAGGTACGAGGGACAGTTGGGGGAAATGACCAGAATGTGTAGATGGAATGACTTGTTTAGGAAATAGCAAAAAGGTTAATGTCACTGGATTATAGAGTACAAGGTATGTGTGGTGGGGAGATATAGTGCAAAGTGTGAAGAGATTGGAATGGGATGAAGGACAATTTATGAAAGGATTTGAACATCAAAAAGAGGATTTTATATTTGATCCTGGAAGTGATCGAAAGCCACTGGGATTTAGTGAGTAGGGGGATGACATATGTACACCTGCTATTTAGGGAAATCTTTTTTTAAAATGGAGTGAAGGAGAGAGAGTAGTAGTGGGACTTGTTTTGGAAAGCTATTAGGCTTTTGTAAGAGTTCAGATCTGATATGATATGGACTTCTAACCAAGATAATGGAAGTATAGAGAGAAAAGAGGGCATGTGCAAAAGTTACTACAAAGGGAAAATTGACAAACCTTTGCAAGAGATTGAGTATAAGTAGGTGATGGGGAAGTAAGATAGAATGATGAATCAAGAGTTGATATTAACAGCTGGGAGAATAGTAGTACCCTAACAGTTATAGGGAAGTGAAGAAATAAGGAGAGTTTTCAAGAAAGATAATGAGTCCAATTTTGGACATGTTGAGTTTAAGGTGTTAATGAGACATCTACTTTGAGATATTAAGGAGTGAAGAAGATAAAATGAAGAGCTAAAAGTATCAGGTAACAGTTACATGGCATATCTAGATTTGAAAACAAACACTTTCATTACATTATCTCATTTGGTCCTTCTAACAACTATGAAGAAAATGTCAGAGATATTGTTATTGTTGTTATTTTCCCCATTAAATAGAAAAATCAGGCTGATAATAAGTTTAACAGTGAAGATTCAAATCCAGAATTCTCCTAACTTTAAACCTAACACTGTTGTGACAATGCCATGTCTCATCTTTTGGTGAGAGAAGCAAAATCCAAATAGCAAATAGACCAATATAACTACATAAAAACAAATAAATGACAAGTATTTTTCTGACAAGTACATAGATGAAAAAGATAACAGAAGTAGAGGGACAGAAGCATTCGAAAACGTTATTTTGTTAAGTTTGTCTCTATATAAATATATGTGTAATTTACACATATTTATGCCTATTTATATCTATATTTGTATCTATCTCTTTTTCAACCTACACCTATATCTATGCCTATGTCTATTTCTGTCTATATCATATCTAATTTGTATCATCTACATATACACATTTTTATGTGTATACATACATATATATGTATATTTGCCTTAGCAAACTTTAATTTGGAACTTGTGGTTTTATGCATGCATTAATTCTTTGTTTTGTTTATTTATTTGATTACTTTGTTGTAGAGATTTATGGTATAATGGATAGAGGATGGAAATGACTATTACTTGGATTTAAGTATTCTGCCTCTGATACATACTGGCTTTTGCAAGAACAAAACTATCACTTAACCTTTCTTTGTTCCCAGAGAACGCTATAAGATTATAAATTACAAAGCAGGTACACATCTTCATTTTGTACAGGGAATTTCCTCACTGATACTACTACATGAAATAACACATCTATATCTGTTCAAATGCTTATTATTTTTAGTTTATGATAATTAAAATATTTTTAAAAGTATAACATAATTTAAATACATAATCTAAAAATAATAATTAGTGGGGAGTTTTGGTGAGGGGGAAGATGTAGAATGAAGGCAAAAAAGGAGTCATTTTGATGAATTGGTAAAACCATTGATTAAAAAAACTCAATAAACCATAGTATCCAAAGGAAGGAAATGATTTTAGTTTCCTTACCTGAAAAGTGGGGAGGTTAGTCTATATGAACTCTAAGGCCCTTTTAAACTCTATGATCTTATAATGATGAAAGACCTCAAGTTCATGTTGGATTAGGCTCAGTTGAAAGAACTAAGGATACTTCTCATTGAGAAGCCTTAGGATAAATATAAAAGCCATCTTTAAATATTGAAAAAAGTCAACATGAAGAAGAAGGCCTAACTTAGACCACTTGGCTCCAGAAGACAGCATGGGTAGGAGAACAATGTATAGATGTATTTGATATAATGGAATGACTTCTGAAAATATTAGGCCATTCCAAAAATGAATGGGCTGCTTTGAAAAGTATTTTATTGTGTGCTAGGGATGCCAAATCAGAGAAAAGTATATCAGTAAAGCATCTTAAAAAGTGATAGAAAAGAGCCAAAGGAAATTAATAAGGAGGACATAAAAAAAAAAAACAGGATAGTGTTGGTATTATCTTAAATTTAATTGGGGTAAGAAATGGAGTTATAATTTAATTTGCCAAAAAAAAAAAAAAACTTGTGGATGAGGAAATTCTCTAGCAATGCAGGCTGGCATCTTCTCTAAAACTTATATAGTCTTAGAGGATTTCCTGGGTGCCTGAGGGTTAAGTGACTTTCCCAGAGGCACACAGTCAATATATTAGAGGCTAGATTCAAACACATTTTGACTCAATGATAGCTCTTTTTTCATAAGCTATAGGCCAAAGAGACTTAACTTTATATATAATCCTCCTTCTTCTAGACTTCTTTATTCATAATAAATGTTGTTTGTTAAAAAAGATTTTTTTTAAAGAAAGGATTAAGTTATTCCTCATTTCAGGTCTTCTAGCAAAGGCTTGTTGATTGCTTGTTGGATTTGTGGAAGAAGAGATTCTTATTCAAGCTGCACATTGACTCAGATGAACATAGTTCTCTCCCAACCCTGAAAATTTACCTATTATGGAAGGCACTCAAGAATGGGTGTCTTGAAAAAAAGTGAGGCAAAATTGAAAGAATGGTACCTGTGATCTATAAAGGAGAATCATCCTTTTGAATCTCGGTTTCTTCACTTATAAAAATTAACATGTTGGTCTAGATTATCTTGGAGTTTCTTCTTTGTTCTGTCAATTGTCATTCTTTAAAAAATAATGTTCATGGTAGGTCCTGTTTTAAAATATTTTCATCAATATAATATGTTAAAATAATGCATTTATAATTAGATGAGACTTTAAAGATTATATAGTTCAACCTTATCAAATATGGGAAGTGATTGGCTCTTGATTTATTTGTTCATCATTCATTTAACAAATATTTCCCAAACACTGACTGCTAGATAGTGTGCTAGATATGGAATAAAAAGACAACAAATAACTAGTTCTTTCCTTGAAGGAACTTAAACATTCTCTTGGAAGAAAACAACATATAGAAAATCATTCTTTTGTATGAAAACAACACTAATTATATCAAAACAAAATGTATACTAAGTAGACATAAAGTAATTTGGGAGGTGCTAACAACTAGAATATCTAGGAAAATCTCTTGTGCCACTTAAGCTGCACTTGAAGAGAATTAGGGTTACTAAGAATGGGAAAAGAGGAGAGATTAATCATTTATTAAACACCTACTATGTATCAGGCATCATTCTTAGCACTTTATAAAGATTATTTCATTTGATACTTACAACTTCCTGATGAGATAGGTGTGATTATTTCCCCCATTTTACAGATAAGGAAAATGAAGCAAATCAAGGTTCTGAGACCTAATTTGAATTCAGATCTTCCTAACTTCAGACTTAGCACTCTATCCCCTGTACCACTTTGCTACCTCAAAAATGGGAGTGAGGAAAGAGTGTGAAGAAGAGTTGATGCAAAGATATGACAATAGAAGATGGAAAGTGGTTATGTAGATCAGAATCACAGCAGTTTGAGATTAAATGAAGATCAGGTAAAGAGGAACAATATGTAACAAATCTGAAAAGGTAACAGAGTAAGATTGGCAGCCGAATCTATGTCTTTGGATTCTAAATCTTTATTTATCTTTTCTTATTTCTTACTTTGGAGCTTGTCTGTCTTTAGATCATAATTTCTCTGAGTAGAGGTCTGCTTTCATATTTCATAAAAGAATCAAGATGGTAGAAGTGAATGAGTCCTGACTTTGGAGTTAGGAAAGTTGGGGATCTGAACCTTGAATTTAATACATAACTTTAGTCAAATAATATTCCTTACACCTCAGTTTCTGCATCTGCCAAATGAGGAGTTTGCTTCAGATGCTTTCTGATGTCTTTTATAGATTTATAATGCTAGTTGTTGTTTGTTTGTTTGTTTGTTTGTTTTTTAACAAAACTATTGTGTTTTCACAAAAGTTTCTATTGCATTGCTTATACTTTTGAGATTTCAAATAATTATATTCTGGAGGTTTTGTTTGTCAAAAAAAGAGGCCCTGTAAAACATGACTATAGTTCATAGAATAGACATAGTGTTACTATTTTGTATATAATTGGAATTCAGATTAATTGATCCAACAATATAGTGATCAAAATAAAAGTAGCCCATTTATCAAATAGGGTTCATGATGTCCCTTAGTCAAAATTATATCTTATATATCTAAGTTTTAATAAAGAAAAAATTAAATTCACATCCTTAATTATAATATATTCTGAATTAACCTATCTTCTTCCTGTACCCCAAATAAAATTTAGGGTGAAGCATCTTTCTCACATTCTCTGAGATGGCCTCATAGATGCCCTTAAATCTCTCTCACATTAACTACAACAGATAGGAGTCATTAACTATTTCAGTCAAGTTCAACAGCTGCCCTCTATCCTTTTTTCGAATTACAATGGCTCAAAATAGACAGGGGGAGATTGACAAAAATAGATTTGTCTGTCACTTCTAATTTTGCATTTCACAAACAAGTTGTACTTCAATGACATTTTGCAGATAGATTGATACATCTGCCAGTGGGAAGATTGGCACAATTTCCTTAGCAGGGAATGAGAAAGGGGGAGGAGGCATGAAGATAACCTTTTGTCTTCGTAATCCAAATAAGACTAACTCATTAACCTTGGCAAGAACAAGCATGGGCATTTAGAGGGGCACTCTTTTCTTAGTAAGGGAAATTGAGGTATCATAACATTAAATCTTTTGCTAGATAGCATGATTACTGGTTTATGTCAGCAAATCTAAGTTTTTGATTCTGGGCAAGATTTGGTGAAGAAAGTTGTCTCTTTTCTCTAGGTCTTATTTTCCACTTATACAATATAAGAGGAAGCATAGTACAATGGAAAGACTTATGAATTTAGTGTCAGAAGGATTTCATTCAAACCCTCACTTGGCTAATTATGATGTGTGAACTTGGATCAATCACTTTACCTCTCTGAGCATCAATTTCCTCATCTGTAAAATGATGGGGTTGGGATTTATGGTTTTGAAAGTCCCTTCTAACTCTGACTTCTAATTAATTTAGATCCTGGAATAGGAACGCCTGTCCTAAGGGGACTATCATAGGCAATAGACTGAGTCATTGTTTCTATTTGATTCATTTTCCTATGGAAAACCACATAGGTCTTTAAAGAAGCTCCTGACTAAAGTCATCTTTGAAAATTGATACTTTGATGTTTGATTCCATCCATGTAGGGTAGACAGGAAACCCATCTATGTCTTTTAATCTCATGTGACTTTTCCTCCCATGTCCTTCCACAAATATCCAATGGGGAGGCACCCAATCTATCACTAAACATTTATTAAATGTCCATTATGTGCCAAACATTATGCTAGCACTATAAATACAAATACATAAGTTGAAATAGTTCTTCCTTCTTCATAATTTTTGTTAATAGAGGAGATAAGTACACCTAGAAGTATGTATAAAATGAATATAAAGAGGAAAAATACATTCCATAGAGAGATCAGCAAAAGCTTTGTCACAAGAGAGGCTTTGAGCAAAGAGAAAGATTCCATCTGACAGAAAGGAGAAGGAACTACACTACAGGCATTGAGGGTGTTCAATGAGATGAAAGATGGAGTGCCATGTATTAGAAATATAGTAACCCAAGATCTTATATTTAGAGTAGAAAAGGCATCTCAGAGGACAGTAAGTTCAATTTCCTTATTTTAAAGATGAAGGAAATGAGGTTCAAAAAAATTTGAGTGAGTTTGAGGCAGGATTTGAACTCAGATTTTTCTGACTCTAAGATAATTTCCTGGATAATTATCCTCTAGAAAAAGAAATTTTGTCTTGATCACAAAATGTGACCTCAGCATGCTAAGGAGCTCTCTAAAGCTCTCCTGACATTTCATGGTGGGCTATCAACTTGTCTTTCACCATTTCTGCATGACTGCCCTATTTCCCTTTGCAGCTATACATTTCCTCCACTATTCCTTAATATTTTCTATTAGTGAAATATATTTTATGCATGCCCAGTGATAATCTCTTTAATGATCATGTGGTCAGCTGAAACTTTATTTTTCTGGAACCTGTAGTATTCTCTGATTTGCAACAATTCCACTTTAAAGAAAGAACATTGATGATTAGAAGAGGGCTTGAGGTTTAGAGAAGAGTGTCTGGGATAGTTAAAAAAGTCGAATTTCTCAAAATCAACAGCTCACTTCATTCCTCTTTTTATTCAGTTTTGAGTATAATTCATTATCTTTCTCACATCTAAACAATTTAGAATTGATGTTATGTATATGTGTGCTAATGGTAGATAGGCTCATAGATCTGAAGTTTAAGAGATTTTGGAGAGCACCTAGTCCAAATCAAACATTTTACAGGTCAAAATAAATAAAGAAAAAGAACTGAGTTTCTGGGAAAGCTAATGACTTGTTCATGATCATGCAAATGGATGATTTCAGTGTACAATGGAAATGGGGGGGAAAAAGCATTCCGTAGATATGGTGGGGTCTTCTACATGCTCCATTTGCAGCAGACATTGTGTTGATTGTCATCCACTTCAAACCCAAGGTTCTCATAGTTTCCTAAGTAAGATCCATAATCACTAAAAAGAATTTGGACTAACCAATACTTTTTTCCACTTAGGAAATAAATCAAGCCAGCACACAAACAAAAAACCCCAAACTAGTAGAAAATGCTTATTGTCAAGACTCTACATGATGGTGAATGGGCCAGACTATAGAGTTTATTCATTAGTACACTGACACCAGAAGATATTTTTTGTTGTGGTTGTTGGTATTGGTGCTTCCTTAGCTAGCATTTAAGTCTTACAAAGTACTTTTAAATCTGTAATTTAATTTGATTCTAAAATAATGCTAGAAGATGTGTTATCCTCATTTTACAGAGTAGTAAACTGAAGTTCAGAAAAATTAAATGATTTGTTTAACTATTAAAGAAATACTGGGGGCTGGAACTTAAACTCAAGTCTTCCTTACTCTAAGTCCAATAATATGCTGCACCAACTAGATGCCTCAAAACGATCTTTCAGAATCAACTCCAAACCTTACTCCATCCCATCTCTAATTGTTGAAAAACTAACTAGATTCATCTCCATCTCCTTAATCTCTGGCCTTGTTCCTAATTCTAATTCCACTAACACTAATCACACTCTTTCAAGTTTGTGTGTATTTTTTAAAAAAGAAATACATTCCTTAAAGAATCACCGAGTATATCAGACACAAACACTAGAGCAATCTTTCTTTATCTTCAGGATTTTTTTTTTTTTTTGTGCTGAGCCAGCAGATTATTGCCAGTCTATTAGCACCATCTGCTCCATCAGTGTCAGTAGGTGGGGAGCATGGGGTAGAGGCGGGGGAAACACCTGGTGACAGTCAAGTCAAACTACCAAGCTGAAGGGAAGTAGTCCAGTGGCAAAAGGCCATGAAAACAAAGAGTCTGGGGATTTAGGAAGAAGAGCTTCAGAGGAAGAAAGGAGAAATCAAGCACCGTAAGCATCTGAGGCCTAGAGCATTCCTTTCTTTCTCTGACCTCATTCTCTGTGAGCAGGACTCTTGAGAGTGGAATGTTCCTGAGGAATTAGTGAGTCTTGGATTTTTTTTTTTTAGCTAGATAATTGCTTCCCCCAAAGCTAAAGCATACACAGTGAGTCTGTTATTTTGACTAGTTGGAGGGAAATAGTTAAAGAGCAGAAAGGGGACCCCGAGCCTCTAACTTGCAAGAGAGGGCCTAACTTCTAATTCAACAAAGTCTTTTTTGGTCAGCTGTGGCCTTGGCATGGGCCATTTCTTTCCTCATTGTGAAAACAGGTTCAAAGTAAAGGGATATGATATACCTGGCAGAAATATGGCCAGAGGGCTCCTCACCACAGAGGTTCTCATAGTACCACATGAAGGGTCTCAGGCTGAAGTTAAAGTCTACATATGTGCTCAAAAGCAGTTTAATAGAAAAAGGAAACCAAAAAAGTATCCTTATCAATATAGTAATGCATATCTCCTAAGCTCCAAATGCCAAAGCCTAGCAATTGTGACTCACTAATTAGAGTAAGTATATACACTCACATACACATATATACATATTCACAGATATATACACATATTAAATAGTAGTTATAGATATATATGTTACATATAATCAAAAACACAAATTAAATGCATATATGTATGAATTTATATTGTATATTTATAAACACAAACATAAACATCCCATTACCCAAACCTCAAACAATATATTTTAATCTCCTTGAAAATAAGTTCTCATTTTAACTATCTTTTTATCTTCACCATTCAATACAGTATTTTGCAAATAGTAACTATAATCACAGTTTGATTCCAAGCTATTCCAACAAGAAGAGAAAAAAAAAAAAGGAAGGAAGGAAGGAAGGGAGGGAGGGTGTTGGAATCCTTACAAACTGCTAACTAATTAGAGTTGATCTAATCTTACAAGAAGATGTTTTGGGCAGAACCTGAAACAAGGTACTAAGTAGAACTAATTAATACAAGGCTTGTGTTCACACCTTTACTCATTGGAGTTCACAAGTATGGGAGTTTCACAAAGTAAACTTTGTAACTTTATGAGTTCACACCTCCCTTGAAGCTCTTTGGGCCAGAGAGCACTATGGGAGAAAACCCACAATCCCTCTCTTGAAGGAGCATAAATAGAGCTTCAATGGGCCAAAGAAGTTTTTCAGAGTGAAGAAGCTACAAGTCGAGATTTCAGTGGAATTACGCCAGAAGCCCTCTCTCTGAGGCAAGGCAGAATATTTTCCACTTGGCTGGCTGGTGGCAGAAGAAGAGTTTTCAGAGGAAGAAGCTACGAGTCGAGAGTTCAGTGGACAACCAGATTCATCTTCATCTCACACCACTGTGGTAGGTGGCTGGGCTCCTGCACACCCCCCACTGAGACCAAGCTGGTCTGAAAGACTCACCAGAAAGCTAGCCAAGCCCCAAGTGAAGGAAACAAGAAATTCATTCCATCTCTGTGCTGGTTGGAGGCAGAAGAAAGCAGAGGCAGAGGCTGAAGGACCAGACCTTTGGATTTGGCGACATTCGGAGGGAGCTTTTGGAACCAAGCAGAGAGATAGACCTCTAAACTAACCGGGCTATATTGGAGATAATAAAAGATCTGAACTTTTATCACCTGGCTGTGTTTTGAGAAGAAAAAGCTCACCACATTTTGGCGCCCGAACAGGGACTGACAAAATCCTGATTCCAGGGAAGGCACCCAGAGAGAACTTTTATAATATTTTATAGAAGAACAAGAATCCAACATTTGAACTCCAACAGGAGGGAAAAGGAAAAACAATTATTAAATGTTTACTGTGACAAAAGTAACATGCTAAGCACTGTAGTGTGCTTTCTAGAGCCTCCACTCTAGGGTGCCACAATATACTTGTGCTTTCTAGAACCTACATGCTTGGGGTGCCAAAATATACCATTTGAACCAGCTCTCTGGAGGATCTTGGGACCAGCCCAAGTTCTTGGTCTTAGTGGAGTGATAAGGTAGGGATCTACATGGTTGGTCAAATGGATTTCAAGTTCTCTCACCCCTAAATATCTTAGTATAATTGCATCACCCCAGTATACTGAGCATGTGCTAACTATAAGCACCTTGCTATTATTATGTAAGGCTTCTTTTGCTGTTAGTATCTCTGCTTCAAATATAACACAGGTTGTCATTCCTCCCCCCTCCCAAACCCCCACTTCTCAGGAAGGCTGATTTGCCCTCAGGGGGAGATAAGAGCTGAATCAGACATTGTCAGCAAGTTACTTCTGGGCTGAAGGGTCTTTTACTTCACTGGGAGTTCTCTCACTGTCTGTGCCTCTCTACAAAGCACTGGGATTATAAAAACAGACTTTAAACCCCCCTAAAGTCTAGAAGATTGTATATTTTATAAATGATATAACATGTAAATTGTAACATGATAAATATACATGTTAAAAGAAAGAACTTTGTGTCCTCTTCACTTACTTTCTACTTCTAGGTAGAGGTAGAAGGCTTGATCATATTATTTCTCTATTCAAAAAAACAAAAACAAAAACCTCAAAATGGTTGCTACTTAGGAGATATACGACCTTAGAGAATTTTCTTAATAACTCTGGACCTCAGGTTTAAAACATTCACAAAACAAGAAACCCAGAATAAGTTCCTCTTTAGCTTTTAAGTCTTGCATCTTTTGCTGCTATATCACTGGTTCTCAAATAAAATAGAAGCTCTGCCTTTTCAGCCTCATCTCATCCTGTCTCCTTTCAAATATAAATGCTTCAGTAAAACTAAACTCTTTATCCCCAGTTTTTTTTAAAGCAGGATTTTACTCCCCCCCCCCAATTACATGCTCAAGCAATTTTTATCATTAATTTTACAAGATTTTGAGTTCCTCATTTTTCTTCTTCCCTCTCTCCCTTTCCCTCTTCCTAAAATTGTAGGCAGTTTGATATAGATTATGCATGCACTATTTAAGTAAAAGATTTCCATATTAGTTACAGTTATGAAAGAAGAAACTGATCAAAGGAAAAACAAATCAAAAAGAAGAATAAAGAAAGTGAAAAAAGTATGCTTCAATTTGCATTCAGAATTCATCTTTTTGTTTTTTTAAATCTTGATGTGAATAGCATTTTCTTTCCTGAGTTCTTTGTACCTGTCTTGGATCACTAGATTGCTGAGAGTATCTTAGTTATTCATATTGGATCATTGTATGTTGTTGCTGGTACTATGAAACATGTTTTCCTGGTTCTGCTCATTTCATTTTGCATTAATCCATACAAGTCTTTCTACATTTTTCTGAAATCTGAAATTTATTATTTTTTATTGCACAATATTATTCTATTACATTCATATAACATAGCATGTGCAGCTATTCCTCAGTTGAATGGTTTCTCCTCGATTTCTAAAATTTTGCCATCTACTAGTGGTATTGCTGAATCAAAGAGTATACACAGTTTAGTTGTCTTTTGGGCATAGTTTCAAATTGTTCCCTAGAATTGCTGGAGCAGTTCACAATAGTACCAATAGTGCCTTAGTGTCCCAATTTCCCCACATCTTCTCCAACATTTATCAATTTCCTTTTTTTATTATACATGTACATAAATGACCAATCTGATAGATGTGAAGTGATACTTCAGAGTTGTCTTAATTTGCATTTTTCTAACCAAAAGTGATTTAGAGATATAAAATAAAGCCACATCAGCATTTCTATGTACCACCAAAACCCAGCAGCAAGAGATAGAAAGAAAAATTCCATTTAAAATAACTGCAGATAATATTTGGGAATCTACCTGCCAAGACAAAGTACTTTTCACACAAATGAATTTAGATCCAAACAATTTGAAGAATATCAATTGCTCAAGGCTGAATTAATATAATAAAAAATGACAATTTGATTTAAGCTAATTATTCAGTTCCATGACAATCAAACTGTCAAAACTTACTTTATAAAGCAAGAAAAAATAATAATGAGATAGATCTAGAAAAACAAAAAGTGGAGATATCAAGGAAACTAATGGGAAAAATGCAGAGGAAGGTGACCTGGCTGTACAAGACCTAAAACTGTATTATAACAAGAAACAGAAGAGTAGATCAGTGGAACAGATAGGGTAGACAAGACACAATAGTCAATGACTATAGCAATCTAGAGTTTGATAAACCCAAAGCCCCAAACCTTTGGGATAAGGACTCAATATTTGACAAAAATTGCTGGGAAAACTGGAAAATAATATAGCAGAAACTAGACTTTGACCAGTATCTAACATACTATACTAAGCTAAGGTTGACATGATTCATGATTTAGACATAAAGGGTGAAACAATAAGCAAATTAATAGAACAAGGGATAGTCTATATTTTAGATATGTGGAGAAGGGAGGAATTTATGGCTAAAGAACTTGAGAACATTATGAAAGGCAAAATGGATAATTAAATTAAAAAATTATTTTGTGCAAACAAAACCAATGCAGTCAAGATTAGAAGATAAGCAAAAAGCTGGGGACTTTTTCTTACATCCAATATTTCTGATAAAGAAATATTTTATTTTAGACATATATAGAGAACTGACTCAAATTTATAAAAATACAAGTCATTCCCCAATTGATAAATGACCAAGGAATATGAACAGACAATTTTCAGATGAAGAAATTAAAATCATTCCTATCATATTAGAAAATGCTCTAAATCATTGACTAAATAAATGCAAATTAAGACAACTCTGAGACACTACTTCATACCTCTCAAATTGGCTAAGATGACAGGAATAGAAAAATGACAAATGTTGGAGGGGATATGGGAAAACTGGAACACAAATACACTGTTGGTGGAGTTGTGAAATGATTCACCCATTCTGGAAAGCAATTTGGAACTATGTCCAAAGGATTATACAATTGTGCATACCCTTTGACTGAACAGTTTCACTGCTGGGTCTATATCCCAAAGGGATCATAAAAGATGGCAAATGATACACATGTGCAAAAATATTTATAGCAGATCTTTTTAGTAGTGACAAGGAACTGGAAATTGAGTGGATGCCCATCAGTTGGGGAATGACTGAATAAGTTGTGGAATATTAATGTAATGGAAAATCATTTTTTTCTATAAGAAATGATGGACAGACTGATTTCAGAAGAGTCTGAAAAGACTTACTTGAACTGATGCTGAGTTAAGCTAGCAGAACTAAGAGAACATTATACTCAGTAATAACAAGATTATGTAATGATTAACTGTGAAGGATTTGAATTTTTTAAATAATGTGGTGATTCAAGACCATGAAGCCATCACCATCCAAAGAGAGAACTATGAAGACTGAACATGAATTAAATTATATTATTTTCACTTTTTTGTTTGTTGTTTTTTTCTCTTTCTCATTTTCCCCCCTTTTGGTCTGATTTTTTCTTTTGCATAACATTAGAAATATGGAATATATTGTTTTAAAGATGATTTAGGGCACTTCTTCATATATCTATAGTTTAAATTTCTTTATCTGAAAACTGCCTGTTCCTATTCTTTGATCATTTATTAATTGAGTTATAATTAATTGTAGTCTTATAAATTTGACTCAGTTTTCTAATATTTTAAAATAAATGAAGCCTTTATCAGAGATATTTCCTATAAAAATTTATTTTCCATTATCAGCTTTCCTTCTAATCTTGGTTATTTTTGTTTTGTTTGTACAAAAGCATTTTGATTTAATATAATCAAAATGATTTATTTTATATTTTATAATACCTTTTATTTCTTTTTTTTTTTGGTCATGAAGCTGTAATTCACTTAACTTCTCCTTAAAGATTTGGGATACTACACAACTTGGTTCATTTATATTTAGTATTGGTATTGCTTCATTTTTTATTGAACTTTTTAGTCAGATGCTGTTTTCTCCATTATTTCTTTTAATTAGGTCTATTTTGCTTTTTGTGTCTGAACAGGAGTGCTATTTTTGCTTTTTTGCTAACTTCAGTTGAAGCATAATAGTTTCTTACTTTTATCATATATACATGTTTCTCTGCTTCAAGTGAGTTTTGTGTAAACAGCATTATGGATTATTAGTTTTTTGATTCATTTTGCTATCCATTTCTTTTTATGGGAGTTTTCATCCCATTCACATTCACTGTTATAATTACTAAATGTGTATTTTCCTCTATCATATTTTCCCTTTGTTTCTTTTCTCTCTCTCCTTTGACTCTTTTGTCACCTTCTTGACAATGTTTTGCTTCTGTGTACCAACATCCCTGGTCTGTACTCTCTTCTGTTGGGTGCACTCCACCTTTAATTAATCTAATTCTCTCCTACTTTCCGGTTTGGTAAGATAGATTTTTATATTCAGCTTATTGTGTATATTATTCCTTCTTTGAAGCAATACTGATGAGAGTAAAGTTCAGGCAGTACACATCATCCATCCTCCCATCATTTCCTCCACTGTAATAGCTTTTTCTTGCCTCTTTATGTGAAATAATCTACCCTATTCTATCTCTCCCTTCCTTCTGCACACAGTGTATTCTTCTTTCTCATTTTTAAATTATTTTTATAACATTCCCTCACATTTACTTTATATTCTCCCTCTCTGTCTATGTATATTCCTTCTAGCAATGCTATTAGTGATATAATTGTTAAGAATTACAAAGTTCATCTTTCCATGTAGGGATGTAAATAGTTCAGCTCCATTAAATTTCCCATGTTTTCTTTTCCCTTTTTCAGTTTCTCTTAATTCTTAATATTGAAGATGAAATTTTGGGTTTAATTCTGGTCTTTTCCTTATGAAAGCTTGAAATATTTCTGTTTCATTGAATGACAATATTTTTTTCCTTTAGAATATTTTGTTTAATTTCACCAGGTAGGTTATCTTTGGTAATAGTCCTAAGTCCTTGGCCTTCTAGAATATCATGTTCCATGACAACCTATTCTTTATTGTTGTAGCTTCCAAATCCTGTATAATCCTGATTGTGAATCCTTGATATTTGAATTTTTTCTGACCACTTGTAGTATTTTTTCCCTTGACATGATAATTCTGTATTTTGGCTAAATGTTTCTTGGACTTTTTATTTTGGGATTTCATTCTTGAGGTGATCAGTGGATTCTTTCAATGTCTACTTTGTCCTCTAGTTTCAGGATATTAGGATATTTTTCCTTGATAATTTCTTGAAAGACACTAAAACCTCCTTTTCATTATGGCTTTCAAGTAGTCTAATGATTTTGATATTATCTTTCTTGAACCTATTTTCTAGGCAAGTTGTTTTTCCAATGAGGTATTTTACATTTTCTTCTAATTTTTCATTCTATCTTGATATCACATAGAGTTATTAGTTTCTATTTGCCCAATTCTAACTTTTAAGGAGTTGTTTTCCTCAGTAAGCTTTTGTACTTTCTTTACCATTTGGCCAATACTACTTTTTAGGGATTTATTTTTCTTCAGTGGATTTTTGTATCTTTTTTCCCCATTTGGTCAATTCTGTTTTTTAAGCAATCATTTTATTTTTCTAAGTTGTTGACTCTTATTTTCATAATTCTCTTACATCACTATAATTTCTTTTTTCCAATTTTTTTCCTAATTCTTCTACCTTTACCTCTACCTATAATTTTTAACTTCCTTTTTGAGCTTTTCTAAGAATTCTTTCTGGACTTGAGAAGACTTCCTATTTTTTCTTTGGTGTTTTGACCATAAATGTTTTGATATTCTTGTCTTCTGGATTTTTGTTTTGGTCACTGTAACTATAATAATCATAGTTAGATGATTTATTTTGTTGGTTTATTTCTCACCTTTTTGATCTTTTACCATTTTTTTTTGAATTTGAGTTCTGCTCCCAAGATGGAAGGGGTACTATCTCAAGCTTCTTGTGCCATTGGCTGCAGACCTTGACTATTTAACTTATGCTGCACTAAAATTGCCCTGAGACACTGGGAGGATTCTTGTATCTGCTGCTCAACTAAATGGTGGGATCTGGGATCTTTGTACTAGTATTTCATGTATGGTGAGACTGGTATGATGTTTCTGCATTTTCCCAAAACTATGCTGAAGTATATGGTGGTAGTCTACTTTGGTGCCTTTCTGCTTGCTTAGGCATGGTCTATCTGTTTGCTCAGAGCTGCACTGAAGAATGTGGGAGTTTTTGGAGCTAGAAACTAGAAGTCCCCATGGTTATACTGAGGCACATAGGAGGAGGGGATTTCTCGTGCTGATGTTTGCCTGTTCCTCCAGTTGGTTTGCTGAGATGTAGCTTATTTTTGACTTGCTGGGATGCTTCCTATTCTGGATTGTACTGTCCTTTAACTAGAGTGAAATAGATCTTTTTTGTCAATATCACAAATTTCTTGGAATAAAAGATTGTTTCATCCCATCTTTTTGCTAGTTCTCCTGTTCTAGGATTTATTTTAGGAAACTACTTTATGGTTGATTGGAGGTGAATATTGAAGAGTTACGGCAGTTGACTGCTTACTTCATTATGTTGGCTCCCCAAATTCCTTTATCTTTGTCCAAAGTTCTTGTCTTCCTCTGTCTTATTGTCCTCTTTATTATATCTTACTTTAAGGTTCAATTCAAGTGACACCTCCTCCTAGAAGCCACTTTCTTTCTTTTTTATCTTCTCAGGAACAAGTGATTTCTATGTCCTCAAATTCCTCCAAACATTTAACCTAGATTCCCCTTCCCATTTATCTATTTTATAATTTTAACAATAATTAACATTAATATAGCATTAATTTTTTTTCATAGTGCTTAATGTATTTGTCTGTATTTTCCACTTTGAGGAAGAATCCATATCACTATACTTCATTCTTTGGACATTGCTCCCATCTTCCCAGATGGGTACCTCCTTCTTGTCATTTATCTTTTATTTACTATTTTCTCCAAGCTTTATGAATAAAGGGACTATCTTGTATTTGTATCTTCAAGGCTTAGCACAGTTCCTAGAAGATCAGTAAGGGATTAAAAATCTGGCCAACATGACTTGACATGACAATATTCTATGAGAAAAAACTGCAAATTTAATTAACAACAAAGCTGATGAGGAAATTTGAATCTTGGAGGACATAAATGGAATATGACTAAGAATCAACGGACAGAATTTGAATGCATGTCTTTTGATTTCAAATACAGATTTCTAATCATTCTGCCTCTAGGTGTATGTATTTGTGTATCTATGTATGTATGTATGTATGTGTGTATAAAAATACACACACATATGCATATACACATACGCATATATGCCCTTGCCTTTTTTCATTATGTTTCAGCCTTTTTGAGAATAGAATCTCTGTTGTTTCTGATTTTATCTCTCTAATATCTTTCACATTGTGGACATTTGCTAAATGTCTTTTGAATATATTCTTATTGTTGTCATTAATTCTTTGTCAAGATCATAGGACATAACCCAAAGGAGGGATAATAAACCACAATCATTCTTTTCATGTCCTCCCAAAGCATCTTTGTCATTATTTCAATGTTTTATTTGGCATCTGAAAGAAGAAAAAAAATCTATGTAATGATTCATTCCTATAGTGCCTACTTTGGCAATGTTCATTACTGCTAACTTGTATCGATGTATTGAAGATTCCCTCACATCTGTTCAAAGAGGGAATAAACTTGATACTCAGAGCTGAGAGGTGATTGTTTAAGGCAAAATGACTTCGGGGTGTGAAGAGAAACAATGACAATTGAGGGAATCAACAAGGGTCTTTTATGAGAAAGGGCACCTGACCTGGATCTTAAAAAGATCTAGGTATTCCAAGAGGTAAAAATTAAAAGGGAGAGAATTCTAGGCATGAGGAAAAGCTTCGACAAAGGCAAAGAGATGGGGGATGTACTGTCAAGCACTGGAAACAGCATATAGGACAGTTTGGCTTGAATGCAAAGAAGTGATATGAAGTCAATCTGAAAAAGATATGGTGGAGTCAGGTAACAAAGCATGTAAAATCCAAAGAAGAAAAACAGTATACTTCTAAAAACAGGCCATTTCATTTTTGAGAAAGTTTTAATTTTCAGAAATATTTTCATAATCTAGAGCCTAATTTTAACTTTTTTTTTTTTTTGCAACTTCTTGCCATTATACCTCGTTCAACTCACTGGAGATTAACAGTTCAAATCTAATCCATTTTCCTAACAGTCTTTCAAATACTTGATCCAAACTATCATGTAACATAAAGAGCTTTCTCTTCTTTGGGTTAATCAACCTTAGTTTCTTTAAACAATCCTCATATGACATAGATCAAGTCCCTTCATCAGCCTGATTGTCATTTACAGGATTCTTTCCAGTTTGTTGGTGTCTTTTCTAAATTGCATTATCCAACACAGCATAATCTTCTATATGTTGTCCGTCCAGGACAGAGTATAGGATGACCATCATCATCTTATTCCTGGAAGTTATGCCTCTCTTAATACAGTAAGTACTAAATTGGTAATCCTTGGGGAGGATACTCCTGGAGAGGAAAGAAGAATCATCTTGTCTTGGACTCATCCAATCAAACAAGCATTTATTATGGCCTGCTATGTGTTAAGCACTCTGATGAAGCACCTGCCTTTGTGTTTTGCCATCCTTTGTGTATTTTCCATTAAATAAAAATAAAGCTTTTTCAATATTTGATATGTTACTAGTCTGTTTATTTGGGAACTAAAGTTCCTTTTTGTTCTTACTTTGTGTAGACTTAGAAGCTAAATTCTGATATCCCTTGGGATAATCATAGTTGGGGACTGGAATTCACAACAGGTAACAGGATTGTATTGTGGAAATGGCTGTTGTGGCTTTGAATGTTTTTTTTGCCTTTGATGTTTAGTACCTGTGTGACCCTGGGCAACAGCTTAACTTTTCTAAGCCTCCTTTTCCTCATTTTAGACTGAAGAGGCTGAACTGAGGTTACTGGGGTTCTTTCAAGCTCTTTTTTCTAGCCTAGTTAATTGCAACTAACATAGGAGAGGAAAGGGTGTTTCAAAGTGCCCTTTTGAGAGAAGGTTTCTTATATTCTCATTTTGGGTAATCTCCCTTACATTGAGATTGATTTCTTTTGCTACATCAATTCATAAAACAATCTGTGAGATATGCTATGTTTTGCAATGGCACTCTGGTATAAGGGAATCCTTCCTGTGAGAACATAGGGTTCCTCTATTGACCCTTTCTACAACTGGGTTTACAATGCCATACTTCCTCAGGATACAAAAAAATAAGAGAAAAAAATACAGTCTTAAATTGCATTAACAATTTTTGTTAACGCAACAAAATTTTTTTGTCTTCCCAGTCATATTTCTAATTTATATTGAACATGTAGCCCAAACTTTTTTCAGCCTTTTATAAATCCGTCATGATTCTTCCTTTCCCTTTTTCTTAACTGAAAGTCCTGCCTTATATTTAACTGAAAAAGATGAGATAATTTGCCAGGTTATTCATTTTCTACGTTCTTCTTCATTTCACATGACCTAGATGCATTGTATCACTATCTTCTCCTTTACTACTGTTTCACCTGGAGAAGTGGCCCTTTTTCTTATCAAAGCAAAACTCTCTTCTTATGAAATATATCCATTGTGGCTCTTTTTCTAGCATTTTATTCCTTAAAATCATCATCATGTTTTCAGTTATCTTCAATCTCTGGAGAGTCTATCACTCTATTCAGTCTATCAAAGGCTCATGTCCCTTTAGGAGAGCATTTTTCATATGACTAGAGATATCTTATTTTTATTTTTATAATGCCTACTTTTTATATCCTTTGACTATCAGTTGGGGAATGGACTTTATTTTTACACATTTCACTCAGTTCTATTCTAAATATATATATTTGAGAAATGAGGCCTCTATCAGAGAAAATTGCTGCATTTTTTGGATATTGTTTTATTATGTATGATACCTTTTAACAAAAATGTTGTTTCCCTGATTATCCCTTTTAATTAGGTCTACTTTGCATTCTCATTTATGAGATCATGATTCCTTACACTTGCCTTTTTTTTTTTTTTAGTTTAGCTGAAAACCATTGTATTCTGTTCTAATCTTTTATTTTAAGTCTGTGTGTCTTTCTGTTTCAATTATGTGTATCTTATAATAACTTAATGTTAGATTCTAGTTTCTAATCTGCTTCTGTGTTATGGGTGAGTTAATCTCATTTACATTCACAGTTGTGATTACTATGTATTTCCCTTTATCTTATTTTCTTCTGTTTCTTTTTTTTCTTTTGCTTTTGCATGCTGCCTCTTCTCAAAAGGGACAACAACAACAACAAATAAAAAAACTTTGATTTGCTTCCCTTTGTAGTATTCTCTGGTTCGATTTTCTTGGGATTTCTGGGAGCAGCCTTCATTTCAGTTCAGTAATTACCACAAGAACAGCCAGGTATTAAAGTCTAAATCCTTTATTGTCTCCTTGCCTGGGACTGGGAAGCTTTCTTAGAGGCCTTTCAGCGTCTTGGTTACAGTGGAGAAAATGCAAGAGAGCCTGCCACCAGGAACCTGACCAAAGATAAATAAATCTCTCTCCTTGGTTCTGAGAGCTTGAGCTCTTACCCCTAGTCCTTTGTCTTCTCTGACTCTCTATGAATCTAGCTGAGGCTCTTAGCTTATATGCTCTACACTGAATATAAACAAATCATTATATCACTAGTTGTAATATTCTCTCCAAAAATGTAATATCCTCTGTGGGGATTTCTTGGGGTTTCTGGAGGCAGCCTTCATTTCAGTTCAGTAATCACCACACGAGTAGCCAGGAGTTAAAGTCCAAATCCTTTATTATCTCTTTCAAAGTCTTGTCTCCTTTCCTTAGGGCTCAGCTAGTTTTCTTAGAGGTCTATCTCTCTCCTTGGTTCCAAGAGCTCCTGCTACCAGTCCTTTGCTACTGCCAGCTTCTGCCTCTCGCTTCCTCCGAATGTCAAGGGTTTGTGCTTCAGCCTCCAGCCACCACAAAGGTAGATGATGGAATGAATCTGTCTCAGCTTTCGAGAGTTTCTAGTGCACCTGTCCTTTTCTGACCCTATGAGCTTCTCGCTTATATGTTCCACACTGAGTATACACCAATCATTATATCACTAGGAAACCATTATTTGTTGTAGGATGAAATCAATGCTAAACTAGATTTAACCATTGTCTCCTCAATTCCACTTAGTACCTTGTTTCAAGTTCTAGCTCATAACATCTCCTTGTAGTGTCAGATCAATCCTACTGAACCATGCTAAATTAGATAACTATTGTCTCTATCAAATCCACTGACTTAGAACCTTGTAAGAATCCTTTGTTTCAAATTCAGAGTTCTGGCCCATAACAACTAGGAAACCATTATTTGTTGTAAGATTAAATCAATCATACTGAATTTAGAGAACTATTAAGCACCATGCTAAACTAGATAACCATTGTCTCATCAATTCTACTTAGCACCTTGTAAGTCTCCTTTGTTTCAAGTTCAGAGTGCTGGCCCATAACATCCCTTAATCCATCCTTCCTTTTATTACTTCCCCCCCAACTATATTTCCCATATCCCAATTTCCCCTTCTATTTCTCTACTAATTATGTTTCTATACACAACTGATGTATATATCTATATCTATATGTGTGTGTACGTGTTTGTATGAAGTTTATACTACCTTAACTTGCTACTTAATTTGTTCCTTCCAGTATAAACGCTTTTCCTTGTATGCCTGTTTTATGTGAGAAAATTTCCTTCATTTTTCTCTCTCCTTTTTTCTAGTGCATTCATCTTTCTCAACCTCCTTTTTTTGAAATCATTCCAACATAATTGATTCGCATCTATGCCCTCTGTATATATAAACTCCTTTTAACTGCCTTAATAATGATAAAGTTCTTATGAGTTACAACATCATCTTCTTACATAACAATGTAGAAGGAATTATTTATTAGGAATAAATTTGGCTAGAGAGTCTTTGAGGTCTCATTCAGGTTTGAAATGCTGTGATGTTATCATCTCTAAAGCTCCTTCCAGCTCTACATCTAATCCTTAATGCCTATTATATATCTAGCATTGTTCTAGGTGCTCTGAGGGAGTCAAAAGAAAAATCAAACTGTGGTTCACCTCTTCAAGGGTTATTAAGTGATATAAAACTAACAATGAGAAGATAGTTAAAACAATTAAGTATTAGAATATTTGATCCTTCTTTTAAGTGAAATTGGAGATCAGAATCAAAATTGATTCTTGATTGATAACTGGAGAGATTATCAAAGGCCAGAGCAATCAGGGAAAGCTTTATGAAAAAGTGATAGAATATTAGTATAGTAGATTAGTATAGAAAGAATCAGTATCATGAGGTGGAAAGAGCCCTGGATTTAGAATAAAATAAAGGAATTTGAATTAGATGATTTCTAAAGTTGCTTTCAGTTCTAAATTAATGATACTAAGAATCACAACTAGTCTCCTAATTCCTAGATCCAAGCTTTTTCTGTTAAGATACTTCTGTGTTAGGGAATCAAAATTTGGAAAAAAAAAAAAAAAAAGGTCTTCATCTCCTTTACAATTCTTTTTTGTTTTTTTATTTTTTTTAGGAACTATACTTGTTGGATAGGATTAGACCTTGACAACGATACTAAAGGAATCAATCAGGATTTGCTATCTTTACTTCCTTTCAATGTTTCTTTTGATTTCTAGTTTTCAGAGTTATTAGACTTCCTCCTGCTGGCCAGTACCTTTCACTGCAGGCAATAGACAGAAGACATTTTTTCTTGTTCCAGTCTCTTCCTAATTAAATAGTCATAGTATAACAAATTTAGAGCTTGAAGGGATTTTAAAGGTGATTGAATCCAATACCTACACTTATTTTATAGATGAATAGATTGAGTCCCAGAGAGCATGGCTTGTCCTGAGTGCAACTGTTTCAAAGAAAAGTGAGATTCAAAACTAGTCATTTCTGACTCCAAACCAGCTCTCTAATTCTTTCTTTTTCTCTCTGTCTAAAATAATTAGTTGTTCTATTTACTCAACAATTCAACTGGCAAAATAAGTTGCTGACTACTTTATCTGATAAAATAATTTAAGTTAATATATTAATGATAAAGGGATAATTGCATTACTCTTTCAAGAGTGTATAATTTAAAGGAATGGACTATGTGGAAATTGGGGGTTGGATTGGGGAAGTAATAAATGCTCTTTCAGTGGGAAACTGTTTAATAGCCTTCAAATTACAAAATATATTCGACTTCCTTTGTAACCTGTGGAGAAAACAAAACAAAACAAACAAAAAACTATTTACCAATATTTTTGTGGTATTTTACACTTTCTCTTACATTATCTCAATTCTTAATACACCTGCAAAGTAAGGTTATTTTTGCCCATTTTTATTATGTACACATTTTGCAGATGAATAACCTGAGGATCAGAAAAGATAAACCATATACTAAAAGCCTCACAATAGGGTGAGTAATGAAACTGAAATTAAATCTCAGTCCTTATCTGATCAAATTCTCTTCCTACTATCATATTCTTTCTCTTCAGGCAGCATAGCACAAGATTTTAGAACTGGAAGGAAAATTGTCAATCTTCTAGTTAAACTCTCTTATTTTCCTTATGAAAACCTGAGATTATGGAGGTTAAATGACATATTTAGAATAATATTCAAGGATGTGACTAAGGTGAGACTCTTCTGTTTGGATCTTTTCATTAGATCTTAAATATGGTCCAACTGCCAATCATGGAAATTTTTATGAATCAACTTAACATTCCTGACATTACCTTGATGATATCAAAACATAAAAAGTAAGATTCTGTTTTAATTACTTGTTTTCAGCATAATTCAGGTGTCTCCCTTTCTTTAATTACTTATAAACTTGGATCTGGCATTCTTACAAATCAACATGTTTGACAGCAGTGCTCAAAAAGTTATCTTTTCAGCAGATATCTTATTGATTTGGGTACCAGTTTGTCTAGGACTTTTGCCTGCTCGTGTTTAAATTTGTTCTGAAATGGCTCAGAATCATCACACCAAACTTTAAGCTGATATGATTAGGTAAGGTTTGTTGCTAGAGGCAGTGTTATGCAATCTTTTAAAATCTTACTCTGCTCAGATGGTAACTGCTTATCAGCGGCATTGAACTCCTGTTCTGTGTTCATTTGTATTCCACTATGCCAAGACAGGAGTTTACTTAGCTTCCTGGGGTGACTTTCTTGCAGAAATAGCATTGCTTATGTTATTTGCATTTCAAATGCAAATAATGATGATACTGAATACTCTCATTCATTACTTATTAAATGTTTCAGGTGTCTTTGTCATTCCCTAAATACCAAACACAGGTCCAATTAGCTCATCAGATATTGCTTTCTTTATTAAATGCTAGACAGGAGGTGAGTCGTCATCTGCAAATGGCAGAGGGAGTATCTGCATAGGTGAGCTCACAGACCTATCCAAATCTACATTATTGTAGTACCAGCTTTTGGAATGTGGACCTGATGTATTTCAGGTTCCCAATGTCAGCTGCTGATAAAGC
Organism: Antechinus flavipes; assembly: GCF_016432865.1. Taxonomy (NCBI): domain Eukaryota; kingdom Metazoa; phylum Chordata; class Mammalia; order Dasyuromorphia; family Dasyuridae; genus Antechinus; species Antechinus flavipes. Next base: position 215,763,529 of record NC_067401.1, on the reverse strand, counting down.
TAAAATATTTCAGGATTTATATTTGGGCTTCTGTGTTAGAAATTACTGTTATGGGGATTTAAAGATTACTCTGAGAGCTAGATGGTATAGTGGATAGAGAATATGGCCTAGAGTTAGGAAGACTCATTTCCTGAGTTTAATTCTAGTTTCAGACTCTTACTAGCTATTATTCTGTTTGCCTCAGTTTTCTCACCTGAAAAATAAACTGGAAAAGAAAATGGCAAATAACTCCAATGTCTTTGTTAAGCAAATTCCAAATGGGGTCACAAAGAGTTGAACACGACTGGAAAATGACTGAACAATAAAAAATTGCTCTGGAGAAATGAAATAAGGGAAGTTTCCAAAGGGAATATTCTCTAGTGAAATAACATAAAGTTTGGATTTCTGTAAAGAAGAAAAGAAAATGTAAGAAAAAAAGGATGAAATCCGGCAATACTGTGATATTTGAGAACCACCAAGCATGAGTTCACAAAGGGAGGGGGCAATCAAGCATAGATCTCAAGAGCAGGTTCATGAAATTTAGCCAGATGCCAAATAGGAGATGAAGGTCTCTAGTGGAAAAAAAGTTGGGTCTAATGAAACCAGCTGGGTTGGGTTGAATGAATAATGATCAGCACTTCAGATGGAGTCAGAAAGCCTGTGTTTCCTTCTTGGCACTTTCCTCCTGTTTGCAATGACCTTGGGCAAGTCACATATGTCAGATCCTCACTGACAAAACAAAGCAGAGAAGTGAGGCAATATCCTGATAATTCAGGCAAAACCTCCATTCTTGCTTCTGGTAACTAAAAAGCCACTGGGAGACTAAATTGAAAACAAAGACAATTCAGCTGTTCTTTCCCCTTCTAATGGTATGCGTCATTATAAATTTATACTGCAGTACTTTAGTTACAAGCTAGCCTTTCATTTATGTTTGTAAATGATTGTGGCAAAAACTATGCAACTCAGGGTCACATCAGAATTTCTGTTGAGCATCCTAGAAGAATTGAGTTGCTGGGAGTTATAAATGGTCTGACAAAGTTACAGAGGAAATCAATGACAACAGATGAACACCCAGATGAAAAGTGCCAAATTAAATCAGTCATCCCTATATTTTACATTGTATAGAATAAAATATACAGATAAAACACCTGGATGATTAAGCTTTGTAATTTGTATCCAGATGTTTGGTGCTATGTAGACCCAGCCTTAACACAAGATCTTGACATGTTTATGGGATTAGAGAAAAATGATTCAACTTCTCTGCCCTCTTCCTTCATTGCTTTCAAAATCTTAACTTCTTTTTGCATTGGTGAATTTTCTAGTTTTTTAGAACTACTTAAAAATTTTTAATTGGGGTAGAATATACAAATGGAGTAAGAATAGCCTATGTCCATTCCTACTATTGTAAAGTTTTCTAAGTGGAATGAAGGAAAAAACTCTGCCCAAACTTCAATATGACAGTGAGAATGATTACCCTGAATAATTTCCCAGAAAGCTTTTTACTTTTTACTAATATAGAATCTTTGTAAATAGCAAACTTCCATGGTAGAAAGAGTGCTAGGCTTGGTGTAAAGAAGACCTAAGTTCAACTCTTGTCTTTGACACTAAACTCATCCTATTACAATGGATAAAAGACTTCAACATTTTCCAAGCTTTTTTCTTTATTTATAAAATGGAGAATAATATTGTTATGAGGCTTGTATACACATAATATGCTATACAACATATAATGTATGCAATAAATTGTACAAACTTTGAAATGCTTTGTAAATATCAATTATTATAGCCTTTAGTCAATAAAGTGGGATACTTATCTGATTATACATAAAGATTATGTCTACATTAGGGGAAAATATAAAGAAAATTACCCAGAACATATTTAATCTTTGTCTCTTCTTTTTCTGTCTCTGTTTCTTTCTCTGACACAAACACACATAAACATACACATTCTTTTACCTCAATTATTTGTCTATTATATGCAGAAAGAACTAGAATGATTTCTGTAGATAATATCCTTATTTATTGACTTCCTATTACTTGCAAAGATGTAAATCCAGCACTCATTTTAACTTCAGACAAAACAAATGTCTTTGACTATTGTTGACTAATATGTTCTTGCATTCAGGATGAAATGCTAACAATTTGTAGACATTTTCTTAACAATGACCCAAGCCTGGGGGGGCGGGAGGGGAGAGGAGCCGATTGAGAAAAGCAATAGCATCACTCTCCTCCATACTCCGAGGAAAGGTATTGTCACAGTGTCTTGACCTTCATGGGTAAGGATCATCCCACTGCAGCATCATCTCAAGTCTCTGAGCTTCATCTTTGATGCCGTGAGTACAGTGGAATGGATATTCATATCTTTCAGAAGCATGTCATTCTCCCACCCCTAATTTTTTTACTCAACGTGTTTGGTGTTAGGGTGAAGGGTGAAGGCCACATTTGAACATAAGTCAGGTTTTTTTATTTTATGTGGGGGAAAGCCGGGGGCGTTTGCACAACTTAAAACAGAAATCAAACCTTTAAAGGTCGACTCTATGTGTCCTGCCACTCATACTCTTTTCTGGCTTCTAACTTTCCTTAGGCTTAAAATATATCTGGAGATGTTGGTCTCTTTGTTCTTCAGAGAGTTCATCTCTTATTCTTAAAAAAAGGTCTTGTTGTTGAGAAAAGGGCAACAAACAAATAAAATAAAAGTTTTAGTTGATCACAGATACAGAGACTGTTGCTTACAACACAATAGAGCAAAGCAATGTTTGCTCTTATTTCAAGGAGATGCCATACATCATCACAATTCAAAAGGAAAGAGGATAGAAGGCCCTAGACTGGCTGACTTCTTAGTAACAAAGTTAGGAAGAGTTTGGAATAAGATGGAGTAGAAGAGTGAACTCTCTTTCTAAAATGAAAAAAAAAAGATATGGAAATGATATCTAGAAATAATGATTAATTGGATTTTTGTGTGTAGGTAGGATCATAGATTTAGAGCTGGAAGAAATCCCTACTATTTTATCCACTTATTCAACAACAACAAAAAAAAAACTGAGGCTCATGATAAAATTATATATAGATCTAGAACTGGAGACCAATTACTCCAACACTCTTATTTTGCAGATGAGGAAACTTAGAACATTAAGAATCGTAAGAATCAGTAACTTACAACAGTAAGAATCAGAAGGAAATTTTTAACACAGATCCTCTGACTTCAGAGTTGTTTCTAAGAATAATTGTCTAAAGGAAATTCTTTAAGGAAATTGTACTTCACTCATGAATCCTAAGAACGAATGAATAGGAAGCTTGGTGTTAAAAGATCAAAGTCAAAAGCTTGATGTGACTTTGTTAGTTTTCCTGATTGTACTTTAAAATTTGTCATTCAGGGGGCAGCTAGGTGGTACAGGGATAGAGCACGAGCCCTGAAGTCAGGAGGATTTGAGTTCAAATCTGATCTTAGACACTTAACACTTCCTAGCTGTGTAATCCTGGGCAAGTCACTTAACCTCACTTGCCTCAGCAAAAAAAAAAAAAAAAGTCATTCTGATTTATGACAGGTAATTAATATAGTGTAATGAATTGCAACATTTGTGTTTTGGAGTTTTTATTGAAGTTTGGATTATTTGAACAGATTTTGGAAATGAAAATGACCATTTTTTTCCCCCAAAACCTCAGAATGTCTATAGATACTTTCTGTGCCTTAATATTTTCACCTGAATTAACCCATTGCTTCACCAAGCTGTTGTGAGGAAGAATTAATATGTTATTGTAAAGTTATGATAAATATAAATGCACCAAACTGGAAAATATAAATAGTATAATTTATGCGATGAATGAATTTTTTTTTAAATTATTGTGTTTATAATGTGTTAGGACTTGTGTTAAGTGTTGGAAATATAAAATACAAAAGCAAGATAGAAGTCTCTTTACTTGAAGAATTTAATTTCTAATAGGAAGAGAACATATGGAAAACTATATCAAAAAGGAGAATTTTGGTCTTGAAAGTTATAGAGATAGTATAACGGAACAGTGGATAAAGTGTAGGACCCAGGGTCAGGAAGCCCTGAGTTTAAATCTGGCCTCAAGTACTTACTAGTTGTATGACTCTAAGCAAGTCACTTAATCTTGTTTACCTCAGTTTCCTCATTTGTAAAATGAACTGGAAAAGTAATACAAACCTCTCCAGTATTTTTGCCAAGAAAACCCCAAATGGGGTAACCAAGAGTTGTATATGACTAAAAATGACTAAATACAACAAATGGGTAATCAAGTAGTCCATTGACATGTCATTTCCAAAGGATATGGTAAGTATAGAGAATGGCTACCATGAATCAGAATGACAAGATTTTAAAGTACAATAAGGGAATCCAAAGAAGTTAGAGTTGAATGGTCAAACTTCTGTACATGAATTCTGGAGGTTCTACTTGGGAGGTGAAGCAGCAATAGTAAAGAAGAAAATCGACAGGGTAAAGATGAGGTAGGACATATAACATGATAAGAGCTCACTCCTTTCTACCAAGTTGAAATATGTATATCCTTATCCACTTTCTACTCATTGGTATTAGTCTTTAGGGCCAATGGAAACATTTAATCATTTTTCCACATAGCAAGTGTACTCAATAATATCATCCATGGGAATCCTTCAATTCAAAGATTCTCATACAGATAGTGTTGTGTTAGGTCTAGCAGGAGTCAATTTATATCAGTCTGTGAACTGCTTATTTTTCAGTGTGAATATTTCTATCATAGAATTGGCAAGCATTATAAACTTGGATTTGATTTATAATTTGCTGGTTGTCTAGGCTTAAGAAAATTCTGGGGAAATGTTAATAATGCAGATCAAATTTAAAAGACTGTCCTGTGCAAATTTTTTTTTTGCAGAGTTGGTTATTAAGAAATTAAATAAATAGATTATTAAATTATTAAATAAATACACCCTTGAGCATACATTTTCTTGTTATAAAGAATCACCCAGTATTTCCTTGTGCACAATCCATTACTCTCAAAAGAATGTATGCCCTTCCAACATTTCATTGCATTTAAGGGTTACTCTTTACCAAGTCTCAGTGGTATCTATCTGATCATTTATATTTATTTTTGTTAAGACTTCAAATTAATTTTAGGCACATTACTTGTACAATTTTATTATTTTTACTTGTTGCAAAGTCCTGTGATAATAGACAAACAATGAAGCAGCAGATACAGATACATTGGGAGTTGCAGTCACAACCCTGCACACAGGGTCATCTTCTTATTGGACTGAAGCAGTAGTGAAATTCAGTAGCTTATGAGCAACCTTTTTTAAAGAACAGACTTTCTTAGCCCCATCATGAAGAGGATGTTAAAAAAAACTGCTCTAAAATTATCTGCTGCACTAATTCTAACTCTGGCTTATTTACTGCTGCAAGCAGGAATTCTATCCTGGTCTCTCTCACATACAAATACACAAAAACTTTTACAAAGACAATTCCACTCATTCCTAGTATGTGAAATGTATACACATTTATGAACAACAAGAAATACACTAGACCTAAAAGATGAACACCTCTTGTTACAAGAGAACTCAGCAGGTATTGCATCCAAACAGGAGTCCTGAGTGAAACAAGCTAAATGAGGGCCAGCTTACCAAAGTTGGAGCTGGATGAATATTTTCTGAAGTAGCCATAATGATGAAGAGTACTGTGAAGCTAGTATAGGTTTTGCAATCAAAACTAATCTAGACAACAAAGTATATGCTTCTCAAAGCTTTCTTTCAAGTAGCTATATATATATATATATATATTTAGCCTATCATTTTGCTACAAAAGCATCATGCCATCATCACTAAAACACTTTTTTTCCCAACATGATGACTTATAATAAAGCCAAAGAAAGAATTTATGCAGGTCTTGAAACCATCATTATCAATGTGATAAAAGAGGAAAAGCCTATAATCTGTATGATTTTAAATGTAAGACTAGAGGGAAATTATCAAACATGGTAGAGAATCCCTGAGAAGAATGGAGTTGGAAAGAACAATATGGTAATTTTGTTGAAGATTTGTTCATCTCATCAACACTGTCTTTCATTTGCCTAAACACAGTAAAACTTTGTGAAAGCACCCTTACATTGAACATTGGCATTTAATAAACCATATACTTCAAAGAAGGAGAAACTGAGAGGATATGAGTCACACATAAAGTGTGTGGAAGAGTGATGGACCAATCATAGACTTATCCTCTCTAAGTTAAACATTTGCACTCAACAAAAGTGGCAACCTCAAGACAAGATGACTGTCAGAAAACAAGATTTATAAATTAGAATACTTCTCTGAACAGGACAGTTTTTTGTTAACTTGGAAGGAAAAGTGAGCTAATACATAGTTGGCAACAGTGGAGCTGAAAAAAAGTGGATAGTTTTCAGAAATTTGGTGCACAGCACTGAAATTTACTCACCTCAGCCAGAACACTCACAAACATCAAGATTGGTTTGACAAAAATCATGGAGAAATTTAAAAACTGCTAAATGAAAACCACATGATTTATCAGAAAGATAATTTATCTACCTCTAAGGAAAACAGCATTTAGCTCCATTAAAAGCAAAGTACAAGCAAATCTTAGAGAGAGGCAGAATTTTGACTCTGTAAGGAGGCAGATGAAATTCAGTTTTATACTAATAGTAACAATCTAAAGGGTTTTAATTAAGTCCTGGAGGTATTTACAGGGCAAAGACCTATGATGCATCTTCATTACTCAGTGCTGCTGGAGCTACATTAATTAGAGGTAAGGATATAATCTTGGAAACATGGGCTGAACACTTTCATAGCATTTTCAATAGACCACTATCACCAATGCTGAAGCCATTGACTATATATCTCAGACTGAAGTCAATCCCTCTGTAGCCAAACTTTCAACTAAAGAAGTGTAAAATGTCATTAGGTTCCTCTAATATGATAAAATATCTGGTGTTGATTCTATTCTAGCTGTATAAGGTAGGGAGTCTTCTGCTCATACAAAAGCTTGACTAAAATTTTCTGCAATATATGACAAGAGGAGGTTTTCCCCTAGGAGTTCAAGAATGCCTCCATTGTCTTTCTGTATAAAGAAAAGGGAAATAGATTGTCCTTTGAGAATCAAAGGCTGGGTGAGGGAGTCTCTCTCTCTTAGTTATTGCTGCCAAGATTCTTGTGAGAATATTTTTTAATAGACTGATTCTTCACTTGGAAGAGATGCACAATCTACCTGACAGACAGTGTGGCTTCACTGGATAGGATAAAAAGTGGCTCATGCAGAATATGATGCCTAACAACTTCATATTAACACCAGGAGCAGAAAAGAGCTCTGTACACAATATTCATCAATCAGACCAAAGCTTTTGATACCATCAGTCATGAAAGGTTCTGGAAAATCATGGCAAAATGTGGTTGCTTGAAGAAGTTAATCAGTACTTCAGTTTCATGATGGTATTTCTGCATGAGCTCTGGAAAATAGACCTCTTCAATGAGGATGAAAATAGCATCAAGGAAGGCCACTATACTAATAATAAATTATGTAACTTGAAAACACCATAAGTTAAGACTAAAATTGAGGGAAAGTTGCAAACAAAATGAGTTGAACAGACAGCTGTGAATGATTTCTGTAACTGAGCAAATTAAAGTTGGAAGCAAGTTATAGAAGTCCTTTAATACCTGAATAATAATTTTTTTTCCTGAAGTTGTTGAGAAATATTGAAGATTTTTGAGTAGCTGAAATTATTGCTTTAGGAAGATTTTTCTGGCAGAAGTGAGCAAAATGAACTAGAAGGGTAATAGCTGGAGGTATGGAAATTAAGTAGGAAGCTACTGCAGTGATAGCAGATATAGTATTTTATATAAAGATTTGCAAGCAGTTATCCCAGTTTACAGATAAGAAAACTGAGGCTATATTTCATCTGTAGTCACTCATTAAATATTGAAAATAGAATAAGAATCATAGACTAATTGATTTCAAATCGTAAACCATAGATTTGGAGCTAGAAGGGACCATATAAGTCTTCTATTCAAATATCCTTCATTTTTCAGATGAGAAAACTGAGATCTTTAGAGACATAATTAATTGCCCATGATCACATAATTTTTAAGTGACAAGAGACAGAATTCAAATCTAAATCCTCTGACTTATGTCATACTGTCTGCTTTCTACTATATTACCCTGAATTAAAATAATGAGCACCCAAAACATGGTAGTAGCTTTAACAATGGAGAGGATGAAATAGATCTAACTAGATACTAACTAGAAAGAAAGAATCAGTAGGATATTACAAGTCAAATTTTAATGGAAATCATTAACCCATACATAAGTATTCCTTTAGTTACATATTAATTGAGTTTTAGAATGTAATATCATATGTGTTTTGTTATAGTTTTATTTACTTTGTTAATTTTTTTTCCCATTTTAGTCTGTTACAAGGAGTGCTTGGAATGTTTGACACCCCTGTTGTGATTAATTTTATGAAGAGTATCAAGGGAAAGGAGGGAAAAGTACCACTAAATTGCTGTACTACAAGTAATGGAAGAAGTAGAAAAGTCAAGAAGGATCCTAGAATCACAAAATTATAGCTACAAGAATATTTAAAGGTCATTTAGGCTAACCTATCCATTTTAAAGAAGCCCGGATAGGAAGCTTAGTATAATACAGAATCTAGTCTGTTTCAGAGTCAAGCCCATCCTGGGCTCAAGTTCCATCATTCACAATTACAGACCCTGTGACTCTAGCAAGTCACTTAACCATTCAGTTCCCCAGACAATTCTCTAAATATAGAGAAGGTGTCAATCCATATGGATGGAGGGAGTTTCCTCATCTGGGAATTCATTATACTAATGAAATCACAGTTTCAGTTCCTATGTCTAACTCTATTCTAGGGAATTGAAGTGACTTGATAAATTTTTCACAGTTACTAAATGGAACAACTTAGACTTCAAATTCAGGTCCACCAACTCCAATCCGAACACTCTTAAGTTGAATCTATTATTTCTTTATTAAAAAGTTTGCACATATTCATATATACATATAAAACTTACATATTAATGCATATATACTATTCACATATAAACATGCAATATCACATGTCATTATGTATTATGTGTATTTATATATGCATTATAAATTATGTATTATATATCATTCATACATATATAGAAACACATGCATATATGTATATTTGTATATATGTATATAAAATCATTCACATATGTTGTCATGTGTTGAGATGGAGGTAGTAGTAGGTATCTAATGAAAATGTCCATCTGGCAGAGAGATACAGGTTTGAAAATTAGAAGAATTTGCATCAATGTATACAGATTTAAAAATCATCCACTGAGAAGACAAAATTGGAACCTGTTCTTTATTTCTATAGTCATATATCTTCATGATCTGATATAATTTATTTGATTTTTATCTGAAAAGCCCTTACTACATATTTATACCAACATTCATTTTATTCTATGTTTTAAACTATTGTAATGATAATAACATTTATATGTTGCTAGTTCTTTAATGACCAGTGTGAAGGCACATTTTCTTGTGTGACAATCACTCTGGCATTCTTCCTCCTGCTATGTTTTGAAATGCTATCTGGGTCTTGCAAATATATTCTACAATATCACAATCTTGCATAACTGACAGTAAAGATTCTGGAAGATTACCACCTTAGGAAGAAAATATGTCTGTATCTAGCATTAAGAGATCCATATAAATGCATTTTTATAGATATCTTTGAGGGCACAGGACATTTTCATTGAATGTCACTTTTGAATTGCAATTGCTCCTGAAGTACTTTTGTGTTCTTAGATTATTGCACAAGCCATGATCATTAGAAACTGGACTAAATTCAATTCTATACATGTGTTTCTATATAACTAATTTATATTTGAATATAATAACAGTCTCCTAAATTTAGAGCTAGAAGTGATCTTAAAGGACATGTAATTCAATTCCTCTATTTTATAGATGAAGAATCAGAGGCCCAATGAAGTTAAATGATTTTTCTGTAGTACATAAATTACAGAGCTGGAATGGATATTCAGATTCTCTGACTCCAAATTCAGGGCTCTTTCTACCATAATATAGATTCTAATTGTATTTGATTATTGATTGTAGAATTTGTAGATCTGGAATTTGGATATTTGTGGAGTATGGAATTTGTGGACATAGTAGAATTACGGATATAGGGGGAAAGTGTCTATGTAGCTATCCTTCATATTTAAATCTGATTTTTCAAATTAAAATTTAACAAAAAAATTTTAATGTACTCACTGTGGGCAAGACATTGTATGGTGCAACAAAGATGCAAATATGAATGAGGGTAGAGGAGATTACATATATGTGTCTTTGATGCAACTGATATAAAGCAGAATTCTATAAATACAGAGGAGATGCCCAGAGTAACTAATGTGAAAAATCTAGGGAAGGCTTAATCACTTTTCTTAATTGAACTGATCCTTGAGTATACAAATATGACTGAAATAGTATGATATGTATATATTATATATAATATATGTATATATGTATACATACATATATGTATACACTCTTATCACATAGAGAGTGATCTCAATGAATTATAGTTTTAAAATTCAGCAGAACTTCTGAGGTCATACATTACTAGTCATGACTTAGTCCCTGAATACTCTGCATCTTCAAAAGACTCATTCCTTTCTTGCTTTCTTTTTTTCCCCCGTACATCCAGTTAGCTGACAAATCTTGCCATCTTTTTTTTTTATAAGATATATCCTTATTTTCCTCCAAATTCTCAGTGTTGCCACATGTAGTTTAGTTCCTCTCTATCTCACCCATTGATTATGGCATTAATAATTTAATTAATAAACGAGAACACAATTCTGACTTAGAAGACATGTGACCTGAAAGTTTATTTTGTGGGTATTCTGGTCAACTTTTTTAGGGTCCCCAACTCTGATATATTTGGAAGCAATATAGTATAGAATAGGATTTCTAAGGTGCATGTGTGTGTGCACCACAAGCTCCTGGAAGTACCAACAGCAAGAGTACTAACAACTAAACATGAACTAAGAATGTCAATATCACTAATAATTAGTTAAAATGGGAAACTGTCAGATGGAAATTGAAGGACTTCTCTGCCACAGCCATAAAGCAGTGCTTTTTCATGATACTTGCCCTAGGCGTCAGAATTCCTAGTTATAGTTCTGATAACAATAATCAACCCCCTGTTCTCAATTATTTTTGGTCTTCTCAATAGTATCTGATGCACAATAAGAGCGTCTAGTCAATGTTTATTGAAACAAATGCTGAGGTAGTTGCTGTTCAGTCATTTCATTCATACCTTACTCTTCATGACTCCATTTAAGGTTTTCTTAGCAAACATAATTGGAGGAGTTTGCCATTTCTTCCCCAACTCATTTTACAGATGATGAAACTGAGGCAAATAGAGTTAAGTGATTTGCACAGTGGTACATAGTAAGCATTTAATGCATACTCATTGATTGATTATTCTTCTAGCTGCCCAGGACTGAAAATGTAGTCTCTTTAAAAGACTCCTCCCTTTCTCTTTTATCTGTATATCCAGTTAACAATGAAATATCATGGTGCCTTTTCTTTGAAATAACTCCCATAGTCATACCTTGTTCCTAATTCCAAAGTTAGCCATCTTTGTCTAGGCAATTTACCCATAGATTCTTAGTTGTTTTTTCTTAACTTCATCCCCCCCCCCAATATTCAATAAGGAACATCAATTACTCATTTCCTATGAATCATCTTGTTTAAATTCTACCTTGGTTTAAATTCCAAAAGCCATGCTCATCCTGGGATTATGATGGCTCTGATATTCTCTACTTGTTCTCTGGAGACTGTCCATCCTCTGGCAGAGGTCAGACTAGTGAAGATTGTTATTGACACTTTCCATATTGCTTCATCTCTGCAGATGAACAGATGATTTCACTCTCCCAGACTGTCTGTCAGTCTGGCACCTTCCCTAAGCAAAATATTTATTTTCAGAAAAGAAGAATCTGAAAATAAAAATAAGACAAAAGGGGCCATAAAGTTTGGTTCCTATGTATATAGATAAGCCAACCTATTTTCTCTGACCTGCATCTGGAATAGCTTCTTATCAAGTTCCTTATTTCATCCATAACATAAAAATACAAACTGTTGTGTAACTTTGTCTAAGCTCATGCATTATTGAACTAATAAATCATAGTGGCTTTGAAAGAACCAATATGCTCCAGCTGCCTCTCATGCAAATTAAGTGCATGTGCTAAAAAATCCTTATGGAAAATCCAATGGCTAGAAATATTGTGCACAATAAATATCTGTGTGTTTTTTCTTTCTATTTTTCCACAATGTTTGTTAGTCTGTCCTTTAATTGGAGCTTGAAATATTAACATTCCAAATTCAAGGTTTTTGTTTTCTTAAGAGGAAGCACTTAAGTGTTTCCCAGGTTTCTGCTTACATCACCATATTCTCTATATCTGCAAGTTAGTCCTAGGTTTTTAATTAATTCCCTTCAGCATTTGGGACATCTGTAATCCTTGAGTTCTTATTATGTTTAAAAACAACACAGCAGGACTTGATAAAGTTTGCATAGTGCATTGGAGAAGACAATAGACTGAAATTTGGAATCCTCACTTCAATCCCTGTCTGGGGCAAAACATTTAATACTATAGGTTCTTAGTTTCTTCAAATATTAGATGAGTAGTTTCAATTCAATGATTTCCAAAGTCTTTAGACACTCTAGTATTCTAATAGTTTAAGGGATTCCCAAATAGCCCTCATTACTTCTTGCTTGGATTATAGCAAAAGTTTAATGCTTCCAATTTTGTCCTACCAGTCCATTATATTCTGCATAGTATTCTCAGATTGTTCTCCTTCAAATATGATTTCATTGTGTCCTTCTCTTGTATTTCTCATTTCTACTATGTCTATATCTATGGAATTAAAGTCAAACTCTTTCTGACATTATTGACATAACCCAATTTATCACAATTTCCTAACATGATTCTATTGAAACAAAAATGTTTGTTTTGCTGTATCCCACACAAGTTTTGCTTATCACCTACCACTGCATCTCATGCTTGTGATTCTTCTCATATCTGGGATGCTGTCCTTATGGTTTTTTTTTTACTCTTAAATTTCATATCTGAAAGATTCACTTTGCCTAGGAACTTCCTTGACTGAAACCTTATAGAAACCTTTCCTTTTTTTTGGGGGGGGGTGGTTCTTCAATGTTCTCAGCACTTGTCACCAGACTGGTATAATGCTCTCCCATAAGTTCACTATATAGTCCAACCAAATCATTATTTCCCATTTACATATTTTATTTAAGTAATTTATACCATAATGGGTTTCACTTGAATATGTTTTTGTGTCATCATCTAATCCAATACAAAAAGAATCTACTATGATTAAGAATCTACTATGTAGAAGATAACCATCTAGGAGCTAGAAATATAAAGAGAAAAGAAAACATAGTGTCTGTATTCAAAGAACTTATATTTTTACTGAAGGCTACAACAGATAAAAAGATAATTATACACATGATTATTTGAATGAATAATCCTTTATTTTTTACACCAACATAGCTGATGATGCAGTAAATAGAGAATATTGGTTCTGGAATTAGGAAAACTTGACTTCATGTCTGGCAAATCACTTAACATCTGTCTGCATCAGTATTCTCAAACATAAAATGAATATCATACCTTTTTCATCATATCTACTTGTGAAGATCAAAAAAAATATGTGTACAATACTTTCCAAACATTTAAGTGATATTGATACACACACACATATAATATAGTGTATTATCATTATTTAATTTTTCTCCTTAATTTTTCAATATTCTTATCTTTCCTGAACCATTAAACCTGAACCATTAAAATTGCCTTCTAATTGTTCTCTGTTACTCTAGTCCCTATCCATTCTAATCCATCCTCTTCATATCTGCACATGTGATTTTCCCAAAGCATAAGTCTGATGATGTCCACTGCTTACTCAAAAAAGTACTTTATAAAGTTTGGAATATTGTATTTAGAGTCAAAGGAAACAGTTCAAATCTAAACTCTTTCACTTACTGTCATTTAACCTTTTTGTGCCTTAGTTTCCTTATTCATTGGATTTGAGGACATCTAAAATCCTTTCTAGCTCTAAATCTATTATCCTAGATTAAAGGTGGGAGTCAACTTTCAAAGTTATCACAAATCACTTAAAATAAAGGAGAAGATGCCATATCCTGATGCCTTATCAGATGAGAACACATCTCAATTACTTAGCCTGGATATGGGATACATTTTTCAGCTGAGGACACATCTCAATTGCTTCCTGTTGTGCATGTGATCTGGACAGCTCTATAGGAATGCCAGACAGTCTGTTTATATTGGCTGAGGAGCTTGGTCTTATCCTCTGGGGCAAGTATAACCATCATGTTAGTTGGAATAAGAGATTCCAGCATATGATAGCAAAAAAAAAAAAAAAAAAAAAAAAGGAGAGAAAACTTCCCAGGATATGAAAGCAATTGGGGTGCCTTTGTTATCCTCTTCCTTTTTTTTCCCCTTTTGAGAAGAAGGTTTCATAAACTTTGAAGTTCTAGAGAATACTGTACTTCCCATTTTCTAAGAGTTAATAGCCATCAATGTCTGTGTCAGGAACCAAGGACAGACTGAACGTAGTTTTAAGATTTCCCCAAACTGCTCGCTAGAAATCTTATACCAAAGATAAGGAGAATATGTTGAGGATTCTAGCCCCCCCCCCAAAAAAAAGACTCAATCTCCCAAACTGAATTTTCCCTTTGTTACATGAGTTCTCTAAACTAGAGCCCAAATTCCAGTGTTCTGTGTATATGTAGGAGAATAACAGTTCTAAATTGATATTTTGTACATTGTTCTTACCATTCTTAGTAAATACTCATTTCTAAAAATTAATTAATCCTTGCTAACTATCTGATTCCGACTGTAGGAAACAGATTGATTCAGACCCTTTATGAAGACCATTGTCAACCTCTTTGGAATATCCTTGAGGGACAACTTCTAGGTTTCCTTATCTATAGCCTTGAGGGGATATTAGGAACCTGGTCTCGGGATTACGGTTCTTCAGTTCAAGTAGGATTTAGGGTTGTAGCCCCAGAACATCACTACATCATAAATCTAGGAAAAATTATGGATACTTCTATTTGGTATCTTAAGACCTGCACAATCTGGCTTCAGCTTACCTTTCCAAGTTTATTAGGTATATTATTTACATTCCTATAGTTTACATTGTATACCAACATGATTGCTATTGTTCCCCATTTCAGGAATGCATTCTGATTTTACCTGCTTCTTATACTCTCTGATTTAGTTCAAATATCAGGAACTGAGAATATCTGGGCTCAAGTTCTTTCTCTGACATGTACTGACTGAGCAAGATATTTAACCTTTCAGTGTTCAAGCAATTCTATGAGACAGTCAGTTATAAATAAAGTGCTGCTCTGTCCTGTGGAGGATGTTTCTTTATCTGGGAGCTCCCTATACTAATACAATAATAAATCTAATACATAATTTCAGAATTTTACATTTACTTATGTATAAACAAATTTTTCCTGAGTAGTAAGTTTTTGATTGAAGGGGCTATTTATTTATCTATTTATTCATTCATTTATTTATTTTCTCTAAGTGTAGCACTCAGCACAGAGAATGAAATAAATGATATGGTTAATCAACCAATTGAAAAGCATTGCTTACTTATTATGCATCAGAAACCCTTTTAATCCTTAAGAATACAAAGACTTAAAAAAAATCTCTGCCCACAAGGAACTTATATTACAATAGACATGAGTTTCACAGTAGTTAAATCTTAGTTAAGGTACAATTTGCATCTTTGGAACTTATATCAAACTATTGAAATCACAAATCCATCTGTCTGAGAAATTGAGAACCTGAGAAAATGTACATATAATCTGGTTAAAGTACATAAGAGATTTCACCCACTTAGCCTCCTATATAAATAACCAGATACTTTTTGGTTGGCATTTGATAAATACTTCTATTGTTTGGTTGTAAGAGACTTGTATAAGCAGAATTAGAATTATTATTTTTGGCAGTCATAAAAGTTTTATGTTACCACGTCCTTAAGGTTATGTTGGTCTAGCCATTTTTGCCATTTTTGTTAATTAATAATCTTTTGGTTTCTATTACAGACGTTGTTTGTATCATTTTGCTAAATGTTTATGAGTAATATGATATCCACTTTGAGAATAATCATCTTTAAATTATACTCTTAGGCAATTTGGTTAATGGAATATAGAAACAATCCTTGAGTGATCCTGGATTTATTTTCATCCCCTTCTTCTTTTTCCTCTTCTTTTTTCACTTTTTCCTCCTCCTCCTCCTTTTCCTCCTTCTCCTTTGTTGTTTGCAGTGTTTTTCTGGCCTATCAGATAACTTGGCTCAAATCCTAACTGCTCCTGACAATCTATGACTGCAGACAGTCTTTCTGGGTCTCAGTTTCCTTATCTGTAGAACGTATCGACTACATGATACTGAGTTCTCTTTCTGACTTTATGATTCCTGTAGCTAAGTTTATATGATCTCTCATTCTAAAGATTATAAGTAACTCATTAACTCCTGTCTTCAACTTTTGTTCTCTCAGTCATACTGTCACTATTCAAGACAAAGATTAGAATGAAATTAGATCGTTCTATTTGCTTCATATTTTCTATTCACTGGGTCTGTTAACATTATTGTTATACATAGTAGTAACACCTAAAAGTCATTTAAGAAACTAGTTCCTATTATTTTGATGTTAGACATTCAGGACCAAGTGTATTTCAAAACTGCATGTATTGATGTCAAGCTTCCATTTCTAATCCACACTATAATTCTTCTGTTGACTAAGGAACTTTAACAACAGTACTTTTATTAGAGAAATTCAAAACCTAGTAGCCAATCTTGTAATGATGAACCTCCCCTATGGATGAGAGTGATATACAGTGGTGAATGGATGCACATTTACTGCCTTTCCAGAGTTAAAGGGCATACAAGATCAATGAAAAAGGAGAAATTAGTCTATTTAGCTGCACAGACATACAATAAGGAGACTAGAGTCTGTTGAACTATGGGTTTATCCCATTTAAGGGGATGATTTGTCTTTAGAAGAGAGAGCCTATTTGAAGCATCTTTTGAGATCCTGCATGTTGGGTGATTTGGGCTGGGGGATGAGAGCTTATCTCCTCTTTTCCCCACCAAGGCTGTGCAGTTTGCTAACTTCTTTGCAGAGATGCTGAATAAAGTCATCTTAGACCTGAATGCATCCCAGAGTGGATCTGTAAGGACTGTTAGTCTTTTTCTATGTGAACAGTCCTTGAATATAGTTTGCCTGTATTGGGTTCATAATCTCCAATAAACCACTTGGTCAGGAAGTGCTGAAGCCTCAGATATATATAATATAAAAAGAAGTGGTTACTGAAATTTACACATAGATAAATCTTTAGATCATCAAGATAACCCTTAACAGATCTGGGAGATTATTTTCACTTTGATAGTATAATCAGTTAAAAAATATATCTATTGTATTACTACTTCTTGGTACACTCACATAGTTTTCGTTGGTTAAAATAGTAATTGAAAAGATAGTTTATTTTGGACTGCTCTGCATATATTAGAGTCTTATGCTCTTAAACCAACTAACCAAACTGACTTTAAGAGTACAAAAACTGGAATGTCTATAAGGTAGACTTCCTATATAAGAACTATCAATGCAAGTCATTATTTAGATTAACTTGCTATTATAGCTGGATACTGGGACTCTAAAATTATGTATGAAAGACTGATCTTTTACTGTATTTCTCTTTTCATGTAGAGCAATGTGTGGCTGGGATGTTATACTACTTTATCCCTTTTTAAAAAAAAGTTTATTTATTTTCAATACACATTTTTAATGAATTACATTGAGAGAGAAAAATCAGAGCAAATGGGAAAAACCATGGGAGGGATAAAAAAAAACCTGAAAAAAGAAGTGAACCTAGCATGGGTTGATTTACATTCAGTCTCCTTAATTCTTTCTCTGGTTGCAGATGACATTTTCTGCCCAAAATCTATTGGGATTCCTTTGGATCACTGAACTACTGAGAAGAACCAGGACTTTCATAGTTAATCACTGTACATCTTTACTATCATTGTATAAAATGTATTCCTGGTTCTGCTTGTTTTACTCAGCATAACTTCATGTGAATCTTTCCAGATTTTTCTAAAATCAGCTTATCATTTTTATAGAACATTTTTATAATATTCAGTTACCTTAATGTACCACAACTTGTTCAATGATTCCCCAATTGATGGGCCTCCACTCCTTTTCCAATTCTTTGCTACCACAAAAAGCTGCTACAAACATTTTTGCCTGTGTATGTCCTTTCCCTTCCTTTATCATTTCATTGTGGTACAGATCTAGGTATGGCTCTGCTGAGTCAAGGGGTATCACAGTTTTATGGCTTTTTGGACATAGCTCCAGATTGCTCTCTTGAATGATTCGATAATTTCATAACTCCACCAACAATGCATTCATGTTCCAGTTTTCCCACATCCCCTCTAATATTTATCATTATCTTTTCCTGTCATCTTAGCTAATTTGAGAGGTATGAGATGGTATCTCAGATTGTTTTAATTTGCATTTCTCTAATCAATAGTGATTTAGAGCACTTTTTCATATAACTATAAATAATTTTAATTTCATCATCTGAAAATTGTCTGTTTATATCCTTTGAACATTTATCAATTGGGGCACCTTATCTCTTATAGATTTGTAATTAAGGATCTAAAATATGTGACCAGAAACTCAGTCAGATCCAAAGATTGATACAAGTAGTTTTCTTATAATTATATATATCAAGCAACAGTTTTGTCTTATCTGAAAACTGATCAACCAGTTATTGTTTCCATGTTTCTTTGCTTGTTTATAGATACCTGGGAGGAGGGAGACATCTTTTTTTCTGAACTCAGAGAATTGTATCTATTTACATTTTATTTGGAAAGTCTTTAATCTTTTACCCAATTAGAAATAAGATTACCTAATGTTGTGTTGGTCTTAGTTGGTCAATCATATTTTGTATTATAAAAGTTTATTTATTTTCTCCTGTATTTGAGGTCCTGGCCTAAATTAAAGAGGTCTGATACAGGTTTGTTGGGAAATTGCTATGCATCACTTAATAAATCAATATGCTTATAGGAACAAACCTTTGTTTTCTCAGTCATTTTATCTGTCATTCTCCATAAGATTTAATTAGATGAATAAATGATTGAAGAGATGGTAAACTAACTTACTTTGTCCAGAGATTCAATCTGGGCTTTTTTTTTTTTTTCTGGGACCTCTATTTGCTAAAATTTAATTTGGCAATACAACATCCTAGTAAGTGAATGGTTAGCTAGATTGGTCTGTAGAGCTTAGAGATAGTCAGTCTGAAGAATTTAACTGTTCTCTGGCTTAAAGGGAACCATTTTCCATACTGAGATAATACTCCTAAAAACCCCCAAAATACAACTAACAAACCCCAAACTTCTTTCTTAAGAATGATATTAAGTTGATTAGAGTTACAAATACCATGCCATTTTGTGAATAAAATGATTCGTCTAGCTGGAAATCACTAAGGAGTAACCACATAAATAATTTGCAGGAGAGAGAACATAATTAGTATAGATGGTTCTGAAGTTACCAAATTACCAAGGACTACTAGTTTCTACTTAAAGGACTCATTCTCTCCAAGAGATACTGAGTATTTTGATTGAAGAATGTGACCTAGATTTAATTGGATTAATGGATGGTGATACTTTTTATTATTCATGTACGTATTTTGGATGCCTGATTATTTCTTTTACCCCATTGCTGAGAAAATACATGTTTAAGTTTTAGAAGTGTTATAGCTGTGAGGAGGTGATATGAGCAAATGAACATCAGTAAAACAGAAGAGTTAAAGTGTTAAGTAAAGGAAGTGTTTCTCCTCAGGGTTGCCCTTATGATACTAAGATGTGATTCGATATGGTTCTTCCATAGAACCTATCCTTGCCAATGTGAGAGCATGATGAAACAAGTGACTCAATCTAGAGAATATCGATATCCACATACCTGGGTCAGAGCTATATAGATATATGTACATACATGCATAGGTGTATGTTTATCTGTACATATAACATAAACAATCTATGGAATGAGATTATACTTTTAAAATTAGGTAGGGAGTCTATTGAACTTGCTCATGTATCTATTTTAAGTGCTCAGAAAAGCAAAATATCTTAACAATCCTGCATAATACAACATCTTTGGATGCTATGGTATTTAATCTTTTGATATTTAATCAGTATAAACATGAATTTGAAAGGACATTGCATTGCCTTAAATGCAAAATAATCATAATCATAATTATATTTTTCAAATTTTATAGTTGGAAGGACTTTTTGAGATCACATAATCCAACTCCCTCATTTTTACAAATTGAGAAACTGAGGCAAACTTTAATGTCAAAACCACAAACACACTTTTTGAATGGCTGCTATTTCCTCTCTTCTTCATATCCATTTTGAAGAAAAAAGTGAATCTTAAAATTCATCTTGGGCAACATCAAAGAGAATCTTAATTAGGAAAACAAATATTCCACTAAATGAAATTTCTCCTTTCAACGTATCTACTGAACTCCAAAAGGTGGGAGAGGAGAGGATTATACACTCAAGATGAAAAGGGACCAGAAGAGATCCTTTGGAAGTTACATGGCAAGAAAAGATTAATATGCTAAGGAGGAAGAGAGCTGAGCCGTCACACCTCACATCTGGCTCTTACAGATTTGGCAGCCCCTTCTGCCCTAGAGATGAGAGAAAGAAAACACCTTCACCAACACATGCTATTCTATTGTTAGAGATAATGACACAGTTTTGCAAACATGCTGATTTCATTTTAGGGAAAGGACTTTAGAATTTAAACAAGGTTGATATAACAATAATAAGCCTCTAGAAATGAAAAAAAAAAGTCCATTTTTACTCCTGATACTCAACACCTCTGAAGGTGTTAGCAAAACAATAACAAGTACCTGACAGGTTTTTTTTTTTTTTAGTGAGCTTAATTAACTGTATTCATTTTGGGGCTCTGAATTGTTACAAACACAGACACATTCATGCACTGAAACCTGCCCCAAATCCAGAGAAATAAAATCATTTGTTGGCTTGGTTTTATTTGCAAAGGAAGGTTCAGTTGCCCTTTTTATTATTGTTAGAGCTCAAGACAATGTTTCTTTACTTATGAGCAGATGTTTGAAATCCTCCAGGAGGTTTCTCTAAGACTATGGAAATGAACTTGGCATGGGTACTGGGCTCCCAGGTGGAGCGGGTGCACATGAGCCTCCTTAGAAGTGTTAGATCAAGGCTAGTCAGAGAGAGCAACAGAGCCTAGCCACCAAAAGCCGAGTGCTTTGGTGAGTGACAGGTACAGGCTCCTTCTGAAGCATAAAAAGGAATGCTAAATGATCTCCCTGACAGAATAAATCTTCTGTTTGTTTGGTCTGGACCAGATGTGCTACAGGCTGATGTGGAAATGTCTGCTGATGCCAATTTCACTTTAAATCACAATTTGGCAGGCAGGTTAGTTTGGAAAGTTGCAGTCCATTTAGCACTTTAAACAGAAATGTTATCCAGTGGTCCTCTTGGTTAATTTGCGAGCCCCCACCAGGGCCTAACTAGAACTCTAAGTAGCTGTCTTCTAGAGAAGCAGGTTGTTTGATGTAAAGATCCTGCCCTGAGACTAGATGGAAAATATGGCTTTATACCCTATCTGCTCTGGCTACCAGTCAATCACTTAATAGGTAATTATTAAACACCTAAAATGTGCTTTTCATTGTGTTAGGCTCTCATACTGCAGACTCAGAAATGATTTTTATTCTGCATGTACCTTACTTTAATGAGTAATATATAAAATAATTGCATTCCTTAGATCAGGGTCAAATGCAGAACTACCAAACTGCAGGTGAGATCAATTCTCTATAGTTTAAGAGTTCAAGACATTACAGGGAATGATCTGAGAGACCAAAAAATTTTATCCTTCTAAGAATATTTAATTTAAAAATATGTATGCTTCCCAGGACAAGGCATGAACTTGTACTCGAAAGAAATCAAGTTATGATTTGGAGTATAAAGACAGAAAACATTCTTTTTCTCTGAGATCAGATAATCATGCTTTTTCTTTTCTCTTTTTTTCCCCAGAAACTACTTCTTCATTATCTTTTTCAGCAATCCTTCTCTCACAGAAGCAGGCCTCAGGGCTCTGTCCACAGAGAAAGGATTTCCCCTCTACTCCCGTTGTCTGGATGCCTTCATCTGCTGTCATTTCAGGTTCCATATTAAAAATAGTTATTGAGAGAGGAATTTTAGTTATTTAATGGATGAAGACAAATTTTTACTTCTGGTGGTTAAAAATATAAGATATTTAAATCAGTATAATTCTTGATCAAATTAAATTTAAAATTTTTAATTTTTTTCTTAGTAATTCATGGTAGAATAATAACCTCTTTGATGGAAAATTTTGCCTCATGGGTAAATAAGACTTGAGTTTGGTTTACTTCATGAAGAAATACAAAAACACTCTTTTGTTTTTAAGCAACTTTCTCATTTTCCATAAAATACCCAATTTATATTTAATTGTCAACTGCCATTAGCACATGTTGATATGTGATTATGTCTAAAATTGCATTAACATGAATTTTCTTGGCATTCATAATGTAGGTAAATATTCTATTTCTATCATCTCCATAATTATTTCTTTCTGATTTGAGTTTTCCAGGTTGAAGATGGACCTTTGATATTTTTACCCTAACCATCTTTTCACTGATTATTTTTATAATTATCTGGTAGAGACTCATTTTTATTCATTTCTTTAGTTTGGCTATTCAATTGTATTTGATAGCTTTCTGGGATATTGATTGTTTTTCCATTTATTCCTTCATGTTATATATAAAACTTCTCATATCTTCATAGTTCTTCACCCTATAGATTAGTTTCTTAAAGAGACTGGTTTGTTATTAGTGATCTTGGGGAAGATGAGTATGGATTTCTGTTAGTTATACACTTTATCAAATCTAGTAGGAATCTCTTGCTAACAAGGTTGTTATTCATTCATTCATTCACTTTTATCAATCAATTTTTGATAGAATGGGCTTAATGAGTAAACTAGAAAAAATAATGATGGGATCTGTGCTAGTATCTAGGATACTGGTGTCATGCCCAGCAGTGGGAGAGAAATATTTAACAATCAACTCTCTTTAAAAAATTATGAAGGAATGCACCTTTAATTTTAATTTGTATTAACACTTTAAAAATCACTTTCTTTAGTCTAGAAATCAATATATCAATGTTACCTCTTCATTTATGGCATTTGCCATTTTCTAAAGTATAAATGTTCACCCTAAAATTTTAACAGTCAGCTTTTCTGAGTTTATTTGAACTGGCTCCATACAAACCTTTGATTCTGTCATTCTTCATTGTTTTCTTATGATTTCAGTAGTTTTTTTATCTTAAATCTATTTTTTAATCAAATTTGGACTCTCATACAGTTTTTTTGACCTGTCAATTATAATATCTCTAAAATGCACACAGAAATAACTGGAATACTTCATTTACTAAGACACCTTCATGGAAACTCACAGCTGTTGTTATATAACCTTCTCTTTGAATTCTTCATAATCTTATTCAGGCTTATTTTACATTAGTTCTGTTTATATACTCAATATTCCATCCCTGTGACCTCTTTATTATTCCTCTATACACAATATTATTATTATTATTATTATTATTATTATTATTATTATTATTATTACTGAAGCAATTGGGATTAAGTGACTTTCCCAGAGTCACACAGCTAGGAAGTATTGTCTGAGACCAGATTTGAACTCAGGTACTCTTGACTTTAGGACTGATGCTCTAGCCACTGCACCACCTGGCTGCCTCTAATCATTTTCTTAACTTTTTAATTTTTCATAGTATTTTTCTAATATGTGAAGTATTGTTTCATCTGTTGTATTATTTCAAGTCTCTTCAAAGCTCAACTCAAGAGATACCTCCCTTTTCTGATCCCTTAAATTGTTAGTTTTCTTTGTCTCCTAACATTACTTGTATTTGCTACTGTTGGTGCTTCTTCCTAACCTTTCCTCTGATGAAATTATGATTAAGGAATCAATACTCATCCTATCTTACTCTGTGTGCTTCTAGAGAATTTGATTATATTCCTGCAGAGATATGCTTGGTTAAGGGCACCTAAGGAATGCAGTAAATTTAGAGCATTGGGCCAGGAATAAGGATGATTGGAGTTCCAATTTGACCTCAGATATTACTAAATGCATGATCATGGGCAAGTCATAATCCTGTTTGCCTCAGTTTCTTCATCTATGAAATTAAAAAAATGGGAAAACATTCTTTGTTAACAAAACCACAGGTGGAGTCATGAAGAGTAAAAATTATAGAAAAACAACTGAATGATTGGTTAGATCATAAAGGTAAATCAGGTATTGTTAATTGAAAGAAATTAAGGGAAATCTTGCTGCTACTAAGTAGAATAATAAAACATTTATTCTACATACTTGAATATTTTTTGATAATCTGTTTTTTATCCCTTAATATTTTGACTTTCTCTAAATACTCTAGAGGGATATACTAAATCTTAGAGCCGTGCCTTTGAATTTATTTATTAATTCCATTAATAGCTAAATTGATTAAATCATTTCCCAATTGCTTCTCCATGTATTATTATATTTCCACTTGTTTGCTTCTGTTTCCCCAGACTTTTTTAAAGATTAAATATATATATATATATATGTGTGTATAAGAAATAAGACAATTAGAGCTGGATTGTTAACACTAATTAACTAATTAATCTCTCCTTGTATCATCATCATCCTCTCACATGAAGAGATCCATTCAACAGGCCCGAGTTAGACCTCCAGCAACCACTGGCAGGTGGGTCCCATATCACAACATATGGTGCCCAAAGACAGGACATAAGAAACACAAGAAACAAAGAAGCAGCAGTGTTGGAGAGCTGTTCGTGAGCAGGATCCTCACAGAGTTCCTTTGGTAACCCGCAAGGAAGGAAAGGGAGAAGAGAATCGGAAGACTTTTTAATAGGGATAATTAAATTGGCCAACACATTAAAGGGCTGAGCCAAGAGACTGATGAGAGACTTAAATGCCTGTTCTGACTATAGTCCTCTTCTCCATTTGAAAGTTTGCCTCCAAGACATCTCACAAGCTTTAACACCTGCTATAGTGCTGTTTGTACTCCTTTGCACTCCCTAGCATGCAGACTCAGATATTTTAGCATGTGGACTCAGATAACAGCTAATGCACAAACTTACTGAAAATATTGTGGGGGAAAAATAATTGTATTTTCATAAAACAAAAAAAAACAGGGAATTGTTAAGGACCATGCCTAAGTGAAGGGGCAGGTCAATTCTCTGAGAGTCTCCATAGCTGTGAATTATTAAAGGAGTTACGAAGTAGCCTTCACAGATGTTCCTTGTGGATTGGGAATGAAATAAATTGGAGGCAAGAGGGAAGAGGAAAGAAAGGTCAGGAAATAGCAACTGTCTCTCAGTCTCCTTGTATCATCATCATCCTCTTCTCACATGAAGAGAACCATTCTACAGGTCTGAGTTAGACTCCAGCAGATACTGGTAGGTTGCTCCAGTATCACAACAAATTTCAAGTTACAAAAGAGCCATAGATTGGATACTATAGTAAATGCTTTATTATCTTAATGTAAGTACACTCACTTTAATAGTTATGTTTGTTTGGAATATTGCTTAACCCCATGTTTTCCCTTAATTTGAAATACACTATTGTTCAGAAATCTACTTACTTCATGGTGCTGGTATAGGGAAGAATAAATTTATCCAGGCTTTTGGGGCACCTGGTAGCACAATGAATAGAAAACTAGACCTGAAATCAGAGGGATGGTTTAAATATGGCCTCAGGCACTTACTAGTTGTACACTGCTGTTAAGTCATTTACCTCCTATTTGCCTCAGTTTCCTCAGCTCTAAAATGGGGATAACAACAGCATCTATCTTACAATACTGCTGTGAAAACAAAATAAGATAATCTTTGTAATTCTGGAACATAGTAGGTGTTGTATAAATGTTCTCTCTTTAAATATGAAAAAGAAAGGAAAGGTATCCTTTATTTCTTAATAAACTCCTCAATATTTGTTTCAACAATAATAGCTAACATATAACATGGAAACTTTGCAAATTTAATATATATCAATTGATCCTCAGGACAATCCATTGAAATAGGTGCTGTTATAATCACCATTTTATAATATTTTATAGTGAGATGGAGAAAGATGATACATTAAAGGTCACCAAGTTAATCCAACTCAGAACTGTCCAATTCCAAACCCAATAATCTAACCACTGTCGTATACCTAGTTGGCTCTAGCTTAGATGTTTTTTGTTTGGTTCTTAATATAAAATAATACACACACACAATATATATATGCATATATATATATATATATATGTATATATATACATATATACATACATATGCATCCAAAATATGTAATTATTAATCACAGTTCATTTTAATATACCTTGGCAAATAACTATTCAGTTACTTTACTCTTTTGAATTAAATTTGCCTTGGGATGGCAAAGTAATGTCTCAGGGCTCAATTCACCCTGTCTTTTAGTTAAACTGAATCATAGCCACGTGGATCTGCCTTTTATATATGAGTGAAATTCCTATTCTTATCTTCTTCCTCTGATTATGTCTGCATTTCATCCCAGGTTATTAAGTAACAAGAGGGCAAAATTGGGGCAGCCAAGTGGTGCAGTGCATAAAGCACTGGTCCCCATTTCAGGAGGATGAGTTCAAATTGAGTCTCAGACACTTGATACATATTAGCTTGGGCAAGTCACTTAAACTCGCCAACTCTATCTGTATGTCTGTCTGTCTTCTATTGTAGAGAAATAAAGCATTTTTTTTAATTGTAGTTATTTCTATGCTTAAGATGTTAGGGGAATAAAGCATGTGTGCTTCTTTTTTGAGTTGTAGTCATTTTTCTGCCTATAATTTGCTCTATTTTTAGATGGTAAAGCTGACCTTTATCAAAACCTGTGATTGACGGTCAAACTAATGCATATAAACAACATTGTTCCTTTCTGGATCTAGCTATTAAAAAAGATTGTGTTCTCATTTCAGTCATGCTCCTTCCTTACATTTTAGACAAGTTATCTAACCACCCTCTAACTCTGATTTTTGCATTTGTCAAATGAAGTTAGTTACTGTTCTCAAATGACATAGTCATATTGTTGGAAAGGCTGTTAGAGACTGTCCAGTGCTAATCATGATTTTAATAATAATAATAATAACATTATCATCATAATAATATGATACAATATAAAGAAACTGAGGCCCAGATTTGTGCCCTTTCCATTGTTCCAAAAACATTCTCAATCTTACCCATTATTTTACAGATAAAGAAATTGAAGCCCAGATAGTTAAATTTGCCTTCTTTTAAAGACACATGCTTAATATTTATATAACCCAGACTAATTGCTACTCAGTTATGCTTCTTTTGTATGTTTCAGACCTGAAGTTAGTGATAGGAAGGCAAAGAGGAAAATTGCTTATATTTGGAGAGCTTTAGCATTATTCAAATGCCATTTTGTAAAATTTTTATTTCAGTGAACTAAAAAATCTTCCGATACTGGAGTGTTAGAGCCTTGTACTTCTAAACATTGAATGATGTTTCCTAAATTGATAAATGGTCAAAGGATGTAAATCTACAATCTCTTGGGATTCAGTATTAATAGGGACCTCGCTGTACAACCATTATAAGATTGACCACATAAAGAAACTTTATTTGTAGTAATTGGTTTTAAGTTAATTCCACATTCATTTATTAGGTATCCATTATGTGCAAAACACTTTACTAGGTTCTGATTTTTTTTTGTCTTAAGGGGAGAGAAGTTGAAGAATGAACTGCTAACTCTTGAAAACAGGTAGGAGTTTCTGTGAATGTTCAGTACTTGGGTATGTATATAGGGGAGAAGGAATGAGGTAGAAGAGATGACCTGTAGTTAAGTCATGAGTCTGTGAAGTACTGAAAATCAGCTTGTCTGTCTCATGTGATTGGGATCGAGCTTGTAAGCTAGTGGTTAGATTTCCACGTTCTAAAAAGTGTTTTTTCTTTACTATTGCAACAAAGTTCATCAGTTGACTGATTAAGCTATCTATATTCACTTTGTACAATAATTAGGATAACATTTTGGAAATAGTAGCCAAAAGTTCCCTAATTCCCTTGCATGTAAAGTGTAGCAGAAATAAGAAAATGATGCAACCAATAAAAAGAGTAAAATAAACAGAACAAAAAATCAATCAAAACTTTGAGTAATTATAAAGAATAAGCTTGACCTTGGAGAAGAGATGAGAAAAATGTAATGCAGTTTTTTTTTTTTCTTTGAAGAGACGGAGAACTACAGATAAGAAATTTGCCATCCTTTTTAGTCCCCCAGGATCAATACCTTGTGCCCTCCTTAGCTTTTTACTCTTTTTCAACCTCCATATTCAATTTGTTGCAAAAACCTATTGATTTTAATTTCCTGATTTCTCTTTTATACACCTCCTTCTCTACTCAAACATTACGATTTAGCTAATTCAAGTCCTCATCACTCAGAGTTGAATTCTTCCAATAACCTGGTGATGGGTCTCTTTGCCACAAACTTCTCCCCACTCTAATCTATCTTTGACCCAACTATCAAACTGATATTCCTAAAGCATAGGTCTGCTCATATTATAATCTTTCCATACTCAATAAACCCTAGGGAAACAATCCAGATTATGCAATTTAATAGGACTCAGTTGATTACCTCAGACACTGTAAGATAATAGTCTAGTTTGTAAGTTTGACCATATAACTCTCTTCCCTATTCAATGAATCCCAATGACTCTGTATTAATTCAAATGTAAAATCCTTTGTTCAGCTTTCAAAGCCACT
Organism: Antechinus flavipes; assembly: GCF_016432865.1. NCBI lineage: Eukaryota > Metazoa > Chordata > Mammalia > Dasyuromorphia > Dasyuridae > Antechinus > Antechinus flavipes. The sequence continues at coordinate 215,734,577 of NC_067401.1, read as the reverse complement.
CATAATTCACTCCATTAAATTTTATTGTCTTCTGCATTGAATACATTCTCCCTCATGTACTCTGTAATCCCATTATAGTGACTTCCTTGCTGTACCTCTAACAAAACATTGCTTCCCCTAAGTTAGGGTATTTTCATTGGCTCTACTCCATATGTGGAATATTCTTCCTCTTCAACTCTATCTCTTATAATGTGTTGGTTACTTTTTTTGAAGTGATTTTTTTCTCTTTCTTTTCCTTTTCTTTTTCTGGGGGTTACAATGCATCAATATCTGGATAGAATGGGGACATGTTTAGAAATGATGAAGTAAAAGAAAATAAACATGTTTAAAGGGCAAACACAAGAGAATTGGACTAAATGATCAATGAATTCATTTCTAATTTTAAATAGATGATCCTATTAATTTAAAATGCTTGAAATAGAAGGAAGGTGAAAACACAGGACTGGTATGACTCCTAATGGGAAATGTCAACAAAAAAAAAATCATTATTCTGCTCAATTCTACCAAAATGTATTAAGCTCCTATTATGTACGTTTCAGAGTGCTAGGAACCTGTGATAGACAAATTAAAAACAATATATCATTTTCCCTACAGGAGCTAGTAGGGGTTGAGGGTATGGAGGGAAAGAGGGAAATAGAAGGAAGGTATGTGTGTATACTACAATATATGTATGTGTGTATACTATACTTTACATCCCAACATGTATCCTTCAATCTAGTTGCCTTCTTTGCTGTTTCATAAACAAGACACTTCATCTTTTAATTCCAGGCATTTTTCCTGGCTGTTTCTCATGCCTGGAATGTTCTCCCTCCTTTACTAGCTGATGCTTTTAATTCCCAACTAAAATCTCACCTTCTACAGAAAGTTTTTCTATTCCCTATTAAGTCTAATGCCTTCATTCAAATATTTTTTCTATTTAGCCTTTAAACAGCTTGCTTTGCATATATTTGTTTTCATGCTGTGTACTGCATTAAACTCTTAAGCTGCTTGAAGTAAATGCCTATCTTTTGCCTCTTTTTTTTTTTTTACTCTCAAGCATATAGCACAATGCATGATACATAGGTATTTAACAAAAAATTGTTGATTCATTCCTTACTTCAGGTTGCATAATGTCATAAAAGTCTTCCCATGCTTCTCTGAATTACCTTTATTTATCAGTTGTTACAGAGTAGCAATGAAACATTTCCTTCATGTATCACAATTCATTTAACGATTTCTCAACTTTTGGCATATACTTGGTTTTTTAACTACTACAAAAGAAATTATAGATATTTCCAAAGTACCTCTTTTTGCAAAAGATGAAAAAGAAGCCCAGAGAAAGAGTGACTTACTATCTACATCCTCAAGAGACATACCACATACATATTTAAAAGTGGTAGAGTTACAATTTAGTTAGACCAGGTTTTCTGATTAAAGTTAGTATTCTTCACCAATTATTTGTCCATTGTATTATGTTTCTGCCAAATCAACTTTTGGTAAAGCAATCAATTAATCAGTTTTCAGCCACAAGTCCTATTGTATGCCTGCCTTATCACATGACAAGGAGGGCTTTTATGATCTTGTATTTACAATGCATTTGTTTTTTTACAGTTTTTTTTTTTCTTTTTAGTTGACTATGTTGCACCTGCTACTGGGGCTCAGTTTACTCTAAAGGAAAAATAAACTATGGCAATTGTCAAAGTCATTTAAAAATACCTTGAGGAATATTTGAGATCTCATAGAGAACTCTGAAACCTGTTGTGTTTTGGAACAATTCCAAGTCTACCTCTAAATTTCCTTTATTTTCTTTCTCATGTTCTTAGAAGATGATTTCCATGAAAACGAGATCTTTATTTCTTGAGAGTTCATCTGCTCCTGCTGTTCAGAGAAAAGAAGTGCTTAAAATTTAAGTTCTACAAATGGAATTAGAATGTTTCTCAGAACTTCCCACAAGGCACAAGTAGCTTATGCAAGTCTACAAGGGATTTAGACACTGCTGCCTACCAGCTGCTGTGGGGACCAGATTTTGCTTTTAGATCTTTTCTTTGGGACCTCTCATGGAAGAGAACAGCCATTATAACTTAAATAGTAGTCAACTTTGGGATGATGAGACCAGTAACACATCTTCTACTCTTCTTTCTGTCCCTAACTTTTGGTTTGGATTTATTTGTCTAATTTTTAAAAAATCATCAAATTGATCCATTGGATCAATGATGGACAGAAGCAGCTACACCCAAAGAAAGGCACTGGGAAATGAATGTAAACTGTTTGCATTTTTGTTTTTTTTTTTCCCAGGTTATTTCTGCCTTCTGAATCCAATTCTCCCTGTGCAACAAGAGAACTGTTTGGTTCTGCATGCATATGCTGTATCTAGGATATACCATGACATATTTAACATGTATAGGACTGCTTGCCATCTGCAGGGAGGGAGGGGAAAAATTGGAACAGAAGTGAGTGGAAGGGATAATGGTGTAAAAATTATCCTGGCATGGGTTCTGTCAATAAAAAAAGTCATTTAAAAGAATAAAAAATAAAAATAAATCATCAAATTTCATTTTGATTGTACTAGCACTTATTATTCACTGTAATTATCAGGAGATTCCAATGTACCTTTTAAGTGATATATGTGAAATGAGGGTATGGGAGTAGATGATCTCTAAAGTTCCATAATCTCTAATTTCTGTGAGTCCTTAAATTAAATTGTACTAATAAATCTAATTAATTTAAATACTTTGAATTATATTACATAATTATTTCATTTGATCATCATGATGATTTTGAAATATAAGCATTGTGTTTGTTATCATTTTCATTTTACAGATTAAGAAATAAACTCAGTTTAAATGTTTTGCTCAGCTAATAAGTATAAGAAGTGGGATTCAAATTCCATTTCTTCCTGATTTCAGGTCCAGAGTTTTAGCCACTCACAATGCCACTCTACCACTCAATTGGGATTATCCCTTTATGTCACTGTCTTTTTAAAAATACCTTTTCCATTTTTTTTTAGTTAAGGAATGCTACACATTAAGTTGACAAAATATTTATAGTTAAACTTGAATTTTTGTATGTGGGTCAGGTTTTCCATCATTTCACAAATCCGTTGACTGATTGTCATATGAACTTCCTTAGGGACTTACTAGACAGGTTCTTTCTGAATAAGCTATTCAATGAGAATATGTTTGGCATTTAGGTCATGGATTAGATCAGAGAATGTTAAAGCCCATGCATACCTTAGAGATCATCTAGTCTGATCCCCTCATTTTACTGATGGATAAGCTGTAACATAGAGATGATGTGATTTGCCAAAAACCACATGGCTGGTGCAGCCTAAGTCAAAAGCATTTAGGATATGAGATTGCAATTTATGTATTAGAGAACATATCATGAAATATCTCTCATCTGACCAAGAAGATATAGTAACAGACGTGATATCTGAATACTTAAAGAAGACTCTCTCAAGATATGGATACAAATATTATAATGAAGGTTACAAAAAAGGAAAGACATTTTTATTTGGGAAATGGTCTCATGATTTCATTGATATAGGGAATTTCTACAAGTTTTTTAATTAACTTGTTTTCAATGAAAAAATAACAAAAAAAATCCAAATCTTCATAAGAAAGATTAATAGTCAAGCAAAAATAATCCCCATGCTGACCATCTTTAAATATATATATATATATATATATATACATATATATATATATACATATATATATATATATCTTATTTTACATTGAGTTTATCAGCTGTCAAGAGTTGGGTGGTATTCTTCACCAAATACCTTCTTCACCAAAGGTCCTATGAATTTGAAGTTGTCAATTTTACAGAAAGACTGCTTACTTGTCTTTGTGATTATAATTGCATTGCATTGTATTCATGCATGGTTCTTTTAAATCATCAACTTATTTATTATTTTCATAGCACAGTTGTATTTAATTATATTTATATAACATAATTCATTGATGAATTTCCCAGTTGATGAACACACCCCTTGATTTTAGGGTTTTTTGAATTATAAAAAGAGTTGTTATAAATGTGTTTGTACTAATACATTCATTTTCCTATTCATCAATTTATTTGAATTATAGATTGGTGAAAGAGTATGAATAGTTTACAGATATTTAGGAGGTATTGTTTCAGCTTTCTGAAAATGGTTATATCAATTCATAACTCCATCAATAAAGCACCATTGTACCAGCTTTCATAGTTCCCCAATATTTGTGATTTTTTTTCTTTAACTTTGCTAACTTGATGAATGTAAGTGAATTGTCAGAGTTATCTTAATTTGCATTTATCTTGTCAAATCAGCTGAAGTTAACAAGATTGTATTAAGTATATATTATGTGGCTGACACTGTGTTAAACATGAGGAAAGGTAAAAACATCCTTGCTCTCAAGAAGTTCACATTTATGGGGGAAACTACATGCAGAGAAATACACACACACACACACACACACACACACACACACACACCTTATAAAAGTTAAATTGATGGTAATTTTAGAGGGAAGGTACTAAAATCATAGGTTGTAGAATATAGAGGAAAAGCCTTTTTTTTTTTTTTTTTTTTTTAAGGCCTTTAGTTGAGTTTGAAGGAAACCTGGAAATTACTGTACCAGTGATGAAGAAGGAAAGAAATCTAAGTATGAAAGACAGGTAGAGAAAAGGAACAGAGTGGGGAGATAAGAGTTTGGTATGTGATTATCAATTTGTGGAGTACACATAACACTGGAAAGGTAGAAGGAAACCAGGTAGGACTTTTAAAGCCAAATGTAGATTTTTATAATTAATCCTTGAAATAATAGGGACCTACCTACTTGAGTTAATTTGGTATATAAGTGACACAATTAGACCTATGACATGCTTCTATGGATTTTTCCCCCTTTAAGAATTTAATTATGAATTATTTCATTGATTTTCCTGAAATTAGTTTCTTAAAATTATCTAATTCTTCTTGTATTAATCTGAATATTTTCTATTTTTAAAGTATTTATCCATTTTAACCTAAGTTACCACTTTATGGGCAAATACATGGGCAAGAGATTTTCTAATAATTTTTATTATGCTTCTTTTAAATTTAACATTGATTTTCTTTTTCATTTTTTTGATACTTGGTTAATGGTTTGAATTCTTTGAATAGCTCCTAATGTAGGAAAAGCCACAATGGTAGAAGGTAACCCCAAGTAATCACAAATTCCATTCCAAAAATATTGAAATGACACCTCAAATAGAATTCTGGAGTAGTGAAATTAACAAAAAATGGAGTTAAACAGTTTTCCAGTCATAAACAATTTGGGAGGTCAGCAGAAATGGTCGGTTTTGCAGTGGGATGGTCACTCTATGGTTTAGAATTGACTATGCCTGTCAAACCAACAGCAAGCTTTGGGGTTCGCTGCAGGAATGAGAGCAACAGCTTCTGGAGTTTTCAGCTTGCAAATAGTAAGGGAATCAAACAATTAGTCAGACAATACAGAATATTTCAGTATTTTTGGCTTTAGGTATCGGGCATCATTGCATTTCTGAGTCACAGTCCCAGAGTGAGATAGAGTACTAACACACTACAACATACTGCCCCAGGGGAACAGGGACCATCAGTCACAATTCCAGGACAGAAAAGAATTATTGGGCTCACTCATACACCAAGCCAGGAAAATAATGGCTATATCTCTCCTTAGATCATATCATGTTAGAAAGACTGAAAGTTTACAGGACTCTAAACATACTCTGAAAACAACAGTATGACAAAACGAGAAGCTTGGGATAGTATTTTTCTACTTTAGGAACAGAACCTAAAAGTCAAGTTATGGGCTGGAAAAAATGAGCAAAGAAAAATGTACCCGACCATAGAAAATTACTATGGTGACAAGGGAAGATGAAGACACAAACTCAGAATTTAATGAAGTCAAAATGGCTACATGCTAAAAGTCAAAGAAAAATATGAATTGCCCACATGTCCCGAAAAAATTCTTGAAAGAAGCTCAAAATTCATTTTAAAAATCAAATTTAAAAGGTAGAAAAAAATTGTGAAAAGTATAAACATGATACAAGAAAAAATATGAAAAGAGTCAAAAGTTCTTAAAAAGTGGCACAAAAATACTGAATAAGATAATTAAAAAACATAATTGGCCAACTCATAAAAGGAGCACAAAAATCCATAAAAAAGAATTTCTTAAAAAGAATGGCCAAATGGTAAAAAAGAGCACAAATTTCAATAAAGAAAATAATTCCTTACAAATAGTAGAATCTAAGGACACCATATGACAAAACAGTAAAAAATCTAAACAAAAATCAAGAGATGAGAAAAAATGTGAAATATTTCATTGGAAAAAAAATGATCTGAAAAATAAATCTAGAAAAGATATAAATTAAGAATTTGTAGATTACCTGAAAATCATGATTAAAAACAAAAATACAATAAAACAAAAAAATGAGCCTAAACATTATCTTTCAAGAAATTATAAAGAAAAACTGCCCTAATAGCCTTGAATTAGAGGGTAAAGTACAAATGGAAAGAATTTATTCATTACCTTCTGAAAATGTCCCAAAATGAAAATTCTTGACAATATTACAGCCAAGTTCCAAAGCTCTCAGATTATGGACAAAAAATGTTGCAAGGAGACACCAATAAACTATTCACAAATCATGGATCCATAGTCTGGATCACACATGAATCAGCAATTTCTACATTATAAGATTGGAGGGCTTGGAATATTTTGGAGGAGTTAGGATTACAATTTAGAATCACTTACCCAGAAAAATTGAATATGCTCCTTCTGGGGAAAAAAGGATATTTAATGACATTGAGGGCTTTCAAGCATTTTTTGATGAAATAATTAGAGGTGAATAAAACATTTGATTTCCAAATATAAATTTAAGGAGAAACATTAAAGATAAAAAAGGTAAGATAGGTTATAATGAATTCAATAAACCTGACTTATTTATATTCCTTCATGGGAAAATGGAGCTTATAACTCCAAAGAATTTTATCATTATTAAAGCAGTCAGGAGTACACATAGACATAGATTGTGAGTTTAATAGACAAGATAATTGAAAAAAATACAATGAAGGGCTTAGAAAGAAGGATATGCTGGCAGAAGAGAGAAGGAAAAGGTAGAATATTTCACATAAAAGAGACACAAAAGGAAGAGTGGAAGGAAATGAAGAATGCTTGAAATTTCCTGTCATCAGAACTGGCTCAAAGAGGAAATATAATGCACTATCACACATGTTCAGTTGGGTGTAGAAATCAATTCTTCCCTAAAAAAAGGAAAGTAGGAGGGGATAAGAATAAGAAAAGGGAAGAGGGATGATAGCATATCGGAGGAGATGGTGGTCAGAAGCAAAATATACTTTTGAGGAAGTAGCATTTTGCTAAAAGATTTCAAAGACAATAATATAATATAAATACTAAATATATATATACACCAAATGTTACTGTTCAATCATTCAGTTATGTCCATCTCTTCATGACTTTGTGGTCCATAGCATACCAGACTCTTCTATCCTTTTATATGTCACTGTTTCTCAATATCTGTCCAAGCATGTTCATTGTTTCCATGATACTGTGACTCCCAACTCTAACCCTAACCCTAAATTCGTGCCTCTTGACTCCCGACTCTTATCCTCTGTTATCCCCTTCTCATTTTTTCAATTTTTTCTAAATCCCATATCTTTTCCAATTAGTCCAATCTTCTTACTATGTGGACAAAGTATTTAATCTTGAGATTCATTATTTGATCTTCCAGTGAATAGCCTTAATTTGTTTTTTTAAGTATTGGTTGTTTTGGTAACTTTGAATCTAAGAGACTCTCAACAATCTTCTCCAGTATCAAATTCAAAAGCATCAATTCTATGGCACTCATTTTTTATAAACCATTTTTTACAGCCATATATTGCTTTGTCAGTAAGACTTTTATCCCTAAGATGATATCTCTACTTTTGGGTATGTTGTCCAGATATATCATACTTTCATTCCAAGGAGCAAATATCTTTTAATTTCATGGCTGCAGTCACCATTTACAGTTATCTTTGAGTCCAAGAATTAAAAACCTGACACTGTTTCTATTTCTTGTTCATTAACTTACCAGAAATCGAGGGGACAAGTCATTTTGGTGTAAGCAACAAAATTATTTTTTTATATTTTATTTTTAATTTTTAGTAATAACTTTTTATTTTCAAAATATATGCACAGATAGTTTTTTAACATTCACCATTTCAAAACATTGGGTTCCAAAATTTTGCTCCCTCCTCCTCCCCATTCCTCTAGACAGCATGTAATCCAAATAGGTTAAACGAGTACAATTCTTCTAAATATATTTCCACATTTATCATACCGTACAAGGAAAATCACATCAAAAAGGAAAAAAAGTGAGAAAAAAAGCAATCAAAAAACAACACAAAAGGTGAAAATTCTATGTTATGATTCACATTCAGTCCCTATGGTCCTCTTTCTAGATGCAGATGGCTCTCACCATCACAACTATATTGAAAAGAATCAAGTCCATCATAGTTGAGCATCCAAATTCTTTCTTTTAATTAAAGCTTTTTATTTTCAAAACATATACATGGATAAGTTTTCAACATTGAACCCTGCAAAATCTTGCATTCCAAATTTTCCTCCTACCTCCTCCTCTAGATGCAAGTAAGCCAATATATGTTAAACATGTGCAATTCTTCTGTTCATTTCTCCAATTGTTGTGCTGCACAAGTAAAATAAGATCAAAAAGTTAAAATGAGAAAGAAAAAAAAATGAAAGCAAATAACAACAAAAAGAATGAAAATACTATGTTGTGATCTATAATCAGTTCCCACAATCTTCTTTCTGGGTATAGATGGCTTGCTTCATCACAGGATCATTGGAACTAGCCTGAATCATCTATTTGTTTAAAAAAAGTAATGCCCAGCAGAATTGATCATCATATAATCTTGTTTCCGTGTTCAATGATCTCCTGGTTCTACTCAGTTCTCTTAGCATCAGTTCATGTAAGTCTCTCCAGGCTTCTCTGAAATTATTCTGCTAATCATTTCTTATAGAACAATAATATTCCATACCATTCATATGCCATGATTTATTCAGCCATTCTTTAACTGATGGGCTTCCACTCAATTTCCAGTTTCTTGCCACTACAAAAAGGGCTGCCATAAACATTTTTGCACATGTGGGTCCCTTTCCATCCTTTATGAACTCTTTGGAATAAAAGCCCAGTAGAAATATTGCTGGATCAAAGGCTATTCACAGTTTAATAGACCTTTGGGCCTATTTCCAAATTGCTCACCAGAATGGTTGAATCAGTTCACAACTCCACCAACAATGTATTAGTGTCCCAGTTTTCCCACATTCCTTCCCACATTCATCATTAACTTTTCCTGTCATCTTAGTCAGTCTGAGATGGATATAGTGGTACCTCAGAGTTCTTTTAATTTGCATTTCTCTGATAAATTGTGATTTAGAGCATCTTTTCATATGACTAAAATGGTTGCAATTTCTTCATCTGAATTTTTGATTTAAAAATTTGAAATTTGAAAATTTTCATCTGAAAATTGTCTGTTCATACTCTTTGGCCATTTATCAATTGGAGAATTAATAAATCTGAGTCAAGTCTCTATATTTTAGAAATGAGGCCTTTGTCAGAATCCTTGAATGAAAAATGTGTTCCCAGTTTATTGTTTCCCTTCTAATCTTGTCTGCATTGGTTTTGTTTACACAAAAACTTTTTAACTTAATATAATCAAAATTATCTATTTTGCATTTAATAATGTATTTTAGTTCTTCTTTGGCTACAAATTCCTTCATTTTCCATAGATCAGAAACGTAAACTATCTTTTGTTCTTCATATTTGCTTATATTACCACTTTTTATGTCTATATCATGAACCCATTTTGACCTTATCTTGGTATATGGTGTTGGGTGTGGGCCAATGCCTGCCATACTAGTTTCTACTTGTCAAATAGTGAGTTCTTATTCCCAAGGGGATAAGATCTTTGGGTTTGTCAAACACTAGATTACTATAGTCAATGACAATTGTTTTTGGTGAACCTAATCTATTCCACTGATCAACTACTCTATTTCTTAGCCACTATCAAATGGTTTTGATGACTACTGCTTTGTAATACAGTTTTTGGTTTGATATATCTAGGCCACTTTCATTTGCATTTCTTTTCATTAATCTTTTTGAAATTATTGACCTTTTGTTCTTCTAGATGAACTTTGTTATTTTTCCTAGATCTGTAAAATAATTTCTTGAGAGTTTGATTGGTATAGCACTTAATAAATAGATTAATTGAGATAGTATTGACATTTTTATTCTATTTACTCCACTATAAGCACTTGATATTTTTCCAATTGATTAGATCTGACTTTATGTAGAAACTGCTTTGTAATTTTATTCACATATTCCTGGCTTTGCCTTAGTAGACTCCCAAATATTTTATATTTTTAATAGTTATTTTAAATGAAATTTCTCTTTGTACCTCTTGCTACTCGGCTTTGTTGGCAATATATAAAATGCTGATGATTTATATAAATTTATTTTGTATCCTGAAACTTTACTAAAGTTGTGAATTGTTTTTAATAGTTTTTTAGTTGATTCTCTAGGATTATCTAAGCATACCATCATACCATCTGCAAAGAGTGAAAATTTGGTTTCTTTATTACCTACTCTAATTCCTTTTAATCTCCTTTTCTTATTGCCAAAGCTAACATTCCTTTTGTTATTGAAGGTTTTTTTTTTATTTTCAAAACATATGCAAGGATAATTTTTCAACTGACCCTTGGAAAAACTTGTGTTCCAAGTTTTTCCTCCTTTCCCTTATGTCTTCCCCTAAAGGGCAAGTGAGCCAATATATGCTAAACATGGTAAAAAAAATATATGTTCAATCCAATGTACACATACATATTTTTACAATTATCTTGCTACACAAGAAAAATCATATCAAAAAGTGAACAAAATGAGTAAGAAAAGAAAATTATGGGAAATCACAACAAAAAGGATGAAAATATTATGTTGTGATCCATCCTCAGTTCTCACAATCCTCTCTCGGGGTGTAGAGGGCTCTCATCATCACAAGATCATTGAAACTGGCCTGAATCATATTGCTGAAGAGAGGCATATCCTGAATTAATCATCATTTAATCTTATTGGTGCGGTGTGCAATGATCTCCTGATTCTCATTTCACTTAGCATTAGTTCATGTAAGTCTTTCCAGGCCTCTCTGAAGTCATCCAGCTGATTATTTCTTATAGAAAAATAATATTCCATAACATTCATATACTATAACTTATTTGGCCATTCCCCAATGCATAGACATCCACTCAGTTTCCAGTTTCTTGCCACTACAAAAAGGGCTACCACAAACAATTTTGCACATGTGGGTCCCTTTCCATCCTTTCCATCTCTTTGGAATATAAGCCCAGTAGAATTACTGTTGGATCAAAGAGTATGCACAGTTTGATAACCCTTTGGGCATAGTTCCAAATTGCTCTCTAGAATAGTGGGATCACTTCACAACTCCAACAACAATGTATTTTTCCACATCCCAGTTTTGATTACCAGTTTTCCCACATCACTTCCAACATTCATCATTGTATTTTCTTGTCATCTTAGCCAATGTGACAGGTGTGTAGTGGTACCTCAGAGTTATCTTAACTTGTATTTCCCTGATCAATAATCATTTAGACGATCTTCTCATATGACTAGAAATGGTTTCAATTTCTTCATGTAAAAATTGTCTGTTCATGTCCTTTGCCCATTTATCAATTGGAGAATTAATAAATTTGATTCAATTCTCTATATGTTTTAGAAATGAGGCCTTTATCAGAATCTTTGAATGTAAAAATGTTTCCCCAGTTTATTGCTTCCCTTTTAATCTTGTCTGCATTGGTTTTGTTTGTACAAAAACTTTTTAACTTAACGTAATCAAATTTATCTATTTTGCATTCAACAATAGACTCCAGTTCTTCTTTGATCACAAATTCCTTCCTTCTCCACAGATCTGTTTTTCTAATTTGCTTATAATATCCCTCTTTATGTCTAAATCAAGAACCCATTTTGACCTTATCTTGGTACACAGTGTTAGATATGGGTCAATGCCTACTTTTGGCTACACTAGTTTCCAATTTTCTCAGCAGTTTTTGTCAAATAGTGAATTCTTATCCTCAAAACTGTGGTAAAAACACTAGATTACTATAGTTATTGACTATTTTGTCCTATGAACCTAACCTATTCTACTGATCAACTACTCTATTTTTTGGTATCAAATGGTTTTGATGACCACTGTTTTATAATATAGTTTTAGATCTGGTACAGCCAGGCCACCTTTATCTGCATTTTTTCCATTAATTCTCTTGAAATTCTTGACCTTTTGTTCTTTCAGATGAATATTGTTGTTATTTTTTTCTAGATCAGTAAAATAGTTTCTTGGGAGTTTGGTATAGCACTAAATAAATATATTAGTTTAGGTAGTATTGTCATCTTTATTATATTTGCTTGATCTATCCAAGAGCATTTAATATTTTTCCAATTGATTAGATCTGACTTTATTTGTGTAGAAAATATTTTGCAGTTATGTTCATAGAGTTACTGATTTTGCCTTGGGATTATAGATTCCCAAATATTTTATATTATCAACAGTTATTTTAAAAGGAATTTCTCTTTGAATCTCTTACTGCTGGACTTTGTTGGTAATATATAAAAAGGCTAATGATTTATGTGGATTTATTTTGTATCCTGCAACTTTGCTAAAATTGTGCATTTTTATTAGTAATTTTTAGTCAATTCCCTGGGATTCTCTAGGTATACCATAATATCATCTGCAAAGAGTAATCATTTGGTTTCCTCATTATCTACTCTATTTTCTTTCATCTCTTTTTCTTCTCTTATTGACAAAATTAATATTTTTAATACAATGTTGAATTAAATAGATGCTACTGACTATTTTAAGGAAAAATCCATTTATTCTGATACTCTTTAGTGTTTTTTTTTTTTTTTTTTTTTTTTTGCTAAGGCAAGTGGGGTTAAGTAACTTGACCGGGTCACACAGCTAGGAAGCATTAAGTGTCTGAGGCTAGATTTGAACTGAGGTCCTCCTGATTTCAGGGCTGGTGCTCTATTCACTGTGCCACCTAACCATCCCTTTCTAGTGTTTTTAATAGGAATGGGTGTTAGATTTTACAAATGCTTTTTCTGCATCTGTTGAGATAATTATATGATTTTTGTTAGCTTGAGTTTTGAAATAGTCAATTATGCTAATAGTTTTCCTAATATTGAACAAACTCAATAGTCCTGGTTTAAATCCTACTTGACCATGATGTATTGTCCTGGGACTTTCTGTAGTCCTTTGCTAATATTTTATTTAAGATTTTTGCAGCAATATTCAGTAGGGAAATTGGTCTATAATTTTGTGCACCAAAATTCTTAAAGGAAAAATAAATCAGTTACATAAGGAAATAAAGAGTAAAAATAAATTAGTGGAGGAGCTGTACCTTCTCTTAGAACTGGGAAAATCTAACAACAACAGAAGTTAAGGAGATAAATAAAAGTTTGAAAAAATTAGATATAATTGACGTGTAGAAAACTGAATGGAAATAGAAAGGAATATTCCTTTTCATTTTCAGCTGTGTATGATACCTACAGGAAAACTGACTATGTATTAGAGCATAAAAAGCACAACCAAATATGTAAAAGCAGAACAAACAAATGCTTCTTTTCAGATAATATTGCAATAAAATTATATTCAACAAAGGGCAATGGAAACATAAATTAAAAACTAAATGTAATCCTAAAAAAAATTGGTCCAAAGAACAAATTGTTAGAAAAAAAATATGTTTGCAAAAATTTAAGTGAATGATAACAGTGAGATAGCATAGAAAAATTTATCAAGTACTACCACAACATTTCTTAGGGAAAATTCTTATCTTTAAATATTTACATCAATAAAATAAAGAAAGAGAAAATCACTGAATTGGCAATAACAGAACACAAAAAAAAACCAATTAAAAATACCTAATTAAGCATCAAATTGGAATTTCTGAAAATTAAAAGAACACTCAATAACTTTGGAAATAAAAATAAAACCATGGAACCAATACATAAAACAAGGAATTGGTTTCATGAAAAAAATTAATCCATCAATTAACTTGATTTAAAAGAAAGAAGAAAATGAAATTTTCATTACCGAAGATGAAAAAGTTAAATTCACCCCAATGAAAGGAACATTTAAGCAATTATTAGGAGTTAATTTTATCTAATTATTGACTTTAACAATCTCTGGGAAATGAATAAATATTTTCAAAAATATCCACATTAATGAAGAGGAAATGTCATTTTCCTCAATTGTTTCTGATTCCTCATTATCCCTTTTGTGGGTTTTCTTGGAAAAAAAAATACTGTACTCATTTACCATTTCCTTTTCCATTTTACAATTTTACAAATGAGGAAAATGAGGCAAGCAGGATTAAGCAACTTGCCCAGAGTTATATAACTACTATGTGTCTGAGGTTGGATTTGAACTCAGATCTTCCTGACTCCAGGTCTTCCTGGAGTAATAGTCCATTTTAATGGTATCTTAGAAAAAGAATTTGAACCAATTGTGAATGAGCTTCTCACAAAATACTCTCCAGAACAATTTGGAAAAATAGGCAAAAAAGTAGTTCTACAAAATTTCTTTTATGACATAAATATGATGCTAATACCTAACCAGAAAGAGCAAAAACAGACCCAAAAAACCCCACCACAAAACAACAAATTTTCAGACCAATTTTCTTAATGAATATTGATGCAAAAATTCTAGCAAGGACATTATAGAAATATGTAAATAAATTATGTGCTATGACCAGGTGGGATTTATACCAGGAATCCAGGATTGGTACAAAATTGGAAAAAAAAATATCAGCATAATTAACTATATCAATTGAAAAAACAACAAATATCATATGATTCTCTTAAGAGATGAAGAAAAAGCTTTTTATGAATACAACAAATGTAACAATTAAAAACCACTAGAAAACATAGCTTTCCCAATAAGATCAAGGGTGAAGAAAGGATTGTTATCCAATACTGCACTAGAAAAGCTACATATAGCAATAAACAGAAAAAAAAATTGAAAGAATTAGAATAGGCAATGAGGAAACAAAAACTACCATCATTCTTTATAGATGATATGATGGCATACTTAATGAATCAACTAAAAGACTGGTTGAAATAATTATTAATTTCAGCAAAGTAAAAGAATTATAAATCCAAATAAATCATCAGCACTTCTATCTTTTTATCAACAAAGTCCAATAAGAGATAGAAAGAGAAATCCCATTCAAAATGATTGCCTGCCAAGATAAACCCAGGAATTATATGAACATAATTAGTCAGAGATAAACAAATGGATAAATATCAATTACTTATGTGTAAGTCAAATTTTTAGGATTAAAAAGCACAATTCTATGCAAATTAATTTACTTATTCAGTTATATACCAATGAAACTACAAAAACTTATTTTATAGAACTAGAAAGTAATCATATAGTAATGCCATTGTTGTATACCCAAAATGGTCATTTGCTTCTCTCATGTGGGTATATTTCATGTTTTAATATTCTAATAATTGAAATAAACAAGACGTGCTCTTGGGTTATGTTACTATCTTTTAATACATAATAAGGATAAAATTCTCAACTCAAATTTTATGATTTTACATTTAATACTCTTAATCTCTCTTATCTCTTTTACTCATGACTAAAAGACCACCGTTTTCCTTTTTTTTTTTTTTATTATAGCTTTTTATTTACAAGTTATATGCATGGGAAATTTTACAGCATTGACAATTGCAAAATCTTTTGTTCCAACTTTTTCCCTCTTTCCCCCCACCCTCTCCTCCAGATGGCAGGTTGACCAATGCATGTTAAATATCTTAAAATATAAATTAAATGCAATATAAGTATACATGTCCAAACAGTTATTTTGCTATACAAAAAGAATTGGACTTTGAAATAGTGTACAGTTAGCCTGTGAAAGAAATAAAAAATGCAGGCAGACAAAAATATTGGGATTGGGAATTCTATGTAGTGGTTCATAGTCATCTCCCAGAGTTCTTTCCCTAGGTGTAGCTGGTTCAATTCATTACTGCTCTATTGGAACTGATTTGGTTCATCTTATTGCTGAAGATGACCACATCCATCAGAATTGATCATCATATAGTATTGTTGTTGAAGTATATAATGATCTCCTGGTCATGCTCATTTCACTCAGCATCAGTTCATGAAAGTCTCTCCAGGCCATTCTGAAATCATCCCATTGAAGACCACCATTTTCCTGAAGAGACTATCTTCCCATTCCCATCAATGCTTTTAACATTTGTCATTTCCTGTCCATTTATATCAGCTCTCCATAATATGGATTACTGCAAGATCTTTCTAACTTGTATATCCACTTCTAATCTCTCATTTCAAACTGATCTGAGCCACTATTGCAAGATTAACATGTCCCTAAAGTAGTCTTAATGTTATTTCAAATGGATATTTCTAATTATATCACAAATTTTATCTAATAAATAGGGAGCTTGTGTCAAAGCCAGGAAGACCAAGGGTCAAATTTTGTAATTGACTGTGTGACTGTGGACAACTTAATTTCTTTGTACCCTAGGCTTCATAAATTTGAGAAAAAGGAGCTTCAATGTGTTAATAAAGGGTATTTCTTGATCTGTCACCTGGATGTTTTGTACATATTATGTACAGGATAGAAATTTAATACATATGTTGAATTTCTTCACATTTTTCCTATGAATTGAGTAGTAAAAGTATTATCGTTTGATTGTTTAATATTTATTTTCCAGTTACATGTAAAACAATTTTAACATTAGATGTTTTTCTAATGCAACCAAGATTATAAGGGAAGCAGAGAGCTGGATTTTTTTTTTTTTTAACAACCAGTATTCCAGATAAAGGGCTCATTTCTAAAATATATAGAGAACTTGTAATGGGCTGAGGCTCAAGTTGATGCACTGAGGTCCCAGGCACATGAGGCTAAATAGTAATTGGACCATACTCTATTAATATATATACTTGGAGAAAGAATGGCCCCTGCCTACTCTTTGTGCAAGTCCTGATGTGTTGTATAGGAAATGACGATTTTGGTGAGTAGAAGCAGGGGAGTGGAAAGGGAAGCGGAAAGAGAGACTGCTGGCTGGTTTCTTGACACAGCTGCTTGCATTGCTATCACAACCCCCCTTTACCTACAATCCCCCTTCACCTCTGTTGGCTGGCTTCCTATAGCAGCTGCCCATATTGCTATCGCAATCCCCCTTCACCTCAAAAAGAATAAAGATTGAAGATTTTTCCCTTAACCTGAATTCCTGACTCTGGATGATTTTAAATATGTGGTCATTACATTTGGCGCCCAAGGGTGGGAAGAAAGGACCCTACTTTCACTGAAGAAGTCTCCAGTGACCAGGAACTTAGGTGAGTATAATAGATAAAGAGGGAACTTATTTTCTTAAAGACTAAACTAGTAACCTTTTTTGGCTGAAATGGGACAGATGCTAGCTAAAGATTCTCCATCCCCCATCTCAGCTCCCCCACCCCCATGCAGGAGTGGTGCTATAGAAAGCATGCTTAAGCTGATAGAAGATCAAGGATTACTTATAACTTGGGAACAGATAGCTAGACTTCTGGGTACATTAAAATTCACCTCCCCTTGGTTCTTAGAGGAAGAGCAAATCTCTCAAGATAATTGGACATTAATTGGGCAACAGCTCTCCGCATATTACAAGAAAACATTCCTCATTCAATTTCCATCAAGGCATTCTATTTATACAATCTAATACAGTTGGCCTTAAGAAATCGTATAAGTTATAGAAGAAAGAATAGGAATAGCCAAATGGGGAAGCCTGAGATAAAGGAGGAAGACAATGAACAAATTAATGACCATATCCCCACAGGGCATGGAGATTTAAGTGAGGCTCAAGGGTGTGTTGACTTTCCAGCCCAGGAGGCAGCTTCAGCCTCACCTAAGGAGCAGGTAATTTACTCTCCTCCATGAACTCCACCTTCTGGGATGGAGAGAGGAGGGGTAATGGGGAGGGGAGGAAGTGACAGCACCAGCACTTCCCCACCATCATCCAGCCGCTCCTATGACTAGGTTGCCAAAAGGGACCCTGTCTCCCCATGTTTGGATTTTGGGAAGTCTGCATCATAGCCTGGCTATAAAAGGCTTTTGTGCCCACTGTGGCACAGTGTCTTAAGAGCTCCTCTAAAGGAGCATCTTTGTGCAGTCCTAGTATAATTCTTCTGCAAACCTCATTAGTATTTTCCTTAGCAAGTTGCCTTATCAAAATGTCTGTTACTACATTTTCCCCATTAGTTCTTGTGATAGCTGTCTGCAAACATCCCACAAAGTCAGCAAAGGGTTGGTTCATTTGGCCCTTGTGTTATTTTTGTAAAGGCCTCACCCTTGTCATCTTATTGTGTAGAGAAGCCCATACTTTGATAGCATTAGCAACAATTGCTCATATGCTGCTATTGAATAATTAATCTGTACTGCGACATCTGCATAGGAACCTACACCTGTTAGTAGGTCATAGGTGATTGCAGCATGAACCCCACTTTGACTATTTTGTTGAGCTTGTATCCTACAGAGCTCACTATATTCAGAAAACCACAAGTAGTTTTGTCCAGGTTCTAGACATATCCTTGCTATAGATTTCCAGTCATTAGGGGTTAAGATTTCAAATGCCAAATTCTGTAATAACATTTTAACATAAGCTGATGTAGCCCCTTAAAGAGTGCAAGCCTTTTTCAGGTCTTTGAGGATTTCTATATCAAAAGGAGCGTATTTTCTACTTTCTTGACCTGAAGAATTAAACTGTTGAATTACAGGAAAAATGTGATGTTGAAATTCTGATACATCTCTCCCTTCTGTTTTGGCCTTAATTAGTCCCTTTTGCCTTTTATAGCCAGGCTATGATGCAGACTTCCCAAAATCCAAACATGGGGAAACAGGGTCCCTTTTGGCAAGGGACTTCCAGAGAGACTCGTCAATGCTTTCAGTGTGGTAAAGTAGGGCATCTGAAAGCTCAATGTTGGTACGGAGACAGAATGAGAAAACAGGGTGGGAGAACAAGACCCAATACCCCATGTCCAAAATGCAACAAAGGCTTCCATTGGGCCTCAGAATGTAGACAGATTCAGGGAAATGGGATAAGGGGCCTAGCCCCAAGGCTCAAGGCAAAAAACACTTGGGGCATGATGGCAGCCAATGGTGCACTCAGAGAGTGCCTACAAGTCCAGTACCCAGACATAACCAATCAGCCAGAAAGCCATATGATGGGAGAAGGGGATTACACAATTAGCCAGCCAGGAAGCAACCTGATGGGAGAAAGAAATTACAATTGGGGAGAATAGAGTTGTATGCAGCTGGGACAACTGAGATACCCCCTGGAGAGGTGAAATCTGTTCCTCTCCAGCCTATGGATCCCTTGCCTCCAGGCACAGTAGGCTTGACCATTTCACCTCCTTTTTGTATGTACAAAACAGTGTCCATCCACACACTGATGTGGGAAACTGGGGAATGTGTAGATAATATCCCAGTCACTGATACAGGTAGACAATATGTGACTTATCACCCAGGAGAAGTAGTAGCATCCAGTTTACTCATACAGAATCCTAATAAGCAACCTGGTGATAGTCACCCAGATTCTGACTCCAGACCACAAAATCCAGGAATGTACTGGATAGCAACTGTAACAGTTGACCGACCTATGCTCACAATCTATATAAATGGCCTACCATTGGAAGGCTTGGTAGACACAGGTGCAGATCATACAGTCATTAGAGTGCCAATTGGCCCAGTCACTGCCCAAAGATTAAAGCAGACACCTACATGTCTGGAGTAGGAGGATCAATAGCAGCTGAAGTTAGTGCTGCCCCTATGAGATGGACTTTTGAAGGCAAAACAGGAGTTTTTACTCCTTTTATTGTTGAGAAAATCCCCATCAATCTGTGGGGAAGAGATGTTTTATAGCAATTAGGGTTAAAAATGAGTACTTCGGTTTTTTAAGCAGGGCTCCTGTTGAAGGCCTGCCAACACTTTCACCTGTTCCTATCCAATAGAAAATTGATACACCAGTGTGGATAGAACAGTGGCCCTTAGGTAGTGATAAAATTCAGGCCTTATTAGATATAGTACAGGAACAGCTTGAACAAGGGCATTTACAACCTTCTCTTAAGTCCTTGGAATTCTCCAGTGCTCGTTGTAAAAAAGAAATCTGGAAAATGGAAGACGTTCACTGATTTAAGAAAAGTAAATGAACAGATGGAAATTATGGGAATTCTTCAGCCTGGACTTCCATCTCCTACTCCTAGAGAATGGCCTCTTTGGGTCATAGATATTAAGGATTGTTTCTATTCTATCCCTCTGGATAAGGAGGATATGAAAAGATTTGCCTTTTCAGTGCCCAGCGTTAACTTAGCTGAGCCTTATAAAAGATATGAATGGACAGTTTTGCCACAGGGAATGAAAAACAGCCCCACTATGTGTCAAATGTATGTTGCTGCTCTTGCTCCAGTAAGAAAAGCATTTCCAAAAGTTATGCTATTACATTATATGGATATTATATTGGGATGTGCACCTGAGGAACAAATGTTAGAAGCATATCTACAAAAGACCATAGAAACACTAAGGAATTACAAATTGTACATAGCTGAAGAAAAAATTCAAAGACATGCTCCTTTTCAATATTTAGGAGATGAAGTATACCCTAAGGTGCTTATAGTACAAAAACTGTCCTTAAGAACAGAGAAGCTAAACACCTTAAATGATTTTCAGAAATTGATAGGAGATATCCAATGGATGCGACCAATATTAGGCTTGACTACCTATCAGTTACAATCATTATATGACATTTTAAGGGGAGACAGTGCTTTAAATTCCCCACACCAGCTTACAAAAGAAGCTCAAGAGGCTTTGAGAAAAGTTGAACTGGCTTTATCCAATGTGGTTGAAAGAGTCACTCAAAAACATCAGTTTTTGCCACACAAGAGGCACCCCCAGCAGTCCTTCATCAAGGAGACAGTGTGATAGAGTGGGTGAATCTCCTGGTTCAAACAGAACAAAGCCTTCCTCCTTACCCAGTGCTTGTGGCTAGAATTTTATTAAAGGCCATTAAGCAAGTAGTACAAATATCTGGGACATGACCTGACAAGATACACAACTTTTACACCAATACACAAATTAATGTGTGCTGTGAGACTATCCTAGAGTGGCAAATTTTATTAACTCTGGCTCCAAATTTTACATATGGGTCTCCATTAAAGATAACCAGACTTTTACATAATTGGCGATGGATTCTTGAAGAAAAACTTCTAAGGTTCCTCTTAAAGGACCAACTATCTTTACAGATGCATCCAAACATAATATTTGTACTGTATACTCTCATGACTTAACTATAAAGAGAGTAGTCAGAACTTCTTTTCAGTCCAGTCAGCAGAATGAATTGTATGTGATCATTCTAGCTCTTACTTATTATCCAGGAGACATAAATATAACATCTGATTCATCCTATTCAGTAGGTGTGGTACAAAGAATTGCTACAGCCCAAATAAAATTTACATCCTCTAATATATATCACCTCTTTAAGAAACTTCAAGAGCAAGTGAGAAAGCATCCAGGTAAGATTTATATTCTGCATGTCCACTCTCATAGTGTACTTCCAGGTCCCATTTTTGATGGTAATTCAAAGGCAGATAGCCTTCTAACTATGTTGGTCAATACTCCTTTATTCCAAAAAGCCCAGGCATCTCATTATAAATATCATCAGGCTGCTTGAGCTTTACGTTTACAATTTGGAATAACAAGACAGGAAGCTAGGAGCATAGTAACAACCTGTACTGCCTGCCTTCCTTTCCACGCTCCTACACTGCCTCCAGGGAAAAACCCTCATGGTTTGAGACCCAATGATATCTGGCAAATGGATGTGACCCATTATAAATCTTTTGGTTGTCTGTCTTTTATCCACATTGTGGTAGACACTTTTTCAGGATTCACTTTTGCAATACCAGTAGCAAAAGAGACAGCCCGAGTGGTTACTGAATTCCTCACACAAGCATTTGCCATTATGGGTGTGCCACAAGCCATAGAAACAGACAATGGTCCTGCATATACCTCCAAACATTTTGCACACTTTTGTGCCAGTATAAGATTTTATACATCACTGGCATACTTTTTAATCCTCAAGGATAGGCAATAGTAGAGAGGAGAAACAGAGACATTAAGATGCTGCTCCAAAAACAAAAGAAAGGAGGAGCCATACGTAACCCTAGAGAACTTCTAAATCTAACCCTTCATACTATTAACTTCTTGATTTTTGACAAAGATGCACTGGCTTCGGGAGACAGGTTTTATAACCCACCAGAAGGGCAGCGTCGAGTGCAAGCAGCTCCATTGTCCTTAGATAATCGCCAGGTGATGTGGAGAGACCCAGAAAATGGTGAATGGAAGGGACCAAATAGGCTAACTGCTTGGGAGAGAGGGTTTGCTTGTATCTCTACATGTGGAGAAGGAATCAGAGGTGCCAATGAGCCGTTTTCGCCTTGTCCTTTGCAGAGAGATGGAGCAGACCCTTGAAACAAAGGAGGAGACCCAAGAGATATCAGGTGGTTCTGCTGCTGATTGTGCTCACCATTGAAAAAGTGTGGCAGTTGGGGACTTCCGGTCAAGATGGCGGAGAGGAGACACACAGCTGTGTAAGTTCTGTGTTTTTGTCTCACTATCCATTTCATTACAAGCCTTTGAATTGATGCTTGACTGAAAAAAACCCCACAAATAGTTACCAAGAGAAGCCATCCTTGAGATTCGCCAAGAAAGGTCTGTTTTTGCGGGAGGGCTGGGACGGTTTTGGATTGGGTGCAGGCTGCGGGCAGGCAACTGAGAGCACGGCAAGCAGCTCACAGCCAAGCAGACTGGAGAGGGGGTGGAGTGTGATCGCAGCAGTCTCTGCGGAGAGAGCTTTGCTACAGGATTGGATACTTTGCCCTGGCATCAAGCCAGCAGCCCAGCAGAGAAGGTAAAAACACCAGGGCGAAGAATACAACCCCGAACAGCTGGAGTCTCTCGGGATCTAGCCACTCCCCCCACTCCTCCACCCCCCACAGTGACTCAGCATGCTCTGGGATCTCAGAGCATAGGCACAGCACAGTAGGGCTAGTGCTTGCAAGCGGCTAGAAAAACCCAATTCAAGTATTGAGGAGCCACAATAAGGATCACCCAGGATCTGGCAGCATCTACATTAAAGGACCGAAGGGCCTGGAATATGATATTCCGAAAGGCTAAAGAACTTGGTATGCAACCAAAAATAACTTACCCAGCTAGAATGAGCATCTTTTTCCAGGGAAGAAGATGGACATTCAACGAAGTAAGCGAATTTCACTTATTTTTGATGAAAAAGACAGAATTTAACAAAAAGTTTGATCTACAAATATAGAACTCAAGAGAAATCTAAACAGGTAAAGATTAATCTTGGGAACTATATTTCTGATATAAAGATGTATAAAGAATACATGTATACCTTGTTCTAGAAAGTAGATGTGGAAAGGACATTGTACCAGAAAAAGGGTAAAGTGGGGGTACTACATCTCATGAAGAGGCGAAGGAAACCTATTATATCCTAGAGAAAGAATGGAGGGGAATGAATATAGTGGGTATCTTACTGCCTTCAGAATTGGCTTTAAGAGAAAAAATTTAGACATATTCAATTTATGGTGAAACTTCTCCCACCTCATTGAAAAATGAGAAGGGAAAAGTGAAAAGGGAAGGAATAAGCTAAGCAGAAGGGAATACAGAAACGGGGAGGGAAAGAGGTAAGATAGGGGGAGGAAATCTAAGGTGGGGTAGGGGGAGAGATACTAAAAAGGGAGGGGTGTGAGAAGCAAGTGGTGCACACAAGCTTAATATTGGGAAGGGGGGTAAGGGGGAAAGAAGGGAGAAAAGCATAAACAGGGGTTAACAAGATGGCAAGTAATACAGAATTAGTCATTTTAACCATAAATGTGAACCGGGTAAACTCCCCCATAAAGAGGAAGCGGTTAGCAGAATGGACTAAAAGCCAGAATCCTACAATATGTTGTTTACAGGAAACACATCTGAAGCAGGGAGATACATGCAGGTTAAAGGTAAAAGGTTGGAGCAAAATCTACTATGCTTCAGGTGAAGTCAAAAAAGCAGGGGTAGCCATCCTAATTTCAGATCAAGCTAAAGCAAAAATTGATCTAATTAAAAGAGATAAGGAAGGGCACTATATCTTGCTAAAGGGTAGCATGGATAATGAAGCAATATCACTATTAAACATATACGCGCCAAGTGGTGTAGCATCTAATTTCTTAAAAGAAAAATTAAGAGAGCTGCAAGAAGAAATAGACAGCAAAACTATAATAGTGGGAGATCTCAACCTTGCACTCTCAGAATTAGATAAATCAAACCACAAAATAAATAAGAAAGAAGTCAAAGAGTTAAATAGAATACTAGAAAAGTTAGATATGATAGATCTCTGGAGAAAATGTAATGGAGACAGAGAGGAGTACACTTTCTTTTCAGCAGTTCATGAAACCTATACAATAATTGACCATATATTAGGACATAAAAACATCAAATTCAAATGCAGTAAGGCAAAAATAGTAAATGCATCCTTTTCAGAACATGATGCAATGAAAATTACATTCAACAAAAAGCCAGGGGAAAGTAGACCAAAAAATAATTGGAAACTAAATAATCTTATACTAAAGAATGATTGGGTGAGACAGCAAATCATAGACATAATTAATAATTTCACCCAAGAAAACAATAATAATGAGACATCATACCAAAATGTATGGGATACAGCCAAAGTGGTAATAAGGGGAAATTTCATATCTCTAGAGGCCTATTTGCATAAAATAGAGAAAGAGAAGGTCAATGAATTGGGCTTGCAACTAAAAATGCTAGAAAAGAAACAAATTAAAACCCCCCAGTCAAATACTACACTTGAAATTCTAAAAATAAAAGGAGAGATCAATAAAATTGAAAGTAAAAAAACTATTGAATTAATTAATAAAACTAAGAGTTGGTTCTATGAAAAAACCAACAAAATAGACAAACCCTTAGTAAATCTGATTTAAAAAAGGAAAGAGGAAAATCAAATTGTTAGTCTTAAAAATGAAAAGGAAGAACTCGCCGCTAACGAAGAGGAAATTAGAGCAATAATTAGGAGTTCTTTGCCCAACTTTATGCCAATAAATTTGACAACTTAAATGAAATGGAAGAATACCTCCAAAAATATAGCTTGCCCAAACTAACAGAGGAGGAAGTAAATATCCTAAACAGTCCTATCTCAGAAAAAGAAATAGAACAAACTATCAACCAACTCCCTAAGAAAAAATCCCCAGGACCAGATGGATTTACATGTGAATTCTACCAAACATTTAAAGAACAATTAACTCCAATGCAAAATAAACTATTTGAAAAAATAGAGATTGAAGGAGTCCTACCAAACTCCTTTTATGACACAGACATGGTACTGATACCTAAACCAGGTAGGTTGAAAACAGAGAAAGAAAATTATAGACCAATCTCCCTAATGAATATTGATGCTAAAATCTTAAATAAAATATTAGCAAAAAGATTACAGAAAATCATCCCCAGGATAATACACTATGACCAAGTAGGATTTATACCAGGAATGCAGGGCTGGTTCAATTTTAGGAAAACTATTAGCATAATTGACTATATCAATAACCAAACAAACAAAAACCATATGATCATCTCAATAGATGCAGAAAAAGCATTTGATAAAATTCAACATCCATTCCTAATAAAACCACTTGATAGCATAGGAATAAATGGAGTTTTCCTTAAAATAGTCAGGAGCATATATTTAAAACCATCAGTAAGCATCATATGCAATGGGGAAAAACTGGAATCTTTCCCAGTAAGATCTGGAGTGAAGCAAGGTTGCCCACTATCACCATTATTATTCAATATCATCAATTGGAGAATGGCTGGGTAAATTGTGGTATATGAATGTTATGGAATATTATTATTCTGTAAGAAATGACCAGCAGGATGAATACAGAGAGGCTTGGAGAGACTTACATGAACTGATGCTAAGTGAAATGAGCAGAACCAGGAGATCACTTTACACTTCGACAACGATATTGTATGAGGATGTATTCTGATGGAAGTGGATTTCTTTGACAAAGACTCAGTTTCAATTGATAAATGATGGACAGAAGCAGCTACACCCAAAGAAAGAACACAGAAACGAATGTGAACTATTTGCATTTTTGTTTTTCTTTCCGAGTTGTTTTTACCTTCTGAATCCAATTCTCCCTGTGCAACAAGAGAACTGCCCAGTTCTGCAAACATATGTTGTATCTAGGATATACTGTAACATATCTAACATATATAGGACTGCTTGCCATCTAGGGGAGGGGGTGAAGGGAGGGAGGGGAAAAATTGGAACAGAAGCGAGTGCAAGGGATAATGTTGTAAAAAAAAATTACCCTGGCATGGATTCTGTCAATATAAAGTTATTATAAAATAAAGTAAAATATTAAAAAAAAGAAAAGTGTGGCAGTTATGACATTTGACTCATGGACATCGAAAATTGTTGGACTTCAAAACCCTCAGGAATCATTGGATTCTCTGAGAAATGATAAGATTATTGTAGAACTTGAAAACCCTCAGGAATCATTGGATTCTCTGAGACATAAGACTTGAAAGCCCTCAGGAATCATTGGATTTTCTGAGAAATGATAAGACTGTCTCAGAACTTCAAAATCTGCTGGAATCTTTGGATTCCTTAACACATAAAAAGACTTTTGCAGGACTTCAAAAACTTGGGGGGATCATTAGATTCCCTGATATGTGATGCAATGGACAATAGATTGGTTTTGGGCTATCTCTTGGCTGCTGAAGAAGGCGTATGTGTGATTGCTGTTTACATACTCTCCTTCTAGGACTTCTGGCAATCTTTTATAGCACCATGTTGATTGATATTGTTTGTTATGTCGTTACTTGTGTGTACAATTTATGTTTGTTACACTACATCAAGCCTGCACTGACTGTGGGGAGAGTCATCACTAATAGCCTCTGCGTTGTTGCTATGTACTTGTGTAATACCTGCCATGCTGATGGGTTTGTACATACCTGTTTCTAATAAGATCCTTCATCCCAGAAACCTGCTAGCAACCCCCACTTCCCTTTGATACTTTTCATCTCCCTTCCTGAGATATCAGGAAGGGGATGATTATCTCCTTTTTAGTGCTTTCACCTCCTTTCTTGAGAAGTCAGGGAGGGTGTGATCACCTCCCCTTGGAGGCTCTGACCTCCCTGAGGAGTCAAGGATGGCATGACCATCTGTGTTCTAAAACTAAAGAAAGCGGGAGATGTAATGGGCTGAGGCTTGAGTTGATGCACTGAGGTCCCAAGCACATGAGGCTAAATAGTAATTGGACCATACTCTATTAATATATATACTTGGAGAAAGAATGGCCCCTGCCCACTCTTTGTGCAAGTCCTGGTGTGTTGTATAGGAAATGATTTTGTGGGTGGAGGCAGGGGAGTGGAAAGGGAAGCAGAAAGAGAGACTGCTGGCTGGTTTCTTGACACAACTGCTCGCATTGCTATTGCGATCCCCCCTTTATCTGCAATCTCCCTTTATTTCTGCTGGCTGGCTTCCTGTCACAGCTGCCCATGTTGCTGTCATAATCCCCCTTCACCTCAAAAAGAATAAAGATTGAAGATCTTTTCCCTTAACCTGAATTCCTGACCCCGGCTGATTTTAAATACACCGTCATCACAAGAACTGATTCAAATTTATAAGAATACAAGAAATTCCCCAGTATATAAATGTCCAAAGAATATGAATAGACAATATTCAGATGAAGAAATTAAAAATGCTCTAAATCATCAATGATAGTGAAAAGCATATTTTAATGCTTCTGTGGTACAACCTCACAGATATCAGATTAGCTAAAATGATAGGAAAAGATAGTAATAAATGGAGGGGGCATTGGAGGGAAAACTGGGACACTAATGCACTGGGGGTGATCCTTCATTCTGGAGAGCAATTTATAACTATGTCCAAAGGACTATAAAACTGTTCATAACCTTTGATCAAGAAATTTCACTACTGGGTCTGTATCCCAAAGAGATCATAAGAAGGAAAAGGATCCACATGTGCAAAAATGTTTGTAGCAGCCCTTTTTGTAAGTGGCAAGAAGCTGGAAATTGCGTATATGTCCATCAGTTGGTGAATTGGCTGAGTTATGGTGTATTAATATAGTGGGAAAAGCCTAGAAAGATTTACATGACCTGGAGCTGAATGAAAGAAGCAGAACCAAAAAAAAAAAAAAAAAGATCATACACAGTAACAACATTATGTGATGATCAATTGTGATGAATTTGGCTCTTCTCAACAATGTAGTGATTTAAGACAATTAAGACAATAGAAAATGCCAACTTCATCCAGAGAAAGAAGTATGGAGATTGAATGTGGATCAAAGCAAAGTATTTTTACCTTTTCGATTGTTGTTCTGTTTGTTTGTTTTTTCCTTCTGTTTTTTTTCCCCTTTTGGCCTGCTTTTTCTTGCTCAACATGACAAATAGGGAAATGGATTTAAAAGAATTACATATATTTAACCTATATCAGATTGCTTGCTGTCTTGGGGAGGGGAGAATAAGGGTGGGGATGAGAAATTTTGAAACACAAAAGTTTTACAAAAATGAATGTTGAAAACTGTCTTTATATAAATACTATTGAAATAAAATACTATTGAAAAAAATTTAAATCATTTGATTTTTTTTTATTTTATGAATTACATTGCAAATTGTATTTCCTCCTTCCCTCAATCCTCCCAGAAATAGCAAGCTATTTGATATGTTATGCATGTGCAGTCATGCAAAACATATTTCCATATTAGTCATGCAGTGAAAGAAAACATAGGGAAAAAACTGACTCCAGGAGTTCTTTCTCTGGAGATGGATAGCTTTTGCCATCTAAGTCATTTAGAATAGTCTTGGGTCATTTTATTTGCTGTGAGTAGTTAAGGGTTTCACAGATCACAAGGTAATATTGTTGTTACTGTGTACACTGTTTTCTTAGTTTTGTTCACTTCACTTTGCAACGGTTCTTATAAGCCTTGACAGGTTTTTATGAAACTCTCCTGTTTAACATTTCTTATACCATGTAGTAGTATTCCATAATAACTGGTTAGCATCCCCTCAATTTCCAATTCTTTGACACCACAAAAAGAACTACTATAAATATTTTTGGATCTGTAGGTCATTTCCTTTTTTTTTCTTTTTGGTTGTTGTTGCTTAGATATATAGACTTAGAAATGGTACTTCTGGATCAAAAGATATGTATAGTTTTATCGTCTTTTGGTGATTGTTCTACATTGTTCCTCGGAATGGTGGAATCAATTCACATCTTTACCATAATTTTTCCAAATGCTTTCCAATATCTGTCATTTTCATTTTTTGTCACTTTAGTCAATATAATACTTGTGAGGTTGTACGTCTGAGTTCTTTTAATTGGTATTTCTCTAATCCATAGTGATTTACAACAATATTTCTTTTTTGACTATAGACAGCTTTGATTTCTTTGTTTGAAAACTGCCTGTTCATATCCTTTGATTGTATATCAATGGGAAAATAGTTCATATGCTTATAAATTAGACTTAGTTCTCTATATATTTGAGAAATAAAACTTTTAGCAGAGAAACATGCTATAATATTCACCATGCACACACCCTGTCCAGGTTTTCTGCTTTCCTTGCAATATTAGCTACATTGTTTTTGTTTGTGCAAAAGCTTTTTAATTTGATGTAATCAAAATTATCCATTTTATTTTCTCTTTTTATTTTTATCTCTTTTGAAATTTTGAAATTTACTATTTTAAAATATTTACTATTATATATATCATTATATAATATTTAATGTTTATTATCTCTTATTTGCTCCTGAATTCTTTCATAATGTGATGCATATATCTGATGAGTAAATTATTGTATGCTTTTCTAATTTGCTGATGGCATCATCCTTATTGTCTAAATCATGTATGTACTTATTTTGACCTTATTATTTGATTTAACCTGTCAAGGTTTATAAGAACCGTTGCGAAGTGAAGTGAACAAAACTAAGAAAACAGTGTACACAGTAACAACAATATTACCTTGTGATCTGTGAAACCCTTAACTACTCACAGCAAATAAAATGACCCAAGACTATTCTAAATGACTTAGATATCAAAAGCTATCCATCTCCAGAGAAAGAACTCCTGGAGTCAGTTTTTTTCCTATGTTTTCTTTCACTGCATGACTAATATGAAAATATGTTTTGCATGACTGCACATGCATAACCTAGTGTTTGTTTTTTTTTCGTTTGTTTGTTTTTTGCCAAACTGCTTCCCAATTTTCCTAGTATTTTTTTTTTTGTTAAATAGGGAGTTCTTATCCCAAAAGCTTGGATCTTTGGGTTTATCAAACACTAGATTACTGTGTTTATTTTTGTTTCTCTCAGCAAATAGATTCCTAAGTGGTTTGTGTTGTTTACAGTTATTTCAAATGAACTTTCTATCTCTTGATGTTGAAGTTTGTTGGTAATATATTGAAATGCTGATGATTTATGGTGGTTTTTTGATATCCTACTACTTTGCTAAAGATATTAATTATTTCAGCTGGTTGTTTTTATTTGATTCTTTAAGAGTCTTCAAATATACTTTTTTTTCTGAGTTGATGATTGCTACTCAGGCTTCCTTTTCTTTTCTTTTTCCACTTAAAGCATAATAGATTCTGATCCAGACTCTTTTACTCTGCGTGTATTTCTCTTTTTCACTGTATTTCTTATAAACAATATAGTGTAAGATTCTGGTTTTTAATGGATTCTGCTCTTTACTTCATTCCTACTTCTCTGTAGCATAATATAATATAATCCAAATATACTTTTATTGCAAAGAGTGATAGTTCTGTTTCCTCATTGTCTATTCTAATTCCTTCAATTTATTTTTCTTTTCTTAATGCTATTTCTAGTGCAATATTGAATAATAATAGTAATAATCAACATCTTTGCTTCATCCCAATACTATTGAGAAAAGTGCTAGGCTATCCCCATCACTGATAATGCTTGCTGATAGTTTTAAATAAATACTACTTATTATTTTAAGGAAAGCTTCATTTGTTCCTATGATTTGTAGTATTTTTAAAAATAGGAATGAGTGTTGCATTTTGTCAAAAGTTTTTTTCTGCATCAATTTAGGCATTCATATGATTTCTTTTGTTTTATTATTGATATGGTCAACTATGCTCACATTTTTCCTAATATTGAACCAACTGCATTCTGGACTCAAATCCTGCCTGCTCAAAGTGTTTATTTTTTGTGATTTACTGTGACACTCTCCCTATAGTATTTTGTTTAAAATTTTTGAATCAATATTCATTAAGGGAATTGGTTTATACTTTTATTTTTCTGGTTTTGCTCTTCCAGTTTTAGTATAGCGCTATATTTGTCATTTAAAAATAGTTTATATGGGATTGTAATTGATTGTTTAAATGTTTGGTAGAATTTACTTGTGAATCCCTCTAGTCAGGAAATTTTTAAAGGGATGTCATTGATGAATTTAATTTCTTTCTCTAAAATGGAATTATATAAGTAATTTGTTTCTTTTTCTATTTGTCTGGGCAGTTTTATTTTGCAAATATTTATATTTTTCCACAACGTTCTTGTCATATAATTGGTCCAAATAGTACTCAATTATTTTAATTTCTTTTCATTAGATTTATTTTTTCTCTTTTTAAATTAAATTAACTTGTAGTTTGTGTATTATTCATAATTAACCTCCCAGTTTTATTTATTAAATTGTTTTCTTATTTTTAATTTCATTAATCTCACCTTTGTAATTTAGAATTTCTTATTTAATGCCTCAGTTCCTCATCTGTAAAATAAGTTGGACAAGGAAATTAAAAACTATACCAGTTTTTTAAATAGATATTTTGACTTGATAACTAGGAGAAAAAAATAGAAATTCCTAAAAATAGAAGTGAGATATGAAGGAAGAGTTGACCCAGAGCCTATTAAAATGTGTGGATTACAAGTCCTTCCTGAAAAAGATGTCATGTTGGATCTGCATGCCCACCAATGTGAAGACAATCATAGCTAAAAGATATATAGGGATATACAGGTATGAAGATAAGAAATGATCCTGAAAATATCCAAAACTATAAAATCAAATATGAATTAGATTCCAAAGACAACAATATTGTTTGTAATATTATTCTTTAGTCTCTTACAGTCACTCATCTAGTTCATAGAAGCAGATACTTGGGATATAGACAATTATGACTTCTTATAATCCAAGTAGTCATAATTTTGTTAATTCTATTAATTTATACTTTGGACTAAACCTGTGATTACTTTATTATAGCATATACTTTTCAATATGTTTTTGTTTTGTTTTTTACAATATTTCCTTAAGGCAATGAGAGTTTAGATAGTTTGCCTAGGGTCACAGAACCAATAAGTGTTAGTTTGTAGATTTATCCACAGTAGTAATCCACAGAATTATTGCTTATTTATTTTCTGTGGATTTAAAGGATCCTGGCCAGTTTTGTTAATATCTGTTAGATGATATCTTTCAGACATAATTTATAGATTGAATATGACCCCTGGGTATTTTTTTTCCATGAGACAGGAAAAAAAAAGAGGTGGTATGTACTGTAATGGGCTGAGGCTTGAGTTGATGCACTGAGGTCCCAAGCACATGAGGCTAAATAGTAATTGGACCATACTCTATTAATAGATAAGCTTGGAGAGAGAATGGCCCCCACCCACTCTTTGTGCAAGTCCTGATGTGTTGTATAGGAAATGACGATTTTGGTGGGTGGAGGCAGGGGAGTGGAGAAGGAAGGGGAGGAGAGACCTTTGGGACGGCCATTGCCACAGTTGCCGACACAGTTGCCTCCATGGTTGCCTCGGCTCGCGTCGCTCTCTCTTAGCTGGCTTCCTGTCGCAACTGCCTATATTTGCTATCGCAATCTTTCTTGCCTATATTTGCTATAGCAATCTTTATTCACCTCTTCGCTTCAATAAATATTGAAGATTTTCCCCTTAACCTGAATTCCTGACTCCGGCTGACTTTAAATACGCGGTCATTACATTTGGCGCCCAAGCGTGGGAACCAAGGACCCTACTTTCACTGAAGAAGTCTCCAGTGACCAGGAACTTAGGTGAGTATAAGACAAACAGGGAACTTATTTTCTTAAAGACTAAAGCAGTAACTTTTTGGCTGAAATGGGACAGATCCTAGGTAAAGATTCTCCATCCCCCACCCCAAACCCCCCAACCCCTGCCCCACCCAGGAGTGGTGTTATAAAAAGCCTGCGTGACCTGATAGAAGAGGAAGGGCTAGTTGTATCTTGGGAACACGCAGCTAAACTTTTGAGTACATTAAAACTTACCTCCCCTGGGTTCTTAGAGGAAGAGCAAATCTCTCTGGGTAACTGGGCATTGGTTGGTCAACAGATCTCTGATTATAACATTGACAACCCTCAGTCAGTTCCCTTCGAGGCATTCTATTTATACAATACGATACAGATGGCCTTAAAATACCGTACTTGCTTTAGGAGAAAAGGAAAAAACTCTAAGAATGGCCAAATGCGGAAGCCTGAGGTAAAGGAGGAAGACAAAGAACAGATTAATGGCCATATCCCCACAGGGCATGAAGACTTAAGTGAGGCTCAAGGGCGGGGTGAATCTGAGGCAGCTTTAGCCCCACCTGAGGAGCAGGTAATTGACTCTCCTCCATCAACTCCACCCTCCGGGATGGAGGGAGGAGGGGTAGTGGGAGGGCAGTGACAGCACCAGCACCTCCCCCCCAGCATCCAGCCCCTCCCCCACAGCGTCCAGCTGCTCCTTTGAGTAGATTGCAAAAGGCACTAATTAAGGCCAAAGAAGAAGGGAGAAATGTATTGGAAATCCAACACCACATTTTTCCAGTTATTCAACAGTTTGATTCTTCAGGTCAAGAAAGTAGAAGATACTCTCCTTTTGATATAGATATCCTCAAAGACCTGAAAAAAGCTTGCACTCTTTATGGGGCTACATCAGCTTATGTTAAGATGCTATTACAAAATTTGTCTTTTGAAATCTTGACCCCTGATGACTGGAAATCTATAGCAAAGATATGCCTAGAACCTGGACAAAACTACTTGTGGCTTTCTGAATATAGTGAGCTCTGTAGGATACAAGCCCAACAAAATAGTCAAAGTGGAGTTCATGCTGCAATCACCTATGACCTACTTACAGGTACAGGTCCTTATGCAAATGTCGCAGCACAAATTAATTATTCTGTAGCAGCATATGAGCAAATTGCTGTTAATGCTATCAAAGCGTGGGCTTCCCTCCACAGTAAAGACGACAAGAGGGGGGCCTTCACAAAAATAACACAAGGGCCAAATGAACCCTTTGCTGACTTTGTGGGACGTTTGCAGACAGCTATCACAAGAACAAATGGAGAAAATCCAATAACAGACGTTTTGATAAGGCAACTTGCTAAGGAAAATGCTAATGAGGTTTGCAGAAGAATTATACTAGGACTGCGCAGGGATGCTCCTTTAGAGGAGATCATAAGACGCTGTGCCACAGTGGACACAGGTGCCTTTTATACCCAGGCTATGGTGCAGACTTCCCAAAATTCAAACATGGGAAGACAGAATCCCTCTTGGCAAGGGACTTCCAGAGAGACTCGTAGATGCTTTCAGTGTGGAAAAGTAGGGCATCTGAAAGCTCAATGTTGGTATAGAGATAGAATGGGAAAACAAGGTGGGAGAACAAGACCCCAAACCCCATGTCCAAAATGCAACAGAGGCTTCCATTGGGCCTCAGAATGCAGACAGATTCAGGGAAACGGGGTGAGGGGCCCAGCCCCAG
This sequence comes from Antechinus flavipes, assembly GCF_016432865.1. NCBI lineage: Eukaryota > Metazoa > Chordata > Mammalia > Dasyuromorphia > Dasyuridae > Antechinus > Antechinus flavipes. The sequence continues at coordinate 215,699,655 of NC_067401.1, read as the reverse complement.
GGCCCAAGGCAAAAAACACTTGGGGCATGATGGCAGCCAATGGTGCACCCAGGGAGGGCCTAGAAGTCCAGTATCCAGACATGACCAATCAGCCAGAAAGCCATATGATGGGAGAAGGGGATTACACAGTCAACCAGCCAGGAAGCAACCTGATGGCAGAAGGGAATTACAATTGGGGAGAATAGAGCTGTATGCAGCTGGGACAACTGAGATACCCCCTGGAGAGGTGAAATCTGTTCCTCTCCAGCCTATGGATCCCTTACCTCCAGGCACAGTAGGCTTGACCATCTCACCTCCTTTTTGTACGTACAAAACAGTGTCCATCCACACACTGATGTGGGAAACTGGGGAATGTGTAGATAATATCCCAGTCACTAATACAGGTAGTCAATGTGTGACTTATCACCCAGGAGAAGTAGTAGCATCAGGTTTACTCATACAGAATCCTAATAAGCAACTTGGTGATAGTCACCCAGGTTCTGACTCCAGACCACAAAATCCAGGAATTTACTGGACAGCAGCTGTAACAGCTGACCGACCTATGCTCACGATCTATATAAATGGCCTACCATTGAAAGGATTGGTAGACACAGGTGCAGATCGTACAGTTATTAGAGGTGCCAATTGGCCCAGTCACTGGCCAAAGATTAAAGCAGACACCTATATGTCTGGAGTAGGAGGATCAATAGCAGCTGAAGTTAGTGCTGCCCCTATGAGATGGACTTTTGAAGGCAAAACAGGAGTTTTTACTCCTTTTATAGTTGAAAAACTCCCCATCAATCTGTGGGGAAGAGATGTTTTACAACAATTAGGGTTAAAAATGAGTACTTCGGTTTTTTAAGCAGGGCTGCTGTTGAAGGCCTGCCAACACTTTCACCTGTTCCTATCCAATGGAAAACTGATACACCAGTATGGGTAGAACAGTGGCCCTTGGGTAGTGATAAAATTCAGGCCTTATTAGATATAGTACAGGAACAGCTTGAACAAGGACATTTACAACCTTCTCTAAGTCCTTGGAATTCCCCAGTGTTCGTTGTAAAAAAGAAATCAGGAAAATGGAGGATGCTCACTGATTTAAGAAAAGTAAATGAACAGATGGAAACTATGGGAACTCTTCAGCCTGGACTTCCATCTCCTACTCAATTGCCTAGAGAGTGGCCTCTTTGGTCATCGATATTAAGGATTGTTTCTATTCTATCCCTCTGGATAAGGAGGATATGAAAAGATTTGCCTTTTCAGTGCCCAGCGTTAACTTAGCTGAGCCTTATAAAAGATATGAATGGACAGTTTTGCCACAGGGAATGAAAAACAGCCCCACTATGTGTCAAATGTATGTTGCTGCTGCTCTTGCTCCAATAAGAAAAGAATTTCCAAAAGTTATACTATTACATTATATGGATGATATATTGGGATGTGCACCTGAGGAACAAATGTTAGAAGCATGTCTACAAAAGACCATAGAAACACTAAGATACTACAAATTATACATAGCTGAAGAGAAAATTCAAAGACATGCTCCTTTTCAATATTTAGGATATGAAGTATACCCTAAGGTGCTTACAGTACAAAAACTGTCCTTAAGAACAGAGAAGCTAAACACCTTAAATGATTTTCAGAAATTGATAGGAGATATCCAATGGATGCGACCAGTGTTAGGCTTGACTACCTATCAGTTACAACCATTATATGATATTTTAAGGGGAGACAGTGCTTTAAATTCACCACGCCAGCTTACAAAAGAAGCTCAAGAGGCTTTGAGAGAAGTTGAACTGGCTTTATCCAATGTGGTTGAGAGAATCACTCAAAAGCCCTTGGAAATATCAGTTTTTGCCACACAAGAGGCACCCACAGCAGTCCTTCATCAAGGAGACAGTGTGATAGAGTGGGTGAACCTCCCGGCACAACCAGAACAAAGCCTTACTCCTTACCCAGTGCTTGTGGCTAGAATTTTGTTAAAGGCCATTAAGCGAGCAGTACAATTATCTGGGGCAAGACCTGATAAGATATACACCTTTTACACCAATACACAAATTAATGTGTGTTGTGAGACCATCCCAGAATGGCAAATTTTATTAGCCATGGCTCCTAATTTTATACATGGGTCTCCATTAAAGATAACCAGACTTTTACATAATTGGCGATGGATTCTTGAAGAAAAAGTTTCTAAAGTTCCTCTTAAAGGACCAACTATCTTTACAGATGCATCCAAACACAATATTTGTGCTGTATACTCTCATGATTTAACCATAAAGAGAGTAGTCAGAACTCCTTTTCAGTCCACTCAGCAGAACGAATTGTATGCGATCATGTTAGCTCTCACTTATTACCCAGGAGACATAAATATAATATCTGATTCAGCCTATTCAGTAGGTGTGGTACAAAGAATTGCCACAGCCCAAATAAAATTTGCAGCTTCTAATATATATCAGCTCTTTAAGGAACTTCAGGAGCAAGTGAGAAAACATCCAGGTAAGATTTATATCTTGCATGTCCACTCACATAGTGGACTCCCAGGCCCTATTTTTGATGGGAATTCAAAGGCAGATAGCCTTTTAACTATGTTAGCCAGTACACCTTTATTTCAGGAGGCCCAGGAATCCCATTCTAAATACCATCAGGCTGCTCGAGCTTTGCGTTTACAATTTGGGATTACAAAAGAGGAAGCTAGGAGCATAGTAAAAAGCTGTACAGCTTGCCTTCCTTTCCACGCTCCTACACTGCCTCCAGGAAAGAACCCTCGTGGTTTGAGACCCAATGAAATCTGGCAAATGGATGTGACCCATTATAAATCTTTTGGTCGTCTGTCTTTTATCCATGTTGTGGTAGACACCTTTTCAGGATTCACTTTTGCCATACCAGCAGCAAAAGAGACAGCCCGAGTGGTCACTGAATTCCTCATGCAAGCATTTGCCATTATGGGTGTGCCACAAGCAATAAAAACAGACAATGGTCCTGCATACACCTCCAAACATTTTGCACACTTTTGTGCACAGTATAAGATTTTACACACCACTGGCATACCCTTTAATCCTCAAGGACAGGCAATAGTAGAGAGGAGAAACAGAGATATTAAGACGCTGCTCCAAAAACAAAAGAAAGGGGGAGCCACAGGTAACCCTAGAGAGCTTCTAAATCTAGCACTTTATACTATTAACTTCTTGATTTTTGACAAAGATGCACTGGCTCCGGCAGACAGGTTTTATAACCCACCGGAAGGGCAATGTCCAGTGCGAGCAGCTCCACTATCTTTAGATAATCGCCAGGTGATGTGGAGAGACCCAGAAAGTGGTGAATGGAAGGGACCAGATAGGCTAACTGCTTGGGGGAGAGGGTTTGCTTGTATCTCTACAGGTGGAGAAGGAATCAGATGGGTGCCAACGAGCCGTATTCGCCTTGTCCATCGCAGAGAGACGGAGCAGACCCTTGAAACGAAGGAGAAGACCCAAGAAACATCGGGTGGTTCTGTTGCTGATTGTGCTCACCATTGAAAGAGTGTGGCAGTTATGGCGTTTGACTCATGGACATAGAAAATCATTGGACTTCAAAACCCTCAGAAATCATTGGATTCTCTGAGACATAAGATTGTTGTAGGACTTTAAAGCCCTCAGGAATCATTGGATTTTCTGAGAAATGATAAGACTGTTACAGGACTTCAAAATCTGCTGGAATCATTGGATTCCCTAAGACATAAAAAGACTTTTGCTGGACTTCAAAAACTTGGGGGGATCATTGGATTCCCTGATATGTGAAGCAATGGACAATAGACTGGTTTTGGACTATCTCTTGGCTGCTGAAGAGGTGTATGTGTGACTGCTGTTTACATACTCTCCTTCTAGGACTTCTGGCAATCTTTTACATCATACTGTTGATTTATGTTGTTTGTTATACCGTTACTTGGGTGCATAATTCATGTTTGTTACACCACATCAAGCCTGCACTGACTGTGGGGAGAGTCATCACTAATAGTCTCTGCGTTGTTGCTATGTGCTATGTGTTCCCATGCTGATGGGTTTGTGCATAATAAGACCCTTGAGCCAGAAACCTGCTAGCAACCCCCACTTCCCTTTGGTGCTTTTCATCTCCCTTCCTGAGATGTCAGGGAGGGCGTGATTATCTCCTTTTTAGTGCTTTCACCTCCCTTCCTGAGAAGTCAGGGGGGTCGTGATCACTTCCTTTTCGGTGCTTTCACCTCCTTTCCTGAGAAATCAGGGAGGGTGTGATCACCTCCCCTTGGGGGCTCTGACCTCCCTGAGGAGTCAGGGATGGCATGATCACCTGTGTTCTAAAACAAAAGAAAGCGGGAGATGTAATGGGCTGAGGCTTGAGTTGATGCACTGAGGTCCCAAGCACATGAGGCTAAATAGTAATTGGACCATACTCTATTAATAGATAAGCTTGGAGAGAGAATGGCCCCCACCCACTCTTTGTGCAAGTCCTGATGTGTTGTATAGGAAATGACGATTTTGGTGGGTGGAGGCAGGGGAGTGGAGAAGGAAGGGGAGGAGAGACCTTTGGGACGGCCATTGCCACAGTTGCCGACACAGTTGCCTCCATGGTTGCCTCGGCTCGCGTCGCTCTCTCTTAGCTGGCTTCCTGTCGCAACTGCCTATATTTGCTATCGCAATCTTTCTTGCCTATATTTGCTATAGCAATCTTTATTCACCTCTTCGCTTCAATAAATATTGAAGATTTTCCCCTTAACCTGAATTCCTGACTCCGGCTGACTTTAAATACGCGGTCATTACAATGTACCTGTTGTGATATGGGAGCCACCTGCTAGTGGCTGCTGGAGGTTTAACTCAGACCTGTAGGATGGATCTTCATGTGACAGGATGATGATGATAATACAAGGAGATTGAGAGTCAGTCGCATTCTTTGACCTCTCAATTGAGAGGCTATTGCATTGTCTGACCTCTCTCCTCTTCTCTCTTGCCTCCAATTTATCTCATTCCCAATCTACATGGTATATCTGGGAAGGCTGCTTTGCAAGTTCAAGTGTTATGGTTCACAGTTGTGGAGGCTCTCAGAGAATTGACCTGCCCTTTCACATAAGCATGATCCTTAACATGTGCCCACAAGTCAAACAAGCATTATCACCTTAAATGTGACATTCTCTCAGAACCTGATGGAAACAACCTAAGATCCTGAACCCAAGAAACCTTAGGAAAAGCAAAATGTTTTCCATATCATAAATGATTGAAGGACTTGAAATATTATATTCCAGAAGGCAAAGGAGTATGGATTAATTAATTAGATTAATGTCAGACCAGAACCATCCTGTAATATGTGAGTGGCCAGAGACACACAAAGAAGATCAGAAATAGGAGCATCAGGACCAAAATTAGACGTTTAATTGAATTCAGAGTGAGGAAAACAACATTTGCAAATGGAAGTCCTCCTTACCCACCCCTCCAAAGAAGGGCTTAATGCGACTAATGCTGGGGCCATTTATATACATATGAAGAGAGTTGGCCCACAACACACGACCATTCTTAGGTCCTGAGGCAGTTCTCATGGTTGGCATTTCCTGGGACAATACAAGAGTTCTTGAGTCCTAAGGACACAGTTATTATCTCAAGTCCAGGAGTTTGTGATTATACTGTGAGAAATAGAACCAGATGTGAACAAGGGTATGATAACTTGCAATTACAAGAAACAATAATTGTGAACATGTGATGGATGGATGGCCCTTGGATATAGAGCCATTCTATATTCACTCCCTCAGTGCATAGCTGGTGCTGGTTCAAGGAATACATTTTTTCAGAAGGTGTTGTCATCAAGAGTGCAAAGTGTATGGAATAGAGGAATATATGAATTCTTTTTCTGTATTTTATTTTCATTATTTCTAGGTTTCCCCTATGATCTGTATAATATGTGCAGACTCATATCTACTTGAGTCTTGGCCAGCTAGAAACATATTTACTTAACCTGAGCTGATGACATTTATTGGTATTTGACATTTATCAATATTTAGTCTATTAGCTGAACCACTGTCTGCTTGATTAAGTCTGAAGGCCTGACTTTCTGTTTCCTAGAAATCAGGAGATTTCAGGGAAACAGAAACCTTCCATTCCAATCTCTCCAAATAGCAACAACCAATCGGATGCCTTCCCCTCCCCTTCTCAATGCTCTCTTGTAATTTCTTGTATAAAAGCTATGTATCTTTACTACTTCTTTAGCCCTTCTACCGCGAGCTTTCTCTTTCTTATCTCACAATGAGATGGCTCATCCTCCGGCGGTTTTCAATAAACAACTTTTCTGCCTTCTATTGAGTGATTTCTGAATAATCATTTTGGGTAAGAGTCTTCTACATCCCTCACAAAGGCATTATTGTTATGCCAAGCTCAAAGCAAAGTCTGCTTGCTAGACTTTTGTTCTCCCTTTTAAAATGTTATATTAGTAAAATCAAATCATACATGCACTCTTTATGTATGTCCATAACAGATATACAGTTCTCAAAAGTTCTTTTTACCTTTTTCTGCTTCTTTTGAGTACTATAGTTGGAGGTCAAATTTTTTGTTCAGCTCTAGTTTTTTCATTAGAAACAAATGAAATTCACCTGTTTCAGTAAATGTCCATCTTCTTCCCTGGAAGAAAATGCTCAGCTTAGCTGGGTAGTTTATTCTTGGCTGCATTTCAAGTCTTTTGGAATATCAGATTCCAGACTCTTCGATCCTTTAATGTGGAGGCAGCTAGATTCTGAGTGATCTTTATTGTGGCTCCTCGGTATTTGAATGTTTTTTTCTGGCTGTTTGTAATTTTTTTTTCCTTAGTCTGATAATTCTGAAATTTAGCCACAATATTCCTTGAAGTTTTTATTTTAGGGTCTCTTTCAGAAGGTGTTCAATGAATTCTTCCACTGCCTATTTTACCTTCTTATTCTATTACATTTGGACAATTCTCTTTGATGATTTCCTGTAAAATAGTATTTAGGCTGTTTTTTTTTTTCATCCTAATTTTTAGGAAGTTCAATAATCTTCAACTTATCTCTCCTAGATCTATTTTCCAGGTCTGTTGTTTTTTCCAAGGAGATATTTGACTTTTTTCTATTTGTCCATTTTTTTTTTTTTTTTTTTTTTTTGGTTTTGCTTGACTGGTCCTTGATGTCTCAACAAATCATTCATTTCCATTTGTTCAGTTCTGATTTTTAATGAGTTATTTTCTTCATTAGCTTTTAAAACTTCTTTTTGTATATGTCCACTTGAGTTTTTAAATGAGTTGTTTTGTTCTATGGAATTTTTTTTTTTTTTGATTTTACTAATTTTTTAACTGAGTTATTTTCTTTTTCTAATCCACAAATCCTACTTTACTGGGAGTTCTTTATCTTTTCCAATACACAAATTCTGTTTCCCTGCACTCCCTGGGAGTTCTTTACCTTTTCCAATTCACATTTCAGGAAGTTGTTTTCTTTTTCCACTTTATCAAATTTTTCTTTAAGTGAATTATATGCCTTTTCCATAATCTCTTGCAGAGCTTCTCTTTCCTTTCCCCATTTTTCTATTAGCTTCCTTTTAAGATTTTTTTATAATTTCTTCTAGGAGAGCCTTGTGTGATGGGGATCAGGTTACAACCCCATTTTGTGGTTTGTCTGGAGACTATGCTACTATACTACTATTCTATTAGTCTCCTCAGGGTTGAAAACCTGCTCTTTTTCTATCTAGAAACTGTATAGATCCATCTGTTGATGGTTAGCTTCGCTTGGCTTTTTTACTCATTTTTTTTTTTTTAAAGCTCTTAGGGTATGCCTTCAGGGTAAGGAAGTTACCAGCTTCCTCTGCAGAGTAGGGATAGATATATGGACAGTAGCTGTCCTGCAAATGAGCTGCTAAGAGCAGCAGAGCTGCAGGAATGCTCTGGGAAGAGTTCCACACCAGAAGTGTTTCTTCCCTGGGAAGATCCTGGTTGTGAGGATCTATGGCTGCACTGGGACTAGTAGCTGAGAAGTTGGGCAGAACCCTGTTGTGCAGATTTGTGGCTGCCCCAGGCCAACCCCCCTGCAAAAGCCCATGCTGCAGAATGTGGCTGCATACTGTGCTATGGTCTGTGCTGAGTCACTTCTGGTGTTGGTTCGGTGTAGCCATATCCTGTTAGATTCTGGCATTTTTTGGAGTGAACTCTACCTTTGGCTTTAACTTCTCTGCTGATCTACTGCTTTGCAACTAAAGCAGAGCAGCCAACCTATGGTAGAGTCCTCCCTGCAAATTTTTCATCCACAGAGACTGACCCCACCCTAGTCTGCTCAGTGTGCTAGCCTCTGGTTCTGCTTTCCTGCCTGTACTGGCCTGCTCTCTCAGATCAGGACAAACCTTTTATGGTGATCTTCCAGATTATTTTCAGCTGGCAATTTGTTGTACTCCCAGTATTCATGGATTTTACCAGCCAAGCACTATTGTTGAGGCACAATTTGGTAATTACTAGTGAGGGTAGAAGGCAACTCAGAATGACCACGTGTGTCTTCTCTGCCATCTTAGCTCCAGATTAGTAATTTTCAATTAAATTTTGGTCTATTTTCCCTTTGCCTTTTATTGCATATAATTTTTATTGTATCATGATCTGAAAAAAAAGGCATTTTTTATTTCTGCCTTTTTTGCAATTGATTCTGAGGGTTTTATGTCCTCATACATGGTCAATTTTTGTATAGCTTCCATATACTGCTGAGAAAAAAGTATATTCTTTTCTGTCTCCATTCAATTTTTTTTAAGGTTTATTATATATAACTTTTCTCAAATTCAATTTACCTCCTTAACTTCTTTCTTATTTTTTTTAAAGCAGAGTGATACATTCAGAGAAAAAGTAAAAGCTTGAAACAGAATCTATTATGCTTTAGCTGAAGTAAAAAAAAGCAGATAGTAGTTATGATCTCACCTCAAGCAAAAGTAAAAATAGATCTAATTAAAAGTGATAAGAAGAAAACTACATTCTACTAAAAGATATTATAGACAATGAAGTAATATCAATACTAAACATATGCACCAAGTGATATAGCATTCACATTCTTAGAGGAGAAGTTAAGAGAGCTGCAAGAAGAATCAGACAGCAGAACTGTACTAGTGGGGAGTCTCAATCTTGTTCTCTTAGAACTAGATAAATCAAACAACAAAATAAATAAGAAAGAACTTAAGGAGGTAAATAGAATTTTAGGTATTAGGTATAATAGGCCTGTGGAGAAATTTGAATGGAGACTAAAAGGAATATATGTTCTTTTTGGCATTATATGCCATGTACACAAAAATTAACCATGTAATAGGGCATAAAAACCTCAGAATCAAATGAAAATCTAATTCCTTCCTTCCTTCCTCCCTCCTTCTCTTTGCCCTCCCTTTCTTTGTTTCTTTGTTTCTTTTTCCTTCTTTCATTTTCTTTGTTTCATATTCCATTTTAATGTATTTTTAGTAAAATGTAAAATAAGGAAAATATTAGAAAAAGAAAAAAAAATCATGTACTCAGGAGAATAAGAAACGATTCAAAATATGTAACAATAAATTTCTATTTCAAGAAAGCATATATAATAAAACAAGATATCATACATAACTGTCCATCTTGTTTTTGCTTCTTTGTAGATTTTTTTTTTTTTGTTCTCTGTGTGCACTTTTATTTTATTCTTTTTTTTTCTCCTTTCTTCCAAGTCTCTACATTCTCCCATCAGACTACATTTAAACATGGATATATTTTATATGTGTGTATGTATGCATGTATGCATATATGTATGTATGTCATAGGCATATACCTACCTTTTAACACACAGAAACACATATGTCTAAAATAACATTAATATGACAGACACATAAATTGATTTCTTTCTTGATTGAATCTTTTAAGTTTGATTTTTTCTAAGATCAGTGATTACTACCACTATTTTTCCCCTAATAAATTCTACTCCTGATCTTTGTTACTCTGCTTGTATTAATCTCTTTTTTCCTATTCCTGTTAACTGTCCTACTTTATTTATACCTGTTAATTTGCCTTGATATTACTTAATCTCTCTGCAGTTGCCCCCCCCTCCCCATGAATCCCTCTCTTATCTTCTTTCCCTGATTTTTCCCACTCTTTTTATCCCATTCCCATTTGTGTGTGTGTGTGTGTGTGTGTGTGTGTGTGTGTGATTATCCCATTATTCTAAATCTTCATATCCTTCATGGTCCACTTTATTTTATTTCCTCTGCCTTTATTTCATTATAGATTTTGGAGAATGCTATATCCTTCTTGGTATACACACACATACACACATACAAACACACACACATATATTATTCCCTCTTTAACTCATTCCTAATGTCAGTAGAATTTCAGAACCACCAACCTTCCTCCCATTTAATTCTGCCATGTTCATTCTTACTCTTGCACCTCATTTGTATAGCATAATTACTGTTTTGAAGTTTTTCTTCACATTTTTGCTTTTTTGAATCACATCATACTCAATTCTATTCCAGTGTTTTTTTTTGACTACAAAATTACTAATGACAGTCTTAGAAATATGGTTTATATTTTAATGTATAAATTATAATGAATATATTCTTATTGAGACCCTTTTCTCATTTTTAAAATATATAAAGAATTGAGACAAATTCATACAACTACAAATTATTCTCCAATTAACTAATGTGAGTCAAGGGATATATGAATAGGCAGTTTTCAGATGAAGAAATCAAGTTTATCTATAGTCACATTAAAAAATATTCTAAATCATGCTTCATTAGGGAAATGCAAAGTAAGACAAATCTGAGATACCACCATGCTTATCAGATTGGCTTATATGGCAGAAAAGGAAAATGATAAATGTTGAAGAAGATGTGAGAAAATTGGGACATTAATGGATTGTTGATAGAATTGTGAATTGATCCAACCATTCTGGAGAGCAATTTGGAACTATGTCCAAAGGGCTATAATCTTGCATCCAACAATATCACAACTAGGTATGTACCAAAGAAATAACAAAGCAGGGGAAAAGAAACCACATGTACAACAATATTTACAGCAGCTCTCTTTGTAGTTTCAAATAATTTCAAACTGAGGAAATGCCTATCAACTGAGCAATGGCTGAATAAATTGTGTATATGAGTGTAATGGAATAAGAAATAATGATTTCAGGCAGATTTCAGAGAAACCTGAAAATACTTAGGTGAACTGAGCCTGAGTGAAGTAAGCAGAACCAGTAAAACATTTTACATAGTAATAGCAACAGTGCAATGATCAATTTTGATAGACTTTATTTTTCTCAGAAATATAATAATCTAAAATAGTTCTAAAAGACTTATAATAGAAAAACTCTCTTTAGCCAGAGAAAGAACTATGAAGTCTGATTCAGACTGAAGCATATGAATTTTTTTTCCTTTGCATTGGTTTTCCCCTTTTATTTCTGTTCTTCTTTTACATCATGATTAATATAAAAATATATTTAATATAATAATACATGTATAACATATTCCTTGCTGTCCTTGATGTTGAAAACTATCTTTACATATAATTTGAAAAAAAATGCTATTAAGAGGGAAAAGGGTATGTCATCCTCTTATTGATAATTCATCAAAGGAATAGAACAGGCAGTCTTGGGATGAAGAAATTAGAATTATCTATTGTTATATAAAAATCCTCTAAACCACTATTGATTGGAGAAATGAAAATTGAAACAAATCTTAAATACAACCTCATACCTATCAGACTGGCTAATGTGACAGAAAAGGAAAATGATAAATGTTGGAAAAATGTGGGAAAATTGGAACACTAATGAATTGTTGATGGAGTTATGAACTGATTCAACTATTCTGGAGAACAATTTGGAATTATGACCAGAAGTTTATAAAACTGTACATACCATTTCAAATGGCAATACCACTACAGGACTGCTTCCCAAAGAGATGATGAAAAGGAGAAAAGGACCTACATGTATAAGAATATTTATAGCAGTTCTTTTTGAGGTGGCAAAGAAATGGAACTTGTAGGGGATGCCTATTAACTGGGGAATGGCTGGTCAAATTGTAGTATATAAATGTAATGAAATACTAATATTCTATAAGAAATTATGAACAGGTGGATTTCAGAGGAAAAAAAAACCTGCAAAAACTTACATGAACTAATGCTATGTGAAAAGAGAAGAATCAAGAGAACATTGTACATAGTAACAGCAACACTGTGCAATGATTAACTGTAATTGACTTAGCTCTTTTCAGCAATGCAATATTCAAGACAAATCTAAAAGATTCATGATGGAAAATGTTATCCACATCCAGAGAAATAACTATGGAATCTGAATGAAGATTAAAGATAATTATTTTAATTTTTTATTGTTTTTCTATCTCATGGTTTTTCCCTTTTATCCTTATTTTTCTTTCACAGGATGACAATTGTGTAAATATATTTTACATGATCATGTATTTATAACCTATATCAGGTTGCTTGTTGTCTTGGAAAGTGGAAGGAAAAAGAGAGTAAGGAAGAAAAATTTGAAATTCAAAATCTTATAAAATCTTTATATGCGTTTGAAAAAAAATCTTTACATGTAATTGAAAAAAATGTATTAAGTGCAAAAGATCAAACCAAAAAGGTCTTTACATACCCAAAACCCAATAAAATTTCTTTAAATAATAATACCTTTTCCCCTCAGAGCTCTTAAAATAAGTTTTAATGTAAGTTTAGATTTCCAGGAATTCATCTATTTCCATATGATTTTTAAAACAATAGATAGGGGAGGAAGAAGGAAGGTGACTTGATCTATGTAGGGGTTCTTAATCTTTTTAATGCAATTTACTCTTTGGTAGCTTGGTGAAATCTATAGCTCCCTGGTTTTCAACTTCATCTATACATTTGTTTTAAAGTGCATAAAATAAAATATATAGGATTACAGAACAAATCATTGTATTGAAATAGTCATCAAAATACTAAATAATAAATGTTCACAGAGTCTTAACTAAGAACTCCTGGACTAAAGAAATCCATAAGACCCTTAGTCTTACTATTCGAAAATTGTCTTAGTGACTATTGGAAGTTATTCTCTATTTTTCTCAACTAAGCAGTGAACTTGGTGATGCTTTATCTCTTTTTCTTTATAGCTTGGTTCACTCTCTTTTCCATTATACAGCCCTTTCTCCACACTCACAAGAACCACAAATTATATTATTGCCCCAAAATAATGTATACTAGTGAACTTTGGTCTCATTCCTCTTTCCCCACAACCTAACTCAACACTTCTTTAAGCATCACACCACTAGGCAGTTTACTCATGTGAACAGAAAGGCAACAACTGCGGTTAGTCCAACAAGGTCATAAGCTTCTCTCTGAATTTTAGGCTACTTAAAGGTAGCACATAAAAGCCAAAAAAAAAAGTTAAGCTCCACAGTTCCACCAGTGAAATCACAGTTAAGAATAAATCATAATTCCAGAGCTGGAAAGTACAGCAGTAGTCATCTATTCTAACATTTTATTGATAAAAAAACTGAAGTTTCAAGTGATTTGGTGACTTGCATAAGGTTGCTTTGGGGACACATGTAAGGTCATAGAGGATATAAGAGAGGGTCTCAATGCAGGATCTCTGGCTGCAGAATCAGTCTTTTTTTTTTAAACTAAATCATATTTTTTCCAGGACTAAATTTAAAATGGAATCATGTCATTCAGATAATGTATAGCCACACCATGATATAGAATCATATCTTTCCCTATCTGTCTCCCAATAGATATCAATAGGAACTGATACAATTCTCTCAAAGCCGATCTTTTAAGATGTTCTTTCTCTCAAGTTATTAGTTTTTGATCACTCACACATATAGGCAGTGAACACATCTTCCTTAATAGTGTATATTTTATCCATTCTCCTTTTCCTATTATGCTAATTGGCCCTCCAATTGAAACTCTTATTTTCTGCTTCCTTGAATTACTTGAATTAGTCTTCTGAGTGTCAAATTCTATACTTATACTGACAGTCACATATTATTCTGTTAGTATCATCTGATTTTGTCATATCTCTGAAAACACAATATTTTGTAGGCTTTCACTTTTATTTTGGTCAAGTGGTTTCTCTGACTTGTATGCTCAAATCTAAAGTGCTATGCCTTTGAGAAATCAGATTTTTCTATTTGAAATTGAATGCACCTTAAAAATGTTCAAATCACAAAGCTTTCAATTCTAGCCTCTATCAAACTGAATTTGACTCTCCTGCTTGTGTAAATTTAGAAAGGCCTCTTTGCTCTACTTAATTTTCCATCTGCCTTTATTCCTCTACATTATAAATGGAATGTTTTGAGAAACCATTTCAATTTGATACTAAAGACTCAGGTGATAGTGAAAACACAGGGAAGTCACATTTGCTTAAGACATTTCTAAGGAATAGTTCACCAAACACATGTCTTGTTGTTACCAATGAGAAATCACTTTATGTAATAGATGGCTATTACAATCCTTCCCCAAAGCAATAGTCAATGAGGAGTTAAATGGATACACATTCACAAATACCTAATAGAAGCCAGTTGAATTCCAACTGGTCCTAGCCAAAATAGTTAGATGTATCCTTAGTGTCATGATTCTTTATTCACTGATTTTTTTTTTTTTTGTAGATAGCTTCAACTTCTTGATCTTTTGACCAGTTATCAATTGGAGAATAACTTGAATGATTTTAAATTTGACTCAATTCTTTATATATTTGAGAAATGAAGCCTTTATCACAGAAAATTGCTGTGAAATTTTTCCCATTTTCTGATGTCCTTCAAATCTTGGTTGCATTGGTTTTGTTTATGCAAATACTTTTTAATTTAATATAACTAAAATCTATTTTACATCTTGTAACATTTCCTATCCATTGTTTGGTCATTAATTCTTCTCTTAACCATAGATCTGACAAATAAACTATCCTATGCTTCTCTAATTAGCTTATGGTATCATTTTATTTATGTAAATCAGGTATTCCTTTTGATCTCATTTTGATATACAGTATAAGATGCTGATGTAGATCTAGTTTCTGTCATATTTCTTTCCAGTTTTCCCCACACTTTTTGACAAATAGTTCTTGTGCCAAAAGCTTAGTTCATTACATTTGTGGAACACTAAATTTCTATGTTAATTAACTATTGTGTATTGTGTACCTAATCTATTCCACAGATCTACCACTCTATTTCTTAGCTAGTACCAGATTGTTTTGATGATTACCACATTATAATATTTTGAATCTTGCATGGCAAGATTAATGCATTGTTGGTAGAATTGTAAACTGATCCAGCTTTAATCACATTAAAAAAAATTCCCTTGATATTCTTGCTCTTTTGTTCACCAGTTGAATCCTGTTATTTGTTTCTAGTTCTAAAAATATGTTTGGTATGATACTGAATAAGTAAATTAATTTAAGTAGATTTTTTTATTATATTGGCTCAGCCTACCTATGCACAATTGATATTTTTCCTGTTGTTTAGCTCTTATGTTATTTCTGTGAAAAATATTTTGTAATTATGTTCACACAGTTTCTGGGTTAGTCTTTGCAAGTAGACTCCCAAATTTTTTATGTTGTCTGCCTTTATTTTAAATAAAATTCTCTTGCTAGCTTTTGCTATTGTACTTTCTTGATAATAAGTAGGAATGCAGGTGATTTATATGGGTTTATTTTATGCTGTAAGTTTGCTAAAGTTGTTTTATTTAAACAAGTTTTTATTCATTGCATAGAAATTGTTTTATTCATAAAATATCATTCAAGAAAACATTATTAACATCTTTAGAAATAATTACCTAAACCAAATAATTATGACCATTGGTAAGTGACTTAAAATGTCAATCTCTTTGACAGGTTTTAACATGATACAATGGAAAGACTACTGACTCTGAAGTCAAAAGATCAATATTTAAAACCCATCTCTGATGGCTATTACCTATGTGATCTTTGACAATTCTCTTAAACATCTCTGGGGTTCAACTTTCTCAACTCAGTGCAGCACATTTTAATTCTAATCTAGTTCTCTGACATCTTTCTGACTTGTCTCTGGAGAAGGATTTCAATTTAAAATGAAAATTTTGGAATATATAGGTTCTGAAGTAGTTTCTGGCTATAGATCTTTGATAATAGGATCTCTGAAGCTCTGTTTCCTAATCTGTACAATGATGCTATTGGTACCCATGGCATTCATCTTACAAAGTTGTATCCAGGAATAAAAGAAGGAATATGTCTAAGATATTTTACTAATCTTCAAGCATTATGCAAATACATATTATTATTTCACAAAAGGGAGAATATCACTATTGTTAAGCTTTAGGGCAGATCATTTTCCTTCCCTTAGTAGAAATATTCTCTCAGGATTCTCCCTCCCTCATGAAGTTGTGTTCATACACATTGGGTTAAATAAACCTGCCTTCCATATAAAGAAGTTTGTAAAGTTTTAAATCATTGGGGGATTTCAAAAGATGAAACAAACCACTCAAACATAAAATGATATTTTTATTGCTATCAGCAAGAGGAGAGATCATGGTTCTATCTAGCCATACCTTATATAAACCAGAGGCTTTGATAGGATTTTACTGAGATGGAAAGATAAACATCCTGTGCCTTTGACACTGTGTTAGGGGGGCTTTATGGTGCTAATTAATTCAGACTTCTGTTTATAATTGTTGGATATCCTGAAGCATTTTGAAAAGCTATTTGTTTCCTGTACCTATTTAAGGTACAGCAGTGTCTGTGAATGGCATAATTACTGAGGGCACAACAAAGGAAAGTCTGTACAAAAAGGTTTTCCTTCTAAGTTAACATTTAATTAGCTTCCAACAATGTATTAGACACTGTCAAGAACAGAGACCTAGATTCAATCCCTGCTTGTGGGCTCACAGTTGGAATTAGATAAGACCAAAGAAAGGGAAAAGAATGAACCCATACTTTGTGGGTATTGACTCAAGACAAATGTGGAGAGTATTAGAAATGGATATGAAGACAAAAAATGGATTTTATAGCTTAACTAAATGTTGGACTATATACATACACATATATGTGTGCATATACAAATGCACATAATTTATAAATAATATAGAAATTATGTATAATTATACACACACATAAACACATGATGAGGTCAGTATAGCAATTCCTAGTTTGAAATAAACATGTAACAAATCCACAGTGGTCATTCTCTCTGTCAAAAGGTAAGTTTATTTAGAGGAAGAGGTTAAAGACAAAATAAAAGGTAAAATAAGAAGCAGGAGTGGCAAATATGAAATAGAGTTGGGAGAACAATAAGGTTATCATTATCAAGGAAAAGAGTTTGGAAGTTTGTCTTCCTGATGGGGGGAAGAGAGTAAGTCCACATTAACACATATGTGCACAATAATTTTTTGAAACTGGAGTCTTCTCTTCCCATGTTGGAAATGCATGAGATTGCATCAAAATACTAAATAAAATTGCATGAGATTGCATCAAAATACTAGCACAAAGCTTTACTCTACTTTGTTTTTCTGATCTGGGACAGTTCACCCCTCTTTAGGTAGCTTGTCATTTTTCCACTCCCGGGGGTTGTAATGTTGGTACCAGTCTTATTGGAGACACTTAAAAAGAATTTCACATATTGTACCTAAACTTAAGAGATCCTCCAACCTCAGCTTCCCCAGTAGCAAGGATTGCAGGTCTGTGCCACCATCTTTAGCAAAAATGAATTCCTTTAAGATATTTTTAAAGAGGATTTGTTGGCAGTTTGTAGAAGTTTCACAAGCTTTTGTTTTACATTTTCAATTCTCCACAATGATATAAAGACAGAATTTGCACTAATATTGTGACTAAGCCTGTAGAATCTGTGATGTGAGAGCAGGACATTAATCATTAATATACATTAATATAAGAAAAATATTTAATTCAATAAACATTTATTAAGTGTCCTACAAATATAAATAGAAAAAGAGCTTACAATCTAATTGGGGAAGACAATACCAAAAAGAAAGCTGGGGGAGGAGGGAAGGACACCATGAAGTACCTGGCAAGCGTATTGATGTACCATGGAGACCAACCAAATAGTGTTACTAAAGAAATATGGAGAGTTTATCTGGTAAGTTTTTAAATGAGGAAAGAGTATTACATTAATCCCCCTAAAATGGAAATGAAAATGATGTGTGTGTGTGTGTGTGTGTGTGTGTGTGGTATATGGTGTGTGTAGTGTGTAGGGATGATATCCGATATATCCTATCCATTTTGATCCCTAAAAAAATTTTGGACTTCTCATCTTATTTGCATCCCTGGATCAAACCAGAAATTTTTTGTCCCAAGTGTTCTTGCCTTACTTTAAGGAACTATATATTTTTAAAGGCTACTTAAAGTATGCTGAATAAATTCAATTTGAACTGATAAACTTGGAGAGAAGAACACTAATAAGGATTTATGAGTTATACTAGTAGAAAGACACTTCCTCAGGGATATCCCTAGGATGCTTGGGAAAAATAATATCTGCTGTCTGGGGATCCTGAGTTCTAATAATAATTAAAGAGCATATGGTAAATAGATGTGTACAAAGTAGTTAAATAGAAGATAGTTTGGGAGGAAGAACATTGGCACTTGGGGAAATCAGGAATGATTTCATAAATAAGATGGTGCTTGAGCTGCATGTTAAAGGAAGAAAGGGACTCTGAAGTAGAGATAAGGAATGCACTTCAGAAATGGAAGAATGGAGAGTATAAAGGTATAGAGATTGGAGATAGGGATCCTGTGAAGTATCAAGAGGTCATTTTAACTGGATTTCAGTGTGAGAAAGGGAGTAACAATCACTGAGTCTGCAAAGCAAGATTGAGGTGGGTTTATAGGGTTTTAAAAAGTTAATAAAAGAGTTTATGTTTTATTCTGAAGGGATTGCAAAGCCACTAAAGTTGATTGAAAAGTGAGTATGGTCAGATACATGCTTAAGAAGTTAATTTGGTAGTAGTGTGAGGGGTAGTCTGAAGTGAAGAGAGACCAGTTGAGAGGTTCTTGCAGTAATCTAGTCAGGAGCTGACAACAACAAAAAGAAAAAGAAGTGAATTCACAACTAATGAAGAAAAAAATGAAATTATTAGGAATTATTTTCCCCAATTAACTGTCAAATAAACTAACAATATAAATTAAATGGATGAACATTAATAAAAATATAAAATGCTTAGATAACAAAATATGAAAAAATTATGTATTTTAAAAATCCAATCTTTGAAAAAGAGATTGAACAAGAAAAAAATCCCCAAAATTGGGGATGGGGGGGAGAGGAGAGCCAGAATTGGATAGATTTGTGAGTAAATTGTATTAAACATTTAAAGAACAATTAATTCCCATATTATACTATTTTAAAAATAGGAAAAGTAAGTCCTCTCAAAATACTTCTACAACAAAATATGATCTTGAAACCTATTTGAGGGAAAATCAAAGCAAGAAAGAAAACTATAAACTAGCATCTTTAAAGCAATATTGATGCAAAATTTTTAGATAAATTATTACTAAGGAAACTACAGAAATATATCACAAAAATTATTCACTATAATTAGACTGATTTTATACCAGGATACTAAGATTGGTCCAATATTTGGAAAACTATAAATTTAATTGATCATATTTATTAGCAAGAAAAATAAAATCAGATGATCATATTAATAAATGCATAATTTCTTGAGAAAGCCAAACATGAATTCTTATTAAGAAACAGAAAGCCTAGGAATAAATATATCTTTCCTTAATGTGATGCGTAGTATTTCTCCAAAACCAAACTCCAGTATTGTTTGCAATGGTAATAAAGTGGAGGCTTTTCCATTAAAATCAAGATAAAGAAAGAACAATTATTATCACTGTTATTATTCAACATGGTATTAGCAATACTAGCTATAATAATATGAGGATAAAAAGAAACTGAAGGAATAAGCTTGGGCAAAGAAAAAAAATTATCATTTTAAAGATGATAGAGAACCCAAGAGAGCTAACCAGAAAATTAAAACAAAAACTTCAGCAAAGTTTCAGGATATTAAATTACCAGAATTTCTATACATTATGACAGTAGTTTTTCAATTGATAAATGTTCAAAGATGTGACTAGATACGTTTTAGAGGAAGAGATTCAGGTTATCACTCACATGTAAAAATGTTCTAAATAGCTAATAATTAGAAAAATGCAGACTAAAACAATTCTTGGATATCACACCTTCAGATTGACAAAAAGAAAAAAAAAATGGAAAATGATAGATATTGTGGAGGGGTTTGAAAAAATGAGTATATTAGTACATAGCAATTTGGAACTATGCCTCAGAAAAGTTTTTACTCTTTGACCTTGTGTATACCTTTTAACTTAATAACTACTAATTCTATATTCCCCTCAGAGACAAAAAATAAAAAAGAGGAAAAATAGTCATGCATAACCATCATTTAGAGAATGGTTGAAAAAGTTATGATTTGTATAGATAATTGAATACTATTGTGCTATAAGAAATGATCAAAGGGAAACTTGTCATTGTTATGACAATTCTATTACAACAAATAATAATAATAATGGACAATCTTGCTTTTATCCTTGATCGTATTGTAAAGGCTATCTATCTGTCTATCTATCTATCTATCTATCTATCCATAATACTAGATTTAGCTAGATACTATTTTTAGAAATCTTTCATTTCTTCATTTGTTTTTAGTCTTTTTTAAAAAGAAGCTGATAGTTCAAAAACTTTTTCCTGCATTAATTGATATAATGAAGGTTTTTAGTATTCTTGTTATTAATGTGATCTATTTTATCTTTAGTTTTCTTAAAATTAAAGTAACCTTGAATTAATTTTATAAATCTATACTTCTCATATTGCATGATCTTTTGCTATGTTGTTCTGCTTCTTTGCTAATACTTTTAAATATTATTCATTAGGGATCTATTGTTTTATCTCTCTATCTTGATTCTTGATTATTTAGATATAAAGATAATATTTGTGCTTGAAAAGTGATTTGGTAGGATTACTTCTTTTTCTATTTTTCTATTCATTAAATGTAATATTGATACTTACAGGGATTTTTTGATAGAATTCATCTGTAAGTAAACTGGGTCCGTGATTTCTTTTCATTGGGAATTCATTAATGCCTAGTTCTATGTTTTTTTTTTTTTCCCCGAAGATTGATTTCTGTAGTTTCTTGATGTCTTTTAGCATTTTCTGTTTGCATACACTGTTGTAGGTTATTCACTTTCATGAATTAGTATCGTTTATGCCTTCTCATTGAAAGGTCAAAAATAAAAATTAAAAATTTTGTAATTTGTATAATTAAGACTTAGACTAAATGACCACAAAGGTCACTTTCATTTCTCTATTTGTGAATTCTCTATTTCATTTCTTTATAATCTGAGAATTATCTTTTCTTTCCCTCCCCACAAATAGCTCTTTTTCAAACTTTCCTCCAATCATCCAGGTTTATACCTCAATGTTATAGTTCAAATGTCTGATCCATCCAGCTCTCATTTCTGACTCCAAGAAGCTGTAGCATATGTGGTGGTCAAACACTGGTAACATTTTGGCAGATGAGCTAAATCAGGTTGAAAGTAACTGATGCATTTCAAAGTCTTCAGTGAGCAATGGCTATTTAATAATTTGTGCTTGTCGGGACCTTCTCATCACTAATACTGTTTTCTGTTTATCTGAATACAGTAAAACTTCATATATGCACCCTTGAAGCAAACATTGGTGTTTAATAGACTAGATGGTTATAAGAAGAAACAAGATGTAAAAGAAATAAAAGTGATATGTGGCACAGAGAGCTGGACTGATCACAGACTTCTCCTGTTCAAGCTAAATATTCTCATTCAACAAAAGCAGTGTCCTCAAGGCAAGATGACTTCTAGAAGACATAATGTCAATAAATCAGAGTGCTTTTCTGAGCAGGAATAGTTTATTGCTAACTTAGAGGAAAAACTAAGCCAACACACAATTTACATCAGTGAAGCAGAAGTGGCATGGGGAGCTTGTAGAAATTTGGTGTATGGCATTGCAATTACTCATCTACATTAGAACATTCACAAACATTAAGCCTGTATCAACAAAAAAAAAAACAAAACTTTTTTTTTATTTTTTTTTTTACAAAATATGCATATTTTATACAAAAACACATATATACAAAAATATATGCAAAATACAGAATAAAAATTACAAAATATGCACATTGCAAATAGAGAAACTCAAACAATAGAATCTCTGTTCCAATTTTTTTTTCCCCCTCCCTCCCTCCACCCCCTTCCCTAGATGGCAAGCAGTCCTTTATATGTTGGATATGTTGCAGTATATCCTAGATACAATATATGTTTGCAGAACCGAACAGTTCTCTTGTTGCATAGGGAGAATTGGATTCAGAAGGTATAAATAACCCAGGAAGAAAAACAAAAATGCAGATAGTTCACATTCGTTTCCCAGTGTTATTTCTTTGGGTGTAGCTGCTTTTGTCCGTCATTTATCAATTGAAACTCAATTAGGTCTCTTTGTCAAAGAAATCCACTTCCATCAAAATATGTCCTCATACAATATCGTTGTCGAAGTGTATAATGATCTCCTAGTTCTGCTCATTTCACTTAGCATCAGTTCATGTAAGTCTCGCCAGTCCTCTCTGTATTCATCCTGCTGGTCATTTCTTACAGAACAATAATATTCCATAACATTCATATACCACAATTTACCCAGCCATTCTCCAATTGATGGGCATCCATTCATTTTCCAGTTTCTAGCCACTACAAATAGGGCTGCTACAAACATTTTGGCACATACAGGTCCCTTTCCCTTCTTTAGTATTTCTTTGGGATATAAGCCCAATAGAAACACTGCTGGATCAAAGGGTATGCACAATTTGATAACTTTTTGGGCATAATTCCAGATTGCTCTCCAGAATGGTTGGATTCGTTCACAACTCCACCAACAATGCATTAGTGTCCCAGTTTTCCCGCATCCCCTCCAACATTCATCATTATTTTTTCCTGTCATCTTAGCCAATCTGACAGGTGTATAGTGGTATCTCAGAGTTGTCTTAATTTGCATTTCTCTGATCAATAATGATTTGGAACACTCTTTCATATGAGTGGTAATAGTTTCAATTTCATCCTCTGAAAATTGTCTGTTCATATCCTTTGACCATTTATCAATTGGAGAATGGCTTGATTTCTTATTAATTTGAGTCAGTTCTCTATATATTTTGGAAATGAGGCCTTTATCAGAACCTTTAACTGTGAAGATGTTTTCCCAGTTTGTTGCTTCCCTTCTAATCTTGTTTGCATTAGTTTTATTTGTACAAAGGCTTTTTAATTTGATGTAATCAAAATTTTCTATTTTGTGATCAGTAATGGTCTCTAGTTCATCTTTGGTCACAAATTTCTTTCTCCTCCACAAGTCTGAGAGATAAACTATTCTATGTTCCTCTAATTTGTTTATAATCTCGTTCTTTATGCCTAGGTCATGGACCCATTTTGATCTTATCTTGGTATATGGTGTTAAGTGTGGGTCCATGCCTAATTTCTGCCATACTAATTTCCAATTATCCCAGCAGTTTTTATCAAATAATGAATTCTTTTCCCAGAAGTTAGGGGCTTTGGGTTTGTCAAACACTAGATTGCTATAGTTGACTATTCTGTCTTGTGAACCTAACCTTTTCCACTGATCAACTAATCTATTTCTTAGCCAATACCAAATGGTTTTGGTGACTGCTGCTTTATAATATAATTTTAGATCAGGTACAGCTAGGCCACCTTCATTTGATTTTTTTTTTCATTAATTCCCTTGAGATTCTCGACTTTTTATTGTTCCATATGAATTTTGTTGTTATTTTTTCTAGATCATTAAAATATTTTCTTGGAAGTCTGATTGGTATAGCACTAAATAAATAGATTAGTTTAGGGAATATTGTCATCTTTATTATGTTCACTCGGCCGATCCAAGAGCACTTAATATTTTTCCAATTATTTAAATCTGACTTTATTTGTGTGGAGACTTTTTTATAATTTTGCTCATATAATTCCTGACTTTCCTTTGGTAGATAGATTCCCAAATATTTTATGGTATCAACAGTTATTCTGAATGGAATTTCTCTTTGTATCTCTTGCTGTTGGGTTTTGTTGGTGATGTATAAAAATGCTGAGGATTTATGGGGATTTATTTTGTAGCCAGCTACTTTGCTAAAATTATGAATTATTTCTAATAGCTTTTTAGTAGAATCTCTGGGGTTCTCTAGGTATACCATCATATCATCTGCAAAGAGTGATAGTTTGGTTTCCTCATTGCCTACTCTAATTCCTTTAATATCTTTCTCGACTCTTATTGCCGAGGCTAGTGTTTCTAATACGATATTAAATAATAATGGTGATAGTGGGCAACCTTGCTTCACTCCAGATCTTACTGGGAAAGGTTCCAATTTTTCCCCATTGCATATGATGCTTACTGATGGTTTTAAATATATGCTCCTGACTATTTTAAGGAAAAGTCCATTTATTCCTATGCTCTCAAGTGTTTTTATTAGGAATGGATGTTGGATTTTATCAAATGCTTTTTCTGCATCTATTGAGATGACCATATGGTTTTTGTTTGTTTGGTTATTGATATAGTCAATTATGCTAATATTTTCCTAATATTGAACCAGCCCTGCATTCCTGGTATAAATCCTACTTGGTCATAGTGTATTATCCTGGTGACGATTTTCTGTAATCTTTTTGCTAATATTTTATTTAAGATTTTAGCATCAATATTCATTAGGGAGATTGGTCTATAATTTTCTTTCTCTGTTTTCAGCCTACCTGGTTTAGGTATCAGTACCATGTCTGTGTCATAAAAGGAGTTTGGTAGGACTCCTTCAATCCCTATTTTTTCAAATAGTTTATTTAGCATTGGAGTTAATTGTTCTTTAAATGTTTGGTAGAATTCACATGTAAATCCATCTGGTCCTGGGGATTTTTTCTTAGGGAGTTGATTGATAGTTTTTTCTATTTCTTTTTCTGAGATGGGACTGTTTAGGATATTTACTTCTTCCTCTGTTAGTTTAGGCAAGCTATATTTTTGGAGGTATTCTTCTATTTCATTTAAGTTGTCGAATTTATTGGCATAAAGTTGGGCAAAGTAACTCCTAATTATTGCTCTAATTTCCTCTTCGTTAGTGGCGAGTTCTCCCTTTTCATTTTTAAGACTAACAATTTGATTTTCCTCTTTCCTTTTTTAAATCAGATTTACTAAGGGTTTGTCCATTTTGTTGGTTTTTTCATAGAACCAACTCTTAGTTTTATTAATCAATTAAATAGTATTTTTTACTTTTAATTTTATTGATCTCTCCTTTTATTTTTAGAATTTCAAGTTTAGTGTTTGACTGGGGGTTTTTAATTTGTTCCTTTTCTAGCATTTTTAGTTGCAAACCCAATTCATTGACCTTCTCTTTCTCTATTTTATACAAATAGGCCTCTAGAGATATGAGATTTCCCCTTATTACCGCTTTGGCTGCATCCCATACATTTTGGTATGATGTCTCATTATTATCGTTTTCTTGGGTGAAGTTATTAATTATGTCTATGATTTGCTGTTTCACCCAATCATTCTTTAGTATGAGATTATTTAGTTTCCAATTATTTTTTGGTCTACTTCCCCCTGGTTTTTTGTTGAATGTAATTTTCATTGCATCGTGGTCTGAAAAGGATGCATTTACTATTTCTGCCTTACTGCATTTGAGTTTGAGGTTTTTATGTCCTAATATATGGTCAATTTTTGTATAGGTTCCATGAACTGCTGAAAAGAAAGTGTATTCCTTTCTGTCTTCATTACATTTTCTCCAGAGATCTATCATATCTAACTTTTCTAGTATTCTATTTACCTCTTTGACTTCTTTCTTATTTATTTTGTGGTTTGATTTATCTAATTCTGAGAGTGCAAGGTTAAGATCTCCCACTATTATAGTTTTACTGTCTATTTCTTCTTGCAGCTCTCTTAATTTCTCTTTTAAGAATTTAGATGCTACACCACTTGGTGCATATATGTTTAATATAGATAGTGCTTCATTATCCATGCTACCCTTTAGCAAGATATAGTGCCCTTCCTTATCTCTTTTAATTAGATCAATTTTTGCTTTAGCTTGATCTGAGATCAGGATGGCTACCCCTGCTTTTTTGACTTCACCTGAAGCATAGTAGATTTTGCTCCAACCTTTTACCTTTAACCTGCATGTATCTCCCCGCTTCAGGTGTGTTTCCTGTAAACAACATATTGTAGGATTCTGGCTTTTAATCCATTCTGCTAACCGCTTCCTCTTTATGGGGGAGTTTACCCCGTTCACATTTATGGTTAGAATGACCAATTCTGTATTACTTGCCATCTTGTTAACCCCAGTTTATGCTTTTCTCCCTTCTTTCCCCTTTCCGCCCTTCCCAGTATTAAGCTTGTGAGCACCACTTGCTTCTCACAGCTCTCCCTTTTTAGTATCCCTCCCCCCGCCTTAGAGTTCCTCCCCCTATCTTACCCCTTTCCCTCCCAGTTTCCGTATTCCCTTCTGCTTAGCTTATTCCTTCCCTTTTCACTTTTCCCTTCTCACTTTTCAATGAGGTGGGAGAAGTTTCACCATAGATTGAATATGTCTTAAGATTTTTCACTTAAAGCCAATTCTGAAGGCAGTAAGATACCCACTATATTCATTCCCTTCCATTCTTTCTCTCAGATATAATAGGCTTCCTATGCCTCTTCATGAGATGTACTACCCCCACTTTACCCTTTTTCTGGTACAATGTCCTTTCCACATCAATTTCTAGAACAAGGTATACATGTATTCTTTATACATCTATATAATCGAAATATAGTTCCCAAGATTAATCTTTACCTTTTTAGATTTCTCTTGAGTTCTATATTTGTAGATCAAACTTTTTGTTAAGTTCTGGCTTTTTCATCAGAAATAGATGAAATTCGCTTACTTCATTGAATGTCCATCTTCTTCCCTGGAAAAAGATGCTAATTCTCGCTGGGTAAGTTATTTTTGGTTGCATACCAAGTTCCTTAGCCTTTCGGAATATCATATTCCAGGCCCTTCGATCTTTTAATGTGGATGCTGCCAGATCCTGGGTGATCCTTATTGTGGCTCCCTGATACTTGAATTGGGTTTTTCTAGCTGCTTGCAATATTTTTTCCTTTGTCTGAGGGTTCTGGCATTTGGCCACTATATTCCTTGGTGTTTTGATTTTAGGATCCCTTTCAGTGGGTGATCGATGAATCCTTTCAATGTTTATTTTTTCTTCTGTTCCTATGACTTCTGGACAGTTCTCTTTGATAATTTCCTGGAAAATAGTGTCCAGGCTCTTTTTTTCATCATGTTTTTCTGGAAGTCCAATGATTCTCAGATTGTCTCTTCTGGATCTGTTTTCCAGGTCTGTTGTCTTCTCCAGAAGGTATTTCACATTCTTTTCCATTATTTGATTTTTTTGGGTTTGCTTGACTGATTCTTCTTGTCTCCTCGAGTCATTCAATTCCACTTGTTCAATTCTGATTTTCAGTGAAGTATTTTCTTCACTCACTTTTTTTAAAATCTTTTTCTAATTGTCCCATTGAGTTCTTTTGTTCTGTGGAATTTTTTTCCATTCCGCCAATTTTGTTTTTTAGAGAGCTATTTTCTGTTTCCAGTTCACTAATCCTATTTTTCAAGGATTTTACTTCTTTATCCACTCTCTCTTTAACTGACTTCTCCAGGTTCTTTTGCCAAGCCTCCTTCTCCTTTTCCCAAGCTTCCCTCTCCTTTTGCCCAGCCTCCCTCTCCTTTTCCCAAGCTTCTCTCTCCTTTTGCCAAGCTTCATTCTGCTTTTCCCATTTTTCTTCTAGCTCCCTTGTGAGAGCCTTTTTAATTACTTCTATGAGGTTCATCTATGCTGAGGAACAGATGATCTCCTCCTTTGGGGATTCACCTGGAGACTGTTTGTTTTTAGTCTCCTCAGGATTTAGAGTCTGCTCTCTATCTGTATAGAAGCTGTCAAGGGTTAAAGTCCTCTTCAGTTTCTTGCTCATTCTGTCTAATAATCAAAGACAAACTAGCCAAGAAAAACAGAAAAAACTAGAGTCTTTCTTTGGGGGAGGGGCTGCGTGTGTTACCGAGCTTTTTCTACAGACTGTAGGGGACAGCAGTGAGGCACTAGCCCGACTGTGCTGCGCCTGCGCTCTGAGATCCCAGAGCGTGCTGAGTCACTGGGGGGGGGGGGGAGGGAGAGGGGGGCAGCCAGGTCCCAGGAGACTCCAGCTGTTTGGGGTTGTATTCTTCAGCCCCGGTGTTTTTAGCTTCTCTGCTGGGCTGCTGACTTGCTGCCAGGGCAAAGTATCCAGTCCTGTAGCGAAGCTCTCCCCGCAGAGACAGCTGCGATCACTCCCCACCTCCTCTCCTGTTTGCTCCCGTGCTCTACTGCCGCTGCCTGCCGCCTGCGCCTGATCTAAAAACATCCTAGCCCTCCAGTAAAGACAGACCTTTCTTGGCCAATCTCAAGGATGGCTTCTCTTGGTAACTCTTTGTGGGGTTTTTTTTTCAGTCAAGCATTAATTCAGAGGCTTGTAATGAAATGGATAGTGAGAGAAAGCGTGGAGCTTACACAGCTGTGTGCCTCCTCTCCGCCATCTTAACTGGAAGTCCAAACCAACAACTTCTAAGTAAAAAACAAAAATTGCACAATTTATTCACAGGATTGTTAATCCATTTCTAAGAAGGCAACATTTAGCTCCATTAAAAGTAAAGTACACATGAAGCTTAGAGAGATTCAGGACTTTTGGCTCAATAAGAAGGCATATAAAATTAAATTTTATACTTATAGCAATAATCTAAAATGCTTTTATCATGCTCTGAAGTCTATTTATGGGCCAAAGACCTATGAAATATCTCAAGTACTCAGTCCTGATGGAACTACATTGATTAGTGTGAAGGATATGATCCTGGAGAGTTGGGCTAACACTTTTGTAGTCTTCTCAAGAGATCATCAATAATCAGTACTGAAGTCATTGAATGTATTTCTCAGGTTGAAGTCCATCTAATGAAACTTCAATTGAAGAAGAGGTGTGAAAAGTCATTAGTCTCCTCTTGTATGACAAAGTATTTGGTGGTAATTCTATTCCAGCTACAATTTTTAAAGTCAGGGATCCCCTGTTTATACAAAAGCTGACTAAAATCTATTGCATTATATGGCAAGAGAATATTAACCCCTAGTACTTCATGGATATCTCCAGTATTCATCTTTTAAAAAGTAAAGGAAATATATTGTTCTGTGATAATCATGGGGATGAGAGTAGGAAGGGGGAGAGAGTTCTCTCAGGAAATTGTGGCAAGATTTTTGCCAGAATTTTTCTTAATAATAAACTCCTTAAAAGACTGATATTTTATTAGGAAGATAGTCATCTACCTGAGAGCCAGTATGGCTTCAGAAAGGGCTAAAGAATAATTGATAGATTTGAAGAATAGTTTGCTGCTTGACAGCTCCAGGAGAAATACAAAGGAACAGAACAGAGGTTTGTACATAACATTTGTCAATCTGACCAAGGTCTTCAATACTGTCAGTCATAAAAGCTTATGGAAAATTATGTCAAAATTTGGTTAACAAGAGAAATTATTCAGTATTATAAATCAATTCCATGCTGGCATGTTTGCCCAGATTCTGATGAATGGTTAATGCTTTTGTGCTTTCCCAGTCATCAGTGGAGTAAAGTAAAACAATGTACTTCCTCCCATGCTTTTTAGCTTGATGTTTTTAGCAATAGTTTTAGACGTCTTAAATGAGGACAAACACCACATAAAGACAAACTACTACACATATAGTAAATTATTTAATTTGAAAAGGTTGCAAATTAAGACTAAAGTACAGAGAGAGTTGGTGTATAATTTTTTGTTTGAAGATGATTAAGCATTTAATGCAACCTCTGAGAAGCAAAAAAAAAAAAAAAAAAAAAAAAAAGGATCAATTCTCTGCTTTTTTTGCTAATTTTGACCAAATAATTAACACCAAGAAAATACAAGTTCTTCACAAGCTAGCACCACACCATCCATCCAAGACATATTGAAGGCTGTGGATAAATTCATTTACCTTGACAGTATACTTTCTGGGCACATGTACATAGATGATGATGAAGTTGATGCAAGTATTGCCAGAGTTAGCTCAGTGTTTGGAAGAATCCAAAGGAAAGTATGAAAGAAGCTACCTACCAAACTGAAATTTTACAGAGCCATTGTTCTGATCGCATTGTTGTATGCCCGTAAAACCTGAGCAGAATACCAATGCCATGCCAGGAAACTGAATTGCTTCCATTTGAATTATCTTACAAAGAATCTGAAGATCATCTGGCAAGATAAGGTATGGATCACTGAAATATTTTCTCAAGCTAAACTATCAAGCTTTGAGAAAAAAGGACCACACATACTTCTAGATAAGTATTTTTGACTTTTAAATCTCTTTATAAACTAGCCCTTTTCCTATTTTTCAAGTATTTTATTATATTACAACTCCATGTACTCTACAATCCAGCTATATTGTCTTAAATGTTCTTCACACATGATACATGATTTTTCCACAGTCATCTCCCATGAGTAGAATATGTCTTCTCCTGAGTTTTCCCTCTTAGAATTCTTGATTTCCTTCAAGACTCAATTATAAGAGCTACTAGAGGCCTTCCTTGATCCTTACAGGTCTTAATACTTTCTTCTTTAAGACTTCTTTTCATCAATTCAGTATTTTTTAATAACCTTATTGATCTATGTATATATTATCTCTCCCCTTAGAATGTAGTCTCATTAAAGGATGTACAGTCATAGGACGTTTTGAGTAGCACAGTGCCTCACACAGTAAGTATTTAATAAAAACTTATTGATTATTTTTACTTTTTTTTAAATCTCTAGTAGCTAGCAAAGAATCCAGCACATAGTAAGGCCTAATGTTGTTCAGTTCTTTCAGTTATATTAATGGGGCATGAGAATTCAGAAGTGCTGAATCTATAAAATATATATTGGGGTTTTAGGCTTCTTCCGATCAAATTCCCATCAAATATTGAGGAACCTAATTGGAACCTAAAATTAACCTGTGATTTTGGGCCAATATTTTCAGCTATCTCAAAAAAATTTATAGGCTCAGACCATTTTTGAGTCAAGAGGCTGTAATGTCAGAAACTGAGGCAAGAGATTGGTTTTTAATCTTCTAATTATGGAGAGGTTAGACTAGCCAACTGGGATGGAACCCATGTCCAAAATTCATTCCAGCCCTAAGCAACTGAGTCAGGGAACTTTTAAAGGGTCCTTAGCTACTAAGCATTTACAAGCAGGATACAGAAGCTGCAAACACAATTAATCTAACATTTTATAGTTGTTGTCTTTACTTCAGAGAGAGTCAAAAGAGAGGAGTTAAATGAGTATTTATAGTCTTGGACCATGGCTCAGTTCTCTCATCAGAGAAAGTAGGATCATTGTTGGATAGATAAGAACTTCTAATGAGGGCATAGGCAGGAAGTGAGATAACATAATTTTAGACAAGGATGGAGTCAGAGTGGTGGGCACCTGGATCATTCTTTTTCTTTTCTATCCTTCACTGTGTCACAGTGGTATGTAAAACTCAATTTCCAATATTAATGACAAGGAAGTGGGGCAGGGAGGGAGCACCCAACAAGGCAAAGATCTCATTATTATGCCATTGACTAGTATGCTGAGTTCCAAAAGAGTGCCAATAACAAGGCAAAAGACATGAGAACTAAGTTTACTAGTGGAATTCAAAATTAATCAGGAAAAAGACACCATTAAGAAGGACAATAACATTAAGGGGAGGAAAGGTGCCAAAAGACACACTAAAAGAGTTTAGTTGGGATTAAGGTATAAGAACATTCTTTAATAGAAAATAAATATTCTCAGGGATTAACATCATAACTTGACCTTCTGATTTGATCCAGTCAAGGAATTGAATGAGGAATTTAATCAGGACTTATTGCAGGATTTAGAATAACAAAAGCTAATAATCAAAATCAAAAGGTCCACTTAAAGAGATAATTGTATCAGCGATCCTCCCAGTTTGCCTCAGGAAGTAGATTGGCTTCCAGATTGTTTGCAGAAATTCTGGCTCTCTCTGTCAATGCCCACTTAACCAAGAACCAAATACTCCATCAATATCCTACTCTTCATGACTCCATTTGAATTATTCTTGGCAAAGATATTAAAGTGGTTTACTATTTTCTTTTCTAGTTCATTTTATAGATGAGGTTATCTATAGCAAACGAGATTAAATGACTAGTTCAGATTCATGCAGCCAAGAGCCAATAAGTTTCTAATATTTGAACTCATGTCTTCCTGACTCCATGCTTAGTGCTGTATTCATCGCACCACTTAGCTGCTCCACAAGAGCTAAATAAATTCTTGTTATTTGAATAATGAATTATAGACATAATATTCTATCTCCAATATCTTTGAAAGTATAATAGACCTTGAGAATTTGTTGCTTCCTTCAGTTAGTTTGATGAGATGCAAATGATGAGTTCAGTGGTAGTGAAGAGATGTGAGAATTGGGGTAGGGAATCCCTTCTGGTTGGTGTAGGTCCAATGCGAAAGAGTTTGCAAACCCAAAAAGTCTATATGGCCAAGGGGATTTTATTGTTCGATAAGAATCCAGCCTGTTAGGAAGACAGAAGCAAAAGGTCCTGTTAGGGAAATAACAAAGGTTAATACTGAGAAGAGAATATCTTCCGGGGAAAAGTGGGCAAAAGTCCTTGCAGGCAGCCTTGCCAAGCAGAGAGCTTCCTTGGCAAAGCAAGTTCCTGTTTCAGACTTCTGCAAAGATTTCGGGTTTAGAATTGTTTTTTATTAGAAGTCTACGGCTTGGGCTTCTATTCAAAACTGAATGAGATTCCTTCAATGTTGTCAATGCCTGGGGCTTAGATCTTTAATAGAAAAGAGATCACTTATCTTAGGAGCTGAGCTATTGGGAGTGGTCCCATACTAATCTTCAACTCAATAGAGGAATCTCCACATCTCTGAGCAGATAACTGGGTGTTGTCTGGAAAAGGTATGTTCCTCCTCCCAAGGGAGAGCCCGAGACACTGAATCACCCTCCTCCACAGACTAAAGTAGACAGAGTTTCAGGGGTCATCTCCATCAAGTTCAATTGCAATTGAATTGTTCTTCTTTGAGAAACAAAACAAACTGTGAGCAGTAGCAACTGTCCCCCTGGAGACTTAACTGGTCAACTCCAGTTGAGCAATACTGCAACTTCCTTTCTCCCTCCATCTCTTTTTCTTTTTTCTTTTTTCCCTTCCTTCCTCCTTCCCTTCCTCCCTCCCTCCCTTCCTTCCTTCCTTCCTTCCTTCCTTCCTTCCTTCCTTCCTTCCTTCCTTCCTTCCTTCCTTCCTTTCTTCTTTCCTTCCTTTCTCTCTTCCTTCTTTCCTTCCTTCCTTTGTTCCTTCCTTCCTTGCTTCCTTCCTTCCTTCTCCTTTCTCTCTCTGTGTCTATATGGGGAATCATATCTTACATATGGGTTCTCTGTTCAAAGGAATATCAATTTTGATTGCTTAAGCCTCACAAGATATCTTGTGATTTGGGGACTAGGTGATCATTTTTCTTTTTTCCCTACTTATTTATTCTATCACCTGTTTTTTCTTGAAAAACTGGGACAATTAACTCTTTTGTCTTATGTTATTTCTTATATGATTTCTTTGAAATGGAGCTTCGGAAAACCAGACACTGATAAAGCCCATTGGG
This sequence comes from Antechinus flavipes, assembly GCF_016432865.1. NCBI lineage: Eukaryota > Metazoa > Chordata > Mammalia > Dasyuromorphia > Dasyuridae > Antechinus > Antechinus flavipes. The sequence continues at coordinate 215,666,040 of NC_067401.1, read as the reverse complement.
ATTCAAATGAAGTTATTTAATTATGCCTTTAAAAACATCATTTAGGCTCTTACTAATTGTCCAATAATAGGCCCCAGCCCAAACCTCAGTTGCTCATTGTTTGAGTTTTGATGGTTCGGTGTGAATATAAGTTACAATTGTTTCTGTTCTGGCCAGAACCTGAGAGCTTTCCCCTCCTAAACTGATTCTTTTGAGTTAGCAAACTAGGCTAACTTTTGCTTCAGTTCTTACCTAGCTTTTAATCATTATATGGGTATTATATTAGACAAACTGAGGACTGGAAAAGATCTTAAAGAAGCTGAGGTTCCCCCACATAGGGGCCATTTTCAGGAATCCAGATCTATATGGTATTATTGAATTCTGATGACTCTGAAAGAGAGTGTAACTGATCACTTTGTATTCCTCTGCCTCAATTTAAATCCAATTCACTTACAACTCAGGACATTACCCTCCTGATGTCATTGATCCTCTTTGAAAAGGAAGAACAAATAATAATTGCCACCTCCTACAGGAATCCTAAGCTGATCCTCAAAGTTTCTATTATTTTTCCCTGGTTGAATTATTTTGTTTTATTCACCTACCTGTGCATGTTTTGGGTCTCTTCAATAGAGTGTAATCCCTCTTGTTCTGTTTTTGCTTTTATATCTCTAGTACTTAAGAGTTTTTGGCACATGATAAATAATTATTAAATGCTTATTGAACCAATGGAAACATGTGACACAGGAGATATACCTTCCCTCCTGCAATAAGACACTATATATTCTATATGAAGAATGAACAATTGATGGCATTTTTCTATTTGTATTGGTAATAGTTGTGGTAATAGGGAAATAATTTAATATCATTATGTAAGACTCTTATGTACAGATAGAAAAGGAACATAAGTCATGCATATAAAAATCTCCTCTTGCTAATGTGTTTAGCTATTAGAACTACATTGATTGCATCAGGAAAATAAAGAGAAAAAACACATAGACTTTTTTAGACAACAGGGAGAGTTTAATAAGCTGCCTTAAATCACCCAACCAGTAACACATCTAAAATGTTAATTAAGCTTTTTTTTTTATCCTCACCTCTGCTCTGTTGGCTTTAGTAAAAGCCTGTCTGCCAGCAGAACTCTCTACAGGTACCTATGATTCTGTTTGAAGTTGGTGATCTGGGCTTGGCTCATATCATTCACAGTAGATTTACCTGAAAGATCAATAAAAGCATGTTCAAAGCTAGATTGGCTTCATAGAGCCCAGGGTTTTATTAATTTATATAAACTTCCTAAAACTTTCACTGTAAGAAAAAAAAGGGGGGGGAGGGAACTTGAGAATGTTTGTACTGTAAGAAACAGTAATGGTATTGTTAGTATTTTGGACCTGATTTTTCTTCTTTAAGTTCTTGTATAAGGTTAGAAGGGAAAAGGACCATCTCCAGTCATCCTCATCTATATCTTGCCACTGTCTACAGAGGAGAAAGTGAGGATGGTGACTTTGCAAAGGCAACCCTCACTTGCATTTGCATATCATAGCATCACCTCCCAAACAATAGCAACAAGAAGGTTAGAATGGGAAGTAAAAATGATCACATCAAGACTCTCTATAAATACTCTAAAAGGGTTTTGTTATAGTTAACCTTATCAAATGCTATCTAACTAATCTTCTCTGTTTATATATCCTTTATCTTGTACAAAGTTAATTAACTTTGTCCTATGTTTATTCTAAAAACAAGTCTTTTTTTGCTCAAAATTTCTGTGTCAATGTGTTATTGTCATATTTTAAGATATGACTATAATCACAGAATCTGAGTTTAAAGGAATCTTCATTGCCATCAAGTTCAGTCCCTATACTAAAAAAAAAAAAAAAAAAAAAAAAAAAAATCCCCTCTACAACCTACTTGTTTAAGGTTCCAACAGACCTTGTTTGAAGCCCTCTAGTAAGAGGAAATAAATTACCTCTTGAAGCTACTTATTCCACTTTAGGAGAGCTCTAAAAATTTTCTGTACATAAAGTCTAAATTTGACTCTCTAGGCAAATTGGCTATTAGATGAATATCTCTCACTTGTGCAGTGCCTTGCAGTTATGCAACACTTTCAAATGCATTCTCTTTATTTAGAAACAGATATAATTAGATAGATGGCTCTCACTTGTATAGTGCCTTACAGTTACAAAATACTTTAAAATGTAGTCTCTTTTTTTTAGGGGTTCAAACCTTTTTAATGACATGGCCCATTTGGGGATGAGGAGCTAGATTGTCCAGTGAATAGAAGATTGAGCCTTGAGTTAGCAAACCTCAGTTCAAATATTTCTCAGTTATTTACTAACTTTGTGACCCTGATTCATTCAGCTTTGTTTGCCTCAGTATTCTCATCTACAAAATGAATTGTAGATGAAAATGGTAAACTACTCCAATATTTTTGTCAAGAAATCCCTAGATGAGAATTTAAAAAAAAAAGAAGAAAAAGAAAGAAAGAAACACAAATAAAACAACTCCAAGTAAAGCTTGTGGACCTCTTCTTTCAGAATAATATCCTAAATGCATAAATACATAGGATTAGAAAATAAACTAATTATATTGAAATACCAGTTATTCTGAAATCTATCTATCTATTCATCTATATATCTATGTATCTATCTATCGCCTGGGTTTAATACTCCTGTCTTAACTCTTAAAATATTCCAATAAGGTAGGCGAAGCAGGTATTTTTATTTCTAATTTATAAATGAGGAGACTCAAAATATTTAGGTGATATCACTGTTAATGGATAGATCTGGGATTTTAACTCATTATTAAAAGTAGACTAACTTAAATAATTTAAGTCTCCTTATTTATAAATTGGAAATAAAATATCTGCTAAACTCAGTGACTTAGAGGCAACTAAGTGATAGATAGATGTAATGCTTAGTCTAGAGTCAGAAAACTTCAGTTCAATCTAGCCTCAAAAACTTATTAGTTGAATAACTTATTCTCTGTCTACTTCAATTTCCTCAACTGAAAAAGAACACTAAACAGGACCTACCTCACAAAATTGTCATGAGGATTAAATGAGATGTTTACAAAGCATTTAGGACAGTGCCTGGAACATAAGTAATGATTTAAATATTTAAATATATATATTTAAAGTTTAGCAGATATTTATATATATATATATATTTTTTTACCAATGTCCTTAATACAATTGAAGGAGATCTAGAAAACTAGAGCAACAAAGCAGATGACAATTAAGCCTTTTGAAGAAAAGTTCAAGGTGTTGGGGTGATACAAATTAGAAAAAAACTTTAGGATAACTTCATAACTGCTTAAGAAGTATCTTGTGATTATGAATATGGAAACATGTTTAGAAGAAAACTATTTAAAAAAAAGAAATGCCTTGTGAAGAAAAGTACATAGTGACTGAAAAGGAAGTGAATTTGTTTGATATAAGAGATTTTTATTTTTTAAGGATGAGGATGATCAAAAATGAATCTATTACAAGGGATGAAATTTCCATTTTTGGCAAACTTCAAAATTAAAATTAAGTGTTTATCTAGGGCTTATCTCTTTTAGGGTCATTGAAAAGGAAAATTCTGATGCTCACCTCAATCATCAAGGTTCTATTTTTATTGTGGTTGTTGTTATCATTAAAGAGTTAGCATTTATGTAGAACTTTAAGGATTATAAAGTATTTTACATATACTATCTCAACAGCTCCTTATAATAACCCAATAGCCAGGTAATATTATTAATTCCATTTTGCAGCTGAGAAAACTGAGGTCAAGGATGGTTAAATGGGGTTGATTAGGGAAGGTCACACAGCTACTAGGTGTCTCAGTAGGATTTAAACAGGATTTAAACTTAGAGACTCTTTCTGTCTCTAAGTTCAGCCCTGTATCCACTGTATATACTAGCTGTTTCTATATAACCTAAGAATTTAGAGTAGAAGACAAGGACAATATCAAACATAGCCTGCTTAATTAACATAATACAGGGGAAATCATAGGATCTAAGAGGGTATAGAATTAGCACTGAAAGGAACCTTAAAAGAGTCAATTTTCATTTATTTATTTATTTTGCCGAGACAGTTGAGGGTAAGTGACTTGCCCAGGGTCACACAGCTAGGAAGTGTTGAGTGTGTGAGATCAGATTTGAACTCAGGTCCTCCTGACTTCAGAGCTGGTGCTCTATCCACTGTGCCACCTAGATGACCCAAGAGCCAAATTTTTAAGGACAAAGAGAATTAAGCCCAGAAATGTTAGATGACTTTTTCCAAGGTCACACAGTTTTTTTGTTTGTTTTGCTGAGGCAATTGGAGTTGAGTGACTTGCCCAGGGTCACACAGCTAGGAAGTATTGTGTCTGAGACTAGATTTGAACTCAGGTCTTCCTGACTTCAGGGCTGGTGCTTTATCTACTATGCCATCTACCCACCGCAAGGGTCACATAGTTATTAAAATCTCGGTCATAACACTAGTCCTCTGACTCCATATATAGACTTCTTTCCATAGTAACATACATTCCTAAGGTTGTATGGCTCTCATTAACCGAGGATGATATACATAAGAGTATTTAATTACGTTGAGCCCAGAGATAGATAGCCTAGGAATTTCCTGTGTCATGTGTGAAGTTTTTATATATTCTTGTGTTCACCATGTTTTCCAGTGTTTAGTCCTTAGCTCTCAACTGCCTTCCATCTAGAGGTATGAGAATATTTTCCTCTTCACTTAAGCATATTTGGAGAAGAAAGAATGGATGAAGGAAAGAAAGAGAAAATTCTATCCTTTCCCGAACTCTCAGGGAACAACCATTTCCCTGGATGTCAGGTGTTCACTGAGAAGGCTAAAAATAAGTATGGGCATACAAAAAGAGGTAAAAGACAGTCTCTACCCACTCCAAGATTAGATTCTAATAAGGGAGATAGCATGCAAAGTCAAGCTACAAACAGGATACATAAATAATTAATAGAGGAAAAGAGCTATATGTCTCTGTGAATATTTGATAAAATTTAACATTACAAAATAGTAACATATGAATATTAAAGAATTGGTAATTTAAGTTTTTATAAGAATTCAGCAGTGGCTGAAGAATTGCTTTCATAAGATAATGAGATTTCTATTTAGAAGATACCTGAGAGATCAACTAAGAAGAATTAAGACAATTAAGAGGAAGAAATAGACTCCCTACAGACAAGTAGGTAAAGAGTTAGTTCTAATCTATAATATTATCTTTCTAGGATTGCAGCTAGTTAATTGAATAATCTTAACAAGTAATTTAACTTTGGGGAAACTCAAACTTAAGTCTATAAAAACTAAGGTGTGAGATTACAAAATTTTAAATGTCTTTCCCAAATCTGACATTTTATGAATCAGTGATTTAAAATGGGGCTCTGTGCTGTGTGATATGTATGGATTATTTTTTTAATGGATTAATTTTTTATTCCAATTCTAGGAATTGGGAAGTGTTTCATGAAACCAGTGTGATTTCAAAAACTTCCCATGAATCAGTGTAATGCTAGAGAAACTGAGTCGAGTTAGAAATTAGACAGTTTTAATTATTTTATTTGAGAGGGAGAAACTATGCTGGGACTAGCTGTTACTCCTAGCAGGCTGGATTGGACTCGTATCTCAAAGCTTCCAGCAGCAAGTGATGGATTCCAGGGATTCTTAGAAGGCTCCAGAGGGACACAAAGGTAGGGATAGGGGTGAGCACAGGTGAGCAGGAACTTCCAGAAACGGACTATAATTTAGTTCTGAAAGGTTTGGGTTAAGGAACGATCTTAAATCGTGAGACATTGGGAGGACTAGGAGCTACTCGGTCTGAGATAGGAGATATCCCTCCTGTCTGAAATTAATCATCTGCAGTTTTATGGCTCTTTGGAATGCTAGTGGTCAGGCCTTCCAGCCCTAATTTATATCAGTCCTAATATCGGGAAGTGGGGTTGCAACCAGGGGGACTGAGGCAGAACAGTTCAAGAAACTGAGACAGAACAATTTAGGGAAACTGAGGCAGAACAATTTAGGGAAATTAAGGCAGAACAATTCAAAGAAACTGAGGCAGAACAGTTAAAGGAAACTGTGGCATAACATCAGAAAGGAGGTTTCTTCACCGAGATAAGGAATATGCTCTAATCATCATGGATGTAAGAGAGATCATAGGGATAGAGGGAGATACTTAATTCTTTTCAATGGAAGTAGAGCATTCTGTGCATATATTTAAAAAAAAAAAAAAAAGAAAAGAAAAGCTGACCTCATGTTGGGGAAAGGCATGCATTATTTCTTTTAAAGTTAAGAGAAGTAATATCCCCACTGTGACAAATGTAGTTTTTTTTTTTTCTTTTTTAAAAAAACTGTATGGTTTAGATTAAAAGTGTAAAATCAGAATTTAGAAGCCAATCAGCCAGCCAGAGCTGCTTTGATCTCTAAAATGCTGGAATTATCTTTAATCAAAGGAGGTTTAAATTGGCTAAATAGTGGGATTAGAGGTGAAATTACCATCATTTTGTCCATTAAAATTTTGGTTTTCTTCCTGCAAATGGGAACATCTGATTATTCCTTTTTTTTATTATTCTTTTGCATTAATTATTGGCAACTTTTCAATCTGTTCAGTTTTTAAATCATTGAAAATCATGATAGTTGATAACAGTGTCAAGTTGGAAATCTTTCTTACAGCCATCGATTGTAGTGCTGACAGAAATATTTTGATATATCATTCTAGGTTTTTATGTTTTTCTCCCACAGAGGAATATTTCCATACACACACAGACACACATATGCATGTATGGGTTAGTGTGTACTTTTTTCTGTATCTCATGGTACATTGGAAACACTCGATTAATATGCATATATACAAGCACACACAAACACATGCATTTATGTATGTATGCATATGTATATGAAAATGTATATACATCCATGTTTTGTTCTCCTTGAATCTCAGATACCTTATCTTTATATGGAAGGGGTTAGATTAAATAGCTTTTAAGGTACCTTTCAGTAATAAACCTTATGTACTTTCTGAGATTTCAGTTACCTGTATGCTTTATATGCTTTATAGGAAGTTTGAAATATAATTCAGGAATCAATTATTATACAATTGTTACATGCAAGTCAATGTGTTACAAAATAGACACCAAAGAAAGACTAATTTCTGCTGGAGGGTGTTAGTGTTGTTGTTAGTGTTAAAGTAGATGACTACTGTGGTTTTGTGAAAAAGCAGAAACTGGCCCACTTCTGTATTATACTGGAGACAAAGGTGTTTCAGTCCATACCTGTGTTAATGTCCATTCTTTGATCTTTATAAGCTTTGTGACAATGGGCAAATGACTTGAATATTTGATTCTCAATTTAGTCACGTGTAAAATCAGGATAATACTATTTGCCCTATCTACTTAGCAGTTAGGAAGAAGGTGCTTTTAAAATAGTTAAGATCCAATTAAATTAAATAAATTTTAAGCATTTATTATGAGCAAAGCACTGTGCTAGATACAAACCCAAAATGTTAAATAGTCTCTGCCCTCAAGGAGTTTATATTCTGTGAGGGAGATGCAACATAAATACAGCATACAGTATAAGTAAGTAAAACTAAACTATATACTTTAAGTATATGCTAAGTATATATTTAATATATACTTAGTAATATTTTCCCCCAGGGAAGAAAAGCTGACAACTGAGGGAAAAGTTGAGGAGCCAATCCTTGAGTTTTATCTATAGTCAAGAGGTGAAAAGGAGTTCACATGAGACAGGAGTTTTTTTAAATGCTGCTGGGACCTGGCATGCGAATATCTAAACGAATTAAAGTAAAGCATAATCATTAATATTTACTCTTACACATAGGTAAATTAACCTTTAATGAACTTCAGAGACTACTTTTCTGAATTACAAAGAAGAAATATAGAGAGACTGGGGAAATAGTCATTAATAATAAATACTTGTGAGCAAAGTAGGGAAAACTCATGAAAAGCACCCAACCCATCTCAAAAAGCAAATCTCAGCAATTTCATTAACTACCTGTAACTTTATACATAAATTCATACATTTCTATTAAAATTATCTATTACTCACTAATAGTGCAAGGATGATTACTTACTAATAAATGGAAAAAGTAAAAGTTAACTAGGCTATGGATGCATGATATAAGAGAAGGAGAAACTTATGAGCAATGGAGATTAATGTAAATTAATGCATATAAATTACTGAATTTGACAATTTATCGAGAGCAGTTGGACTGTGGATATTTTGGCGATACAATGTTTCCACATATTAGAAGGTCTATTGATATAATCTTAACAGAGGTAACAGAGGAGTGTCTCAGTCAGACTGAAACTTGTTGAAAACCTTAACTTTCCAGCTATATCAATCTACATTTTGCCACTGGACCCAGATGGCTGTGGAGGAGAAAGTGAGGCAGGTGACCTTGTATAGCCTTCCCTTACTTAAATCCACTTCATTTGCATGTTGTTATGGCAGCATCCGGCTAATGTCATTGTTCTCTTTGAGAATGTAGCAAAAACAATAATAAAGGAAGAAGCATGGTATTTTATTTATTATTTGTTTCTAATTTTTCTATTTGTATAGTTTCTCCACACTCTCAGATGTTTTGCTTTATAAGACAAGGTGCCTTCTGGCCAATTCTGTGTTTCAATGCCTGCCTGTATTCGTTCTAAAAAAATAAATTATTTTAAGTCAGATTGGAAGATCAGTTATGGACAGTTTGGCACAGAGGCTATAGTGATAAATACAGAAGACCTGAGTTCAAATCTTACATTATTGATGACCTTATATATTGACTCTAGACAGGTCACAACCTGATCTGAATCAGAAAACTCATTTGTAAAGCAAGGATGATAATAGCACTTTGCTCACAATTTTGTTTTTTTTTTTAAATGAGATAATCTATCAGAAATGCTTTTTAAATCTTAAGCACTATAAAACATTAGCCATCTTTATTATTTCAAATAAAAGGTCAACTGTTCTAGGACAAACATGTGAGTATTCATGGAAGAGTGAGCCAAGGTAGGAAGGACATGACAAGTTATATCAAGCTGGCAGTAGTGCCTAAGGAATCAGACACCAGAGGAAGAGGCAGAAAAAGAGTCTATCTTTCCCAATGAGGTCAATAAGAAAAACTTGGTATGATGTATACACAAGCATGTCTACAACAACAACAACAAAAAAACAACTATGATTCAAGGGCAGAAAAAAATACCAGTACATAATAAATGAGGACTGGATTTGGAGACAGGGATCTCAGACTGTAATGGTGGATAGGTCATTGACTCACTGTTTGACTATTGATAGGTCACTTTCATCTTTTCTCATCTGTTAAAAAGAGGAGATTGGATCTCATGATCACAAAGGATCACAAAGATCCTATACAGTTCCCGAGTCTATGAAAACTCTGCCCTCTGCCCCACTCTAAAGTGCTCTGCCAACTTGTGTGTCCATGGGATCCAGAGGCAAAACTCACCTTTTAATTCTGTGTGTTGGCCAGACCAGCAGATGGTGACAGAGAAATTGAGTTTATTTAGTTGTGCTAAATGTTAACAAATGCCCTTAGTGGGTTAATCATGAAATAATTAATATGCTTTTCTTTAAGAGAGATTTGGTAATATTAGTCAGAGAGACACTTAGCAGGCTCAGTGCTGATTAATGTAGGTGACCATTGTGTTCTGCAGTCTTTGATACCTCTTGGCTTTTTCTTGACTTCCCAGAGGCCCTTTGGACTGAGCATGAAAGATGGTGAGACCCTGTTGGCCTTCTGGGAAACTCTGTGACATTTAAATGTTGCTGGGACCTGGCATGCGAATATCTAAACTAATTAAAGTCAAATCATAATTGTGAAAGCTTATTCACCAGAATTCTAATCAGCCTTGGAGCATCATCTCCCATGAAGATTGGTATGCTGAAGGCTGTCTTCAGATATATGAAAATGGTATTTTACCAGATTGGGGATTAATACTAGAAAATTCATGGATCTTTAAAGCTATACTTTCTCTTGAGAAATTATGTCCCTTAATCTGAGATTTTAAAAATTCACAAGTAGCCATTTGGGGTCCATTTCCCCACTTTCTCTTATTTTTCATAGTGACAATTCAGGGACTTGTACTTTTGCTTAACTATTAAGATCAGAATAATATTACTCCTGAGCCAGAATATTGTTAGGGCCACTGTCTGTGCTAAGATTACATGGAGAAGTTATCTTTATTAGGCTGAATTTTAATTTTATTCCATTTGTCCTCATTAAACAACTGTTTGTCCCCTCAGGCATTTTGGAGCTAACTTTCTGACTATGTATTGGTTCCCAGGCTGTAAAAGTTAAAGCTTATTTGAATTTTTGCCTAAGACACATCGGGATTTACAGTTATTGAACCTGAGGAATTTCTAAGTGTGGGAATACCTGCTTTGGTTACAGAGAATCTTTTTTCCATTACTGATGTGACAAATATTCCTGAAAGACAGAAAAATAAAATATTTGGGTAAAATGATTTTAGTAACTAAACACTTAGTTCACATATACAAATATATATTGTTGTTATTGTTTGTCCTTTGTTCTTGAATAGGACCATGACATCAGAAAGGTGATGCCATGATATGCAAGAATGGGATTGAAATGAGGGAGAGCTGTGCAAAGGCATCAGTCTCACTTTCTCCTCTGGAGCTATCTGGATCTGGTGGCAAAGTAAGATCAGGATGGTTCTAGATCACTCTGGATACAATGGGAGATGTTGGGCATTTTAAGCTAAGGTCTTTAATAGGTTTCAGTTTGACTGAGGCAATGCCCAATCAGTGTTTAAGACTAGGTAAGAAATGAGGAGGACATTGCCTCTTTAATCTAGTGGGGAAAAAAAGAAAGAAAAGAAAACATCATTCTGGGAGAAGACCCTTAGGGTTTCTGGCCAAAACAGAAACAATTGCTATTTATGTTCACTGGGAGCCAATCAGGGCCCAAACAACAAATAGCTGTACTCATAAATACATTTACAAATACACTACAAGAAAGCAGTAACAATAGTGCTGCTTTATGACCAATTTTGAGTGACTACATCGTTTTTCTATTATAAATACCTAAATTAACTACAAAGAACATATGAAGAAAAATACTATCTGTGTCCAGAGAAAGAGTTGATAATTAATTGTATAGATTAATTTTATATATAGATAGGAACACTTGGCTTTAAATTTCACCTCTTAATGTATTCTGAAGGAAGTGGATTTCTTCAACAAAGAGATCTAACTCTTTCAATTGATCAATGATAAACAGAAACAGCTATACCCAAAGAAAGAACACTGAGAAATGAATGTAAACTGTTTGCATTTTTGTTTTTCTTTCTGGGTTATTTTTACCTTCTGAATCCAATTCTTCCTGTGCAGCAAGAGAACTGTTTGGTTCTGCACACATATATTGTATCTAGGATATACTGTGACATATTTAACATGTATAGGACTACTTGCCATCTGGGGGAGGGTGTGGAGGGAGGGAGGGGACAAGACGGAACAGAAGTGAGTACAAGGGATAATGTTGTAAAAAATTACCCAGGCATGGGTTCTGTCAATAAAAAGTTATAATTATTAAAATAAATAAATAAATAAATAAATTTCACCTCTTATTAGCTTATCAGCTATTTGACTATGTCCACGTCCCATGATTTCTGTGCATTTCTTCATCTTTATGATGAGAGTAATAATAACCTCATCCACTCTGCATTTGTGAAGTTCAAATGAGATAAAATATGTGGAACACTGGTTGTGAAGACAAAGGTCATAGGTTCAAATCCTACTTTTGTACTTATTACTTGTATGAATTTTAGTTAAGTCACTTAACTTGTCTGGGCATTAGTTTCTTAATTTTTAAATAAGATTATTGAACTAAATAACCTCTGAACCTCTTTCAGGTCTAGATATATGATCCTTAAAGAGTTTTTCAAATGCCATCTATTATTAATTATTATTACAGGAAGAGGTCAATTAAATACCAGGTAAGCTGGTAAACCAAGTTGTTCTCTGCAGAAAAAAAAAAATGTATCATGGTTCACTTTTAATTTTAATTTGCACTATTAACATTTTGCTATCATTTTCTTAATTCTACAACAAAACAATAAATTCAGTTCTGCTTTAGAATACATGCTGATTTCTGAGGTTTAAATGCTCACACTGAAAATTTAACAATTTGATCTCAAAATCACACCTCTGAAGAGTCTCCCAAAGTCTTTGTGAAGTTTTAAACTACTTACAGTTGCATTTGAACTATTAAAAAAATACTTCAAGTTCTCTTATGATATTTTCCTATTGAAACAAATAAACTGGATCCTGATCCTGGGTACTCTTTTCCAAGCTGCTTCCTGGATAAGTATACTCTCTTTAAAATAAGTACAATGATTTAGTGATGAGATATAATGTGTCTATGTGTGTGTATTTGTCTGTGTATAAAAGACCATGTTTAGTTATTATAAAAGTACATTGATACTATTATAAATGAACATTTTGAAAACTAATACGGTTAACAAAAGAACTTTTAAATCATATAATATAAATTGCTTACATATGTATGAAGAAACAACCTTTAGATGGTATTTAGACAGTATTAGAGAGAAAATGATCTGTAATTTGTGTGAGTATTTAGATCTCTTTGTCAACAAGGTGAAATAATGTACTATTTGTGTGGAACCAATTTAATCTTGCAAAAAGGAAGGACAATATCTATTTCATAATATTTTTTAATAAATTTATTAAAAAACAGAGAAATGTGAGTATGAAGAAATAGAAAAGGGCTACCATACTAAAGCTTTTAAAGTTGCAATATGCTATGAATACCACAAGCACCTCAGCTATTTGTGTGTGTGCGTGTGTGTGTGTGCGTGTGTGGCGATGATGATGATAATGATGAAAATATAAAACTGAAAAAACTGAGAAATAAAAGCATTGGGAGATTGTTATGACCTTAAAAAAATTATTTACTTGATAGGGAAAATTTACAGAGGTATTTTTTTTTTGAGTAAAAGAATCAGGAAACCTACATAAAGACATTGAACCCAACAATAGCAGCAGGAGAATAAGAGGAATGTCATAAGATCCATAAGATGAAACTGAGAAAAGAATTGAAGACAGCAGGAAAGGAGAAAAGCTGCTCTTTCGGAGCTGTCATGGTTGCTAGCAGGTTTAGGCTGAATGATTCCTGATAAGACAGAATTGATTTCATTGACCAGGGGTTCTAGTGACAGCTATCACCTTTTATTGCCACTTAGAGTAGTAGAGAAATGAAAGTCTCCAAAGGACTTCTTGCTTTCTCTGCCACCTTTGACTTGACAAGAAAAAGCTGAGGTGATTTTGAAGTCTTTTGATATTCTGATAAAACTGATTAAATAATTAGCCTGAATTGTGATATCATGAACTCCATACTGATGGGACCCATAAGGAATGGGTGGTTCTGATCTGGTTTGTTTAACTCAGAGATAGTCAATTGGGTGAATTTTGGAATGTTCTCTTGTGTTCCCATTAAGAACTAACTATCTCTAAAAACCCTTTTTAGAATATTGGTTAATTGAAAGAGTTTGTTAAGGCAATTTTAAAATAAATTAAAGTTAATTCAAGAGTGAATAATAATACTTAACATTTAATCAAGGAGCAGAGAAATCATCTAGTATATATGTTCCCAGATGAATCAATAACACTGAAGCTTGAAGTTCAGAGTTATGAATTATTCCAAGCAGATGAGTTGTCCTTCATTTGCTTTTCTGCCAAATTTTTATGAATATGTGCCCACTCTACTATAGGTCTTAAGTTCATTGGTGGGAGAGTATAATTTAGATTTATATGGGCATTGTGACACATTTTATTATTTGATTTAATGTGATAGTCTCTTTAATATTTCTCTTACATTATTGCTTCAGATGTTATTACTTGTGTTTTAGATCTAAAAGTATCATTATTGTGACTGGTGGCATAAGTATTGGTTACTATGTGGATGTGTTTTCTTTTTTAATAGTTGATTATATAGATAGAAAACACTTTGTATGGCAGCTCAAGAAGCAAAGTGATGAATAAGGGAAAAGATTACTGATAAGTCTGTGAGAGAGAGTGAACATCTGTGTGGTAGTGCTCTATTTCTGGGAAAACAAATCTGTTAGTGTGTTAGCATGTTGGAATGGGTGAGTCAAACGTAGAGGTAAATTAAATACTGTTGACACTTAGGTGAGAGAGAAAACCCCTACAAAACCTCAAATGGGTCATGGAAATTTGGACATGACTGAAATGACTCAACAACAACAAACAATACAATGTGGATTTTGACTAATCTCACATTGTCTTTTGACCAACCCTGTGATGTATGTAAATCTTAAAGTGTAAGGGCTTTGAAAATACATTAAATAAATATTATCCTCTTTAAACTTGTCTAATAGTTAACAAGAATTTAATAATAGTGTTGGCAGTCATTTTTTGAAAATTTTAATGAAAACAATGAGCCATCTTCAATTTCTACAAAAAAATATAAAGAAGGAAAAAGAAAGATAAAAGTGTGAATCCTATAGCTCTAGCTTTTTGAAGAAAAAATTTTGATAAAAGTACAATTATTACATGAAGAATAATGCTTTTAATTGGCAATTTCTTTTTCCTGATGACAAAAATTATGCTGAGATTGAAGGATTTTTAAATGTCTCACATACTCTAGATAAGCAAGTTATTTAATTCCCATTGGACAAGAGGCACTTAAGATTATTTTATTTATTATGTAATTTTTGATCATCAGTCTTAAATCTCAACAAAAAACTTGGTCTGATATATTTCAGGACATTACTAAATGTTGTAGAAGAAAGTACATATGTTTTTCTGTCTCAAGTCTTTTAGATGCTAGAGATGCAGATAGAATACCTGAAGTCTTACAAGGCCAGGAAAAACTCATTTTGTGAGTGAGTGTGTGTGTGTGTGTGTGTGTGTGTGTGTGTGTGTGTGTGTGTGTTTGAGAAAGACAGAGATAGAGACAGAGAGAGAAAGAAGAATTTTCAGCAAAAAAAAAAGAAAAAAAAACAACTCTGCTTTTATTTTCAACACTGTTTGAAACTTTCTGTAGAGAAGACAAAGTCCCTTGTAATCTTTTTCAAAGGAGTGAAAAAAAGACACTGAGCAGGAAAAAGAAATTTCTTGAGAAAGAGGAACACTGGATTTAAAGTCAGAGATATGGGTTTGAATTATACTTTTGGAGATTGTTCCCTGTGTAACTTTTTATCTTCCTCTGTTTGGGTTTTCTCATTGGGAAAATAAGGAAATTGGTTTTGATGGTCAGTAATATTTTTCTGTCATTAAGATTTCTTCCTCTTATGAGGATCCTGAGCATCTTGGATGTTACATAGGTTTCCTGGGGGGAAAATAAGGTAATTATTATCTTGAGGCTTCAATGTGATATTATGAAAAGAGCACAGGACTGGAATGAAAATATGAGGTTTGGAATCCCAACTCAGCCTCTTAAGATTAATGTAATGTCTGACCAGTAACATTATCTCTCTGACTCAGGCTTTTTATTTTTAAATAGGAAGGCTAATACTCTAAAGTTTCTGTGTGGAATAATGAAACAAAAATACTTTTGGAATGAAGGAGACCTGGATACATGCTGTTTCCTCATACACACTTGGTTATCCTTTGCTCTTGAAGAGATCCAAAATGACATCACTGTGTTAGAGTAGAGTTATGGTGTGTTTGATTGCATATGAACAGACCAATATGAGCTCAGGATGTGTTTCTATGGTCAGACACAAAGAATACCTATAAACATTTGAGGCAACTTCTCTAACTTTGTGCATCTCATGTTTCTTCTGAGCTAATTCAATTCTGCTTTGCTCATGGAGCACAGCACCTTCTCTGATAAAGGCAAGTCATGCTGGGTGATCTTGTGCCATCTCTCCCATGTCATATAATGTGTTCTAAAATTCTTGTTAATTTTAATTTTTTTTATTAAAGCTTTGTATTTTTCAAATATGCATATGCATATGCATGTACAATTCTTTAACATTAATCCTTTAATTTTCTTCTCCTTCCCCCATGCATTCCCCTAGATGGCAACTAGTCCAATATATGTTAAACATGGTAGAAATATATGTTAAGTCCAATATGTGCATACATATTTATACAATTATCATGTTGTATAAGAAAATCAAATCAAACCAATTTTAAAAAGAGAGAGAAGCAAAATAAAATGCAATCAAACAACAACAAAAAGAGTGAAAATGCTATGTTGTGAACCAGACTCAGTTCCCACTGAGTGGTGTAAATGGTTCTCTTCATCACTGAACAATTGGAACTGCTTTGAATCATCTCAAAGTTGAAGAGGGCCATGTCCATCAGAATTGATCATTATATAATTTTGTTGTTGCTGTATATAATGATTTCCTGGTTCTGCTCATTTCACTTAGCATCCTTTCATGTAAGTCTCTCTAGGCCTCTCTGAAATTATTCTGCTGGTCGTTTCCTATAGAACAATAATATTCCATAACATTTATATATCATAATTTATTCAATCATTCAGCAATTGATGAATATATCCCATTCAGTTTCCATTTTCTTTCCACTAAAAAAAGGGCTGCCACAAATATTTTTGCACTTGTGGGTCTCTTTCCCTCTTTTAAGATCTCTTTGGGATGTAAGCCCAGTAGTAACACTGCTGGATGAAAAAGAATGCACAGTTTGATACCTTTTTTGAGCATAGTTCCAAATTGCTCTCTAGAATGGTTGGATACATTTACAATTCTACCAACAATGTATTAGTGTCTCAGTCTTCCCAACCCCCTTCAAAATTTCTCATTATGTTTTCCTGTCATCTTACCAAATCTGAGAAGTGTTTAGTGGTATCTCAGAGTTGTCTTAATTTGCATTTCTCTGATCAATAGTTATTTAGACCACTTTTTCATATTACTAGAAATAGTTCAATTTCTTTATCTGAAAATTGTCATATCCTTTGACCATTTACAAATTGGAGAATGGCTTGAATTCTTATAAATTTGAGTCAGTTCTTTATATATTTTAGAAATGAAGCCTTTATCAGAACCTTTGAATATAAAAATGTTTTCTCAGTTTATCGCTTCCCTTCTAATCTTGTCCGCATTGGTTTTGTTTACATGAAAACTTTTTAGCTTAATATAATCAAAATTATCTATTTTGTGATCAATGATGATCTCCAGTTCTTCTTTGGTCACAAATTCCTTCCTCTCCACAGATCTGAGTGGTAAACTATTCTATGTTCTTCTAATTTTTCATAATATCATTCTTTATGTCTAGATCATGAACCCATTTTGACCATATTTTGGTATATGGTGTTAGGTGTGTGTCAGTGCCTCGTTTCTGCCATACTAGTTTTCAATTTTCCCAGCAGTTTTTGTTGAATATTGAATTCTTATCCCAAAAGCTGGGGTCTTTGGGTTTGTTAAACACTAAATTACTATAGTCATTGACTATTTTGTCTTGTGAACCCAACCTATTCCACGGATCAACTATTCTATTTCTTAGCCAGTATCAAATGGTTTTAATGACCACTGTTTTATAATGTAGTTTTAGATCTAGTACAGCTAGGCCACCTTTATCTGCATTTCTTCCATTAATTCTCTTGAAATTCTTGACCTTTTGTTATTTCGGATGAATATTGTTGTTATTTTTTTCTAGATCAGTAAAATAGTTTCTTGGGAGTTTGATTGGTATGGTGCCAAATAAACATATAAGTTTAGGTAGTATTGTCATCTTTATTACATTTACTTGACCTATCCAAGAGCATTTGATATTTTTCCAATTGTTTAAATCTGACTTTATTTGTGTGGAAAGTGCTTTGTGTTATATTCACATAGTTCTTGACTTTCTCTTTGCAGATAGATTCCCAAATATTTTATACTATTGACAGTTATTTTAAATGGAATTTCTTTGCATCTCTTGCTGTTGGCTTTTGTTAATGATGTATAAAAATGCTGATGATTTATGTGAACTTTTTTTGTATCATGCAGCTTTGCTAAAGTTGTGGATTATTTCTCATAGTTTTTTTTTTTTTAATTTATTCTCTAGGGTTCTCGAAGTATACCATCATATTATCTGCACAGAGTGATAATTTGGTTTCCTCTTTTCCTCCTCTAATTCCTATAATTTCTTTTTCTTCTCTTATTGCCAAAGCTAGTATTATAAATACACTATCAAATAATAATGGTGATAGTGGGCAACCTTGTTTCACTTCTGATCCAGTTTATCCCCATTATATGTGATGCAATCTATATTTTTGTAGATATTCCTCCATTTCACTTAGGTTATCAAATTTATTGGCATAAAGTTGGGAAAATAACTCCTAATTATTGCTCTAATTTCCTCTTCATTGTTGGAAAGTTCTCCCTTTTCATTTTTAAGACTAACAATTTGATTTTCCTTTTTCCTTTTTCTAATCAAATTAATTAAAGGTTTATCTATTTTTTCGTTTTTTTCATAAAACCAACTCAGTTTTATTTATTAATTCAATAGATTTTTTACTTTCAATTTTATTAGTCTCTCCTTTTATTTTTAGAATTTCAAGTTTGGTGTTTGATTGGGGTTTTTGATTTGTTCTTTTTCTAGCTTTTGTAGTTGCAGTCCAATTCATTTATCTACTCTTTCTCTCCATGAGCTCCATTAGCTATTATTTGATTCATAGATTTTTCCATTTAAGGAATTTTGTAGATCAAAATCTAGAATACAATAACTGCTAGAGAAATTAGAGATTTAATCAAAGGATAAAAAAGATAATATTAGAAAGGGAATTAGCCCAAACCCTAAATTACTTATGCAAGTAATCCTCTAGAGACATAAAACTTCCCCTTAATACCATTTTGGTTGCATCCCCCAAATTTTGATATGTTGTCTCATTATTGTCATTCTCTTGGATGAAATTATTGTGTCTATGATTTGCTGTTTCACCCATTCATTCTTTAGGATGATATTATTTAGTTTCCAATTACTTTTTGGTCTATTTTCCCCTGGCCTTTTAATGAATGTAATTTTTCTTGCTTCATGATCTGAAAAAAATGCATTTACTATTTCTACCTTTCTGCATTTGATTTTGAGGTCTTTATGTTCTAATATATGAGCAATTTTTGTAGAGGTTTCATGAAATGATGAAAAGAAAGTGTACTCCTTTATGTCTCCATTCACTTTTCTCCAAAGATCTATCATATCTAACTTTTCTAGTATTCTATTTACCTCATTAAGTTCTTCTTTATTTTGTGATTCAATTTCTCTAGTTCTGAGAGAGCAAGGTTGAGATCTCCCACTATTATAGTTTTGCTGTCTATTTCTTGCAGCTCTCTTAACTTCTCTTTTAAGAATTTAGATGCTATACCATTTGGTACATATATGTTTAATATTGATATTGTATCATTATCTATCATACCCTTTAGCAAGATATAGTTTCCTTCCTCATCTGTCTTAATTAGATCAATTTTTGTTTTTGCTTGATCTGAGATCAGGATGGCTACCCCTGCTTTTTTTTTATTTTACCTAAAGCATTATAGATTCTGCTCCAACCTTTTATGTTTATTCTATATGTATCATTTTGCTTAAATGTGTTTATTATAAACAAGGTATTGTAGGATTTTGGGTTTTAATCCAGTCTGCTATTTGCTTCTGCTTTATGGGAGAGTTCACCCCATTCAAATTTACAGCTAAAACTACTAATTCTGTATTTCCTGCCATCTTATTTGCCTCAAATTATGTTTTTCTCTTTCCTTTTCCCCTTTCCCTACTTCCCAGTTTTTTACTCATGAGCACCACTTACCTCAAGCAGCCTTCCTCCTTTAGAGCCCTTCCCCCTTTCCTATACCTTTACTATTTCTGTTTTTCCTTGTATTAGCCTATCCATTCCCTTTTTGCCTTTCTTCTCCCAGATTCCTATATAGTGAGAGAGTTTATTTGTGAAACCAAATATGTCTAATATCCTCTTTTTGAGCCAAATCTGAGAGTAAGATTCACACAATGTTCATCCCCCTCCCTTCTTTCCCTAAATTATAATAGGTTTTCTTTGCCTTTTCCTGAAATGTTATTTCCCTCATTTTACCTCTACTTTCCTTTTTTCCAGTACAATCTACTTTCCACCTCCAGTTTCTTTTTTATTATAACAGTAAAATCAAACTATACATGCACTCTCTATGTATACCCATAACAGAGATACAGTTTTCATAAATCCTTCTTATCTTTGGGGACCATCTTTGTCATATTATAAGACCAGAATAAATCATCACCTGTTTGTCATGTCATCACAGTTCCTATTCAACAGTAATAGGAGTGGAATCTACCAAAAGATGCACCATTAAAGCTTTTCATCTTAGTAGGAATTATCCAAGTTTGTACTACATTGGCATAGACTTTGAAGAGTTAGGACTTAGCATCATATCATAATGAGGGATTAGATTAGATCTTCAGTGGTGTTCAGCCAGGTCAATCACTTTTGAATCTAACTCATTTTGTGGTTGAAATAGGCTCTTTGAATCGATCCATCTTTTTGCAATTTAAATTGTCCTTTAATACTTTGTAAAGCCATTAAAACCAGATTTACCATCAATAAACTTATCAATCTTGTTGAACTATTCTATTCTATGTTCTTACCATGTTTCTATTTTTTTTTCTTTTTCTGCTGTATACCTATCACAAATTAAAGCCTGCCAGTTGAGGACATTATCTATTATTTGATTCATAGATTTTTACATTTAAGGAATTTTGTAGATCAAAATCTAGAATACAATAACTGCTAGAGAAATTAGAAATTTAATCAAAGGATAAAAAAGAGAATATTAGAAAGGGAATTAGTCCAAACCCTAACTTTTAGATGAGAAATCTGAGGGTCATAAAGGAAAGAAGACTCTTCCAAACATATAGCTAATTAATAGCATCAGTAGGACAAGGATTTAATTCTTATGAATCCTGAACTATTTCCTCCTCCCCCCATTATTCCATTCTTTCTCTTTAAGGTGCCATTGTGTTGATTTAGTAACAGTTTTTTGACATATTTTCTTTCAGCTCGTTGGGACTAAGATGCAAGAAGAATCTGAAATAGAGTGATATACTTTTTGAATATAAGAAAATAAGTTTTCTTTCTTTTTTATTTTTTATTTAGGCCACAAGAATCAAAATATTTATTATTAACTAAAAGTAACATTAAAGTAGATGATTCTGGAACTTAATATCCACTACAGGCATTTGGGTATATTTGGTCATGTGAACTGTCATAAGTCTTTGAGTTTGGTGAAACTCAAGTTGAGTTCATTATAAAGCTATCTTTAAAGTACATACTTTTTGTTTATGAAGTACATTGCATATTCCTCCACACATAAACAGGTTCCTGTGTGTGAAATATTATTTCAAAGAAGTATTTTTTAAAAGAGTGCCTTTCACACAGTAGGTGTTTAATAAACATTATTGACTATAAATCAAGACTAATAAAAGATACACTCAAGGGAACATATAGCATTATCTGATAAAATATATAGATAAGAGTGAGATGAGGGGTCATTTTAAGTGTAGTCTTGCCCAGATGTAAAGGATCTGTAGGCCTCTATACAGCTAAAGATCCTCCCTTGGCATGTGACCCTAATGTTTTCCAAATCACTCATCAGGTGATACTTTGTATGATCTATGGTAGGGATAGAATATTTTGTAAACAAATAATCATAAAAATGAGGAGACTGAAAAGAATTACATTTCTATATGTTTCTCTATATCTATAACTATATCTAATCTATGTCTGTCTATCTACCTATCTATCTATTTATCTTCTGTCTAGCATAATTCATGGTTTGAAACAGCAATTTTTAACCTGTGATTTATGGTCCTATTGGGGGTCTATGGAGGAATTTCAGGGAGTTTTTGAACTAAGACTCTAATATAATTTTCTTTTCACTAATATTTAACTGAAATTTATCATTTGTCCAATTATTTTAAAAACACTATTCTGAGAAGGGATTCAGACATGCTGTTCCATGAGGTCATAGATTCAGCCACAACTGAATAACTGAAAAATAGCAACAATTAGAATGCCAAAGGGTTCCATTCCATACAAGCAGAAAAAGGTTAAAAACTCTTCATTTAGAAGAATATCTGAGTTGTACTTGTTGATTTTCTGAAATGACAGAGCTTCACATAATTCTTAATTAATTTAAAATCCAATTCTCTCTCTGATTGTCCTTCCTCATTCTTCTCTCTTATAGTGTTCCTAGGTATGCAGAAGAGAAATGGACAAAATCACTACCTATATGTGAAAGAATCTTTACTGAGTAATGGTGTGAGTTTGGATAAGTTATTTCCTTTCCCTGAGCTCTTGTTTTCTTGACCACTAAAATAAAGGGGTTGACTTTAAGGTAACTTTAAGTTTTATTTTTCCCCTTTCCTGAGATGCAATGGTGCTGTATGTTGCCAGGAAGCTCATATATAGTCCTAGCAGTGCTTAGATTCAGTGTGGAATTAGAAAGAGGAGGAATTGGATAGAGTATTTTTTTCTTTATGAATCCCATGATTCTCTGGGATACTTGCTCCAGCTTCCTGTTTCTCCAAAAGGATCTTGTAGAAAGTAGAGTAAAATGTATAGCTATTTGCTTTATTAGCTATATGACCTGGAGCATAGCCAAAAGCAAATGCTAAGATCTATCTTAGGTTCCCTCAGACAATCTTTTCTTGGGTACTTCAACAAGAGAAGTTGGGCTTTTTAAAAAATTATTTCTATTATTCTGTTATTCATAGAAGGTTAGAATTGAGAAATGCCATTAGAAACCATCCAGTTCAACTGAAACTTTAGACATATTCCCCAATATAATTTGTCTAAATAGTAGACATCTAAATATTTCTTTAAAACCTCTAATGACAAAGAAGTCACTATCATATAGGAAATGCTTTTCTATTTTTTTTAAAACACTTTAATTGTGTGGAATTTCCTTTATTTTAATGAAATCTGCATCCCTCTCACTAATACGTCTTATTCTGCATTCTTCCTTCTGGAGCTAAGCAGTATATTATTCTGGAGAGATATTCACATACCTCTTCCCCCAAACATACATGCACACATATGATATATATATATATATATATATATATACACATACAAAATTGTATATATATATACATATATACATATATATGTATGTGTGTATATGCATATGTATATGTATATATATAAACACACATACATGCATATATATACATGTCCTACTTTCCATGTATATATAGGATAACTGTCCTTTTGATTGAGGAGGGAAGATGATTTACTTCATCTTTTTTTAATTGTTGAATTGACTTCATTTATGAAGGAGAAAATGCAATAAAAATAATTCACAATTTGAATTATAAACTTGAATTTTTATCTTAACTTTACAATTAGTGTCTGGGTGACTTTTATTGTAAAAATGACTGAGGCAACCTAAATTTCAAAAGATACAGGCTTAAATATAAGAAGGTTTAAGCATTTCAGTTATACTGTTGAATGTTCTTATAGATAGAATTATCAAATGTTTAGTAATATCAGTCCTTTTCAATGCCTGTTATATTTCAAGCTCTCCCCCCTTTTCACTTTCTCCTGATTTTGTAGAAAGAAACACTGTAGAAGCAAATTCTTATCCATGCTTTAATATATGATTTTCAAAAGTGCCCTGACTCAGTCATAGGGCAAAGGAAAAGGCTATGACAGTAAAGTTGGATGGAATATTAAATAAATCATCTTTTCTAAATTATATTATTTACTTTCACTCATTGCTAAGACTTTATTCCAAAGGGAGGTACCAGTATTTACCATGTTTGAGGAGTGGTCTGGTGGATGGCACATCTACCAGTCAATGTAATACATGTACCTATAGGTTAAATTACTCCTATCCTCCATTGACTAATTTTTCCATATTTATGAAAATGAAAACATGAGGGTTTTATTTATTCCCTGTTTCCTTAATGATTATCTCTATTTTTTTTCCTCCATTCAATTCAGTACCTCTTTTTCCAAACTCTACTCTGCCCTACACCCAAATTAAAAAAAAATACACACCAAAAATGAAAATCCAATGACTTTGGGGTAATGGAAAAATATTAATGTAGGGCAAATATTTGAAAAGTTGCTATGTGTTTCTGGGGTTATATTTTGATGGATGTTATGAGGGAAAACTGACTGTCTATTCTCTGCTGGGGCTGACAAAATTTTGTTGTTTTCCAAATTCACAAATTCTAACAAAACTGTCCCAAAATGTCAGTTTTCATAGACAAAAACTGATAGTTTAATGTCATCTTATTTCCAATCCTTGTTTTTGAACATTTCACTATTTGCTAAGCTGCTGTGTCTGTCAGTAAATAACATTCACTCAAGCTTCTTGCTCTGCCTTTTTTTTAATGTTTTGAAAAAAATGGGACTCTGATGGAAAAAAAAAATCCTGATTAACTATTCCAAAACCATTTTGATCATATTCCAAGACCCAAGTGGTACATGAATAAATTCTTTAAGTTTTATATTTTTTAAAATAATTGGATCTTTCTAATCCTAGGTGTCTGTATCCCATGTGTTAGCTGGCACAGAACTAAGTAAATAACCCCTTTTGGTATTTGCATTTTAATTTCCCTTTAACGGTTTTGCAATCTCTGTTTTCATACAGAGAACACTCCTTCTTTCTAAATAGATGTCACTTGAGCTGTCATTTCAAAGGTCTGTGGTAGGATTTCTGAAAGTCTAGATAAAATGGGAAAAGTGACAAATTCAAGCAATGATTTGAACCAGTGTTTCAACTTATTTTCATTAAAATGCAACAAAAAAAGAAATTATTCCAGTAAATAATGATTGCAACTTGTAACAAGTTATTAATACATTAGTATGAATTATGTATATGCACCAGTTTGATTTAAATATTACAAGATATGTTTCAAAGAAAGGTATTGTATGCTTCACTTTACCACTCTAACTCCCCAACCTCCCCAGCCTAGAAAGCATGCATACACATATATGGCTACATGTGTATCCCTGTGATGCATGCATATACATATACCATTTGCATATATACACAGTGTTTGTAGTCTGTGTAGTTGATTGTCTTTCTGTAATCTCATAAAAGATGCAGAAATGTCTTGCCACTCAAGCAACACATTAGTGAAATGAAACAAGACCTCAAAATGTTTATTTATAATAAATACTCTAATTAACTCTGACTTGTGGAATAATGGCTTCTGATGAATCGATGGAAAACCATCCTGACTCCCTCCCCTTGCTGAAGTACTCTTTGCAGAGGGAAAAGATTTTAAACTAAAGACTTCCCTCCTGGCCCTGCCAAGGTGAATTTTTCCCTCACAGACTTGACTTGCAGTAGAAGTTGATGTGAGAGTTTGTCATGGCTGTTTTGACAGTCCGGTCATCCTAATCCCAGGATCTGATCCCTGTGGTTTGTCAATTATCCTGCTAACCCTACAGCGAGAGCAGCACTCAAGGCACTGAACTGTCAGCCAATAACCAAGAAATAATGTCAGCAGCCCGTGAGTAGGGAGCGTGAGAAGGGGATGCTTTTGACAACAGAAGTCAGTGTATCATTTCAGCATTTATTTTATTTATAGGTTCTCGTAACAAATTAATTATTATGGCATCATATGATGGAAATTTACCGACAGTTTTGAGCTGCTTGTTCATGTACCCGAGAAAAGAACATCAGCTGGCTAGATAATGAAGGCTAAGGCAGGGTCCATGGAAGAAGACACCTGGGCACAGAAAATACCAAGATTTTGGATCTTAATTTCCTATTATTTTATCAGATAGTTTAGTAGATTTAGTAGATAGTTACTTTGCCTGCCCTAAATTTGCTATGAGGTCACCAAAAAAAAATCTCCCTTTTGGGGTCAAATTTGCCTATCCATGGAGGCCTATTTGAAATCAATAGGATTTATACTTCCAGAGGAAGTAAGTGGGTGTGAGAATAAGAAATTGGCCCATGAAAAATAAAAAAAAAAATGCAGCAGAAATCAAGAATTATGAGAGTAACTATGAATATTAAATTCATGATCATTATTTAGTCGCATGAAAGGTAGTATGACCAGAATTATATAAATTGAAAAATTTTCTGAGTTTTTGTCTATTATCACCCAAAGGCTCTCTATATTTGATTTCTATTGGTAGATATAGATAGATAAGCATGGATATATACATAATGTAAGTACACATATAATGTATACCTCTCTATATTATACTATGTAATATTATATTATTATATTTGTAAACATATAGACATTTGTATACATCATATATTATATTATAATATAGCATAATTCATAATTGTACATTATAATATATAGATATATTATGTACATATACACATATAACATGTCTCTATAGAGATATATGTATATCACTATATCCATATATGTGTGTATATATACAAAGAAAGAAAACTACATACAGAGAGAGATAGAAAAAGATAGAGACAGAAAGAAAAAGACACATGAGGAGAGAGAAACACAAAGAGACAGAGACAGAGAGACATAAACAAAGAGACTGAGGCAGAAAGAGACAGATTCAGAGACAGAGAAAGAAATAGAGAGATATATTCATTATAGCCAAAAATCAATATCTAATATTCTACAATGAGGAAAAAACATTTTGAGTTTTCTGATTATTATAGAATAATAAGGAAATACAAAATACATAGTGTATATTTTTGTTTTTAGGTTAAGTAAAATCTTAACACAAGAGAATGTTGACTGAGAAATTGTCTATCTCTATGTGTATGTTCCTATCTCTATCTCTGTCTCTGTCTCTGTGTGTGTCTGTCTCTCTCTGTCTATATTACTTTGTTTCTGTTTCTCTCTGTCTCTCAGTAGATGAAGTAACAATAATCTAGAGAGATTGAATGACTTGACTAAGGTCATAGAAATAATTAGTGGACCAGACTTTAGATGTTCTGACTTTTAATTCAATGCTTGTTCCAATACTCTTACTACATATTACAAATTACAAAATGCATGAAATTTAAATGATGTTTTTTGAAAGTCAGATACAGTTTTATTTGCTTTTGTGTACTAATGGAGGTAGCATAACTTATTTCAAGTCAGCCACTAAGTGATGAACTTGTCTAATGATTTATTTTCTACAAACATTAATTGTAGATCATAAAATCATAGGTTCAGATATGGAAGGAATTCTAGAGGCTATTTAGGACATGTCCTTCATTCTACAAATAAGGAAACTGAGGTTCAGAAAGATTAAGTAAATCTTACATATAACTAGTAAAAATCAAAAGCAGTATCAAGATCCTCCTGCCTCCAAGAGATTTGATGTATCATATTCCATCTCAATATCTTTGTTTTATAAACTAGTTGTGTAAATAAAGTCCTAACTAGAAAAAGGGAGAAAAACCCACAATCCATTAATTTGTAATATGAAAGAGAAAAGCATTAATGATTATTATATGTCTGCTCATGTTATTATTAAATATTTTAGAATGAAAGTTTTTTAAAGGATAGACTAATATTTATTTAATTTTTATGTTTAGCATATTGAAATAAGCATTCATTTTAAAACCATTTCATGATGATGGTTCTTACCTTCCTATTTGGGAAAGTGAAGGTGAACAATCAAGAGAAAACCCAAGAATACATATAATATCCACAAATGTCCATTATAGAGACTAAGACAAAAGACATTCTTTCAATATCGATGTTTACTTAACATATTGGGATTATAGCTTGACAGATTCACTTAGCATGCAGATGCCTTCATACACTCTCTATCTGCACAGCCCTATGATTGGTGATATTTACATCAACTCTACATTCAATACATAACTCCTCATCCTGACCTATTAAGAAAAGTACTTAGCAAATCCTATCTTCTTGCTAGGAGGACAAAGTCCGGCACCAACAAATTCTATTTGATGGTGGCTGGAATGACATTCATAATTGCCATCTCTCAAGCCATCAAGAGACAGCAACTCTTAAGCCAGAACTGTCATGAGCTTGCATATCTGGCAGCAATCTCAAGGACAAGGCCAATGAAAGAATAACAGGAACTGAATTTCCCTTTTTTGTCCAGTATTTACCCAAATTGAGGAGACTGCTTAGCAGGTCTAGTGTTTTGCATGTAGTTTGCATGCATACTGAGTAAAAAATTGTTGAATTGAATTGAATGCTGGATGGGCAGATCAGAGCTTTGCACAGGTCTAACTACTTGGATGGCCAGCATCTGTGACCAAACCTGTCAGTCATAAGGGACTGATTTTTTTTTAACCATGTAGAGAAGTCGATAGCCTTCCCAGGAGACCTAGTTTCATTTTAAACACAACTGGGTACAGATTGTGTTGCAAAACACACTACCCCGTGAGCAACAGGGGTAAGCCTTTAAAACAATTTCCCCATAAGTTGAGGTTATCAATGAGAAACTTGAAGCCTCCCAAACAGTTACTTGACAATTTGTCACTCAACTTCAGCAAAACTATAGAGGAAAAGCACAATGAATTAATGAATAGCAACAAATCCCCATGACAACATGTTAGTTCATTAAAATTTTATCAGCATTCTTCCTAAGGAAAGCGTGCCTTCTGTTCTATGTTGAGTTTCTTCAACATTGTTTTACAGCCAATTCACAGCATTCTGGTGCTTCAGAATCCCGTCCTGTGGAGAGTGAGCTACACATAAACTCTAGATTGTGTCACACACAGGTCTCCTGGGTGCCATGATGAAATATTGCCTACATTGTTGTGTATCTTATAGCTTAAACATTAATCAAGCTTTTCCCCATTGCTTTCTTTGAGGATAGGTTAATTAGCCAAAAATCCATCTTGGTGTTAATTTTCGACAAGTGCACGAAACTGCTTTTTCATGAATATCTTCTCAGCATCCAAGAAAAAAAAAGCAACAGAAAAAGAAAAAGAATGTTTTTACTTGCTGCTATAGCTGCTGGTCTCCTCTGGCTTTGGAAATGAAAACAAAAAATGTTATTGCTTTCCTTGGCCCTTTTCTTCATCAAGAAAATATTTTAAGGGAGTAGAAGGCTTTTTTTCTGAGGGCACTTTCTCTGCAAGGTATTCATTCAGGATTATTTATGTTACTTCAACATATTATTTTTCCACAAACATTTATTATATAAAGAATATTAGGCAAGGGACAAAAAGATTAATGTGAACATTTACTTTATGGAAGTAACGATTTCAAAGAAGAATTACGCATATTTTTACTGCAGCATTATATTGTAGCATTGTATTAGCTATCTTGTACACTTGTTATAAAAGAGATAGGGAAAGGAAATAAAATGATCACAGACTTGTACCCAGAGGACTTGGGTCAGAGTCTGGTTCTACCATTCACAATGTAACTTTGGGTAAGTAATTTTATTTCTCTGCCTTGGTTTGCTCAACTGAAAAATGTGCAGGCTGGAGTTATGCCCTCTCTGGTTATATCTAACTTCAAATTTATGACCCTTTATTAAAATAAAGCATCTGAATGGTAGCATAAAGAATCACAAATATTACTAGTTATTCATTAATAAATATTTATTGAACACCTACTTGCCAGGAACTGTATTAAGCCCCTGGGTTACAAAAAAGAGGAAAAATGGTTTCTGCCCTCAATTAGTTTAGAATCTAATGTGGGAGATAATCAAATACACACACACACACGTGTGTGTGTGTGTGTGTGTGTGTGTGTGTGTATACATATATATGTGTATATATATATATAATTATGAATAGAAAATAATTAAAAGAGAGAAGTCTCTTGAATTAAAGAAGTTGAAAAGGTTTCCTGTTGAAGATAGTAGTTTAGATGGAACTAGAGAAATCAGTAAACAGAGATGAGGAGGGAGAGCAACCCAGGCATAGAGAATAGCCATAAAAAATGCCCTGAGCTTCAGAGATGAGATTATAGATCCACTGGAAAGTAAATTGAAGTTGATTGTTGAAGTAAATTCAATTACTAGAATTAAAATAGATTAACTAGTTTATGATATCCAGACATTCCATCATCAATTTCTGCTATATTATGGTCTTTATGCTATGTTTTGTCTTATAAAGTAAGAAATGTATCAAAAGAGAAAAGAGAGCCTACTGATGGATAAAGTAGACAGATGAAGAAGTTATGGTGATGGATCCAACATATAGAATTGTTTTTGATCCCATGTAAAAAGAGTTGGAATGTCATGACACATTTTTCATCAATTTCCCCAATATATGGATTGGAGGGTGTTATCCCTAGAAGAAATTTATCTTCCATTCTCTGCAAGAAAAACAAAAAAAGGTGTTTTTCTCTTCTTTTTATGGGAAGAGAGGAACTTTTAAAAACCTTCAACATCTATGAACAACTTCGTCACAAGATTCAATAGCTACAAAAGGAGTTATGGGGATAATATTGTAAAATGATGAGAAAGTGCCAAGAAATGAAGAAATGCTCACAAAGAGGAACAGTAGAAGAAGATGATGTAGGGAAATGAATGATGGGAAAAGGGAAGAGCACAAAGTAGGAGATAGGGATAGGGCCAAGACATTGGAATAAAATATAAACAAGTCACACACACGAATTCAGATGAGCTTTTGAAAAGCATTTGGGCATATTCAGCAAATATAGCATGGATCATCATTGTTGTTTTTTTTTCTTTTAAAGTACATATCTTATTCTTTTATTTTCTATCATTTGGAAGAATAGTTAGAAGAAAAGAATGGTGGTATCAACAATTTATATTTAAATGCAATGTGTAATGAAATAATTTGTGTTCCAACTTTAGTTTTCTCATTGAATGGGCATTTATTAAGTACCTATTATGTGTCAGGAAGGCACTATAGAAGATACAAACACATAAAACAATGTCCTTTCCTTCAGTTTTTCTCCTTTAGATACAAACAATAGATAGTAAGAACATATTGTCTTTTTTAAGGTGAGTGATGAGGGATGTCATTAACATTTGAGGGAATCAGGTAAAATATGATTTCTGCCATAAACGATCTGGTCTTTTAAAGACTGTTTCTTTTCCTATAGAACAAAGAGATTAGGTCACATGTATTCTAAGTTCCAGCTTGAAAAACTGATATTGATACTTGTTTTAAATAGGTTTGGGTTTGGTTGATTGGTTGAATTGTTTTAAGTACAGGGATAATGAAGCATCATTGTTATTGAATATGGAATAGACTTTTTAGGTTTTCTTGCTTCCATGGTCACAGGTTTCCCTAATAACCTAGCAGTTATTTCTCAAATTGAAGCATTGATTTGAAAGGAAACTGAGACAAATTGAAAAAAAATAACTTCCAGGAAAACCCCAAAGCATATATTGTACTCATGGTGGATTAACAGTGCCATTATTGTGCTTTGTATTTGCTGAGCAGCTAATTTCAGTAGAGTTGAAGAGCATTTATTAAGAGAAGTACTTACTATGTGTAAGACACTGTGCTGGGGATAGAGTGATAAAATGAACAATATCCCTTAACTACAATATTAACTTTGTTTAGTCCCTTCGTAGGTTAGGAGTAAAACAAGACATTTCATATATTAGAATGAAATAAGACACTATAAATAATTTACCAACAAACAACGGGAATTTTACTTAGTCATAGCATAGAAGAAATATATAACACTAAGTTTAGGTAGATATAGCTTACTTACATGATATAGTCAACAAGAAAAGATGTGGTGACTCATACAGCCAAATATAAAGGGTCTTTACTTCACATGGATAACTGTTAAGAAATAAGATGTATCCTATGCCATCACCACTCATTCTGGCCTTTGTCTTATCACTGGATTTTAATGACTATGGAGTCATTGAAGTAAAGTTGACTACTTTGTGCAACTCTGTCTCACTTTAACCCAATTTGTGCACAAGTCAAAACTTTACCCCATACTCTCATTGATGCTTTTTGAAAACAAAAGATGGACAACAACTACAGAAACTTCTGAATGAAGGACAATTGTATTAAACTGTTTCAGGGATTCAGTAACAGTTAGGGTTAAGTAAGAAATGAATAATTACTCTTCATAGTGGCATAGTAAATAGCTACTATGAGACTTTTAGAACTCCAGAAGCTTAAGAGCAAATTTGTTGTGACTACCTCTAGATAGAAAAGCTCCACTTATCCTGCTGTTTAGGAAAAGCAACATTTGAAAACATGGGCCCCATAGGCTTATACAGGTCTGGGAAGAAACTGATGGATGATCTGTTTTTTATACGTTATACTTTCTTTTTTATAATCCCTCATGAAAACTGGGGTAGCCTGATGAATTCATTGAGGTTTTTCTGGTATAATAGTGGCTAATGGAACAAAGCTTTAGTAAAAATCTTATACTTAGAAAAGATTCTGCTGATTGGGTACTAAATTTTGTGGCATAGTTTTACTACTAATCTCATAGTTTGGACGTTGAGTGGTTTGTTTTCAATCTTGCATTTCAGGAATACATGTCTAATGTTCTTTCTAGGGAAACTAGCTTTTGGCCAAAGGCTCAGTGTCATTTCCCTTCTCTACCACCACTATTCATGTACTGACAACAAAATTTGTCCCAATCAATGTTGTTCAAAAGTCCTACTCAAATTTCAGCATAAATAGCCTACACCATTAAAGCACATTGACCTTTCACACTTCCTTTAAGTAGGTTACATTCTACTGGGTGATATAACTTACAAATGGAAAAGCAAATTTAAAATAATTTGAGGAGAGAGAGAATAAGGAAGAGAGAATACTAGTTCTGGAGTTTTTGAAAGTCTTGGGTTCAAATCCAATCGTAGCCATTAACTAGCTGTGTGATGTTGGGCAAGTCAAAACATCTGCTTGCATTAATTTTCTCATCTGTAAAATGAGAATAATAATATCGCCTACCTTTCTGGGTTGTTGTGAAGATCAAATGAGAAATCTTAAAAAGGCCTTAGCATAGTAACTGGCATGCAGTGGGTGTTCTATAAGTGCTTATTTCCTTCTTTTTCCCCTTAGCTCTAGGGTCTAGCTTTATGGTTAACCTCTGTGTTCTCTTGTATTTTCCCACTCAAAAAAAAAATCCTGATCATATCCCTAGATCAGCCTTATTTCTAAACAGCTCATATGTAGGACTCTTCTTGGGAGGAGGAGTGAACAAATTTCCATTGACTTCAGAGTGACCTTTGAGGGATGGGAGGGGAAGAACAAACCTCAACAAAGCAGAAATAAAATCGATCTTTTCCACATTGTCATGCTGCTTTCTGGAAGTTGTCAATGCAATATCTTGAACTTAGCAGGAAATGTAGTTCTCAGGCAAGGAATGCTGCATATCTCCCACTCTTGTTCAGAGACTAGCTTTCCATAATTTTCTGAAATCCACAGGGGATACATTGGAGAGAAACTGCAAAACAGTTAATCAGAAAAGAATATTCTAATGCTTAGTTATATAACATTGTGGCAGAGGTTCCTGGGGGATGTGGCAGGAGCCCCATTGGTTGATTCATTTTAACAGCATCCAACAAAGTGCCAGAAAACACACTGTGGGTGGTAATATTACACGGGTAATGCCTGGAATAACTGCAAGCATTTGTTTTCTAATTTCCATGAAGCTGTGATATATTATTAGATATATGTATACATGTCTATATATTTAACAATATAGCCTCATTTTGCCTTATCCCACTTTCCCTCCTTCTTTTGCTTTTATGCTTCTACCCAATAGCAGTCAGGATTTATTCAATTTTGAGTATGAGTAGGTATGCAAAGTATAGCATAAACCTGACATATAAATTTGGGATATTCACATCAAAACAAAAACAAAAACAAACCAACTTTAACTGAAATTTTTGTAACTTTGTAGGCAATTTTACCTTCCTTAATTACATACTTATCTTGATTTCCCCCCTTCACTTATTATATATAATATATTTATAGACATCCACTCTTTAAAGCAACTTTTTAATGGCTTCACTATATAAATTGTGCACATAGCCATTATGGACGTTCTTTAAAAATTTAAAAAAAAAAAACTTTTAGACTGGAGTTATAATTTCATTGGTATAGAAAATTTCTTTATTCAGTGAAGATAGGCAACTACTCTGACATTTACAATTTCAGAGAATTTTCTGGAGGCATTAAAAGATTTAGTTACTTGTCCATGGTCACATTATCAGTAGAGATGATTTGAACCTAGGTTTTCTTGACTTATAGGCAGATTATTCACTATTATGTTGTATATCTCTGAATAGTGATAGGTGTTTAGTTGAACATATATTTTTTTCTTTAGGTTTAATTTCATTATATTCAGTCCTTTGCAAGTAATAAAGGAACAAATCCTTCTCTGAAATTGAGTTTCAAACTCATGAGTGTTCCAACACCTTCAGAAAAAAAGAAATTATAGACATAGTTGATATTTAATATAAACTGTTAAGTTCAAAGTAATGTTTGTTAAACTTATTAAAATTATTTATTCTGTCATATGTCCAGCAGTATATCAGGGAGGATTCAAAATATATAACAATAAGTTAACAGTTCAAGAAAGGATATACAAAAGTAGAAGAAATTATATTCATGAGTGTCCATCTTTTCTTTGCTGCCTTGTAGGTTTTTTTTTTCTTCTCTGCTGTGTACTTTTTAATTTTATTTTTCCCCACCTTCTTTTATCTTCCCATCCCCAAGTAGGCTATAGTTATACAAGGATACATTTAGGGATACATATATAGATATAGACATATGCACATGTGCACAAACATATACACCTGCCCCTCCAAACAAACATATATCTTTTTTATTCCCTGCTCTTTGCTTTAATTCTGCTCCTTAACTTGCTTTGCTATTTCTGAACTCTTCCCTCCCCCCTCATTCATGGGTCTCTCCCTTGTCTTCTCACCCCACACTTTGCTTCTCCTCCTCCCATCCTTCCTCCTCCTTATTACTTTATAGATTTTAGAGATTGCTATAACCTTTGTGGTGTATATGTCATGTTGCCTATTTAACCCATTTCTGATGTGAGTAGGTTTTCAGTACTATGAGCCTTCCACTTCCTCTTAAAGCTTTTGTATATTTCTTCCTCTGTACCTTATTTGTATAACATAGTTATTATTTTTACCTTAACTCTTTCCCAATATTTCTTTTGAGCTACCCAACATTTGATACCATTTCCGTGTTTTAAAAAAAATCAACCATATTTCTGTGTGAAGTTCCTTGAAATTGATCTTATATGTTAAATTTTCTATTGAGTTCAGGGTGGGTTGAAAAAAAACTTCTGAAATCTACAAGTTTATTGAATGTTCTTTTTTTTTTTCATTCAATTTTGCTGGGTATGATATTTTTGGCCACAGGCTTAGATCTTTTGATTGCCCATATATATGCTTCCCAGACTTGTGATCTTTTATTGCAGCATCTGATAAATTCTATACAATTCTAATTGTATGTAGTTCCAGCATTTTTGAATTATTTTTTCTTGTTTCTTTGATCTGGGGTTTTTGAAATTTGGTAATAATATTTTTATGTGTTTTCCACAAAGGATCTCTTTGAGGGGATGGATGATCAGTGGATTTTTTTTTTCAATTTTTAGTTTCCCTACATGTTCTATTACTCCAGGACAATTTTATTAGATTATGTCTTGCATTATTGTATCAAGTTTTTTTTTTTTTTTGGTCACAATTTTCAGGTAGTCCAATTATTTTTATATTTTCTTTTTTTGATCTGTTCTCCAGATCTGTTGCTTTTCTTTTAAGCTATTTCACATTCTGTTTTATTTTTTCATTATTTATATTGGTGTCTCTTAGCTTCCTAGCTTACTCTTGTCCAATCTAATTTGAAAAGAGTTATTTTCATCTTTAAGACTATATCTGGTTTTCTAGTTGCTTAACTTTCTTTTCATAATCTTGTTTTTTGTAGATTTTTTTAAAAAAAGTTTTGCAGGGAGCCATTTAATGTTACTCTTTTCAATAGAAGAAGCTTTTTTTTTTTTTTTTTTTTTTTTTTTTTTACTTCATTGTCCTCCCCTGAAGATGACCCTTGGTCGTCCCTGTTCCCATGGGGAATTTTATGGTTGAATTTTTTTTCTTAGCTTAGTTCATTTTTTTCTTTTACTGAGAACTATTAGTGTAAGCACTTCTAATTATGGTGTGATTGGTGCCCCTACATTCACTTCAGCTTTTATCTCTGACCTGGAACCCCAAACCAAGATATCTACCCTCCTGCAAGTATGTCTGCACTTCACACTAGTTTAATCCCCAGCCTGGCGCCTTTCTTTGGATCTTCCTTGGCTATGATAGGAAGACCCCCATTCTGCTCCAAGTCTTTTGATTTTTATTTATTCTGAGGTACAAATTTGTTCTGTTTGTGAAATCTAGAGAGTCTGACATTTACTGACTAACTCCACTATCTTCCCCAAATTCTCCTAAAATTAATTATAAATGATAAGTAAGATGTCATCAAAAAGCATTGGTCTGGGAATCAGAAGACCTGAGTCCTAGTTTTGACTGTAGCTAGATGTATGGTCACCTGACATCTATGACCTCAGATTCTTTATTCCCAACATGAAGACAAAAGTACTAGATTACCTCTAACATACTTTTGTTTATGAGCTCCTATGAATCTGATTGATTGTTAAGATAGTCATGGATAAAAGCAATTAAGGGTAAAGGAAAGAGTTGAGACAAAAGATGACTGAAAGAATATCAGAACAATTGATATATTGTTGAAGTAACTTGTCTAATTGCTCTACCTTCTCTTACTTTTCTAGTTTGAAGCTCTTTTGATATCAATAGATTGGGGAAACTTTCTACTGTTACAGATTGTAACTAATCCACACCTACTTATACTTTGTGATTGTTACCCATTTCTTTCCATAAAACCTGAATCTACCACATGTATTGGAGATTTTTTTCAGGTTCTTTTTATACAGAGGGTCCCAATGTCTTAAGGAAATTTTGTTACTAGAGCCCAAAACTGAATTAAGTTTTGGAGACATCCCATATTTTGTGGATAGTAGTTTAGTTCTTAGGCTGTCCATGTGTTTTCCTCCCTCAAGATACATAACTGGTCTCCCTCCTTTCCCAGTTATACACACATGTATTTGTGTAGATATGTGTGTATATATACACACACATGCATGTATGAACAAACATATATGTGGATAATAACACACTATATATGTGTGTATGCATGTCTTTATATATGGATGAATACATGTAATATACAATATGTAATTTATGATTTTGTGTGTAATTGTGACATTGGTCAATTTCTAGTAAATAAAATGTTTTACCAGTAAGATCAGAGAGCTAGAGGGAAAGGGAAGAAAATATGGAAATTCTGTAGGTTAAATGCTAATGCCATTGTCAGGGTAAAGTCAGAGATTCAATCCATACATTCAAAAACATAATTTCTTCTTTCTTCCTTATGGTAAGTTCCATGCAAAAACTGAAGCCTTAATAGGAACAGTGAATAAAGAAGTTGTCACTTCTTTAATACTGTTCCTTTTTATTTCCATGCATCATATTTTGTGCTTCTTTAACTGTTTTGACCAAATCATCCAAAGTTTCTCTTGACTACTGTCAACCAAAGTACTTCACCAAGATGAAGGTTATAAGAGTAACATAATCTCATTTTCTTCTCAAAACTGAGGGATGAAGAAAGGAAAAATTTTGAATAAGGATTTAAGAGAGATAAAAATATTCAGGCAATATGTTATGTCTCACAAGTGAATGAGGAATCATCTGCATCAATCTGTACAAACAGGACTCATGTCTGAATTTTGTATTTTGAGTTTCATATATTTAATTTTTCTTTAAAATGATTATTGCAATTGACTTGCATTTGGTTTCATTGGTTTAAAAATATCCATTTGCTGCCATCTTACTTTACATAGGATTCAAAAATGATAAAATTTCTTATTTTCTGAGTCTCTTTACACCAACCAACATCTGCT
Source organism: Antechinus flavipes (assembly GCF_016432865.1). Classification (NCBI taxonomy): domain Eukaryota; kingdom Metazoa; phylum Chordata; class Mammalia; order Dasyuromorphia; family Dasyuridae; genus Antechinus; species Antechinus flavipes. The sequence goes on along the minus strand of NC_067401.1, from coordinate 215,628,266 downwards.
AAATGAGAAATGAGTATGTGTGTGTATAAAATACAAAATCTCTCTCTTTCTCTTTCTCTCTATTGCTCTTCTCTCTCTGTCGAGCATGATGCAATAGAACTTAGTGATAGAAAGACATAGATTCAAGTCCTACTTGCCACATTCTCCACATCTGTTACTCAGATAAATCACTTCATTTGTGTAGTGGAAAGAAAAATGAACTTGATTGAAGGAGTTAGGTTCATATCTGAACACTAATGTTTACTGTCTATTTTACCTGAATTTTCCTTTCTGAGACTTATTTTCCTTGTCTGAAAAATTTAGACAAGATGACTTCTAAGTTATCTTCCAGTTTCAACAGTACTATGGGATAATATCCTATAATCTTCCTAAGTCTCAATTTTTTCATTTATAAATATGGGATTTTACCCACAGTTACCAAAAAGGACCAAATGAGATAATGTGAGGCAGCTCATACTGAGATAGATGATGATGCAAGTGTTAGAGCACTTAACCTAGAGTTTGGATAACCTGAGTAAAAATCTAGCCTTAGACATATACTAGTTGTGTAACCCTAAACAAGTCATTTAATTGTGGTTTCCTTAATTTTGTCAATTGTGAAATAGATAACATCAACCACACAGGGTTGTTTGAATATCAAATAAGATAATATTTACCAAAACACTTTGTACAGTTCCTGAAACATACTAGGTACAATATACATGCTTATTCTGTTCTTTCTTCCCTTTAATGCATTGTGAACCTTAAAACACTATAAAGTAAAGTAATAATAATAATAATAATATTTTTCTTTTACATCATGTGACAATTTATATAGATAATGTCCACACTTCCTGTGAGCTATCCAACCTAGGTGGAATCATAGATCTAATCCTGTCTCTATCCTTTTATTTTATCATGTACTACTGGCATTTTGGTGCATAAGAATTGATACTAAATACGGTTAAAGCCTAAACTTTGACACTCTTTATGTGACTGTGAGAAAGTCACTTCACTTCTTGGACCCTTAGTTTCCATACATATAGAAGCGAGAAAAATAATACTTTGACTATAATGTCCAGACCAGCTCCCTAGAAGACCTCAAGATCAGTCAGAGTCAAGATAAATAAAAATTCTTGGTCTTTAGAGGGAGAAGTGAAGGAGGCAGGCAAGCTACCACACAGCTTGCCAAAGATGTATCCTCGATTCTGAAGTCAGGATTCTCCAGCTTCTCTCCTCCTCATCCTGAAGTCAAGTCTTACTTGACTCTCTCCCTCAGCCCTCCAATCCTTGCCTGTGATTACCTTCCCTCCAACATTCAGCAAGCACCAATCATGAGGTGAGCCATCACATTACCATATCATTTAAATATGTATATAGCGTCATTATCTCACATCAAATATATAATTAGCCTTAAGTATTCTGCGGTCTCATTCAAGCATACCTTTTCAGTGTTTCAGTCCTTTACATTTGACCACTTACGTTACAGGGAACAGTTTGTCAACCATGAAGTGCTATAAAAAATGTGAGCTGTGAGGTCCTCAAGAAAGTCAATTTACTTAAAATCAGTTTTTTTTTTTTTGTAGGATGGAGAAGGGGGAGCCTTGGACTTGATATAGCCAGGTTTAGAACTTTTGGGGAACAAGAGAGAAAGAGAATGGGATTAGAAACACATTCAGTTATATGTAAAACCTAGAAGAAGTTGGAAAGAGAAGAAAAGCTAGAGACAGAGAGGCAGAAAGACAGAAAGAGAGAGAGACAGAAAGAGAGGGGAAGGGTGGAAGGAAGGGAAGGAGGGAGAAATTCACTGAGAATAATAGAACAATAAAACTGAGGTGTTCTTTTTTATTAATTATTAAGATGAAAGATAATCAGGGGATAATTGGTGATAGGCTAGAAAGGTTTTATGATGTTTAAAGAAAGATAGCAGTTCTTCCTGTAGTTGTGTCTTGCTTCAAATCATAGAATATTATTGTCCTTGAAGGATGGAAGAAAGAATGAGTAAAAATATATAAATGGACACTGAATGAGGGAAAGAGAAGAAGTATAGCAGAATGAAAGCAGATTGTATAAAATAATGATCAATATTTTTTTGAATATTCACCTCTCAATATTATTCAATGCTGTACAAGGAGAAATACAAAACCATAGGATGTAAGGAAGTCATAATTCACAATCATGATTATGAATGTGAATGAGATGAATTCATCAATATAAAGAAGGTAGGATGAACAATCTAACAATATGTTGTTTACAAAGATTCACATTTCAATCTTAATTTTCAATTAAGCTTTGTAGCATAATACAATATGCTTTTAGTAAACTCAAAAACTCATGTTTATCAATCATGATTTTAGACAATTCAATAGTATAAAAAGAATTTAAAAATATGAATATGCAAACATAATCTTGTTGTTGCTGTGTACATGTTCTCCTGGTTTTACTTCACTTAGCATCAATTCATATAGATCTCTCCAAGCCTTTCTGAAATCATCCTGCTATATGGAAATAATATTACATAGCATTCATATAGTGTAATTTATTCATTGATTCTCCAACTGATAGACATCCACTCAATTTCCAGTTCCTTGCTTCTACAGAAAGGACTGCTACAAACATATGTGAGTCTTTTTCCTTCTTTTATGATCTCTTTGTGAAATAAACGTAGTAGATACACTGCTGGATCAAAGGGTATGCAGAGTTTAATAGCCCTTTGAGTATAGTTCCAAATTGCTCTCCAGAATGGTTAGATCAGTTCACAACTCAACCATAATGTATTCGTGTCCCAGTTTTCCTATATTCCCACTAACATTTATCATTATCTTTTCCTGTCATCTTATCCAATTTGAAAGGTTTGTAGTGATACTTCAGAATTGTCTTAATTTGCATATCTCTAATCAATTAGAGCATTTTTTTATATGACTAGAAATGACTTTAATTTGTTTTTCTCAAAGTTGTCTATTCATATCCTTTGACCTTTTATCAATTTGATAATAGCTTTTTATAAATTTGAGTTAATTTTCTACATATTTTAGAAATGAGGCCTCTATCAGAACTCTTAGATGTAAAATCCCCCTTCCCCCCAGTTTTCAACTTCTCTTGTAGCTTGGCTTCATTGTTTTTGTACACTAAAGGGCTTTTTAAAAAAATTATTAAGTTAATCATAGATTAATACAATCTAAAATAATTGCTATGTCAAAGAATAAATCAGAAGAACAAAATGTCATTAAAGAAAATTACAACATTAGGATAACAAACCAATACTTATGGAATGTAGCCAAAGTAATACTGAGGGGAAATTTTATATCTCTAACACTTTTATAAATAGAAAAAAAGAAAAAATAGATTAATGAATTGGGCACAAAACTAAAAAAAAAAATAAACTTGAAAATCAAAACTTTAAGCCTCTCAACTAAATAAAAAATGAAGAATTTAAAAATTCAATAAAATATTTAAAAAATTAAAGCAAAAAAATAAATTGCTAAATAAAAGGAATTTTTAAAACAATAAAAACAAAATATACTTTTATATAACAAATACATGATTAGTCAGTTTGATTAAAAAGAGGAAGAAAACAATAGTAGATATTAATAAGAAAAAGGAGAAATCATAGCAAATGAAGAAGACCTAATGGGAATACTTAGAAACTATTTTGTTTAATTACATGCCAGCAAAACTGACAATTTAAGTGAAATAGATGAATACATAAAACATAAAATGCCCAGATTACAAGAACAAGAAATGGACAATTTAAAATCCCAATCACTAAAAAGTAATTGAACAAGTCAACAATGAACTCCCAAATTGGGGGGAAAGGGGAAGCACCAAAAAACAAAACTCAGGATTAGATGGATTTACATGGGAATTCTAGCCAATATTCAAGGAACAACACAATCACAAACAAAACTCTTCATACAAATAAGAAAGGATCCTACCACATAGCTCCTATGACTATATATAGTCTTGATTATCTAAACCATTGAAAAATAAGTCCAGGGTAAGAAAACTAAAGACAAATAATTCTAATGGAAATTCTAATCACAATTTTAAAATATAATATTCACAAAAGTTATTGAAATAGTTAAAACACCGTACAATATACTTAGGAATATGAGGTTGCTTTAACATTGGAAAAACATAAACACAATATGTTATTAATAACAATCAAGATATCATGATTGAATTAAATAAATGCTGAAAAAAATTTTGCTTAATGCCATACCCAGCTTCATTAGAAACAAAAAAATCTCAGCATTAAATAGACTATTCCTTAATACTGTAAATATTATCTACCTAAACTATGAGTAATTGAGATAAACTAGCATCCTTTCTAATAAGTTAAGGTTAAAGCAGAAATGTTCATCTTTACTATTATTCAACATAGTGCTAAATGTTAGTTAGAACAACAAAACAAAATAAAATTGAGAGGATAAGTATAGACAAAGGAAAAATACAATAATTGCTTTTTGTTGATGATATAACAGTCTTTATAAAAAACTATAGGCAATCAACAAAAAATATTTAAAATAGGAACATTGCCAAATTAACAGGATATAAAATCAACCAAATATACAAACTCCTTTTTATATGTAACAAACAAAACTCAGGAGGTAAGAGACAAAAAAAAATCATTCAAAATAACTATGGGATGAAAAACATAATTAGAGACCACTTATCAAAATACATAGAAGAATTATTAGACAAGGATTCTTTGGGGCACAGCTAAGATGGTAGAGTGAAGCCAGGAGTAAGCTTCCCATTTCCCCCAAAAAACAACTTGAAGCCAAGCTTTTGAACAGATTTTGGAATGAAAAAGCCTATGAAGAGATGTAATGAAATGATTTTCCAGCTCAGGATAGATTGGAAGGACTTTAAGAAAGGTCAGTCTCACTAAGGTTAGAAAAAAAAAATGTACAGCTCAGCTCAGTGTTTGGGAAAAGCAGTGAAAGGTTCTTAATCACAGCACAGACCAGCAATAAAGAGCACTTTATTCTGACTCAATAAAATAGTAGCTCAGCAAAGCAGTAGAACAGCCTCTAGGCCCAATGCAGAAGCCAAATTGTTAGTCCAAGAAACCAGGCAACAATATGTGTGGGACCAGGTTAGACTACTCCCAGTCCTGTGAACAAGCCACCAATCACAAGGCTTGTTTGTTATTGAACAAAACCAAAGCTCAAAACTGTACAAGAAGCTTGAGAAAAAAGGTCCTATGGCCCATGAACAGACTCAACTTTAAAAGTTACAAGATAGGGGGAAATTAAAAAAAAAAAGCAAATCAACAAGAAATAAAAAAGAATCATGAACATAGAAAGATAGTGTGGTGACAGAGAAGACCAAAACACTAACTCAGCAAAACTATATTAGTGGGGGACCTCAATTTCTCCCTTTCAGAATTTGATAAATTTAATCACAAAATAAATAAAAAAGAAGGTAAAGAGGTGAATAGATCTTAGAAAACTTAGATATTATAATTTCCAGAGGAAATTGAATGAGACTAGAAAGGAATATACCATCATCTCCATGATATATTTCACCTACACAAAAATTCACCATGTATTAGGTCATTAAAAATTTCACAATCAAATGCAGAAATACAGATAGTAAATGTTTCCTTTTCAGATCATGATGCAATAAAAATTATATGCAATAAAGGACTTGGGAAAGATAGAACAAAAACTAATTGAAAATTCAACAATCTAATTCTAAAGAATGAGTGAATGAAACAACAAATCCTAGAAAAATTAATATTTTCATTCAACAGAATGACAATTGTGGTGTTCTCTTCTTTTTTATAATATGATGATTCTCTCTGGGAGCAGGTTTCTCCGGGAGGTTTTCTGGAGGCAGCCTTAGTTTCAGTTCAGAGTAATAATCACCTCAAACGCAGCCAGCTGATAAAATCCAAACGTTTATTTTCTCCTTCCAAGTCTTGTCTCTTTCCTTGGGCCCGAGGAGCTTTCTTAGAGGCTTATTTTTCAGTGGAGAAGCAAAGGAGGAGAGCCTGCCACCACAGTGGTGTGAGATGGGATGAATTAATCTGTTTCCATCTCGGAGACTGGGCTTCTTCTGAACTGACTCTGACAGATTCACTGAAGCTCTTTTTATGCTCAGTGTAAAAGATTGACTCCTCCTCCGAGAAAGTGGGATTGTGGGTTTCTGACTTGTGAATCTCATATTGAATACTGACTTGTGAATCTCCCAAAAGTGTGAACTCCAATGAGTACTTAAATACATTAGTGAGCTAGAGAATTTGCTAAGTATCATGCTAAATTAGGCAACTGACTTATCACTTCATAAGGATTCTAATAGACAATAATGTGACAACCAAAGCAGTTTTTAGAGAGAAATTGTATATCTCTGAATGATTACATTAATAAAAAAAAAAACAATAGAGAAAGAGCAATGATAGGGTATGCAACAAAAAAGCTAGACAAAAGAATAAATTAAAAATCACCAATTAAATACCAAATTAAAAATTCTGAAAATCAAAGGAGAGAATAATAAAATTGAATGGAAGAAAAATGTTGAAAATGAAAAACTAACAAAAGAGATAAACCTTTGATTAATTTTATTAGAAAAAAGAAAAGCAGAAAACTAAATTACCAGTGTTAAAAATGAAGAAGAAATTAAAACAATATGTAGGAGCTATTTTGCCCCACTGTACACCAATCTGATAATCTAATTGTCCAGATTAATAGAAGAGGAAATAAAATGCTTAAACAACCCATTTTAGAAAAAAGAAATTAAACAAGTCATCAATTAAGTCCCTAAGAAAAATTATCTAGGACCAGATGGATTTACAATTGAGTTCTACCAAACATTTAAAGAAAAATTAATTCCAATATTACATAAAGGATTTGGAAAAATAGGCAAAGAAGATCCTGCCAAATTCCTTTTATGATATAAATATAGTGCTAATACCTTAAGCACAAAGAGCCAAAGCAGAGAAAGAAAATTATAGACTAATCCCCCTAATGGATATTGAGGCAAAAAAATTTAAATAAAATATTATCAAAGAGATTAGAACAATTTGTCACCAGGATAATACACCATATCCAAATTATTTTCATACCAGAATGTAGGGCTGGTTCAATATCAGGAAAACTTTTGCCATAATTGACCATATCAGTAACAAAACTAACACATCATATGACTATATGAATAGGTGCAGAAAAAGCATTAGAAAAAAATAATATCCATTCACATTAAAAACACTAGACCTAGGAATAAATAGTTTTAACTTAAAATGATAAGCAGCAACTATCTAATATCATCAGCAAACATTATATATAATGAGGAGAAGCTAAATGCATTTCCAATAAGATCAGGAGCATAACAGGGATGCCCACTATCACAACTACTATCAAATACAGACAATCAACTAAAAAATTACTAGAAACAATTAACAATTTAGCAAAGTTGCAGACTATAAAATAAACTCACATTAGTACTTCTATATGTTATCAATAATTCTCAGCAGCAACAGACAGAAAGAAAATTTCCATTTAAAGTAATTGTAGACAATATAAAATATTTGGGATTCTATCAAGAAAAATCTGAGAAGTATTTTAACACAATTACAAGACTCTCTTAATGTAAATAAACTAAGACCTTTTTAAATTTATTTCATTTTTTTTACTGAGGTAATTGGAATTAAGTGACTTTTCCAGGGTCACAAAACTAGGAAATATTAAATGTCTGAGGGTGGATTAGAACTTGGATCCTGCTGCCTTCAAGGCTGGTGCTTTGTCCACTGTACCATCTAGAGGCCCCCAAATAAGATCTGAAATGGAAAAATATCAATTGTTCATGGGTAGGCTGAGCTAATATAACAAAATGACAATTTTATCTAAATTAATTTGTTTACTTATTTAGTGCTATGGCAATCAAACTGCCAAAATATTTTATAGGTCTAGAAAAAATGACAATATAATTTATATATGTAAAAAAAAAAAGAATATCAAGAGAATTAATGGGAAGAAAATGCAAAGATCAGTAGCCTAGCAGTATTAGACTTAAAACTGTATTACAAAGTGGCAGTCATCAAAACCATTTGGTATTTGCTAAGAAATAGAGATTAGTGGAATAGGTTAAATACACAAGATGGCTATAGAAGAGAATGTCAGGCAGCTGACCTTGAACAGTCTTCCTTCACTTCACTTGCATGTCAAAGCATCAAGTCCTTGATGTCATGGTCCTCTTTAAGAATGAAGGACAAGCAACAACAATAGTTAGCTAGCGTTTGACAAACTCCAAGACTTCAGGTTCTGGGATAATAACTCACTATTTGACAATAATTGCTGGGAAAACTGGAAAAGATATGGCAGAAATTAGGCATGACCAAAATCTCAGACCCTACAGCAAGATAAAGTAAAATGGGATACATGATTTAGACAATAAAGAGTGAGACTATGAGCAAATTAGGAGAGCAAGAATTAGTTTACCTGTCAGATCTTTGCAGAAGGGAAAAAAATTATCAACAAAGAAGAAATAGAGAACATTACAAAATGCAAAATGGATAATTTTAATTACATTAAATTAAGAAAGATTTTGCACAAGTAAAAACAAATGCAGCCAGTATTAGAAGGGAAGCAGAAATCTGGGAAACAGTTTTTGTAGTCAGTGTTTTTGATAAAGATTTCATTTCTAAAATATAGTATATGAGTAACATATAGAACAATACAAGTTATTTCCCAATCGATAAATGGTCAAAGAATATGAAGAGAGAATTTTAAAATGAAGAAATTAAAGCCATATACAAATGTATGAAAAAAATGCTCTAAATCACTATTGATTAGAGAAATGCAAACTAAAACAGTTCTGAGTTGTCACCTTACATTTATCATACTGACTAAGATGACAGGAAAAGATAATGATTAACATTGAAATGGACATGGGAAAACTGAGACACTAATGCATTGTTGATGGAATTGTGAATTGATTCTGCCATTCTGGAGAGCAATTTGGAACTATGCTCACAGGGCTATAAATCTGTGTATTCTCTTCCTTTTAGCAATATTCCAAAGGGGGTCTATATTCCAAAGAAATCATAAAAGAGGGAAAAGGACCTACATATGCAAAAAATGTTTGTAGCAGCTATTTTTGTGATGGTAAAGAATTAGAAAATGAGTACATGCCAATCAATTGGGGAATAGTTGAAAAGGTTATGGTATATCAAAGTAACAGAATATTATTTTTCTTTTCTTTAATTTCATAAAGATTTTTATTTTTAATAAATATGCATAGATAATTTTCAACATTCAGCCTTGTAAAACCTTGTGTTCTAATTTTTTTCTTCTCCTTTCTCTCCTCCCCCTCCTCTAGATGGTAAGTAATCTAATATATATTAAATAAGTGCAATTTTTCTATCCATATTTCCACAATTATCATGCTGCACAAGAATAATCAGATCAAAAAAGAAAAAAAAAGAAAGAAAACAAAATTCAAGCAAATAACAAAAAGAGTGAAAATACTATGTCGTGATCCACACTCAGTCCTCACAGTCTTCTCTTTGGGTGCAGTTGGCTCTCTTCATCACAAGACTATTGGGACTGGCCTGAATCATCTCATTGTTAAAAAGAACTATGTCAATCATAAATGATTATTGTAAAATCTTGCTGTTGCCATGTACAATGATCTCCTGGTTTTATTCACTTCACTTAGCATAAGTTCATGCAAGTGTTCCCAAGCCTCTCTGAAATCATCCTGCTGATTGTTTCTTATAGAACAATAATATTCCATAACATTCATATACCATAACTTATTCAGCCATTCTCCATCTTATAGGCATCCACTCAATTTCTAGTGTCTTGCCACTACAAAAGGCCAGCCACCAAATTTTTTATACATGTGGGTCCCTTTTGTATCTTTAGGACACAAGCCCAGTGTATATATATATATATATATATATGTATATATAAACACTGCTGGATCAAAGGGTATGCACATTTTGATAGCCCTTGGGGCATAGTTCCAAATTGTTCTCCAAAATGGTTGAATCAATTCACAATTCCACCAACAATGTATTAGTGACCCAGTTTTCCAATGTCCCCTCCAACACCCATCTTTTCCTGTCATCTTAGCCAATCTGAGAGGCATATAGTGGTACCTCAGAGTTATCTTGATTTGTATTTCTCTAATTAATAGTCATTTAGAGCACATTTTTCATATAACTAGAAATGGTTTCAATTTCTTCCTTCAAAAATTGTTCATATTCTTTGGAGAATAGCTTATCTGTTTTTCCAAATACTTTATATAATATTGGAATTAATGGTTCTTTAAATGTTTGGCAGAACTCAATTGTAAATCTATCTGGACCTAGAGAATTTTTCTTAGAGACTTAATTGATGACTTATTTAATTTCTTTTTTTTAATGGGTTATTTAAGTATTTTATTTCCTCTTCTGTTAATCTGGACAATTAGATTGTCAGATTTCTTAGGATACAGTTAGGCAAATAGCTCCTACATATTGCTTTAATTTCTTTTTCATTTTTGACAATGGTAATTTGGCTTTCTGTTTTTCTTTTTTTCAAATAAAATTAATCAATTAATCAAAATTTATCTATTTAGTTGGGGGAAATGGAAGATAGAGAAACTAGAAGTACCAACTCTTAAATTTTTATAGAAAGCAATAATCAGCAAAACTATCTAGTCCTATTGAAAAAAAAATAGAAAATTCAGTCAGTAAAACAAATTAGATATATAATATATAAGCAAATTATTTGATAAACCTAAAGATCTAAAACACTAAAGTAAGGGCTTACTAATCTACAAAAAATGCTGTGAGAACTGGAATATAGTTCATACAAAATTAAATTAGATGCAAATTTTAGAGAAGATAACACAATTAAACTTCAAATGGATGGCTATATGATCTAAAATGTCAAAGAATGCTGGATTTGGAAGCCAGGAGACTTGAGTTCACATTCTGCTTCATATACTTCTTTACTGTATGACCTTTACAAGGCAGTTAAAACACTCCTACTTTTGTGTTTTTTTTTTTTTCAAAAATAGAATAAGGATAATAATAGCACCTTTGTCATGCAGATATTGTAATACTCAAGATACCCAAGATATGTATAGTGCTTCACAAACATTCAAATATGATATAAAGTATATTACTATTTTTATTATTAGTAGTAGTATTATTACTGCTGTTACTAATATTATTTTACCTAGTTTGTGTCAGAGAGACTACTTAAGCCTACGTCTTTTTTGCTTCCAAGACTGATCCTTTATCTATAATGTTATGTTGTTTCTCAAGCCTTAAAACATAGTAAGTGGTTAAAAGGCCTTTTCATAAGTTCTAAGATTTATAGATAGAATTATAGAGATCATTAACTACAAAAGTCTTAGTGTATAGAAAAGGAAATTGAATCCTGAAGAATTTGACTTGTTTAGTATCAAATAGTAAGTGTCTGAGACAGAATTAGCACCCATTTCCCCCGCGACTCCTATGTTCCCTATGTCAGGAGTTCTTAACCTTTATTAATCCATGGTCTCCTTTGTGAGTTTGGTGAAGCCTATTAACCCTTTCCAAGAAAATTGTTTTTAAATAAAACTAAATCCATAGGATTACAATGTGACTAATTCTATTGAAGTAGTTTTCAAAATATTCTAAAAATCAAGTTCACATATTACACTTTACCCTATATTATGCATGTTAATTGAGTGACATTGAAAAATGGCCACCAGAGAAATGAGTAGACTACTAATCTGATTCTTTATGGGACTTCCTGGTCCTTATTGACAGGAAAAGCCTATAAGATTTTATAACTAAATCAAGTTAATCAATTAAAATTTAATTAAATTGCAACTGACCTCAATATTGTCATGAAATGACAAATGGAATGGAAGAGATTTAATGAGATGCTTTTTAAGGTTTACATCTAAATTATATGATTTATGTTCTTTCTTTCTCATATTCACTGACTTGACTATTAGCCCTTCCTCATATAATAATAAGAGGGTCATTTTCCTCTCCTGCATCCTTATGTAGTCTTAACCCTAGCCTTGATTCTGATATAGCAAACAAATAAATTGGTTAGATATTTTCTCCCACAATGTCATCTTTGAATTAAAAACAAAATACTACAATTGAATATACTTTAAAACTTTGTCCTATAGAATCCAATGACTGAGTTCTCTTTCTTTTGTGTTTGAAGTCTGGCTATTGTTTTTTTTTTTTTTTTGTTTTTGTTTTTTGTTTTTTTGTTTGTTTGTTTTTTTGGCAGGGGACAACCTTTAGGTGTTCTTATAGAAACCTGAGGTGGTTTCCTTTTCTTCTTTCTCTCTTCCCTTTCTTCCATTTTTGTCTCCTCTTTTTTGCCCCCTCTCCCTGGATGCTAGTAGCCTGTAAATTAGAAAACTATTGAGAAGAAAACAAGATAATTTTGAGTCAGATTAAAATGAAATTGCCATGAGGCATGTGGCAAGCTCTGGAAGACATTGTCTTAACTCTGTTTTTTATTTATTTATTTATTTTTAAATTTTTATTTAATAATTACTTTATATTGACAGAATCCATGCCAGGGTAATTTTTTTTTTACAACATTATCCCTTGTACTCGTTTCTGTTCCGATTTTTCCCCTCCCTCCCTCCACCCCCTCCCCTAGATGGCAAGCAGTCCTATATATGTTAGATATGTTGCAGTATATCCTAGATACAATATATGTTTGCAGGACCAAACAGTTCTCTTGTTGCACAGGGAGAATTGGATTCAGAAGGTATAAATAACCCGGGAAGAAAAACAAAAATGCAGATAGTTCACATTCGTTTCCCAGTGTTCTTCTGTCCGTCACTTATCAATTGAAACTCAGGTCTCTTTGTCAAAGAAATCCACTTCCATCAGAATATGTCCTCATACAATATCATTGTGGAAGTGTATAACGATCTCGTGGTTCTGCTCATTTCACTTAGCATCAGTTCATGTAGGTCTCTCCAAGCCTCTCTGTATTCATCCTGCTGGTCATTTCTTACAGAACAATAATATTCCATAACATTCATATACCACAATTTACCCAGCCATTCTCCAATTGATGGGCATCCATTCATTTTCCAGTTTCTAGCCACTACAAACAGGGCTGCTACAATCATTTTGGCACATACAGGTCCCTTTCCCTTCTTTAGTATTTCTTTGGGATATAAGCCAATAGAAACACTGCTGGATCAAAGGGTATGCACAATTTGATAACTTTTTGGGCATAATTCCAGATTGCTCTCCAGAATGGTTGGATTCGTTCACAACTCCACCAACAATGCATTAGTGTCCCAGTTTTCCCACATCCCCTCCAACATTCATCATTATTTTTTCCTGTCATCTTAGCCAATCTGACAGGTGTGTAGTGATATCTCAGAGTTGTCTTAATTTGCATTTCTCTGATCAATAATGATTTGGAACACTCTTTCATATGAGTGGTAATAGTTTCAATTTCATCCTCTGAAAATTGTCTGTTCATATCCTTTGACCATTTATCAATTGGAGAATGGCTTGATTTCTTATAAATTTGAGTCAGTTCTCTATATATTTTGGAAATGAGGCCTTTATCAGAACCTTTAACTGTGAAGATGTTTTCCCAGTTTGTTGCTTCCCTTCTAATCTTGTTTGCATTAGTTTTATTTGTACAAAGGCTTTTTAATTTGATGTAATCAAAATTTTCTATTTTGTGATCAGTAATGGTCTCTAGTTCATCTTTGGTCACAAATTTCTTTCTCCTCCACAAGTCTGAGAGATAAACTATCCTATGTTCTTCTAATTTATTTATAATCTCGTTCTTTATGCCTAGGTCATGGACCCATTTTGATCTTATCTTGGTATATGGTGTTAAGTGTGGGTCCATGCCTAATTTCTGCCATACTAATTTCCAATTATCCCAGCAGTTTTTATCAAATAATGAATTCTTTTCCCAGAAGTTAGGGTCTTTGGGTTTGTCAAACACTAGATTGCTATAGTTGACTATTCTGTCTTGTGAACCTAACCTTTTCCACTGATCCACTAATCTATTTCTTAGCCAATACCAAATGGTTTTGGTGACTGCTGCTTTATAATATAATTTTAGATCAGGTACAGCTAGGCCACATTCATTTGATTTTTTTTTTTTTCATTAATTCCCTTGAGATTCTCGACTTTTTATTGTTCCATATGAATTTTGTTGTTATTTTTTCTAGATCATTAAAATATTTTCTTGGAAGTCTGATTGGTATAGCACTAAACAAATAGATTAATTTAGGGAGTATTGTCATCTTTATTATGTTCGCTCGGCCGATCCAAGAGCACTTAATATTTTTCCAATTTATTTAAGTCTGCATTGTCTTAACTCTGACTATCTGTCTCTGTCCTGTAGTCTTTATAAAACAGTTTGTTTAAAGCCAATTCAAGTCAGCTCCACACCACAGGTGGTGTTTGGAGTTAGAAGCATTGACAGTAAATCTTAACTTTTATCTTCAATAATCATATTACCAAGGTAAATGCTATAATTGTCTAGAAGATGCATCTACTTGATGGAGAAATTATAGTTAAAAGATGGCTATGTCTTATCCATGATAGCATCACTAATTTTCAATCTTAGTTTTAGTAATAACTTAATCTTAATCTAAGCTCCTAACATGTACTAGTACACATGTTATCACCTGTTCTTCTTTATTCTTCTGGTTTAATGAAATAAACACTTAAGACCTAAGAGAGGTATATAGGCGTCATAGTGAATAGAGTGTTGAACTTGAAATCAGGAAGACTCATCTTTCAGACCCTTGCTAGCTATGTGACTCTGGGCAAGCTGCTAAATTATCCTTTTTACCTCAGTTTTTCGTCTGCAAAATGAGCTGGAGAAGAAAATAGTAAAATCTTTGCCAAGGGAACTCCAAAAGAGTTCATAAAGAACTAACCATGCCAGAAATGAATGAACAATGAAAGAACTAAGAGGCAGAATTGAGAGCTATAACTAGCAATTTCTTCATTAGCTATCATTATTATCAGTTATCTTTATTATAAAACATAGTCTTGCCAAGATATGTGGGAAAAGTCAGATAGAGATGTAGATTAGTTTGTGGAAAATATGGAGATTTTCTATAATCAGTCACACTAAGAGGGAAGGACAGAAGGGTTCAGGAAACATCCCAAGACATTAATTGTCTAGATTCTTAGACCAAATGTAAAACTTCAATTTACTCATCCTAGTTATAGTGTGGAACTAACATCAGCTGAGTGAATAGAAGAAAACTACCTCATCTCTCTGCTATCTTTCTCTTAAAAATGAGAGAAATGATGCAGATTTACCATACTGTTAGGAACATAAAATAAAAATATACTTGAAAAAATTTTGTATAAAGATGGTAAAGAAATTCATGTAGCCTAAAGAGATCATTAAGTGTGTAGTATAAATAGAGAAAAGAAGAAGATCCAAGAGGATCCCTGAGGAACACTTACAGTCAAAGGAAATGATTTTAAAAAGAATATAGCAAAGGAGACAGATAAGCAGAATTATAGGAGGAAAATCATAATAGAGTGGTGTCCAAAAAGCCTAGAGAGAAGAAAGTATCAAGGAGAGAAAGATTAGCAGTGTCAAAGCCTGCAAAGAAGTAAAGAAGAAAGGAGATTGAAAAAAAGACATTATATTTGGCAATTAATGAATCATTTATAATTTTGGAAAGAAGTGATTAGGTTAGATGCTGGATTGTAAAGGTTGAAGACTAAAGTGAGAGGATAGAAAGTGGGAGTACTCTTTAAAGTTTGCAAGATATTTTTAAATATATTATCTTTAAGGTTTGTCAAGTACTTTACATGCTTTATTTATTTGACTTTCAAGAGTCAGATGACTTCAACATGGGTGCTATTATTTCTTATCCTCATTTTCTGGGTGAGGAAGTTACGTTTAAATGAGAGTTCAAATGACCTTTCTAGAATCCAATAGCTAGTCAGCACCTGAGGCCATAAATAAAATCCAGGCAGCTCCAATTATCATACCAAGATAAGATAAATGCAAAGCTTCATACTAGACATTGTGCATACAAAAACAAAACAAGCAAGACGACAGTCCTCAAGGAGTTTACATTCTACTAAGTGGAAATGGAACGAATGTAAAATATTCATCAGTAAGTATAATATAATCTATATTCACATTAATTTCTGGATATATCTGACTTCTCCCATATCTTGTAAGGGACATAACTTATAATAAAGATGATTATTAATATTGATAACAATAACAGCTAATGCTTATATAGAGTTTCAAAACTTGCAAAACTTTATTTGATTCTCACCAAAATTCTGAAAGATAGGTGCAACTTCAATGCTTCTTTTAAAATGAATAAACTAAGGCTAAAAGAGTTTAAATAACAACTACATGTCTGATAGAATTTCAATTTAAGTGTCCTTGATTTCAATTCCAGTATTTTGATATTTATTTTAATCTGCCTAAATTTAAGTTATTTAAGAGGGGAGAGGTTAGTGACAATTCAATATTGAGAACCTTCTTTGTGCTTGGTGCTGGTGATTTAAAACAAAGAACTGAAATAGGTTCTGCCTTTAAGAAGTTTACAGCTGATATTCTACTGAAAATAAGCAACAAAGCTGATGGGGAAGATGTTACACTTGAAGATAAATTCATTGATCCCTAGCTGAGGGTCTTGTGGTATTACATCACTATTATTATTCTCCATTGTCATCCTGTGTGGAAGTAGCACTTAATTACTATCATGGAGGAGAATAATTTTGTCCTCTTTTAAATAAACTTATACATGTCTCCTGATTGTAAATTTGGGGCAGTTCATATTAGATGTCATAGCCTGACTGAATTACTATACAGTAAAACTTACTATATCAATATGTTTAAAAATTTTATTTTTATTGACACATTTTGTATTTACAATACATTCATTTCCAAATATATACATTTGTCTTCGTAAATTGAATCTTATAATAAACCCTCAAAAAAGGGGGCAAAACTGTAAAATCAAGCCACTTATCTGACAGTATATATACAATTTCCCACAATTATTAGCTGCCCATGCAACTATTTTCTTCCTGGTTCTGTTTACTTCATGCTGTATCCATTAATATGCATTGCCCTGCTTTTCTGAATTCCTTATATGTATCATTTTTTTATTCAATAATATTTCATTACATTAATTTATCATAGTTTATTTAGATATTTTCAATTATTGAAGATTTACTTCCCCCCAGTACTTTGCTACTACAAAGAGTGTTGGTGTAAGTATTTTGGCGTGTATTGGACCTTTCTTTTTAAGTTTCATCTTCTTGGAATATGTGTCTAGCAAGTAGGATTTCTGTGTCAAATGTTTTGGGCATATTAGTATTTTTTTAGCATGATTTAAATTTGCTTTCCAATATGTTTGGACTAGTATATAGATCAACCAACAATATATTTTTCCAGAATGGCTTTCAGCAAACTTATTTCATTTTCACAAAGGTTTTTACTAAGGTCACATAGTGACAATGGCAGAAATATTACAGTTGAAAAGATGTACCTTTGCCAATCAAAAAAGTATGTGCCTTATGGGACAGAAAACTAAGGTATCACTATTCATCTTGTGGTCATTTAATTTAGCAGCTGGCAAAGTGTTTAAAATGGGGAAGCATTCATCTATATCTTTTATAAAAAAATTGCTCCTATCTTTGCTACTTTATTTAGAGTTTATCAGAGTGGATAATATCAAAATACAATATGCTTTCTTACATACTATGGTTAGGAATTAGGGTACTGAATTATGAAATATAATGCAGTGAACTATTTTTTGGCTGCTAGATTTTCAAACAAGCACAGATTAAAATTTTTTTGAGTAGAAGGATCCTTAAAATTAAATTTTTTCAATTAATATTTCTCCCTCTTTTTCAATTCATAGATGACAAAAAGGAAGTACAGAAGAATTTGATTATTTCATAAGAATGCCAGCTAATTTGTGACAAAGTAAGGGGTAGGTAAAGCCTTGATAATGTCCAATTACTGTTCTTTCTATTCTTGCCTTATAAAAGGATTACAATTATATAGGCATATGTAAATGTATACACATAAGGATATATGTGTACATATATGCATACAAGTTTGTATTTTGATCTTCTTCAAGAATGGACAACAACCAATATATAAAAATAAATATGAATATTTATAAATGTGTATGTGCATATGTGCATAAGTTCAAGCTTTTGAGAAAGAAAAGTATTGGTTTGCTAAACTAAGGTGAGAGCCAGGAGAGGGATGGCAAAGATCAGGCTCATAATCTAGAGAAGCATGTAGCCAAAGATGTACATCACTAGCAGAACTCCCTATTGCCTTCTGATTATATCAACTGATGCTCCTAGTAACTGCCAAGTCCCCTCTTGTTAATTTCCATTTCTGATTTTGATCCAACTAGAGTCACAATCTCCCAGAGATACCAACCATGTGCATTTGTCCTAGTCCCTACATTCTTTTTCTTCTTGCTTCCTTTTAAAAATTCAAACCACATAAAACTTTCTCCATTCATTTCTCTTAGGTATATGGAAATATTCTTTAAACTTTTTCTGAGATGATGGCTTGCTGAGAAAACAATGTCAGGCTGACTTTTTTCAGTGTTTGTTGAGGTTTTTCTCTTATGTTTAATTTCTAGCTTTCCTGAATTTTTAATAATAATATAGGCCTGGAGGTTCTTTGAGGATCATTTAATACAATACATATCACAGGTGAGAAAACTGAGGCTCAGAGAAATCATGTAATCTGCCCATTGTGAAAAGCTAACTAACTAGAAGAGCTTCCCTGTACTTATGAAAAGCATAAGACTCATAATTATTTTTTTAAGTAATGTTACTTGATACATAGGATCACATATTAAACATAATAGACTCAATCTGTAATGTTCTCTATCCTTACCTTTACATCTTAAGGTTTTCTGGTCTTCTTCACTTTATTTTCCATTTATTTACTTATTTTTGCTGGCAATTTTGAGGCAATTGGGATTAAGTGACTTGCCCAGGGTCACAAAGCTAGAAGTGTGAAGTGTCTGGATTCAGATTTGAGCTCAGGTCTTCCTGACTTCAGGGCTGGTGCTCTATCTACTGCACCACCTAGCTGCCCCTGGTTCTCTAGTCTGCTTAAAGATTGTTCTAAACTCACCATTTTTCCTAACTACATTTACTGCACCATGATCATGTTTGCAGATAATCGCATCATACTGCAAAGTTGCATAAGCTTTGGTACTCTAACATCATCAAAACCCTGGGTAGCTTTTGCCCTTTAATTGGAGAACTGGATGAAGGAGCAAAGAATTTCTCTTAAAACTTTCATTTAAAGTGGGCTCACAACTCTTCATTTTGTACCAGTTGCACTCATTGGGCTGACCTCAACCATATTTCCATGTCATACTCCTTCTCTCCTATCCTCCTTTTTAACTTTCTTTTGTGTGTGGTATTTTACCATTATATTGTAAACTCATTGAGGGAAAGTATTATTTTTTTTATTTATAGCCCCAGTACTTAGCACATTCCCTGGCACATAGGAGGTGCTTAATAAATGTCTGTTGATAGACCAACTTTCAACAGAAAGCCTTTCCTGGTCCTTTCAGTTACTGGTGATTTTTCCTCTAAATTTATCTTTTATCAATTCTATGAGTATTATGTATACAGCTATTTATATACTTTTCTCATATTAAAATGTAAGTTCAGTGAAGGCAGGAACCATTGTAACTTTTTCTTTGAATCACTAACATTTAGCTTAGTGTTCCAGATGTTTCTGAAAGCATCCTACTCATCATTTGTTATAACACAATAATATTCCATCACAATCATGTACTCACAACTTATTCAACCATTCTCCAATGGTTGGAGGAATCCCTCTAAATTCCATTTTTTGCCACCACAAAAATATAAATATTCTATAAATAATTACATAACAAATAAATAAATAATATATAAATAATTATATAATAAATAAATTAAAATTCTGTAAATAAGTTTATAATATATAGGTGCCTTTTCTTTTTAAGTGGTAGTTTGTAGGTAGTGGTATTGTTGGGATAAGGAATATCTATGATTTCATTATTCTTTGGGCATAGTTCCAAATTCTTCTCCAGAGTGGTTGAATCAACTTCCACCTCCAACAATAGTGCTGTAGTATTCCAGTTTTCCCACATACCCTCCAATATTTGTCCTTTTCCTTTTCTGCTCTTTAGTCAATCTGTTACGTGTCAAATGGTATCTCAGAATTATTTTTAAAAAGTTTTTAAAATTTTTAAAATTTAAAATATTTCTCTATATACATAGCAATTTGGACAATTTTTATACAATCATAGACAACTTTGACTTCCTTATCTAAAAACTGACTGTTTTGATCCTATGTCAATTGAGGAATGATATTGTATTCTTATAAATAATTTGCTCATCTTTCTGGCTTATTTGTTGACTTTTAACTTTATGTCAAATTTGGGTTCTACTGGCAGGGTGGAATTCTGTCCTAAATGTACTGCTGTTTTGAGAGCTAGTTCTGAGGGTCTGTAATTTTTAAGTTCTTCCAAGATGTTATGATCTAAGGAGAAGTATGGTCACTGCTTTCCTGATTTGTGCACTGACTTGTGAGAGCCCCAAAACTCTCATTTGTACTTTGGAACTGTGAACAGGGTCTCCACTCCCCTATGGCAGCACACTTTTTTGAACTAGTTCTTTTTACCCTGAGCTGTGATCCAGAATTGTATATGAGCAATGCATCAGAGTTCTGCACATAGTGTCAGGAAAGGGTCCCTTCTAATCTTCTCACCAGGTGTTCTATGCCTTTACTATCCATGGGCTACGAAGTCTGCAAGCCACTTCTGGTGATTCAATCATCCAGAAAGCCTTCTACTACTTTTCTGGGACTCAGCCTGTGCTCCACTTTCACAATCAGACAGATCTTTTCTGTCAGCCTTCCAAGTTGTCCTTGTCCTTTTGCTCTCAGCTACTCCTGAGTTCATTTTGAGGCATTATTTTAAAGTTGTTTGCAGGGGATTTTTGGAGGTGAGTCCCTGCCTCTGCTCTGCCATCTTAGTTCTGCTTCAAAAAATTTTCTCTGAGAGACCAAGAACTTTGTGAACTGCTTTGAAAATTATCTATTTAAACTTTGACACTTGTAGTTAAGTCAATTTTAAGAATTGTGCATCAATGTGACCTTAATGTGCATTAATAGAACTAACAGCTCATATTTTAAAAAATGTTTTATGGTGGAAACAGTTTATAAACATATTTTTCCAGAGTTCCAGTATGATAAAAGGTGTTTTTGATTATATTGCTAAACTCCTTAATGTTCTGTTCTCTAGGATTTTATAGATGCAGAACTTACAGGGACCAGGGTTAGGTGTTGGTGCTTCTGTTACATTTCTGGGTGCGAATTGGTTGTTACACTGGCTAAATCTGTAATGACAATGTTCATGAAGGAGCCAGTTTCTCATAGAGGACCCCTAGTAAACTCCCATACGGTTTATTAGGGTAGGAAAGAAGGTTGCCTAAGGAAATATGGCAGAATTAGGCCCAGAGACTGAAAAGAAAATGCCTTTTAAAAGCAGCAGCTTGCTCTAAATCACTGCTCCCTGTGTGCCTTTCAGATCCAAGTTATATGTGTTGAGTTTATTGACAACCCCTTCTCCTCTGTTTTCTTCCTATAGGCACTGCAGAACCAATATAGCTACAGATGGGCAAGCTGTGTTCTCTTCTGCTTTACACATCATCAACAAAATTGCCCGTTAAGTTCTGCTCTCAGAATCTTTATAGTGAACGATGAAAGAACAGTTTGATTTCAGGTAGTGATAGGTTGAGCCTGAAGTCTTGGTAATTTAAAAAAATGTTTTTTGGTTGTTTCTTTTTTTCTTGAGAAAATCTGACATTTCCTTTGGAACAATAAATTAAATCTGTGGGTTATAAAATGAGGATTAGGTGTGATTGCAGAGAGTTCTTATAAGTTATTTGTCTGACTACTACTTATAGTCAGATTCTAATGACATTAAATATTTTCTCTAACATCACACAAGTATCAAATGTTATAGCACTGTTATACGCAGAGCTTCCCCTGACTCCAAGGCTGCTAAGTAGTGCAGTGGATAGAGCACTGAGCTTGGAATCATGTGTTCAAATCTGGCCTTAGACACTTACTAGTTTTGTACCCCAAGGCAAATCATTTAACCCTGTTTACCTTAATTTCCTCATTTGTAAAATGAGCTCAAGATATTCTACTATCTTGGCCAAGAAAACCTCAAATGGGATCAGGAAGTATTGGACATCATTGAAAATGACTAAACTACAAAATCTCAGACTTCACATCCAGATATGCAGTATACTTCATCTTAAAAAAAAATTGTTTTCAATTTAGGAGGAAAAAACCACAAGCATTTCCATATTATGGTACAATTTTAAAAAAAGATGATTGTGCATGAAACTTCAAATCTATCATGAATAACATGCTAGTCTCTCCAGATTTATTACAAAGTTATCATGTAAATTTCTTTTTTTTACCTCCTCCTCCAGCCATCTTGGAGACCGCTAGCAGAATAAGTTAAACGGTTCTGTGTAACAATCCTTCAAATAATGCATGCTGGCTATTATATTCTTCCTCCCACTCACCCCAATCATCACTTCTCTTAATTTCTTTAGCTAATGTCATTTTTTAAATTATGGCATTTTTAGTTTCCTTGTCTCTATAGTTTCCTTCTCTATGTTTTGGATTGTGTATAAGCCTTCTAGAATTTTACAACCACAAGTAGACAAAATCATCACATAATTTCAGTATTTATTTTGGTCCAGGGAGAAAATCTCTAATAGATGTAAAACTACTTTAGGTTCTGCTCCTATTTCTTTTAAATGGGTAAAATTTCATTAAAGCATAGGGTCATAGATCTCGAGTTGTAAGGGATTTTTGAAGACCATGTGGTCCAACTACCTTCATTTTTCAGATAAAAAAGGAGGCCCATGGAAATTATTTACCTATCCAAGATCAACTAGTTTAATCATCAAAGTCAGGCTATCAGACTCCAAATACATTTGCAGTATACCACAGAAACAGACAATGACTAAGATTCTCTCATCTAAAGCAAAAATTCTTAAACAAATATTTGTGAACTTTTAGAAAATAAACATTTTTATAACTATTCTTGACTATAACCGATTTCCCTGATAATTTTATGTAATTTATGCATTTCAAAACATTCAGAGAACAATGGATTAGCTCTATCAGCTTTTTATCTTATTCTATCAGTTACACAGAATAGTTTATGGCCACTCAAAAAATTTAAGAATTACTTCTTTAAAGGTCTGTGGCTATGATTCTCTTTAACAAAGGAGTAGCTACTTTTACCTTAGATTGTATCTTCCAAAGAAGAGAAAGGCAAGAGACCTCTTATTTCTTATTTTTCTTCCTTGCACTCATTTTTGGCAGCTGTTTGCAATTGAAGTCAACATTAAAAGAAGGCACCTGGCCTCCTGGTGTGATCTGTGAAGCTCTGAGAAGACTTTTATCTTCCCCACTTAAAAACAAACAATCACAACACAACATTTCTTCATTTCTGTTTCTGATCTTCTAATATTCACCATTCCATTTGATTAAGTCCTTCTTCCTTTAACTACTTTAAGAGGACTAGCACATAAAGTCCACTTCCTGTCATTAATGTTTTTATATATATATTTATATTCATGAATTTTCCCTCATATCCTTCTAGTTGAGGGCAAGTTTGTATGACAGTTAAAAAAAAAGAATGGCATAAAAAAGTAATCAATCAATCAATGAATAACAAATAAACACTACTTGCCAGTCATTGTGGTGGTCTCAAGGTATACAAATACAAAGAACAAAACAATCTTTGCTTCAAGAGCTTATATCTTAAGGGAGGAGTAGATGAAAAGTACATTAAAATTTATAGCATAAATATAAATTTAATATATTTTTATATGTGTTCTTATATATGCAATTATGAATAATTCATAGATAATCATTTGTGAATTGGTCCCTATATAGATCATATGTAATCTACATATAGAATATCATGGTTATCCCCTACCACCATCTATCACTTTTTTCTATCTGTCCTTTTGTTTATTGTCTTTTTTTTTTCACTAGATTTTAAGTTCCTTGAGGGCAAGTACTATATTACTTTTTCTTATTTGTATTCTCCTCACTAAACATTGTCTGGAATATAGTAGGTTCTTAATAAATGTTTATTGACATTGACTATATATAGATACAAATAGGGCATTTATTACACAGATTATATTCTAGGTACACAGGCCTCTAAAGGAATTTACATCATAATAGGGGAGGGCAAAACATAAAGAGGGTGTGAAAATTGGAATACATCATTTATAACATCATTTAGAATCACACATTCAAGTAGCTGGGAACTATATTAAATTCATAGTATGTTTTCACTGCATATACATGCATGTATATATGTGCATAGAGTACATGTATAAACACAAAGTAAGAAGGATCAGGAAAGACAGGGAGAGAGATATTTCTGAGATGGATTTTTAAAGGCAAAGAAGGACTCTGATTCAGATTTAAGGAGTGAGTGCATTCTAAGTATGGGGAGCCAACAATGAAAAAGCAAGAAAGGAGAAAGAATGTGAGCAAGGAGCAGAGAGAAGGCTAATTTGGCAGGGTTGAAAATGGTGGAATAATTTGCAGAGATTGGAATGATAGTTTGGGACTTAATTGATTAGAGATTTAAAAGTTAAACAAAGAAATAACTTTTATTCTAGATTGAATAAGAAGCCACTGGAGTTAGATGAGTAGTGGAGTTAGATATCTCTTTTAGGAAAATGACTTTAGCAGCAATGTGTAGCTTAGACTTAAATGGTAAGAGATGAAGCAGGCAGAAGAAATAAGAGGAAGATACAATAAAATAGGTGAAAGGTGATAAGGACCTAAACTAAGATATTACAAGTTTGAGTGAAAAGGAAACATCGGATAAGGACCAATGTTTCTAAAGCACTTAATATTTGACAACATACTGGCTATGTCAATGAGGAAGAGTGAGAAGTTCCAAGATAAAGATGAAATTATAAAATTGAAACACTGGATGAATGATTGTGCCTTCTATAGAAGTAGAGATATTTGGAAGCAGAGGAAGATGGTTAAGGATAATAATAATATATTCATTTTTAGACACATTAAGCACCTGAAGTAAGAAGGAAGATACTGAAAGCAAATAAAATTTCCTTTTTTTTTCCTTTTAAGGATTATTCTTGCTGACAGGAAAAGTTCTGGTATCCACTATACCAGTATAATGTAAACATTGAGGGCTAGGATTGTGCCATTTTTTTTTGTCTTTATCTAGTACCTAATAAGTATTATGTTGACAGTGGGCACTTTTGTAAATGTCTGTTTTAATGAACACAATAATGAAAAGGAAAACAATACTAAATGACATCAGAATTCAGATCAATGCAATGATCAAACTTGTCTCCAGTGGACCAAAAGGGAAACATATCTCCTTCCTTTTAATGGAGAAATGGTAGACTATGGATATCAAATAAAGCATTTGCTGTAAGATATGGTTCATGTGTCAATCTGTTTTCTTTAACTGAATGTCATTTGTAAGGTTTCAATTTAAGGAGATAAAGGCAAAACAAATGTTAATAACTATAATAAGAAATATTTGTTATACTTATTCAAAGAGAAATAAATCCCATTCTCTTCCTTCAGCATATAGCACCAGATTGGGGAAGGTGAGTTTGGGAGAGTGAAAGGCAAGTGTGGGGCTGGAGAGATGACATTGCATACAGTTATCCTACTTCTACCATTCTCAGAACCCAGATGAAGCAGGAATAGAATCACAATCTTCTGTCTGTGTTTGCTTTTTTTCAGGTTTTTTGTTGACAGCTAGAAATATCAATAAAAATGCAATGCATTCATCCCAGCATTAAAAAAAAAGGAATGTCAGGCTACATGCAGAACATTAGTGCCCTTTGGAAATGTCTTTATATGAACAGGTGGGTTTGGACCTTGCCTGCAGCTACAGCTTTTGATCATATAGGAGGTTACTGATGTAGCCTAGGCAGCACCCATTAAGCACTTATTTGTAGTCATTTCAATATACACCTTTAAGCAACTCTTTTTAAAAATCTATTTCATAATTGCAATAGGCTCAACAACAAGTGAGTTTAATGAATGACAAAGATTGAAAAGCTGTTTTTTCCAATAGTTATACTTCACCTTGATTTTCTGTTTGGGAAATAAATAACATATTTCCCATATGAAAATACTAAAAGATATATATATAATGTGTATTGATACACATGAGTGTACACAATATAGGAATAGCTTGGTGGAAAGCTCTTATTTCAAGAAAAAAGTGTACTTAAAACCTAGGTAGTTCTGCTAATTACTATCTGCATGATCCTGGGCAAGTCATCTAATCTTTCTTAAGTTTCCATTCCTGCATGTGTAAAATGAAGGGAATTGTTCTAGATTATCTCTGAGATTTCTTTCACTTTGAAACTATAATTCAGAGTATAATATGGTTAACATTTTCAACTAAAATCATTCTGTATAGTCTCTGGTCTTTGGATGTTGCCATTTATTTTAAATTCAATAGAATTCATAGTATCTGGGCATCCAGTATTTTGTATATGATCTAGGCTATTCCTAATACACTTTGAGAAAGGAAAAGATGAGTAAGGAGAGAAACTAGAGGAAGAAAAAAGAAAAAAAAACAACAACACAATAACTATGAACACTGGTAGCTACTTCTCTTAAAAGGCATATAAATCCCACTTTGTAGAAGTGGGGCCACATGGTATAGTGAGAGAAAAATAGACTTGGAGTTAGACAATTTAGGATGAATTTCTATCTCCACTCCTTTTGACTTGTATGATTTTAGAGACATCGAGGTGGCATAGTGGATAGAGTGTTGGGCCTAGTTCAGCCTCAGAAATTTACTATATGGGTGACTCTGAGCAAGTCACTTAACGTCTACCTACCTCAGTTTCCTAATCTGTCAAATGGGGCTAATAATAACACCTACCTCATGGGGTTGTTGTGGAGATCAAATGATCTCAAATATTTGTCAGGTGCTTAAAACAGTACTTGACATATAATAGGTCCCTAATAATGCTTTTTCCTTTCCTTTTCTGCAAAAGATTTTACCTTTTGGATCTATACAATGAGGGAGGATGGATAAAATAATCCCTAAAATACCTTATTTGGAGCTCCAAATCTACTAAATTAGGCAATGCATCTGTTTCTGGGTTTGTTTCCTTAACAAGGAGTTTGGACTCAATGCCTTTGTATAGAATTCAGTTCTATAATTCTATGGTTGTAAGCAATTCACACACATATTTATGTATGAATGGATGTATATAAACAAGTTGTATATATATATATATATATATATATATATATATATATATATATATATATATTTGGAGGGGACTTAAATACAAACACACACATATATTCACACAAGATCATTACTTTCACAAAAACAGAATTCAGAAAAGGATACTACATGAAATCATGAATCTCTAATTCATAACTCTTGAATTTTAAAAAATATATAATAAATTCTACATTGTACTTCTGTTTGAACTTTCTTTACTATCTTCTGTGCCTCCCTGACTTCATTTTTTTTCTTCCTGCAATTAACCTAGATAAAGAAGAAAAGGAAAATGTAACAAATAGATGTGATCCAGAACAAATTCATACAATTACTAGCTTCACAAAAAAGTAGGCTTCTGAATTTTATATCCATCTAGGTAGTATGCTTTATCATAGGTCCTCTGGAGACAAAGTTGGTCATTGCTTTGATCACAGCTCCTGAGCTTTAAGCAGTCCTTTTTTGTTTTTTTAACTTTTTTGTGCAATGTTGTATAAATTATTTTCCCGGTTCTGCTCACTCCAGCAATAAAATTTTTATTTTATTTCTTCCAATAATTCATGCAGTTCTTTTAAGAAATTTCTTGTTTTTTCCCTTTGAGTCTCAGTTTGCAATTGTTATGTACTTGTATTTGAAATATATTTTTTAAAATTCTGGTTGCTATTTTCTTTGATTTACTTATATTTCCATATTTAGTTCATGAAATGGGGTTTTATTTCAGGACTTAATTTGACCCCCTATTATACTTTTGGATGAGATTTGCTGAACAGGTGTGAGAGAGCTGAGCAGAGCACTTCCCACATGTAGGTAACCATTTTGGCAAGAACTATTATACTGACTGATAATTAATATACACTTACAAATTAGTCAAAAGTGGCATTTTCCCCAATGCATCATATACCTCATCATTTAGTTGTTTGTTTGAATGTATATTTATTTGAAACATTCATCTTTTAAAAATTAGTTCCAAATTCTCTCCCTCTTTCTTGCTTGTTCCTGAGCCATTAATAGGATAAGAAGTATAAAAATCAATTATAGATGTAAAGGCATGCAAAACATAAGCATACAAAACAAGCATAATAAAACATTAGTCATGCTGAGGAAAAGCAATAATAAAAAATATTTTCATATAGAAAGGTGTTTTTTTTTCTTTGTTTTAGTATGCCTCAATTTGTACTTTCAGGGCTAAGCAATTCTTTCTCTGGAAATGGTTAGCAATTTTCATTATGGATCTTTTGGAATTACTATGGATCATTGCTTTGATCAGAGTAGCTGTCTTCCATAGCTGATCATCCTTACAATGTTATTGTTATTCTACTGATTCTGCTCACTTCACTTTGCATCAATTCATATAATAAGTTTTCCTAGGTTTTTCTGACACTACTTTGCTAATCATTTCTTATAATACAATAATATACCACCACAATGATCTATCCAAGTAATTACTCAGTTTATGGGCGTCACCTCAATTTCTAATTCCCTGACAGCACAAAAAGAACTACTATGAATATTTTTCTACAAACAGATTATGTTCCTTTTTGGAAAACAGACAGCTAGAAATGGTATTGCTGGATAAAAGAATATGCACAGGCAAAAAAGTATGCACCCTTTTATAACTTTTTGGGCATTATTCCAAAATGTTATCCAGAATGGTTGGAAGGTCACAACTCTATCAACAAGACATTAGAGTACTCTCCAGTTCCTCCCCATATCCTCGTTAGAATGTATTATTTATCTTTTCTGTGATATTAGCCAATCTGAGAGGTGTGAGGTGGTACTTAAGAGTAGTTTTAATTTGCATTTCTCTAATCAATGTTCATTTAGAGTTTATTTTTTTTTTTATGTAAGGAGTGAAAATGTTGACCTCTAATCATAGCCCTTCATAACTTTGACCATTATTTTTTTTATAAATTTGCCTCTGTTTTCTATATATTCAAGAAATAAGGCCTTTATCAGAGAAATTCACTATAAAATTTCTTTCCCAGTTCCCTGCTTTCCTTCTAATTTTGGTTGTACTTGATTTGATTGCACAAAACCTTTTTAATTTCAAGTAATCAAAATTATCCATTTTACTGTCTTTTTGGGTCATAAACTCTCCAACTGATGATACATGGTTAAAGAATATAAACAGGCAGGTTCTTAAGGGTAAAATCTAAGCTAATTCTTTATATATTTGGAAATGAGATTTTTATCAGAGAATTCTGATGTAAAGATTTTTTCCCAATAACTTGTTATCCTATCTAATTAACTCTTAGTCAAATAGTAAGTCCTTTTGCTGATACCTGGAACTTGTTTGTTTATCTAATGTTTGTTTATCAACCATTAAGATAGTAGACTACATCTATTTACTTCTATATGTGGTATAGATGAGTATTTTCAAGACAATGCCAAAATA
The DNA here is from genome assembly GCF_016432865.1 of Antechinus flavipes. NCBI lineage: Eukaryota > Metazoa > Chordata > Mammalia > Dasyuromorphia > Dasyuridae > Antechinus > Antechinus flavipes. Next base: position 215,598,571 of record NC_067401.1, on the reverse strand, counting down.
TTTGGATAATTTTTGCTTAGTAGTATAATTTGGGATCTGGAAGTGATGGAATTCCTGTCTCACTTTTTTTTGACAATTGCCTTGAGATTTTTGAACTTTTATTTCTTCAGATAAAATTTGTTTGATTTATCTAGCTCTGTACCCATTTTGTAGCTCAAATGGTATGACACTGAGTAATTAAATTAATTTACTGATTGCTAATAAACTTAATTTATTGTTTATATATTATATAATGTTCTTGCTATTCATAAACAATTACTTTATACCTCCTGTAGTATCTTATATAGGATTGGAACTCAGGTCTGCCTGACCCCAGGGATCTTTCCACTATGATACCAAGCTATATTAGAAGATTGGAATGGATTACCAAACTTATTATTATTCTAGCTAAGTATGGCGTTTCACTGGTGGGGTTGGGGTCAGCAGGAGAAAGGTGGAGAGTTGGAGAGTTTTTCTTTGTAGAAGAGTGAAAAAAAGAATTAAATTTAATTTAAATTTAAAGACCCAACTTTAAATCCTACTAGTGGCTTCCATTTTGATTAGGTCATAAATAATGTTTTATTGCCAGCTGCCCTTATTTCTCGAGGACTAGAAGTTGTATTACAACTTTAGCATTCTATCTAAGGTCTGTAGGGCAACTCTGCAGTTCAATATCTTCCCTTTTAATGAAGGATTCTTCTGTTCTTTTAGTAATACGAAATTGCCTCTTCAACCTGACTTCAATGTGCTCTTGGAATTCATTTTCTTGAAACATATGCTACAGTCCAGAAGAGATCTGGAGAGGGTCAAGCCATTATTCTCCCATTATTCCCCCTAAACGATCTTTCAATTATTTAGAATGTTACTGGATACTGGTTGATTAATAATGATTTTGCTAAGCATACTATGTCGAAAGGCATAGTATGTGGTATCTGAATATTAAGTGATATAAGTATAAATAAATATAAATGATATAAGTATTATGTTTTCTTTAAATAAATTAACCAAGGTCATAAAATTATTGAATTGATTATTGTTAGTATTGGAATTTGAATTCAGGTCTTTTTTTTTCTTTTTCTTTTTAGTGCATTGTAGTTTTCATTATTTTGCCTTGTCAGTAATGGCAATGACAGCAAGAATGGGAACATAAAACATAAAAATGAGAGTAAGGCAACATTCTGTCATCATTTTGGACAAATAGTACCTGGCGAGTTGTGGAAAGTTATGCCTGTATTTCACTTCTGTCCTAAGAAATTTTGAACTGAACTCCATGTTGAGGACTATACAAAGTTAGTTAAATACACATAGATCTTTTTTTCTTTTCCTGTAGGATAGATATTCCCCTATTTATCATGTCTATAAAACAGAGCAGATATCTGAACTTGTAGTTTAGAAGACTTGAGATTGAATCTTGTTTCGGATTCTTATTAGAAATGTTATGATGAGGAAATTAGTTAATTTAATCCAGGTACTCTTACTTTTATTTGATTTCATAATCTGGACATGAGTATCCCCTCTTCTTCCTTTCCTGATTTTTTTTTAAATGTTTAAATTAGTTTTGTTTTGACAGTAGTAATGATAAATGAAGATATGCTGAGGTGTGAACAAATGAGATTAGGAATTACTGGAATAGGATATTTTAGATTAGTATTAGGGCTTGGTGTAGTGGAGAGAACACCATATTTGGAAATAAGACTTACACTTACTGGTTGTGTCAAAAACTTTTATATCCCCGCAGCTTGATTTCTCATATCTAAAATAGCAATAATGACAATTGAATCATTTATCTCATGGGCTATGTTGAAAATATTTCACAAAAAAGAACTTTGAAAATATGAGTGGTTATTATGAAACAAATTTTGACCTTTCTTATCCATGTTTCTTGTATAACTATATCCCCAGGATCAATATTTTTTAAAAAATGATGTTATTTAAAAACAAAACAAAGCAAAACTCCCTTTAAAAATTCATGTTCAATGTAGAAGAAATGAAAACATATATATGGATGCATTTTATGTTAAAATTTCATGAGAAGATGAACTATATTAAGGCAATATAGTGTAGTGTGAAATACTGTGGATCTGGAGTCAAAGGGCCTGCATGTTTGAGCTCTGGTTCTGTGACCTTCCTTCCTATTTGCCCCAGGCAAGTCACCAACCTTCTCCCATATGGTTTCAAAACCCCAATAAAATGAGGGGTTTAGAATTGTTGACTTTAAGGTGTCTTCCAGCTCTACATTTTTATCTCTCCATATTTTTCCTTAAAAATGAACACTAGTATACATCCCCAAACTGGTCTTATTTTGCAGATCTTACATTGCATATAAAGGCTTTTGATTTTATGTGCTTTATACTTGGAATCAAAAGACCTGGGTAATTTAATACTGTTAATTTGGGGGCATGCATATAATCCTGGGTATACCTCAACTTCTTTGAAACTGTATTGCTAATTATAATATTATCTATTTCAGGAATTATTTTGAGGTTCCATGATATAAAGAAAGTGACAGAACTTTAAGACTAAATGCCTTACTAATATAAGCTTCTCTTGTTGTTGCTGTTGTTACTGTAATGGTTATTATTATTATTATTCCTAATTCCTTTTTAATCAGGTCAGGAAAACAGTAAATGATTTCTCTCTCTTTTTATGGCTTTTTATTTTCAAAACATATGCACAGAAAATTTGACAACTTTGACCCTTGCATAGCCTTGTGTTTCAGATTTTCTCCTCCTTCCCCAAATGCCAAGCAATTCAATATATTAGACATGTCAAAATATATGTTAAATTAAATATGTATAAACATATTTATACAATTCTCTTGCTGCACAAGAGACATCAGATCAAAAAAAGAAAAAAAATGAGTAAGAAAACAAAATGCAAGTGAACAACATAAAAAAGGATGAGAATGTTATGTTGTGATCCACATTCAGTTCCTACAATCCTCTTTCTGGGTGTTTATGGCTCTCTTCATCACAAGATCAATAATTCTTGAGGATTAGCTCTTATTATTAACTCTAATTTACATGTGGAAACTAAGGTTTAGATGGTACAGGATTTACCCTGGGGGTCAAACAGCAAATGTCTGAGGCCAAATTTAAACTCATTTTAGTTTAGTTTTTTTTTTTTTTATTCCAGTCCTAGCCCTCTATCCACTGTGCCATGTAGCTAAGGTAAGCTTCAGAAAATGGACTAGAGAAGCAACATGATATATGCTCTCAAATCAACTTTTCAAAACACATTGAATTCAGCAGCAGAGACAGTGATGCTAAGAAAGCAAGTTTTGTTTGCTGACAAAATTGTGAGAAAAGTTCATTGGAGTTCACCAGAGGAGAAAGGAAATATTAGGTAGCTTCCTATTTTAGCAAATTATTCTTCCTAGCTAAGTCTTAAGCCCAGTTGTTTTAACTGCTGAATAAGTCACTGAAAACAAAATACTGATTGCCCACTCAAATTATTGATTTAATCACGCAATTAGTCTTTTCTCTTTTGATTGTTTGCTATGATTAACTATGTGACTAGTATCGGTAATGGAAAGAATCAGTTAGCCTCTGACTATTTAGAAACAAAGAAAATGAATTGCAACAGATTGTGATACTGATTTCAAAATATATAAGGATTCCTTGAATTTTCCCCCAACATTCTATTCTACTAAACTTCTATTAATAGAAGTTTAATTGCCAGAACAAATCCCATATTCAATTTTTTTTTTCTTAAACATGGAATTCCATTAATTGCTTCCATGCTTTTGCTGTGGTTCCTTTTTCCTGGAATGTTCTCATTTGCCATTTCCACCTCTTAGAATTCTTGATTTATTTTGATTCTCAGCTCTCATGTCATTATTTTCCAGAGGTTTGTGGCAGCTCTACAAGGTGCTAATATCTTTTCTTTAAGGTTGCCTTCTGTTTGCTCTATATGTTTCTTAAATATAACTGCATAGTGGTAGTAGTTGTTAACTGCCCTATTGGGATGACAGTTATGAGAGCAGGACCTATTTCATTTTATTTTGTATCCTTAGTACTTTCTACATTGTCTAACATAATAGTGAACAATTAATAAATGCTTATTGCTTGATTAGTTGAATGATTTTGAACATAAAATGAATTTTGAGATTCATATATTAGCCTACAACTAAGATAATATTTGTACAACATTGTGTGAATATTAAAGCACCATACAAATGCTAACTATTATTCAGATGCAAGAAATGACAGTGATAGCTTGATGCCCAGACATGAGTAGAAAATACAACTACAGGGGTTTGAGGAAGATGAAGAATTTATGTTTAGAACTCACTACTATAAGTCGTCAAATTTAGAGATGGACTTGCTATTTAAATTAGGATTATCTACTTGTAGGAATTTATTCTCCAAGTGAGCCATATTTATTTATTGATTTATTCAACAAAAATTTACTGATCAACTATGCAATTGGGAGTGATGTTGTTATTTGTCAAAAATAATATTTGCATTTTTGTATTTTTGGAAAAGAAAATGGCATCCTGGGTAATGTCTTGACGAGGGCATGAATTGTATTTAAGTGAGACTGAGTTGCACAAAATTGTCAGTTCTCTTCCATAATCATCAAAGTCCGGTGTGATGACAAAAGTCACTAAGACTGGTGATGATAGGGATGGTGATGGTGATGATGATGATGATGATTAGAAAGAAAAGGGAACTAGATTATGAAAGTTTGTTTTTTTTTTTTTTTTTTGGAGGAGGTGGCATTTGATCTTAAACTTGAAAGATTGTTTTTATTTGAAGGGTAGGAATTTGGAAGAGTGTATTCCATGTATAGGAACAGCCAAGGCAAAGACATTGAAGTGGCAAAGTGAAATATATGATCATGAAATGATAAGTAGTTCATTTTGATTTGATCATAAGGTACAGAAAGGATATAATAGGAAATAAGCAGAGGTATGATGGATCCAGTTTGAAGTAGTTCAGAAAAGCTGATTACTAAATATTTAGGGTGAGGATTTACATCTCACAAACTGAAAAAGTACAAATCTATATTTGATTTATGATTTTGTTGATTGTTTAGACTTAAGAAAGAAATGCCAATGATGAAGATTAAACTTAAAAGTATGTCTTGCATATTTTTGGAAAGGTACATGTTAAATGTTTAGCAGCATAGTCTTATAAATAAAGATTCAGAGATAGATCACAGTCAGATTGGAAAAGACCCTGCTTTCAAGCCAGTAAGCCTTTGTACAAGTCCCAAAACTTATAGTGCAGTTTTAAGTTTCAGTAGCTTCAGGGTCAAACAATATGGCCTGTGTCTTTAAATCAACTTAAAAATATTCATTTCAAGTTTACTAGCTTAAAACTCCATCAAAACTTTTGAAGCACCTTGTATATTTGGCAAGACATGGGCAAGTATTGAAAATGGAAGCCCATTAAGTTCAAGAAAAGAAAAAAAAATCAAAGCATGTTCCTTTGGCATTAAATATGATATATGAACAAAACAAATTTAGCAGATCTTACAAACTGAATTAATACTGTATCTGAATGAGAAAGAAAAGGGCTTAGTAGGCAATTAAATGTTGATTGATTGATTTCATAGAAATATTTTGTTTGTCTCTTATATTCTAGATTTTGTAATATTGGAATCATTATACCGAGAACTTAGCTTTTCTGGTAGAAAGGAAAAAAAAATGACCAGTTTTCTTTTCCCCTTATATATTGGAGGCGTATTTTCTCGCTTTTTCTGTAAAGTGTAGACCAAGTCATTGGAGATCTGGATTTGAGTGCAAAAACAAAAGTGTTAGGATTTTTACCCCCTTAGCTTCTGATTACTTCACCAACCTGTTAAAGATCCTACAAAGATTTTGATGTTCTTAGCACTGCTTAATCCATAACCTTTTTAAAGCTGCAGGCAAAGTGTTTGGCAAATTCATTTGGGGCATAATTATTTGAAAACTTATTTGAACTTCTCCATAAATCCAAAAGCAATGCTTAGTTACATGTGGTTATTTATTGGCTGTCAAGTCTCATCTTGTGAGAAGACATTGTGCTATAATTTTTAAGGACAGAAAAACATTTTCTACTCTTTAATATATAAAGCATATAACAGACTATGGAATCTGAAAATAACTTAGAAAACATTTAACTCAGTGCTCCCTTATTTAAGATATAGGGAACTCAAGGTCTAGAGATCATATTAAGTAAGTAGCAAATAGAGTGAAAATTTGAACCTGGATCCTTTGAGTCCATATTCAACATGGTCCTCACTACACCACACTGACTTTCCCATTTTGGAGTACAAATTTAAACACATTCAAAAATGACAAAGACTCAGATCTTATAAATAAGCAGACATATGCCACCTTCTGGTTCCTGAAGAAATGGAGATAATCAACAGCCTCCCACTGAAGCCTATAGTACCTTGAAGGTGACATTCTATTCCTTTAGGGTTCATTTTGTTCCCCACCTCACTACACTTTGCGAACTCTCTCCACCCTATATCTCTAGGCCTTGTCAGTTACAGATCCAGTTACAGTAGTAAGGAAGAAACATAGAGTAGAAGGCTTTGATCTTCAAAGTTAGCTAATTTCCCCTTGCTCAAAAGGAGTTGTTAGAGCAGCTGAGTTAAAAAGTCTTCTAAGGAAATGCAAATGTCTTTCTGTGTCCCTTCAGTGTGAGTCATAAGACTAGAGACCCAGAAAATGTTTTCACTCTAAACCCAACTAGTGACATAGGTCCATAGAGAGAGGAGAGATTCATGTTCCTCTGGTGACTAGAGGTTTTCCTTTAGTTTAAATCAAGAAGAAAAAAAAAAAAAAAGGAAAAAGGAAATGCAAGAATTCATTGTTAGTTTCCCTCTTCCTTCCTTTCCAATTCTGCCAAGGCTATTATAGCATGCTCAACTCAGAGAAGGCAAAAATACCAGACACCAGCTTGAATAAAATTCCTTATTCAAACAAAATGATTAAAAAGTTGCTTATGAATTTGTAGCTCCATGTAAAAATCAGAGCAGAAGCTGGGGTGAATTTGATAACAGAAGAACACGTTTGGCACCATTTTTCAGTAACAAATACATAGGACTAATTGGAAAATAGTTCTAATGCTAATATCAAAGGCTAAAAATGATATCAGACTTTCTATGCCTGCCCTGTTATACTTGAGAAATAGAATTCAATTCAACATCTTAACAATAAGTCAGAATACAATGGCATCTGCCTCTATTTCCTCATCTGTAAAACAAGAATGATAATAGGGCTGATGTACTGGGGTTATCATGAGGATAACATAAGATAATAAAACTATAAAATGCTTCACAAATATAAAGATCTATGTGAATGTCGAGGTTCTAATGTATAATATAATCTATTTTTTTAAATAGTACTTTAATGCTTGCATGCAAAGTGTCTTGCATACACAATATATTTTTTTTGTTTTTGTATTTTTGTTTTTTGTTTTTTTTTTTTTTGCTAAGGCAATTGAGATCAAGTGACTTACCCAGGGTCACAGAGCTAGAAAGTGTTAAGTATCTGAGATCAGATTTGAACTCAGGTCCTCCTGATTTCAGAGCTAATGCTCTAACAACACAATATAACTTTAAATTCAGAACAAATCTATGAGGTAGCATCAGATAATTTTTGACTAATGAGAATCAACTGTTAAATTTTCAAGATCAGCACTTACACCTCAGAAATAGGCAAATAATATTATAAATTAAGGTTGATTTATGATTATTATGTAGATTTAAGAAAGTGATACATAAAATATTTACAATGCCCATGAAACTTAAAAAGGTGTCTAATATACTTTATTTGTTTCCTGAAGAGCCAGTAGTTAAATATTTACCAGCTACTGCTGAGGAACTTCCATGAGAATTAGTATTCTCATTTTAGATATGAAGAAATTGAAACTCAAATAATTAAGGTATCTTGCCCCAAATCACAAAAGTGACAATAAGCTTTGTAGATAAGGTTTGAACTTAGATCTTCCTGGAAAGTACAATATGCTTTCATAAAATTCAATCTATGAATTAACTGGAGTTGTAAAATTTCAGAAAAGGTAAGTTGTATTTTTAATTTTTAAAAGAATATACACGTACATATAATATATAATGCATTTACATACAAACACAGATGCACAAAATATATTCACGTTTTATATGTGTGGGTATAATCATATATATATAGAGAGAGAGAGAAGAGAGCAAGAGAGAGAGAGAGATTGTTGTTTAGTTATTTTCAGTCACTTCTAACTCTTCATGGCCCTATTTTGGAATTTCTTGACAAAGATATAGGGGTGGTTTGCCATTTCCTTCTTCAGGTCATTTGACAGGTGAGAAAACTGAGACAAATCAAGACTTGCCAGGGATATATATAGCTAGTAAATGTTGGAGGTCAATTTTAAACTTAAAAAGATGAGTCCTTCTGACTCCAGGCCCCTGGAACACTATCTACTACACTAAGTAGATGATAATATATTCACATACATAATATGTGTTATGTGTATAGATATAGAGATACATATATATTTCATACATGTATCTCTATATCTATATACATAATACATAATGCATTCATACATACACACATACATACATACATAATTGGTTGTTATCCTTTGTTCTTGAAGAGTATCAAAATTGTAACAATATGTTAAGAGTCAAGTTACAGTGTATCTGACTGACTGATCAAATCAATATGAAATTGGAATGCAGCCACAAATAGTCCAAGTGAATATTTGGGGAGAATCGGCTGCAATTTGCATATAGATAGGAATTATCCAGATTTTGGCACCATCCTTTCTCTACTTCTGTAGTCCTTTACTGCCTATTCTTATGGTACTATTTCCATTAATGAATTCTCTTGGGACCTGCATTTTGAGTTTTGTCTCAGACTTACCATCTTTCATTATGCTGGCTTCCCCTTTTCCAGGTCTTTTACATTTGTGTCTCCCCCATAAGAATTTAGTTTCCTTAAGAGCAAGGGCTATTTTTTCTTTTCACTTATATCAGTAATCCCAGCACTTTACACAGTAGTTGACCCATAGTAAATTCCTAATAAATGGTGTTGACTTGAATTAATGAAAAAAAAATTATTAAGCCCTTGATGAAGGTTAAAAAAAACAAAACAAAACTCTGGAGAGCTTACAAATATTCTAACAACTAGTTATAAAAGAAAGTCCAACTGTAGCACAAATGGAATTGACCTGGAAATTCTAAAATGAGTAATAATGGCAAAAATGGCATATCTCATAGGTATATGATAATAATAATAATGATAATGGAATGGGAAGTAGAAATGGGGGACAGGAGAGCATAGAGATAGAACAGATGGTTTAAGTCCTGGAGGATCTTAAGAGGGATTAGCCAGGAGGGAGCTGGTGGAATAATATACATATTGTACATGTGTACATATATACTTTTAATACCAGTATACACATATATACACATAAAAGAATGTGTGCATTATATATATATATAATGCACACATTCTTTTATTATATATATATATATATATCCACACACACATAAGTGCATATATAGACACACATAGAGTATAGGTATTCAACACATATGTATAGTGTATCTGTATATTATGAATGGTATCACATTCTTTAAGAAATACTGAATCTTGATAGCTTTGCCCTTTTATTTGCCTTATGATCTTGAGTCATTTATTCTCTTTAGATTTCATTTTTCTCATTTATAAAATTAATATAACAGTACTTTACCTGCTTCAAAGGACAGTTGTTAGACTCATATAAACTAATATATGTAAAAATGTTTTCTAAAAGTTAAATCACCAAATACATATAAGCTATTATTATTATATTTTGATCCATGATTATCTTTTTTTTTAACTAGAATATTTTTACATGATCACAATCTCTTCTATTTTGGTATTCTTTCAGAAGTCCTGGAAATTTCTTGCCAGTGTCCCACTGTTGAATGGAGTATGGTTCTGGTTGTTTAATAATGTTTCAGTTCATGAATACTGTATTTTGAGGGTTATTTCTGCTGTCTAAAGAATCCCCATGGAAACCAATTTGAAGGGCTAAGGTCAGAAAAGTTTGGAGATCCAATTGAATACAGATCATTGTGAAGTTAACTCTTCCTCTAGGAATGAGTTTTGATCATATTCACTTTTAATATATTGCTCATACCTCGTCTCAAGAATTTAATCCAGAGTCTTACCCCAAAGCCCCTCAAACTTCTAGCACTGAATTTGGAATCAGAAAAAAATGTGTTTTTAAATCCATTTTATGCTAGCATGTCACTTTGGACGAGTCATTTCTTCTCTTAGGGCTTCAATTTCCTTATCTGTAAAATAGAGGCTTTTCCTACATGATCTTTAAAGTCCTTTCCAGCTCTAAATCTTAAGATCCTATGAATCATGTTCTCTCTACCAACAATACATCAGCTTTTAAACCCATAATTCTTAGCCTTCCCAAAATAGTAATCCCCCCTAGGTAACATTTGATACTGATGCCCAACTCCAGTATTCTATTTGGAGATCTTAAAAATCTGCAGCTTTCCTTCTTTTGTCTTTTTACATTTCTTTGCATACAGAATTTCTTTACTTTTGTAGTTTCTTCTCTGATATAATTTTTATTTTTCTGTACCCCTCCTTTATACCGTTATACTATTTCCCCATTTTTATTCTTCCCGGATTGTTTCTTGTTCATCCCTTTTGACATCCTTTGTTTTGGTTCCCTGAAAAATAGAACTTCTCTACATTTAGTTTTGATCTGTCACTACAAAGTTACTTTGTGTTGTAGACAGATAATTTCAGATAATTTAACTTTACCTTTTTATTTTAAAAACATATTCATAGTTTTCAACATTCACCCTTGCAAAACCTTGTGTTCCAAATTTTTTCTTGCTCCCTTCCTCTCCCTCCATCCCATAGATAACAAATAATCCAATGTATGTTTAAAATGTGCAATTGTTCCACACATATTTCCACAATTATCATGCTGCACAAAAAAATTAGATCAAAAAGAAAAAAAATGAAAAAGAAAATGAAATGTAAACAAACAACAAAAAAGTGAAAATACTATGTTGTGATCCACACTCAGTCCCCACAGTCCTTTCTCTAGGTGCAGCTAGATCTCTCCATCACAAGACCATTGGACTGGTCTGAATTACTTTGCTGTTGAAAACAGCCACCTCTATCAGAACCGATCACTGTATGATCTTGTTGCTGTGTATATTTTCTTGGTTCACCTTTAATAAGGTGTCATTAAGACCCCTGATGTCAAAATCAAGAAAATGCTTCACTTAGCATCCATTCATGTAAGTCTCTCCAGGCCTTTATGAAATCATCTTGCTGATCATTTCTTATAGAACAAAAATATTCTATAACATTCATATGCCATAACTTATTCAGCAGTTCTCCAATTGATGGGCATCCATTCAGTTTCCAGTTCTTTTCCACTACAAAAAAAGGCTGCTATAAATATTTTTGCACATGTGGGTCCTTTTCCTTTTGTTTTTTTTTTTTCTGATCACTTTGGGTTACAGGCCCCACAGAGGCATTGCATGTTCAAAAGGTATGCACAGTTTGATAGCCTTTTGAGAATACTTCCATACAGCTTGCCAGAATGGTTGGATCCATCAACAATATATTAGTGTCTCAGTTTTCCCACATCCCCTCCAACTTTCTTCATTATCTTTTCCTATCATCTAAGCTAATCTGAGAGATGTGTAGTGGTTCAGAGTTGTCTTAATTTGCATTTCTTTAACCAATAATGATTTAGAGCATTTTTTCATATGACTAGAAATGGTTTTAATTTCCTCATTTGAAAATTGTCTATTCGTATCTTTTTATCATTTATTAATCAGAGAATGCTTGTTTCTTTATAAATTTGAATCAATTATCTATATATTTTAGAAATGAGACCTTTATCAGAACCATTGATATAAAATTTTTTCCCAGTTTACTGCTTCCTTTATAATTTTGGCTGCATTGGTTTTGTTTGTCCAAAACTTTTTTAACTTAATATAATAAAAATTATCCATTTTGCATTCCATAATGTGCTTTAGCTCTTCTTTGGCTACAGATTCCTTCCTTCTTCACATATCTGAGAGGTAGACTATCACTTTTTATGTCTAAATCATAAACCTATTTTGACCTTATCTTGATATACAGTATTAGGTATTGGTCAATATCTACTTTCTGCCATAGTAATTTCCAATTTTCCCAGCAATTTTTGTCAAATAGTGCATTCTTATCCCCAAAGCTGGGGTCTTTGGGTTTGTCAAATGCTAATTTATTAAAGTCATAAACTATTGTATTTTGTAGATATAACATATTCCACTGATGGACTACTCTTTTTCTTAGCCAGCAACAAATGGTTTTGCTGACCATTGCCTTATAATACATTTTAGGTCTGGTAGAGCTAGGCCACTTTCATTTGCATTTTTTTTTCATTAATTCCCTTGAAATTCTTAATCTTTTGTTCTTCCAGATGAACTTTGTTATTATTTTTTCTAGCTCCATAAAATAATGTCTGGGGAATTTGATTGCTATGACAGTGAATCAGTAGGTTAATTTAGGTGGAATTGTCATTTTTGTTTCATTAGCTACCTATGAGCACATGATATTCTTTCAATTGATTACATCTGACTTTATTTGCATGGAAAGTGTTTTGTAATTGTGTTCATATAGTTCCTGACTTTATCTTGGCAGGAACAAATATGTTGTCAACAAATATATTGTCTTCCCAAATATTTTATATTATCTACAGCAATTTTAAATGGAATTTCTCTTTGTATCTCTTACTATTGGACTTTATAAATAACATATAGAAATGCTAATGATTTATATGGATATATATTTCATATCCTGCAACTTTGCTAAAGTTGTGAATTGTTTCTAGTAGTTTTTGAATTGGTTTTTTTTGTATTATCTGAGTATATCTCATAAAATATGCAAAGAGCAATAATTGGTTTCTTTATTAGCTATTCTAATTAATTTAATTTCTTTTTTCTCTTATTGCTAAAGCTAATATTTCTAATACAATATTTAACAGTAATTGTGATAATATGTGATAATAATATCTTACTTCACTGCTGATCTTACTGGGAATGGTTCTAGTTTATTCCCATTAGATTTGATGCTTATTGATGGTTTTAAATAGATACTACTGATCATTTTAAGGAAAATTCCATTTATTCTTATACTCTCATGTTTTTAACAGGAATAGATGCTGGATTTTGTCAAATGCTTTTTCTGCATCTATTGAAATAATCATATGGTTTCTGTTAGTTTGATTATTGATATAGTCAATTATGCTAATAGTTTTCCTATTATTGAACCAGTTTTGCATTCCTAGTATAAATCTAGTTGGTCATGATATAGTATCCTGGTGATAACTTGCTGTAATCTCTTTCCTAATATTTTATCTAAGATTTTTGCATTTTAATACAAATTCATTAGGGAATATTGGTACAGGAGAATGAGGAAGTGCTGATGGGGAACTTAAATTATCCAGGTTTTTGAGAAAAGTCTCTTTGTGTTAAAATAGAGCAGCTGATAAATACTTGACTTGATTTAATAATAACTTCATTTTTCTAAAGATTGGGGGAGCAATAAGGGAAATTACTTGAACCTGTTTAATAAAAAAAAATAATTTCCAAAAAGACATCAATGGAATCTTGAATGAAAGAGAACATGAAATATTTAAGTTTTACAGGTATTCTAGATTTGGCAAAAACAGATTTCAGAGTTTAGAGAGCAATAGGACAAAATAGGACAAAAATTCCATAGGAGAAGTAAGTCCAGAAAAGATGAAATGTTTACAGTCATTAAATTCTGAATAATAAATAGAAACTATTCTAAAGAAAAAGTAAAGTGGGATTCTATCCAAAGTGTGAATAGAGAACTCACCAATTTGGGTTTTTCATGAGCAAGAACAGGTAGTAGTAAATGAATACAAAGAGCAGGGTGTTGATATAGAAAAAAAAACGTCATTAACACTGAAAAACAGAATGAACTTAGAAATGTGATGACTCTAAAGACTAACAAAAATGGATCAAGTATATAAGATAATTTATAGAAACTGATGTTGGAGTGGATAAAATGATGATCACCTTTAATGGAAAGAAGATAGACTTTACCCTTTCTAATTTTACTATTTTTTTTCTCTAAACAGAAGAAAGATTTTTGTCCTGGAAGGTACAGAGTGAAAATATTAAAATGAATTTAAACCCAAGATAAGTGAAGAGATATTGAGATAAACAAGAACACTTAGAATAACTGCCTTTTTAGAAAATGATAAGATTGTTATGTCATTAATAACTAGTTAAATTCCCATACCTAAAGTATGTGATTAATTCATCACTCAAAAGCTATCTAATAGACATAGCTAATAGAGTACTACAGAATTATGTCCTGATCCTTTTCATTCTACATAGATAAAGGAAGAGGTTAGTGTGTTTATCCAGTTTGTGCACAATACACAGGCAGGAAAATAGCTGAAATGCAATACATTAAAACGAACCTAAAAAAGTTTTCAACAACCTAGAATGATGGATTTATTTAATCTGTCTGAGAAAGAAATCAATTTAGAAGTCTTCATTTTGATTTACTAATTTAACTACCTAAATTATAGTTACAGCAAAAAATATGATAGATGCCTGTTTGTTTACTTGAAATTTTAGTAGATTTTATTGGACAATAAAACCAATAAAAATCAATGACCAAAAATGACAGCCAGAAATAAACACAAGTCAGCCAGGTCTATGGATATTATTTGATCAAATTTATACTTTTAACTGTTATGCCATAAAGAAACACAATAGATTTCTATATGATAGATATCTGTTTGTTTACTTGAAATTTTAGTAGATTTTATTGGACAATAAAATCAATAAAAACCAATGACCAAAAATGATAGCCAGAAATAAACACAAGTCAGCCAGGTCTTTGGATATTATTTGATCAAATTTGTACTTTTAACTGTTATGCCATAAAGAAACACAATAGATTTCTTTGGAAAGAGAATGAATGCTAAAACAGGTATTCAGGAAGATTGACCTGATAAAACAAAGACTACAGCAGAAGCAATTGAGAGAAAGGGTAGTCAAATATTTTCTGTTGTAAATAGAGGCATGAAGGGTACAAAAGGCAAGTTAAAGTTTCTATTGCTACTTCATTTCTTTTTGACACTATCTATGCTCATACTTTCCTCTCTGATAATCTATCAACCTAACTCCTATGCTTTTTTTTTGAAATCTCTTTCTCCAAGAAGTTTTGATTCCTTGAAAGATATGTTGAAGAAAATGTTACATCAAACACTTTAATAAGGTGTCATTAAGACCCCTGATGTCAAATCCTATCTCTGCCACTTAGAACCCATGTAACAATAGGCAATTCACTTAGCATTCCTGGTCACTGAAAAAGAAATTAGTTTTTTTAAAATTATTTTTTGAAGTTTCATTATAAGATAAAACTTCCTTCATTAGGAAGAACTAGCCCTGAGTTAAGCCAAATTAATATAGTCACTTAAGTCTAAGTTACCTATAGAATTAGCGAATAGATAGATTGAGAAGGCTTTATTATTTAGTAGCAAATTTTAGAAGAATAAATTTATTATAAGATAACAAGGTTTCCCAAAAGGATAAATTTTCCTTTCTAGAAAAAAGTGAGAGGGGGAGATGACCAAAGGCTATTTACCCCTTTCTAGAAGAAATGCATGTTGACTGGAGGCTTAAATTTCTGGCACTGGAAAATGGTTAGCCAGAAATTAAGTTATTTGTTTCCAGTCTTAGTGTACAGTCTTCACACTTTTATTTTTTCCCTTGAGTGAGAGTCTAAATTGAATAATAGACTTTTCTAAGGAAGATAGGGGATGACTATTTCTGACCATAATTTCTTCTTTTCCAATACATTTTCTGTTACAAAAGGTCCCACCAGCAGGAAAGAACTTTTAGAATAGAATTAAGAAAGTTTGAGAGAAGCTATGACTATTCAGGTGTCCTGCCGTGTCTAATTAAATTATATTTAAAAAGTTTGCGGTAATTTGTATGTTATCAGCTACAAATCACTCCTTGTCTCTGACTTCTAAGTAGTAAGGGGACTTGGTTTGATATGCAATGCTAACTTTGCAAAATTAAATCAGATATGACTTGGTAAATTTGTTCTCAGTTTCCTTTCTATTTCAGAAAATCAGTTTTAACAGCTTACTTTCCTTATCTTTAAAATAATAATGTCAGATAGAATGGAAACCTTAGAAGTCACATAGTTCAAATCTTGTTCCTATTTCCAAACATCAAACACTCTTCCCATTCAACTAATCTAGTCTAGTTTAAGCAAGTTCAGACAGGTTTACTTGACTAAATTTATGCCAACTTCATTCATCAACTTTACTTCAAGGTTTTCATAGAACTTGGGTGATATTTGGTGGCAATGAAGCATATACGGAATATATCTCTAGTCTCCTTAAAATGATTATGTATTCTACTTTTTGCTTTAGAGGCAGGTGGTGGTTCACTGGATAGAGTACAGGACTTGGAGTCAGGAATATTTGAGTTTATGTCTTACAGTTAATTTCTAGTTTCTTGTCTCTTTAATTATATTGTAAACTTTTTGAAAACAGAAGTTATTCTTTGAATTCTTTTATATCTCCCAAGAATGCTATTAAAGGTCTTTGCAAGTATTTAAAATATGCTTATTGAATAAATGGATAAACTAACTAGTGTTCATTCATTCAACCTGTGGCAATTGTCATTTACAAATGGAAAATTTTATCAGACTATCTTAGCATCTCACTGTAGCAGAGTGCCTGGTAGGTACTTGGAACTTAATAAATATTTGCTTAATTGACAGTGGCCCTTATGTTCTTCCTTACTTTGCTGTCTCACTAGAAATATTAATATTAAGTGAATAAATGGTCTATTATGAGTTCTGTCATCTTGGATTTCTTTGGAAGCCTTCTTTTTAAAACCAAGGCAGAATCACTGCTCAACCTAAAAAACAAATAAAAAAAAAGTTCAACTTGAAATATTTTGAGGCAGCATGACTGAGAAAACTACATATAAATTGTCTTCAGATGCAATCTGGCTTGAACTCATAGCTCAGTTTTATTTTAGAGAATAGAGAGGATTATTAATGGAATATGAGCTGAACTGAGCAAGTCTTTGTCTTGACTGCATCAAACTGATTGCTCTTTCTATACAATCTCTCATTTCTTCATTCCATCTATTTGACAAATATTTATTGATCTTTTCCCCCCTGAGGCAATTGGGGTTAAATGACTTGCCCAGGGTCACACAACTAGGAAGTATCAAGTGCCTGAGATCAGATTTGAACTCAAGTCCTCCTGACTTCAGGGCTGGTGCTCTATCCACTGTGCTACCTAACCAACCCATTTATTGGTCATCTACCAATAGATGGTAAAGTATGGAATGATGAAATGTCAAGGAGATATTTTTATCTCTTTGGAATCACTGAATAGAGTTTACTTAAGAGAAAAAACAAACATCAATCCAATGGAAAGAATATGGGATTTTGAATCAAAGAAACTTGGTTGGAATCCATCAAAGTCTGGAAACCCAATCTGCTCTTGATTATAGATACAACCTTGAGTTGGTAATTTTTGCCTAATTCTCAATTTCCTCCACTGTAAAATAAAGCAATTACTACATGACTTAAGAGGTCTCTTTCAGCCCTAAATCCTATGCCCTAAATGTGTTTTTAATATCATTGTGTGTCATAGGAGCTTAATTAATAATTATTAAAGATCAAACTTTACTTGGACACACATAGACTGTTAGTAAATATTCTTTGATATCCACTGAACTAAATAAATGGAAGAGGAACTTAGTATGAGAGTGATTTTCATATTCATTTGTTTTAGACTTGTGAGAATGGCACTTATGGCGCCTTATGAATTCTTGTGAATTCCCTTTTTAGTACCTTAGTAAGAGGGTGTGAACGAGACCATGATGAAATTAATGCTAAAACATTTCCATCGGCAAAAAAACTGGCGGGACATCAGGCCTGGAGGAGAAATAAGCAGCACAACATACAACTCGAACTTTGTTTGCTATTGAATGTGTTTTTGGTTTTCTATGTATGGTTACAAGAAGGAGAATTGAGAATTAATGCAATTTAGCAGTCACTGAGATAATTCCTTTGAGTCCCTCTGTTTGGTCTTTTGACAGAAGTAAGTTTCTGGGATTATTGCATAGTATGACAGAGGAGAAATGGATAAAATGAGACAATTTCATTGTTCCTCATCTTTCTCAGAGTCCTGTCAATGTTTTCATGACTTCTTATTCATTAATATTATCTCTTATTATCTCTCTTATATTATTATTATCTCTCTTAGTGAACCTTCCTTCTCTTTTATGGTCCTGCTC
The DNA here is from genome assembly GCF_016432865.1 of Antechinus flavipes. Taxonomy (NCBI): domain Eukaryota; kingdom Metazoa; phylum Chordata; class Mammalia; order Dasyuromorphia; family Dasyuridae; genus Antechinus; species Antechinus flavipes. The sequence continues at coordinate 215,580,268 of NC_067401.1, read as the reverse complement.
ATATTCTTAGGATAGACCCCATGACTGGCTTACTTCTTTTTGTTCACTTCAAAGGTAAGAAGAGGAATTTCTAAACAATGAGACAAAATGGAAAAGATAGAAATTATTGTTTATTTAAATAAAGGAGTTTAAGCCTGGTGAAGACATTAATATGTTGAAGGCAGGATAGTACTATGGGAAGATGGGTATAGTACTATAGGCAGGATAGTGCAATGGGTTCTGAAGTCAGAAAATCTGGATTAAACTTCCACTTCTGATTCTACTTATGTGATTTTGGATGAGTTTTCTTATCTCTAAAAAAGTGCTGAACTAGATAACTTCTGATTTTTACAAGTTTACCTCTTACATGGAAATGTATTTTTTTAAAAGGGGTTAAAATGACTATTCAAAGGCAGCATATTATAAAGAATAGAAAGTCACTCTCAAAGTCAGGAAGAACTGAACTTTTGCCTGATTTCAGAAAAAAGACTGCTCATGTGATCCTAAGTATATAGCCTCTTGCTGTCCTCATCATAAAGCATTACAACTGTAAATTTCTGTTGCTCATCTTCATTTGTAGGGGAAATTTTACTACTAAGAGTTCTCTAGGCCAATTAAATCACATCTAGACTAATGATAATAATAATAATTACTAATTAGATAAACTTCCTCTTTACAACTCATCTCCTATTATGTTCTTCCTGTATATAAATTGACAAGACTTGTAGGGGAGAAAAGAACATGGAATAGTACAAAGAGTATTAGATTTGTTGTCTGTTCTGGATCCAAATTCTTTCTTGTTTATGATGTTTAGAAAGTCACATCATGCCATTTAGCCTTAATTTACTAATCTATAAAATAGGAATTATAAAAAACTTTACTACCTATTTTATAGAGTTATCATAAGGAATATTTGGAATAATGGATGCTTAGTAAAATATTGTACAAATATGAATGAGTAATATGACATATTAATGCATTTAAGTATAATTTAAATTACAGAAATTATTTTCTTACATAACTTCTCATTGCCAAGTTACTGTGAATTGTACATGACATGATTTTGTTTAGATGAGATGCATGGAGGTAAATGAATTGTTATGATTGAAGTGGAAAACCTAATACTGGAAATTGGTACTTTTCAATTTAATTCCAATACTGCCTTCACTATATCTGTAGTATCTCATAGAGTTGTTGTGAATTTAAGTGTATAAAATTCTCTGAAACTCAAAAGCTTAGTAACATGCATTATTGAAATTATTATTTAATCTTATAATTTCATATGTGATTAATTTACCTATACTGTGACTTGTTTAACTATTAGGAAAAATAAAATTAGAAGAATCACTGAATCAGAGAATATGAGAAGGAAAGAGAATTAGAGATTGATTCACATTTTTCATTTTATAAGTAAGAAAACTGAGATTTTAGGCTATAATTTCACAAAGGTGACCTATATAATCAGTTAAAAAATCAGGACCAATAATTAAATTGATACATATAATTTTTTTCTTGCATTTATTCTCTTACCTTTCTTTTAATCTTGGTTGGTTGTCCCTTTATTCTCAAAAAGAACCAATATGACATCACTGTGGCAGGATCAAGATACTGTGTCCAACTAAGGCTTCTCCAATCAAAATGAGCTCAAAAGATTATCACAAGTTGGGTTCAAATAGTTCATATAAACATTTGGAATTAGCTGTCTTTAAAGATACACATCTCATCTCTTTTGAGCAATTGCAATTCTGTTTTGCTTATAAAATATAGCATCTTTTTTTTTTTAATATATAACTTTTTTATTGATAGAACCCATGCCAGGGTAGTTTTTTACAGCATTATCCCTTGCATTCACTTCTGTTCCAATTTTCCCCTTCACTCCTTCCACCCCCTCCCCCAGATAGCAAGCAGTCCTTTACATGTTGAATGGGTTACAGTATATCCTAGATTATAGCATCTTTTTTGATGTAGGTATGCCATGCTAAACAGTTTTATGCCAGTACTTCCCAGGTCTCATAATAAATTTCAAAATTCTTCAGAGAAACTTTGAGAATGCCAAGGCACACAAGGAGTGATTACCTTGTGTGAGCAGACCATAAAAACTCTTTTAGCCAAGTGTATAGTTGGCACTTGAACAATATGTTCCAGCTCCCCAGAGTCACACTCTGCAGTGTGACATTCATAGTTTGAATGGTTGGCAGTTCAGTTCAAGAGAGAAATTCAGTCTCCAATATGTTATCTTGCTTGATCTTCAGAATCTTTTTCTCTTTTTTGCTGGGTAATTAGCAATTATTTTTATTAATAATGGCTAGTAAATAATTGATAAAAGAATAGTCATTTACTTTTTCTCATAAACCAAAGATCCCTTATGATAACCTTTTAATTCTCTGATCCTTTGAAGAATGGGTATTCCTAACAGGCAGAAATCAATTCTGATGTTGAAAGATGAGTTTAGTCTTTTCATTATTTAAATATTTCATTTATCGCAATTGCATGGAAAACTTTTTTTTTTACATTTGTTTTAAAACATTGAGTTCCAAATTCTCTTCCTTCCTTCCTCCCTATACCAACCCCATTCAGAAGGCATATGTGAAGTTATACTAAGCATTTCTATAAAAGTTATGTTGTAAAAAGAAATAGATTCCCCCTTAAAAAAAACCTCAAGGGAAAAAGTATGCTTCAAACAAAATATGCTTCAAATAATGACCGCATATTTAAAATCAGCTGGAGTCAGGAATTCAGGTTAAGGGAAAAATCTTCAATCTTTATTGAAGTGAAGATTTGAATAAGGATTGCGATAGCAATATGGGCAAGAAACATTGCGATAGCAATATGGGCAGCTGCGACAGGAAGCCAGCTAACAGAGATCTGAGCTGAGCAAACCATCGCAATGGCAATGCAAAAAGTCTCTCCTTCCCTTTCCTTTTCCACTCCCCTGCCTCCACCCACTAAAATCGTCATTTCCTATACAACACATCAGGACTTGCACAAAGAGTGGGCGGGGGCCATTCTTTCTCCAAGCTTATATATTAATAGAGTATGGTCCAATTACTATTTAGCCTCATGTGCTTGGGATCTCAGTGCATCAACTCCAAGCCTCAGCCCATTACATCAAACTTTATTAGACACAATTAGTTCTTTCTCTGGATATGCATAGCATTTTTCATTATAAGTCTTTCTGAATAATCTTGGATGATTGCATTGATGAGAATAACAGTCATTCACAGATGATCATCCCACAAGATTACTGTTGCTTTGTACACTATACATTTCACTTTGCATGAGTTCATGAATGACTTTCCAGGTATTCCTGAGAGAATCTTGCTCATCATTTCTTATAGAACAATGGTATTCAATTATAATCCCATATCAAAATTTATTTAGCCATTCCCCATCTGATGGGCATCCCCCCCAATTTCTAATTCTTTGTCCTGAAAAAAAGGGTGCTATAAATATTTTTGGATATATAGGTACTTTTCCCCCTTTTAAATATCTTTTGTGATACATGCTTAGTAGTGGTATTGTTAGATCAAAAAGTATGCATGATTTTATAGCCCTTTGGGCATAGATTATATCTTTTGACCTTTATCAATTGGGGAAAGTTCTTATAAATTTAACTCAATTCCCTATAGATTTGAGAAATGAGGCCTTTATCAGAGAGACTTGCTTCAAAATTCTTTTCATATTAATATTGTTAATTGTATTTCCTGTCCATTTATTCTGTTTTCTCTCTTTTTTTACCTTGTCCCTCTTCGAAAATGTTTTGCTTCTGACCATCCCCTCCCCCAAATACACTCTCTGCTATCAACCTCACCCCATTCTCATATCTCCTTCCTCTTCTGCTTTCCTAAAGGGTAAGATAGATTTACATAGATAGAGATAGAGCTATCTATTTATCTGTCTATCTACCTATCTAGAAAGAGAGGAAGGAAGAGAGAGAGAGAGAGAGAGAGAGAGAGAGAGAGAGAGAGAGAGAGAGAGAGAGAAATAGAGAGTCAGAAAGTATTTTCTCTTTGAGTCACTCCTGATGAGAATAAGCTTCATTTACCCTCCCCTTCTTCTCTTCCCCTCCATTGCAAAAGCTTTTACTTGCTGTTTTTGTGGCAGATAATTTTATGTCATTTCACTGTTCTCTTTCCCTTTCCTTGGGTAAGTTCTTCTCTCACCCTTCCTTTTATTTTTTAGCTATTAACCTTTTATAGTCATCTCACACCTGGGCCTTCTGTCTATATATATTCTTAACTGCCATAATAATGAAAAAGTTTTTATGAGTTACAAGTATCATTTTCCTACATAAGAATGTGAACAAATTAGGCTATATTAAGTCTTTTATTATTTTACTTTCCTGATGACCTCCTTATGCTACTCCTGAGTCTTTTATTAGCAAGTCGAGTTTTCTATCCACTCTGGCCTTTTCATAATGAATGTTTGAAAGTCCTTTATTTCACTGAATCTCTGAAGGATTGTACTTAGTTTTGTTGGGTAGGTGATAGTTGTTATAATTTTAAATCCTTTGCTCTCTAGAATATTATATTTCAAGCCCTCTAATTCTTTAATATAAAAGCTGCTAAATTTTCTGTTATCCTGACTATGGCTCCACCTTACTTAAGTTATTTTTTCTGGATGCTTGCAATATTTTCTCCTTGATCTGGAAATTCTGGAATTTGATTATAATATTCTTTTTTTTAAATTTTTATTTAATAATTACTTTATATTGACACTCGTTTCTGTTCCAATTTTTTTTTCCCTCCCTCCCTCCACCCCCTCCCCTAGATGGCAAGCAGTCCTTTATATGTTGGATATGTTGCAGTATATCCTAGATACAATGTATGTTTGCAGAACCGAACAGTTCTCTTGTTGCATAGGGAGAATTGGATTCAGAAGGTATAAATAACTCGGGAAGAAAAACAAAAATGCAGATAGTTCACATTCGTTTCGCAGTGTTCTTTCTTTGGGTGTAGCTGCTTTTGTCCATCATTTATCAATTGAAACTCAGGTCTCTTTGTCAAAGAAATCCTCTTCCATCAAAATATGTCCTCATACAATATCGTTGTCGAAGTGTATAATGATCTCCTGGTTCTGCTCATTTCACTTAGCATCAGTTCATGTAAGTCTCGCCAGTCCTCTCTGTATTCATCCTGCTGGTCATTTCTTACAGAACAATAATATTCCATAACATTCATATACCATAATTTACCCAGCCATTCTCCAATTGATGGGCATCCATTCATTTTCCAGTTTCTAGCCACTACAAACAGGGCTGCTACAAACATTTTGGCACATACAGGTCCCTTTCCCTTCTTTAGTATTTCTTTGGGATATAAGCCCAATAGAAACACTGCTGTATCAAAGGGTATGCACAATTTGATAATTTTTTGGGCATAATTCCAGATTGCTCTCCAGAATGGTTGGATTCGTTCACAACTCCACCAACAATGCAATAGTGTCCCAGTTTTCCCGCATCCCCTCCAACATTCATCATTATTTTTTCCTGTCATCTTAGCCAATCTGACAGGCGTGTAGTGGTATCTCAGAGTTGTCTTAATTTGCATTTCTCTGATCAATAATGATTTGGAACACTCTTTCATATGAGTGGTAATAGTTTCAATTTCATCCTCTGAAAATTGTCTGTTCATATCCTTTGACCATTTATCAATAGAGTTTTCATCTTAGGATCGTTTTCAGTAAATAAATTGGTGGATTCTTTCAATTTCAAGTTCACCTTCTGGTTTTAGAATATCAGGAATGTTTTCCTTAATAATTTCTTGAAAGATAAAATCTAGGTTCTTTTTCTGATCATTCCTTTCCGGTAGATCAATAATTTTAAAATCTCTCCTGAATCTACTTGTCAGAATATTTGTTTTTTCCAATGAGATATTTCATCTTGTTTTCTTTTTTTTTATTCTTTTTGTTTTGTTTTATTGTTTCTTGAATTCTCATAGTCATTAGCTTCAATTTGCTAAATTCTAGTTTTTTAAGGAATTATTTTCCTTAGTGAGCTTTTGTATCTTCTTTCCAATTTGATCAAGCTTGATTTTTAAAACATTATTCTCCTCCTTAGCTTTTTGTATTTCTTTTTGCATCACTCTCATTTCTCTTCCATAATTTTCCTGTTTCTCTTGCTTAATTTTTGAAATCTTTTTTGAACTCTTCCATGCCAATTCTTATTTTCCTTATAGGTTTTGAATGTGATTTTGTTATGTTCTTCTGTGTGTTTTGATCATTTTTGTCAATGTAATAACTTTCTATGGTTAGAACATTTTTTGGCTAATTTTCTCAGCCTTTACACAGCTTTTAAAATTTCTGTTTTCAGAAATACTTCTAGGGACATAAATTGTGAGCCAGTACTGCAACAGATTTTTGTCTCAGTGCTACCAGAGATCCCCTGTAATGTCTCCTGACAACTATTAAACTCCTTTACCATCCAAAAGCTGCTTCTGCTCTTGCTGCTGCCACCATCACTGTTGATTCAAACAGAACTTGTTTGAGTCCCTGCCTTTTTTCACCATTTAGCTCTGTCTCCTTGAGGTCCAGTATCTTTTAAAGAGTTCAAATGAAAGTGATTCATTTTTCTAGTGTGGCACTAGCAAACTGTTTAGGTTTTATAGGCATATAACAATGTGATCAGAACCATGGCTCTATAGATTTTCAATTTGGTAGGTAATCTAATGTATTGTATCTCTCACACTTTCATTTGGAGCTTCCCAAACACTGATGTAGCTCTGGCAATGAGTACATCCCTGGAAAGTATACTATCAAAGTAGGTAGACTTAAGTACATGATGCAAAATTCCTCCATTTGCTGTAATCAATGCTTCCACATATGGATGGTATGGTGCTGGGTTGGGGTATGTGTGTTTTCTTGGTGTTATTAATTGTTAGAGAAAAACCTGCACAAGCAGTAGAGAATGGATTCATGCTTTGTTGAATCTTAGTCTCAGAATACACAATCATCTGTGAACAAAAAATTATGAACCAACTCCCACTCTACTTTAGTCTCAGTTTTTAGCCTTTTCTAGGTAAATAATTTACCTGCAGTACAGGTGATTTTGAGACCATATTTGTTCTTGTTGACGGTGTGTGGTCCAGCCCTGCTTCACTTTATTGGTGACTAAGAAAGCGCAAGAGCATTGTCCATTATTCAGAACCCATACAAGCATGGCATCATGTAGCTGAAGTACAATACTGATGAACTTCTCTGAGCAACCAAGTTTTGCCACAATTTTCCATAATCCCCCATGACTCGCAGGATTAAAAGGCTTTATTAGATTGAGAAATACAGATCTCTGTTCTGCTCCTGGCAGTTCTCCTGGAGTTATTGGGCAGCAAACACTATATCAATCATTTCTTAGCCTGTTCTGAAATCACACTGGCTCTTGAATAGATAATCCTCTTCCAGGTGAAAAATCAGTCAATTAAGGAAGATTCTGGCAAGAATCTTACTGGAAATGATAATGAGTTTATTTCTATGCCTTGACCGCTTTCCTATATTTTAGGTTTTTGGTTTTTTTGTTTTTTTGTTTTTTTTAGGAATTATCCACTAGTCATTTTCACTTGTATCTTCCTTGGCAAACTACAATCCAAAGTCCAGTTAAGAAACTATATCATTCATAGAGGCAGCACCCCAGTAAAATTATTTCAGTAGATGAATTGAACAAACTTGAAGTTAATTAATAAGTGTCAAGCCATTGGTTAATTAAAGGGAAATAGACTCCAAGTACATGAAGACTTCACCCAACATAATAAACAAATGAGAACAATTTGTTCGAATGGCCATGAACATAGTTAAAGAAGGCTCTGTGAAACACTTACAGTTTGCTGAAACATAGAATTTGTTGAGGTCATCCCCTGAATCTTACACCACCTCAAATCTTCCTGAGTTTTGTCTTGTTATTAGACATTAATGACTCTTGGAAGAGAGAGTGAAGCTAATAATTTTGTGCACCTCTGCCTCACTTAAATCCAATTCTTGCACAAGTCAATATATCATCTGGTGACATCAGTGGTTCTCTTCAAAAACAAAAGGCAAACAATAATTCAATTCAACCAAAATTAATAAAACCAAAATTACTTCAAGTTCTGATTTCTATTAATGGTCATTTTCTGTGTTATTTTCTAGCCTCACAAAAATCAACCAGTTACCAAATTATATACATCCTCCCTAATTTTTTTTGGATTCTTTTTTTTTTCCATTCTCACCACCATCTTCCTAGTTTAGCTACTTCTCAGAACCATTCCTCCATTTGTAACTAATTCCTTCCAAGTCAATCCTTTTAGAAATTCATTATGGCTATTACCAAAGTATGAGTAATTTACCAAAGATGTAGTGACCATCTGACTCATCACCTCAATGCCTTCAATGACTCTCCATTGCCTACAAATTATAGTTCTTTTCAATAGTGGATAAAATTGCATTCATTTTTTAAAAATAAAACCTCCATCATATAGTTGGAGAGCTTACACTGAGCTTGCTGCCAAGTAGAATTTCTAAGTCTTTTTCATCTATATAACATATATGAAGATATATTTTTATAACATTTATTGTATATTCTCACTCTGGGGGACACCATGTAAAATAAGGTAGACAGTAACATTCAGTTTGGATGAAAATCAACTTTTTTTTCCCTTATGTAGCGAGAACTTGACCATAAGTGATGTTATAGATTTACCAACAAAACTATGTCTTAAAATATGATCTTGTTTTGTTTTGTTTAGATATTCACATTACTTTCTCTGTGGCTCTTAGGGCATGAACTTTTTTTTTTGACACAACCTTTCCAAAGAAGTGCATTCTGCGTATTTCAGGATAAAATATACAGATGGCAAGGAAAAAAAAAAAAAAAACAAGCATCAACCAGTAACAACAACAAAAAGACCTATTTTTATATGCAATGTATAAATTCACCCATCCTGAATTAGACATTCTCACAAACATAATGAATCAGCACTGATACTGTTCTCTCCTGTACCTTCACTCCCACCTCACCCCCATCATTCCATCATCAGTGATTGGACCCCTCTTTTTGCAATTTCCAAATTTTTATATAATTTTTGATATATAAATATATCTTTTAAAATATATAAGTAGAATAGAAGGAGGGGGGAAAATAAAAATGTTGTAGATTCCACTAAAGTTATTTTGGTGTAATCATGAGGAAAATGCATATATATCTCTATCTCTCTTTCTGTTTCTATCTCTCTGTTTCTCACTGTGTCTGTCTTGTGTGTTTGTGTGTGTTTGGGTACGTGTGTGTATACATATGTGTATACACACTGTGTGAATGTTCACTCAGTATAAGGGGAACATGCTGGCCTCCTCATCCATTGTCAAATTTCTTACAGGCCCTCCATTTTGAGAAGAATAGGCCAGTTAAACTTCTTTTCCCTATCTGCTCAGTTTCTGATTTTCCAGGCTTTGCCACCATGCCTCAGCTGTTTTCTTATTCTTGCACTTTCTTCAGTGCCTGAAGCTTCTGCTATTTGGAACATCCATTCTCCCTGATACCTCTTATAGTCTGTAACATTTTTTCCATGTCAGGCTCCCGTTCTTATTGATGAGTTGCTCTTAGGGCCCTGGTTAGACAATTTCCATTGCTCTTTTACCTCTGTTTCTGACTTACTCTAGATATTCGCTTCCCTGTTCTTTGCCCTGTGTATTTTCTTCTCTGATTTGAATGATGTAAAATGTTTTTTGTTTGTGTTTTTATCCTTATAGAATAGCATGGTGCATGACACATGTTGTTTAATCATGTTCATCTCTTTGTGACCTTATTTGAAATTTTCTTGACAAAGATACTAGAGAGATTTGCCTTTTTTTTCAATTGATTTTATAGATGAGAAAAATAAAGCAAATACAGTTAAGTGACTTATACAGGGTCACATAGCTAATAAATCTCCAAGGTTAGATTTGAACTCAGGAAGATGTGTAAATGACTTCAGATCAAACATTTTATCAACTTTGCCACCTTGTTGTCCACCTGAAACAGAGAATACATTTAATAAATATCTGTTAACTGTATGCAATACACAGACACTCTTATACATATGCATTGGGGCACACATTCAACTGAAACAAATGGCAAGTAATACCAATTGACATGATTCAAGTCTGAGCATAGAAAAGTTGAACAAAACTGCAGCTTATAATGGATTTTTGAAACAGGAAGTCTTAGACAAATGGGCTGAGTGGGACAAACTATATCAAAACTGTGTTTTGGAGAGGATTCTGGGAAGATGGCAGACTGTCAGAAAATTCAAGCCCTTAAGATTTCACTCACAAATAAGATAAAGTTGTACCTCAGAGATAACATAGATTGATTAAAACAGTCAAACAAATAAAAACAACTAGGGGCAGAACAGGGGGCTTCCTGGGACAACCAGAGAAGACCTGAAGAAAGATCCCTAGGATGATGTTTAACCAGTGTGAAGTATAAACATTTCCAGGCTAGCTCCACAGAAACAGCAAGTGGGTAATCTTGCTTGGAGATTCAGCCTGAACAACAATAGCTTTCACCTCCTGTAAAGTGTGAGGAATTGGGGGGTCTGAGTTCAGGGTAAACTGAAGGAACCTTTGCTGATTATTCTAGGCCTAGCTGTGTTACAGAGAGTTAGCTCTGAGAGAGAAATCAGCATACCTGGTGAGTGCAGAAGAAGAGGGGCAGGGACACTGCTGGCTGTGGGCAGTTGCAGAAGGGTGAACCTTTTGATTTGGGGTTCCAAGTCAGAGGGGAGAGCTGAAATGAAGCTCAAAGTATCATTCCCACCCTCATCCCAGGAATAAAGGTGCTCACACTACTAGTTGTCAGTAAAAGAAAAAAAATGAACAGGCAAAGAAAAAAAAATACCCAATCATAAAAACTTATGGGAACAAGATATGATAGACCAGGGTTCATCTTCAGAAGAGGATAGTGAAGTAAAAAAAAAAAAAAGCCGCTTTTACCCCAAAGAATAATGTTAAATAGCTACTTGCCATGAAAGAAATTATAGAAGAACTAAAAAAAGACTTCAAAAATCAAAGGGGAGATCGAGGAAAAACTAAAAAAAAACATAAGGACATCCAAGAAAAACTAGAAAATTAAGAGAAAAAGTTAACCAACTAGAAAAAGAGATAGAATCTTAAAGATGAAAAGAGCAGAAGCCAGTGAAAATATAAGAGACTAAGAAATAACAAAACGAAACATCTTATAAGAAAAACAACAACTATGAAGAACAGATCAAGAAGAGAAAATATAAGAATAATTGGACTCCCAGAAAATTTTGACCAAAAAGAAAACTTTGATGCAATAATGCAAGATGTAATCAAAGAAAAATTGTCCCTGAGGATAAAACAACAGGGGAAAGTAGAAATAGAAAAAAAAATATATACAGTTAATACCTCAAATAGATACTATGTGGAAAGCACATAGGGATATTATTGACAAATTTCAAAATCCTCAGATCAAAGAGAAACTTTTACAAGAAACAAATATACTAACTAAAACAATTCAAATATGTTGGGGCTACAAATAGAATTGAACAGGATTTATCAGCATCTACAAAAGAAGACTGCAGATCCTGGAATGATATACATCGGCAATCAAAGGAACTAGTTCTATGCCCAAAAAATATCAAATCCAGCAAAATTATCCATAATATTGAATGGAAAAAAATTTACATACAATGAATTTGCAGATTTTCAAGACTTTGTCTCAAACAAACCCAAACTTAATAGAAAATTTAACATATAAGAGTCAACATTAAAGATAAATTTCAAGAGACTCCACATGGACAAACTGTATATATTAAAATAGAAACATTTGTTTAAGATTGATATCAGTAATTGGGTAGCTCAAAAGAAAAATTGGGGCAGAGTTGAGTATGATCTAACTCTAAAAAGCAAAATGTTCTAGGAAAAAATAAAAATAATAATTATGCTATATGGATAAGGTGCAAAGGGAATGCTCACAAAGGCACTAGAAGGAGGAGGAAGGCTGGTAGTTGTGAAAACCTATGCACACTGAAAATGGGCTAAATAGTGAATACTATATCTATATGTTTGTATTTATCTATCTATCTATCTATCAATCTATCTATCTATCTGTTTGTATTGTATTGTATTGTAAATACAATAAAGGATATAGCACCTTCAAAATTTATAGAGAAATAAGGGCAGAGGGAATAGGATAATAATTCAAGATTTGTTAGCTCACATAGACTTTGACAATCTCCATAATAATTGTGAATTCTAAGGTACTATTTGGTGTTATCTCTTCTAAGCAATTTCTATATTATTGCCTTGTAGATATTTTCCCTTGGCTGCTTTCTTTGCACTCCATTTCCTACAGATGATGAATAGTATATTAATATTGAGTGATATATTGATATGTTTAAAAATCAGTTCTCTGAAGGAAAAATATAAACACAAAAATGCCTAGGTGTAATTTTGATTAAGATTTTTCTACTGTTTTCTGAAGCTTAGAACAATAAATCAATCCATACTTTGTAGTATTTGCTGATTTGTGAAGAATAATTACAATGAGAATTTAACAATTGGTTCTTATGAGAAATGAGCTAGGTACAACATAATCCTAGAACTATTGACCCATTGTAAAAAAATTTCCTATATCTTTGATTATACAATCTTGTCCATTGCTATGCCGATGTTATCTTCACCCCCCCATTTTCTATATGAAATCTTTTCTCTTGTTCTATTGCCTTCTAGTTTTCTTGTTTTCATTTTCTCACAGGAACCCCAGTTCCTACTCGAGTGATTTCTATAAATATCAACCTGTGTAGACCTAAACTGTGGAGCTTAGATTAGCTTATGAAAATTATTAACACAATTTTTTTAAATCACTAACATAAATAGAGTTTGACTTACTGGTTCATACAAGGGACACTTGTCCTACAAATTTTTCCTTGAACCCAAGTAAGCAAGTTGAACATTAGTGTGTTTAGGAACACATGCCTTATAACCTGTTCCTTGAACCCAGAAAACCAAGTTGCTGTTTTGATTAACTTTGTTTTTAGTAGATATTGTGGCTAAACTAGTATCTGAAAAAAAAAATGATCTTTTTAGCAGCCTTATGATTCCTAACATAGATTAGAACCAAAATTATGGTTTCTTCTCCCTTTCTTCTTCCTGACCCTAATTGCCAATTAATTGCCTATGACATTTGGCCTGCCCACTTCGGCAAAATAAAATTTTGACTGAAAGAGAATCATGTATGAGTGTCCTCATTCCAACTCCAAACATTCTCCCATAGCAACAGTGGCTTATCTTCCATTAAAGTATATCATTTTCCCCCATGAAAGCATAAATTTTTTTCTTTTGTTTCCACATGTTTGAATCTCTTTCTTTTTCCTCCATATATATCTATATCTATATAGACATAGATATTTATATCTATATATATTTTATGTCTTTTTTTATTCCTGAGAAACTATGAGGATTTGTTTCCCTTGCTAGTTAACCTTTGGCTTGATTTTGATATAGCAGACGTTCTCTTATCGTTTCTTTCTCTCTTCCTTTTTATATGTGTTCTTATTCTGGAATTTAGTCCCACATAAAACTGATTTACATGTAGAAATGGTGGTTTAAAATTAAATCCATGATATTTCAGACTTTTTCTTTTCTTAGTACTTCTGTGTAACTTCTATTTTCAAGTTTCTCACATTCTTTGCATTTAGAAAGAAATATCTTAATTATCTCTCTTTTGTTATTTTATTATTGTTATGGTGGTGCTGCTGCTGGGTAATAACAGGTTTCTTTATTTATTTTTGGGTTTTGGTGGGTGGGAGTTATTTCATCATATTGGCTCCTTAGTTTTTTTTTTTTTTTTAATCTTTCTTTTCTGTTGGAATCCTTACTAACTGCTAACTAATTAGAGTTGATCTAATCTTACAAGAAGATTTTGGCCAGAACCTGAAACAAGGTACTAAGTAGAACTAATTAATACAAGGCTTGTGTTCACATCTTTACTCCTTGGAGTTCAATGAGTTCACACCTCCCTTAAAGCTCTTTGGGCCAGAGAGCACTATGGGAGAAAACCCATAATCCCTCTCTCTCGTATCCCACAATTCCTCCCTCTTGTATAAAAGAAACAGACACAGAGCACTTTGAGAGATTTCACCAGAATGACATGAAGAGTGGAGCTGGCTGGAGGCTGAAGAAAGCAGAGGCAGAGGCTGAAGGACCAGACCTTTGGATTTGGCGACATTCGGAGAGAGCTCTTGGAACCAAGCAGAGAGATAGGCCTCTAAGCTAACCGGGCTACATTGGAGATAATAAAAGATCTGAATTTTTATCACCTGGCTGCGTTTTGAGAAGAAAAAGATCACAACACTTTTCTTTCCTTTTTTTTTTTTTCCAAGATATTTGCAAAGCAAAATTTTTTTTGCAGGAATTCCTGCAGTGTCTTTGTTCCTCCATTAAAGTTTTGAGTAAGATTTGCAGGAGATGAGATGTTGAATTGTATCTTGATCTATTTGGTTCTTCAGAATACATTATTCCATTGCCTCCTGCAGTTTTGCTGGGTGCAGAATAGTCTTGTACTTTTAAATTTTCTTTTCCTTTAGATTTGAATGTCTCTCTACTAGTTGCATATAGAATTTATTGATTGTTATCGGAATAATTAAACATGAACAATATGTGTCTTGGGTTTACAGCATAGTGCTATTGCTAATTTTTTTCTTTTTTCTTTTTTTTTTTAACCTTGAAAGTGACCAGTGGAATCTTCATTTTCTTTGTTCAAAAATTCTAGTAGTCTTCTTAAATTATTATTATTATTACAAAAATATAATAACGTATAGTAGATGGGAGACTGGATAAGATAGTGCCTGAACTCTCCCCAGCTTTCCTCATAATCAATGCTAGATCAAGCCTCTGAATGGATTTTGGAGTGACAGAATCCACAAACATTTGGAGGTCAATAATTTTCCAGCTTAAGATATCTTGGAAGCAAGATGTTGCTCAATAGGTCAAGAAACAAATGAGCTTTGTAAAAGTAAAATTGTGAGCCCTTGAATCCCATTATAAAAGGAGATACTTGGCTAGGTCACCTAATGCAGTAGGTAAAATATCTCTGGCTCCAGGAGCAGTCAGTGAGAAGCCTTGTCACCCTTAGAGAAAGTTGGGGACAATAACCTCTGTGTTCTAAGAGCAGACCTCTACTTTTAAAAAAAGCAAAAAGAGTTCTGATCATAGAGAGCTACTATGGAGAGACAATGTTAGAACACAAATCCAGAAGAGGGTAGTAAAGGGAAAATGCCTTCAGGTAAAGCCTCAAAGAAGGACATGAACTGGTTTCTAGCTCAAAAGACTCTCCTAGAAAAGTTTAAAAGGACTTTAAAAAGATAGAGAGAAGAATAATGGAGGAAAGAAAATAAAATCAATAGCTTGAAAAAGAAAAGAAATTCCTTAAAGAAAACAATTCCTTAAAAATAAATGTGGCAAAACAAAACAAAACAAAAAAATATATTAAAGAAAATAATTTCTTAAAAATGAATTTGGTAAAATGAAAAAAGAAAACAACTTAAAATATGATTAGTTAAATGGAGAAAACAATACCCTGAACAAAACAACTTCTTTAAAAGTATAAGTTGACCAAAAGCAGAAGGAGACAGAGAAAAAGCTAATTGAAGAATATAATTCAATAAAAATTAAAATTGGAAAAATGGAAGTGAATGGCTCAATGAGACATCAAGAATTAGTAAAACAATTTTTTAGTTTCTTTTTTTATAAAAAGTGTTTTATTTTCAAAACATATGCAAAGATATTTTTCAACATTCACCCTTGCCAAACCTTATGTTCCAAATTTTTTCCCTCTCTTCCTCCCATTTCCTCTCTACATGGCAAGTAATCCAATATATGTTAATATGTGCAGTTATTCTATACATATTCCATGCTATACAATTATCTTGCTACACAAGAAAAATCAGATCAACAAAGGAAAAAAAATGAGAACAAAATAAGAACAAACAACAAAAAATTGAGAATGCTATGTTGTGATCCACACTCAGTAGATCACAAAACTATTGGAACTGGCCTGAATCACCTTGCTGTTGAAAAGAGCATTGATTATTATATAATCTTGCTGTTGCTCTGTACAATGATCTTCTAGTTCTACTCACTTTACTTCATTTCAATTCATGTCTCCTCAGACTTTCCTGAAATCATTCTGCTGATTGTTTCTTATAGAACAATAAATATTCCATAAAATTCATATACCATTACTTATCCAGCTATTTTCCAACTGATTAGCATTCACTGAGTTTCCAGTCAATGAATTTTTTTTAATGAAAAAAAAAAAAAGAAATGTAAAATACCTCATTAGAAAAACAACTGAAATGGAAAATATATCCAGGAGAAACAATCTAAGAATTATTGGACCACCTGAAAGCCACAATGAAAAAATGGCCCTGAGTAACATCTTTCAAGAAATCATCAAGGAAAACTGTGCTAATATCCTAGAACCAGAAGGTAAAATAGTCATTAAAAGAATTCACTGATTACCTCCAGAGATCAAATCTAAAATGAAACCTTCAAGGTATATAGCAGCTAAATTTCAGAATTATCAGATTAGGGAGAAAATACAAGCAGCCAGAAAGAAACAAAAGATATTGAAGAACTACAATAAGATTACTTAAGATCTAGCACCTTCCACATTAAAGAATTAGAGGGCCTGGAATATGATGTTCTGGATGGCAAAGGGGCATGGACTATAACAAAAAATCAACTACTCAGCAAAATGAAGCATTATCTTTCAGGGGAAGGATGGGCATTTAATGAGAGAGGGGATTTTCAATCATTTCTGATAAAAAGACCAAAATTGAGCACAAAATTTGATCTCCAAATAGAAGACTTAAGAGAAGTATAGAAAAGTTAAATAGAAGGAAAAAAAATGTATAAAAAAATCTGGTAATGTGTATAACCATGATACCAGAGTATCCAAAGATTTCAAATAATAAGATGATGTATATGGTGGATATAAGCAGTCTGTTACATATGACGGAATTGTGGAGGATAAATGGCATAAAAATATTACTAGAAAAATGTAAAATTGTTGGATTGAATGATATGTATAAGGGATATATGACAAATATTTGGTATCCTTTAGATGTCTGGAGAAAATAAGGAACCCCTTATATAATCCCATTTGAATAAAATTTCTGTAACAAACATGAGAACACAAGTAGGGTATGGATTCTATCACTAGAAAAATACTTACTAACAAAATTTTAAGTCTGTTTTAATAAGTGGGCTGAGAAACAAAAGCACTTAAAGGATATATTGTCTAGAAGACAAAAAAAAGATAAGAATAATCTTTTAAGAGCCTCATTTTGTTCTGCTGTTAAATGAAATGGTTAGACTGGAAAAGCACAAACTATTCTGCAATTCCTTCTAGATCTAATTTCTATGATCAGTCAATCAAGACACATTTACTAATATATACTCTGTACTAGGCACAATCCTAGGTATTCAGGATACAGAAATGAAACAGTTTTCACTCTTAAGATCTATAGAAAGATAATTCTTATTATATGGACAATCAATACATATTTATTAAGTGATTTCTATGTGATAGGCACTGTTTTAAGTTTTAGAAAGAGAAAAACGTCAAAAAGCAAACCAAACAAAAAACAGTTCCTACTTTCAAGGAGTTTACAATCTAACCACAGAAACAATATAAAAAGCACTATGTACAAACACCCACATACCCACACACCCACAGACAGGAGAAACTGTACAGAATGAACAGAGAGAAGGCAATGATGTTGAAGAGTATTAAAGAAGGCTTCTCAAAGGTCAAATTTTAACTGAGATTTGAAAGACACCAGGAGGCAGAAATAACAAGGGAGAATGTTTCTAACATGCAAGTGGTATTTTTCTACACATATGACAGAATGTGTAGAAAATGTGCAATCTTTGTTTTAGTGGGGGTAACAAAACTCTTATTTCTTAACATAAATTGTGTTGCTTAGTCAGCCTGTCTATTCTTTGACCTTAAATAAATCCAGTATATTCTATATTTAAGCATGGAGAAACAACTTTTGTGAATTTTTGCTGTTGATATTGTCAATGCCGTTCCAAATGAATTTGGGTCAAAAGAGTAATAAGAAGCAGCTTCTGAATCTGTATTCTGCTTTTCTCTCTTTCCTTCCTTTTCTAGTTTTCTCAGAGCTTTTAATCCCTGATCTCTGGATGGGCTTCAACAGGCTTAGCTTTTCTTTTCAGCCAGACTGAAGAAAAAAAAAAAAAACCCTCCCAATTCCCACAGAACACAACCACACCCACTTCCTCTGCTTTTTCTCCCCATTATTCTCACTAGCTCATTAGATGTCCATTCCTCTGTCCCATGGCAACAGTTTTAATTATGTTGACAGTTGCACACTTTCACTTTCTAAGAGAACTTGTTCTCTTTCTTCCTGCCATGTCACTGGAGAAAAAAAATCTGCATTTAAGCTCCAAAGGAAGCCATAAGGTCACTCCATGGAAACTTGAAGGTCAAGGTGTTGTCAGTAATGAGATCTCAGGCTTTCAAAAGTTTCTTTGTACAAGTTCTTTGTAAAGTGTTAAAGAATCTCTGCTTCTGTTTCATGATAAATTTGGAACCTCAGCTGGGATAAAACATCTTAAACTGATATTCTTTTAATTTCTCCTGCATCAAGGCAATGGGGCTAAGTTATTCATATTATTATATGATGATTATTATTGTAGTTATCAGTATTATTATTATAATTGTCACTTTTCTTAAGGGGTTCAAGTATCTATAATCCTAGGACAAGTTATTTTCTTACTATTGTCCTTTTATAGTTCATATTTAACAAATAAATATGATTTTTAAAAATTAATAATTAAAATAATGAGTTTCTGCATTTATATAGCACTTTAATATGTGGAAATCATTTTATAACTTGTTCTTTACCCTTTTCTAGCCTATTTATATCTTCTACTCAACAATGCTCTCTTTAATATAGTGACACCGATCTCCTTGATCTCAACTAAGATACTTTCCTTATTTCCTCCTCCCTTTTATGCTTGAAATAGTCTTCCTTCTTAACATTGCTTTCTGGTTTACCACTAGACAAAGACTTCCTTCAAGTCCCTGTTATAATTCCACCTTATTCTGAAGGCATTTTCTAATCCAACTTCATTTTAGTGTTTCCCCTCTGTTGATTATTTCTTATTTATCCTTTAGATAGCTTACTTATTTTCAATTGTTTGCAGGTTGTTGCCTTTCCCATTAGTCTGTGAGCTCCTTAAAAGCAATAACTTGAGTCTTTTACTTTTCTTTATATCCTTATCTCTTAGCATATAGTAGGCCCTTAAAGGTTTATTGACTGACTGACAAATGTCTTTACAACAATCCTGGCAGCTAAGGAGCACTATATCCATTTGGGGTAAACTGAACAGACAAAGGTAAAGTGAAAAGTACTGAGGATGTAAAAGCTTGGCTGTTGTGATTATTATTATTTCATTTTTTAAAATAACTTTTTATTGATAGAACCCATGCCAGGGTAATTTTTCTTTACAGCATTATCCCTTGCATTCACTTTTGTTTCGATTTTTCCCCTCCCTCCCTCCACCCCCTCCCCTAGATGGCAAGCAGTCCTTTACATGTTGAATAGCTTACAGTATATCCTAGATACAATATACGTGTGCAGAACCAAACAGTTTTCTTGTTGCACAGGGAGAATTGAATTCAGAAGGTAGAAATAACCCGGGAAAAAAAAACAAAAATGCAAGCAGTTTATATTCATTTCCCAGTGTTCTTTGTTTGGGTGTAGCTGCTTCTGTCCATCTTTGATCTGAATTAACTCTCTTTATCGAAGAGATCCACTTCCATCAGAATATATCCTCAAACAGTATCGTTGTTGAGGTATATAATGATCTCCTGGTTCTGCTCGTTTCACTTAGCATCAGTTCATGTAAGTCTTGCCAGTCCTCTCTGTATTCATCCTGCTGGTCATTTCTTACAGAACAATAATATTCCATAACATTCATATACCACAATTTACTCAACCATTCTCCAATTGATGGGCATCCTTTCATTTTCCAGCTTCTAGCCACTACAAACAGGGCTGCCACAAACATTTTGGCACATACAGGTCCCTTTCCTTTCTTTAGTATCTCTTTGGGGTATAAGCCCAGTAGAAACACTGCTGATTATTATTTCAACATTATTAAAAATAGCTTACATTTGCTTTAAGTTTTGCGAAGTGCTTTACATTCATGATCTATCTGGTTCTGACAACAATCCTTTAAGTAAATGATATTATTATCATCACTATACAGATAAGGAAACTGAGGTTTCGAGAGGTTAGATCACAGAGTTAAAAAAGCAATCAACATAGCATTTAAATTCAGGTTTTATTGGCACTTAAAAGGAGACAATATTTGGAGCAATATAAAGAACATGTCCCATCCTATTTTCGAGAATAAAACAAATGACTAATGTTATGTAAACTAAAAACTTGTTTCAAAAATTGATAAAATATTTTCTATTCTTAAAGTTCCTGTTCAATTTCATAGATGTAACATACAGAAAGGTTATATAAAAGCAGTTCATGGATCACTTAATTGTCTTCTTGTCAATCTTTGTAAATTACTCTTGATTCACTGTTGATTTAACAGTCTGCTATATCTCACTAGATTGTGTGAGTAGTCATAGGGAATAAAATTTATTCATTTTCCTAATTTTAACTTTGGTTATTTCCACTAAAAAAAAAATAAAACAAACAAAGAAAAAACAGGACTAGGATAATGGAAATGTTAGCTTTTATGGAACTCAAATTTTCTTTAATAAATGTTAATTTTTATTTGAATTCAAATGATGTTGAGAGGCTGCAAACTGTATTTTCTATATTTTTTTTGCTTTATTCCCTATCTCTTCATACTTGTTTGATTAGCCTACAACTATCACAGTACAAATGCATTTTTAGTGAACTATAACTAATAAGACATTACAAGAAAAAAAAAATGAAACAAGCTTAAAAGAATCCATAATTGACTTTCAATTGTTTTCCTTTGAGTTATTAGAAGTATAGATTCAAAGAAGCTTTTGCAAAAACATCTGGGAGTCCACTTTCATAGTCTCTGGTGAGTGAACAGCTTGGATTGTTTAAGTGTTTGTTCCTTTATTCATGATACTTTGCTTCATAATTTAGAATGATAAATGAATTATAGCCATTAAGCATCATGATGATGCAAAAACATGAATATTGTGATAAATTTAGAATCAAAAGAACTGATACTGAGTTGCACCTTTATTTGTTACCTCTGTGACCTTCTGTAAAACAAGGGGGGTAAGATTATATGGTTTCCAAGGACACTTTTAGTTTTTTATTTTTGAATCCTATATCATTATTCAAACTGTTAAGTTGGTTGGGACTTATGTTCAGCTACAGAAGAAGTTTTTGGGTGAGGATAGTAGAGGGATTTTTTAGTGGTGTACATGGCAGAATTTACTGCATTGTAATATGATTTAACCATTAAAGTGATTGAAAATAGCAGAACAAAAAATTTTCATTTTCTTGTGTTTGTCCAATTTAGAATTTTTCAGAATTTATTTCAGAATGTAGGCAATTGGCATCATCTAATCACACTTGGAATATGGATTAATTGAGTAAGTTCAATCTTTCACCATAATTTTTGAATCATTATATCATTAGTTATGCTATTTTGAAGCCATTTTGAAGCTATTTTGAACAAGAGTTCAAAAGACCTAAATTTCAATCTTGGCTGAATCATTACAAGTTATATGATGTTGAAAAATTCACTTAAACTATTTAATCCTCAGTTTCCTCATATGTCAGATGAGGAAAATCACATATGTATTATCATTTATTTTCAAAAGGCCATGCTAATAAGTACCAATTCACTTTATTGCTTGCTTTCAAGAAAAGAACTGATTTTCCCTATTAACCAATTGTTAAATTCTTCTATGTTCCAAGTGCTTCACTAGATCATGGAATACAAAGACAAAAAAAAAAAAAAGTCTTACTTTTACATTCTATTCTTTGGGGAAAAATAATTAATTTTTAAAGCTTTTTAATTTCAAAACGTATGCATAGTTAGTTTTCAACATTCACCCTTGAAAAATTTTGTGCTCCATTTTTTTTCTTCTGTCCTCCTTATTCTGTCCCCTAGACAGCAAGTAAAACAATATATGTTAAACATGTGCGATTCTTCTATACATATTTCCATAATTATCATGCTGCATAAGAAAAATCAGATCAGAGGGGAAAATAAAGGAGAAAAGAAACAAAATGCAAGCAAACAACAAAAAGAGTGAAAATAGCATGTTGTAATCCACACTTGTTCTCCACAGGCCTCTCTAGGTGCAGATAACTCTCTCCATCACAATGCCATTGGAACTGGTCTAAATCACTTGCTATTGAAAAGAGTCATGTTCATCAGAATTGGTCATAATATAATCTTGTTATTGTGTACAATGCTCTCTTGGTTCTATTCAACTTCATTTAGCATCAGTTCATGTGAGTCTTTCTAAAATCATCCTGCTGATCATAATATTCCCTAACATTCCTTACCATTAAAAATTACAAATATTGGATCCTTTTTCCTTTTTTAATGACCTTTTTGGGATACAGTCCTAGTAGAAACACTGCTAGATTAAAAATCATGCACAGTTTGAGAGCCCTTTGGACATAGTTCCACATTGTTCTCCAGAATGGTTGGATCAGTTCACAACTTCACCAACAATGTATTAATTAGTATCCCAGTTTTCTCACATCCTCTCCATCATTCATCACCTTTTCTTGTTATCTTAACCAATCTGAGAGTTGTATAATGTTACTTCACATTGTCTTAATTTGCATTTCTCTGACCAATGATGAAAATCATTAATTTTTATAAATTGCATTTTAATTTGCTTTTATTTTTCCTTCAGAATAATAACCACAGAAGGTCATAAAACTATATTTCCCTGCTAGTTACTAAGAAAATCTTCTCAAAAATAAGTAGGTTATATCTCCTGGTTCTGCTCATTTCACTTAGCATCAGTTCATGTAAGTCTCGCCAGTCCTCTCTGTATTCATCCTGCTGGTCATTTCTTACAGAACAATAATATTCCATAACATTCATATACCACAATTTACCCAGCCAATCTCCAATTGATGGGCATCCATTCATTTTCCAGTTTCTAGCCACTACAAATAGGGCTGCTACAAACATTTTGGCACATACAGGTCCCTTTCCCTTCTTTAGTATTTCTTTGGGATATAAGCCCAATAGAAACACTGCTGGATCAAAGGGTATGCACAATTTGATAATTTTTTGGGCATAATTCCAGATTGCTAAATAACTACGTGAATTAAATACAAAAAGATAACATCAATGAATTGGGCATGCAACTAAAAAAGCAAGCAAAAAAACCAAAACAAAACAAAATAAATTAACCCCCCCTAATTAAATACCAAATTAGAAATTCTGAAACTCAAGGAGAAATTAATAAAATTGAAACTATTGGACTAATAAATAAAATTAAGAGTTTGTTTTATGAAAAAGCCAGTAAAATAAATAAATCTTGGATACTATGATTATGTTGTTGACTTGTTTCAGTCATATATCCAACTGTTTTTTGACACCATTTGAGATTTTCTTGATTCAGGTACTGGAGTCATTGACATTTCCTTCTCCAGCTCATTTTACAGATGAGGAAATCAAGGCAAATAGAATTAATTCCCTGTTAGAATTGCTTTGGCTGCATTCCAAAAGTTTTGGTATGTTGTCTCTTTGTTTTCATTCTCTTGAATGAAATTATAGATTGTTTCTGTGATTTGTTGTTTCACCCACTCATTTTTTAGATTATTTAATTTCCTTTTGGTTTTTTGATGAGCTTTCCCTGTACATTTATTGAATATAACTTTTTATTGCATTGTGATCTAAAAAAGGAAGTATTCACTCTTTCTGCATTTGATTGTGAGGTTTTTATTCCCTAATATATGGTCACTTCTTGTTCAGGGCCACATACTGCTGACAAAAAGGTATATTCCTTTCTGTCCTTATTCAATTTTCTCTGGAAGCCGATCATATTGATCATATCTTCCAGGGAGTTTGTTAATAACTTGTTTAATTTCTTTTTCTAAGAGGGAGTTTTTTAGGCATTCAATATTCTTATCTGTTAACCTAGACCATTTCATATTTTCATAAATACTCATTGGTTTTACTCAGATTGTCAGATTTTTTGGTATACACTTGGGCAAAATATTTTCTGATGATTGCTTTAATTTTTTTCCATGGGTGGTTATTTCACCTTTTTCATTTTTAATATTGGATATTTGGTTTTCACCTTTCTTTTTTTAATCAAGTTACTAATGGCTTATATGTCTTATTGTTTTTTTTTTCTTTTTTCATGACAAGATTTTATGCTTATTAATTCAGTGGTGATCATAATACAACATTGTTATTACAATGTACAATATTTTCTTGATTCCTCTCACTTCATTCAGTAAAAAATTCATATAAGTTTAGTATCTGTATATATATTTATATTTATATATGTATATGTATTTATAGATTTTAAGTATGAATTTGGATACGTTCTTACAGAAGCAATAAAAATATTTCAAGATTTAGAATTTGACAAACACTGGTATAGATACAAACCTTAATTGGGAAATATGATTTGAGAAGTCACATCTATAAAACGAATCTTCCAGTTAAAGAGAAGGGGAAATGGAGTCTCAGTCTTTCTATGGGTGATTACCTCTGTATTTGATGTTCTGTTTCAACCTTCATGCAAGATAAAGTGGTCACAATTTTCCCCCATATCCTCTTTATTCTGAAGTAGGAAGCAGTATGTGTAGTTGAGAGCGTGCTAAAGTTGAAATCAGGAAGAATTGGGTTAAAATTCTGCCTATGATACTAGCCATAGGATCCTGTGTAAGTTGTCTAATCTGGTTGTTGTTGTTTACTTGTTTTTGGTTATTTCCAGCTCTTTGTGACCCCCTTTAGGGTTTTCTTGGCAAAGACACTGTACTGATTTGCTCTTTTCTTCTTCTATTTTACAGATTAAAAAAAAAAAAAAACATGAGGCAAATAGGATTAATTAACTTGCCCAGGATCATATAACTAGGAATTTGAACATGGGCCATCCTAATTCCAGGCCTGGAATTCTATCCACTGGAACTATATCCAAAGAGCTATAAAGCTATGCAGACCCTTTAATACTGATTCTGATAATACCAAAGGAATAAAAATAGGGGGAAAGATGTATTTATACAAAAATACTCATAATAGTTTTTTTGGTGGGTAAGAATTAGAAATTGAAGGGATGTCCATCAATTGAGGCATAGCTAAACAAGTTATAGTATGGGAATGTAATGAAATATCATTGTGCTATATGAAATGACAAGCTGTATGATTTTAGAAAAACCTGGAAAGACTTGCATGAACTGATACATACTGATGTGAACAAAACTGTTGTTTAAAGTGACAATAATATTGTGTGATGAAGAACTGTAAATGACTTTTATTATTCACAGAAATACAATTTCAAAGGACTATTGATGAAACACACATCTCCAGAGAAAGAACTAATATTGTTTAAATGCAGACAGAAGTTTGCTATTTTTCTCTTCACTTCTTTGTTTTTTTTCTGCTATTAAAGCTTTTTCATCAAAAATGTAAGAATGTTTTACATGACTGCACATGTATAACATATATCTGATTGCTTGACATCTTAGGGACTGAAGAGAGGAAAGAGGAAGAGAAAATACATAAAACTCAAAACATTAAATTAAAAAAAAGTTTTAAAATTGGGGGGAAATATTTTCCCAAGGAAACATCAACATTTTAACTCTTAAAAAGAATACTTAAATTAGTTTGAGTTGTTGCAAGTGGATGGGAAGAAAAACCAAGAATATTAAAGATTTTTCAAACTTATAATGAAAGAAAATCAATCCCACTAAAGTGCAAAGAATGAGGATACTAAAAACAAACAACAAAAATTGTGTAATACTGACAGCTGGGAAATAGTTAATTCTTCCCAAAATACAATCAAAGATAAAAGGCCAAAGAATATGAACATAGAACTTTCAGATGAAATTAAAGCGATCTACAGACATATAAAATGCTCTAAATCACTTTTGATTAGAGGAATGATTAAAAGAACTCTGAGGTACCATCTCACATCTATCAGATTAGCTAATATGACAGAACAGGAAAATGATGAATGTTGGAGAAAATGTGGGAAAACTGGTACATTAAGGAAATTGCTAGTAGAGTTGTGAACTAATCCAACCATTCTGGATAGCAATTTGGAACTATGCTCAAAGATCTATAAAATTTTTCATTACATTTTGATATAGCAATACCACTGCTATATGTTTAACCCAAAGAGGCTATATAAAATGGAAAAGGACCCAGATATACAAAAAATATTTATAGCAACTCTTTTTCTGATGGCAAAGAATTGGAAATTGAGGAAATAACCATCAGCTAGAGAATGGCTGAACAAGTTGTGATATATGAATTTAATGGAATACTATTTTGCTAAAAGAAATCTTGAGCAAGAGTATTTCACAAAAACCTATAAAAACTTATATGAATTTTTTACTGAATGAAGTGAGAGGAATCAAGAAAATATTGTACATTGTAATAACAATGTTGTATTATGATCACCATTGAATTAATAAGCATAAAATCTTGTCATGAAAAAAGAAAAAAAAAACAATAAGACATATAAGCCATTAGTAACTTGATTAAAAAAAGAAAGGTGAAAACCAAATATCCAATATTAAAAATGAAAAAGGTGAAATAACCACCCATGGAAAAAATTAAAGCAATCATCAGAAAATATTTTGCCCAAGTGTATACCAAAAAATCTGACAATCTGAGTAAAACCAATGAGTATTTATGAAAATATGAAATGGTCTAGGTTAACAGATAAGAATATTGAATGCCTAAAAAACTCCCTGTTAGAAAAAGAAATTAAACAAGTTATTAACAAACTCCCTGGAAGATATGATCAATATGATCGGCTTCCAGAGAAAATTGAATAAGGACAGAAAGGAATATACCTTTTTGTCAGCAGTATGTGGCCCTGAACAAGAAGTGACCATATATTAGGGAATAAAAACCTCACAATCAAATGCAGAAAGAGTGAATACTTCCTTTTTTAGATCACAATGCAATAAAAGTTATATTCAATAAATGTACAGGGAAAGCTCATCAAAAAACCAAAAGGAAATTAAATAATCTAAAAAATGAGTGGGTGAAACAACAAATCACAGAAACAATCTATAATTTCATTCAAGAGAATGAAAACAAAGAGACAACATACCAAAACTTTTGGAATGCAGCCAAAGCAATTCTAACAGGGAATTTTATATTTCTAAATAACTACGTGAATTAAATACAAAAAGATAACATCAATGAATTGGGCATGCAACTAAAAAAGCAAGCAAAAAAACCAAAACAAAACAAAATAAATTAACCCCCCCTAATTAAATACCAAATTAGAAATTCTGAAACTCAAGGAGAAATTAATAAAATTGAAACTATTGGACTAATAAATAAAATTAAGAGTTTGTTTTATGAAAAAGCCAGTAAAATAAATAAATCTTGGATACTATGATTAGAAAAAGGAAAGAAAAAAAAAAAAAAACAAATCACCAATACCAAAAATGAAAAGGCAAATTTACCTCCAATTAAAAAGAAATTAAAGCAATAATTGTATGGCAGCAAATCTAACAGTCTAACCAAAATGGATGAATAATTACAAAAAATAAATTGCTCAGATTAACAGAAAAGGAATAAATTACTTAAACAGTCCCATTTTAGAAAAAGGAATTGAATAAACCATTAATTCCCTAAGAAAAAAATCTCTAGGACTAGATGGATTCACAAATGAATTCTACCAAACATTTAAAGAATAATTAATTCCAATACTATGTAAACTATTTGGGGAAAAAAAAGTAAAGAAGGAGTCCTGACAAATTCCTTCTATGACACAAGTATGGTAGTGATACTTAAACCAGCAAGAGTTGAAACAGAAAGAAAATTATAGACCAAATTTCTTAATGTATATTGATGCAAAAATTTTAAATAAATTATTAACAAAGAGATTACTTTGATAACTAATTACTGATGATAAGTTTATCTATAGGATAATACACTATGATCAACCGGGATTTATACCAGGAATGCAGGGCTGGTTCAATATCAGGAAAACTATTATCATAATCAACTGTATCAATAATAAAACCAACAAAAGTCATATAGCAATCCCAATAAATGCAGAAAAAGGTTTTGATAAAATGCAGCACTCTTCCTTTTAAAAACACTAGAGAGAATAGGGCTAAAAAGAACTTTCCTTAAAACAATAAGCAATAACTGTTTTAAATTAATAACAAGCATTATTTGTAATGGAGAGAAGCTTGATGTATTCTCAATTGTTAAGTGGCATAAAAATAAAACTGCCAAAAATATTTTATAGAATTAGAAAAAATAATGACAAAATTCATCAGGAAGAACAACAGGTCAACTATTACCACTCATATGAAAGAGTGTTCCAAATCATTATTGATCAGAGAAATGCAAATTAAGACAACTCTGAGATACCACTACACACCTGTCAGATTGGCTAAGATGACAGGAAAAAATAATAATGAATGTTGGAGGGGATGCGGGAAAACTGGGACACTAATGCATTGTTGGTGGAGTTGTGAACGAATCCAACCATTCTGGAGAGCAATCTGGAATTATGCCCAAAAAATTATCAAATTGTGCATACCCTTTGATCCAGCAGTGTTTCTATTGGGCTTATATCCCAAAGAAATACTAAAGAAGGGAAAGGGACCTGTATGTGCCAAAATGTTTGTAGCAGCCCTATTTGTAGTGGCTAGAAACTGGAAAATGAATGGATGCCCATCAATTGGAGAATGGCTGGATAAATTGTGGTATATGAATGTTATGGAATATTATTGTTCTGTAAGAAATGACCAGCAGGATGAATACAGAGAGGACTGGCGAGACTTACATGAACTGATGCTAAGTGAAATGAGCAGAACCAGGAGATCATTATACACTTCAACAACAGTATTGTATGAGGACATATTTTGATGGAAGTGGATTTCTTTGACAAAGAGACCTAACTAAGTTTCAATTGATAAATGATGGACAAAAGCAGCTACACCCAAAGAACGAACACTGGGAAACGAATGTGAACTATCTGCATTTTTGTTTTTCTTCCCGGGTTATTATACCTTCTGAATCCAATTCTCCCTGTGCAACAAGAGAACTGTTCGGTTCTGCAAACATATATTGTATCTAGGATATACTGCAACATATCCAACATATAAAGGACTGCTTGCCATCTAGGGGAGGGGGTGGAGGGAGGGAGGGGGAAAAATCGGAAAAGAAACGAGTGCAAGGGATAATGTTGTCAATATAAAGTAATCATTAAATAAAAATTAAAAAAAAAAAGAATAGCAAGGGGATTAATGAAAAAAAATACAAAAAAATGGTGGTTTAGCAGTATTAAACCTAAATGTATATTATTAATCAGAAGTCATCAAAACCATTTAGTACTGGCTAAGAAATAGATTGATTGATGAATAGAATAAATTTTACATACATAAAGCAATGATAAAGGCTTATAATAATCTAGGATTTGATAAACCTACAACTCTAGCTTCTGGAATAAGAACTCACTATTTGACAAAATTACTGAGAAACCTGGGAAATAATATTTCAGAAACTTGGCACAGACCTACATCTCACAATCCATATCAAAATAAGATCAAAATGGATACATTATTTGGATATAAAGGATGATACCATAAGCAAATTAGGAGAGCAGGGAATAATGTATTATCAGATCTTTGGAGAAAGGAGGAATTTATAACTAAAGAAGAACTAGAAAACATTATGAAAGGCAAAATGGACAGCTCTGATTATACTAAATTAAAAAGTTTTTGCACAAACGAAACCAACAGAAACAAGATCAAAAAGAAAGTAGTACAAAGCAAAGAAAAAATCTTTACAGCCTATGTTTCTGAAAAAGGTTTAATTTCTAAAATATATAAAGAATTGTATCAAATTTATAAGAATACAAGTCATTCTCCAACTGATATGTCCAACTGATATATGCAAAGCATATGAGCAAGTTTTAGATGACAAAATTAAAGCCATCTATAGCCATCTGAAAAAAATGTTCTAAATCATTATTGATTAGAGAAATGAAAAATAACATTAAAAATTATCATCTAACGTCTTTCAGATTGGCTAAGATGACAGGAAATGATAATGATTAATGTTGGAAAGGGTGTGGGGAAATTGAGGTACTAATGCATTATTGATGGAGCTGTGAAATGATCCAACCATTCTGGAGAACAATCTGGATCTATATACTCTGCATACTTTTTTATTATAACTTTTTATTGATAGAACATATGCCTGGGTAATTTTTTATAACATTATCTCTTGCACTTACTTCTTTTCCGACTTTTCCCTTCCCTCCCTCCACCCTCTCCTCTAGATGGCAAGCAGTCCTATACATATTAAATATGTTACAGTATATCCTAGATACAATAGATGTGTGCAGAACCAAAGAGTTCTCTTATTCTGTGCATATTTTTTGATCCAGCACTGCCACTACTGGTTTGTATCCCAAAGAAATCATAAAAATGGATAAGAATCCACATGTGCAAAATTGTTTGTAGCAGCTCTTTTTGTGGTAGCAAAGAATTGACAAATAAGTAGATGCCCATCGATTGGGGAATGGCTAAATAAGTTGTGATATATGAAAATAATGGAATAATATTGTTCTATAAAAATGATGAACAAGCTGATTTTAGAAAGACCTGGATAGAGTTACACAACTTGATGATGATTACACAACAATTCAAAACAAGCAGAACCAGGAATACATTACACAATAACAGCAAGAATGTGCAATGATCAACTGTGAAAGACTCATTTTTCTCAGTTGTTCAGTGATCCAAAGCAATCCCAATAGATTTTGGACAGAAAATGCCATCTGCATCCCGAAAAAGAATTATAGATATTGAATGTAAGTCAACACATGCTGTGTTTGCTTCTTTTTTTCTGTTTTATTCTCTCTGAAGGTTTTTCCTTTTTGCTCTGATTTTTCTCTCCCAACATGATTCATAAAGGAACGTGTATCAAAATAAATTTACTTGAAAAAGATACATGATTTTGCCATAAAGAATGACACCACAAGCAAATTAGATGAGTAGGGAGTGGTGTAGATCTATGGGAAGGGGGAAAATTCATCACCAATTTTTGTGTGTGTGTGTGTGTTGTGTGTGTATGTGTGTGTGTGTGTGTGTGTGTGTGTGTGTGTGAGAGAGAGAGAGAGAGAGAGAGAGAGAGAGAGAGAGAGAGAATAACAAAATGCAAAATAGATAATTTTGGTTATATTAAATTCAAAGAAACTTTTATACAGACAAAAGCAATGAAAACAAAATTAGAGAGAAAGGAGAAAGCAGTGAAGCAATCTTTATAGCAAGAATCTCTGATAAAGGCCTCATTTCTCATATATATAAAGAACTGAGTCAAATATCTAATAATACTAACCATTCTCCAATTGAAAAATGGTTAAAGAATATGAACAGTTTCCAGATGAAGAAATCAGAACTATTTTTATGTATATAAAGAAGTACTTTAAATAATTTTATGCAAATTAAAGCAACTCTAAGATACCACTTCATAACTATCAGATTGGCTAATAATAACAAAAAAATTTGGGGGAATAAATGTTAAAGAGGATGTAGGAAAACTGAGATACTAATGTATTGTTGGTTCAACTGTGGACTGATCCAATGATTCAGGTCATCAAAACCCTCATTTTACAGGTGGGGAAACTAAGACTTTTGTCTCCATTTATCTCTATCTCTGTCATTCTCGGTCTCTCTGTTTTTGTCTCTCTCTCTCTCTCTCTCTCTTCTCTCTCTCTCTCTGTCTTTCTGTCTCTGTCTCTGTCTCTTTCTCTCTGTTCCTTTTTCCTCCTCCTTCCCTTTATAGCTCTCTGTCTTTGTGTGTGTGTCCCTGTCTTTGACTCTCTTTCTGTCTCTGTCTGGCTGTCTCTCTCTCTCTCACACACACATATACACACACATATATACATAAATATCTGTAAATAAACATTTATATAGATATAAATTCATTTTTCATATAAATGTGTATATATTCACATTTTCTATATGAACATATATTAACTTTGTTGTTGACTTGTTTCAGTCATATATCCAACTGTTTTTTGACACCATTTGAGATTTTCTTGATTCAGGTACTGGAGTCATTGACATTTCCTTCTCCAGCTCATTTTACAGATGAGGAAATCAAGGCAAATAGAATTAAGTGACTTGCTCACTATGTATCTGAGGCCAGATTTGAATTCAGGAAGATGAATTTTCCTTACTTCTGGCCAGATGTTTTACCCACTATGTCCCCCAGGTATCTGTATATATATTTATATTTATATATGTATATGTATTTATAGATTTTAAGTATGAATTTGGATACGTTCTTACAGAAGCAATAAAAATATTTCAAGATTTAGAATTTGACAAACACTGGTATAGATACAAACCTTAATTGGGAAATATGATTTGAGAAGTCACATCTATAAAACGAATCTTCCAGTTAAAGAGAAGGGGAAATGGAGTCTCAGTCTTTCTATGGGTGATTACCTCTGTATTTGATGTTCTGTTTCAACCTTCATGAAAGATAAAGTGGTCACAATTTTCCCCCATATCCTCTTTATTCTGAAGTAGGAAGCAGTATGTGTAGTTGAGAGCGTGCTAAAGTTGAAATCAGGAAGAATTGGGTTAAAATTCTGCCTATGATACTAGCCATAGGATCCTGTGTAAGTTGTCTAATCTGGTTGTTGTTGTTTACTTGTTTTTGGTTATTTCCAGCTCTTTGTGACCCCCTTTAGGGTTTTCTTGGCAAAGACACTGTACTGATTTGCTCTTTTCTTCTTCTATTTTACAGATTAAAAAAAAAAAAAAACATGAGGCAAATAGGATTAATTAACTTGCCCAGGATCATATAACTAGGAATTTGAACATGGGCCATCCTAATTCCAGGCCTGGAATTCTATCCACTGGAACACCAAGCTGCTCATGTCTCATCTTCCTAAGTACAAATTTCCAGATCTGAAACATAGCGGGGGGGAACAATAATACCTATAAGATTCTTGGAAGGAATAAATGATATAAGATATGTAAAGAACCCTGATCACTGACTTTGTGAATGATGTTAATAATAATTTCCTGATATGAAATTTTATTTTATTTTCCCTCACTTAATAGTACCTTATTTTTTTCCAAGAAAATTTTCAACATTCACTCTTATAAGATTTTAGGTAATAAATTTGTTTCTCCCTCTCTCTGTACCCTCTGCTCCCCAAAATGATAAGCAATCTGATATAGTTTATACATGTACAATCATATTAAACACATTTCTACATTAGTCATGTTGTTAAAAAAAAAAAGAATCAGAACAAAGGAAAATCCATGAGAAAGAATAAATAAATCTGCATTCAAACTTCATTATCTTTTTTCTGGACATGGATAGCAACTTCCATCATGAATTTTGAACTGTCTTAGATCATTATACTGATGAGAAGAGTTAAGTCTATCAGAGCTGATCATTGTACAATGCTACTGTATACAATGTTCTCCTAGTTCTGTTCACTTCACTCAGCATCAATTCAAATAAGTCTTTCTAAGTTTTTTTTCTGAAATCCACCTGTTCATAATTTCTTATTGCACAATAGTATTCCATTACATTTATATACTACAGTTTACTCAGTCATTCCCCAATTGATGAGCATTCCCTCAAATTCTAACTCTAAGAAATAACTCTAAGAAATGCTATAAACATTTTTGTACATGTAGGGTCTTTTCCCTTTTTAAAAAAATCTCTTTAGGAAGCAGAACTAATAGTGATATTGCAAGATCAAAGGATATGCACAATTTTATAGCCCTTTGGTTATAGTTTCAAATTGGTCTCCAGAATGTAGGGATTGCCCTAGTGAGAAAAGACCCCTTACTAATATAGATCAGCAGCCATTCCATATTTTTATAGTTGTAGAACATTGCTTAAATCAGTAAGAGATAAAATGATTTCCCCAAAGTCCGATATACAATATATTCTAGAAAGGGAATGGGAATTCAGGTCATTCTGATTTTGAGGTCAACTCTATCTACTCTGCCATGCTGTGTCTTGATGGTATCAAAAATGAAGATGATTGATGATGATTATAGGGGAATGATAAAGAACTATGGCTCATAACAAAGCAGGAAAAAAAAAAATCACTGCAGGTTAAATGTACCTGCTACTCCCCACTTACTCATTCTCGTCTCAAACTATTTACCACCACTATCATATGATATTCTAATTAGATATCTTTTGATCCTACCTAAGAAAAGGATTACCACTGGTATTGGATCACCACTATCAATCGTCTCTAATCCAAATTGGGTTAATCAGCACTCTTGAGTTCCATATTTGTATATTGCTCTACATTCTCTTTCTCTCTCTCTCTCTCTCTCTCCCTCTCTCTCTCTCTCTCTCTATTTCTCTTTCTCTCTCTCTCTCTCTCGCTCTCTCTCTCTCTGTTTCTCTTTCTCTCTGTCTCTCTCTCTCTCTGTGTCTTTCTCTCTGTCTCTCTCTCTTTTTCTCTCTATCTTTCCCTCTCTTTCTCTCTGTCTGTCTCTCCTCTCTCTCTCTCTCTCTCTCTTTCTGTCTCTCTCTATCTTTCCCTTTCTTTCTCTCTCTCTGTCTGTCTCTCCTCTCTCTCTCTGTGTGTGTCTCTCTCTGTCTCTCTCTCACTTTCTCTCTCTCTCTCTGTCTCTCTGTCTCTGTGTGTGTGTCTCTCTCTCTCTCTCTCTCTCTCTCTCTCACTTTCTCTCTCTGTCTCTCTATCTGTCTGTCTCTATGTCTCATGCTCTCTCTCTCTCATACACACATGCATGCCTGTGCATCAGCTGGTGTAAAATATAAAACTGATAAGCAGGATTTTCAGGGTCTTAGAGGAAGGAAATATGTAGCAATGTTCCAAATGTTTATGATTGATATTGTGATTTGGATGTTAAGAAGAGGGCATATGTCACTGGAGCAGTGTGATAAAACATTAATGTCAAACCACATAAGTCTCAACTTCAAACAGTAGAGAAATCAATGGGAGGGCTCCAAAGAATATGGATATTATGAGTTTCATATTGGGGAAGGTGTATGATCTAGAGAGGAATATTTTAGATGGTTTTAAAATAAAAGAAGATGGAGGAGATAGAACCAAGATGGCAGAATAAAGGCAGAAACTTTTCCCACCTCTCCCCCAAGTTGCTTCAAATTCCTTTAAATAATGATTAAACAAATGTTAAAGCATCAGAATACCCCCAAAAATGGTGTAGAACATTTTCCAGTAGGCAACTTAGAAGCTCAGAAGAAAAAGTCTGTAATACCAGTGTGGGGATCCTGGGGCAGAAGCATCCTTAAAGAAACAATTTAAGTATAGTGAAACCTGGTCATCATCTTTCAAGAAATTACCCAGAAAAACTGTCCCACGGTTCTCTCTCTGCATGTAGATATCACTGAACAAGTGGAACTGGTTTGAATCATCTCACTGTTGAAGAGAGCCAGGATGCACCGCTTCTTTAGCAATGGCAGATCCTGTGACTATTGATTCAAGTTGTTTTTGTTGCCTCTTAAGTAACTAGTAAATTGTGGAAAATAATGGGAAAGTATAGATTTGGAATTAGACGACAGGTTGGAATATTGGTCCTGCTACTTACAATCTGTGTGAACATGGAAAATTCTTTTAACTCCTGTAAGCCTCAATTTTATCTTCTGCAAAATGAAAGATCTAAATGACACTTTAAGTAATTTAGAAGAGTAAAAAGACCACTGGATTTGAAATCAGAGAACTTAGGTTCATATCCATTGATAACTATGATAACATAGGCAAGTCACTTACTTATCTTTTTTTTTTATTTGTAAAATGAAAAGTTTGGACACATGCTACATAAAATCCCTTCTAGTTTTAAGTCTTTGATCCCGTGGTGACCCTGCTGGGTCTTCTCCCTAAATGTAGTGATCTTGAAATGGTCCATCCCTTATATTTTGAGAATGTTGGCCAGTAAGTGCCCAATATTCGTCAAATTTAGGAGTGGTTGGATCTTCCATAGTCATTTTATT
This sequence comes from Antechinus flavipes, assembly GCF_016432865.1. Taxonomy (NCBI): domain Eukaryota; kingdom Metazoa; phylum Chordata; class Mammalia; order Dasyuromorphia; family Dasyuridae; genus Antechinus; species Antechinus flavipes. The sequence goes on along the minus strand of NC_067401.1, from coordinate 215,544,121 downwards.
TCAGACAAACCACAATCTATATAGTGCATATGTTAAAAAGCAAAGGTCTCCTCCCTCCCCTATCCATTTCAGAGTTCTAAGGGCATGTTTGCATTAGTTTTCTTCCTCAGTGAAGATAGCAGACTAGAGTTGATGCAGATTGAGGAATAAATAATGATTACAATCATTGGTATCCTAGTCTCTATTTTGCCAAAGACTATATGTTTCAGGCAGCATACTCAAGAGATTTCTCGCTGCAAGGCCTGTTCTTGCCTAAATCAGTGTGCCATTCCCTTTGATATTCCCCCAGTGTTCACATACACCCTCAAACATACACAGCTCAGGGTAATATGTCTCTTAATGCGATGGAATCAATGGGAACCCAGCCTTTTTTGCCTGACAGCATTGTCAGGGTGTATTATCTGGTTGAGGCTGTGGCTTCAGTTCATAGCAGTCGTCAGTTAAATTTCCCTTTCTGAAGTTGAGCAAAGTGAGGTAATGTCACAGCCACAGGCGACTGCCGCTCACAGGACGGTTGCCGGAGCAGCCTAGCCTCCTGGCTTGTCATACTGTATATATCTCAGGGTCTTCTTTTCCTTCCTAGTCAGAGGTTTCCAAGAATGTTGCCTGGAGCAGTCATGGGATGCAAAAAAGAGAGATTTTTGTTCTGCACTTAGCAACATTACCACGCTTCATACTCAGTTTCTGATAAGGGGAAATTTAACTGACTGCTCTGAACTCGATATACCAGATAATGTACTCTGACAGTTCTGTGGATAAAGGCTGGGAAACCCACTAATTTATATTTCATTATCTCTGCACTTGGTGTAATCTGTTATCTTTTACAAAGCATTAGGAAGATAAAGAGAATTGAAGCAAAAGAGAGAAAGGGAAAGAAGCATAGTCCTAATGTCCCTGAGCCCCCCATGGATTTGAGGAAGTTACAACATTGCTCTTTCTGCTTCGTGGACTCTGAAACCAAGTTAGTTACTAGTTTAAAGTCTTGTGTGTGGGTCCAGTTCAACTCAATCCATTAAACATTTATTAAATGCAACTGATGCCTATTACATGTATGACTTCAGGCAAGTCACTTAAATTTGGTGGACCTCAGTTTTCTCAAATGTGAGGTAAAATCAGGGTTGATATAGATAGCCTCTGAGACCCCTCGCTCTGTGATCCAATTACATGCATGATGTGAGGCAGACACAAATTCAAAAACTAGATTAAAAACAGTGTCTGCCCTTAAAGAGCTTACATTCTCTTGGAGAAAACATAACTTGTAGGTTGCTAAGTACAAAAAGTATAAGAATTGAGATTGGAAGAGAGACAGTTTCGTCCTGAACAGAAATCTGGTAAAAAGAAAGGAGTTCGTTTTCTAATAACCCTTATTTCTCACCTCATTTCAAATACATGAAACAAAAATGATGAAATGATGTACATATAAGTGACAAATTTAAAAAATGAAATGTCTTTATTTTGAAATTAAGATACTTTGTCTACCTGGAATTGTTACTGAAAATTAACTTTTGAACAAGGACATTGTGTGTTTCTGTGCATATGTATGTCTGTCCATTTTTTTGAACAAATAAGATAGTTTAAGGGAGAATACATTTTAATGTAATGGAAGAACACTCAATTCTCATTTTTATGTGAAAGGAATGTCTTCCTTAATATCACAAATACTATTACAGGAGGTTAAATCTTTATTCCTATGCATGTGCACTGAGATGCTAATGAGCAAGTATCGGAAACATGAATATGACTTTTCTTGGGTGAGGTAGAAGAAATAAGGCCTAAATAATGCCAGTATAGCAAATCACGATTTTAGATAAGGGTTTACTCTGTCTCACTTTTTCTACCTCATTGTATCAGAAGTGAATTGTTTAAATTGAGTCCTGCTCTTCCTGGGCTATATAGTTTTCCTTTTGAAATAGCTTAAGTGCTGTAAAAGTGGGAAAACAAGAATTAGAAACTAAATGCCTCCCTTTTATATGTTGGATGATTGGCCATCAAGGACTCTAGTCATGGCTTTAGAAAGGGAAACAAATCCTCCAAAGTGCTCACAAGAGCCAAGAAAGGGAGAAAAATAATAAAAATGTCTCATTAGCTTATCCCCCATTAACACTTTGGATATCTTTTAAATCCATTTCTATCTAATTTTTAAAAGTTAAAAAAAGAAGAAAAATATTTTATTCATTAAGAAAACATTGCCATATAAAAACAAAAATATGGATGTATGTATGTCTATATACATTTATATTTATGTATTCATGTGTGTATATATATGTGCGTGTGTGTCTTTGTATATTAATTTTTAAAAGTTTAAAAAAAAGAAAAATAGTTAATCCATTAAGAAAACATTGCCATATTAAAAACAAAAATATGGATGTAGACATGTCTATATACATTTATATTTATGATTGCATGTGTGTATGTTATATATGTATAGGTATGTTTATGTATATACAGTAATATACCATAGTTTAAAAATAAGCGTGAGAAAAGGTTGTTGGTGCCTTAATCCCCATTGGTAAAGAAGCCTTAAGAAAGAAAGAACTAGAAGTGTTCAAATTAGAGTATTGAATATTTAAAGTATGTTCATACTACAAAGTAGAAATCACCAAAATAATTTGGTACTTATTAAAAGCATTAAAGTAGATCAATGGAATAAATTAAATAAGGAAGAATCAGGAATAATTGAGTAACAGAGTTTGATAAATTAGAAACCATAAATTACCTTGAGGTACTATTTGACAAGATTTTCTGGGAAAACTGGAGACAAGTAAACTTGACCAATTTAAAATGAACATTTTTTGAAAATGAAGCGCTCTTGGCTGGGGTTCATTGTTGTGGTTGTTGTTGTTCTGGGTTGTAGCTTCACTGGAAGAGAACTCCTTCAAAATCATTTATCATTTGTAATCTTAATGAGTTGCCTGAAAGGTCTGAGATCTTAATTATTTGTCCCTGCTAGCATGTGTCCAAAGCAAAATTTGAACCTAGATCATCCTGACTCCAAGACTAGTTTTTAATCTCCCATACTATCTTGCCACTGGATTTGGCTCTGAAGGAGAAAGTGAGACTGGTGACTTTGCACAGTCCACTCTCACTGAAATCCTACTCACTTGAATGTCTGATGTCTTGGTCCTCTTCAAGAACAGAGCAGCCTCTCATTTTATGTGCAAATGGACCAGGAAATATAGCTTTAAACTATGTTTGGCCAAGATTTTCTAAGTTGTTGATTCATTTTGTTGTGTCTGACACTTGATGTCTCCATTTAGAGTTTTCTTGGCAAAGATACTAGGATGGTTTTCTATTTCATTCTCTAGCTCATTTCATAAATAAGGAAATTGAGGCAAAAAGGATTAAGTGACTCAAGCATCACATAGTTACTAAATATCTGAGGCTATATTCAAAGTCAGGAAGATAAGACTTCCTGATTTCAGACCCAATATTCTATCTGCTAAATAGTACTTAGTAAATTAGTTTCATCCCTTAAGGTTTTGCTTTTCATCTATAAAATTATATGGTTTTACATGCATACATATATATAGGATGGAGAGAGAAGAAAGAAGACTTGTAATTTAAAATGTAACAAAAATTAAAGTAATCTGTATCTGATAATAATCCTAGATTAGGTACTATAATTATACAAATTTTATAAATTATCCAAATTTATAAACTTGAGGCAAACACAAGTAAAGTGACTTGTTTATAGTTATATAGACAATAAGTTGTGTGAGACTGAATTTGAATTCAGATCTTGCTGACATTAATTCCAGAACACTATACACTGTACCATCCAGCTGAGTACATAAAGAACAAAAATAAAACAAAACAAACTTTTGGAATTTGGAAGACAGAGTTGAAATCTGGATTTTGACATTTTTAAAAAAAGACAATAGGAAGGTTATGGACCATGGAGATGATCTAGTCCAGTTTTGAGCTATTTTAACAGATAGCTTATCTTACTTGCCTGAAGTCACTCAGTTATTTGGTACTAAGGTCGAGGCCAGAAGTCAAGACAGAGCTCTGGTTATTCTTTATTAGTTCTTTTTCTGTTTATGTCCTTTGGGAATCCTCAGAAGAATGCTATTGAATAGAGTCAAAATAGTATAATCTGTCCCAAAAGAATTTCATTAATTGTTTTGTGGTAGTTTCAGGTGGCTTTTTTCCTTACTAAAACTACCTAGAAGTTTCTGAGATAAGTAAACTGGACCAATTTAAAATTGAAGAATGGCGATAGGTTAACTTTTAATTGGTCTTCTCCTAATCACATATTCCACACACCTACTTAAAGCAAAGCAAAAACTTGGATTTCTATATTCAGTCAGAATGCTGTGCCCTCATTCCACAGCTTTGCCTGGGAACTTGGGGACCAACTTGCAGTGTTTTGCCAAACTGCTTGTGACATAAACCTTTAGAGCCTCATAAGCTTGCTGTGGCTATTTCTCAGGGGAACACCCACAGAGACCTCAAGGGGTAGGAGAAGGGGGTCAGAGAAGATGAGGACTTCATCAATTTTTATTTTTTTTCTGCCTCCCACACACAAAGCCAGTTCTGGCTCCAGGGTTTTTGTGGCCTTAAATGCAAACTGAAAAATACTTTTACCTGCTGTGCATGTGTGTTTTCTTTTCTTCACAATTTTACTATAAACTAGAGTGACTATTTTGCTGGTATTAACTTTTTATTCACTGATGGAGATACTTATCCAGCACTTAGAGAATCATAAAATTACAGAATCTCAGTTAGAAGGGACATTGAAAGTCACTTACTGCAAACCATATTTGAATATGAATCCTCTGTGATATATCAAAGTGATTAAAATGTGATAGGGCATTATTTTTTTATTAGTAGTATTTTATTTTTCTAAATGCCTGTAAAGATAGTTTTAAATATTCACCTTTGCAGCACCTTGTGTTCTAATTTTTTTTTTTTCTCTCTCTCTTTCTCCTGCCCCCAAAGACAGCAAGCAATCTGCTATGGATTCAACATGTGCAATTCTTTTAAATATACTTTTTCATGCTTTGCAAGAAAAATCAGATTAAAAGAAAAAAAATGAGAAATAAAAAACAAAGCTAATAAATAACAACAAACACAAAAAGGTGAAAATACTGTTTCATTCCACATTCAGTCTCCATAGTTCTCTCTCCTGATGTGGATGACACTTTCTGATCAATCACCAGGCCTTATACTATCTACTCAAATTCATATCTTAGAATACCTAAGCTCTGGTCAAACATTTTCTTTTGAGATCTTCAAAGCATACCTTGTATCATCTACCAAGTGAACTTCCTGACTTTTTCCAGATGCTGATGATTACCTCCCTCCAACAAATACTTTTCATTCCTTTTGTATAAGTACATATTTTGTCCACCAATAGAAAGTAAGCCTCTCTTTTTAATTTTTTAAAAATTTTCAGCATCTTGGCCAGTGCCTGTCACAACACACCATTGGTGTATGATAAAAGTTTTGTGATGCTTGATTGAATATTGGGCTTGGAATTTGGAAGACAGATCTGGATTCTTGACATTTACCTTATGTGACCCTGGGAAAACACTATATGCTTTATTTGCTTAAGGTGGTCTATTGTCCCTGTTGGTAGAATAAGTAACCATATGTATAACTTCCCATGTGGGGCAAAATCAGATATTTTGGCTTATATATTCTGCAAGCAAGTATGATCCGGTGCTAAGAATATTAAACCTAAAGTTTAAAAAAAAAACAATTGGGTTGAACTGAATTATGCCACATAATACTATAACTATGTAACTATGGACAGATTATTTAGCCTATTTCAATTTTAGTTTCTTATCTATAAAATAGAATAGTTATACCTGAAATATTTACCTTATAGGGTAGGTGATAGTGAAATTATATAATGTAAGTAAAATCCTATATAAGAAGCAGTTATGGTCATTTCTTGCTTATTAATATTTCTTCCCTTTTTTAGGCTCAGTAGTCTCATAGACACCAAAAATTTAGAATATTTTCCTCATAATTTATAGTTTTTAACATGGTGTCTTACTGATGTACCTCAGCACTAGAGAGGTACCTGAAATTTCCCTACTAACTTTTAGAATCACAATCTAGACAAGCATATCATTTTATATTATAATATTTTATTCTATTAGCAACCTGATTTTTTTTATAAGATTAAAGGGATCCTTGACATTTATATAATAGGTGCTTAGCTATCATTCATAATTTTTAAAGATCATAGAATGATTGATATATAACAAATGTCCTTAGATCATGATAGTCTAAAGAGAAGATGATTAGGCTTTCAGGGATTCATTGATTGCCATATCTCAGAATTACCTCTTAAGCACTGGCTTTTCTTTGATTTATCTAAGGCAATAAGGCCTCTGAGCTTCCTGAGAGATTAAACTCCTTGATTGGATTTGGTTATACTTATTTGCATGACTGTTTTTATTTCATTTTCTAATATTCATTTCTCCATATTTATAAAGGGAAAAAATTATTGACTGGCCAACCAATGGAATTGATGCTACTCTGTGGCCCCATTCTGGGTGCCTGTTTTATGCTCTCTTGATCTGTTTTTATTAAGAAATCATGCAAAACTACAACTTGTTTCCTACAGCAGACACACTGGCATGTAACTCCTGGGTAATTTATTCATCTTCTTTGTACTTTATTTTACTCATGTGTTACATAAATAAATTGCATTCGTAATTTCTAAGACTATCATACATTTCTATGGTCCTATGGAAACAAAAGTTGGACAACAGACATATACTTATTTTGTGCTAAACCCTATGAATACACAAAACAAAACAAAACCCTACAGTCTCTGACTTCTCAAGGAGCTTGCATTATAATGGATAAATACTATAAAAATAACTAGATACATACAAGATATATAGAAAGTAAAAAAAAAAAAACTAATATAAAAGAAAAAAGCATTAGAAGACTCAGCATGGCAAAAGGCCTCTTGGAGAAGATTAGATTTTAATTGAGTCTGGAAAGAAACCAAGAAAACTAAGAGGTGCAGATGAAGAGTAATTATATTTCTGGGGACAGTTAGTAGAGATTTTACTTGCTCTTTTTCTGATCTGACCAGGTTTGCCTCTCTCTAAGACAATCTGGTGGCCCTTTGCTCCCAGAATTCACTATACTAATGCTAAATTTAGTGTGGATACTTGATTATATAGTCCATCATTGTTCACAATTTCTGAACTCAGACAATCTGCCCGCCTATGATGCCTCTGTAGCTGGTATTCAGCTTTGAATCAGTATTCCCACCTGATCTCACATTCTAATGGAAGAGACACATGGAATAACTTAGGATATACAATATACATAATGATTAGATGGAAGATAATCTTGGAAGGGAAGGTACTTTTGTTCATCCTTTGATTTTGAAGAGGACCAATGCTGTCCTGACTTGAGAGTTCATTGAATTTAAGTAAAGCAGAGTCACACAAAGTTGTCAGCTTTACTCTCTTAGTCATAAAAGTCTTGTAGTAAGACAAAAGTCAGGATTAATGATGGCACAGGGTGAAGTGGGTGACCTGGGTGTCTTCAAGATCTGATTGAGCTCTAAGATCTCCATAGTGCCTGCTTCAGCCACCATCATGACCTGTGAAACAAACTCTTCTCATATACTCATTCTGCTGGGGGAAGACATCCCTCTAACTGCCCAATGAGTTTGAGGCCTATCAGTTACCCTCAACCTGCATTAGCCCATTCAGAATGTGGCAGCTTCTTGGAAGCACAGGTGAGATCTGGGTGGCAGATGGACACCGAAGGTGGATGAGCATTTCTAAAAAGGCCTCAGAAAGCCCTCAAACTAGAGGTGCTTGTCTTTCCTGGATACCCCATGTACTCCAAGGGAAGGTCGTAGGAATTATCTAAAAGTATTCCAATGTTTTCTAAAAATCTCCTTCTGTAGCAATTATTCATTGCATCTAATTCTGCTCTCTTGCACCTCATAGAACCCTAAATTTTCTTCCACAAGACAGTACTTTAAAAAGGACTGATAACTTGAATCCATAGTAAATATCAATCAATTCCCCTACTTTTCTCATGCCTTTCCTTCAAAAATGAGCAAAATACCTCCCAAATAGGACTATGTCATGGTAACATATTTGACAGGTCTTTACAAGAACCTTTATGTCTATGAAAACACAACATATATTTAATGACTTCATTTTCCATTCATAGGGCTATAGCATTCTATTTCTTCACCCTGTCTCCAGAGAAGAACTAAGCCATGCTAAGAAATTAATCTTATTAAAGATCTTTAGGGAAGGTGGTTCTCAACATCTCCTTTGATAATATTTCAAAGTTAAGAAATCCTAAAGTAGGAATACCTTGAGTAAATAATACTCAAATTAATCTAAGCTGTTTAATTTACTTCTTAATTGCACCGTTTAGGATTTTCTCATAAATATTAATAGACAATTCATTTTAACTGTTGAATATGTCAATTGATTTCTCTGCTGCAAGTATTTACTGAGTATACAGGGTAGGAAGCAGAGAATTTTTTTTTTCCTGAATATACCGGCATATCATTGTATATTGTCTTCATCACAATCCTGTGTTAATATTCAGGTGCTGTTGAAATCTTCTAAGGAATTTTACTTGTACAGATAGTAGATTGAAACATGTGAATTTAGGGACCCAGGAATAAATTATCAAGAAATAAACAGGCCCTCTCCAGTTTTCACAATGTTTTCGGACTAGGAAAATTCAAATCATTGGAAAATACTTCTACCGTGTGTGTGTGTGTGTGTGTGTGTGTGTGTGTGTGTGTGTGTGTGTGTTTGCATTGAGTATGAACACAATGCTGAGCCTTTTGTTGTTGTTCAGTGATTTTTCATTTGTTTGCAATACTTTGTGACACCTTTTGGATTTTCTTGGCAAAGACACTGGAATAGTTTCCTCTGTAAAATGAGCTAGAGAAGGAAATGGCAAATAGAAGTAAGTTACTTGCCCAGGATCAAATAGTTAACAAGGGTTTGAAGCCGGATTTAAACTCAGGAGTATGACTCTTCCTGACTCCAGGCCCAAAATTCTGTACCTTATCACCTAGTTTCTTATTGCTGAGTCTAAAAGGGTTGGGAAGCAGGACTGGTAAAGCCCAAATTGAATATGAAAGATCCTATGGTGGCAAGATCACAAATGCAGAGCTAGAAAGGGATCTTAGAGGGAATACAATTCAAATACTTTCTCTTATAAATGAGGAAACTGATAAGTAGTGCTAAAGGGAGATGTTCAATGCCATGTAGGTAGTAAAGTAAGTAATTGAGGTGGGATGGGAAAATATGCAAACAAGATATCAAAAGTATTCATCTTTTTTATTCCATCAATATAAGCATTCTTTTCCTTGGGTTGAGAGGCAACAAGAGAACCAAAAGAACATTTATAACCCCTAAAAGATCAGCTTCTTATTTATGTGCTTCTGCATCTATCCTACTTCAAAGGGTAAAGTCAGAAACAGAGACTAGTGATACAATTTCCAAAAAGAGAAGGAGAGTGGCAACCTTGTGTTCTCTAAGGAATGTAAATGAACATCATTGAGTTATTTTTGGGGTACCTATGATCCCCAAAATTCCACAAAGGTTCTGGGTCCCCACGGAACAATAATTAATGAGTGAACAAGAAAGTAAAGGAGAGAGTGCAATCAACATTGTACACATTACAGCAAAAATTTTTCAAAATGTTATTTTAAACCTATATAAGGAAAAAATTAGAAAAAACTAAGAGAGGAGTCTGCACATATTTAAGAGACATCAGGATAAGGAATGAAATTAGACTAGTATGTAAATGAAAGAAAATGGAAGAAGTAATTATGGGGGAGAATCAGAAAGTGAAGTTATAGGTGATGGTTCACCTAGGCCTGGGATCTCCATTCTTTTTCTTAAGTTAAAGTATATTTGTTCTATTGAGTCCTTATTTTATAGCACAACAATGTACCCACCATTATCCATCTCATATCTTTCTTCTGATCTATCTGGGTCTAATTCCCACATTGTCTTTCTTCTATTCAACCATAGTTATCTCTTTACACACTGATAAGCAATGTGCATATACATAAGACACTAGTCTTCCAAATTTCATTTATTAGCTTCTAAAGAACTGTTTATTTTTACCTGAAACTGATTTTTACATGGTATGACACAGAAGCTATTCTTTCAATCAGCCTCAAACTACTACGTTTGGTACTGTGCTTTATTTTAACCATAGATCTCCAGTATATTTTTAAGTCCTAACCAATTATCATTCAACTTTAGAAAGAAAAAAAAAAGGGGGGGGATCTGAGCATCCCTAGGCAAGATAGCAGCCCCATTACCCTTTCATTTATAATTGTTCCCCCATCAGCTGTATCCCTAAAAATGTATCATTTTGTCCATTAGGCTAAACAGGGCTAACTGGTAAATAGAGTGATTAAGTAGTCTCAAAGTTTTCTTTCTTTCTTTCTTTTTTTCCTGGCAAGCTCATATTGCCTTTAGCCTTTACAAATATGATCAGGGTTGAAATTTATCTCCATTGGCTCTAATAGCTCTTATAACAAAAGGTTAAATAACGGGAACCTATAAATGTTAAATCTATTCTCAAATAAATGTTAACTTCAAATTCACATCAGAATAAATGTTAGAGGTAAAAAAATAAAAATTTAAGTTGTTCTTGGAGAAGGCCAAATAAATCAGTGGTGTAATGTCAGCTGGAATTTATTAGGTATTTTCGTATTGAAAACTGGATGAGGATCTTTCCCAAAATGGTTAGCACAAACTGAAATCACATAGGTCATAGCATAATGAGCACTGTTATATGAATTCTATTTTACTGAGAGATACTAAAAGAGCACAAACTGGGCTAAACAGTATTGGTTTTCATAAAGATTATTAAGCTTATGTTTGCAAGGGAAAACATCTGAAGAATTCATCTTTGGTTTTAATGTGGAGGAAGCTAAAGTTCTTTATTTTCACCATGCTAGGGAGATCTGCATAATTTTATATATCCAGTGAAGACTTAGTTTTTTTTTTTTCTTCTTGGTTTTATTTTGTCAAACATTTTTATCAGTGACTTGAAGGCATAGTTGGAATAAATATAAATTTATGGAAGACATAAAACTGGGATCGAGAGCTAGCATATTGATGAAAAAACTAGAATTTAGGAAGCTCTTGGCAGTTTAGAACAATATACCAAGTTTAATAGGATGGGTAAATGCAAGCACTATACTTAGTTTCAAAAATTATATATATATATATATATATATATATATATATACATACAGGATCAAGGACATATAATTAGATGTAAGTAACTCAAAAATTTTAGGGGAATTTTGGGGGAAGGGCAATAAATTTTTCATGAATCAAAAATTTGTTATGGTAATCAAAATAAAAAGCTAATTGGGTCTTAAAACAATATTAATAGAACTGTTGTCGTTGTATTTAAATATTGAAAGTGAGAATTTTTGTTCTTAATTGATTTGATAGAGGATCAATGAATCTATAAAAATTAAGACGCTTATCTCAAGTCATAAAATGGGTAAGCATTAGAGGCAAATTTTAAACCTGTTGTTTTTAATTCCAAATCCCCAAAATATCTTCCCATTACCACACTGTCTCAGCAATTGGAGGCAGGAATAATTCTGATGTATTTTGTATTGGCTGAACCACTCAGTTCAGCCCTGTGTTCAGTTTTTGGTCTTAGGTTTTAGAAAGAATATTGACAAGGTGAACAATATTTGTAGAAATGTGATCAGGAAAGTAAAAGCATTGAAATATTCCAAATAATGACTGGATACAAAAACTGGGTAGATTTATACTTAGAAAGAAATAACTTGAAGTAACTTATAAAAGATATGGTTGCTACCATCAAACACTTGATTACATATCAAAAAGCTGTAATATTGTTCTGCTTTACCTTGGAGGACATAGTAACTGTGGATGAAAATTAAGAGACTAGCTTTCAGTTCAATATAAAGGGGAAAAAAAAAAAAACTTCCTACTAAATATTTCTTTCCAAAGTAATGAGCTGTTATCATTATCATGATCATCACATGTATATAGCTGTTTAATGTTTCCAAAGAGCTGTGTGTGTGTGTGTGTGTGTGTGTGTGTGTGTGTGTGCAAATTTCATTTGATCTTAGGAAATATTAATTTCTCATCTATGGAGGACTTCAGAAAGAGGGTATAGATCTGCTTCTCAGGTATATTGAAGGAAAATCAGGTATGAGTCCTTTGATATCCTCTCAAACTATTTTATGATCCTATGATTTAAAGGCTTATTCAAACCATACATATAGGAACCATTCATTACAGCCTATGAATTTTGCCTTATGAATGATAGGTATTCATACTTCTAAATTGATTCCTATACTGGATATAATCAAAAAGATAAAAAAAAATTGGAACTGCTGAATCTTTATCACACCCTAACATATATAAATTCAGTCTATATACAATAAAATTTGTAACTGAAACTTATTTGCCATATATTCTAACTGGAATTACTTTGTGAGTTCCCAGTAAATACATCCTGTCTGACTTTTCCCAGATTCAATTTTCTGCAAAAATAGATAAAATTAAAGTAATACATGTCTTCTCTTGCAAAACATCTTTATGTAAGAACATATTATAAAAAGGCCAAGTCTGTATCACATTCTTTGTTCTTTGATAATCCCATAATTATTCTATATTTCATTTTGGAGTATATGAATATGAGATTTCTTTAATGACAGAGTTACCTTCAAATTTTGTTTCCAGTTAGCAAATATTAAAATTCCTTTAAATTTCATTGACTGATATACATGGGAAAATAACCCAGAAATGTGTTGGGTTATAAGAGAAATTCAATCTGTAATTCAATATATGCAATAGATAATCCACAAAATGAATAATCAACTCAAAGGCACCTTTATCTTTAATCAGCCAGTAAGGAACAACTGTAATGTTAGGACACTGGGCCACTTAAAAGTAGCATGGATATAAAAAAGATGAACTGCCTGACGTAAAACAAAGGAGACATAGTTGGTGCATGAGCCAAAGACATGAGCCAAAGAGTTAACAAACTAAAGGCATCATAATCATGAAGAGTTTTGTTGAATCCTAAATTCTGTAAGAACAAAAACAAAATAAATGAGGAAAATCAAATATAAAGACAAAAATATAGAAGAGGCGAATAGTTGATTGATTATAGTCCTATAAAGATCAAATGTTATCTGTGCACACTTAAACACATCTACATACAAGAAATGAAAAGTTGACTAAATCAGTGCTGTCTAGGATTCAATTAAACTTAAGCATCTTTGGCTAAGAATGTAAAAAGGACATCACTGACACTATCACAAGTGTTATTTTACTTCTAGTCTTTAGGTAAGAATTGAAACCAGCAAGTTTACCTTATCCTTATTTACTAAGATTTCTCATTCTCATTCTGAAGTCTTTACATGGTTCCCAATAGACATAAATTAATTAGGAAGAAAAACTGGTTTTGGGGGAAAGATAATGAATTTTATTTGGACCATATTGATTTTTGAGATGCTCTAAGAATTTGAATTATGAAATAACCAATAAGAGGTTGATGATGTATGTTTGGAACTTAGGACATGAGCCTGTTGATGCTGATGAAGTTACCAAGTGAAAAAGTTCAGAAGAAGAAGAGAAAAGGAGACAAAGATTAGACGAGTTTTCTTACATTATATTACCTGTGTAATTTGGGCAAGGAGATAAAAACAAGATTTATTTCTTTGTGATATTTGCTTTTGTTCATTAGATACTCATAGTCATGGTACATGTATGAAGTGTCAATTATTCAATCAGCAAGTATTTATCAAGCATTCTCTATGTGCTATTGTATGAGTTAGAAGGAGATGTGAAGTACCAGTTTTGCCATGTAATATCTATGTGACCTAAAATTGTATCTTCTGTGTGAGTATTCATTCTCCTTGTTTACAAAATTAGAGTATAAACTAGATGATTTCCAAGTCCTGTTGAGCTCTGAAGGGATATTTCACAAAATCTTTGGAAGGTTTTCACAAAAGCATAGGAATGTATAGTTGAAACTAATTGTCTAAGAAGTTCAAAACAAAAGATTTTCAGCTTCACAAAAGTGATGTAAATCAGCTACTTTTTTAGAATGTGACAAAATGTTAACATTGCAAGATAAATTTTAGACATTCATTGCTTTCAACACTGGGCCCTGTCTAGTCTTGCCAGAAATTTATAATCATTAATATCGTTAAATAGTGTCAGAAATGTAGAGCTCGAAAAGACTCCAAATGTTGTTTAGTACATCTCTTTCCCATTTTAAAGGTGAGAAAATTGAGGTGCAAAATGTTGTGACTTGTTTAACTTTAAATAGATAATAACAAAATCAAGATTTAAACTTAGTCCATTCAATTCATCTCAACACATTTTGTGAAAAGTTTGCTTAAAACTTGGCAAAGTTAAGAGGAAAATTGGCATAGTTATATGCCATTCTTATACATATTTAAAATGAAAATAAAAGCATAAAATAAGAACAAATTTACTTAATATTTACTCTGCCAATGTGTCCATTATATATAGGTCCTACCATATCAGACTCAGGATAGTGGCAATTTCATAAAACCCTCAACAAGAACTACCTGTAGGCTAAGCTGTTTATGCTTCAAGCTACAAGGAAGTGAAATAAACTCCAAAGAACTGCTTTCCATCCTTTTAAAGGGAAACTTGTTCAGCCTATAAAAAAGAGATACAATTGTTCATAGAAATATAGAAAAAGATTTTGAATTAAGAATTCATAGGCCTAATTTTTCCCATTTGAACTAAAGAATTTAAATTTTTCAGACATATTAGAGAGAGGAATAAATCTCATTTCAACCTCATTCCAGATTCTCTCAATCCAGACATATTAAAGGAAAAACAGTTTCTCTCAGTTGATATATTATGTAATGAAATACTTCTATATGTGAAAAGCTAGAACATTTTCAGACTAACTATATTTCTTTGGAAACTTCAAACAGATTTTTGTTTTGAAAATGTAGATTATTAATGTCAGAAGATCCCAAGGACCCTCATCTGGTAAGCCAGTTTGTCTAATCAGGCAACTGGCAATAGTGAGGAAAGCAATGAGGGCTTGGAGTATTGTCCAATAATGGAGACAGTTCAATAGACTCTAAGATCATAAATATTGAGGTTGCAGGGATAGAATCCAACCCCAGCATTTTTCATATGAGGAAACTGAGGTCAAGGGAGGTCATATGACTTACCAAAGGTTGACAGGAAGGTAACAATCCTCAGAGGTGGGATTTGACCAATTAAACACAAAAAACATTTATTGAGCATTCAGTTTATCCGGCACTGTGTTAAGCAGCAGAGTACAAAAACAAAAATGAAGCAGTTTCCTGACATTAAAGAGTTTACATTCTGAGTTAGGGGAGTGCTCCATAGAGTACAACATAATTTTTAGGAAAGAAAGGAGAACAGTAAATACTGGAGAAGAAAATAAAAGGAGGGGACACTCATGTAGAAGTTTACACTAGAGCTGAATCTTGAAGGGAGAAAGGGAACCTGAGAAGCAAAGATGAAGAGAGAGACCCTTGTCAATGAGAAAACTTCACAAAGATTGATCAGGCAAATAGGGAAGAAAGTGTCCAAGCCAATAATCAGAGAATCAGGAATGCAGACAGAGAACAATTAGAGAATGCCAGAGGCAATGCAAGGAATTTCCAGTAAAGAGGAATACATAAGTCAATATTGGTCCCTCCCATCTGAGAAAATTTCACTTGCTTTCATCAAAAACAAATTAAATTAAAACAAACACACACAAAAATCTGCAAACAACCAAAAAAACAAACAAATAAACCAAGACCTAAGTAAATCCTCTTTTCAGCCTGTGACACATCTTTATTTCCTTTGATGTAAACTGTGTTCCCTTTAATCTTTGGGGGGTGGGCTTTAATGTAAACTGTGTCCCTTTTAATCTTTAGGGGAAAGGTTAGAAAGGAACCTTTGGAAGAAAAGTGTTCCTGATTCTCAAACCTTCTTGGCCTCTGGGAGGGGCCCACCCATCCATAAGGGAAACTCCCAGATAAGTAGTTTCATTTAATTGGAGATCTTGGCCCTTAGTCTCCCTAGCCTCAAAGCCTCAGAAGGCTAATAAAAGATGATTCTGAACCCTGAATCTTCACTAATGCCCTTCTGGACTTAGCCCGTTGGGTCTTTCTCAATGTAAAGCTATGTTAGCAGAAGTCCTAATAGGATTTAGCCCAATGAAGAAGATATTTTCTTCTCAGTGTAAACCCATCTTTGCAATAGTCCTAACAGGACCTTGCCCACTAATAAGGCTGCCTTCTTAACATACTATTTTCTTAGCGTAAATAAACCCATTTTTGCCACAAACCTCATGCCTATATTCATTGGGGTTTGCAAATTCTTTTGTAAAAACTGAAACAGGCCAAGGGGACCCCACTGCTGTTAGGGAATTTCTCAACCCCCAATTATTATACCTCAACATTTGGTGGCCCATTGCAAGGATCCCTGAAATTCTTGCCAAGGTAAGCCTTCTCTTGCTGTTGTTCCATAGCTAGGACAATCCAATATCCAGGAAAATTTGAGTCATTGAAAGCTCTATACTTAAGCAGAATTCCCTAGCTGGAGAAGTCTTCTGAACTCCTAACAGAAGTCAGAGAACTTCTTTCATTTCCCTCTCTAGGGACGTGTAAGAGAGGACAAGGCATTATAGAATCCAGGAAATCTAAGGTTTTTGGCAAAATGGGACAATATACCTCGATCTCTAAACTTAAGGATTCTTCCTTAGGCAGTATCTTACAAAAAACAGAGACAAATTTGGCTTAAAAGATCTCAAAATTAAAACCTTAAATTAAAGCAGCACTGCAGAATGTTGCTTAGATTTGCTGGAGGGAAATCAAACCTTTTAAATAACTCCCTCCTTTCTGTTCCTCTAGGAACACAGGATTCTTCCTTTGCACCCCTATTCAGTCCTTATCAGGAGATTTCGGAATCCCTTCCAGAACTCTGTCTCCCTCATCTCCTGAACCAGATCCTGAAACTTCCCTACCCCTACTCTTCAATTCCTCTAATACATGCCTCCTCCCCCAAAGAATACTGATTTTAACCTCTGCCCCATGAGAGAAACAGCAGACTCTTAGGGAGAGACATTCAGAGCAGATGTGGCTCTTTCAATGTCAAATCTTTCTTAACTAAGGAAAAAACCTGGCCTGAGGTCCTGAGGACCCCACCCAGTTTTTTGAGGGTCCAAGGCCAATGCCCTCCTTGATCTCCTCTGGGGAGATGTTAATATTAAACAATATGCCTTAGATATTTGGAAGAAGCTGCAGAAGCCAGCTTTGGGCCCTCAAACTTCTCCCACTCAGCTGTTAGAAAGAGCTTTGGGAATTTTTAATAATAGGAAGCAAACTACAGCAGAAGAAAAAGACGGTCTCAAATTTGGGTTGTTGTCATTTCAGGGAATCATAGGATTCATGGACAGAGTCATGAGGCCTGAAACTGTCCACCAAGGAAACCCCTACTCCTTGCCCTGAGTGCAACCAGGAGGGGCACTGGAGGAGGGACTGCCTACAGGGGACAAGCTGCCCCCACCCCCAATTCCCTGCCCTTCAGCAGGAGTTTGGGGCTTGGTCAAACTCCCACTGGCTCCACCATGACATTGGAACCCTGGCTATCCCTAGATACGGCCAATAAGACCACTGAATTTCTTTTTGCTACAGGGACTTCTCCTTCCCTCTTGTTCTGGCACTCTGGTCTCACTTGCTCCTGTCCCTATACAATGGAGATTTCAGGGGAACTTAAGAATTGTTTGGAGACTTTTCCTCTGTCTTGCCAGTTTGGTGACCTATTATTTAAACACTTGTGACTTATTATTCCCTCCTATCCTTCTCCCTTATTGGGATGTGATTTGATGATGAAACTGGGGACCTAATTTTCTTTTCTCAGACCTCCAGATGGTCTTTTTATGTTGCTCTCAAAGCCATCCCATATTCTCTCTGAAATCTGAGAAAAAATAAATTCCTCTGTTTGGGCCACTACAGACTTAATCAGGATCGAGAAATTTCTTAAGCACAAACTTTTAGCCAAAGAGTTAAGAGATTTGTAGCTACTTAACTTCAGTCTTATCTTTTTTTTTTTTTTTTTTGGGGGGGGGGGAATTATAGTATATTTTATTATAACTTTTTATTGACAAAACATATGCATGGGTAATTTTTCAACGTTGACCCTTGCAAAAACTTCTGTTCCAACTTTTCCCCTCCTTCCCTCCACTCCCTCCCTTAGATGGCAGGCAGTACCATACATGTTAAATATGTTAAAGTATGTGTTAAATACAATATATGTATACATATTTATACCATTATCTTGTTGCACAAGAAAAATCAGATTTGGAAAGAAAGTAAAAATAACCTGGGAAGAGAAACAAAAATGCAAGCAAACAACAACAGAAAGAGTGCAAATGCTATGTTGTATTGCAGTTTTATCTTGATCTGCAGTCCCAAAAGATAGGGCCAGGCCCTGGGGGATCCCAGATCTGTTGCCTATTCTCAAAGGAATTGAACTCAGTTTCCCTAGAATGGCACTTGTGCCTTAGAGAAGAAGTCTCAAAATTTACCCTAGGACACAAGAATATTTTAGAAATTTTAGATTTAGGACATCAGGGGCTTATTAGTGAGAAGCCTACCTTCAGCAGCACCCTGTAAGCTACATCATTGCCTCCTGGGACTTCTGCCCAGAAAACTGAACTCATTGCCCTGAGCAGAGCTTTGGAACTGAGGAAGAAAATGAGAGTGAACATCTATACTGACTCTAAATATGCTTTTCATATTTTACATGCTCATGGGGCTATATGGAAAGAAAGGGACTTTTGATAGCAAATAACTCTCCTATTGAATATGCAGGAGAAATTCTACAGCTACTACAGGCTGTCCATAAATTCAGAGAGGTTTCAGTCATAATTTGTAAAGGACATCAGAAGGGAGATTCACTTCCAGCCAAGGGGAATGGGTTTGCAGCTAAAGCTGCTGCTCATTCACCCCTGACTATGGCATCTTTAATCTCCCAGGTCCCTGATTCTTAAACACTTTCTTATAGCCCACAGGAACAAACACTCTTAAGCCAACTTTTAGCTGTTAAACCTCTCCCTCTCCTGAATCCTATTCAGAGAAGGGGCACATACCCAGGAGAGATTGGTTTCAAGTTGATTTTGGTCTTTGTTGACACCTTTACTAATTGGATAGAAGCTTTTCCCTGCAGGACTGAGAAGGCTCAGGAGATATCAAGCCTGCCTATCTCCTTGCACAGGGACAAATAGTCCAGCTTTTACTTCTCAGGTATTTCAGAGTACTCCTGTGAGCACTCTGGAGAAAGAAAGGTAAAATTGTCTGTGTCCTTCTTTCTCTCACTATAATCTCCTTCCTTCCTTCCTTTCTCACCATGAGAAGTTTGCTCCTAGCATTTTCTCTCTGGTTTTTCTTGATATCTTTCTATGGCTCCTTCCAGCAGTTAACTCCTCCTTAGTCTTTCAGCTAAGGAGCTCTGTGGCAGTGGGGCATTCAGGATTGTTGGGTAGGCTATTAGCATCCTTAAGCCAGCCTGCAGATGGGACCTGATGCAGTATTTGAAAAGACCTTTCCCAAATCTCACCTTCTCCACCTTGGATGCTACCCCACTTTTAATCTGCTTGTGAGATTTATTTCCTCCAGGCTCCAAATTATGATCTCCTAACTATTCCTTCAGTCTGAAGATCCTGGGACAACACTCCTTAGATGCTTCTGCTGCTATCTTCAGATCTCGCACTTCCCCTCCAGGATGAACCTCCATTGAAAATAGGGACAACTCTATGACCCTTGTCACCTTAAAGCAGCTACAGAAGATGAGATCTTCATCCCTTTGCCCCAAATGAATTTGGGGTGACTGCTTGATGGGGGGAAATGATGTAAATGGTGTCCCCTTTAATCTAATGGAGAGGCCCATCTATCCATAAGGGAAACTCCCAGATAAATAATCTCATTTAATTGGAGATCTTGGCCTGCAGCATAATCACCACCCTCTATTGAATTGAAAAATTAGCTTTAATCTCCTCAGCCTCAAACCTCAGAAGTCCAATAAAAGAGGACTCTGAATCCCCAAATCTTTACTGATGCCCTTCTGGACTTGGCCCATTGGACAATTCTCAGTGTAAACCCATCTTAGCAGAAATCCTAACAGGATCTTTCCCCCTAAGAAAGCTGTCTTCTTAGCATACTCTTTTCTTAGCATAAATAAACCCATTCTTGCCACAAACCTCAAGCCTGTATTCACTTGAGTTTGCAAATTCTTTTACAACACCTGTAACTGGCCAAGGGAGACCCCACTGCTGCTAAGGGATCTCTCAGCCCTCAACTGTCATACCTCAACACCTTCATCTCTAGTAAAATTTATATCTATATCTATATATCTATATATCCCTCTTTTGAGAGAGAAAAAAAGAGTGTGTATAGGGGGTGCAGAGAAAGACAGAAAAAAATCAATATGATTAATTCTAGAGTCATTTTCCAGAGGTTGCCCATTGTCCTTTGCCTTAAAATGGTAAATTTATTTATAGCAAAACTTGCTTAGAGTGAAATAAAAATCAGTTTATCTGTATTAGGAGACAAAATCCACTGCAAAAATAGACAACAAATAAATAATATTTAAAAGTAAATATGCCTCCCATATTTAGACTGAAGAGCAGGAGAAAGTGTATGTTTAAATTCGAAGTAAAACAGTGAAATTGTGTCCTAGGAAATTAATCCTTAGGCAGGTTAATGAAATTGATCAAGAACTAAAGAAGGGAGTAATCATTTATATAATGACTACCATCTGCTAGGCACTTTTCACATATAAGATTTCCTTTGATTTTTACAACTTTGTGAAATAGTGCTGCTATTATTCTTATTTAATAGTTGCGGTAACAGAGGCAAACAGATGTTGACTGATTTGCTCAATGTCACAGTGAGTGAGGCTAGATTTGAACTCAGATCTTTGGGACTTCAGGACAACTGCACCTACAGCAATCTATTCATTGTACCACTCAATTGCTCATGGTTACATTTGGTTGATGATGAGTGTCAATGATCTTTACTTGTGATCTATTGGTTACTAATACTGGCATTTATCTGTACCATCTCAGGATCCTTTCCTTTCCACAGAATTTCAAAGTTCCTAATCTTCCCTCCTCCTCCATATCTTCCTACTTTTGTCATCCTTGAGTCCTTTATTCCAATAGGGAAAACTACACTTCCCATCAGACCCCTTGCTAGTAAGGAGATAATTCATATGCTTCATATCTAGAGCATTTGGGTCAACCTATATGTGCCACTGTTCTAGCATTTGTCATTTCAAATCATCATGAAACAAGTTTCTCTAAGGCAACAAATAGCAAGAAGTTCCTTCTCTTGGAACAGTTTCCTAAAGTTTCAAATTTCATCAAAAGATGGCCATTAGCATTTAATTACCTATATGTGATAATAGGCTTTTTTATGTATTTAGGGATTTCACCTTTCAAAAAAGGATCAAGGGAAAACAAGCTCAGTTTCTCTTCTCTCTTACTAAAACCTTTGGAGATCAGAGTTTCAAACCAAACAGACACCTTTTGGTATCTAGGTTTACAAACCTGGGGCTAAATAAATTCCTCTTCCTTAGGGGAATGGGAGATGGTAATAAGCCTTCAAGAAAGCTCAAGGGATTTCTAGGACATCAAACAGTTCTTTTTAAAAAACCTTCTAATGAGTTAACTATAACCAAATCAGAAGCATATGGATGATTTCCCCTTATAGTCTTCTCACACTTGAAAATTAAAGTAAAAAGGATATCCCTGATGAATTTTTGGCATTATTGAAGGCAACACATTGATTTATATTAAAAAAAAAAAAAGCTAAGTTCAAGGAAATGATATCTTCAAAAGGGCTATTCATTTGCAATACACATTATATATTATGGCTGATATGGGGTATGTTTAAGTTTTCCACTGCAAAGAATTCAGTTTTAACTTATATGTTTTACTGTATCATTTCAATCAATTCAATGAGATAAAAGAGATATCTTTGAATGACACGATAAGAACGTTAATGGATCAATTCTGAGGTGCCAGAATAGGAAGGAGATGAGAGCATCATAAATATGGACTTGGAAAGGATCTTAGTAGCCATCTAGTCTAACGCTCATTTGTCAGATGAGGGAATTGAAGACCAATAATTTCTAGAAACTTATTCAAAGTTATCCAGCTAATATATATTAGAGATAGATTTTCAACAGAGATCACATGATTATTCTAGAGGCAATGCTTTTTCTAATGTGCCCGTCTCCCGAAGATATTATCATTCTCTCACTTTTCATTTGATATGATTTGATTTGTTGGAAGCAGTGACTATTACAGGTTCCTGAGAATCAGTTCACCACAATGATGAAAAGAAACAGGAAAATATCAAATGAGCAAATGAGCAAATGTAAGTTGTGTTTCTATGTCTTAAGTTAGATTAAATGTGACCTAAGGAAAAAAAAAAAGCAATTCTTTTTTCTTCTTTTTTTTTTTTTTTTTTTTTTTTTCTGGAGCATGTAACCACACATATTTCTTTGGAGATGAACTTTAAGCAAACTATATTGAATGAATGGGACAACCACTTTTCTAGGAGATTGCATTCTATGTGGCATAATAACATGTCCATCTTGAAATATTTAGAAAATTTATATGAATTAAATGTGAGTTAATCTGGTTTCGAAAAGACAACACTAAGGAGATAATGCTAGAAGGAAAAGTGACTATAAAGACCTGGAGACAAAAGGTAGAATGTTAATTAGGAGAGCTACAGCAAAGACAGTTTATTTCAAAAGAGAGTAATGTATACCAAAATAATTTTAAAATATAATGTATATTAATTCTTGAAAGAGCAATTAAAGACTGGTTGTAAATAGATTTAAATACTAAAATGGAAGAATTTCTCATTTATCTTAGAATCATTAAAAATGCTTATTGTTAGGGCAGAGAACAGTCAAACACTATGGATGGTAGATTTTAGAATCAATTATTATTATCAATTACATATTGTTATATAGAATCAATTAAGTTTGCATTAGACTTTTTACTCGCTTTGTCATATTTAGCTCAGTCTCCAAAATCTTTAACATTGCATCATATGAATTGTCATCTAGTTCTTCTGTCCTAGAACTTGGATTTTAAACAAATATAAAACACTGCCATTTATGGAATTACTTATCCTTGTTCACTTACTGTCATTCAGAAATGTGAGACCATAACATCTATATCATCATATAAATCATAGATCAAAATATTGAGCAAAATAAGGCCAAAGATGGAGCCTTGCAACAGGCCACTGAAGTTTTCCCTCCAAATTGACACTAACATCATATTTTGGTGACAGAATTGATTCCTCAATCAAATCTGAGTCCATCTAACTCTTTTATCACCTAGATTAGAAGTGTCAAACTAATGGCCCATGGCCACATAGATTAAAATATGTTTGAGAAACATTTAACAAATACATTAAAAACCAAATAGAACAGAGATCATTATATGTGCTTTTCTAAGTCACAGTAAGTTCCTTCTATATAATTTAGAGGTCCCCATTTCTATGTGCATTTCACACTACTGACCTAGATCACATCTCTCCAGCTAGTCTATCATGAGAGACTGTTAAATACCTTTGTGAAATACAATTATTATATCTATAGCATTTCTTTTTATTGAACAAAAAAATGTGCTCTCTTTCTGTGTGTGCATGTGTATCCATATACATAAATGGAAGGGACGTGAGACAAGTGGTAGAGTAGGAAAAAAGCAAATATAACAAAATTTTTTCTATGAATACTCAAAGGCAGAGAGAATGCCAGACCAATTAGTGATCAGGAATACAAGGAAAAAATGCAATGCATCATTTTTCCAGCCTAGATAAACATAAGAATATTTCTAAGCTGAATACCTATAGGTGCAGGAGAGGGGAGCTAGCTAGCCAGGAAAGCCCATGAAGGGCCTTACATCACTGACATTGAGTTGAGGCTTGTGGCTGTTTACCAAGGCAAAAAGTAAATGTATTTAAGGCAGAGAATAGAAGACAGTTGGCAGATATTGCTGTGTTGTTTGAATAGAGCCATGAAACTGACTAAGGCTGGGGACTTCTGCTAATCCAGACAAAGAAGGAGAATGGAAAGGAAAGATAAAGTCAAAATCTAGCAGGGATGATGCCTGATGTTCACAAAGCCATAGAAAAGGAACATGAAAAAAACTACGTAATTTTGACCTCACAGCAAGGTATCAGATTCATTTCATGGACCCAGACTAATGTCTGTAGCTGAGAAGCAATGGCAGAGAGATCAGATCAAGGGTTATAAATTTTTACTTTTGTTGCTATGAATTTTTAGAGGCTTCTAAAAGACAAAAGGCTGAGGTAAACAGCTATCTGTTAAAGGCCCTCACCACCAGGGACATAATCATAGTTTTGTCACTTAAATCATGATCTGCAGCTTGTAAAACTCAGACAAAGATGGCAAAAAATCACACTATGTCCTAAATAGATGACTTCTGATATACTAAAAGTTTGCTGCTACTTGGTCTGAACCATTCATTATATTCTTAGACAACACATTTTTTCAATACCTGAATTTTTTTTCAAAAGTACAAAAACAGTAACTCTCACTAGAGTTAATATAGATCAAGGATGTCCATGACACAAACTCAGAAGAAAGAAAAGTTCTTCAAATTTTATTATTCATACATCTATAAGCAGCAGCTCAAAGAAAAATGCAATTTGACTACAAGAACAATTAAAAGTTCTGGAATAAATAATGTGAGTTAAAAGTAACATTATGAATGAAACAGTATTTCAAGATGAAAATATTTAGAAAAAAGATATCTATAGGAAAAAATTGGGGGAAATTGATAGTTTGCTGGAAAAGATACAAAACTTTACTCAAGTAACAAACTCTGAAAATTAGAATGGATCAAATAGATGTGATTAAAACACAAAATACAACAAGGCTGAATAAATATATAGTCTGAATAAAATGTGAAGTATTTAATATTAAAAATAATTCACCAGGAAAACAAGTGAAGGAGAGAAAAAATTCAGACATCTTTGGACTAAAATACCTGAGACTCATAACTATAAAAAAGTCCAGATAACTTATTTTTTAAAATTTCACAGGGGAAGAGTGATAGTGAGAGTCAAGATGATGAAGAAAATATAAAAACTTAGCTGAGCTTTCCCAAATTCCCCTCCAAATAACTGTAAATAATGGCTCAAAATCAATTCTAAAGAGACAGAATCTACAAAAGAAGGAGGTTAAACAATCTTCCAGATTAAAAAAAAAAAATTAGAAGGACTGGAAAGGCCTATCTTATTTATGTAAAAGGGTATGCATTCCAGTATAAGTGGTGTCCAGGAAAGCCAGTAGGAGATCCCTGCCTTCAGCACAGGTCAGCAATTGATGCCTTGCACTTATGTCCAACAGGCCAGTAGTATAGAGAGTTAGTTGTGAAGCCTCCATTCCCTGGCATAGCAGGGAATTCATCAAGTCCAGCGGCCCTGGGGCAGCAGGCCAGTAACCAGAGCCTTGATTTTCTACCACAAGAAGCTTGGGACAGTGCTCCCTGAGTCCCAGGAGTAGAGGACAACTTTAAAAATCAAAAATTGGTTGGAAAATGAGCAACAAAAATAAATAAATAAATAAATAAATTTGAGCATACAAACTTGTTAAAAGTTACAGAGAAGATCAAGACATAAACACAAAACAATATACAAATGCCTATTATATGAATCTTAAAGAGTTATTAATTTCAGACCTAAAATTTTCAATTCCTAGAAGAGCTCAAAAGGATTTAAAAAATCAAATAAGAGAGGTAAAGGAAAAATTGGGAAAAGAAATAAAAGTTATTCAAGAGATTCATGAAAAAAAAAAGCCAATACCTTGGTAAAGAAAGCACAAGAAATAGTTTAAACATGCACAACACTTCACTAAGGAAAATTACTTCTTAGCAAGTAGAATTGGCAAGTGGAAAAGGAAATATCAAAGCTAACTATAAAAAATCCTTAAAATATAAAATTGGGCAAAGAACAATTAATGACTCTTTGAGACCTCAAGAATCAACCAAAGAAAAGCAAATGAATAAAAATAGAAAAAAAATGAAATATTTTCATTGGGAAAAATGACACAGAACTGATCCAGGAGAGATAATATAAAAACTCTTGGGCTACCCAAAAACCCAGGAGTGAAGAAAAAAAGAGCCTGGACAACATCTTTTGAGAAATTATCAAAAAAAGCTATTTTGATAACCTAGAACTAGAAAGTAAAATAGTAATTGAAAGAATAAATGAATCAGTTCTTTAAAAAGAAAGCAATATGAAAATTCCTAAGAATGTTATAGCCAAATTCCAGAACTCTCAGGTCAGGGAGAAAATATTGCAAAGAGCCAGAAAGAAACAATTCAAATATCAAGAAGACACAGTCACAATTACACAGAATATGGCAGGTTCTACACAAAAGAATCAGAAGCTTTGGGAAATGATACTCTGAAAGGCAAAGGAGATTGAATTACAACCAAGAATCACCTACCTAGAAAGACTTTAAGGCAAAAAAAAAAAAAAAATTCAATGAAAAAACATCTTTCGAACATTGCTAACAAAAAGAACAGATATCAATAGAACATTCAGTTTTCAAATATAATACTCAAGAGAAGTATAAAAAGGTATATGGGAAAGAGAAAAAAAGGGCATTCAATATGATTAAACTGTTTACAACTCGACAGGAAGATGATACAAGAAATAAATCACTATTATAGTAATTACAAAAAGTATACAGAGACAGAAGGTATTGATATAATTTAATGTAATCTGATGATATTAAAAATGGAGTGAAAAAGAAGATTGTAGTGGGACAAAAAGGGACAAATGTGAAAGAAGGTGGCCTTCTTGTGCCAATTCTCAAACTATATTATAAAGCAGTAATTATAAAAACTATTTGATACTGGCTAAGAAAGAGTGGTGGATCAATGGAATAGATTAGGTATAGGAAACAGTAGCAAGTAACCATTGTAATCTTGTGTTTGATAAATTCAGAAATAGGATACCCATCAATTGGAGAATGGCTAAGTAAAATATATCAATGTTATGGAATATTATTGTTCTGTAAGTAATGACCATCAGGATGAATACAGAGAAGCTTGGAGAGATTTATATGAACTGATGCTAAGTGAAATGAACAGAACCAGGAGATCTTTATACACTTCAACAACATTATTATTTGAGGATCAATTCTGATGGAAGTGGCTATCTTCGGCAATGAGAGGATCCAAATCAGTTTCAAGTGATCAGTAATGAACAGAACCAGCTACACCTAGCAAAAAAACACTGGGAAATGAATGTGGATTACAACATAGCATTTCCACTCTTTCTCTTATTGTTTGCTTGCATTTTTGTTTTTCTTCTCAGGTTATTTTTATCTTCTTTCTAAATCAGATTTTTCTTGTGCAGCAAGATAACTGTATAAATATGTATACATATATTGTATTTAACATACACTATGGCATATTTAACATGTGTGGGACTATCTGCCATCTAGGGGAGGGAATGAAGGGAAGGAGGGGAAAAGTTGGAAAAGAAGTTTTTGCAAGGATCAATGTTGAAAAATTACCCATGCATATGTTTTGTCAATAAAAAGCTATACTAAATTTTTTTAAGTTTGTTATTTTCTCAAAACCACAGAGTCTTTCTGATTGGTTGAATCAGCCTGTACATTCCTAGCCCCCCAATTCCTTGTTTGCTCAAGGCTTCTATTGATCATTTAATTGTTCTGTGAATCCTAACTTTCCTTAACCTCTCACTTTCTGAAAACCTCTTGGTCAGTGGTACCCACTACCCCATACTATCTCAAAGCTTGCAACACTGTGGAAACCCAACTTTTCAGCATTTCTCACAATTTTCCATTTCTGTTTTAATGAGGATTTGGTTTCCACATCTTTTCTGTTGCCCCTTCTTCAAACTTTTTAACATCATCGATATTTTAATCTTCATTAAAAGTAATCATTCTAATTTAACATTTCTCTTTAAACTAAAAACTTATAACCTGAAAGGAATAAGACTTACAAAGGAATACAATAAATCTGGTGCAAACAAGATGATAAAACAATATGTTCCACAATCCTTAATTATGTATATGGTTCTGAGTAGACCCTCAGCTAGAACCCATCATCCCCTTTTTTCTGTCTTTGGGGTGATGGAATTCCAGGGATAATTCCATAGGAATTATAACTACTTCAAGCCGGAAAAGGGTGTAGAGTTGAGTAATCTTAAAGGGTAAACTTTTAAGAACCTTATTTCATACAGATTTATGCATCTATCAACAGATAGACTGACTAGGCCAAATATTCATTTACCTACTTATTTATGATATAATGACCATCTTTTTCAGATTGAAAACTTCAATTCCTTACATACTTGTATTGTGCTCATGATTTCTATTGATCACTTATTCTGATTAAAGAAGCTTTCCATAAGAGGAAAAATCTGGGATATAATAATCACAAACTGGTCCTTCAGGCCTCAGTCTGGGAGTGTATCCATGATAGGAAAAAAAACATCCTTAGCTATGTTGACAACCAATTATGCAGTAACAATTCTACTTTATAGCCATTTAGGAATCATCAGGTGGGTTTTTATTGAAAGGAACTCGCTTGGAAAATTGAGTCAGAAAATGGAGAAGGATCCCACCTAAGCAAAGTCCAAGACTGTTTTCCAACTTTTGCCCAGATAGTTACCTCCACCTCTAACAGTTCAAGATCATATTCCTCTGAGTAGATAGTGGCACATTTCTCTCATATGGTGGATTACAGACTTGATAACTTTGTTACACAAACATATCTGAATTCAAAACTCTAAATATATCAGCTACAGTCCCAAGAGATTTTATCTTTTAAGCAAGCCTTTATCAAGTCTCATCAATCAAAGCTTCAGGTAAATTTAGTTCTCAAGGGTCACATATCCTAAATAAATATTGACTACAATCCTACATTAATAACAATAAGACATTCATCCTCAAAAGTTCTTAAGTTTGAAGAGTTTTCTGTTTTAAATCCCTCCTTAATTTATCTATAGAGGGTTTCTCATAGGAATTACCCCCCAGTATTATTTGTTTGTTTGTTTTCTCCATGTTCTCCAATTTTCCTGGTTCAGAAATAGGTCCATTAACTGGTGTAATGATTCCAACCTCCTTCAGTAGTTTTTATAGCAGTCTCAGTAGTTAACAAAATCTGATATGGCCTATCCCTGTTAGGAAGTAAAAATCCTTTCCAGGATTTTTTATCAGAACCCAGTCATCTGGTTTGAATGGATGTACAATGAATTTAAGAGGTGGAGTCTAAGCAAGGAGTCCTTTCAATCGAAATTGTGAAAGACAAGTAGATATTGCCAGTATATAGTCTCTTAGAAACCTATCCTTCCTCTGAAAGAATGGGACTTCTTCTTCCCTCCTCCCCTCCCCACTTTTGAGTAAGGCATACAACTTTTCAAAGGGTGATAATCCTATATCCAGCCTAGGGGCTGTTCTGACTCTGAAAAGTGCTTGTGGCAAACATTTCATCCATTGTCCTAGTCAATCCTTTACACTAACCCAAATGGACTTTGCTGACCCCAGCTGCCTGGGCTGAACTCAGAGGATAGGCTTCTACCCATCCAGTTAATTGATCTACAATTACCAGTAAATGTTTCAGTTTCCCAATTAGTGGGTCAGTGAAATCTACCTGAATACTTTGGAATGGTCTCAGTGAGATTTCCCTTCCCCACTTCATTTGTTTCCTCAGGACCTTTTTGTTAACCTTCTTTCATATCATACATCTTTGTGTGATTTGTTTTGCCACTGTATAAATCCCAATATACCCAAATTGTTTAAGAATCATATCCCACAGTGCTTGGGTTCAACTGCCCTTCAGCCTACAGATCACGGGATGACTGACTGGGACACACAACACCCCTCAGATGCCCTGCTGATGTTTTCAGATCTCACACCTCCCCTCTTGGCATGAACCCCCAAGTGAACCTTGGGATATCTCTACGACCCTTGCCAGCTCAAAGCAATTACAGAAGAAGAGACTTTTGCCCCTTTACCCCAAATGAATTTTGGGGTGACTGCTTGAAAGAGGGGAAATGATGAGGGGACCCTGAAACTGTTCTCCTTGAACAGTTGGTGAACCCTGGGTGAGCCCTGAAACTCTCCTGACAGGGACCCACCCTTCAGGGCAGTTAAATGGTTTCATTAAGATTGGCCCAGGACTACTCTCTAATTAGCTCAAACTTCAGTGGTCTCATTTAGCTGGAGATCTAGATTTCTATCGACCTCTACTGAGCTGAAAATTGGCTCAAGATCATTCCCAGAATGATCTCATTCAACCAGAAATCTAGGCCTGGGGGCAATTTCATCATTGAAGGAATCTTATTCAATTGAAATCTCAGTTTCAGATTCCTTATAAAAAGGGGCAATTTGGGTCTCATTTCTTTGCAGAAGCTCCAAAGCAGGACCATGCCTTATCAAGGAACCTCTCTCTCTCTCTCTCTCTCTCTCTCTCTCTCTCTCTCTCTCTCTCTCTCTCTCTCTCTCTCTCTCTCTCTCTCTCTCTCTCTCTCTCTCTCTCTCTCTCTCTCTCTCTCTCTCTCTCTCTCTCTCTCTCTCTCTCTCTCTCTCTCTCTCTCTCTCTCTCTCTCTCTCTCTCTCTCTCTCTCTCTCTCTCTCTCTCTCTCTCTCTCTCTCTCTCTCTCCTTGGTATAACTGCTTGCGAGGACCCTTTTCCTGCTGTGAAGACACCCTTTTCTCAGTGTTAACCCCTCTTTATCTGTCTCTCTGCCAGGATTTCTCTGCTAGACTTTATTTCGCTGTCAGAACTTTGCCACTGTGAAAGTCAGTGTCCTAGCAAAAGCTGACTGACTTCTCAGTGCCAATAAACTTCTTTTTGCCAGTCTAACTTTCCAGGTTCATGAATTCTTTCACATTAGACCTGTGCCTACCAAAGAGGGGTTCCCACAACTCTTTGCCCTACCATTAACCTCATCACAATGACTCTCCATGTGGAGAATTCGCATCAGTTCTCTTGTTATCCCTTTGCTTAATCTTTCTCATCTTTGATAGCCTCTAATTTAGATAACTTTTCTGTTTCCCTTTGATTAAAGATGGGGATCACTTTAGAAGGATCTATCTGAGGTACTAAGACTAACATAGGGTTTTCTTTATCACTTAGCCTAGCTCACCTTGCTTCCTCATCTGCAAGCCTATTTCCCCTCACTTCTAACTTCTCTTTTGGTGACCTTTGATGTGTATTTCTGATGGCAATAATAATTTTTCTAACATTTGTTTGATTACTAATCAATAAACTAATGTTCACCATGAGCCAAATCCTTTTCCTTACTATTTACAAGGTCCCATTCCCAAATTTTCCCAAAAGTATGGCTTACCCCATAGGCATATTAGGAATCTGTATATATAGTTCCTTCTTTCTCACTCAATTTCTTAAGGCCTGATTTAGAGAATAGAGTTCACATGTCTGTGCTGACCAATTCTTTGGCAGTAATCCAGACTCTTGGACTGACCAATCTTTCCCATTTATAGTTGCATAATCTTTCCTTCTCTTTCCTTCAACCACTCCTGGAGACCCATCTATAAACAATCATTCTCCTGTTTCAAAAGGAATATCACTCAAATATGATCTAACTTGGGTTTTGGAAGTCTATTATATTCAGACAACTATGTTCAGGTTCTGCCTGACGATTACAATTCTGAGTGTTTAAAACCAAGTCATCTTTTTCCAGCAATAATGATTCATATTTTAAAATTCTTGAATCAGTCAGCCAACGACCTGCCCTTTGGTTTAGGATAATCCAAACTTGATGTGGGGTGGTTACAATCAATGTTCCCCCAAAAATAAATTTTCTACTTTTTGATACCAACAAGGTTGTTTCAGCTACTGCTTGTATATACTCAGGCCATCCCCTGGAGACAGTAATTTGGATAAAAAGACATTGGTTGCTTTCTCCAGCCCATAACAGAGTTAAAACTCCCAAGACAGTTCATTTATTTACTCAAGCTTTTTAAAGACGGGGCCAGTTCACTGTCCCTCAGACTGTTGGGTGGCCGGACTATAGTAAAAACAAAAACTTTGTTTTGTGGGCTTTTAAATAAAGAAACTTTATAGCCCTGGGTGAGGGGGATAATCATCCACAGCTGCCACATCTGGCCCACGGGCCATAATTTGAGGACCCCTGATCTACAGTAACAAACAGATGGAAAGGTTTGTTAAGGGTAGACACGGCAAATACTGGAGCTGTAACCAGAGCTTGCTTTTACTTGTTGAAGCATTTCTTTGTCTTCTTTTAACCATTCTAACTGCTCTGGCTCTTCCTCTAATAGTTGATCAATAACCAGTTACAGCCCTTTCCTTCCCTCTATCAGGATGGCTACTAACACAGGCAATAGCCTGATGATTATTTAATTTCTGTTGAATCAACCTTCACCCTCCCATGATTCCCTTCTCCTACCCAAACTTCTAGACCAATATCTTTATAGGATTCAGTACTTAACAAATGTAGTCTAACAGCCAATTGTTCCAAAACACTTTTATCTCTAGATCTAATTTAAGAATTAAATTTCTTCGCAACAGTTTTATTCCTGCTTCTGGGACAAATTAAAATGTGACAAACACAAACATGATCTTTTTAGATTAATTATCAGAGAATTTTGTTTCAATACCCATTTTTTTAAGTTAAAATCAAATCAAATACAAATTTAAACTTATAGCAATACTTCAATATAAATACACATATATTTCTAAAATCTTATACTAGAGTAAACATGTTCACAAACACACAAAATTTAAGATAGCAGAAAACTGTTCTTTCAAGCAGGACTTTAAGAAATTGGTGAACTTTAGGATCCTGGGGGAGAGTATTGGAGAAATTTGGACCCAGTTGTCTGGCTGCAGGTCTATGGCACAGTGACTAGTCCACCTTGTCAGAATGCCAGGGAGGGGGCCATGTATAAGATATTGGGGCACCAGTATTAACTCCAAAAGAATACAGACAGGAAGGGACACTAGCCTAGCTAGGATAGATTTCACAAGCCCCTCCGAGAGGGCATTTTTGTTTTTGTTTTTTTAATAAGCCACAAGTTCTGGCCCTAGGAAGGCTTCCAGTCATGTAAATTAGGCCCACTTAAAAATGCAATAGACTAACTCCAGTTAACTGACCGAGAGAGAGTGCCAAGGAACTTAATGATTAGTCTCAAAATCCCCAGAATCTGCTGAAATGTTTCAACAATTCTATAACCTTAACTATTTTTGCACATCCAAATTGGTCAGTCTTATGTACACAGAAATATATCAAGATATATTTTTTTTTGTTTTCTTTTCTTTTTGAAGCAGCAGTTAAAAACTTTCCCTTTCTCAGAACTAATCCTTTCTCTCTCTAGCTAAAGGCTATTTGCATAAGTCCAATTATGTTCAAAACAAGTGCTTTTAAATCTCAAATGGCTAGATCTTTTTTCTTTATAATTCCACTGAGAGAAACACAGAAAACAAAACACGGGCTCACACACACAAAAACAGACAAACACAAACTGCTTTTAAATTCCTCTTCCTTCTGTCTAGCACACAGTTAGTTGTCTCTTCCTTGTCCCTACTCCTGGGAGCATCCTCCCAATCTCTTCCTGGGCATTCCTCCCCTTTCCCTAGGCCTAGAACTTGTTCCTTCCATTTGCAGATGCAGCAATTTTTGGCGCAGCCCAAAGCTGCCCGCTTTGGCTTTCCCTTAGAAAGGAACATCCTGGACCAACAAAGGGTGTTTCTTACCTTTTTGTTCAATATATTGACTTGCATGGTCTGCTGGCTGGCTCCCCGATCATTAAGATTCTTCAGGCTACTTCAAGACTCGTGGTTTGAAGTTGTGAGTTCGAAAGGAAAGGTTTAACCTCCAGGACCCTGGAAATCAATGCAAGCACTCTTCCCAAGGATTCTTACTCTACTCCATCCAAGATCTGCGAGTCAAGCCTTACATGTTGGGTGCCAAAATTGTTAAAAAATAACACTCTTGACACTGAAAATCAGATACCAAGGAAAATTTATTAAAGAAGAAGTTTAAGGAATCATCTTAATGTTTCTGGCCACAAATGAGTCCCACTCCTCTTCAGGAAGAAGGAGCAGAGAGTCCACAAATGGGGGAACCTTTATACTTGCTCATGTGATGCAGCTCCTCCCTTCAGACAGTGATTGGTCTATTTTATCAGGGTTACAGCCTTTCTGATATGCCTACTACATGGTTCCCTTTAATATGTATAAAAAAACAGCCCCCCCCCCCCCCCAGCCATACATCCCATGTTCAAAAATGGCAGAAAACTCCTCCTCTGGGGTTTGTTGTTTAATATACAATTAGCCTATTAAGCAGACTCAATAATGATTTGGTCAAGTCCCGTCATTGACCCCAACTAGTTTGGCTAGATGGGCTGTTATCTTAAATTTGTGGTTTTCTCAAAACCACAAGAGTCTTTCTGATTGGTTGAATCAACCTGTGCCTTCCTCTCCCCCCTCTACCCCCTCCAATTCCTTGTTTGCTCAATGCTTTTATTGATCATTTAATTGTTCTATGAATCTTAACCTTCCTTAACATCTCATATTCTGAAAATTTCTTGGTCAGTGGGTACTCACTGTCCTAAACTACCTCAAAGCTTGCAATACCGTGGAAACCCAATTTTTCAGCATTTCTCACAGTATGACCAAATAAGAGATAAAAAACATTGCTATATTAAAAATGGACAATTTTGATTATATTAAATTAAAAACATTTTTGCACAAATATAACCAAAGCAGCCAATATTAGAAGGAAAGCAGAAATCTGAGAAACAATTTTTACTCCAAATGTCTTTAATAAAGGACTCAAATACATAGAGTAGTGATTTAAATTTATATGAAAACAAATCATCTCCCAATTAATAAATGGTCAGTAATATAAACAGGTAATTTTCAGATAAAGTTATCCAAGGTATTTATAGTTATATAAAATGCTTTAAATCATTTTTATTAGAGAAACAGAAATTAAAACAATTTTGAGGTACTACCTCACATCTATCAGATTGGCTAATATGACAAGAGGAAATTAATAAACGTTGGAGAGAATTAGGAAAAATGCAAAACTAATACACTATTGCTAGAGTTGTAAACTGATCTAACCATTCTGAAGGGTGATTTGAAACTGTGCCCAAAGGGCTGTAAAACAGTGCACAGTGTTTGGTCCAGTAATACCAACCCTAAATGTACATCCTAAAGACATTAAAAAAAGGGGAAAGTACACATTTATATAAAATATTTATGGATTTTTTTTGGAGATACTCATTAATCAGGTAATGGCTGGATGAATTGTTACATATGTTTGTAATTGAATATTACTGTGTTATAAGAAAAGATAAGGAGGCTGTCATATAGATCTATAAAATAAAAATGTTCATAAACTAATTTTAGTAGTTTGATGATATGGCATAGAATAAGGTTAAGACACATATGAACATATTAAAAATTGAAGTGAACAAAACCAGGAGAACAATTCTATTCGATAAAAGAAATACTGTTGCATAGTCAAATATGAATGACAGCTATTTTTAGCAATACAATGATCCAAGATAATTCCATTGCAAATCAAAGCATTCTATTTTTTTCTTTCTTATCTTTTGAATCTATTCTTTTACAACATAATTAAAATGGCAATATGGTTTGCATGACTGAACATATAAAATTGCTTACTCTCTAAAAGAAAAAGGAGGTGAGAGAGAAAGACAAATTATGAAGCTCAAAAAATTTTAAAAAGTAGTAAAATTGGCTTTTCACATATCTGGGAAAAATAAAATAGTTTTAAAATGTTTTAAAACATACATGCTACTCAGAATGAAAAAAAAGAGACAGAAATAACATTTCTGTATCCCAATACAGCTTAGCATCAATGGGTTCTTTGGCTTTTGATATTTCCACTGAAGCAAAAGGGAGCCTTTCACTCAGAGATATAAAATATAACCTGTTGCAGGCTAAAGAAAATTTAAGGAGCATATATTCCAATTCCATTCATTTTGCAGATGAAAAAATACTGAGGCCAAGAGAAGTGAAGTGAAGCATTAACCCACAGTCACCTAGCCAATTAATAGTTAAATATATATATGTTCTTTCCACTTCACCATATCTTTCAATGTGGACGATACAGTCTCCCGTATCTCAAAGTATGTCCATTGTTGTTGACAATTTAAATGTCACTCACTGTCTTTAATTCTTTCTAATTCAAACAGCACTATTCAGATAGCATTTCCTCACTTTGATTTTATATTTTTGAATAGGATTATTACACCAGAAGAGTCTTTTGTGTAGTGTCAAACAGGTTTTCTTTTCCCATCTTTTTTTTTCTCCTTCCTCTCTATTAACAATCTTCTTCTGCCATATGGGGGGAAGCAATTCTAATCTAAGAAAACAATTCTATTTTTTTTTAATTTTATTTTATTTAATAATAACTTTGTATTGACAGAATCCATGCCAGGGTAATTTTTTACAACATTATCCCTTGCACTCGCTTATGTTTCCTTTTTTCCCCTCCCTCCCTCTACCCCCCCCCCAAGATGGCAAGCAGTCCTATATATGTTAAATATGTTGC
This sequence comes from Antechinus flavipes, assembly GCF_016432865.1. Classification (NCBI taxonomy): domain Eukaryota; kingdom Metazoa; phylum Chordata; class Mammalia; order Dasyuromorphia; family Dasyuridae; genus Antechinus; species Antechinus flavipes. The sequence continues at coordinate 215,507,469 of NC_067401.1, read as the reverse complement.
AGTATATCCTAGATATAATACATATTTGCAGAACCAAACAGTTCTCCTGTTGCACAGGGAGAATTGGATTCAGAAGGTAAAAAATAACTCGGGAAGAAAATCAAAAATGCAAATAGTTCACATTCGTTTCCCAGTGTTCCTTCTTTGGGTGTAGCTCTTTCTGTCCATCATTTATCCATTGAAACTTAGTTAGGTCTCTTTGTCATAGAAATCCACTTCCATCAGAATACATCCTCATACAATATCGTTGTCTAAGTGTATGATGATCTCCTGGTTCTGCTCATCTCACTTAGCATCAGTCCATGTAGGTCTCTCCAAGCCTCTCTGTATTCATCCTGTTGGTCATTTCTTACAGAACAATAATATTCCATAGCATTCATATACCACAATTTACCCAGCCATTCTCCAATTGATGGGTATCCATTCATTTTCCAGTTTCTAGCCACTACAAACAGGGCTGCTACCAACATTTTGGCACATACAGGTCCCTTTCCTTTTTTTAGTATTTCTTTGGAGTATAAGCCCAATAGAAACACTGCTGGATCAAAGGGTATGCACAGTTTGATAACTTTTTGGGCATAATTCCAGATTGCTCTCCAGAATGGTTGGATTCGTTCACAACTCCACCAACAATGCATCAGTGTCCCCGTTTTCCCGCATCCTCTCCAACATTCATCATTATTTTTTCCTGTCATCTTAGCCAATCTGACAGGTGTGTAGTGATATCTCAGAGTTGTCTTAATTTGCATTTCTCTGATCAATAGTGATTTGGAACACTCTTTCATGTGAGTGGTAATAATTTCAATTTCATCCTCTGAAAATTGTCTGTTCATATCCTTTGACCATTTATCAATTGGAGAATGGCTTGATTTTTTATAAATTTGAGTCAGTTCTCTATATATTTTGGAAATGAGGCCTTTATCAGAACCTTTAATTGTAAAGATGTTTTCCCAGTTTGTTGCTTCCCTACTAATCTTGTTTGCATTCGTTCTGTTTGTACAACGGCTTTTTAATTTGATATAATCAAAATTTTCTATTTTGTGATCAGTAATGGTCTCTAGTTCATCTTTGGTCACAAATTTCTTTCTCCTCCACAAGTCTGAGAGATAAACTATCCTATGTTCCTCTAATTTATTTATAATCTCATTGTTTATGCCTAGATCATGGACCCATTTTGATCTTATCTTGGTATATGGTGTTAAGTGTGGGTCCTTGCCTAATTTCTGCCATACTAATTTCCAGTTATCCCAGCAGTTTTTATCAAATAATGAAATCTTATCCCAAAAGTTAGAATCTTTGGGTTTGTCAAACACTAGATTGCTATAGTTGACTATTCTGTCTTGTGAACCTAACCTTTTCCACTGATCAACTAATCTATTTCTTAGCCAATACCAAATGGTTTTGGTGACTGCTGCTTTATAATATAATTTTAGATCAGGTACAGCTAGGCCACCTTCATTTGATTTTTTTTTTCATTAATTCTCTTGAGATTCTTGACTTTTTATTGTTCCATATGAATTTTGTTGTTATTTTTTCTAAATCATTAAAATATTTTCTTGGAAGTCTGATTGGTATAGCACTAAATAAATAGATTAGTTTAGGGAGTATTGTCATCTTTATTATATTTGCTCGGCCTATCCAAGAGCACTTAATATTTTTCCAATTATTTAAGTCTGACTTTATTTGTGTGGAAAATTTTTTGTAATTTTGCTCAAATAATTCCTGACTTTCCTTTGGTAGATAGATTCCCAAATATTTTATGGTATCAACAGTTATTCTGAATGGAATTTCTCTTTGTATCTCTTGCTCTTGGATTTTGTTGGTGGTGTATAAAAATGCTGAGGATTTATGGGGATTTATTTTGTATCCTGCTACTTTGCTAAAATTTTGAATTATTTCTAATAGCTTTTTAGTAGAATCTCTGGGGTTCTCTAGGTATACCATCATATCATCTGCAAAGAGTGATAGTTTGGTTTCCTCATTGCCTACTCTAATTCCTTTAATCTCTTTCTCGACTCTTATTGCAGAGGCTAGTGTTTCTAATACAATATTGAATAATAATGGTGATAGTGGGCAACCTTGCTTCACTCCAGATCTTACTGGGAAAGGTTCCAGTTTTTCCCCATTGCATATGATGCTTATTGAAGGTTTTAAATATATGCTCCTGACTATTTTAAGGAAAAGTCCATTTATTCCTATGCTCTCAAGTGTTTTTATTAGGAATGGCTGTTGGATTTTATCAAATGCTTTTTCTGCATCTATTGAGATGATCATATGGTTTTTGTTTGGTTGGTTATTGATATAGTCAATTATGTTAATAGTTTTCCTAATATTGAACCAGCCCTGCATTCCTGGTATAAATCCTACTTGGTCATAGTGTATTATCCTGGGGATGATTTTCTGTAATCTTTTTGCTAATATTTTATTTAAGATTTTAGCATCAATATTCATTAGGGAGATTGGTCTATAATTTTCTTTCTCTGTTTTCAGCCTACCTGGTTTAGGTATCAGTACCATGTCTGTGTCATAAAAGGAGTTTGGTAGGACTCCTTCAATCCCTACTTTTTCAAATAGTTTATTTAACATTGGAGTTAATTGATCTTTAAATGTTTGATAGAATTCAGATGTAAATCCATCTGGTCCTGGGGATTTTTTCTTAGGGAGTTGATTGATAGTTTGTTGTATTTCTTTTTCTGAGATGGGAGTGTTTAGGATATTTACTTCTTCCTCTGTTAGTTTAGGCAAGCTATATTTTTGGAGGTATTCTTCTATTTCATTTAAGTTGTCGAATCTATTGGCATAAAGTTGGGCAAAGTAACTCCTAATTATTGCTCTAATTTCCTCTTCGTTAGTGGTGAGTTCTCCCTTTTCATTTTTAAGACTAACAATTTGATTTTCCTCTTTCCTTTTTTTAATCAGATTTACTAAGGGTTTGTCTATTTTGTTGGTTTTTTCATAGAACCAACTCTTAGTTTTATTAATTAATTCAATAGTTTTTTTACTTTCAATTTTATTGATCTCTCCTTTTATTTTTAGAATTTCAAGTTTAGTGTTTGACTGGGGGTTTTTAATTTGTTCCTTTTCTAGCATTTTTAGTTGCAAGCCCAATTCATTGACCTTCTCTTTCTCTATTTTATACAAATAGGCCTCTAGAAATATGAGATTTCCCCTTATTACCGCTTTGGCTGCATCCCATACATTTTGGTATGATGTCTCATTATTATCGTTTTCTTGGATGAAGTTATTAATTATGTCTATAATTTGCTGTTTCACCCAATCATTCTTTAGTATGAGATTATTTAGTTTCCAATTATTTGTTGGTCTACTTTCCCGTGGCTTTTTATTGAATGTAATTTTCAATGCATCGTGGTCTGAAAAGGATGCATTCACTATTTCTGCCTTACTGAATTTGAATTTGAGGTTTTTATGTCCTAATATATGGTCAATTTTTGTATAAGTTCCATGAACTGCTGAAAAGAAGGTGTACTCCTTTCTGTCCCCATTACATTTTCTCCAGAGATCTATCATATCTAATTTTTCTAGTATTCTATTTATCTCTTTGACTTCTTTCTTATTTATTTTGTGGTTTGATCTAATTCTGAGAGTGCAAGGTTGAGATCTCCCACTATTATAGTTTTACTGTCTATTTCTTCTTGCAGCTCTCTTAATTTCTCTTTTAAGAATTTAGATGCTACACCACTTGGTGCATATATGTTTAATATAGATACTGCTTCATTATTCATTCTACCCTTTAGCAAGATATAGTGCCCTTCCTTATCTCTTTTGATTAGATCAATTTTTGCTTTAGCTTGATCTGAGATCAGGATGGCTACCCCTGCTTTTTTGACTTCACCTGAAGCATAGTAGATTTTGCTCCAACTTTTTACCTTTAACCTGCATGTATCTGCCCGCTTCAGGTGTGTTTCCTGTAAACAACATATTGTAGGATTCTGGCTTTTAATCCATTCTGCTAACCGCTTCCTCTTTATGGGGGAGTTTACCCCATTCACATTTATGGTTAGAATGACCAATTCTGTATTACTTGCCATCTTGTTAACCCCGGTTTATGCTTTTCTCCCTTCTTTCCCCTTTCCCCCCCTTCCCAGTATTAAGCTTGTGAGCACCACTTGCTTCTCACAGCCCTCCCTTTTTTAGTATCCCTCCCCCCCCTTAAAGTTCCTCCCCCTATCTTACCCCTTTCCCTCCCAGTTTCCGTATTCCCTTCCACTTAGCTTATTCCTTCCCTTTTCACTTTTCCCTTCTCACTTTTCAATGAGGTGGGAGAAGTTTCACCATAGATTGAATATGACTAAAATTTTTCTCTTAAAGCCAATTCTGAAAGCAGTAAAATACTCACTATATTCATCCCTCTCCATTCTTTCTCTCAGATATAATAGGTTTTAAGAAAACAATTCTAAATAATAAATGGAATGCCTTTTGTTTTTTTCTTCGAAACACCACAAAATAGGATGCCAGTAAAACAGCCCTTCTGCATTTGCAGTACTGTAATTGGCCCTCATAGATTTAAGGCTATGACTACTTGCTCCTTAGGTCAGCAGTGTGCCTGGTGGATGCCTGTATGAATGCTTACAAATAACTAGAGAAAACTCACTGTATAATTGCAGAAAGGCTGTTTATTCCAATATTAGAAATATTTGGAGGTTTGAAAATTAATGAACCATTATGAGAAGGGTTGAGGAAAAGCAGTCTTCTGAAAGAATTAAAATTTGCCATCAGATTTGGAAATACATAGTGAATTCAAATCATAAATAAGAAGGTAAATACCCTTACCACGTGGAATATGTCTTACTTAGAGAGCATTCATATGGATAACAAAGAGCAGCATCATAAGTTAATGAAGTCAAATAAAAATAGCAATGCCAGGAAGATCAATGATGCAAAAAAACTTTGCTCTCATTCTGTAGTGTCTAGATCTAAACCAGGGTTGTTTTGAGAACAATATCAATATTTCTTAGGTTTGCTTCTGTGGAGCTATCTTCCTTTAAGTCCTTCAAGCATTTTTATTGAGTGTCAAAGATAAGGACAAGAGCCTCTGCATTTCTTTGTTGAAGGGAGATGGGCTTACTCCACCCCTTTCTCTCTTTATCCCTATCTTGACAGGTGTATTAGTAGAAGCCCCAGCTATGGTGGGATGGATGTCACTCTGGATGCTTTTCTCAGCTACAGATGACAGGTGCTTATAGACTGGAGTTTATTTGGCATTTATTATTAGGACTAGGGGTAAGAGGGAGTAGATCTTGGGGATGTCATCAACTCATCTTGAGCTGCCTACAGATTTTTGCTCTCTACCAATAATTTTCTGCTAAGCAGTTTTTTCCTTGTCTTCCTACCCACTCAACTGGCCCCCAACACTACACTATTATACAGACTTCAAATTTGAAAAGAAAGAAAATGTGGCAGCTATGAAAACTTTGTACAATTGTGTTTATTATTGATGACATTCAGAGCTTTGAAGAATTGTCCTTGTCACCATTTGCCACAATTGTCCTTGGAAAATGTGGAAGCACTTGGTATTATCGATAAGCTTAATATGGGCAATGAGTATTAATATGAGCAAAAGATGAATTTTGACTAGCAACATATATAAAGTTGATTAAAATGTAGGCAGAATAGTAGAGTGGAAAGAACACTAGTTCAGGAATCATAGGACCAAGGTACAAATCTCAACTTTGATAATTATTATCATTGAAAACTAGGCAAGCTACTTCAATTTACTAGATCTAATTTTTTTTATAACATGAAAAAGTGGGGAGGTCAACTAGATAATTGCTGATATGTTCTGTACCCCTAGATCAATGATCTTATGAAATGCCTTGGAGTAGGACACTAATTTCAAGGACTTGTCACAGATGCATTGTATTGAAATCAAGCACCAGACAATTAATGTAAGTCACAGATTGACAAAAATCATTGTTCTAATAATTAAAGTCAGAGGATTTATGCAGGAAGTTGGAGGAGAATTGGATAAAAAAATAAAATGAATGTTGCCAAAGATTTGATTTGTAGCTCTCCTGGTAGCCTGTTGAGAAATTATTTTTAAAGTTATACTGAAAATGGTCTTTTAATTTTCTTTTAAGTTCCCTGGTTTTGCATATTTTTTTCCTTTCTGAAATCATATTTCATTTTAATAACTTTTTCAAATGTCTTAAAATAGTACAAACTCCTTTAAGATAGTGATTATTTACTCTATCTCCTGCATCTAGTTTGGTGTTTAGACAACAGATAAGGGACTAGACTGGTGATTTATTGGTATAGGGAACTCTCTTCAACAATTGGGATCTTCTCTGCAAATTACAGTTTTAGAGAGGTAGCTAAAACACTGAGAATTTAAATGACTTGCTCAGATTCACACAGCACACATCAATATGCATATCAATATTAAAACTTGAACCCTGGAAAGGGGATCAGGGCAGGGTGAGGATGGAACTAATATGGTTTGCCATCCGGTAGCTTCTAATTTTGATAAATTTTTGTTACCTAAGTTCTAATTTCTATTGTGTCCACATTGCTAACAGACTTTAATTGTGCTTAGTAACCTCTAAATTTGCTTTCCTAGAACTAAGCTTTGGTCAACTCATTTTATTTATACCTCTAAATGGAAATATAAATAAACTTTAAAAGAATATGGGCAAACACCTATAAATTCATATTCATTTATCTCATGAGATTGAACTGTATGATGCTTTCCATTTTTGATAGCATAAGAGAAAGAAACTGTAAAATATAAAAGCCTACTTGACTTTTCCCACTTTTCCCATACAGAAATTTTCCATTTCTCCATTCAGAAATTTTCTAGATCATGGAATATATCTTTTTAGTTGGCTTTAATCAACTCCATGATGTACATAGCTAATGCTAATTTCTCTTCCTAAGTGGAGTTTGAGTTGGTCTTTATGGGATGTTTGGAATGTTGATTAGGTAATTTGATTTGCATCTACCAATACAGAATTACTTAAGCCCAACAATACTTCTTACCCCCTGGGGAAAGTGACGCTTATAATGACTGCTATAGAAGGATTAATTGCTATGACCTGACTTTCCATTTCTTTCCTTAGGACAAAACACTGAGAACAGGGCCCCACTACCTGTTCACCTCCCACTCCCTGGCACTGTATCTTTATTACAATTCAGTTACTGCAGGGGAGCTTCCTCTAAAATGCCTTTCCCTGTGGCTTAAAGTAAAGATTTTTTTAAATAAATAAATACAGTTTATGTTGGGCATCTACCACTTGAAGGGCTAATGATTATTGACTACCCTCCAGCAGGCATCAGGGAGTCTAGCCCGAGGCCCTTCCAACTAGCCCCCAAACATGCCGAATGTTAACACATGTTTCTAGATTCTGGCTGGGATTGGACACAAACAAGGCAGTCAGAATGGACCATTTAGTGTACAAGTCAAGATGACAGATCTCTGCTTAATACAAGGAAGACAAAAATTCGTATCTTATTGAAAAAGGCAGAAAAGCCCCGGGTGCTTTCACTTTGTGATTCTGCTGCTAAAAAGTGGGTTGTGTCAATATAAGTCTATGTCACCAGCTTACAGCTGCCACACTGAATTGACCCTGCTGGCTGCAGACATAAAGGCCTTCCATTTCCAAATTCTCTCTAATGCTTATCTGTGAATGGGAGCAGAATGTGGGGGAAAAAAAGTCAAGTCCTCTTAACTGTAAGGGGAGGAAAAAAGAGAAAGAATTGCCTTAATGTGACAAGACAATCTGTGGTATGATTTACACCAGCGGGCAGCAAAACAAGGAGAATTTTGTACATTTGGATACCTTGAAGGTAGTTACTTTGACAATGTGAGCTTTTTTGCTTTGTAAATCTTGGACTTGAAATTTCATCAGACACCTAGATTCTTCTAAAATACACAATTCTATATCGTTCATTCTGGACCCATGTAACAGAAATGGGTGGTGGTCTCTAGGTAAATTTCACCATACTCTTTTTAATAGAGATAGACTTGAAAAAAAGTGCATATATAGAGGTATATATGGACATATATTTACAAATCTATGTCATACATATGAAACATTTACATACGTCATTATTCTCATTAAAGTGACAATTCCATTTGTCTAAAAATTCCCAAACAAAACAAGTCAAACAGTAGTAATAATGAAAATATGGTATACTTCCTTTTATATAAGCCCACCAGAACTTTGAAATAATCTGATGGAAAGAGATCTCATTCCTGTAAGCAGAGGGATCCATACTATTCTTCTACTTGCATTACTCTCAATCTGAGATCATTCTTTTTACCTTAGTCACCTTTACCCTTCTCTGAAAGATTCTGTCAAGATGGTATCCTGCTGACAATATTTTTAGCAAGGAGCAAGTGTTTTATGGTTGAGTCCAGCAAAGACCACCACCACATGATGATGCTAATAGGCAGGAACAACTCCACATAAAGGACATATCAACTATCTGTATGTTATTTACTAGAGAGCAAAGTCCTAGCTTAGTTAAAAATCATGCAAAAGTACTTTACTTTTGAAAATCCATTCTGTCTGAATATATAGTGCTTTGCATGTAGAAATTAGTTTCAAAAAAAGATTGTTTCAATGTCCAAATTTGAAATAATTTTCCAAATTCTTTGTAATTGTACATAAACTTGACACTTCAGAATTTATGCTAATTATTGACAAGTGGCTCAAATTTTATACTTTATACTTTCCTCAAAGTATTATAAGGAAAAAGTGAAATCTCTACCTTCTGACTGACTATATATTGCTGCCTTCATCTCCTTGGATATTGGTGGAAAATAACCAACGTACATTAGAGATGGCAAAAATTGAACAATGAATCTCTATTTGCTCATGACAACCAAATGAATGCAAAACTGAGGTAATGTAAAATAAATAAGATTATCAGTATCTAAACACTGCTTACATGACTGATACAGCCACCTTTCTAATATGAGAGACCTACAAATTTAATCATGAACCAGAAATGACAAAATTGAGACATATACTTATGAGTCTTTATAAGACAGTGAACAAAATTTTGGGCCTCCAAATCTGGTAACTGCCCCCATAGCCAGTTACAATTAATAAAAAAGGATGACTTCATGGGCACTTTTTAAAATTGAAGACATTTTTTAATTACACAGTATTATGAACAACCTATTTTCTATACTTGTTTCTGTATGACTTTTGATCATTTCTACATCTCAAACTTAGCCTCAAAGGAGGCATATCTGTCAGAACTGAGGTAGTTCTCAAAAACATACTTCAAGAATTGACATAAATGTGAAAAGGGGAGTTTTTAAAATCAGCATGCAATTATTAAGTTACAACTATATGTTAGGCATAGGATTTAACAGATTTTATGATTAGATGGATGGAATAATAGTCAATGCCATTGACCAAAGGAGTTGAGGGAAGGAATCATAGTGATGGGAAATGGAAAGATACACAGTAACCATGATGATAGGAAATCTAGGGAAGATCATAAATTTGATTTTAAACAAATTGAATTTAAATTGCTTGAAAGATATCAGTAATCAATTGAAAACAATAGCATTGAAATCAGACAGAGCAGCTGATGGAAATTGAAGAACTTATCTACATATGTAGGAAAGCACTCTATTTTCATAATTCTCAGAAGTACAAAAGGCTTGGAGTTCAGCTATGCATCATTTTACAGAAGTGAAAACCAAAGTCCAGTGCCTTTAAAAGATTTGGTCTAGATCATCCAAGTCAAAAATACCAAGAACAGTATTTGAGTACAGAACTTTTTATTTCATATCTGGTTGTTTTCCATAGTTTCCTACCTGTCTCCTATAGAATTTTACAAAATTGCCTAATATTTTCAGTATTTCTACTTATATATTATCTCTTAGGATAGATTATGGCTCCATGTGACTAAATTTATTCAATTAAAGTGATTGTTATCAGTAATAACAGATGATGTTTTTCATTTTATCTTTTATAGCTAAAGATGTGCTGGAATCAATTTATACTGCTTATGAAAATAATAGTAATTTTGTTATTGTGGAATATTTATACTTTGGAAGTTGGGGAACATCACAAATTAGAGATTTATTTGTTGTTTTATTTATTTCCATACTTAAAAATATTTATACTGAAGATTAAGTTTAAAAATAAGTTGTAAGTTTTTGGAGAATACATTTTATTTTTATAAAAATAAATATTTATAATTCAAATTGCAACCTATTTGGGGCTTCCATTCATTCTACATGGGGTGTACTTCATATTATTGGGCAGATAAAACTTTATAGTTTAAAATTAACTCACTTGTTCGCAAATGATTTCTTTTAAAAACATTATTTTTTGGGATGTCATTTATTTATTCATCCAATTATTTATTTGTTTTTTGTTTTTATTTACCCCAGTTATTTGTAAAAAACCCAACTTTTTTGTTTATATGTCTACATTCTTTAAAATATATATATATATATATATATATATATATATATATATATATATGTATATATGATTCTTATGAATCATGTTAGGAGAGAAAAATCAGAACAAAAGGGAAAAGCCTTGAGAGAAAAATAAAACAGAAGAAAAAAAATGAACTTAGCATGTGTTGATTTACATTCAGTCTCCACAGTTCTCTTTCTGGATGCAGATGGCATTTTTCCATTCAAAGTTTATTGGGATTTCCTTGGATCATTGAACTATTGGGAAGAACCAAATCTGTCACAGGCAATCATCACACAATCTTTCTATTACTGTGTGTACAATGTATTCTTGTTTCTACTTGTTTCACTCAGCATCAGTTCATGTAAATCTTTCTAGGCCTTTCTAAAACCATCTTGTTCATCATTTTTTATAGAATAATATTCCATTACTTTTATTACCATACCTTATTCAGCCATTCCCCAATTGATGGAAATCTACTCATTTTCCAATTTTTTATAGTTACGAAAAGAGCTCTTACAAACATTTTTTGCACATGTGTGGCTTTTCCCCTCCTTTATGATTTCTTTGTAACACAGATCCAATAGTGGTATTACTGGTTCAAAGGGTATGCACAGTTTTATATCCCTTTGGGCATGGTTTCAAGTTGCTTTTCAGAATGGTTAGAAAAGTTCATAACTCCACTAACAATTCATCAGTGTTCCAGTTTTCCCACATCCCCTTCAATATTTATCTTAATCTTTTTCGGTCAAATTAGTCAATCTGAAAGGTGGGAAATAATATCCCAGAGTTGTTTCAATTTGCATTTCTCTAAAACAATAGTGATTTTGAGCATTTTTTCATCTGAATATAAATGACTTTAATTTCTTCATCTGAAAATTGTCTGTTCATAATCTTTGATCATTTATCAATTGTGGAATGACTTGTATTCTTATAAATTTGACACAGTTCTTCATATAGAGAATTGGCTTCTTTAAAAAAAAATCAGATCTCAGAGACTATATAGCCTGCTGAAAAGATCTTAGTAATTCACTTTTTATCTCATAGAAGCCATAAACTTTTAAAACTTAGAAAATTGAGAAAACATTTTCTAGTAATATCTTCCCAATTTACTGAGAGTTGAGCAATATATAGTTTCACTCAGGAGGTAGAGATTTCACTTATAGTGATCCATTATAATACATAGAACTTTGAGGAATGTATGAAGTGTAAAAAATAGGAGCCACTTGTAGGTAATTAGCATAACGTTTGAGGTGAGCCTCAAGTTTATGTAGCATTACAAAACATTTGGGAAATCCTTGCATTTAAGTGGAGGAAGAGGAAATGAGTTGAAAAGTGCTTATTAACTATACATTAATTTATGAATCTATGTATTCAACTATTTCCCTGTGCTCTGGTTCCATCTCTCCAATTACTTTTATATACTTATTAAAAATATAGTTCCTTATGCTCAAAAAGTTATCAAACTGTGCATACCCTTTGATCCAGCAGTGTTTCTACTGGGCTTATACCCCAAAGAGATACTAAAGAAGGGAAAGGAGCCTGTATGTGCCAAAATGTTTGTGGCAGCCCTGTTTGTAGTGGCTAGAAGCTGGAAAATGAATGGATGCCCATCAGTTGGAGAATGGTTGAGTAAATTGTGGTATATGAACGTTATGGAATATTATTGTTCTGTAAGGAATGACCAGCAGGATGAATACAGAGAGGACTGGCGAGACTTACATGAACTGATGCTGAGTGAAATGAGCAGAACCAGGAGATCATTATATACCTCAACAATTATACTGTTTGAGAATGTATTCTGATGGAAGTGGATCTCTTTGATAAAAGAGAGCTAATTCAGTTTCAATTGATCAAAGATGGGCAGAAGCAGCTACACCCAAAGATAGAATACTGGGAGATGAATATAAACTGCTTGCATTTTTGTTTTTCTTCCTGGATTATTTATACCTTCTGAATTCAATTCTCCCTGTGCAACAAGAAAACTGTTTGGTTCTGCACACGTATCTCTAGGATATACTGTAACCTATTCAACATGTAAAGGATTGCTTGCCGCTTGCCATCTGGGGGAGGGGGTGGAGGGAGGGAGGGGAAAAATCGGAACAGAAGTGAATGCAAGGGATAATGTTGTAAAAAATTACCCTGGCATGAGTTCTATCAATAAAAAGTTATTAAAAAAATAAAAATATAGTTCCTCTTCACTGGGATAATTCATTGTTACCTCAAACCTCAAGTTTGAAATGATAAAAATGGGACCTACCTATCTTGGAACAATTTCTTTCTTAAAAAAAAAAAAAAAAGATGATTCTATTTTTATTGTCAATGTCACCACCATTTTTTAAAACATGGTTCCTTAAAATTTCAGTACCATTTTCCTCTTTTTTAACCATTAAGTTCAATGATTAAGTCATTAATAATTCATTAGGCATGTTAAGAGAGAAAAATAAGAAAGAAGTTAATCATAGCTGCATTCTTTGAAAGTGAATAGATAATAAATGGAAACCTCTTAAAGAGCTACAAATTTTTATAAAAATAAAATGTCCATCATTAAAAACTTAAAGAATATTAGATTTGGAAAAGATATTAGAGATCATTTACTTAACATCATCTACCTCATTTTACCAATGAAGAAAAAAAGTCCTATGGGAATTGTGACTTGTTAAAGTTAAGTAACAGATTTCATTCTAGAAATCAAGACCTGATGACTTTATCATTCAATTCTATACTTAGGATTCTAGATAAATAAGTATTCTTAGTCTTAAGACCCATCAATTCTTTTTTTGAATGTTCTTTTACATGTCTCCTTTCTTGCTAGAGATCTTGTGGCTATTCTTGTCCAAACATTTATTACTTAACTTCAGAAATTAACAATTGCAAAAAAAAAAAAAACTTGCAGAAGAAAGATTGATATGCTGGGGAAAAAATACTGAATTTTGAGTCAAAACACTTAGGTCTGAATCCTAGTTATACAAATTATAAAAGATCATATAGTCCAAATCCTTTATTTAACACCTAAGAGTACGAGTTCAAAATGACAAACTATTTATGGAAAAATTGTTTTGACTGCTCTTATCTCCTTTTCATTTTCTCTATCCTATATACAATCTCAAGTTAGACCTAAAACAAGAATTCCATTGTGACATTCCCTTGTTCAAAAAATTCCAAGATTCTTGAATGCCCACATAATAATATTCCTCTTCTCTGGTTTACTTCTCTCATTTCATGTGTTCCTCATTTCATTAGCAATTTTTATCTCCTCATATCATGAGTATTAATCAGATCAATTTTCTTACTAACCTCTGAAAATACTGGACTCATTCTTAAGTTCAGAATGTAGTTTATCCATGTTGCTTTGTATAGTTTTTAAAAAAAATTTGTATAGCTTTTCATTTTTCCAAATACTTGTAAAGCTAGTTTTCAATACTCAACTTGAAAAAATCTTGTGTATCAAATTTTTCTCCCTCCCACTCCTGCACTCCATTACCCATGACAGCAAACAATCCAATCTAGGTTAAATTCTTCTAAACATGCATGGGCAATTCTAATAAACATATTTCCTTATTTGTCATGCTGCAGATGAAAAATTAGAGTGAAAAAAAAATGATGAGAAAAAAACAAGCAAACCAATCATCACAATAAAGATGAAAACACTCTGCTCCACATTCAGTCTCCATAGTTCTCTTGATAGATGTGGTTGGCTCTTTCCATCAAAAATGCATTTGGAATTTCTTTAAATCACTACAATGCTGAAAAGAGTCAAGTCCATCACAGTTTATTATCACATAATCTTTTTGTTGTTGTGTACAATGTTCTCTTGGTTCTGCTCACTTCACTTAGCATCAATTCATATAAGTCTTTTCTGACTTTTCTGAAATCAGTCTGCTCATAATTTCTTATAGAACAATAATATTCCATTACATTCACATGTCATAACTTACTCAGCCATTCCTCAGCTGATGGGCATCCATTCAGTTTTCAGTTTCTTGCCTCTATGTAAAGGGCTGGCTTTGTATAATGTGTGTAGAATAAAGGTTAACAATTGATCTTATATGAACTGAGCCTTAAGAGGAACTTGAAGTGATTCCAAGACAGAATTGAAAAAGAATATTCTGGAGAGGAGTGTGTTGGTAAATGTTTAAAAAACAGACTCTTCAAAAGACATAAGCACAATATACTTTTTAAGCTTAATTTACATTCTTATCACATTCTCCATCACATTTTTAAGACTAAACAATCAAAAAACAGTAAAGCAAATCCTAATGTAAGTTCTGATTTAATCTGTCAATTTCTGACATGCATAAGATTTCAGACATGCACTGAAAATTTAGCAATCAGTTTAAGGGGCAGCTAGGTGGTGCAGTGGGTAGAGTACTAGCATTGAAGTCAGGAGGACATGAATTCAAATATGATCTCAGACACTTAACAGTTCCTAGCTGTGTGACTCTGGGCAAGTCACTTAACCCCAATTGCCTCAGCAAAAAAAAATAAAATAAAATAAAATAAAAATGATAATGAACATCAAAAAGCATTCAGGCTCAAGGTTATTAGAAAAGCACCCTCAAATCAATTTGAAACCTTACAGAAGACAATAAAGAGAATACAAAAAGGTAATGATGAGATCAGAAGATCTACATTCGTCCAGGATTTTTTCAACAGCCTGGACTATTAAATGTACTATTTTAAAAACATGACCATATTAGCTGGAAAAGGGAATTTCATGGATCCATCTTGGGGATAATAAAAGAGATTTAAACAAAAGCTTAATGCTAGTCAAAGGATAACCCAAGACTGACAAGTATGAGATTGTGTGACTTGTCTCTCAAATGAGGATTTACAAAATTATAACTAGATCTGTGGATTTCATAGGTTTGAGGAAATACCAATGAAGAAATTTTTTTTCTGCCAATGTAGACTAGAAAGTACTCTACAACACAGAGTGATTGATTGTTGCCTGGATCATTGACAAATTCAATGATTTGATTGAGGAACCATCGACAATATAGCAGGATCTAATACTCAGTTTTCCTAACTTTGAGGCTAAATTTCTATCCCATATATCATGCTATATAGAAGGCGATGATATATTTTATGTTTGTAGATGTATATGTTTGTCTGTGTATAAATAACATCCATATGGTTGCACATGTATGTATATATGTGTATATATATATATGCATACATATATTACGTGTATGCACATATCTATGTTGTTTGTATCTAAAATACAAACAATTAATGTAAAAATAGCTTTGGGAAGGAGGACAGTACTGAATGGAGAAATCAGAAAAGGCTTCACTGAGTGCTAATTCACATATTATTTTAGTTTTCTTGGTTGTTAGATTGCTTTCTTTTATGAAAGACTTCACATATGAAGCCAACATTCTAGAACTGTATATATGTAGAGGGCACCACCACTATCACCTACACTGTTATGTATAACCCTTATGTGTATACAGTGTATTGTGAACTTGCAAGATTGGTCACCAGCTGACTAATTCAATTGCTCATGCAAATGTGAAAATTTGAAGTTTTATCAAGAGAATTTGCTTTGCTATTTCAAAAACTAAAATGTTATAAAATGTAGTACAATCCACATTGAAAACTTAGTATCAGAGATAACACTTTAGAATTAGTTCCTCTAAAATATAATTTCACAAAGACTTTGGCACAATTCTTTCTCTTCCCCAAAGATGCTTCCACTGGATTTGTGAGCTACTTTGGGCTAGAAAAGATCTGAGTCTCAATTGAAAAGTTGAAATGACTTTGGGGAAGGGAGTCAACTTCATCTTACCCAATTAAGACTAGCTGCTCTAATCATGAATTCATTCCTCTAGAAAATGAAACAACCCTTCTTCTCAAAAAATTTACCTTTTATTGTTATATTATCAGTTTTGCTGAATAAAAGTACAGTTGATAGGCATATTTGTTGTTATTTTTTTCATATCAAATGTTATGCTCTCCTTGATACAGTGGCTTTCTGTAGGAAGGCAGAAAATATTAGAAGATAATCTAATCCTTTCCTTTTGGAGATGAGAACATTGAGATCCAGAAAGGCAATGGATTTGCCTAAGTTTACATATTTTTAAGTGTGTTTGAAATAGTATTTGTATCTAGGTATTTTCTTACTATAAATCAAGCACACTTTTCATTGTCTAGAGTCTTTTACCTATAGTAAAAAGGTCAATCTTCCTGTATCATAGAGTGATGAAGTTGAAGAAAGGCTATATGGCTTGGACAGGTTGTGAAGCACTTTGAATGACAACCAGACTTTTGTTCTATCTTAGAAATTACAGAAAGCCACTGTGGTTTATTACGTGAGAGTATTATGTGATCAGACCTCCGTTTTAGAGAAATTACTCTGGTATATTTCTGGAGGATAGAATGGGAGAGATTTGAAAACAGGGAGACCAATTAGGAGGTTATTGCTGTAATTTTTGTGAGAGGCAAGTGTATCTATACTCTATCTAGCTCCAAACAACTTGAAAGATCTGATTCATAAAATTTCAGTTCAGAATCAGTAATTATTACAAAATGGTTGGATTTCATATTTTGTTGATTGTTAGATTTAAAGAAGAGTAATGAAAATTAAATATATGTGTATCTATATGTTATGGATTCCCCACAAAGGTGAAATCATTAAACATTTATCAATGAACCTTGGGAAGAAATGAGGTCCTGGACTAATGTGGTGACTGTAAATGGAGGCTATAGAAATCAATTTGGCAACTTATTGTTTTTTGAGGTTTGTAAATAAATTTGAGGTGAGTAAGTAATAGATAATGACATAGAAGTTATGAATTTGTATCACTAGAAAAATGATGGAATCAGCAGAAATAAATTAAAAAATAGGATGCATTTGTTAAGAAAGAGTTATGTTTTAGAAGTGTTAAGTTTGAGAGGACAAGGGTTGTAAAAGAAATATTCAATGCTTTGTTTCATTTTTGTTTTTATGATTTTAGATCACTTTTTGTTACTTGACCTTTATCTTCTAAATTTGACTTGGGGTACAATTTAATTTGCTATGAAAGCTTACTAGTTAATTTATTGGCCTCCTGGTCTTGGCTTTCCTTGACTCAGTATCCTGATAAGCAACTGTCTTTTTCTTGTCATAAGGCTATTAGGATATTTCCTACCTTGTTTCTTGGCATATATCAATCATCATCAAGATGGTTCAATATCAGGATAATGGATATAATCCTTCATTTATCCTTCATCTGGAGACAGACCTTATCATCTTAGATGTCCATGATCAGAACATTGGGTGGCCCTTTATATACTTTGCACTTGGACATAAACCCTCATCATCATGCAGATTGATGGGAAGAATCTTTTTGAAGAACCTTACACAAATCTCATTCAGATCTCTAGTAGGAAATCTTAGATGTCCATGATCAGAACATTGGGTGGCCCTTTATATACTTTGCACTTGGACATAAACCCTCATCATCATGCAGATTGATGGGAAGAATCTTTTTGAAGAACCTTACACAAATCTCATTCAGATCTCTAGTAGGAAATCAGTCACTATCTTTGACTGCATGATTTTCTCTTTCCCTCAGCTAATGTATAATAATTTCCTCTTCTATCCCACAGAATTAGCCTAAGTCCTCCCTAGGTATTCTTCCTATCTTCGCTTCATTATTCCTTCTTATACTATCTATGGTGTGTAGCTTTGACCTCTAGATCTTACTTACATCTACCAGCAAATTCTATAGTACTAGGTTCACTATTTTTTTTTTTTGTAGAAGGATGCCCAACATTCCTATTTCCATTATAATCTTCTATGGTTGGGTTCTTTCTCTTTTGCTTTTTAAGTTTTTCTTTGAATTCTTTTCAAACAGATGATTATTTGACATTACTCTTTGGATTAGGATGGACTTTTTTTGTTTGAGTATCCTCTGAAGAAAAGGAACCCCAAATCTTTCAGCTGGACTACAATTGCACTTTATCAATTGCTTTTTGGATATATGAAATTCAATGTGCCATTATACTGGCAAAGATTCTCACCTTGACCATGATAGTAGAAAAATTCCCTTCCACAGGGGCTCAGCTATCATACCCAAGAATATTGTTCTTAAATCATGCTAATGTTTCATGCTTCTGAGATTTATCATGGAAGGAGAATTTCCTGTCACAGAGAGGAAAATATTTTCTTCAGATTGTTTTTAGTTTCTTATTGTAATGCAATATGTGTGTGTGTGTATGTGTGTGTGTGTGTGTGTGTGTGTATGTGTGTGTGTGTGTGTGTGTGTGTGTGCATTAAGGATTTTGGGATGTGGACATCAGCAAATGTTGCCTGAGAATCAGAGAGAAACCTTGCCCAAGGTCACAGTGTTACTAAGTTTTAAGATTTATAGGTAGAATTTGAATATAGATTTTCCTGAACTCTGAGCCCAATATTTTATCTTCTTCTCTTTATACATTTTCTCTCTTCCCATGGAAGCAAAATCTTGCTAAAGACTCTTGACTAGTTTGAAGGGCAGGAGAATGTAGGAAAAGTTGTAAGATTCTGCTGGGTAAGCATTGAGGAAAGGGAAGCAACAAATGTTGTCAATCATAGGATCATAGATTTAGAGCTAGAAGGGAACTCAGAAATCATTTATTCCAAGACTTCTCATTTTTCAGATGATGAAACTGAGGCCCTGAGGCTTTGTGGGAATGACCCAAGGGAACATGGCCAGTAAGTGGCAGAGGGAAGATTCAAAGCTATGTCTTCAATATCCAGTTCAAACATTTCTTTCTGTCACATCTAACAATTTACTTTGACCTTATTTTCTGATAGTGCTGATTCTTTATGTAATATTTTTGTCTGGGACATTTTACCACCAAAAAGCATAGCTTTCTGAGACCAATGGCTCGGGCATCAAATTCAGTTTATGGAACTAAACTCAATTAATTAGAACCAACTAGTAAAGAACAATGGGGACTTTGTTCCAGAGTACAATGTTCAGTTTGCAGAAGAAAAGAAAAGGGGCTATTTGTAGGTGGCAGTATACTGCTATAATCCCTACTCTTCTCTATGACTCAAAACATTTGTAAAATTCTGTGTCTGTGTCTCACTTCTATTCTATTGAGATCTCCAGATAGTAAGGACCATCATTCCAAGAGGTTTGGGATTAGAGACAATTCTTGCTTCCATTATCCAGCTATCCAGCATGTAGGGATAGGCAGGCTAAAATAATCCCAACTTTTCTGCAGGAGGACAGGGGTTTCTGTTATCTTAAAGTAAAATTTTAAAAGTCTCATTTTTTTAAAATAAATGATGACTAGGTTTTATAGTACTGTTAATACATTCTTTTATGTCTTTTATGGAGCTACATTGATGGGCATCTAGCAATCATATTTTGTTAAGGAAGACTGGGAGAAGAAATTTTTGAAAATGTAATACCTAATACTATAATTATAATACTATAAACAACACCCAATAATTATGCCTACTATTATAATACTTAAAACTCAAATGCTAGATCATTTTTGTAGCATAATTTGTTTGTTGGGGATTGCTTGTTTTACACAGGAAAACTATATTAATATCTGTTCAGTGAGTTTTCAGTTATATTTTCTAATGGATGGTGCTACTTATGTTAGAAAAATATTTTGGAAAGCTAAGATGGTGAGTTATGGGCAACTGTACTCTCAACATTCTCCCCAAAAACTTAATTTATGCCTCCTGAAATTTTGGAGTGTCAGAGACAACAAAATGTAGGAGAAAGACATTTTTCTGGTCTAAGAAACCTTAAGAGGTTGGTACAAGAAGTCTGTGACATTGGGGTATAAATCTATTCACAGCCTACTCATTCAGTAAATGTGGCAATAGTACCAAGAATATAGCAGGAATAATAGTGGGAATAGCAGGAGTTTGGGGAGCTTTCAGTCCTTAGATTGTAAAAAGAGTCAGACAACTGATCAGAAAAAAAGATTATAGAGGACTTTTTGATGACACTGATAACAACAGCTAGTGCTGTTTGGTAACTTTATTGCCCATGCATAGTACAGGTTTACAGTTCCAGGGGAGATAGGAATACTGGTGATTACTCACAAGAAAACAGCTGCCTCAGTTATAGTTTCAAAGCAAAGAGCAGCATTAGCAGTTGTAGCTACAGAGGACCAGGGTCACTTTCTGGATAAAGATGAGTAATGCAAGAAAATTATGAAAAGATAGTTTATAGCTTGATAAAAGAGGTCCAAAACCATGTTAAAAATAACACCTTAAAAAACAAATTATTCACATGGCAAAAATCTACTGAAGAGAAATCTTTAAAAACCAGAATTGACCACAAAAATGGTGAAAAGAGATATAAAGTCTAAAACAAGAAAATGATTTCTTGAAAATTATAATTTGGCAAGTGGAAGGCAGTGAATCCATGAGATAGCAAGAAATAATAAATAAAGTCAAAAATGAAAAAAAAAAGTGAAATATCACCATGGAAAAATAACTGATATAGAAAATAGATCAAAGTGAGAGGATTTTTAAAAAATTATTAGGGTACCATAAAAAGCCATTTTCAACAAAGATCATGGAAATCTGCTTGAATATCTCAAAATCAGAGGATAAAAAGACACTAAAGAAATTCACCACTTTCTGAAAGAGATTTCCAAATAAAAGCTTACAGATATTTTATAAATATAAATTCCAGAGAAGCCAAGGTGAGGAGAAAATATAGCCAGAAAGAAATAGTTCAAATATCATGGAGATGCAGTCAGGATTACAAAGATTTAATGGCTTCCATGTTAAACAAGTAGAGGGAAATATATTCTGTATGGCAAAAGAGTACAATAAAGAATCACCTAGTCAGCAAAATTGAGTGTAAACTTCTGGGGGAGGAGGAATTGATATTTAATGAAACAGAAGACTTTCAAGCATTTCTGATGAAAAGACCAGAGCTGAATGGAAAGTTTGAACAAATAAACCCAAAAGTTATCTAAATGTAAACTGTTTCTATTCTTATATAGGAATATGCTACACATAATTCTTATTCAGATAGCTAAATTTTTTTCAACTCTTCCTTCTTGATATCTGTTGAAATCTTCACTTGATACCCCTCCTATCTCACTTCTCAGACTGATTATCAAATTCTAGTATCATATATAGCTAGAATCTTTTTAAAATTGTTAAGATCTGCAGGAAACAAAATAATTAAATAAAATTAGTTAACTGGTCAATGGAACCCTTGAAAATAGGATTCTTAGCAGTTAATTTTTAATGCAAATAACATGCCCACTATAGATTCATAATTGATTTTAGTTATAAAGCAGTTATTAAATAATTGCTTGTTGTGTAGAAGTAGTGTGATAAAATGAACATAATCCTCTATTTGGAATATGAAGACTTGGAACAAAAATTGATCCTCTGCTCTGCATTATCTACCTAGCTTTGGTCAAGTTATTTAAATTGCTTGAGTATCAATTTCTTTTTCTATAAAATAAAAATGTTAACTTAGGCAATCCTCTAAGATTACCTCAACTTCCAAACCATTTAATCAATTTCAATTAAAGGAAGCTCCCAAATGTAATAATTTGGGAGGAGAAGAATGCCACAGTGAAGGAAGTGAAGGAAAGACTTTCATAAACCAGGAAATAGAGAGTTGTGAATTGATTGTGAAGTCAGTAGATCATTCTAGCTTACTATTTTTGTAACTTTTTGGCAAATCATTTTAATTTTGGGGGCAGAGATCATGTTCTTTTCTTTTTATTTACTTAATAGCATTTATTTTACCAATTACATGCAAAGAAAGTTTTTGCCATTCAATTTTTGGAAGATTTTGAATTCCAGTTTTTCTTCCCTCTCTCCCTTTTTCCCCTCTCCCAAGACAGCAAGCACTATGATATAATAACATATACAATTATTTTAAAGACATTTTCATATTAATCATGTGAAAGAACAAATCAGAACAAAAGACAAAAGCCATAAGAAAAGAAAAAAAATAGTATGTTTTGATTTTCATTCAGTCTCCATAGTTCTTTTTTTAGATGAGGATGATATTTTCCATCACAAATCTATTGGAATTGTTTTGGATCATTGTATTGTTGAGAAGAGCTAAGTCTATCATGGTTAATATTCACATAATCTTGCTCTTAGTGTATACAATGTTCTGGTTCTGCTCACTTCACTCAGTATTCACTCATGTAAATCTCTCCAGGTTTTTCTGAAATCTGTCTGCTAATCTTATTTTATAGAACAATATTATTCCATCACAATCTATACTACATCTTCTTCAGCCATTCCCCAACTGATGAGCCTGCCTTTAATTTCCAATTCCTTGCCACCACAGAAAGAGCTGCTATAAACATTTTTTTTGCACAGATGGATCCCTCTCCCTTTTTATGATCTTTTTAGGGTACAGACCTTGTAGTGTATCATTTTCTTTATAATTAAGATGAAGTTGTTGGGCATTTTGGCTTTTGAAGCCTTTTCAGCTCTCAGTTAGTGATTTCATGAATTTAGCTGGTTAAAGCCCAATGAACAAAACTTTAAAGCTTCTTTAGTTTCTAACAGACACTTAAAACAATTGTGGTAATAATAATGATAATAATAATTAAAGTTAACATTTATAAATTACTTAATGTATAACTGTTCCAAGCAATTTATACATATAATTTCATTTGATCCTCACAATAACACTAGGAGATAGTTAATATATTATTTTTTTCTTAAAGATATATTACTTTTTTATTAAAACTTTTTATTTATAAAGAATATGCATAGGTAATTTTTCCAATACTGACCCTTGCAAAACCCTTTGTTCCCAATTTTTCTCCTTCCCCTGCCCACCCCATTTTCTAGCTGGCAAGTAGTTCAATACATGTTGAAATACCTTAAATCCAATATATGTATACATATTTATACAGTTATCTTGCTGCACAAGAAAAATCATATCAAGAAGGAAGAATAAGAAAAACTGAGAAAGAAAACAAAATGCAAGCAAACAACAGCAGAAAGAGTGAGAATGCTATGTTGTATTCCACACTCAGTTCCCATAGTCCTCTCTTTAGGTGTAGATGGCTCTCTTCCTAATGGAACATGTGAAACTGGTTTGTATTGTATCTTTGTTGCAGAGAACCACATCCACCAGAATTGATCATTGTATAATAATACATACATTGCTATGTATAATGATTTCTTGGTTCTGCTCATTTCACTTAGCATCAGTTCATGTAGGTCTTTCCAAGACTCTCTGAAATCATCATGCTGGTCATTTCTTACAAAACAATAGTATTTCATAGCATTTATATACCATAATTTATTCAGCCATTCTCCAATTGATGGGCAGCCACTCAGAATCCAGTTTCTTGTCACTACAAAGAAGGCTGCCCCAAACATTTTTGCATATGCGGGTCCCTTTCCTTCCTTTAAGAGCTCTTTGGAATATAATTTCAGTAGAAACACTACTGGATCAAAGGGTATGGACAGTTGGATAACTTTTTGAGCATAGTTCCAAATTGCTCTCCAGAATGACTGGATCCATTTACAGTTCCACCAACAATGAATCAGTGTCCCAGTCTTCCCACATCCCCTCCAATATTCATCATTGTTTTTTCCTGTCATTTTAGCCAATCTGACAGGTAGGTAGTGGTATCTCAGAGTTGTCTTAATTTGCATTTTTCTGATCAATAGTGATTTGGAACACCTTTTCATGTGATTACAAATAGTTTCAATTTTTTGTTGTCTGTTCATATCCTTTGACCATTTATCAATTGGAGAATGGCTTGAATTATTATAAATTTGAGTCAATTCTCTATATATTTTAGAAATGAAGCCTTTATCAGATCTTTGGGATATAAAAAATGTTTTCCCAGTTTACTGCTTCCCTTCTAATCTTGTCTGCATGAATTTTGTTTGTACAAAAGCTTTTAACTTATTATAATCAAAATTTTCTATTTTGTGATCAAGAATGATCTTTAGTTCTTCTTTGGTCACAAATTTATTCTTCCTCCACAGATCTGAGAGGTAAATTATCCTTTGTTCTTCTAATTTGTTTATAATTATGTCTATTATTAATTGTTCCAATTTTCCCAGCAGTTTTTGTCAAATAGTGAATTCTTATCCCAAAAGCTGGGGCCTTTAGGTTTGTCAAAAATAGATTGCTATAGTCATTGATTATTTTGTTCTGTGAACCTATCCTATTCTACTGATCAACTTCTCTATTTCTTAGCCAGTACCAAATGTTTTGATGACAGCTGCTTTATAATATTGTTTTAGATCTGGTACAGTTAGGCAACTTTCATTTGCTTTTCTCTTTATTAATTCTTTTGAACTTCTTACTCTTTTGTTCTTCCAGATACATTTTGTTGTTATTTTTTCTAGGTCAGTAAAATAGTTTCATGGGAATTTGATTGATAGAGCACTAAATAAATAGACTAGTTTAGGAAGTATTGTCTTCTTTATTATTTTTGCTCAGCCTATCCAAGAGCACTTGATTTTTTTCCAATTGCTTAGATCTGACTATTTTTGTGGAAAGTGTTTTATAGTTTTGTTCATATAGTTCCTGACTAGTCCTTGGCAGATAGATTCCCCAATATTTTATACAATCAACAGTTATTTTAAAGGGAATTTCTCTTTGTAGCTCTTGCTGTTGGATTTTGTTAGTGATATATAAGAATGCTGGTGATTTATGTGGATTTATTTTGTATCTTGCAACCTTGCTAAAGTTGTGGATTATTTCTAATAGTTTTTTAGTTGATTCTCTAAGTTCTCTAAATATACCATCATATCATCTCTAGAGATAATTTTGTTTCCTCCTTATCTACTCTAATTCCTTTAATCTCTTTCTCAACTCATTGCCAAGGCTATCATTTCTAATACAATACTGAATAGTAATGGTGATAATGGGCAATCTTGTTTCATCCCTAATCTTATTGGGAATGGTTCCAGTTTATTCCCATTACATATGATTCTTGCTGATGGTTTTAAATAGATGCTACTGACTGTTTTAAGGAAAAGTCCATTTATTCTTATACTCTCTAGTCTGAATCTATTGAGATAATCATATGGTTTTTATTAATTTGGTTATTGATATGGTCAATTATGCTAATAGTTTTCCTAATATTGAACCAGCCTTGCATTCCTAGTATAAATTCTACTTGATAATGGTATATTATCCTGGGGATGATTTTCTGTAATCACTTTGCTAATATTTTATTTAAGATTTAAGAATTTATTTAAGATTAAATTAAATTAAAATGTAATTTAATATTAAGATTGGTCTACAATTTTCTTTGTTTTCATCCTACCTGGTTTAAGTATTGTTATGAGCCAGAACTTGAAACAAGGTGATAACTTAATGGAATTGATAGAAACAATGCTTGAATTTACACCTTTGAGAATTCACACATTAGCTCACACATTAGAGTTCACAAGTTGGGAGATTTCAGTATTCAGTATGAGATTCATGAATTCACACTTCCCATAATCCCCCTCTCCGAGGAGTTTACACCTTTGAGTTTACACCTCTAAAAGAACATAAAAAGAGCTTCAGTCAGTCAGTCAGTCAGTTCAGAAGATTGCTGGGAGTCAGAGTTGAGCTAGAGGCAAAAGACTAGCAACGAGAGCTCTCGGAACCAAAGAAAGCTAATTGGGCTATTTTTGGTTGAGATAATAAAAAATTTGAACTTTTATCAACTGGCTGTATTTGGAGTGATTATTACTTTGAACTAAAACTAAGGCTGCCTCCAGAAACCTCCCCAAGAAACCTGCTCCCAGAGGACCATCACATATTATATAAAAGAAGAGAACACCACAAAGTATTAGTACCATGTTTGTGTCATAAAAGGAATTTGGTAGAAGTCTTTCATTCCCTTTTTTCAAATAGTTTATATAGTATTAGAGTTAATTGTTCTATAAAGGTTTGGTGGAATTCACATATAAATCCATCTGGTTCTGGGGATTTTCTCTTAGGTCGTTGACTAATAGCTTGTTCTATTTCTTTTTGTAACATGGGACTATTTAAGTAATTTACTTCCTCCCCTATTAATATGAACAATCTATATTTTTGTAGATATTCCTCCATATCACTTAGGTTTTCAAATTTATTGGCATAAAGTTGGGCAAAGTAACTCCTAATAATTATTATAATTTCTTCTTCATTGGTGGATAGTTCTCTGTTTTCACTTTTGAGACTAACAATTTGATTTTCTCTTTCCTTTTTTAAATAAAGTATCTATTTTGTTGGGTTTTTTTCATAAAATCAACTCAGTGTCATTTATTAATTCAATAGGTTTTTTGTTTCAATTTTATTGATCTCTGCTCTTATTTTTAGTATTTTAAGTTTGGTATTTGATTGGGATTTTTAATTTCTTCTGTTTCTAGCTTTTTTTTTTTTTAGTTGCAAGATTAATTTATTTATCTTCTCTTTCTCTATTTTATGCAAGTAAGCATCTAGAGACATATAATTTTCCCTTATTACCACTTTGTCTGCATCCCACAAATTTTGGTATGTTGTCTTATTATTGTCATTCTCTTGGATGAAGTTATTGATTGTATCTATGATTTGCTGTTTCACCTATTCATTCTTTAGAATGAGATTATTTAGTTTCCAATTACTCTTTGGTCTATTTTCCCCTGACCTTTTATTGAATGTAATTTTTATTGCATTGTGATCTAAAAAAAATGCCTTTATTATTTCTGCCTTTCTGCATTTTATTATGAGGTCTTTATGTCCTAATATATGGTCAATTTTTGAATATGTTCGAGAAGGAAGTGTACTTCTTTGTGTTTCCATTCAATTTTCTCCAAAGATCTATCATATCTAGCTTTTCTAGTATTCTACTTACCTCTTTAACTTTTTTCTTATTTATTTTGTGGTTTGATTTACCCAGCTCTGAGAAAGCAAGGTTGAGATCTCCCAGAATTATAGTTTTGCTGGCTATTTCTTCTTGCAGCTTCTTTAGGAATTTAGATGCTGCACTACTTGGTGCATGTATGTTTAATATTGATATTGCTTTATTATCTATAGGACACTTTAGCAAGATCTAGTTTACTTCTTTATCTTTTTTAATTAGATCAGGTTTTGCTTTTGCTTGATCTGAAATCAGGATGGCTACCCCTGATTTTTTTTTATTTCACCTGAAGCATATTTGATTCTGCTCCAGCCTTTTACACTTGCTCTGGGAGAGACAGAAACCCACTCTCGGGGGACAGGAGCGTCAGTTGGAGATTGAGAAGCCACAGGTCGGAGTTGAGCTGGGGCAGAAGCTGGAAGAGCTAAAAGAAAAGCTGCAAGAGCTCTTAGAGCCAAGGAGAGATAGAGAGGCCTCTAAGAAAACTAACCGGGCTATATTGGAGACAAAAGATCAGAACTCTTAGCACCTGGCTGCATTTGGGTGATTATTACTTTTAACTGAAACTAAGACTGTCTCCAGAAAACCTCCCCAAGAAACCTGCTCCCAGAGAGAACCATTATTATTTTAAAGAAGAAAAACATTGCTTTAAATGTGTTTCTTGTAAACAACTTATTGTTGGATTCTGACTTTTAATCCAATCTGCTATCCTCTTACATGTAATGAAAGAGTTTACCCCATTCACATTTACAGGTAAGACTAGTAATTCTGTATTTCCTGCCATCATATTAACCCCAAATTATACTTTTCTGTTTTCTTGTCCCCTTTCCCTCTTACCCAGTATTTTACGTATGAGCACTTCTTGCCTCAAGTAGTCCTCTCCCTTTAGAGACACTCTTTCTTTCTTATACCTTTCCCCTACTATTTCTCTTTTCCCTTCTATTTAACCTACCCTCTTCTTTTTCCCTTCTCCACTCCCACTTTTCTGTAAGGTGAGAGGTTTCTCTGTAAAACCAAATTTATCTATGTTTTCTTTTAGCCAAATCTGATGAGAGTAAGATTCACACAATATTCATCACCTTCCTTCTTTCTCAAAATTGTAATAGGTTTTCTTTGCCTCTTCCTGAAATGTACTTTTCCTTATTTTACTTCCACTTTCCCCTTTTTGTTCTGTTACAATCTCCTTTCCACCTCTAGTTTCTTTTTTATATTTTAACAGTAAAATCAGATTATACATGTATTCTCTATGTATACCCATCACAGAAATGGTTCTCAAGATTTTTTTTTTCTTTTTACCTTTTTATGCTTCTCTTGAGTTCTATATTTGAAGGTAAAATTTTTTTGTTTAGCTCTGCTCTTTTCATCAAAAATACATGGAATTCATCACCAGTTTCACTAAATGTCCATCTTCTTCCCTGAAAGAAAATGCTCAGTTTAGCAGAGTAATTTATTTTTGGCTGCATTCCAAGATCCTTCACCTTTTGAATATCAGATTCCAGGTCCTTTGATCTTTTAAAGTGAAAGCTGTTAAGTTCTGAGTAATCCTGATTGTGGCTTCCTGGTATTTGAATTGTTTCTTTCTGGCTGCTTGTATTAATTTTTCCTTAGTCCAATAGTTCTCAAATTTAGCCATGATATTCCTTGGGGTTTTAATTTTGGGGTCTCTTTCAGGAGGTGTTCAGTGAATTCTTTCAATGCTCATTTTACCTTCTGATTCTATGACAGTAGGTTAGTTCTCTTTGATGATTTTCTGAAAAATAGTGTCTAGATTTTTTTTTTCATCATGGATTTCAGGGAGTCCAATAATCCTTAGATTGTTTCTCCTAGATCTGTTTTCCAAGTTGATTGTTTTCCCAATTAGGTATTTTAACATTTTTTTATTTGTTCTTTTTTTTTTTTTTTTTTTTTTTGGTTTTGCTTGATTGATTCTTGTTGTCTTATTGAGTCATTCATTTCCATTTGTTCAGTTCTGAATTTTAGTAAATTATTTTCTTCATTGATTTTTTTTACTTCTTTTTTTGTATTTGTTCAATTGAATTTTTAAATGAGTCGTTTTGTTCTATGAATTGTTTTCCATCTCAGGAAATCTGTTTTTTAAGGAGTTTTTTTTTTCCTTTTCACAAATTCTGTTTTTAAGGAGTTATTTTTTTTTTCTGTTTCACAAATTCTGTTTTTTTTTCTGGGAGTTGTTTTCTTTTTCCATTTTATCAAATTTTTCTTTTAATGAGTTATATGCTTTTTCCTAACCCTCTTGTAAAGTTTTCATTTCCTTTCCCCATTTTTCTTAGCTCCCTTTTAAGATCCTTTCAAATTTATTTTAGGAGAGCCTTGTGAGATGGGGATCAAGTTATATGATGTTTTGAGGCTTCATCTGGAGACAATCTGCTTTTAGTCTCCTCAGGGTTTGAAATCTGTTCTTCTCTTTCACCATAAAAGTTGTCTATCATTAGAGAACTCTTTACTTTTTAACTCATTAAAAAAAAAAAAAAGTTAACATCTGCTTTTAAGGCAGGAGAAGTTCTCCAAGCTTCCTCTAGAACCAGTGGTTTCCTCTATAAAGTGGCTGTGGCTGCACTGGATGCTGACTCACTCCTGGTACTGGGTGGGTATGGCCAGGTTCCATGAGATTCTTGTGTTTTGGGGTTCACTATTTATTTTTTGTGTTTGTTTTGGATGTTTTCTAACTTCTCTGCTGATCTACTGGCTTGCAACCAGGGCAGAGTGGCCAACACTGCTGCTGTAGATTCCTCTCCATAGATTCTCCACCACATGACTGCATCACCCTGGGACTCTGCACTGTCTGCTGGTGTTTCAACTCAACTGCTGATACTTCATTGCCTCCCTCCCATTTCAGATTGAAACAGATCTTTTCTGGTCTGTTTCCTCCCTGGAGATTCTCTGCCACACAGTCTGCACCACCTATAGAGAACTCACTGCCCCAAGACTCTGTGTTGTCTGTGCTGACTTTTGTACTCAGCTGTTTGTACTTATCTGCCTCCCTCCCATTCTCAATTGAAACAGACCTTTTCTGGCAATCTTCAAAATTATCTTCTGCTAGTAATTTGTTGCATTCTCAATATTTTTTTGTGGATTCTGCCTGTCCAGAGCTAGTTCAGAGGCTTGATTTCATAATTAGTGTGGGGGTAGTAGGAGAAGAACAGAGAGAAATGTGTGTCATCTCGCCATCTTGACTCCACTCCTAGATGTGATAGTTACTATTATTACACGTATTTCACAGATTAGGAAACTGAGGCAAGGAGAGTCTACGTGGCTTGTCCATGATTACATAATTAATGTGTCTAAGGGTGAATTTAAACTCAGATCCTCCTGACTCCAGACCTGGTGTTCTAGCCACTGTGCCGCCTAGTTGCTGATATAAAGCATTACCTGCAGAGTCATAACTAGGAATTTTTGCAACTGAAATAACTATGGTGAATTTTTAAGGAGGTAGAGAGTAAAGACTAGTGGGGAAAGAGCTCATTATTGCCCTATATCTAGTAGCTTCCTATTTAAATGAATCATTCTTGAAACTAGCTGCTGAATTTTGTCATATTTACATTTTGCAGGTTTCAATTATAGTCATCACTCTTCAAATTTGGAGCTCTGGAATAGTTTGTCCTGCCTTAGTTATTGCTCTGGTCAGCTTCATAAACTGAATATACAACAATAGCTAGCAGCCTTAGAAATATGTCCCCTACCACAGAGTGCATAATTTCATCATGTTATATAAAGATAGTACTCCTAGGACTGAATGGTATTGAAATTCAGCAAGTCAAAAGAGCAGCTAGGAGGGAAAAGAAAGTTAGTGAGGCTGGACATCTCCCTGACTTATAGCCTGGAAGAATTCACCCATGGAGAAGCATACCTATTCTGTAAGGCCTGGGGAACTGAGAACTAAAATGATTTGTACAGTTACATAGCCAGTATTGATAACAAACAGGAACTATAGCCAGATTTTCCTAATGCGCAATCAGCTTTACATGCTATGGTTATGCAACCTCTTACTACCTACTAGCCAAATACCTCAAACAGCTGCCTATTATTATCTTAAATATTGTCATAAAAGTTTCATTTCTTTATTATAGGTTTTGATTCTGGATGAAATATACACATCCCTGGGAGAGGCAAGCTGTTAACAGTCACAAGTACTTTAGTGTGAATGAATAAAAATATTTCCTTGAGTTCAAGTTTTGATAGAAAGCCTATGAAACCTGGAGTCAGAAGACAGGATCAGGAGTAGAATATGAGATGGAATCTTCGAGCAGGTGGGAAAGGGAGAGATGCAGAAGAATCAGGAGAGTAGAGCCAAGTAAGGCAAACAGATTGAATCTCTGTCATAATTTTGCCTAGGGCATGATTGCCTCTCAGGTTGGAGAAGGGAGCTTTGAATTGATGAAGATATCTGGAAAAGATAGAGGTTTATCTGTTTCCTTTTGGGATTGACTTCTTTTGGGAATCATGGTTCAGTGGATAAAATTGAAACAAATCTTACAGTGATCTGATGAAATGACCTCAAGAGTGTTAGGTACAATTGCTGAACCTCAGTCATTTCAACCACATTGCCAAATATATCACTCAGGCCTTTCTACAGTCCTATCCTGAGATTCCAAAAGGTAAATTTCAATGAATAGAAAAGGATTCTCTCGCCCTCCTTCTCCCTTCTTCCCTCCCCCCCCATTCCCCCTTTTGGTCTGTCTGTCTCTCACCACAGAAAATCTGTATCTCAATCTCCCTTTCTGTCTTTCCCTCTCCCCTTCACTTTCTACACCTTCTAGTTCTTTTTCTTTCCCTTTTCATTCTCCTTTCTCTTTCACAACACATGCACACACACACACACATACACACACACACATATACATGCATACATACACACATACAACAATTCTTCAAATAATAGTTTATGTTCAATTGCTTTAGAGAGCAGTTTACAACTATGCCTAAAAAGTCACTAAATTGACTACATATTTGACCCAGAGATTCCATAGTGAAGCATAAACCTCAAGGTGGTCAATGATAAAAATATAGGTCCCACAAACAGCAAAATATCCATTACAGCAACTTTATTTTGGTAGAAAAGAATGGCAACAAACTTGATGAGTATTTACTGGGGAATGGCTAAACAAATTGTGTCATGTGAATATGATGAATTGCTCTCCTATGACAAATGATGTGCCTATTATGTAGTTGTTTGTAGTACAGTGGATGAAGTTTCTACAGGCAACAAGCTTGAGTTTAAATTCAGCCAGTTGTATGACCATAATAAAATCACTTAATCTTTTTCTACCTCAATTTTCTAATCTGTAAAATGGGTTTAAAAATACTCCAAAGATTGTTGTAAGGATAAAATGAAATAATATTTACAAAGAGCTTTTCAAATGGCCCTTAAAGCACTGTATGAATGGTTATTATTAAAGTTTTAATTTAGTTTGCTTTCCCTTTTCAGACTGATTAAAAAATTAAAAAAAAAATGCGAACAATGTGCACTGTATTCCAACAACAACGTTATACCAGGCATGGAAACTCCACTGATAAAATTGGAAAACAGTTCCTGTTCTGAAAAAAGGTCACATTCTTTTGAAGGGCAGACCACATAAACTGAGAATTGAGCAAAGTGAGAGCATTAACAGCCAAAGTAATTGATGATAGCTAAACTGAGCCTTCAAAGGAGTTAAAGATTTTTTTCATCCAAACTCTACCCAGCCTTTAATTTCTAGATTTGCCATTTCCCACAATTGCAGGAATTTTGTTGTTATTATTATTGTCTGTCTGTTTGTTTGTTTTAATTCTTTTAGGTTATACATACATACATTCATTTTTACATGTTGCTAAATAAATCATGTTGGGAGAGAAAAATCAGAACAAAAGGGAAAAACTACAAGAAAGACAAAGAAGAGGGAGGGGAAGGTGAATATGTATTGATCCATATTCAGTCTCCATAGGTTTCTCTCTGGTTGGGGATAGTATTTTTCATTCAAAGTTTGTTGGGATTGCTTTGGACTATTGAATTGCTAAGAAGAACCAAGTCTATCAAAGTTGGTCATCACATAATCTTCTTGTTTCTGTGCTTAAAATTTTCTTGGTTCTGCTTGCTTCACTCAGCATCAATTCATGTAAATGTTTCCAGACTTTTCTAAAATGAGCCTGTTCATTTTTTAATAAAACAAAAATATTATATTACTTTTATATAGCATAATTTATTCAGCTATTTTCAATTGATATGCATTTATTCAATTTCAAATTTCTTGCCACCAGAGAGCTGCACAAATATTTTTGTACATGTGGGTCTTTTTCCTTTTTCCTTTCCTTTTTTTTTTTTAATTTCTTTGGAATACCGACACAGTAGTGGCACTACTGGATCAAAAATTATGCAGTTTCATGACTCTTTGGGTGTAGGTACAAATTGCTTTCTAGAATGGGTGGATCAGTTCACAACTCCACCAACAATGCATTTTAACATCCCAGTTTTTCTATATCCCTTCTAACATTAATTATTATCTTTTCCCTGTCATTTTAGCCAATCTGTTAGGCCTCAAATTTGCTTTAATTTGCATTTCCCTAATCAATAGTGTTTATAGATGGCTTTAATTTTTCATCTGAAATTTCTCTGTTTATATCCTTTGACCATTTATACATTGGGGAATGACTGGTATTTTTATAAATTTGACTCAGTTCTCTACATATTTTAGAAATGAAGCCTTTATTGGAAACACTGACTATAAAATGTCCTCTTCCCCAGCATTCTGTTTCACTTCTAATATTGGGTGCATTGATTTTGTTTGTGTAAAACCTTTTTAATTTAATGTAATCAAAATGATCCATTTTGCATTTCATAATGTTCTCTAATTCTTCTTTGGCCATAAATTCCTCCTTTCTCCAAAGATCTGGTAGCTAAACTATCTTTTGCTCTCCTAATTTGTTTATAGTATTACCCTTTATGCCTAAATCATGTAGTTTTTTTTTTTTTAATGATCTTTTGAAAAATTAAAAGACTTATGATCACAGAAATCTTCAATTAAGCTACCAATTCACTCAGTGTACTAAAGCATCTCTCAAGACTATAACTTAAAAATGAGCTCTTGATCTGCTCTGGTGGAAGCAGTTTCTATACCTATACTTCATTATAACAATAATATCATGGATCCTGAAATGCCTCTCACATATACATACACATTCAAATACACATAGTATATTGGATTGTTGCCACATTTTTGAAAGTTCTTTCCCATTAATTCTGACAAATGTGCTATTCTAGAAAGTTTTCAAGTAGATTGAGTTTGCTTTCCAAGGATCAGTTTAGTTGGGAAAGAGCAGGTGATCACAGTAGACTGGCCCTAAGGCAATTAATTCTTTTGTCACAAAGACCCATGAAACAAATCAAGGATGTGGAGTGATATGTGATAAAAAGGAACATAACAATAAATCAGATCATAGAGTCATTTATAAATGTCAGTTGTTATTTTATAGATGCTGTAAAAAGAGATTTGATTTTAAAAACTGTCTTGGATAGTGATCAGATATGTGAACATTACCTAGTTCCTCAACTTTTCTAAGCCTCAGTTCCTTCATTTATAGAAGGCAGATAATAATTCGTAGCATTTATCTCATATCATGAGGCCCATGGTTACTATGTATCTGCTATAGGAATTAATTTTAAATCATCTTGATTCTAAGGCTAGCCATTATGTACTATATAAAAATTTAAATCCACAGATCTGAAGCCAGAAAAAAAAAACAAAAAAAAAAAACATACTTTACATGAATGTTATCAGACTGAAATAAAGTGTTATATTACAATCTTCACAGAATTTAAAGAATTAGATACATATTAATAATTACTATTCTGGTCTAAATTTGGATCCTATAGTTCTATAGTTTTGCAAATGAAATAAAAGGGAAACTAAAGTAATGGGTGTGTGTGTGTGTGTGTGTGTGTGTGTGTGTGTGTGTGTGTGTGTGTGTGTGCTTGTTTTCTCCCTTCAAGAGTCAAAGTAGCAACTATTGATAAACTTATGTTAGCATTTAACTATTCATTTTGTTGGAGAAAACTGGTTAACCCCTTAAGTGTTTTGCCCTCAAGGCCTACATTAAAAGTTAATTAGAACCACATGGGACAAACCTCTAGAGGACCAGGACAGCATTAAGCTGGTATCAGTGAAGCATGCATTTTCTTCTTCCCTTGCTCTTCTTCTCTTACAAAAAGGATGCTGTCTCTTTGAATGAATTTTCAGAAGTTAAAAACCACACTACTTTCTGCCTGCCTGAGAAGGTAAAGAAATAAGTAATGATTAAACAAGAAAAGCCCACCAGATGAAAGCATTGTGCACAAAGAGAAAGCTTCCAGCTGAAGTAGGATCCCATTAAAGCCTCAAATGATGACCAGGTTGAGTTCAGAAAGAGAGAGGGCAACTACAAGATAATTCTACTATAGAATTACCCTAAGTTACATAAGGAAACTCAAAAACAAATTTTAAAAACTTGTAGATATATTTTATCATTCTAATTGTCTGAATAAACAAGTATAAGTTCTGGTCAGCTTGGGAGAAATAGGTCAGATGAAGTTTTAAATAATGTGTGGACTGATACGAATAAAGATAAAGTGTTCTCCTTCCTTTCATTTTAAGGAACTATAGTGAAAATATTTTATTCTTAAATCTCTCTTGCACTGGTCAGGACTTATGTCTAAAATTCTACTCAATTTGAAATGAAAATCTTATTTTAACTGTAGTATATATATTGGAGAAGAGGATACAAGAGGGAAAGTATTAGAATTAGAGGTCAGAAAACCTCTACTCTATTAATCCTACTCTATTATTTATTACATATATATATATATATATATATATATATATATATATATATATATATATATATATTTTATATAATCCTGAGCAAGTCTCTAAGCATTTCTGAGCTTGTTTCCTTATCTATAAAATAAGAATAATTTTTGTAGTACCTATTTCATTATCATAGTCAAATGAAATAATATTCTGTGAATTTATGACAATATTATAAATGTTAGCTATTATTGTCATTATTTGGGAGGAAGAAGGTTAAATCAGCTCTATTTTTCCACTAGGTAAAGTTAAAAAAAATACTTGTAGGAGACCAGGTTTCTTGTTTAGCTATAATGTAATTGATTGCTTAAACTTGGGCAGTCATATAATCTAATTGATCAATACTTTCCTCATCTATAAAATTAAAATATTAGAATATTTGATCTTTAAATTTCTTTCTAGCACTAATATTTTATAAATTCATGAACACTAACATCATGATAATTAGCTCTGTGATCCTGGGCAAGTCACTTAGTTTCTTGATACCTCAGACAATGATCCAATGATAACAATACTTAGAATTTATATACCACTTTGTGATTTGGAAAATATTTTTCATATGTAAACTCATTTAATTTTCACCATAAAGATATTATTATTCACCTTTAACTAATGAGAAAACTAAGGCTGGGAGAAGTTAAGTAAATTATCAAAGTTTACAAACTAAGTATATATTAAAAAAAAAAAAGATTTGAACTCGGGTCTTTCTGATGCCAACTCCAACACTATTTACTGTTCCACCTAGTAAAAACAACAACAACAACAACAACAACAACAACAAAACAACAATAACAACAACAACAACAAAATGAAGATACTAGAATACTTGGGAAAGGTTAAATAGGATAAGAAACAAGCAGATGGAAATACACAAAAGAGAGATAATCTTATTGAAATATATCCAGCTTCTCTTCATTATAAATCATGTATTGCTGATAGATACTGATTATTATTTTAAAGAAAGCTTCCTTTATCCCTGTGATTGCTAACATTTTTAACTGAATTATTAATAGCTTTTTCTTCATCTATTGAGATTAGCATATGGCTTGTTAGTTTTGTTATTTATATGATCAATTATACCAATAGTTTTTCTGATATTGAACCACCCTTGCATTCCTGGTATAAATTCCACTTCATTATAGAATATTATATTGTTGATAAGTTGCTATAATTTCGTTGTTAATATTTTATTTAAATTTTTTCATCATATTCTTTAGGAAGATTGGTCTCTAATTTTCTTTCTCTGTTTTAGTTCTTCCTGGTTTAGGCATCAGCACCATATTTGTGTCATAGAAGGAATTTGACAGGATTCATTCTTTACTTATTTTTCCAAATGGTTTGCATAATATTGGAATTAATTGTTGTTTAAATGTTTAGCAGAATTCACTTGTAAATCCATCTAGCCCTGGAGATTTTTTTCTTAGAGAGTTTATTGATAACTTGTTCAATTTTTTTTTCTGAAATAGGATTAAATAATTTATTTCCTCTTTTGTTAATCTGAGCAATTTATATTTTTGTAAATATTCATCCATTTTGATTAGATTATCAGACTTCCTGGTATAAAGTTGGGCAAAATAGATCCTAATTATTGCTTCAATTTTTCATTAGCAGTGGGTTCACCCTTTTCATTTTGGATGCTGGTAATTTGTTGTTGTTGTTGTTTTCCTTTTCTTTTGCTAATCACTTAACCAAAGATTTATCTATTTTTTAAAATAAAAACAATTCTTAGTTTTATTAATCAGTTAAATAGTTTTCTTAGTTTCAATTTTCTTATTCTCTCCTTTGAGTTTCAGAATTTCTTAAATTGGAGATTTTAAATTTGTTCTGTTACTAGTTGTTTTTAGTTCCATGAGGGAACTATAGTTGATTGGAGGGAGAACTATTAATTAAAAAAAAATCCTATTCTCTGGCCATAGTAGTCTGAAATGGCCTCACTTTCTCTTCTTTCTATAAAATTCTATGCTATTCATTATCTGTGCTGTTCATCTTTGATACAGCTTGGTGATGCAGTGGATAATGTATAGGACTTAGAATCAGAAAAAGAAAAAAAAAAACAAGATTTATTCTG
Source organism: Antechinus flavipes (assembly GCF_016432865.1). Taxonomy (NCBI): domain Eukaryota; kingdom Metazoa; phylum Chordata; class Mammalia; order Dasyuromorphia; family Dasyuridae; genus Antechinus; species Antechinus flavipes. The sequence goes on along the minus strand of NC_067401.1, from coordinate 215,469,382 downwards.
CTTCAGAGACTAGCTATGTGATGCTGAGCAAGTCAGTTGAACTCTTGTATTTCAGTTTCTTCATCTTTAAATGAGGATATTAATAGCACAAAGTTATCATGAAAATTAAATGAGTTAACATAAAACATGTGTAAAACTTAAAATGCTATATAAAGAATAGCTATTATATTTTCCCCCTTTCTATATACTACAAGATATGAGTTTTCTTTTCATCTGGGTGCTTATTATCTCTCTCTCTCTCAATATGATCCATGATGACAGGGACCATGTCTTGTTATCCTCTTATGATGCAACATAATGTCCTATATGTATGTGTGTGTGTATGTATATATATATATATCAAGCATTTCTTAAAAATGAATAACCATTTTCACTTACAAAACATATGTCTAGTTTGTAATTCCACCTTTAGTGAATACATATACCTGTTTGTCCATAATTTCATTTTAAGTTATTTTTGATGGGTATGAGGTGATGAATCTAAGTTATTTTAATTAGCATTTCTGATTATCAGTGACTTATTATAACTAGTTAAAATGGAATCCATCTATTTATTACTGAAAGCAATCAGAAATCTATGCACTGACTCAAGGGAATAAAAGACATTTTCCTAATTTTTCAGGCTGAGCAGGGATCATCAGTGTCCTGGCCACCCACGGAAAAAAGTGTCTATTAGCTTTGTTTTTATATGAAATGGATTGCAAAAGTCTGCATCTACCCTCCGGTGGTACAGCTATCTCATTCAAACCTTATTTCATGTAATATTGATCCACCTAAAGAATTTTAAGTTCTATTAATATCTTAGAGATATCAATGTGTCATTAGACTATGTATGTATCTGATGTCTTCTTTCAAGTATTTATATCTTCTATATAATTGGTGTTTAATAAGTATGTGGAATTGAATTGATACATAAGAAATGCAATGCTATTTTGTCAATATTTTCCATAAACCTTCTCAAAATAGATTTATTTTTAATTTTCTTGGAGACAATCAAGGGTAAATGACTTGCCCAGGATCACATAGCTAGGAAGTGTTAAGTGTATGAAGCTGGATTTGAACTCAGATCCTCCTGAATTCAATTCTATCCACTGCCATCTAGTTGCCCCTTCAAAATAGTTTTAAAAGATTTTTTTGAGCACTGATTAAATGTATTCTGCTAACATTTACATTTAAATAAATGGATTTCAAAGAATAGCATGTCATATCTTTTTGTTCATTGTCTTTGTTTTGATTGGGATTTTTTGTTTAGCTGTTTATTCACATTTACCGTTCTTTTAGTGATTTGAATAGCTATATTTTGTTTTTTGAGTTTTGCTTTTTCTACTTTACATGATTTCATAGAAGTACTTTTTTATATTTATTCATATTCTTCCCATTTGTTCATCTTTTCTATATTATAGTATCCCATCATGCTCGCTTCAATATATTTAGTCATTTTCCAATAGTTGAATGTGTAAGTTACAACATAGTTTATAATTGCAAACTGCTGCAAAGAATGCTACAAAATTTCAACAAATAGCCTTTGTGTTGTTATCTAGATGATAATTTCAGAGCATATTCCAAATGGTAGAATTTTCAGGTATGACATTTTTATAATTTTTATTAATGTATAACAGATTTCACTCACAAAACATATGCCTTGTTTGTAATTCCACCATTAGTGAATGGATATACCTGTTTTCCTATAATTTAAATTTAAATTATTTTGAATGAATATGAGTTGAGTCAAAGTTATTTAAAATAACTAATTAAAATATTAGCATTTCTAATTATTAGTGAGTTTGAATATTTTCAAGTATTTATTAACAATTCGTGTTTTGCCTTTTGAAAATTGACTGTTCATATGCTTTGACCATTTATTCATTATGGACTGGGAATTACCTTTGTAAATTTTTAACAGTTTCTTTTATCTGTAATATTTGCCATAAATGTTTCCATAGTCTGTTATTTATTTTATTTTTAGCTTGCATAATTCTAATGTAATTAATCATTTGATTTGTCCTTAATTATAATTGTTTACTTAATAAAAAAGCCATCTGTCCATACTTTAGATCAACACATTTTCTCATTTAATTCCTTTTTCTTTTAATTCATTTTTCAAAAGTTTGTTTATCATCCATCTCACTTACATTGATATGGTATGAAATCCATTTACCTTTAAATATAAATTGCTAACCAATTTTCTCAAGTTTATTAAATCAAGAATAATTTCTTTATTTAAAATTTTCTATTGAATTATCAAATTGCAAACTGCTGCAAAGAATGCTACAAAATTTCAACAAATAGCCTTTGTGTTGTTATCTAGATGACAATTTCAGAGCATATTCCAAATGGTAGAATTTTCAGGTATGACATTTTTGTAATTTTTATTAATGTATAACAGATTTCACTCACAAAACATATTTATATAATTTGGCAACTAGATGATACAGTGAACAGAGATCAAAGTCTGGAATTAGAAAAATTCATCTCTCTGAATTAAAATTTGACCTCAGACACTTATGAGCTTACTACAAAAAAAAGAACTGCTACTTCTTTTCTTTTTTTTCTGAGGCAATTGGGATTAAGTGACTTAGTAGCTAGGAAGTATTAAGTGCCTGAGGCCACATTTGAACTAAGGTCCTCTTGATTTCAAGGTTGGTACTCTATCCACTGCAACTCACTTAGCTGCCCCTCCTACTTATTTTCTATTCCACCAATCTTCTCTACTACTTTTGCCCAATCAGAAATTTTAAATAAAAGCTACTCTGTAGCAGATTTTAAACAAAACCACTTTTAACACCATTCTTGAGCCCCGTCAGTTTGTCACTTCATACCCCTGTCTATTTATTTTTCCATATGAATTCCCATGTGCATTTTTTTTAGTTCCATAAAAAAATTGTAGTATTTTAGTGGGATTGTATTATATGCATAAATTAACTTGAAGAATATTGTCAGTATTACTATGTTAATCCAGCCCATCCTTGAACATTTACTTTCTCTCAAAGAGCTTGTTTGTTTGTTTGTTTGTTTTCTTTTTTGACATTATGATAAAAAGACTAATTGTCCCTTTAGAGTCTACATATATTTCGGGATAAGGTAAATCCCAACTATTTGATAGATTTTTATTATTATTGTGAGGAATTTTTATTATGTTTAAATTTTTTGCTCTGATTCTATTTTTAATTTTATTTTTCCTAGTTACATGTAGAAACATTGTTTGATTATGCATGTACTTCATTTTTAAACAGATTTGTTGGAATCTTTACAAACTGCTAACTCATTAGAGTTGATAGATTATTGATCTGATCTTACAAGAAGATGTTTTGGGCCAGAATCTGAAACAAGGTACTAAGTAGAACTAATTGATACAATGCTTGTGTTCACACCTTTACTCATTGGAGTTCACAAGTATGAGAGATTCACAAAGTTAACTGTGTAACTTTGTGAATTCACAACTCCCTTGAAGTTCTTAGGGCCAGAGAGCACTAGGGGAGAAAACCCATAATCCCTCTCTCTCGTATCCCACAATTCCTCTCTCTTGTATAAAAGAAACAGACAGAGGCTCTTGGACAGATTTCAGCCGAATTACATAAAGAATGGAGCTGGATTGAAGGCTGAAGAAAGCAGAGGCAGAAACAAAGGATAATCTGCAAGAGCTCTTGGAACCAAGCAGAGAGAGAGGCCTCAACTAACCAGGCTATTTTGGAAGGAGAAAATAAATGTTTGTATTTTTACCAGCTGGCTGTATTTGGGGTAATTATTGATCTGAACTGATGCTAAGGCTGCCTCCAAGAAAAACCTCCCCCAAGAAACCTGCTCTCTCCCCCAGAGAGAACCTTTATATAATATTTTAAAGAAGAAAAAGAACACTACAGAGAGGTAGAGAGATCAATTAGGAAATTATTGTACTAGCCATCATCAGGGAGGTGATATAGAACCTGGTCCAGGATAGCAAGGAATTTGGCTGAAAAAGGAAGAGAGCTCTAAGAGGAGAGAGGTGTGAATTCACAAAGTTACACAGTTAACTTTGTGAATCTCTCATACTTGTGAACTCCAATGAGTAAAGGTGTGAACACAAGCATTGTATCAATTAGTTCTTTTTTTTTTTTAATATCATTTTATTGATAGAACGCATGCCAGGGTAATTTTTTACAGCATTATCCCTTGCATTCATTTCTGTTCCGATTTTTCCCCTCCCTCCCTTCACCCCTTCCCCCAGATGGCAAGCAGTCTTTTACATGTTGAATAGGTTACAGTATATCCTGGATACAATATATGTGTGAAGAGCTGAACAGTTTTCTTGTTGCACAGGGAGAATTGAATTCAGAAGGTATAAATAACCCGGGAAGAAAAACAAAAATGCAAGCAGTTTATATTCATTTCCCAGTGTTCTTTCTCTGGGTGTAGCTGCTTCTGTCCATCTTTGATCAATTAAGGCTCTCTTTATCGAAGAGATCCACTTCCATCAGAATACATCCTCAAACAGTATCGTTGTTGAGGTATAGAATGATCTCCTGGTCCTGCTCATTTCACTCAGCATCAGTTCATGTAAGTCTCGCCAGTCCTCTCTGTATTCATCCTGCTGGTCATTCCTTACAGAACAATAATATTCCATAACATTCATATACCACAATTTACTCAACCATTCTCCAATTGATGGACATCCTTTCATTTTCCAGCTTCTAGCCACTACAAACAGGGCTGCCACAAACATTTTGGCACATATAGGTCCCTTTCCTTTCTTTAGTATCTCTTCGGGGTATAAGCCCAGTAGAAACACTGCTGGATCAAAGGGTATGCACAGTTTGATAACTTTTTGAGCATAGTTCCAAATTGCTCTCCAGAATGGCTGGATGTGTTCACAATTCCACCAACAATGTATCAGTGTCCCTGTTTTTCCACATCTCCTCCAACATTCCGCATTATCTTTCCCTGTCATTCTAGCCAATCTGACAGGTGTGTAGTGGTATCTCAGAGTTGTTTTAATTTTCATTTCTCTGATTAATAATGATTTGGAGCATATTTTCATGTCTATAAATAGTTTCAATTTCTTCATCTGAGAATTGTGTGTTCATATCCTTTGACCATTTATCAATTGGAGAATGGTTTGATTTCTTATAAATTAGAGTCAATTCTCTCTATATTTTGGAAATGAGGCCTTTATCAGAACCTTTGACTGTAAAAATGTTTTCCCAGTTTATTGTTTCCCTTCTAATCTTGTTTGCATTTGTTTTGTTTGTACAAAAACTTTTCAATTTGATATAATCAAAATATGTTGTGGTCAATAGTGATCTCTAGTTCTTCTTTGGTCATAAATTCCTCCCTCTTCCACAGGTCTGTGAGGTAAAATATCCTATGCTCTTCCAATTTATTTATCATCTCATTCTTTATGCCTAGGTCATGAACTCATTTTGACCTTATCTTGGTGTACAGTGTTAAGTGTGGGTCAATGCCTAGTTTCTGCCATACTGATTTCCAATTTTCCCAGCAATTTTTGTCAAATAATGCATTCTTATCCCAGAAACTGGTGTCTTTGGGTTTGTCAAACACTATATTATTAAAGTTATTGGCTGTTTTGTCCTTTGAACCTAACCTATTCCATTGATCAACTAGTCTATTTCTTAGCCAATACCAGATGGTTTTAGTAACTGCTGCCTTATAATATAATTTTAGATCTGGTACAGCACCTTCATTTGATTTTTTTTTTTCATTAATTCCCTTGAAATTCTTGACCTTTTGTTTTTCCATATGAACTTTGTTGTTATTTTTTCTAATTAATCAAAGTAGCTTTTTGGGAGTCTGATTGGTATAGCACTAAATAAAGTAGATTAATTTAGGTAGTATTGTCATCTTTATTATATTTGCTCGCCCAATCCAAGAGCATTTAATATTTTTCCAGTTGGTTAGATCAGACTTAATTTGTGTGGAAAGTGTTTTGTAGTTTTGCTCATAAAGTTTCTGATTTTCCCTTGGCAGATAGATTCCTAAATATTTTATACAATCAGTAGTTACTTTAAATGGAATTTCTTTTTGTAACTCTAACTGTTGGGTTTTGTTAGTGATATATAAGAATGCTGATGACTTATGTGGGTTTATTTTATGTCCTGCAACTTTGCTGAAGGTGTAGATTGTTTCTAATAACTTTTTGGTAGAATCTCTGGGGTTTTCTAAGTATACCATCATATCATCAGCAAAGAGTGATAATTTGGTTTCTTCATTGCCTATTCTTATTCCTTTAATCTCTTTCTCAACTCTTATTGCCAAAGCTAGCATTTCTAATACAATATTAAATAGTAACGGTGATAGTGGGCAACCTTGTTTTACTGCTGATCTTATTGGGAATGGTTGCAGTTTGTCCCCGTTACATATGATGCTTACTGCTGGTTTTAAATAGATGCTACTGATTATTTTAAGGAAAAGTCCATTTATTCCTATACTCTCAAGAGTTTTTAATAGGAATGGATGTTGGATTTTATCAAATGCTTTTTCTGCATCTATTGAGATGATCATATGGTTTTTGTTAATTTGATTATTAATATGGCCAATTATATTGATAGTTTTCCTAATATTGAACCAGCCCTGCATTCCTGGTATGAATCGTACTTGATCATGATGTATTATCCTGGGGATGATTTTCGGTAGTCTTTTTGCTAATTATTTAAGATCTTATTTAAGATTTTAGCATCAATATTCATTAGGGAGATTGGTCTATAATTTTCTTTCTCTGTTTTCAACCTACCTGGTTTAGGTATCAGTACCATGTCTGTGTCATAAAAGGAGTTTGGTAGGACTCCTTCATTCCCTATTTTTTCAAATAGTTTATAAAGCATTGGGACTAATTGTTCTTTGAATGTTTGGTAGAATTCACTTGTAAATCCATCTGGTCCTGGGGATTTTTTTTTAGGGAGTTGATTAATAGCTTGTTCTATTTCTTTTTCTGAAATGGGACTATTTAAGCAATTTACTTCCTCCTCTGATAATCTGGGAAGCCTATATTTTTGGAGGTAGTCATCCATTTCACTTAGGTTATCAAATTTATTGGCATAAAGTTGGGCAAAGTAACCCCTTATTATTTCTTTAATTTCCTCTTCATCAGTGGTAAGTTCTTCATTTTTAAGACTGCCAATTTGATTTCCCTCTCTCCTTTTTCTAATCAGATTTACCAAAGGTTTATCAATTTTATTGGTTTTTTCATAGAACCAACTCTTAGTTTTATTTATTAGTTCAATAGTTTTTTTACTTTCTATATTATTAATTTCTCCTTTTAATTTTAGAATTTCAAGTTTAGTAATTGATTGGGGGTTTTTAATTTGGTCTTTTTCTAACTTTTTAAGTTCCAGACCCAATTCATTGATCTTCTCTTTTTCTATTTTCTTCAAGTAAGCCTCTAAGGATATAAAATTTCCCCTTATTACTGCTTTGGCTGCATCCCATAAATTTTGATATGATGTCTCATTGTTGTCATTATCTTGAGTGAAGTTATTAATTGTGTCTATAATTTGCTGTTTCACCCAATCATTCTTTAAGATGAGATTATTTAGTTTCCAATTACTTTTTGGTCTATTTACACCTAACTTTTTGTTGAATGTAGTTTTTATTGCATTGTGATCTGAAAAGAAAGCATTTACTATTTCTGCCTTCCTGCATTTAATTTTGAGGTCTTTATGTCCTAATATATGGTCAATTTTTGTGTAGGTTCCATGAACTGCTGAGAAGAAAGTATACTCCTTTCTGTCACCATTCAGTTTTCTCCAGAGATCTATCATACCTAATTTTTCTAATATTCTATTTATCTCTTTAATTTCTTTCTTATTTGTTTTGTGATTTGATTTATCTAAATCTGAGAGTGCAAGATTGAGATCTCCCACTATTATAGTTTTGCTGTCTATTTCTTCTCGCAACTCTCTTAGCTTGTCTTTAAGGAAGTTAGATGCAATACCACTTGGTGCATATATGTTTAATACTGATATTGCTTCATTGTCTATAGTACCCTTAAGCAAGATATAGTTTCCTTTCTTATCTCTTTTAATTAGATCAATCTTTGCTTTTGCTTGGTCTCAGATAAGGATGGCTACCCCTGCTTTTTTGACTTCACCTGAAGCATAATAGATTCTGCTCCAGCCTTTTACCTTTAGTCTGTATGTATCTCCCTGTTTTAAATGTGTTTCCTGTAAACAACAGATTGTAGGGTTCTGACTTTTGATCCAGTCTGCTATCCGCCTCCTCTTTATGGGAGAGTTCATCCCATTCACATTTGCGGTTAAAATAACCAATTCTGCATTTCCTGCCATCCTAATATCCCCAGATTATACTTTTCTTTTTCTTGCCCTCCTTCCCTTCTTCCCTATTAGTCCCACTAAGGTTGCACAGCTCTCCCTCTTTAGTATCCCTCCCTCCTCCCTTGGAATCCCTTCCCCTTTCTTGTACCCTTCCCTTATTACTCTTTTTCCTTCTCCCTTTTCCTCTCCCACTTTTTAATGAAGTGAGAGAAGAATCTGTGTAAAACAAATATGTCAATTGTTTCCTCTTTGAGCCAACTCTGATGAGAGTAGGATTCACACAATGTTCCTCCCCCTCTCTAAGTTCCCTCATATATGATAGGTTTCCTCTGCCTCATTGTCACATGTAGTTTCCCTCTTTTTATCTCCCTTCTTCCCTTTTTCTGACACTATCCCCTTTCCATTTCTACTTCCCTTTTTTATGTTATATTGGTAAAATCAAATTATACATATGGTTTTTATGTATATTCACAACAGAAATACAGTTCTCAAGAGTTCCTTTTACCTTTTTCTACTTCTCTTGATTCCTGTTGTTGAAGATCAAATTTTTTGTTTAAGTCTGGTTTTTTCCTTAGAAACAGATGGAATTCCTCTATTTCATTAAATATCCATCTTCTTCCATGGAAGATATCTGTGTGAGATAACGACTGCCCTGGGGCTAGACACTTAGCAGTGAAAGTTTCACTGCCCCAAGCCAAACCCTGCCCTGGGGCTGTGGGTATTAGCAGCTGAGCAGTGAATGGATTTGCAGGGACTGGAAGTGTCTGCCCTGGAAGTGCAGTCAGCTGGGGAGGTTCTATTGCCCCAGGCCAAGCCCCCCACACTGCCGATTAGAGGCTGCCCAGGCTGTGCCCCACTGTCGTGCAGATTAGTAACTGCCCGGGCAAAAGCCCCGAGTATTTTTATACTCAGCTTAGCTGGATAGTTTATTCTTGGCTGCATTCCAAGTTCTTTTGCCTTTCACAATATCTGATTCCAGGCCCTTCGATCCTTTAATGTTGAGGCAGCCAGATCTTGCGTGACCTTTATTGTGGCATCTCGGTATTTGAACTGTTTTTTCCTGGCTGCTTATAAAATTTTTCTTTAGTCTGGAAATTCTGAAGTTTGGCCACAATATTCCTTGGAGTCTTTATTTTAGGGTCTTTTTCAGAAGGTGTTCGATGAATTCTTTCAACGCCTATTTTCCCTTCCGGTTCTATTACTTCTGGGCAGTTCTCTTTGATGATTTCCTGTAAAATAGTATCTAGACTCTTTTTTTCGGGTAGTCCGATGATCCTCAGGTTATCTCTCCTAGATCTATTTTCCAGATCTGTTGTTTTTCCCAGTAAATATTTGACATTTTTTTCCAATCTTTCATTTTTTTGGTTTTGCTTGACTGATTCTTGATGTCTCAATGAATCAGTCATTTCTATTTGTTCAGTTCTAATTTTTAGTGAGTTATTTTCTTCATTAGCTTTTTTTACTTCTTTTTGTATATGTCCAATTGAGTTGTTTTGCTCTATGGAATTTTTTTCCATTACACTATTTTTTTTTTTTTTTTAGTGAGTCATTTTCTTTTTCCAATTCGCAAACTCTGTTTTTTTCCTTTTCCAATTCACATTTCAGGAAGTTGTTTTCTTTTTCTACTTTATCAAATTTTTCTTTTAGTGAGTTATGTGCCTTTTCTGTACTCTTTTGCATAGCTTCTCTTTCCTTTCCCCATTTCTCTTCTAGGTCTCTTTTAAGGTTTTGAATAGTCTCTTCTAGGAGAGCCTTTTGTATTGGAGACCAACAATCATCTGGAGACTGTCTGCTATTAGTCTCTTCAGGGTTGAAAAGCTGTTCTCTTTCTGTGTAAAAACTATCAATCGTTCTTTTGATTTTTTTACTCATTTTGTTAAAGCCTGTAGGGTCTGCCTTCAGAGCCAGGAGCTTACCAGCTTCCTCTGCAGAGCAGTGAAAGTGCCTTTCAAAGAACCTCAGCTGTGTGAGATAACGACTGCCCTGGGGCTAGACACTTAGCAGTGAGAGTTTCACTGCCCCAAGCCAAACCCTGCCCTGGGGCTGTGGGTATTAGCAGCTGAGCAGTGAATGGATTTGCAGGGACTGGAAGTGTCTGCCCTGGAAGTGCAGTCAGCTGGGGAGGTTCTATTGCCCCAGGCCAAGCCCCCCACACTGCCGATTAGAGGCTGCCCAGGCTGTGCCCCACTGTCGTACAGATTAGTAACTGCCCGGGCAAAAGCCCCGAACTGCGAACTGCCCGATGTGGCCACAGGGCTGCAGTAAAGTCTGCCTGAGTCACTTCCGGGTTTGAGGGGTTACAGCAAGATCTCGTTAGGTTCTGGTGTTTTTTAGAGGACCCTCTGTTTTAGGCTTTAACTTCTCTGCCAGTTTACTGCTTTGTAATCAAGGCAGAGCAGTTAGCCCATAGCAGAGTGGTCCCTATAACTTCTCTACCCACAGAGATCACCCCCGCCCCTGGTCTGCTCAGGAAGCTAGCCTCTTGCTGCCTGTGCTAGTCTGTTCCTGGCCCCTTAGGACAAACCTTTCCTGGTGAGCTTCCGAATCGGCTGGTAAGTTGTAGTGCCTCTTATCTTCATGAATTTAAGCAGTGAAGAGTTATTTTTGAGGCTGGATTAAATATTTGGTTATGAGGGTAATGAGAGGAGCTTAGAGAGTCGTGTGTGCCTGCTCCACCATCTTGGCTCCCCAATTAGTTCTACTTAGTACCTTGTTTCAGGTTCTGGCCCAAAATATCTTCTTGTAAGATCAGATCAATAATCTATCAATTCTAATGAGTTAGCAGTTTGTAAAAATTCCAACACATATTTCCTTATGAATCATGTTGGGAGAGTAAAAATCAGATCAAAAAGGAAAAACCATGAGAATAAAAAAAAATAGAAGAAAATGGTTTTGATAACTGCTGCTATAATAGAGTTTTAGGTCTGGTATTTCTAGGCCATTGTCCTTTGTATTTTTTCCATTAAGTCCCTGGATATTCTTGACATTTTGTTGTTCCACTTGAATTTTTTATTATTTTTTTTTAGGTCTATAATATTTTTTGGTAGTTTGATTGGCACTGAACAAGTAGACTAATTTAGGTAGATTTGTCATGTTCATTACATTGGCTTGGCCTACTGAAGAGCAAGTTATATTTTTCCAGTTGTTTAGATCTGACTTTATTTGTGTGAAAAGTATTTTATTCTTTCTCTGTATTTTGATAGTGCTTTCTACCCAAAGTTTATTGGGATTGCCTGGTTTCACTGAACTGCTGAGAAGAAGGAAGTCCATCATAGCTGATCATTACAGAATCTTGCCATTGCTTTCCTCATTCTGCTTGTTTTGCTAAGCATTAATTCAAGCAAATCTGTCCAGGCCTGTCTAAAATTAGCCTGCTCATAATTTTTATATTTCATTACTTTCATATAGCTTATTCAAGCATTCCCCAATTGATGGGCATCTCCATATTTTCTGATTCCTTGCCACCACACACACACACACACACACACACACACACACAAGCTACTACAGAAAGTTTTTGTACATATGGGTCTTTTCACCTTATTTTTTTTTTTTTAATTTCTTTGGGATACAGACCTAGTTGTGGCAGTACTGGACCAAATGTTGTTCACAGTTTTATAGCACTTTGAGTGTGGTTCCAAATTGTTCTTCAGAATGGTTGGATCATTTTACAACTCCACTAAAAAGGCATTCATATCCCAGTTTTCCCACATGCTCTCCAATATTTCTCATTATCTTTTCCTGTCATCTTAGTCAATCTAATAATTTTGAGGTAGTACCCCAGAGCTGTTTTAATTTGTAGTTTTTGACATATTATTTTTCAGTTTTCCAAATGATTTTTGTAAAATAGTGAGTTCTTATTCCACAAGCCGAAGTTTGTGTGTTTATCAAGCACTAGATTGCTATAGTTGGTGATTATTATATTATGTGTATCTAACCTATTCCATTCATTCACCACTCTATTTCTTATCCAGTACCATATGGTTTTGATAACTGCTGCTTTATAATAGAGTTTTAGGTATAGTATTTCTAGGCCATTGTCCTTTGTATTTTTTCCATTAAGTCCCTTGATATTCTTGACATTTTGTTATTCCACTTGAATTTTTTATTTTTTTTTAACTCTATAATATTTTTTGGTAGTTTGGCACTGAATAAGTAGACTAATTTAGGTAGATTTGTCATGTTCATTACATTGGCTTGGCCTACTGAAGAGCAAGTTATATTTTTCCAGTTGTTTAGATCTGACTTTATTTGTATGAAAAAGTATTTTATAATTGTATAGTGCTATATTGCTTTATCTTGACACATAGATACCCAAATATTTTATTTTGTCTGGTTATTTCAAGTGAGTGTCTTTGTTTTTCTTGCTGCTAGGCTTCATTAGCAACATAGAGAAATGCTAATTTGTGTGGGTTTATTTTAAATGCTGCACTTTTTTTTTTAATTTTTTTATTTAATAATTACATTATATTTACACTCATTTCTGTTCCGATTTTTTTTTTCCCCTCCCTCCCTCCACCCCCTCCCCTAGATGGCAAGCAGTCCTTTATATGTTGGATATGTTGCAGTATATCCTAGATACAATATATGTTTGCAGAACCGAACAGTTCTCTTGTTGCAAAGGGAGAATTGGATTCAGAAGGTATAAATAATCCGGGAAGAGAAACAAAAATGCAGATAGTTCACATTCGTTTCCCCATGTTCTTTCTTTGGGTGTAGCTGCTTTTGTCCGTCATTTATCAATTGAAACTCAGGTCTCTTTGTCAAAGAAATCCACTTCCATCAAAATATGTCCTCATACAATATCGTTGTCGAAGTGTATAATGATCTCCTGGTTCTGCTCATTTCACTTAGCATCAGTTCATGTAGGTCTCTCCAAGCCTCTCTGTATTCATCCTGCTGGTCATTTCTTACAGAACAATAATATTCCATAACATTCATATACCACAATTTACCCAGCCATTCTCCAATTGATGGGCATCCATTCATTTTCCAGTTTCTAGCCACTACAAACAGGGCTGCTACAAACATTTTGGCACATACAGGTCCCTTTCCCTTCTTTAGTATTTCTTTGGGATATAAGCCCAATAGAAACACTGCTGGATCAAAGGATATGCACATTTTGATAATTTTTTGGGCATAATTCCAGATTGCTCTCCAGAATGGTTGGATTCGTTCACAACTCCACCAACAATGCATTAGTGTCTCAGTTTTCCCGCATCCCCTCCAACATTCATCATTATTTTTTCCTGTCATCTTAGCCAATCTGACAGGTGTGTAGTGGTATCTCAGAGTTGTCTTAATTTGCATTTCTCTGATCAATAATGATTTGGAACACTCTTTCATATGAGTGGTAATAGTTTCAATCTCATCCTCTGAAAATTGTCTGTTCATATCCTTTGACCATTTATCAATTGGAGAATGGCTTGATTTCTTATAATTTGAGTCAGTTCTCTATATATTTTGGAAATGAGGCCTTTATCAGAACCTTTAACTGTGAAAATGTTTTCCCAGTTTGTCGCTTCCCTTCTAATCTTGTTTGCATTAGTTTTATTTGTACAAAGGCTTTTTAATTTGATGTAATCGAAATTTTCTATTCTGTGATCAGTAATGGTCTCTAGTTCATCTTTGGTCACAAATTTCTTTCTCCTCCACAAGTCTGAGAGATAAACTATTCTATGTTCCTCTAATTTATTTATAGTCTCGTTCTTTATGCCTAGGTCATAGACCCATTTTGATCTTATCTTGGTATATGGTGTTAAGTGTGGGTCCATGCCTAATTTCTGCCATACTAATTTCCAATTATCCCGCAGTTTTTTCAAATAATGAATTCTTTTCCCAGAAGTTAGGGGCTTTGGGTTTGTCAAACACTAGATTGCTATAGTTGACTATTCTGTCTTGTGAGCCTAGCCTTTTCCACTGATCCACTAATCTATTTCTTAGCCAATACCAAATGGTTTTGGTGACTGCTGCTTTATAATATAGTTTTAGATCAGGTACAGCTAGGCCACCTTCATTTGATTTTTTTTTCATTAATTCCCTTGAGATTCTCGACTTTTTATTGTTCCATATGAATTTTGTTGTTATTTTTTCTAGATCAATAAAATATTTTCTTGGAAGTCTGATTGGTATAGCACTAAATAAATAGATTAGTTTAGGGAGTATTGTCATCTTTATTATGTTCGCTCGGCCGATCCAAGAGCACTTAATATTTTTCCAATTATTTAAGTCTGACTTTATTTGTGTGGAGACTTTTTTATAATTTTGCTCATATAATTCCTGACTTTCCTTTGGTAGATAGATTCCCAAATATTTTATGGTATCAACAGTTATTCTGAATGGAATTTCTCTTTGTATCTCTTGCTGTTGGGTTTTGTTGGTGATGTATAAAAATGCTGAGGATTTATGGGGATTTATTTTGTAGCCAGCTACTTTGCTAAAATTATGAATTATTTCCAATAGCTTTTTGGTAGAATCTCTGGGGTTCTCTAGGTATACCATCATATCATCTGCAAAGAGTGATAGTTTGGTTTCCTCATTGCCTACTCTAATTCCTTTTATATCTTTCTCGACTCTTATTGCCGAGGCTAGTGTTTCTAATACGATATTAAATAATAATGGTGATAGTGGGCAACCTTGCTTCACTCCAGATCTTACTGGGAAAGGTTCCAGTTTTTCCCCATTGCATATGATGCTTACTGATGGTTTTAAATATATGCTCCTGACTATTTTAAGGAAAAGTCCATTTATTCCTATGCTCTCAAGTGTTTTTATTAGGAATGGATGTTGGATTTTATCAAATGCTTTTTCTGCATCTATTGAGATGATCATGTGGTTTTTGTTTGTTTGGTTATTGATATAGTCAATTATGCTAATAGTTTTCCTAATATTGAACCAGCCCTGCATTCCTGGTATAAATCCTACTTGGTCATAGTGTATTATCCTGGTGACAATTTTCTGTAATCTTTTTGCTAATATTTTATTTAAGATTTTAGCATCAATATTCATTAGGGAGATTGGTCTATAATTTTCTTTCTCTGTTTTCAGCCTACCTGGTTTAGGTATCAGTACCATATCTGTGTCATAAAAGGAGTTTGGTAGGACTCCTTCAATCCCTATTTTTTCAAATAGTTTATATAACATTGGAGTTAATTGTTCTTTAAATGTTTGGTAGAATTCACATGTAAATCCATCTGGTCCTGGGGATTTTTTCTTAGGGAGTTGATTGATAGTTTGTTCTATTTCTTTTTCTGAGATGGGACTGTTTAGGATATTTACTTCTTCCTCTGTTAGTTTGGGCAAGCTGTATTTTTGGAGGTATTTTTCTATTTCATTTAAGTTGTCGAATTTATTGGCATAAAGTTGGGCAAAGTAACTCCTAATTATTGCTCTAATTTCCTCTTCGTTAGTGGTGAGTTCTCCCTTTTCATTTTTAAGACTAACAATTTGATTTTCCTCTTTCCTTTTTTTAATCAGATTTACTAAGGGTTTGTCTATTTTGTTGGTTTTTTCATAGAACCAACTCTTAGTTTTATTAATCAATTCAATAGTTTTTTTACTTTCAATTTTATTGATCTCACCTTACTTTTAGAATTTCAAGTTTAGTGTTGGACTGGGGGTTTTTAATTTGTTCCTTTTCTAGCATTTTTAATTGCAACCCAATTCATTGACCTTCTCTTTCTCTATTTTATACAAATAGGCCTCTAGAGATATGAAATTTCCCCTTATTACCGCTTTGGCTGCATCCCATACATTTTGGTATGATGTCTCATTATTATCGTTTTCTTGGGTGAAGTTATTAATTATGTCTATGATTTGCTGTTTTACCCAATCATTCTTTAGTATGAGATTATTTAGTTTCCAATTATTTTTTGGTCTACTTCCCCCTGCTTTTTTGTTGAATGTAATTTTCATTGCATCGTGGTCTGAAAAGGATGCATTTACTATTTCTGCCTTACTACATTTGAGTTTGAGGTTTTTATGTCCTAACATATGGTCAATTTTTGTATAGGTTCCATGAACTGCTGAAAAGAAAGTGTATTCCTTTCTGTCTCCATTACATTTTCTCCAGAGATCTATCATATCTACTTTTCTAGTATTCTGTTTACCTCTTTGACTTCTTTCTATTTTATTTTCTGGTTTGATTTATCTAATTCTGAGAGTGCAAGGTTAAGATCTCCCACTATTATAGTTTTACTGTCTATTTCTTCTTGCAGCTCTCTTAGTTTCTCTTTTAAGAATTTAGATGCTACCCCACTTGGTGCATATATGTTTAATATAGATAGTGCTTCATTATCCATGCTACCCTTTAGCAAGATATAGTGTCCTTCCTTATCTCTTTTAATTAGGTCAATTTTTGCTTTAGCTTGATCTGAGATCAGGATGGCTACCCCTGCTTTTTTGACTTCACCTGAAGCATAGTAGATTTTGCTCCAACCTTTTACCTTTAACCTGCATGTATCTCCCCGCTTCAGGTGTGTTTCCTGTAAACAACATATTGTAGGATTCTGGCTTTTAATCCATTCTGCTAACCGCTTCCTCTTTATGGGGAGTTTACCCCGTTCACGTTTATGGTTAGAATGACCAATTCTGTATTACTTGCCATCTTGTTAACCCCGGTTTATGCTTTCCTCCCTTCTTTCCCCTTTCCCCCCCTTCCAAGTATTAAGCTTGTGAGCACCCCTTGCTTCTCACAGCCCTCCCTTTTTAGTATCCCTCCCCCTCCTTAGAGTTCCTCCCCCTATCTTACCCCTTTCCCTCCCAGTTCCCGTATTCCCTTCCCCTTAGCTTATTCCTTCCCTTTCCACTTTTCCCTTCTCACTTTTCAATGAGATGGGAGAAGTTTCACCATAGATTGAATATGTCTTAAGATTTTTCACTTAAAGCCAATTCTGAAGGCAGTAAGATACCCACTATATTCATCCCCCTCCATTCTTTCTCTCAGATATAATAGGTTTCCTATGCCTCTTCATGAGATGTACTACCCCCACTTTACCCTTTTTCTGGTACAATGTCCTTTCCACATCAATTTCTAGAACAAGGTATACATGTATTCTTTATACATCTATATAGTCAAAATATAGTTCCCAAGATTAATCTTTACCTTTTTAGATTTCTCTTGAGTTCTATATTTGTAGATCAAACTTTTTGTTAAGTTCTGGTTTTTTCATCAGAAATAGATGAAATTCGCTTACTTCGTTGAATGTCCATCTTCTTCCCTGGAAAAAGATGCTCATTCTCGCTGGGTAAGTTATTTTTGGTTGCATACCAAGTTCCTTAGCCTTTCGGAATATCATATTCCAGGCCCTTCGATCTTTTAATGTGGATGCTGCCAGATCCTGGGTGATCCTTATTGTGGCTCCTTGATACTTGAATTGGGTTTTTCTAGCCGCTTGCAATATTTTTTCTTTCACCTGAGGGTTCTGGCATTTGGCCACTATATTCCTTGGTGTTTTGATTTTAGGATCCCTTTCAGTGGGTGATCGATGAATCCTTTCAATGTTTATTTTTTCCTCTGTTCCTATGACTTCTGGGCAGTTCTCTTTGATAATTTCCTGGAAGACAGTGTCCAGGCTCTTTTTTTCATCATGTTTTTCTGGGAGTCCAATGATTCTCAGATTGTCTCTCCTGGATCTGTTTTCCAGGTCTGTTGTCTTCCCCAGAAGGTATTTCACATTCTTTTCCATTGTTTGATTTTTTTGGATTTGCTTGACTGATTCTTCTTGTCTCCTCGAGTCATTCAATTCCACTTGTTCAATTCTGATTTTCAGTGAAGTATTCTCTTCACTCACTTTTTTAAAATCTTTCTCTAATTGTCCAATTGAGTTCTTTTGTTCTGTGGAATTTTTTTCCATTTCGCCAATTTTGTTTTTTAGAGAGCTGTTTTCTGTTTCCAGTTCACTAATCCTATTTTTCAAGGATTTTACTTCTTTATCCACTCTCTCTTTAACTTTCTCCAGGCTCTTTTGCCAAGCCTCCCTCTCCTTTTCCCAAGCCTCCCTCTCCTTTTGCCACCTCACTCTGCTTTCCCCATTTTTCTTCTAGCTCCCTTGTGAGAGCCTTTTTAATCACTTCTATGAGGTTCATCTGTGCTGAGGAACAGATGATTTCCTCCTTTGGGGAATCACCTGGGACTGCCTGTTTTTAGTCTCCTCAGGATTTAGAGTCTGCTCTCTATCTGTATAGAAGCTGTCAAGGGTTAAAGTCCTCTTCAGCTTCTTGCTCATTCTGTCTATTAATCAGAGATAAACTACCAAAGAAAAACAGAAAAAACTGGAGTCTTTCTTTGGGGGGGGGGGGGGGGCTGGGTGTGTTATCGAGCTTCCTCTACAGACTGCAGGGGGCAGCAGTGAGGCACTAGCAGGACTGTGCTGCGCCTGCGCTCTGAGATCCCAAAGCGTGCTGAGTCACTGAGGGGGGGAAGGGGGGGGGCAGGTCCTGAGAGACTCCAGCTGTTTGCGGTTGTATTCTTCAGCCCCGTGTTTTTAGCTTCTCTGCTGGGCTGTTGACTTGCTGCCGGAGGAAATTATCCAAACCTGTAGCGAAGCTCTCCCCGCAGAAACGGCTACGATCACTCCCACCCCCTCTCCAGTCTGCTCCCGTGCTCTCACTGCTGCTGCCCGCCGCCTGCGCCCGATCTAAAACCGCCCCAGCCCTCCAGTAAAGACAGACCTTTCTTGGCGGATCTCAAGGATGGCTTCTCTTGGTAACTATTTGTGGGTTTTTTTCAGTCAAGCATTGATTCAGAGGCTTGTAATGAAGTGGATAGTGAGAGAAAGCGCGGAGCTTATGCAACTGTGAGCCTCCTCTCCGCCATCTTAACCGGAAGTCCTAATCAATGCTGCACTTTTGTAACACAATAAATTTTTCAGGTGAGTTTTTGTATAATTGTCTACTATTCTCTAAATATCCCATCATATCATCTGCATAGAGTGTCAGATTTATCTCCTTATTGTCTACTCTAATTTTGTTAATTTCTTTTTCTTTCCTTATTGCTAGAACCAACTTTTCTAATACAATATTTTATATTAATAATTATAATGATCATCATTGTTCCATCTCTGATCTTACTGGGAATGCAACTAGCTTCTCCTGATTGTAAATAGATGCTGTTCATCA